>NC_090450.1:857915531-859137412 GCF_031143425.1 Pleurodeles waltl | reverse complement strand
TAAATTATTGTGTGTCAAATTTAAGGAAAAGTGGTGGTTTACAATTACCGTTTACACTTTGTTCAGCTCACTCACATAATCGTATACCTAAAGCTATGTTTGTGCAACTTAGCATGGTGTGAGTGCAGAAGTACTATACCTATAAATAATAAAATATAATATGTGTACAATACTATATATCTCTGCCAGAGTTAGATATAATGAGTACATCGGCCCATATTTATACTTTTTTAGTGCCACATTTGAGTCATTTTTTTTACGCAAAAACGGCACAAACTTGCAAAATACAATTGTATTTTGTAAGTTTGCGCCGTTTTTGCATCAAGAAGCAGCGCAAATGCGTCGCTAAAAAGTATAAATATGGGCCATCATGTTTTAATGGTCCTGTACGCTTGTATACATATGTATTTAGTGC
The DNA here is from genome assembly GCF_031143425.1 of Pleurodeles waltl. Classification (NCBI taxonomy): domain Eukaryota; kingdom Metazoa; phylum Chordata; class Amphibia; order Caudata; family Salamandridae; genus Pleurodeles; species Pleurodeles waltl. The sequence goes on along the minus strand of NC_090450.1, from coordinate 859,136,997 downwards.
ATATCTCAACATATTAAAACTGAGGCAAGGCTACCTTTTAAAAAAAATATAAAGCTTGTGTGAAGCTGCTAACGAGTATGTTGCAAAGAGTCTGTACTGCCACTTTAGCAAAATATCTGAATAATGCTAAAAAGGATATGAAGTCATTAGAGCAAAAAGTCTTAATACACAGCCTATTCAAGAAATCAGGGCAGAATAATGGTGGCCGCCTTTTGCATGAACTCTATATCATTATTCACAAACTTGTATTACAAACTATTTGTCAGCCTTTTTCCCCTATTCTTCTTTGGTGGGTTTTTATTGAACATAAACCAAAAACTTACCCAGAGTCAAACTGTATGTGATTCATGTAGGCAGACTTGTAATTACTAGGGATGGGCGATATATTCCACTTCCCTGATATATTGGTGGAATTTTGGCTACTCCATCCTACACCTGTAATGTGGAGTTCCAGTCAAATTCTGCCAACTGCTGCATCACATGCAGCTCCAAAACTTTATGTTAGAGAGCAAGATTTTGCTTTCCTTAATGGGATTTTTGGTAGTTAGGAGGGCAGCCGGCGAGATTTCTTCAATGCGGGCGGTCACGACCGTTCGTGATCAGAAAGCTGCCACTTAAGTAGAAATTCTACTTGAGTGGCAGCAAAATCAACTATAGAAACTGCTACTTCTGGCTTGCTGCATGATGCTGTTCAAGCAGATTTGTCAGCACTAGAAGGAGCTACGGGTGCTAAATCACAGCGTGAGCAGCACGATGTGCCTATTTCCACCCATTTGCAGAATTCCATAGAATCTTGTTGGGTTTTTTGGAATTCCACAGAATTCCACAGAGTAAAACTCGACAAGTTCTTCCCAGGCCTAATAATTATCTAAACCCTCCCTGGATGAGTAAGGGGTTCATGCATTTTCCAATTTCAATTGACTTTAAGTTCATTGTCATACATGGGATTCGAAATATACTATGGTAAATGCATTCTTTCTAAAGGCAGAATGTCAGAGACTACAAAAGACTTTTCTCTCAGGCAGGCAACAATCTTGATCCAGTATCAGAATACCACTTACAAGAATTTGATGGGTTACAATGCTTAAATACACATGGCCACTTCTTCTTTACCACTTGCAGTCACACACACTTAAAACCATACACCTTTTCACTGTCTTACTATTGCCTGTATGTTCTGGTGCATGCTTACTACATCTCTCAGCATAGATGCTGGGCCAGAGGCCTCCTACAGAAATCTGTCACTAGACCACTTAAAAGTCAGACAGAAAGTTAACATCACCCAAATTTAAGACAAGGCTATGGATAGTCTAATTCCTGACAGTGCCTCTAGAGGTGCAGGCAAGCCTCTTGAAAATAGGAGTGGGCATAAATTCTGCTCCGCCAGTGGAGTTGGCAGAATTTTGGCCACTCTGCGTCACACACAAAGTTCTGGACAAACTATGCCAACTGCCATGTGGCAGAGATTTTTCCTGTGTGTGGGTCACCAACTGTATATTGACGAGCATGAGCGAGAATTGCCGTCCCCTAGCACAGGCGTGATTTTCTCACCATGAACATTTGCGGTGAAAAGGCTGTTCCTTGAGTGCAAAATCTACTGAAGAAGCAGCAAATTCAACTTAAGCAACAGCGCCCTCTGGAACACTGCCCGGGGCTGTATGCACTGATTTCTCAATGCAGAACGAGCTCCTGATGCTAAAATTCAACGTGTGGAGCACATTGTGTTGATTTCCACCCTTTACTTTTCATGTAACTCCATAGAATTCTGCAGAGTGAAATTCTGCGAGTTCCACCCACCCTTACATGAAACCCTGCCCCTATAAGGAGACATTGAAAATACAATCACTAATGGGCTACTTGAGGATTTCTCCTTGACTGGAGACAGACAATGCTTATTGCTGGGGAGTGAGAGTTCTATCTGTGATTTAGGTGTAATTGTTTGGTTGTCTTGTAATGGAAGTCCGGGGGGTACCCTAGCTCCCATTTAATACCTTCCCAGCAAAGGCAAATGCTTTATTCAATTCCTCTCCTCTGTGGCACACTGTTTAGCAATCTAAAATACTGATCTGATCAAGTATTTAAAGTAAAATAACACAAAATATAGTTTTTCACTCTGTAATATACCACTATACCTGCCAATAAGGGCTATACTGGGCCCTGAGACACTTCATTGTCTTCAATGGAGCTGCCAACATTCAAATGTTCTAATATAAATCGTGTAAGACATGCTATGGCTAGATTTAAGACAACGCTGAATCTTATAATAATGGAGCTCAAGATGTCAAACGGAATTAGAGAGGGCATTTTGAAGAGTGAGCTGATTTAGAACATCACATTTAGAAAGAGGGGTTAATTTTGGACCAGTTCATTAGTATTAACACTGACGTGTGCCTTCGTTGGGTTTTCAAAACCCTATTGTTTACGTTGTGATGTGAGTGCATCAAAGATGGGAGCTGCACAGCTGAATACTTTTCCTACTAGCACAATCGTCATACATGTCACAATAACTCATCGCTGCCATTCTTTTATTTCCATTACTGCTGGATCCCACTGTGGAGACCACCCTGATACATTGAGAACTGAGGATCGGCACAGAACTTAAAATGCTTGGAATTCATGTGCGGTCATACAGTTTTAAAATATCCTACACTAAGCAAATGTATTAGCCTTAAAATGTTTACTTGTAAAGTAGGGTCATCAACTAGCAGATGCATTAAAAACGCTTTGGAGGGAGCAGAAGGCTGGTAGGCATGTGAAGTTTCACCCTTCCCTAACCCCTAACAGAAAAGAAATATTTAACTAGATTTCTATTATCAGTAAAAGGAGCTTTGCCATCTGTCGACATCTCTCCTCTGGGATGTGCAGGCTCCTCGAAGACGGAACTGTAAAAGTGAGCTAAGGACAATACCCTGGAACAACTCGCTGTCGGTAACTAAAGCCATCTTCAAACAGACTCCTTTGCAATTATTTGCATTTAGCGTGGAAAATCAAAAATGTTAGAATATCAGAATCATTATAATAACACACAATTTTAAAAGCGAATGGGAATTTTAAAGCAATGCCTAGAAGTCAACTTAGAAATGGAAAGCACAAACTAATGTTCTATGATAGACTGGATATTGAAGCGACTAATTACATGAAAATTCCTTGAAAAAAAACCCTACTTTTTCGAACAGCTGTCACTCTGTTAATTATGCAGTACAGACGACAGTCTAATGGAATGCACAGCTCTCATCTAGGAAATGTGGCTTAATGAAGAATTCTTACTCAATAGCAACATCTTGCTTTTTGCAAGAAGAACTATTCCTATATGATGCAGACAATCTCTGAAAATAAATTGAGTTGTCATTACGTTTTTTTCATTTCTCCCTTCTCAGCACACACATGCCGTGAGCAATATGGAACTCACCACATCCGTTTCTTAAGTGAGGCTGACAACTTTTCTACCTCGAATATACTCGTTCGAGATACCCTGGGCTTTCTGTTTCTGTTTTAAAGTACTTATCATAACTTTCACTTAGTGCTGTTTTTCTAAATTTTGATTGTCATTTAAAGCGGCATCCAGTCATTTTATTTTTACTGTCGTTTAAAGCAACATCCAGTCACACATTGGTTCTTGTAAAACCTTAAATATTTTATGAACGTGTCTAATGCTTTGAAGTTAATTAAGGAAATAAATGAAATGCCTAGTAGTAACCTTTTCAAATTACTTTCTTTTGACACGCCACTGTGGCTCATCAGTCAGGTCTTAGATCTTTTAAATTTGTATTAAAAATTCAGGGAGAATTACGTTACAACATGGTTTTAACTGTGAATTAGAACTCGCAGTAAAGACAATGAGGAATACCATGCAATAACTTTAATTTCAAATTTTTTTCTGGGTGCATCAATACATTGCCTTTGTATTTCGAGTTTTGATACAGTTAATGAAGAATTACTTGGGTATGTATTTTACCACACAATTACACTTTAGCTGGCTGATAACTGCTGCAGAATTTCTCTAAGTCCCCAATTACATACTATTGGTATGTGTGTTGAGTGAGAAATGTCATATAATCAGGGTTCCTGGCAATGGGTTCTATATATTGAATCATTACAAAAGCATCTCTGGTATGAATGAAACGCATTGGTGATAATGGGTGATTGCCCAGTTTGGGCCGGTGAGGGACCTTCCTTGTGTGCAAGTTCTGAATTTCTCCCTCCCTGAGCTTTCACCCACAGGTTAACTGTTTCAATGTCACCTTGTCTGACAGCTATTAGGCCTCATAGAGTTCTTCTCAGCCACAGCCTGCTGCCTCGCTCCACAAGGATTTTTTACTTCAGAGACTAAGGACCTGAATTAGATATTGGTGGATGGGTTACTCCGTCACAATGGTGACGGACACCCTGTCCACTGAAATATGAATCCCATTATGTCCTATGGGATCTAGATTTCGACGGACTGGATACCTGTCATCGTTGTGACGGAGTAACGCATCTTTCAATATCAATATCTAAATCAGGTCCTAAGACAGAATGTGAAAAATGTAACTGGTTTGAGCATAGTTTCTGTAGCCGACTTGTGCTCCATTACAGTCAGCCTTAAATTATTCCTAGGTACCAGTCAAGCGCAACCAGATGACTATGGTTGGCATTTAACACCTATTTTTATTTAACATTTTTAAAATTCACATTTCCATTTCCCTTATTGGATTTTTGTCATTTTGGTGTCCTTTTAGGATTCTTAGTATGCTAGTTTTTAACTTTCTGTTTCGGTTCTTCTAAATGCTTTACAATTTTTTTTTTAAATTATGCCTGTCTGGTCTGTGCCATAGGGATTGAGTTCAGGTTTGAATTACATGAAACCTTTACTGGACCCAACAAGAATAGTGACATTATTACTTGTTGTGGAGATCCATTCACCCCCATCCATCCCATCAAATAATTCACTTTCTCACATTCATCTATGTCGTTCTCAGGGTTTTTTATTGTGATTAATTAATTCCTGCTTTACGAATGTACTGAGCTTCCAAACAAGAGAGTTCCAATGATTCTCCTTTCCTAGGGGTTATTGTGCATCCAAGGGAAGATGAACCCCAGATTGGTACCTTTGTAAATCTAGGGAATTTAAGTATTATCCAGATGCAAGGGGAGCAAATTGATGGACAGGGGCATCCGCTTGGCTAACACTGCCATCTTTATATTTACCACTTCCCTGCTTCTACTACCACTACAGCCAAATCACCCTTACTATTAGGGGCTATTACTACTGATAGCTATGACACAGAAATGGTGGTCATTTCTAGGACCTAGGCTAGGGGAAAGGCTGTGCTCCTTCTAGGTGTAAATGTGGATCATGCTGTGGCCGGTTTTGATGAAGATGTGTGCCTTTCTGCTTATTTGTTTCGCGAAGTAGAACATTTCTGTAATTTGCACTATAAATCGTTTCTTCCACTTTATATTTTCGAGTCTCTTCTCAGGGCACTCATTATGTATCTATTTGGTGTATTTGGTATCACCCTCCTCAGCAAACACGTATTTACCCAAGGATTGGATTCACGACTTGTATCACAATTATCACCTAATCACAGTTTCCTGCAGGTAAATTCCAGCAGGCCAAACCGGCTGACATTTGTGCAGGAAAAGGCACAAAGGGCCAGATGTATCAAAGGGTTTTACCCATTCTGTGTCTATGGGAAAATGCGTTGGTACATATGGCCCAAAAAGATTTCAAAACATGCAGAATTGTGTGTTTTAAAAACCGATTCAGCATGTTATGCCACATTTTTTCTGTTGAAAACTGGGAATCACAGGTAGTAAAAAGATTCTGCATTCAATGCCTGGTGTTCATGTTGAAAACTCGGAATAGAAGGTATTTACCAAACATTTACCTCACGTTGGGCTAAAAGTATGGGCACTTGCATTTATTTACCATGTGCTGGCATTATCTTGTGCACACGTGAGGCCTGCTCCCGGCTACAATTACTATTTCACCTGCTTTGCATATCTTTCTCACCATTTCAAACAGTCCCCTAAGAACATTATAGGTGTTCTTAAAATCGTATGGTGAGAGGTCCTCTGATTAAAATGACTATTAAGCAAAATACATCATCAGGCTGGGCATATAAACAGACCCGTCGCCAATCAGACAGCTCCATTTCACGGCTGATTTCACAATCAATGACCCAGAGGGAATTGGAAGTATTTCAGATTTTGTCTTGACCGCCAGCGTGCAGGTGTATTCTGTATTTCAATTCCTGTCTACTTGACGAATATTCCTGCAGATACCTAACTGCTCAGTCCAGCTCTGCAATCCCTGCGTACCTAAGGCTGCTTACAACAGCATTTTTCTTTTCTGTGAATAGAAGATATTATCTGAGCACTAATAAACGGAGAACCATGTAAAATCATTACCAAATTACATGCTATGTAAATGAAAACTGAAATGTTCATTATGCCATTTACTTGAAACATCAATATCCTGCATTTTTTTGCCAGTTTTATTTTAAATTCCTGTTTCAATGAAGTTGCCAAGAAAGCAGTTATTTACGCATTGTTGAGGTGTTAATGCAATACTGTATAACTGAGTAATTGTGAAATGTAGAATTGGTAGGTAAAGCAGAGTGCTCTGCACCTTGTAGAAAGTGCTAAATCATGCGGAGAGAACACTGATGGAATTTCCACAACTATAGCGATTTTAGGAAGCATACGATTCCAGCAGTGGATTCTGTTTCGGATTTTAGCACTTCGTGCGCTACCCCTGCGGTACCATCAGCATTACCGTTCACGTGCTACTTCACTTGCACATCGGACAAACCTGAAACAATTGGATACGGTCCAGCAGAGGCATACATAATGAGCCCACCCCAATACGCCTAGGCAGAAGTAGATTTGTCACCAATACACACCGAAAATTCATGTTATTTGAAGTGTCACAACCATATCACAATAGACCGTGTAGATCAGGCACAAAATCCTACATTATTTAAAATTGTGGTTTATAAAATGAAGAGTTAGACTAACATGACTTTTTCACCATCATGTTAAAGCCATTTTGCTTTACAAGGAGTGTACCAGGGACACGTAAAGAAAACAGGATAGTGTATATCCGCCTTTGTACTTTTTCTTCTAGACCAAATCCGTCGGTAGAGTCTTCTCCTACATCATTCCTAAAGTGTGGTGTAACCCGCAGCTATGAAGACCTTGACTTTGAAATAGTCCCACTGGGCACTAGGTGTGCCTAGACACACTGTTGCTCAGTGCCTGGAAAGCTTTCCAGGTGATAGTGCACTCTACAAATCTGCATAACATAACAGAAGCCCATTACGAAAATCACTCCTAAACTCATTTGCTTAAAAAACTGTACAGTACAGAGGGAAGCAAGAAGAAAGTGAAGGATTGGGCAAAGAAAAAAAGAGATGAAAGGGAGGAGAGATGAAGCAAGCAGAGATAAACAAAGAGAGAGTCAGATCAACAAAGTAAGCTGGTGGTCAGCTCCTTAGACCTGTTCTGTGTAAGACTTAGCAGAGATAGAAAGAGACGGTGAAAGAAAGAAGCATTTAGGGCCATATTTATACTTTTTGACGCAAAACTGCGGCGCTGCAGTTTTGCGTCAAAATTTTTACCGCTGGCTAACGCCATTTCGTAGCGCCATGCGGGCGTCAAATTTATACTTTGACGCACGGCGGCGCAATCAACAGGTGGGAGTCATTTTTTTTATGCACATCGCGGCGTCAAGTCGTAAAGGAAAACTACGTTAACGCGGCATAAATGACTGTGGGTCGATTTACGACACCGCAACCCGGATATGCGCCGTTTTTTTTGACGCAATAGCGTCAAAAATACCCGCGAACACTGCCCTTTCAGCAGAGGAGAGCCAAAATGGATCCCAGATGCCACTACAGACCCCAGGAAGATGAAAGCAGACCAGGAACCAGCCAGGACGATCCATACAAGAACCAGGACATTTATAGAAAGAAAAGAAAGTGTCGCTTCAGTGCAGAGGAGCAGGAAATCCTGGTTAAAGAGGTGACGGAACACCAGCACCAACTGTTTATCACCTCTAAGTTGCCAATCAGTAGGAGAGAGGCCATATGGCAACAAATTGTTGACAAGATCAACAGTGTGGCTGAAGTACGCAGAACAGTCACTGAGTGTAAGAAACGCTGGCATGACTGCAAACGTAGGACAAAGGAAAAAATGGCCAGGAACAGGAAGGCAGCACTGCAGACTGGAGGTGGGAGTCCAGCACACCAGGAGGCCCTGGACCACATGGAGGAGATGGTTGCAGCCATCATCCCCGAGGAGATCGTCACAGGGATTCAAGGACAGGACAGTGCAGACTACCACGAGACAACGCACATGCAGGGTAAGACGCATGGGGATTAAAAATACAATAATGTTGACTGTAAGCAGGGGGGGAAATACCTACTACACATTGCATGTAAGTCATCATATACATGGAGTGGCAGGGGTAAAGGGGCACGGCAGGAGGGCATGGCCTGCACAAACATAAGCTGGGGCACAACATTACACTACACCAACAACAGTCCCATGGGGGCATCCGGTCATGCCAACAATGGAGCAAAGGGAAAGCCTCGACAGGAGGGAAGGCCACTACGTCAAACTTACATCCTGGCACTCGTCAGCCAAAATATCTCCTACATTAACTAGGGCCCTATCAGCAATCCTCTAGCCAAAACAACAACTGCAATGTAACTGCAACAACAGTTGACACTGCCACCTCTGATCTCTGTGCAGCTATAGTAGCCAATGGCAGTAACCTCCCCATGGAACATACATACCTAAATTAGGGGGTGAGGATGACATCTGCAACAATCCCCTGAAACAAGACAAAGGCCCCAGTACACTCAAATGTCAATGCCCATAGTTGTCACATACATCAGCCAAACTAAACAGCAATAGGAGCGACACAGCACTAAGGACACACCCATGCTGCATATGTCAGGGTCCTTCCCGTGCCTGGCAAACAAGGCAAGATCACAAATGTCATACTGCTCAGACAACAGCATTGAGGAGGGGACACATGCAACTGGTCACTGAAATACACCTGCACAGTCAGAGGGGGAAATAGGACACTGATACGATAATCAGGGCAATCCAATGTAACACACATTACTCAACATCAGCAGGACACATTAACAATGTCAACATCCATATCACATCATAACATTGCCATGCATAGGATATGCCACATGTCAATTACATTTAAGTCAATGTGAACAATCAGGGATTGGGGCAGGTCCTGAGAGGCAATTGTGCTGCCAGGACCATCAGAACACCCACAGCCAGTGAAAGGTCTCAACATGAGAATGGATATACACGGAGGGTTGAGTAGGACAAAAAGCTGCCTATTCTCTATTTGGTATAAAGCAACACATAGAGGCAAGTAGGCAGACAAGTCTGATAACTCAATATCATACATGTGACACACAGGTGGGCCATAGGCCTATAACAATGCCCACTTTGGGGTTAGCTATAGCAAATTTCCCTTATAGGATGTATAGAAGGTATTCACAGTGTAATAGTAATGATTGGCCAGAATGGATATTACCCTAATTGTACACATATGTAGGTAATTGCTGATTGCTTATTTCAAAATATGAGTGAGATATCAGGATGTATTCCTTAGCAAAATTGTGTCCACATGTATCTAGCTATTCAAAATTGCATAAAGGCCAATTAGGTAGTGCAATTGTCGCCTAAACATATTTTGGGGGTAACTATGTCCTATTTACAAGTTAATTTATCTAAAATGTGTTTCACTTTTGACATGTAGGGCACACATGCACCTTATGCATGTGTGTGCTTCACATGTGCATAAATAAATTTGGGGGGCAGCAGAGGGGGACTTAGGCCCCCAGCACCCTGGCGTTTGCTCTTCCAGACTTGCAACTTTATCCAAGGGTTTCCCAAATTCAGTAATGCTAAACCATCGGCAGCAGGCCCATGGAAGCAAATTGGGTATGATTCACTGTTTGCTAATCTGTAATCCCATTTGCCCATTTGACGTTTCCCCTCTTGATTCTTTGGAGAATCCTGACATACCATTTTGCATTGATTTTATAGCAAAATCTCAACGTTCCTTATGTCATGATAGCAAATAGGTTGTTGATGTATGTGGCCCTTTATGCATTACCTGGTTTAGAGGCATGTTTCATTCTTCCTGCTAGGTTACAACTGGGACACTACTGTGATGGGCTGCTTGCAACCATTTTGTTGATTGGATGGTACATGTACATGTGTGTGGTCCAATATTGATCCAGTATCAACTGTCAAGGTGTATGTTGTCACTGTAACGTCCAGGTCTCCTCATGAGTTAGTGGCAGCTAATCGTGTATCTAATGAGTATCGTTTGTAGCAAAATTTGAGAAAAGTCATTGAGGACATGGTCACCTACACGTGGATGGTCCCACCCTGTCACTGAAGACTTGTAATGAGACTTTCAACTGGGCAACCTTGGTGTGCTGAGTGAGAGAATGTCTCAGGTGTCTGGATCCGGCATGTGTCATTGCAACATTGGTACTCAAGTTGGCCTCTGTGGATGGTAATGTATCAGGCAACATCATAGCCTCTGTGCAGAAGTAAATGTCTGGTATTCAGCACACACGACCCATCTTTATTATTTGAACAATGTAACTCTGCGTGTGAACTGTCAGGGTCCTCATATGTGTTGACTTTTCATGGACATTATCTGAGGTTGCTGGTTCGGCTGGAGGCCACTTACACCATCAAACGCTATGGTCCAGGTACACTGTCACACTTTGTAGTTTAGGCATTAATGAGGGCCAGACAACGGAAGGGCCATGATTTAGCTATTCAAGGGCACTGTCACAAATATGATACAAATAACAGTCAGATGATGCAATGCTATGTATTTGAGTATAAATTGATGAGGCTAATGACAAATTAGTGTCTGAGGTACAAGAGGTTTTGGACAGCACGTGTGGTCCATAGGTGGACCCCAGGTATCTTTAGGGTGACCCACGGACAGGTGCCAGTCAGGCTGACAGGAGGCTGGGTCAATCAGGAGCCAGTTCTTTCAGAAATTACATGATCAGTGGTCTGACTAGGACTGGTCAGAGGGAGCAGTAGGCAGTTGACATGTCACACTGTGTATGTCCTGTGTTGTTTTTAAGGTGACACATGAAACCATATACAGTGTTACACGGCAACATTAGTAGCAATGCTTAATGATGTAATTGCCCAAATGCCAACATCTATGCTGTAGGAGGCATCAGCAGGGACGGGGCATGTACATTTGGGTGGTGTGCATGGAGGGGATCACTGGTGTGGCCTCCATCAGTGTCTCACTAGTCCTGTCAGATGAGATTTGCTGAAAATTAGCCTACAGTACCTTTCACACGTGAATCAATCTACAGGTGATACCAGGCCTTAAAAACTCCAAGCCAGTGTATTATATGAGCTGAGTTCCATGCAGTGAGATGGTACTATGACATTGGTAGGCATAGGAAAGGGTGTGGCACACTGGATGACTCTTGTGAGTGTGTGTGTGTAGATGAGGGAATCTCAGTGTACACATATCAGCATTCCAGGGACCTCTTCAGACAGGTGGGGTGTGACCAGCCACAGGTGTGTGTAATGTTTTTAGGAAAGGGCTGACATGTAGATGGGTAGTGATGTGCTGGATGCTTGTCATAGGTGTAGCACTTGTGCTGTGTATGTTCTGCTTATGTGTAACTCTAGTGACAGATAGTCATTGCAAAGATAGTAAGTAGTTGGAATTACTGTTGCCAAGAGTCTGGTAATACATTCCTGTTCCTGAAGCATAAGCATGTGAACTGCCTGATGTATGAGGCCTGTTTTCCCCTAGTTGAGTGATGGTTTTTTAGTTGTGTGCCATCTGCTGCGATGATCCATGTTTCCTACATGTATGTGTGTCATATGTGTGGTCCTCAGCTATTGGCCTTCAAAGGTGAACTGTACAGGATGTCAGTCATTTACATTGTGTGTGTATGTGACCATTGTATGGTGGCCATTACATTTGTAGTGTATTTTTCTGTGACCTGATTGTTATATCATTATTGCTCAATGAGACGACATTCTTCTTCTGATATTTCAAGCTAAAGGTGGGCAGAAATGAATAGTCCAAACCATGATGTGGTGTTTGTTATCAGTGTTTATTTACAATAGTGCATTAAGTGGTGATGGTGATAATTATGAAAATAAATTATCTACAATCTGTTGGCGCCTACGCACTCCAGCAGCCGTGTTTGGTTGTTCCCCCTCCTGTTGCAGGCCAGCATCCTCCTCTTCTTCGTCTTCAGGCATGTATGGGTCTGGTTCGAGGAGGGGAATGTTCCTTTTGACACAAATGTTGTGCAATATTGCACATGTGAGTATGATCCTACAGACCATCTCGGGGGAATATAGTAGGCTACCACCAGTGATGTCGAGGCAGCGTAACCTTGACTTGAGGATGCCGAAGGTCCGCTCGACAATGCTGCGTGTCCTCTTATGGGCGTCGTTGTATGCCCGCTCTGCAGCAGTACTCGGGTTCCCAAATGGTGTCATTAGCCATGGCTGGATGCCATACCCCTGATCAGCTGAAAGAAAAAAACAGAATGGGATCATGTTGATGTTGCTTGCATTATTGAAAAGACCGTCCATGGCAGTAGTTGTCTTGTGTTGTCTGTGACTCTTTTGTGTACTGATGTGACATCCTATACTTGTAGGCTATACCATCTGCATTGTGTTTTTACCTTGGCTGAGCACGTGTTTGTCTGCTAACCGTTTGTCATGAGTATGTTTGGTGATTTTCAGTGCAGTGTGCCCTCCATAGCATTGTGACTTGCGATACAGGTGTCCTTGTGTCTTCACTTGGGGTGAGTAGATAGTTCAATGTAGAGTTTAATTTATAAGTGTTGTTAGCACGTTCATATGGAAGTACCCTGGACATCCCATACCTTTAGACTTAGGCAATGTATTAATGTAAAGGTCATTGTGAGACTTACTATTTGCAAGGTGACATTTAGGCAACCACACTCATTGACGTATTCACAATAGGCTGTACAGTAATTTCCGATGTGTGACAGGTTCAATGGTGAGTTAAGAAACATGGCTAGTGATGTCAGGACCTCTGTATGTTCCTGTTGACATGTTGCTGTTGTGGTGTATGTGTTGTGTGTCCTAGAGGGTTGCTGTGCAGTGTGTATATAAGTAGGTTTTTGTACTTACTAACAAGTAGTCCATTGCCATACCGTCCATCCTGGAAGTGTTGGTTGATGGTACAGTGACGGAAGATGAATGAGTCATGTACACTCCCAGGATATTTAGCCACGATGTTGGTGATCAATCCCTGGTGATCAACTATGGCCTGCACGTTGATTGAATGTGTGTGCTTCCTGTTGCGGTAGAGGTGTTCAGTCGCAGCAGGTGGCACAAGGCGTACATGTGTGCAGTCGATTGCACCAAGGACGTGTGGGAAGCCACTGATTGCGTACAACCCCTGTTTAGTTTCCTGCTGCTTCTGCAGTGTGTTAGGGAAGCAGATGTGGGGGGGTGTCAGTCGAATGATGGCATCCAGTACTTTTGGCAGAAATGCGGAGAATGATGGTTGTGATATTCCGCCAACCCGGGCACCAGTTGTTTGAAAAGAGCCCCTTGCCAGCAGGTGAAGTACGGTAAGCAGCTTTGTTTCTGTTGGTATGGTGTGGGGTGTCACCAAAGTGGGGGCCAACTGCTGTTCAATGTTTCGCAGCAGCTGCTGGATGGCCTGCCAGTTCAACCGGTACCTCTGTATGATGTCGTGTTCCCTGAGGCCCTGAAGGGTTGTTCTTGGGCGGAATATCCCCTCCTGCCTTCTGCGCTGCCTTTGGAGTCCCTGCTGGTGTTGTGGTAGCTGCTGTTGTTGCTGCTGGGCTCTGCGTCTGCGTGCACGCTGGATAAGAATCAACTCCATGTCTCCCTTTTGCTGCTCTGCTGCTCTGCTGTTTGTTCTGTGTGTTCTGATTAAATACAGGTGTGTTTGCCCCATTTTAACGCCTGCCCTGACCCAGGCGTTAAATTTTGACGCAAATCGGGTTGTGCGTCATTTTCTGGCTCCGCCTCCCGGCCGTGCGCCATTTTTGCCCGGAAGCATAAATACGACGAGCGGCCGTTTGCGTCGTTTTTTGGACGGGAACGCCTACCCTGCATATCATTAACGCAGGGCGGGTTGCCGCATCCAAGAAATGACGCACACGGCGGAATTTTGTCATCCGCGGGCTCGGGCGTCAGAGTTTAAATATGGGGCAACGTTTGCGCTGATTGTGCGTCAAATTTTTTGACGCACAATCGGTGCAAACGGAGTGTAAATATGCCCCTTAGTCTCTGCTTTTCTACATTTAATGCAAGAAACAAAGTCATTATTTCAAGATGTCGGGATGTGTAGGGTTTTTGGTGAATGTGTGGTAACAAGTTTATCATAAATGGTACCGATTTCTCTAATATGGTATTGCCACGTTACAGTACCATGAGAAGACCATTCCTCAGGAGGACAAAAAAGATCTAAGCCCAAATGTTTCCAATTTTTTGGAGAAGGTCCTCTTAGAGATTTCCAAGACTCACAGGACCTCAGGAACATCAATTAGAGTCCCAGACCGACTCTAGCAGAATCCACCAGCACAGCCCAGTCAGAATCAACTGGATACTAGTCCGGTTACTCCATGACAGCGTCTCTTGCAGCTTTTGGTATCCCTGTAGCCAAACAGGAGTTCAACAACTGACCATTGGAGTCCATTTATCACTGCCTTAATTGTACACCTGATTATTTTCATTGCTGTATCCCATATACTCCATTGATCAGAAGCATGTAGTTTACTAAACAGCTTCTTACAAGTTTGGGAGGAGTCTAATGTTTCACAAACTCATCTTGTTGCATATGTCACAATTGTTTGTTGAAAACATATCAAGTCATTTAAAATATCCTACATTAACCAAATTGCGTTTTCCTTCATCCTCACACGATTTCCATGTTATTTTGGATTAGGAATCTAAAAGACATACTTCAAATGATAAGTCACAAACATGCAAGACAGAAAATCCTTTACATCTTAGCTGTCAGGAAAAGGGAGGGCAAGAGGCCGTATCACATAAAAAGCTTTGTGTTAATGATATTTCAGTTTGTGGATGGTATTGGTCGAATATAGTGATGTGCGAATTTCACGTTATTTGCTCTTGTGTAATTATGCAAATGTACATAAAAATCACATAAAGAAGCAAAACCGGGATTTTGCGCAAAATGCACCTTCAAATCCATTTTGCATGCACAAACACATTTTGCGCAAACTAAATAGTGCAAAAAACACTTGGGGGCATATTTGTGAAAAGTGGTGCTGCACCTAGTTCATTGCACTTTTCTTGCACCCCTTAGTTCTCCCCTTAATGCTATCATGGTAGCGCAGTATTTATAACACGGTGCACCATAGCGGTAGTTAGGGTGACTAGCATCATAATTTGTGACGCTAGTTCGGCGCTTTGCAGGACTAGTGTCACAAATTATTACACTAATCTTCAAAGCACCCAGAGGTCCATTGTAATCACTGGGAGCCTCTTTTTAATGCCTGCACTTAGCAGGTGTTAAAAAATGCAGACAAAAATGGTGCAAAGGAATCGCCATTTTTAAGTCCGCCCCAGCTCCGGAACGCCCTCCTTGCATACATTATGCCTGGCATTGCACCACTTTGTAAATCTAGCACCTAGGAAAAGCTACCTTAACGCCACATTTGCTTTGAAATAAATTCAGCAAATGTGGCGCAAGGTGGTGGTAGGGTCTCATAAATATGCCCCTCGATGCGAACAGTTACTCATATTGTCGTTGTTGCTGTTGGTCCTGTGCTACCACACTTGTCGTGAGTGTTGCAAAATTACACTATGGCCCTCATTACAACATTGACGGGCGGCGGAGGCCGCCCGTCAATGTTGCGCGTCAGGAATACCGCTCCGCGGTCCAGAGACCGCGGAGGGTATTCCAAGTTTTCCCCTGGGCTGGCGGGCGGCCGCCGAAAGGCCGCCCGCCAGCCCAGGGGAAAACGACCTTCCCACCATGAAGCCGGCTCGTAATCGAGCCGGCGGAGTGGGAAGGTGCGACGGGTGCTACTGCACCCGTCGCGTATTTCACTGTCTGCTAAGCAGACAGTGAAATACAAGCGGGGCCCTCTTACGGGGGCCCCTGCAGTGCCCATGCCATTGGCATGGGCACTGCAGGGGCCCACAGGGGCCCCACGACACCCCCTACCGCCATCCTGTTCCTGGCGGGCGAACCGCCAGGAACAGGATGGCGGTAGGGGGTGTCAGAATCCCCTCGGCGGCGCAGCAAGCTGCGCCGCCTTGGAGGATTCTATGGGGCAGCGGGAAACTGGCGGGAGACCGCCGGTTTCCCTCTTCTGACCGCGGCCAAAGCGCCGCGGTCAGAATGCCCTGCGGGGCACCGCCGGGCTGTCGGCGGTGCTCCCGCCAACCGCGAGCCTGGCGGTCATAGACCGCCAGGCTCGTAATGAGGGCCTATGTGGCATAATAGTGTAATTTGGGGAATTTTGCATAACATAAAATTCCCAAAATTACATCAGGTTAAGCTTTCTTTTGCCTCGGCCTTAATCAGTTCAGCATTTTTGGAGTCAGTACCAAAAGCTGCTGCAGAAATCCTTTCCATCAGTAAATTGCTCAGCACTTCTTGCTAGCACTATGTATTTTTCTTTTTTCACATTCCTAGTTTAATAAACAGCAATGAGCCTAGCAAATTAAATTACCACTGACCGAATTTTTCTCTGACTTTCATATTCCACTGACAATGGTTTTCACATAACCTGGCCAATATGACCAAAATATACAGATACCAATCCGAGAATACCTACGTGATCCAGCTCACGAGTCTTGCCTACTTGAAATGTATTACATAAATCATATCTGACAACAGAAGTAGAGATAATTCGTTTTTGCTTCGTAATTCAAAATAGTTCTAAGTAAATGAAGTACATAATTTAATTCAAACAATTTTTGAATGTTAATAAGGTTTAGTTATACTTTGATAGTGCAGCATGTATGTTAATAAACACTGGTGTGTTTATTTAGCCATACCAGGGCATCTTATTGCACAGATGAAAATAGAAAAAAAAACTAATTACATTCCCACTGAATTTTCATGTCATCAAGTTAAATGCATATAAATGTTGTTGCTGAATTATGTAGGCTCATATTTATAAAAAGTTTGTGCTGCCTTTGCATCACTTTTTTTAACACAAAACTGGAGCTAACTTAACTCCATATTTGTATTTTGAAGCTAGGCCTGTGTAGCATCAAAATATTGGAGTTAGCACCATTTTTAGGAAGCGCAAACCCATCTTGCATCTCATTGCGACAATTGTCCGCCGTATGCTGGCGTCTGGATCTTTTCAGATAACGGGTGCACAAGTGTCTCGAATGCCCCAGCCATCCTTCTCGGTCTTCCTACCTAAGGTCCTGGACTCAATCATACTCCTTACACCCTACCACATCTGCTTCCCAACCACCCAGCATCTGCAGCAGAAGACCAAGTAAGGTTTCTCCCAAACTGCTCGGTTCCCGCATGTGCTTGGTGCAATGGACTGCACCATTGTCCAACTGGTGCCACCTGCAGCAACTGAACATCTATATAGGAACCACAAGCACACCCATTCGATCAACGTGCAGACCATTGTGGACCACCTTAGATTCTTCACTAACATCCTAGCAAAATATCCCAGCAGGGTCCATGATGCCTACATATTCTGCCATTCCACTATCAATGAGCTGTTCCCGGATGGCCAATATGGTAATGGCCTACTTGTAGGTAAGCCACCATACCAATCATTACACACAACACACCAACCGTGTAGGACAAACAAGACATATACCACACGTAATACACATGGGCAGGGGAACACAGATGTACAGGCAACAACACATATACAACATGCCACACTACACCGCAATCATTGCACATCACAAACACATACACCCACATGTACACAACACAACCACAACCTGACTGGCACACCACGTGTGGACAGGTGGTGCTATGTCCCCTTTGCATACAAAAGCTGCCCACAAACCACTACAATTGTAAATCTTGGTGTGCAAGCCTTTGGCAACACTTATTTCAAATGCCACCCAAGTGGTGCCATTACCGATTACATATCATCTACACATACCTGAAATACCTGTACTGTGCACATACACCTGTCTTCTGCATTGTGTTGCACACATAGGAATACAAATTAACTTGCCATAAAAAAAACATGGGGCAAAATCATAAAAAATGGGGCAACACCTACTCCAGTGCCACCTCACATGCACCCCTTAGCGCTTCCTAACACTATCATGTCTGTTGCATATACTAGAAACAGTCCACCATGGTGCATAGTTTGTGCAAAACTGTAAAGATCATGGATGCCATAGTATGACTCAGCAGGATTACAGAGGATATAACTGACCTTACATGCACTGTAAATAGTGTCTGTGTTAAATCATGTATTGGAAACTAGGAGATACTACTGCACCAAATTAGGTCATCCTACAAATGTGTGATTCACACCATTGTACACTTGATGGTTTGCACAACCATCATATGCCACAAAGGATCGCTAAGTGTTGCACTGCATGCGTAGTGCCACATGGTAACATGGAAGGCACAGTTTGGCTTTGTAGGGCTACCATGGTGTCTCTACATCTGACAACACTGTAGTGCAAGGAGGTGGTAGGTTCCATCCAACAATAGGACACTGCCTCAAATATGGACTACACAACACATCTTTGCAATGGTTTAACCATCAGTTTGGAATCAATATGAAAATTCCCAGGTCCCTGAGCCACTACCCAAGATTGTCATGTCCATCAACACAGACCTATGAAACCATTTCCCAAAAATAGGAACATACACTATACCACAAGCAAGTCTGAGTCACCCCTCCACCTACAACTGGCATGGTATATTCCAAAACATTATCAAGCTTTACCAACACATTTTCTCTCATTCCTTTGCATCTGATCAAGGTTACGGCATACAACCATGGGTAATGACTCCATTTGCCAATCCCACAACGGTGGAAGAACGTGCATATAGTGAAGGGCACTGAAGAACGTTCAATGTGGTGGTGAGGACAGTTGGACTTTTGAAGTCAAGGTTCAGGTGCCTGGGCCTGACAGGAGGAAGTCTCTTGTATGCTCTACCACTGGTATGTAAAATCATGCTGGCATGTGCAATCCTCCATAACATATACATAAGAACAAATGTTCCCTGGGATGAACAGGTTGACGTTCCCAATGAGGAGGAGGTTGGTGATGGAGCAGCTAATTTGGAGAGGGTACAACAGAACACTTCTGCAGGAGTTCGCAGGAGATTACACATAGTACATAACTTTTATCTATTGTGACAGGACTATCATCATCACATCGTTAATAGCGCAAGTAAAATACTTTGCACCTGAATCTCATTCTCCACTACATATACTATTGGAATGTAACTCAAACCTCAGGAAGCAAGTAAGAAACACAAAGTTACAAGTATGGTAGCAACATGGTTTGTGATGCAAGAGGGTCTACTGCCTCTATTTCACATATCAGTGAAACGCAATTCAGGGGCATGTGACTCCTGAAGGCCTAGATCCATGCACTGCAACATATATCTTGCCGTCAAGTGGGTAAGGTGCTAATTCCTAGCTCTTTCCCCACATTAACACCATGTCTACCAGGATGTATGCAAGGGGGCAAACACAAGGTAAGGGCTGTGATTAAATGGTGTTTAAGTAATGTAGGAACCGAACTCTGTGATATTTCCGGGTGGTTGATGCTTTGTCTGCACGGTGCATGTGTGACAAGGGGGGGCATCATTGGTAACTATGGACCTTCAGTAATTGTATCGGAATTGTAACCAATGTTAGAGGCAGAGCCTGAATAGTATATCCATGGGATTATGTCCTGGCAATGCCATTGGGTACAACCCTGACACATGGTGGACTGTACCTCACTTATGGCACACACACATTTGCTGTGGAGTGTGCTAAGGGTTGCCAGACAAATTAAGCAGCGATGGGTGCTGAATCACTATCCAAATATATGACCCATTGTCAGGATCTAAGAATTAAATGTGAGAATGCACCACCAAATAGTTGTCTGGGTGTAATGTAGGCTGAGTGTGTTACACTCCCTATGAACATAATGTGCACACTTTTCACACATATGTGCTGTCTTGACACATGCCCAACAGCAATTCCAGTTAAACATGTGAAGACCGATGTACAAGTGTATGTCCTAGGTAGCAAAGGGTTTGCTAGTACCAACAATGCTTGACATGTGTCAGCATGGTTGCTATGTATGCTCTGTATAACAACATCACACAGCACATAGCAACACATACCACTCATTGTCACTCACATGCCATAACAACTGAAAGGTAGCAACAGTTACAAATTATCTCATACATATTTTGGGCTCCAACATGGCAATCAGGTGTGCGATGTGCAACTATCTCCAGCAATGTTAAAAAATGTCAGAGACCCATGAAAAAATTAATGGGAGTAGAAGTATCCAAATATGTTGCATTTAGCTAATGAAAAAAACAGCACTGAGATGATTTCACACCTTTACATTATTCAGTCATGGTAAGAGTTACCTAGGTTGTGGCATATTGGAAGAAATGCATACCCATGTTCAACAGAGGATGTGGTTGGACAGCTGAGAGATACCCACAGATACTTGCAAATACAACATGGGAGGTCACTTGGAGACATCACAAGTACTGTGGCAGGTGTAATGTCATGTGTGTGTGGCACTTATTACATCTCATAATTACCATCAATAGGACGGTAAGTATCATCTAGCCAGTTGTAGAAGATGTGTACATCATCTACAATTTACACAGCTCACATGTTGCATCCTGTCCATGTATGACCAGACAATGTTGTTGTAGAAGATGTGTACAAAGTGCAAGCAGCCTAAAGAATGGGAGCAATGTAGGAGACAATACCTACCGTAATGCGGAAAAACATGGAGAAGGAACACACCTAGACCAATACTGACTGTGCAACACATCGATGTCTACATGTGAACATCCAACATATGTAAAGAGAGAATGGCCAGGTCAGTCTGCAACCAGTCATGTTTGCCACTACCATAACTGGTAGTTGCCCATTGCATGCCAACTTGACAGGAGGCAGTGACAGATAACACCATGTGCACCCTGGCATGTTCTCAAAATAGAAGTCACAACAGATATGCAACCCCTAACCAAGCTGACCATGGTAATTACTGAGGACATCAAATGATGAGACATGTCCTACATGGGCAAGTACCCATTCCTCTGTACATGAGAGGGGAAGACTGACATAAAGGACCTCAGAGGAAAATGTGATATCCCGGTCTGTTTGATCACAATTGTGCATGTGTCTGTCTGCAGGGGAGTGTGCATTGTTTTGCTGTGTAGCAATCATGAAGAGGCTAGATCCTCGCTCAAAACACTCTAATACCACTGCTCTGGCCACATAAACTTATGACATTGTCATGGGCCTGATGCATGTGCACAGTGGCCTGAGTAAACTGGAGTTCCATAAAGCTGCCCCTTCACATGCAACCATGGGTTTTTGTTGCCATTCAAACTCCTTCAGTAGCGATGAAGAGTAGGCAGCCATCTATGCCAGACAGCAACACTGCTACTCAGTGGAATTCCATTGTATGTGACAGTCATAACAAACATGTTGTGGACAAACGTGAGTGCCTAGTTGGTGGCATGCGCACACTTACCACATAGCTCAGCACATTTGTACACTGTAATGGCTCAGACATGGAGAAGAGTATAGGATTCTGAACAAAAGGCAACCTACCACAAATGTAAGGGCATAGGTATCACAAGATCAGTGACTAAAAGAAATGACCTTCACATGTGTTTTGACATACAGAAACATAGGTGGCATTCATGTGACTACACAAGCATTTGTCAAAGTCCAACATGTGTCCATGCAGGAAGATAGCGAACACACCATTGTGGTCATATGTTACTGAAATGGCACTACACATATCTTTATACACACACGGTCTATAGCAACCTTCAGTGACACATGTACATACCTGCAACTAAGATGCATGAGGAACTATATGCCACACATGTAGCAAAGCATCATGAAGGCAAAACCAACAACACACCACAAAGTGGATACACATGCACATACAAATTGGCAGGGGTACCATGATGTCAATTCAGTCCTAGTCCACTGCATATAGTACACATTGTCATGGCTGTCACATGCCTTACCATGTGTTGGACATAAGCCATCATATATCTTGTGAAATAATGTAGTACTTTCACAAATTAGTGTTCAAACACATATATACACTCATAGTACCAATGTGCTAACATGTAGGTGGACACAGTGTAGCTACACATGCACATATGCACAAGGTTTAGTAAACACATGCAGCAGAGTCATAAACTAACCTATAGTTCAATGTACCATTGTCACCATAAAGATGAGTGGATAGTTACACACATGTAGCCATACCATAATTACAACATTGTTGTATAGCCCATGTGACATTTTAAGTGAATCTGGGTGCACTCAAGGCCTACATTGCAAAATTCCATGCATTCCTGTCATGCGTCTCAAATCCACACTCTGCAACATCAGAAAAGTGACACCTGGTCCCTGAGCATCTATCACACATACACAGGCCTTTTCACGCACAATGGGGAAAAATCGACGCATTACAGTCATGTGTCAAAAATATTTACACAAACGCCTAAACCTCATATTTTTCTCCACAGATAAAAGATGCCTGTACACTGTGTGTCTGTCGCACATCCACAGGCCTTTTCACGCACAATGAGGAAAAATTAGATGCATGACTGTCATGCATCTAAAATGGACACACGTACGCATATACCATACTTTTTTCCTAAGCTAAAAGAAGCCTAGCCCCTAAATGTCTCTCACACGTCCACAGGCCTTTTCATGGACAATGGGAAAAATCGACGCATGTTTGTCATGACTGGAAATGTTACGCGTAGGCCCAGAAAGTTATGAAACAGGACATCCTGCCTGCATTCATGGTACAGTGAGTCCACTTTCACTTCCACTTCACAGTCTTATTGTCTGTGAGGGTATGTGGAGCTGGTGTTGTTAGAGTTTTGGGGTATTTGGAGTGTTTTTGTGCTGTGTCCTGTAGCTGTTCTGTTTTGTTTGTCATTTAATCTGTCTTTTGTATTGTAACTGTTTTGTATCTGTCACTGTATTGTGTGGTAGTATCACTTTTTTGCTATTTGGTGTAGTTGGGGTAGTCTTAGGGAATTTATTTTTCTGTCAACTGCTTTTGCAGGACATTATGTCGGGGGAAGGGAGGATGGCCAGGATGTTGGCCGAAGAGCTGGGGGTATTCATGTGGCTGGTACGACATTACCTGCCCATGAGGCTGGTACTCGGTGGCCGTGTCATACAGGGCTACCCCACAGATGCCAGGAAGTTGCAGTTGGGCAAGGTGGTCCACCACCTGACAATACTTTTTGCCACAGAAAGGAATGACCACCAATTGAAACACCGCTGGGCAGACCTTATTACAAGGGAGCTGCTGGATCACCTGGACATCAAGATTGGTGGAGTAATTGGTAAGTATCACATTTCCATACAAAGTCCATTATTTGCATGTGCATGACAGGTGCTGATACGGTTGAGTGCAGCATGTCATGTTTAAGGATCTGGACATTTCGTATGCTTCTGTATGAAGAGCCCCTGCACCACCTTAGGGCTGCTATTCTAATGTCTAATGATGAAGCCGAGGCATGGCAGATGTGCCATCTTCCCTGCACAACCATTACAAAGTATTGTGATGCATGCATCGGGTTTGAGCAGCACAACATGAGGCCTGCGCCATGCATCGTGTATGGGAAGAGGGCCAAAAACCTGTTTGGGGGGCAAATGTAAAAGCCTCTGGGAAAAATGAGAAATACCTAAATTCAATGTTTCATGCACTTTGAACAGCTGTTGAGAGCAATTGTTATATGGGGCCCAATAAATGTATGTGATGGGCCCCATGTACTCAGCAGAAGTCGTGATGATCTGTTTTGTTGCATCTCCTGCTGAGTACATCATTTTCCTACATATAACTAGATGCAGTTGGACCTTATCTGCATCATGCTGTGCCTTAATTCTCATTAGGCGCACACATGGCGGGCTAAGAGGTGCACTGAGAGCCACAAGGACTGTAGTGATGCACTTGGTGCTGCACCACTGTCGTTCAATCTGCCCTTTTGTGTAATTGGACAAGGCCATGTAAGGGAGCTCGACTATGCACTGGGTCCAAACTACTAGCACTTTCCTCTTCCTGTACATTGTGTATTGCATACACCCCAAACTATGTCTATTACCACACACATTACTGATTTAGTACCACAGGATGCCACATCTTACTGACAGTATGTGGCTGCCCTGCATCTGCTCCATCACTGGCACATTACTCAGAAACCTACACCAACATATGCATCATTGGACCAGCAAGTGTGTCTGTGTTGAGGCATATGTCTATGGGCATGTTCTTATCTCTTCCAGGACAGATAATGGTATACCATGCCAACAAAGGCTGGCCACACACTGTTGGCAACACATCCATATTTTCACAATGTGTAGGTAGGTACACTATTTAAACATGAGTAAACTCCCATGGCATTATTGCATATTAGTAACTTCAAACAAGGATGTATCACGGCATTCCTCAACACTTTGGAATACCCACACAATCACTTGCATGACAATGCCTTGTATATATGGTACAGTGAAAAACATCACAGGAGTGTCTGGGAAAGTGATGGTTTGTAGGTGCCTGGGTGTCCATTATCTGAGTCTATGTGTGACTGATCATAGATGTTTGTCAGTTGCTCTGATCTATCACCAGGACAACTTGCTCACTCAAGTTGATAATAAACAATGTCTTCCATTAACTGATATGTCCAAATATCACTAAGCAATGTTTTCCATTCATGTCTTGCAGGTGGACCTCCACCTTACACCGTTGGTGAGGTGGTCCGATTTGAAAACCCTGATGCAGCCAATAAGTGTAATCTTGTGCGTCATGTGTGCCAGTCCAGGGATTGGTGTGAGTCAGTCTGTGTGGAATGTTATGAATAATGGTTTTGCCTGACAAATGATATGATATCATTGGAGTAAGGATGGTGACATCATGTCTGTTGGAATGTTGAGCATTGAGAATGGCTTACATGTAGCACAAGGGGCAACGTGTGCTGCCATGGAATTGCAGGTATTAGGAAACGAAAGGGCTCGCCAAATATTCATTGATGCCTATCATGATAGGTGTCAGAGCAGCTGTTAATGTAAATTGCATGCCTGTTGACAACAACTTTGTCACAGGACTATGGACAGCACTGTGTGCCACACATAGCTTACACCTACAAGACAGTACAGATGTAGGTTATATCTTTACAGGTCTCTGAGGGGTTTATGTAGGAGACACTTGCACTACAGGTGCCTCACTACCCTTAAGATATATATGGAGACTGTAGTACTGCAAGGACCCATATTGTGCTGGGAACAGTCAGTAGTGTAAACATTTAGGAGACAACTCAGCTCCAGATGGTTGTGGGAAAAGTCTATGATTTTTCTCAAGCCAGATCTCAGCATTATTCCCAACATGGTCCTGCCACCATGATATTTGTGAGTGATGTAGGTCGCATCACTGGTGCGTATGATGTGAATGCTGAGTGCATACCTGGTACTTTGATGATGTCTGACATGTATGTGCACATATTCAATATATCAGAATACTGTTGCAGCACCCAGTACAGCGCCAAACTCACTGTGGGCCTAAGGACACCCACACAGCCACCATATGTTTGCCGTTTTACACATGTAGCACAACATAGCACTGGGAAGGGGGCTTTAGTTCTGTTATGTGCAGACAACTTTGATGTGCAGGTCAAGCTTTGGCCAGACCTTCTGGGAACATTGCATTAGTTGTACATGTGGGCACATCATGGATAATGATCTGCCCCCTTGTATTATATGATCAGGCCAGATCTTAAACCAGGACACATGAATGATAGTTTGCCAAACCTTACAATGGCTGGTGAGAAGTTTCCAGACCCCCTATCATATGGTCCCCACCTTGTATTCATGATGGCTGGGCTTGTGATCCTCACACGTTTGATAACACAAATGTTGATAAAGGACAATTTAGTCCACACACCTTTGGGTCCTGATCATCAGCAATGGATAGCTGTCATCCCAGTGACATGTACATGATCCGTAGATGGTTGGTAGGAAATTGTCAAAGATGAGGAGTAAGTCATTGTTGAGGATTGTGTGGTGGACTGTATGTGTCATCTGCAGTTGCAGTGGACATAATATGTCTGTTCAAACTCCACCCAATGCTCATTTTGCAGCTGCCAATATGACACCTGACCAAAGGCACGCATTCCACAAAAGCGCAGAACACTTTATGCACATTATGGAAGTGGATGCCCGATCCCTCAGGATGGGAAGGAGGTTCTGCAAGGAAAAGGCAACTGGGGAATGGCGTGCGTTTGCACATGGGGGATCTTCACAGCAGCTGCAGCAAAAGAAGGACAGTGTTAGCAAAACATCAAGGGTGCAGGGGACATCTGCAGGTCCAAGCCCCCCCATGTCAGCTGTACCAGTTAAGAGCCAGGCCCCTGTTCCGCCTCCTGCTGCGGCAATGAGTAGTCAATTTGAAAGGGAAATGAGACAGGACATGGACACATAATGGCCAAACTGAACAAACTGGAGCAGAAGAGTGTTCACAACACTGCTGACAACAGGAAAATGTTGAAGTATATAAAGAAAAAAACTGAAGTTTGTTTGACAGCCTCTCAGTTCCTTCCCCTCACTTTTACTGTTGTACATAGTTTTAGATTAGGTTTTAGATGGGTGTTAGACTTGGCATCATTGGCATGGTCTCCCCTAACTTTTTGCCTCTACTTCCCAGGTTGTTTCTGTGTACTGGACTCTGTTTTTGCTGTTTTGTTTGCTCTGGACACTTTACCACTGCTGACCTGTGCTAAAGTGTAAGTGTTCTCTGTATAAATTGCATGTGTACATTGGCTTATCCATGATTGGCATGTTTGATTTACTACTAAGTCCCTAGCAAAGTGCACTAGAGGTGCCCAGGGCCTGTAAATCAAATGCTACTAGTGGGCCTGCAGCCCAGGTTGTGCCACCCACATTAGTAGCCCTGTAAACATGGCTCAGTGCAGTGTCTGTGAGTGGAGTTTTAAACTGCCAATTCGACTTGGCAAGTGTACCCACTTGCCAGGCCTAAAACCTTCCCTTTTTTATACATGTAAGGCACCCCTAAGGTAGGCCCTAGGTAGCCCCATGGGCAGGGTGCAGTGTATGTTAAAGGTGGGACATGTACTTATGTGTTTTAGATGTCCAGAGAGTGAAATACTGGCAAATGTGTTTTTCACTTTTGCAAGGCCTATCTCTCTCATAGGTTAACATGGGGGCTGCCTTTAAATATTATTAAAGTACAGATTCCCTTTGGGAGGAGATATACATGTGGAGTTTGGAGTCTCTGAACTCACAATTTAAAAATACATCTTTTGGTGAAGTTGGTTTTTAGATTGTGTGTTTGAAAATGCCACTTTTAGAACGTAGGCATTTTCTTGCTTAACCCATTCTGTGACTCTGCTTGTTTGTGAATTACCTGTCTCGGTCAGTTTGACAGTTGGGCTGTTTGCACCTCTCCTCTACACAGTGACACAAAGGGAGCTGGGGTGTAGTCTGCATATTCTGATGGGCCATCTGGGCTGAGGGGAGGGGAAGAGTGGTCACTTACACCTTAAAGGGCTATGCCTGCCCTCACACAATGTAGTCTCCCACCCCCTGATGTGTGTCTGGGAGAGTCAGGATCTTGAAAACAACAGAGACTTCTCTTTGAAGTAGCCTACTTCAAAGACAGAAAGGGGTAAAAGAGCACGCAAAACCCCTGAGAATCAGATTACTTCTGGAACCAAGAGGAACCTCTGCCAAGGAGAAGAGCTGGAGAAGCTGGAGGAGGAGAACTGCCCCTTTGCCTGTGAGTGTGCTTTGCTGGGTTGTCCTTCAGTAGCTGATTCTACCTGAGAGAGGACAAAGACTGACTTTTGTGTGACTTCCCACTGGTGAAGAATCTCCAATGGCTTGAACTTGAGCTTGCCTCCTGTTGTTGAAGTCTCAGGGACAACAAAGACTTCTCTCTGCCAGCACTTGGGCTTTCTGCTGAGAGTCCTGCCTGCCAAGTGGTGCCCTAACCCGTCTCTGGGCCCTTGAAAGGTGCAGCTGGTGGAAAAGGACAGAAATCCACGCAAAGGCAACTGTGCGGGGTAAACTTTCAAAGCACCACCCGCCTCTTGGCTGAAAAACAACACGCCACCAGCCTCGCGGCTAAAATCGATGCTCCACCTGCATCACAGCCAGAAGATCAACGCAGCTGGAGAAACAATGTGCAACACCCGCAGCGGCTGCTGTTAATGACACAGGCACGCATGCAGCGTGGTTTCTTGACATTGTGCAACTGGATTTCAACGCAGCATAGCTGGGCATAGAAAATCAATGCAAAGCCCGTCTGGACCCAAGGTGCCTATCCATATCGATGCATCGCTCTCTCACTGGAGAGAAGAAATGACGCATGCTGATCTGATCGAAGGAGGAGCTACGCACGGTCTTGCAAGTGAGAAATCGATGCATCGCTGGCCTTTTTCAATGCACAGTCTCCCATGCGGATTTATTTTGATGCTACCCATGTGCTTTTATGTGCTAACAGCATCCTCACTGTTTTCTAAAGGATTAGGGGCCACATGTACAAATAATTGAAATTGCGATTCCACAGCTGCGATTCCATGCGAATCGCAATTAGGGAATCACAATTCCAAATGGAAGAAACTCTATTGAGTTTATTTTGCTATTCCCAGTGGGTCACACATAGACCTGCATCATTAATATTAATAAGGGAGGTCACAATTTGCGACCCACTGGAAATCGCAAAAATCACATGGATGATGGCCTGCTGGTGTCAGAAGACGACCATGTCTGTGATTCCTCTTAAATAAAACAATATTTTTTTTAAACGCAACACATTGGCTGCATTTAAAAAGAAAAAAACGAAACATTTCAGTTTCATTTTTAAAGAGCAGGCAGTGGTCCGTGGGACCACTGCCTGCTCTTAAAAAACGTTTTTGCATGCATCCACAAAATGGGTTAGCAACAATTTGAAATTGTTGCTAACTGTGATTGTTTTGCGACTGCATTCATGGTCACAAAACAATCATACATATCATTTAGATTCTGTATTAGAAAGGAGCGCCCTGGACACACCCCTTCCTACAAATCGTAAAACCCAAATTGCTATTCGGTAACAAGTTGAACATCCCAAAAAGCATTTTTCTAGACTAGAAAAATACCTTGAACATCTGGCCCTAAGACCCCTATTCTTTTTTAAATTAATATCTAGACTTCTGTATGTTGGATTTTTGTAATTTTGGCCTTGTTTTGGTTAGATAAATATTACCTATTATTCTAAACCTATGTTGTGTCATTTTGTAGTGTTGTCACTGAGTTACTGTGTGTGTTGGTACAAATACTTCACACGTTGCTTCTGAGGTTAAGCCTGCCTGCTCCTGCCAAGCTACCAAGTGGGTGAGTGGGGGTTAACTGAGTGTGATTCTCCTTTACACTGAATAGAGTGAGGTTCCATGCTTGGACGGAGGGTAACCTGACTGCCAACTAAAGACCCCATTTCTAACAGGTACTATTAGGTTAGTGTAGGGTAGGCATAGGTTAGATTAAGTATAGTTGGGTTTTTTTCTACAATTATTGATTGGTGGGGTTGGGTGGGGTGTCATTTGGGGTATTTGTGTATGAATTTTTAATTAAAAAATATATAAAAATAAAAAAAATATATATATTTTGTCAGGCCATAGTTTAGGTTAGTACATGTGTAGTCATAGTTAATGTTGTCCTCCATGTATCCTGTCTCTTAAGAGGGGTGGATGGGCAATGTTTAGAGTGTGATGTTACATGTGTAAGATACGTTTAGAATACGTTAGATAGGTGTAGTTGTTAGTTAAGTTAAGTTAGTTTAGGTTATTTTAGTATATGGTAGTTTTTAGGTTAGTAGTAGGTAATGGTTGTTAGAAAATGTACAATAAATCCTGCTTCTATTAGACTAATTAGTTTGTAAGTTGATTGGTTGTCTGGGGGTTCTCATGAATACAGGGCCAAGTTGGAGGAATAGCCTATTTTATGCTTACTGTCTTGATTTCCAAGGATTACCATGTGCATCCCCTGTGACCAAGAAGAAGTCAGATTGGCTTCTAAATAACATCAACTAGTCCATACATTTGCCATCCACTGCTTCAGCCATTCACAATGAGTATGTAAAGTTTATCTTGGAGTGGTAAGTATGGAACTTCAAGTGACATTTTTGGGGTTCTGCAGTTTATTTGTTGACAAATGTGGCACATCCGACAATGGGCAAAACTGGAACTGTATCCTGCAACACTGACAGGTGCCCATCACTGATAAGGTTTGCTTCTTTTGTACTACACGTATAGGTTGGGCTGGTACTCCCATCTGGGCAAATTACCATTGACTTGGTTCAATGCCATACATGCCGTATATCAACTTCAAAAGATATCTGTTCATTAGTTATATAGAATACTCAGTAAGTTGGTTGTAGCCGACAACACCATCATTAACCTTTTTCGTGTTAGGATCCTAGAATGTGTGGTTTTGTGTCTGACAGTCATGAACTCATGTACTGACATTCTGTAGTCATTGACATGGATTCACACAATGCAATCATTTAGCTGAGTAGATGGATCACAGTAAACGTTGAAATGCTACATGTATACAAGGAGCTTTATTTACAGGTGCAAGTGTATTTATGAATTCTTTACAATTTCCAGTTCACAGACCCCATGAGTGAACGTTAGCCATATGTAGCACAATCAGAGTCCAGGGTTGAGTGACATGTCATGAGACATGGTTAGGAGTAGTGTGCATTAGAGGAGGTAAATAAATGCCAATTGGTAAGAAAGAGACAATGACAGTACATAGCAGACAAGTTAACAGTGGTTGGGTGAAGAGGGCACATTTCCTACTGTCACAATACTGGCATTATCTTAAGCCCTGAACTAAGGAGATACAGTCCATGTGGCACAGACCGGTGCTACAGGGTGCTTTTCCTTGTGAACGTTGTTCCTTCCACATCTTCATCCTCTGATGTGTGTGGTGCCTCCTGTGCCATGGCTGGTGCTGTTGTAGAGGTAGAGGGGGCTCACACACACACTTCAGGGGATAGAGATGTGGAGTCAAAGGTCCTGGCAGCTGCCATTTATGGGAACATATAAGGCATCACTGCAGCAAGGAGGAATTGCTGATTTTTCAACCAGCAGCAACATCACGGTGGTAGGCGGCCATGTTTTCCCTGAGGAAGGCCCCTTCCCACTCTATGAACTCCAGGGTATTCTGCATAGCCCCCAGCCTGTTGTCTGTTATGATGCTGCTAGTTTGGGAGGGTAATTATTGTAGTCTCTGCCTCATGACAGCAGCTAGGTCAGCCAGAGACTGCTGGAGTCCACGTAGCGGGGAGTGTGTGCCTCTGATGGCAGCTGAGTTGTCTTTATTTGGAATGAGGCACGTCCGCAGTCCCTCCAGGCTGTCTGTCATGGTCTCCATCCCCACCCGCACCTGCTTGGCCAGCTCCTACTGAAATCCTATCTGTGTCCTCTGAAAGGTGGTCTCTGGGTCCTCAGAGACCACCAGAGCTGTATGAGTACTGGCTGGTGGTGTGTGTTGGTAGCTTATTGGTTCGGGTGGAGACCCCGTAACACAGTGTGTCCTCCCTGTGACTTGAGGTGGTGTCAGGAGGTATCCTAAGACATCCTGGAGAGTCTGTTCATTGATGGTTGGCAGCTGGTCATCCATGTCATCTGTAAAATCCAGGACAGGTAGCTCAGCTGGAGGTAAGCCATCATCCTCTCCAATGAGATAGTATAAAGTCAATCTTAGATTGTTTTGGCTGTTGACATTGCACATCATTTATTTGCCACTGGAGGCTCAGTGACATGTTACTGACCCACGGTTGTAGTTGTACTTATGTGTTACATTGTGCATCACACAGGGTTCAAGCTCACAAGGTATTTTGGGGCATATTTAGGTGCTCCGAGTGCCACCTGAGTGTCACTTTTGTTGAGCCTCTGGTGGCGCAATGCCCTGTGCCATATTTACAAGGTGGCATAAGGCCACTTTTTGTGCCTTTACGCCACCTTATATATATGACCCCATCACAAGCAGCACTTTGTGTGGAAGGTCTGTGCAATGGGTGTTGCTGTGGGCATGCCATAGCAACATCCATTGCGTTTTGACACTGCCTCAGATTTACGACTTTTCATAAACCAGAAGCAGCACCAAATTCTAATGCCAGCTCAGGGGTGGCATTAGCATGGCAAAGGAGGAGAAATGCTTATATGTCTCCTCGATTTTTTGCTTTTTTTTTGTGTGCTGCATTTAAGTTTCATATTGTGCTTGAGGGTGTTCCTTCCTGCACAAAAAACAATCTCCCCCTCAATGCACTATGGTGCAAGGGTGGCTGCGTTGGTGCACAACAGCTAATTTACCACTGGCGTGGGGGGGAACACAGAGGTGTGCCATATTCTTATGAAAATGGTGCATCCCTGCTTTTTGAAAATGTGCGTGATGCTGCCTAATTTGACACAGCGCCATGCACCATCATTTTTTGTTTGATCTGGGTCTCTGTCTTATCAGATAATGAGATTGCAGCTACTTGTACAGCTGCACACATGATGTTCACAGATATGCTCCATGTGTTGTATGTGTTTTATTTTGTGGCCATTCCCATAGGGCGCATACAGTTGTCTCTGGGTTGTTGAGAGTTCACCCTGTGTGCGTTGTGTTCCGCAGGTTGCAAGCTTTAGGGCAGATTTTTCTCATGTGACACGGCTCAGGGCAGGAGCAATATGTGTTGCACTACACTGTGCGCAAGAACCACAGCATCAAGACCGCCCTCATCGCCTGCACAGACGACATCAGGACCATATTGGACAAGGGCGAGACCGTCGCCCTCATCCTCCTAGACCTCTCTGCAGCTTTTTACACTGTATGCCACCAAACCCTCCGCGCATGCCTTTTCAACGCCGTAATTCGCCACAAAGCCCTGGACTGGCTCACCTCCTTCCTCGCCGAAAGAACCCAAAGAGTCCGCCTTCCTCCTTTCCGGTCCACAGCCACCAAGATTATCTGTGGGGTCCCCCAAGGATCCTCCCTTAGCCCCACCCTCTTCAACATCTACATAGCTCCTCTCGCCAACATCCTCTGCCCCCACGGCATCTCCATCATTTCATACGCTGATGACACCCAGCTCATCATCTCCTTCACTAGAACCTCCGCTACCGTCAAGAATAACCTGCACGCCGGACTCCTCGACATCGCCAACTGGATGACAGCAAGCCACCTCAAATTGAACTCAGACAAAACAGAGATCATCATTTTCGGCCCCAACAAGGCAGCATGGATCGGCTCTTGGTGGCCCACCACCCTCGGACCACCCCCAACACCCACCACCCTTGCACGCAACCTTGGCATCATATTGGACTCGTCTCTCTCCATGACCCAGCAAATCAACCCCATATCATCCTCCTGCTTCAACACCCTTCGCATGCTACGCAAGACTTTCAAATGGATTCCTTTTGAAACAAGAAGAACAGTCACCCATGCCCTCATAAGCAGCAGACTGGACTACGGCAACGCCCTCTATGCAGGGACCACAGCCAAGCTTCAAAGAAAACTCCAGTGAATCCAGAACGCAGCTGCACGTCTCATCCTCAACCTCCCACGCCACGAACGCATATCCACCCACCTCAGATCCCTACACTGGCTGCCCATCAACAAAAGGATCATTTTCAAAATCCTTGTCCACGCTCACAGAACCCTCCTCAACACTGGACCGGCCTACCTCAATGAACGAGTCAACTTCCACATAACAACTCGACAGCTCCGCTCCGCCGACCTCGCCCTCGCTACAGTCCCCCGCATCCAACGCACCACCTCCGGCAGCAGATCCTTCTCCTACCTTGCCGCCAAAACCTGGAACTCCCTCCCCACCAACCTACGCAAGGACCTTCTAACCTTCAGAAAACACCTAAAAACATGTCTTTTCGAGCAGTAAGAGGCCCTCCCCCACCCCACCAGCGCCTTGAGACCCTACTGGATGAATAGTGGGCTTAAGAAATTTATTTGATTGATTGATTGATTGACTGCACCAGTTTAGATACGCAGGGATGTGCAATGTTTACTTGAATATAGTACACCACTGCAATTCCCCCTGCGCCTGCACAGGTTTGTTCTCCCTGCACCAACACAGGCATTGTTGCAGCATGATGAAGGGGTGCCTGCCTTGAGGGGATGATTTGTTTATGTGCAGGGAAGTGTCCCTTCCTGCACATGTACAAGCTATAAGGTAGTATTTAAATGTGTGCTGCATTTTGGCCAGATACACCACCCTGACACCACCTCTGGGGTGGTATTGACTCCCGTCCTAGTCTCTGATGTCTAAGTTGTGTAGGTATAGGGGCTTTGACAATATTCAATGAGTGACGTCGTGGCACAGCCACACTATGTGCACGTCCCTTTAAAGCAATGTGCTGAATATTAACATGGTAGAGGATAGCCATAGTGCGTGGCCTATGTCCACATTGTTTATATGTTGGAGTGCATAGGACAACCAAAGTGTCAGTACATGTGAGGCTTGGGTGGGGATGACGCATCCTGATTCAGGGCCTATGTATCCCAATGCAACCCCTTAGCATGCATTCAGTGTGTCCTATGCGCCTCCCCCTTCTCCCATTTGTGGAATACAAGAAATCCCCCCTTGCAACCTACCATGAATTTGTGGTGGTTCTTGATAGTGTGCATTGTCCTGTCTGCAATTGCAGTGACCAGCTCCTCCAGGATGGCCGCTGCAACCATATTCTCCAGCTCATCCAGGTCCTCCTGTGGTACGTGACTTCCACCTTTAGTCTGTAGTGTGCCTTTATGTTCCTGGGCAGTTTCTCCTTAGTCCTGCGCTTGCAATTGTGCCAGCGCTTCTTGCACTCGGTTATAGTCCTCTTCACCTCTGCCACGCTGTTGACTTTGTCTACTAATTCCTGCCATATTGTGTCTCTCCTACCGACTGGTAATTTGAAGGTGACAAAGAGCTGGTGTTGGTGCTCCGTCACCTCTCTGACCAGGATGTCATGCTCCTCCTCACTAAAGTGACACCTGCTCCTTCTCTCCTCCTGGGACTTTTCTGGACCCTCCTGGCTGGTAGTTGGGTGACTGGGGTCTCCCTAGGTTCCCTCCTGGCCTGAAAACTCCATCTTCTCTTCAATTTTCAATTTTTCCTACTTATGCGTTTTGTTTTGAAGCTAATGAGGGAAAACAATGGCGCCAACCTTTTTGTGACATATTTACATGCTGCAAAATTGTCTAGCTCCACTTTTGCAGCATTAGTGTCACATTTCCTTACAGCGTTTTACAATGGTTAACGTCATTTTTGTTGACGCTAAACATTCACAATGGTTAAAGTCATTTTTGTTGACGCTAACCATTCTTTAGCACTATCATGCATCATTTCTTAAATAGGGTGCATGGATGGCACTATATGGAATGAAGCTAGCTCATGTTAAAAGAAATAACGGCAGTTGTGCGTCATTTTTCTCAAATATGGACCGTAATATCTTAAACAAATTCTTAATTCATGGCCATAAAGGGAATGGCGATTCACGAATTACAGCTCACTTAGGAGATCATTTTTACATTTAAAACACTGTAATACATGCAGTGGGATTAACACTTGGCAGTCTGCACATATGGTGTGTTTCACGGGTGACACTAGCGCTTTCTTGCTTTTAGTGGAATTCGTGCTATAATGTCACGTGACGTTAAGCAGCGTAGCAGGCATGATTAACTGGTATAGCCCAAGTCAAGAAGCGGAAAGGTAGCAGCAAACACACATTCTTGCCCTTATTATTCAGTGTCTATGCTCATACCTCAACCTGCAACAGAAACAACACATTGTCTTCATGCCTACTGTATTCTTAATCATGCAGTGCAATTCTGTCTGCACAATACATCATTCTTGTTCATCAGCTAAGAAATGCGGCTTCCGCCATCTTAATTTTAGGTAGGTGCGGTATAACATCTCTAGACCAAGGCTGTATGTCCAGTCTCACATCATTAGGTCTCACATTAGGAGCTGCTGGTCTGAGGCCAATGTCAGTGATAAACAGGTAAGGGCCCCCGGTGTAGTGTCATGCATCTTCATATGTCAAAACGCCAGATGGCGCCCGCTTCTACTCCCGGATTAGAGAAGATTGCAGTCACATTCTGGAGGCCTCTATGGCCTTTATCACAGGGAGCGTGCTCTGCGTTCAACACATGACTAATGTGCATGCTAGGAGTCTTGTCCTTTATCCTACATCATAATTCATCAGGGCGCAGGAGGCTGCTGCTCCAGCCTTTATTAGTTCTGAACACAGTAGCAGCCCCTAGCCTCGCCTATATGTCATAATGCAGGGTTTTGGGGATGGCGTGGTGCTTCCCCATCATTGAGATGGCTGACTGTCTTTAGATGCCCTCCATTTGAGATGAGGAATGTGAGCTTCAGCTACATCCTCTCGTCAAATTGATAGTGTGGCTGTGACCTTTTCAATAAGCTTCCACGTATATAGTTCACTTTATTGTATGGACATGTTGTATGGCTGTTCCTAGCGGAGGATATGCAAACTGCTTGCAAGCAAAGGAAACCGTTTTCATGTAAAGTACTTTGCTACCTTTGGGTCGTGTTCACACTACTTAAAACTGCAATGATAAAGTTACACATAAGATATAACAATTGGTGCCTCCTGCACAGAGAAAGTATTATAAATACAAAGTGGTCCTTCTCCCAAGTTAAAGAGTGTAGAATTAATTGACCACCCCACGCCTTATTGGTAATATTCAGATTCAGATAATTATATTTTTTTGCTTTTCTACAATTTTGTGACATGAATACAAAAAATAAATTAAATAGCTTTTCTTTGCTGCATGGCCCATATAGCCTTGATTTTCCGTAACTTGTAAGACACTAACACGTCTGTTATTATTGTTAACAGCACCCTTTGACATGTAGGTATGACATAGACAATCAATCAAAGTCACTGTGTAAAAGCAAGGGGCCCCCGTAAATACTTGGTAAAACTTGGTAAAAACCAGAGATTTAACGATATGTTTCTCACCCTTAAGTGTATTAAGTAAGGTAGGATATTTATTCAGAGACAAAAGCTCGACACTGAAAATTGTTTCTCTCCAAATGTCTTCACCCATAAACAAAGCTCACACAGCCTAAGAGTTGAGGCCACCTTTCGACATAATGAAATGATCTGGCTCTAAACTGCTCACCACTGTCCACACAGTGAAGAACTATGTGGCGACGGATGTTATAACACCTGTGATAGTTCATGCTACCCCAGTCAAACAAATTCAAAGGCTATAAACACAACCAAATCCAATGCATTCAGATGAACTTTCATGGACTAATATTCCGCCCTGTGCTCTGCACTCTTTGTCTGTGCACCCTGAACCCTGGGAGCGCAAACAGACACTATAGACATCAAAGTACACTGAGACACTGAATGGATCTTAAAGTGTTCTTAGGAAAAACATTACAACCTAAAGCTTGGTGACCGCGTCCCCATCCCCGCCCCTCACATAAGACACGGAATATGCGGAAGGCAAGTGATGTGCTAACAGCGGGCATTTTTGCCGCTATTTCTTGAGGCCGCACTTCTCGTGTGTGGCCTGCCAGCCATGTCAGCCATGTGAGCTGTTACGGCTATAAAGGCGGCTTCTGGAGATTTTTTTTTTCTCTTTCTGCTGAACTCGGCCAAGCCAGCAGGAGTCTAAAGCCCGATAACTGCGCGTGGAAGCCGGTCGAAGCCCAGGCTGCTGGAGTGCCGACCTTCTTAGGGTCGCCCCTAGGAATGGAAGCGCCGGCAACGCTGGGAGGCAAGCAGCTCCAAAAGCCCAGGGGGCTCTGGAGGACAAACAGCCAGCGCCAGGACCATCACCGGTACCGGAACGGAGCTGTAGGTCAAAACTGGATGTTAACTCTGTTGGAGAGCCTGGGGGTGGGCCAGCTATACCCTTAATGTTTAATAACCCTCAAATTATAGCTCACCCACCGGGTGGTGCGCCGACAGAGAGTACTAATTTTAAATGCCCCCAGGACCCAGTGGCTGTGGCGGCTGAGGTGGGTGACTGTAGTTGTGAACCAGTGCCTCTTGTACCTTTTACATGTAATAGAATGCTGTTCCAGGTTGGTGCTGATGGTAATGGGCCCTTGGATATGAGTGATCCTGCTGAGGATCTTTCCCTGGCACCCCTATATCTTTCAGCTCCTAGTTCTAGCAGCGAGGGCCAATCAATAGTGCCGACCTTCTTAGCCCTGTCCCCCCGGGGGGCTGCCCCTAGGAATGGAAGCGCCGGCAACGCTGGGAGGCAAGCAGCTCCAAAAACCCAGGGGGCTCTGGAGGACAAACAGCCAGCGCCAGGACCATCACCGGTACCGGAACGGAGCTGTAAGTCAAAACTGGATGTTAACTCTGTTGGAGAGCCTGGGGGTGGGCCAGCTATACCCTTAATGTTTAATAACCCTCAAATTATAGCTCACCCACCGGGTGGTGCGCCGACAGAGAGTACTAATTTTAAATGCCGCCAGGACCCAGTGGCTGTGGCGGCTGAGGTGGGTGACTGTAGTTGTGAACCAGTGCCTCTTGTACCTTTTACATGTAATAGAATGCTGTTCCAGGTTGGTGCTGATGGTAATGGGCCCTTGGATATGAGTGATCCTGCTGGGGATCTTTCCCTGGCACCCCTACATCTTTCAGCTCCTAGTTCTAGCGGCAAGGGCCAATCAATAATGTCTGGGGTAAGAATCTGCCAGATTTTACAGGGCCCCGTCCCTCCGGGCAATGTTATACTCGCCCAAGACCCTGAGAAAGGGCAGCATTGTGATCGGGCAGCGGTAGCGCATACTCTGACAGGTGCAGACTTGCAGGCCCCCGATTGTTTCCTTGGGGCCACCTGTAACATCCGGCAGGGAAAGGAGGATGGTCAAGGCGAAGTTGGAGAAAATGTCTATTCCCTATCAGATCAATCCAGAGTTTCGGATAACACCAGTACTAGCTCCTTAACAGATTCAGAGACTTATAATAGCTCCACTGCCCCCTGGAATCCTACCTCTGCGCTGAGGAGCACTGCAATTAAATGCCATGAAGGGCGAGTTGAGGTGGCTAACCCGGACAAGCTTACGGAGCCCAATGAGAAAAGTTTTTTTTTAAAACTGCACATAGGGCGAGAGCAATGTCGTGGGATTATACAGGCACTCACCAACTACAGTATAGCCTGGATGATATCTCTGTGGGTCCGGTGGGCTCTGGTATCGATGATGCGAATGCAGGGGCTCCTCTTCCTTCTCTGAACCTCATTTATCAAACCATCATGGCACAGCATAAACAGACTCAAGGCGACAGTAAGAAGGCTAGGGTAGCCATGAAAAAATTACAAGTAGCAGTAAGCAAGATTGCAAAGACTTGCTCAGAAATTGGGGAGCGGATTTCTACGACTGAGTCTCGGGCCAATGTGCTAGAAACAGAATTGGGGGCAGTGGCTCAACAAGCTGCCATGCATGACACTCAACTTACTGATATTCAGTGGAAAATAGAGGATTTAGAAAATCGTCAATTTGCGCATTTTGGGGATACAAGAAGGAGCAGAAGGGCAGGACCCAAGGGCCTTCATAGTTAGGCTATTTATAGCAGCATTCCCGGATCAGGTTGGATGGGAGTGGGAGAAAGAGCTACAAAGAGCCCATTGGTTTCCATTGTATTTGAAGAAGCAACGATTGGCAGGAGAAACCGGGGCAAATCAACAGCAGCCCAGGGCTTTTGTTGTTTACTTTGGCAACTACCTGCTATGCCAAACAATTTTTGAGAAAGCTCATCCCGATTCTAAGATCAGCTGTGAGGGTTGCACTTTTTATACTCGCCCGGACTTCTGCCATGTTAAAAGTAGAGAGACGCTGGCGCTTGAGACAATTGATTAGCCCCTTTAGGAGAAGGGGGCTGAGCTTATCTACTGTCTCCTGCCTGCCTTAAGACAATATATATAGGCACGAATCATATTTTTTTCTTCTGAGATCAAGGTCAAGGAGTACTTGAAATCCCTGACGTAACTGACTTGGTGGGGTTAAATAAAAAGGAAGGGAAAAAAGGAAATGCTTTAGACGATATTGGGTTAGCAGACTAACAGCCAGGTGTTTCTTTTTTTTGATGATTGGTTTCTATTTTTGCCTTTTTGCTGTTTTCTTTTTTCTTGGGCCATTTTGGGGTGTTTTTCTTTCTTTTTAGGGGTTGCCTGCTGCTGTCTAGTTCTACTTTGGTCTCTGGACCAAAGTGCTGCTGCTTGGAGCCCCCGAGGGGAGAGGCCTTGTCCATCTTACAGACCTTCAGCCTGGCTGTCTCAACTGGTAGGGCTTGGTGGGAGAGGGGGTAGGGTGGTTCTGGATTTGGGTGAGTTGGGTGCTGGGGGGTGCTGGGTAGGATTGGGTAGCGTTAAAGGAAGGAAGATGCACAGAAAGTTGCACAATTAGGTATTTTCCCCATGCACAATTATGTCCGCTTTGATCTTGGCTGTTAATGATTGAGATTTAAATGGGTCACTGTAACAATCTTCCCATTGCTACATTAAATATATACAGGTTAAATGATCTTATGAAAAGGCGTCTCGTTATCCATGGTTTAAAAACATTAAGGGCAGATATAATCTGCATACAAGAGATGCATGTTACTCTGTCCAAAAAATATCTGTTGGACTTTCCTGGCTTTCAATTATTGGTTTAGACCACTCAAGGAACCACAACAAAAGGAGTTGCAGTACTTGCACGGTGCGATCTGCTAATGGTGGCTAAGAAACAGGTTGATATTCTGGGCCATTGAGTGATTTTGGAGTGTATTATAGGACAATCCAGATTTACTCTGTGTTCAATCTATGGCACTACGAGCCGGATATTATCAATGCCTTGAACCAGGATATGTATTTGGGAAGAAAGCCAAAGGTTTTTCGAGCCCTACAAACTCTAGTGCAGAGTCATGGTCTTGTGGACGCCTAGCAGTATTGTATGGC
The DNA here is from genome assembly GCF_031143425.1 of Pleurodeles waltl. Classification (NCBI taxonomy): domain Eukaryota; kingdom Metazoa; phylum Chordata; class Amphibia; order Caudata; family Salamandridae; genus Pleurodeles; species Pleurodeles waltl. The sequence goes on along the minus strand of NC_090450.1, from coordinate 859,095,760 downwards.
CACCGATCCTGGGTATACCTTTTTTTCCCACCCGCATAGGAAGTCTGTCCAGTTAGATTATTTTTTTGTTATCAGCCCCATTGTATGAATGACTTTCTGTCAAAAAGCTCCCCAGATTCATTTCTGACCATAACCCTTTGGTAGCACACATTTCTGTCCTACACAAAGAGCAACATCTTAAACGATGGTCTTTTGATCGGGGATTACTGCTGGATTTCGCCTATGTGGCACGGATGAAAAGATGGATACCTGAGTTTTTGAGCTTTAATAGGGGCACAGCTCCCCCTGGGGTGCTCTGGGGTGCTTTAAAAGCAACTGTTCCTTAAGCTATGCCCTTAATCAGGAAAAGCAATGCACATTAGCTATACGCGCGGCTCAGACCGAGCTGGCTCTTTTGGAAGGGCAGATTGTGGGGCTGACAAGGAATAACCTTCCTATACAGGGTATTCTAGATCAAATTGCTGCCATGAAAGCTAGGATAACTCAGATGTATTTAGATCAAGATATTATTAAAGCTCATATTCGTAGACAGGAATGTTACGAGTTTAGCGAGAAGGTGGGCAAGCTTTTAGCGTATAATACTAGACAGAAGGTGACTCGGGATGTTATTATCTCTAACAAGGATAATCAAGGGCAGATTGTACGCGATGATTTGGCAGTATTAAAGGTTTTAAGGGTTACTACTCTGCATTGTATCAGCAGGAAACCCAACCCCCATGTGATTTAGGAGAAAGGATCAGTCAGTATTTGATCAAAACTCCAGGTCCAAGGTTGTCGGCGGATGAGAGCCACCAATTGGCTAACCCATCACGATAGACAAGATCACAGCAGCACTAGGCTCTCTGCCCAATGGGAAAGCTACTGGGCCGGATATGATCCCAATGTAATTTTTTAAGATCTTTCTTGGGGCCCTGAAAGATGACATTCTGGTATTATTTAAGTCGGTACAGGATGGAGTACAGGTGCCGGGCTCATGGCTAGATGCTAATATGATTGTGTTTTTAAAAAAGGAGAAAGATCCATTACTACCAGGTTCCTATCGTGCTATTTCATTAATAAATGCAGACGCAAAGCTATACGCTAAAATTCTTGCGACTAGAATGAGCCGGATAATTAGCTGACTTATTTCCCCATGGCAGCATGGATTTATCCCTGGGCGTGGGACCGCCGACCATGTGAGGCAGGTCATCACCATGTTAGATGCATCCCAGGCTACAGCAGCCCCTATGTCATTAATTTTATTAGGCGCCGAAAAGGCCTTTGATCTGGTGAGAGGGGAGTAACTATGAGCAGTGCTTCTTAAATCTAATATAGATCATGGCTTTATTAGGGCTATTCAGGGCTTATATCAGAAACCTACAGCTCGAATTCAACTGGCTGAGGTAGCCTGTGACACTATTTTTATTACAAGGTGCATTAGACAGGGTTGTCCCTGTTCGCCATTGCTCTTTGCACTCTACATTGACCCTTTAATTAGAAGACTCCTTGAAAGTAATTTGATCCCTCCTATGGTAATGATTGAAGGCACGTTCAAAATATTGGCTTATGCTGATGATATAGCCGTTACTACACCTAACCCAGGGTTGGCGGTTGGAGAAATAGAGAAGTTAACGGCGGAGTTTGGTGAGGTCTCTGGCTATTTGCTAAATAAGTCTAAATGTCAAATAATGGGCAATGAATGGGTCTCTATTGTAGATAATAGGAGGGTGGAACAAGTGACCTATTTATGTGTTAGGTTAATGACTAACCTGGAGCAGATTGTTGAGAGCAATCTTGCTCCTGTTCTAGCCAAAACCAGAAAAGAGCTGCACCGTATGAACAATTTACACCTTACGATCATCGGGCGGTGCAACCTTATCAAAATGCTCTTCCTTTCTAGGGTTCTGTCTTTTTTTCGCACCATCCCTTTGGAAATTAGCAATGACTGGCTCAAACATATGGAGAACTTAGCAAATGGTTTTATATGGTCGTTTTCCAAAGCCTGGCGGGCATACAAGTACCTAGTGCTTCCAAGAAAGAAAGTGGGCTGGGCTGCTCCAAATTTCCTTCTTTATTATTGGGTGGCAGCCTTACAATATATCCAGCCACTAATTACCCAGGATGTTGATAATAGAGGCGCTGGCGAAATTTGCCCTACTATCTACAATATGATATGGGGAAGCCATGCCAATGCGGCTTTTATGAGAATTGTTGAGCCTAGCTATTTAAAAAAAGTTAAGTTTAAGACTGCTCGGGCTGCATTTAAGGTTTGGTCTAGCATTAAAAATAGAATTGGAATTGGTTGGATTAATTTCTACACACCTATTTTGAATACGCCCTTACTTCCTGACATCTTCAAGGATAAGCATTGTGTTTAAATGGGCACAGCGGGGTGTTCGGCGTATTGACGGTTTATACAAGGATAGCCATCATAAATCATTTGATGAATTAAAAAACGACTTCATGCTTGACAGCAAAGATTTTTTTTTATTTTTACGAATCGGGGATTTCTTGTTGTCACCTCCCTCCTCCTTATATGGGCCATTGGGGGATAGAAACCCAGTTTTGGAGGTTTTATATAAGTCAACTAATTGGCGGGTTTGGTTGTTATACTCACATTTCCTTGATTCATTGTCAGATGATTTGGGTAATCATGTGGAGAGGTGGGGACAGAGTATTGGAGCTTTTGAAGCTTCATTTCTGGCTTCTCTAGAGATGGTCTAACATTTTTTGCTTGCTGCTGGGCCTCAAGCTCAACATTATAAAACAGTATTTCACCTATATTATACCCCTGCCAAGTTATCTAAATGGTACAGGTCAAGAGGGGTGGTATGCCCCAGCTGTAAGAGTGCAGTGGCCAATTTAGTACATTAGTTTTGTAGCTGTAGCAGAATGCATTAATTCTTTACTGATACGGCCAAGTTTCTGTCTAAGATTATTCACCTGGATGTTGTGATTACTCCTCAACTTTTACTGTTAGGAATTGATGGAGCGGGGTATGCAGAGCAGTCACAAAGGTTTCTGTTTTCAGCTATGTCAGTGGCCCACTGCCGTATTGCATCTGATTGGTTGGAACCATTGTCACCGACCTTTAACCAATGGTTAGCCCGCCTGTGTTCAATGCTTTATTTTGAGATGGGCTTTTATGCGTTTAAGGGTCGATCCTGCAGGCAGATTGGTAAATTAATCTGGGCCCCGCTCGCACAGTGGTTAGGTAGCAGCTAATTGGTGTCTGTATGTGACATGTATTTAGCATAATTAATTTATTGCACTTCTCCTGCACTTTACTTCTCTTGAAGATGGTTTTGAAGAACCTGTTTAGTGACCATTGCTTGTTGTAAATGAATGAGATAACTTATATTTATATGTCTCTTATTTATATTGTTTTTTCTGCTGTGCATCTTTACATAAAAAGAAAAAAAGAAAAAAAGAAATCTATGAATGAGCCCACCAGAAAATGAGGGTTGGACGAAAACCCATGAGAAATCAGTCCCCAGGAAGCAAAGCGTCAAAGTCTAACTTTATCACCTTTGACATATGTAGCTAAAGCCATTCAAAATATGCTGGCTAATGACTCTATCTCTCCGCCCACTAGTGCAATACTTAATAGGTAAATTTATTAACATTTAGGGCTTGATTTAGAGTGCCTCAGACAGGTTACTTCATCACAAATGTGACAGATCGCTCGATCTCCTTTATTACAAGTGCATTATATCCTATGGTACTTGTAATACAGTGCACAGGATATCTGTCACGTTGATGATGTGTAGCTTCAGTGCGGCGGCGTTCGTGTGTTACACCCCCCTAGTTTATATACCTTCTGTGAAATAGTTGTGTACAAGTGTTTTCAGCTGGGTATGGGGAGGTGTCTGTCCATTTTCACCAGAGATTTGTACATATGCACAGACAGAAACGCACACGCACTCTATCTCTGTTTTGAAAGTCTTCAAAAATGTTGGTTATTTTTTACAAAATGTGTTTTCTCTTACTTAGTAACCATAATAATTTGTGTTCCTCTCCCTTTCCACTGCCCCTTAACACCCCCTCATACACCTTAACATGAAATGCCAGCATGATTGTTAAAAATCTGAAGCCCTCACCCCACCAAATCTCACTGACCAAGATTGCACCTGGTAATAACCTGTCTGCCAAAGTCTATATCAGGCCCTTAGTTCTCTAGTTATGTTATGGTTTTGTGAAACTCAAACCAGGCTCATGGATGTACCACATACAATGAGCACTGTGCGTCCCAAAAGCCTGTAAATTCATATAACTACAATAAATGAAACATTTCAAGATAGAGAATAACAAATCCATAAGTGAGGGATCCTCAATTCTCTACTAAATGCCATTATTAGTCTTTACTCCAACACATGGGTAGGAGTGCAGATCACAACCAATTGACCAATTGTGTAACAGCATCAGAATACCGACCTTAAGGGCAGTTAAACAGGGGTGCATTTTTACCCCTTTCAACTTCAACCTGTACGTAGCAGATATTAATGAACATCTAGCAATTGTGAGGGTGTTTCCACCAAAATTAGCAGGGGTCAAAATTCACATTATTCATTATGCTGACAATACCATTATCTTTGATCAAACCCAGGTTGGCTCGCGGCGTTCTTTTCAATTCCTGAATGTGTACTGTTAAATGAACAACATTGACATTAACAGTGGAAAAACTACATTGTTTACTGTATAATCTGGTGGAACAATATTAGATAAGGGTCATGGTATTTTGGCAACAAAAAATTAACATGAACCATCAAATATCTGAGCATAAATTTCAATGGGTCTGGTAACCACACTGATCACACTGATTACAAGATACAGGTTGCAACTGTTTTTTGTATATTTAAGCCTGATGACATGTAAAGATGCAGTTGCTGTCTGCCAAACTGGGAAATTTCTGCAACTGTCAGTCCACTATTTGAAATGTATGCGACTGACAGTCAAGCACCTGAACAATAAATCTTTGTAAGTGAAAAGAGGGATCATAGGTGATGATAATGGCCCAGGCCCTCAGTGATCTGTGATTGCAATAACAAACTTAGAGGCAGATTTATCAAAGGGTTGCGTTGCTTTTGTGCCACACAATGGAGCTCAAAATTGATGCAACCCTTAGGTTTGGTTTATCAAGTCATGCAAGGCCACCTTGCGTGGCCCTGAGTGGCTTGATAAATCCAGAGTACTGCAACAAAGTTCAAATCGTTACATTGTGTTACTCTGGGAGGTGTTCTATGGGTAGAGAGTGGTGGCCCTGTGCTACAACAATGGATTTTGATGTATTCCCAGATTTACCATAAGTGGTAGACCTGGGAACTTGTCAAAACAGCTACGCCTCCCTAGGTGAGGCATAAACAGGAGAAACATGTTTATTTTGCCTCGTTTTTTCCTCTTTGTATGTGTGCTGCAGTCTACAGCACACATGCAAAGTGGAACATTTTACAGGGGATTGGTTTTGTACAGGAAGTTGCTCCTTCCGCAGAAAAACAATCCTGCTAGTAATGTAGGCACCCTTGCATCATGGTGCAAGGGTGCCTCTATTGGCGCTAGGCAGCACAATGCGCGCCAGTGCATGTAAAAAACAAGAAAGTGCCCTACCTTGTTAAGTACGGCACACTCCTGTCTTCTCCCTATCACACAGAACAGCAAGGTGACTTGCTGCAAAGCATGACTATTTTCATAAATGTGCCCTGTTAGAAATTGTGGCCCTCATTCTGACCCTGGCGGTCTTTGACCGCCAGGGCGGAGGACCGCGGGAGCACCGCCGACAGGCCGGCGGTGCTCCAATGGGGATTCCGACCGCGGCGGTAAAGCCGCAGTCGGACCGGCACCACTGGCGGGCTCCCGCCAGTGTACCGCCGCCCCATTGAATCCTCCACGGCGGCGCAGCTTGCTGCACCGCCGCGGGGATTCCGACCCCCCCTACCGTCATCCAGATCCCGGCGGTCCGACCGCTGGGATCCGGATGGAGGTAGGGGGGGTCGCGGGGCCCCTGGGGGCCCCTGCAGTGCCCATGCCACTGGCATGGGCATTGCAGGGGCCCCCGTAAGAGGGCCCCTACATGTATTTCACTGTCTGCTGCGCAGACAGTGAAATACGCGACGGGTGCAACTGCACCCGTCGCACAGCTTCCACTCCGCCTGCTCGATTCCGAGCCGGCTTCATCGTGGAAGCCTCTTTCCCGCTGGGCTGGCGGGCGGTCTGAAGGCGACCGCCCGCCAGCCCAGCGGGAAAGTCAGAATTACCGCCGCGGTCTTTCGACCGCGGAACGGTAATCTGACGGCGGGACTTTGGCGGGCGGCCTCCGCCACCCGCCAAGGTCAGAATGAGGGCCTGTGTCTCTAGTTGGCAGAGGTATGCATCCTGCAGGGTAAGTCAGTTGCACACCATAAATGAACTTGTGCTCACCCTCAGATAGCTTGGCACGAAGCAGGCAGGCTTACCGTAGGAAACAATGTGTAACATATTTGTTGATCACTTAAAACCGTAAAAGAGCGAAAACACACAAAAATAATCCACACCAGGTTAGACAAATAGGGCCTGATTCTAACTTTGGAGGACGGTGTTAAACCGTCCCAAAAGTGGCGGATATACCACCTACCGTATTACGAGTCCATTATATCCTATGGAACTCGTAATACGGTAGGTGGTATATCAACCACTTTTGGGACGGTTTAACACCGTCCTCCAAAGTTAGAATCAGGCCCATAGATCCTACTTTAGTGAACAAAACAAGACCAAAACAGCAAAAATCATATAAGTAGGTCAAGAGCTGCATTTTTAAAGAATTTCCACAACTGTTGTGCTTAGAAACGTAAAGCGCCAACCAGGGCTATTTGGTCACGCTAGACCAGGTTAAATGCAAAGTTCAGGGTGATTGCAATGGAAAGCGAGCCAGCTACAGCGACCAACCTCACAGTAGTGAAAAATTAATTTGGGGGGTTTTCACCACCAGGACATGTAAACCTACACCGTACCCTGCCCTATTGACACCTACTGCCTACCTTAGGGTGTCTTCTGTGTAAGACAAAATGGTGTTTGTGACAGTGAAACTACACATACAGACTCTGCAGGCCTGAGAGATGTTGAAAGGACAACTTAAGTGGGTGGCACAATCAGTACTGCAGGCTCACTAGTAACATTTGATTTACAGGCCCTGGACACATATACTGCATTTTACTAGAAACTTAAATACATCAAATATAAAAATTTGTGTCTACACCAATGTTACCAGTTTTTAGAGGAGTGAGCACATGCACTTTAGCACTGGTTAGCAGTGGTAAAGTACCCATACAGCCAACAAAATCAGATAAGCAAAAAGTGAGGCTCGGCATGCAAAAGGTTTGGGGAAAACCCATGAAGAGGCTTCAAGCCCTTACTTGATCCTGTATGGCCTGTTTTTATGACATTTTTAGGACTTCTGGTCTACCCATTGTGTCATAGGCATAGGAAGCCTATGACTAAGTTCTAAACATATATACCTTATTGGATCCTTTGTTCTTCGGTTCATATTTATAATAATCGGACTTTAAATCAGTATGGATGAGAGCATGAATTAACCCTGTCCACTTTATAGAATGTATTTTGTTTACACACTTTCCCACTTTACCGATGCATGACATCTAAATAATTAAAAGGGTTATCATGTCCAACAGATTATGCATTTGTTAAGATACTTGTTTCATTTTTTTTCTGTTTGGATAAACTTGTATTTACATAAAGTATGGGATAATTTGCTGTTTTTAAAGTTCGGTGGCTATTTCGTCCCTAAACAATGCTAAAGGCATGCATCAGTTTTCTGCCTTGTTCTACAGTGGGATGATTGCATCATTTGAGGACTGCCATTAATACGCTGCTGCCAATGAGAGCTCACGATGCATTTAATTGTAAGCGATCGACTCGAGCAGTGGGCCGTTTTCAGAGGAGTGCTCATAAATCTCCTGCAAAAGAATGTCTCATGAGCTTTCCGGTCAGCCGTTTTAACCTGCTCGTAGCTGCATTTCCCTTAAGGGGTATTCTTGGTGTCAGGGCAATGCTTATGGAACGCTTCACCAACCACATGTTTGTGTACAGGACCTGATCTTCAAATCCGAACTCTTAAAAAAATGTAGGCTGATTTATCAGTGTAAAAGTTGAATACCTCTAGTTTTCATGACACGTTTTGAAAAATGCCCCTCTGGATAGGTCGATTAGAATCCATGGCGCTGCATCTGACTCTAGTGGATGGCACCATCATGGGTCAGAATATCTGCTCGTTCATTTTCCTGCTGTCCCTAGTGACAGAAGCATAGGGAGCTGCATGCACCCGCACACACCACTGTGAAGAAAACCTGCTACTCCTGACATCCAGTGACAGCTGCATGTCTGGGGCGTCGGGCTGTGCCTCTGGAAACACGTCCCCTTGCAGTTCCTGCAGTGGTAGAACCGGTTACGCTTTATCCCTCGTGCAGCACCTACTATAGAACACTGACGGTTTGACCAGGAGCATGCTACTCATAAACACTAGGATCATGCTTTTACAGTACTGAATTTTGAAAATTCATGGACATGCTTCTCTGGGAAACATTAATGAAACATTCCTCATAAGCCTGCTGTAAAAAGGCATTGATCTGTGCAGTTCTACTTGTGAGAAGGTGAACAAAAGTAATTTTTCTCAACCGTATGAATAGATTAAATGAAACAATCAAAATGTTCCAACAAGTCACTGTCAGGCTTAGTAGTCATTTCTAGAGCCAGGACTTTGCAAGGATTTATGGATCCCTAGCAAAAGCTACATCTTACAACCACACTGAACAGAAAACTGTGCTTCATTTATTTCTTCCAGACGTTTTGTCATGCACCCTGTGGCTGATGTCCTGGTCAGATGCATAATATCGCGTGGGACTCATTTCAGTGGAGAAGAAGGGAAATCATGTTGAGCCCCCAGCAATTGTGAAACAAGCATTTGCAATGCAATGGGTCTCGTGTTTGCTCAAGTTAGCGCTGTTACCATTGAAAATTCCTAAATGGACTTTTCTTGCCACATAATTTAAAAATGAAAAGTAAAACAGTTGACATAAGCGAGCCAATTCAAAGAGCCGTGGGAGCCATGATGATGAGTGCGAAGGAGAGACACAAAGGGAAAAAAAAATGTGCTTGCAGTCAAACGTATCGGCAAACGTGCAATTATCCATGTAAGAGGGTCAATGGCGAAGGTGGTAACAAAAATGACCCAGAGGAGGGACAAACGTTAAGCATTTACCAATGATAACAAAGGATTTTTGAAAGGCAAGGCTATGAACAAGTGATAGTGATGCGAAAAGCCCACAGATAATTTACGACAGGCCAGAGTGCTTGCTCCCTCAACCTAAAAGCAGTGATTTTTCAGTGCCAGGCCGTCTCCGGCCTAAGCCTGTTTTGACTTGTGCCTTTGTTATCGGACAGGGCAATAGTTTATGCTCTTTCTCAACATTGATCCGTGCATTGATTACACACTACAAGACCATCTGTGGTGTGGTAGTTGAATGACAATGTCTTGAGGAGAACCCTAGAAATAGGTTGGGATCGAAATATCAACAATGTTCCCAATTGATTGCTGCCTGCAATGGAAGCACAAGGGTGGCTAAACTATTTGAGCCTCCTCACTTTTCGTTTGATCTCTGCTATGCATACAATCACTTGGGACTCATAAAGTCTGTGTTTTATAATAATCGTTGTCTGTTGAACCACTTCATGCATTTGTGTCGTCTGCACTATTGATTCACGTTGTCACACCTTGAGATATGTATGCATGAATGTAAAACATCTATCATTGAAAACGTTTTGGCCCAGCTTTTTCATTTGTGTATTCTTGCTTTAAAGGTACATTGCGTTTGTTCTTTTAACAGTGGACACACAGCACTGTTAATGAGATCGTTTTCAGAGGCTTTCAACTGCTGACGTCCATTAATGGGTGTGAAAACACCCCAGGACATCGAAAACAGCCTCAGCAAGCTTTTGTTTTCAGTTTTTCAGAGGAAAGGGCTTGGGGCTAGGGTGGGTGCAAAAGTGCCTCTCAGGTGCTTCTCTGCATGAGGCCACACCCCCCTCCAAGGCCCTGCCCCCCCCTTATGACACTGTGAAGTTTTTGTTGAAGTTGGCAGGTGTCAGACTGGACAGGTACCATGGCATCGAACTGACATTGGCCAATGTCTCCCAAGTTATTTATTTAGCAAGTTTGTAGCTGTGCACCATATTGTCATGGATAGTCACGGTTTTCCCCTGTAGTTTTCTCATTGTGTTGGTGCAGTTTTACAAACATCACCAATTCACGAGGCTTCCAACAGTACGCCTAGGGCCTATTTTGATGCATTTCTGCACGTGTTAATATCGATAGTGTCTAATCTAATGCATAAGGGGAAATAATATCCCTTGTGTCTGAGTGTACTTTTTACTTTTTTCCATGCTGAAGATATCTATGGAGTAGCTCCTTCCCCTTCATCAATCTTATTTGATCCTGCTCTTGGAAGGAGTAAATCTATGATAATTTCCAATTTAGAAATGGGTCATTAGGAAATCTATGAATACTCACAAACGCCAGACCTTGTGGGTATCTCCAAACTTTCCGTGGTCCTTCTTTGCGGACTATCCACCACCGACCTTAAGAGTCAGATAATACACAATATAACATTACAGGTAAATGGAGATGGGAGTGCATGGTTTCCTTTCACGTATACCATGCACTGGTAAATCAAGCTATTTACATGAACATGATAAACGTACACACAAAAATAGATTTGGGAGTCAGGCCCATCAAATCTTTAAAATAATGTTCTGTTTCTTCCTAACTGCACACATCTTTTCTCAGTTTATGAGACTTGTATATAGCTGTGAAACAATGTTTTTCAGTTATATTATCTATAATAGAATCTGTAAAACATAAACATTTATGCTTGGTTGGCACATTCATATAAGGCCTTTGAGACTTCTCAGAGTGCTGTTTTCTGAAGTTGCAGTCTTCAAGCCACAGCTAAATAGCTTTAGGATTCATTGCACATTGGGGTTTTTTCCCTGATGCAAATGAAGCAGTTGCCCTTATGCTAGATGCTGTAAAGTTTTGTCGACTCAGCAAAGTAAACGTGTTTTCATTGGCATTCTCACTGAATGTATTTGGCTGAAAGCATCCCATAACCGCTTTAGATTTTATTGCCGCATTGGAAGTCAAAAAACATCTTTACTTCGTTCCCTATCCTATAAAAGTTGACTTTGGATCATGGCAAACTGGTAATGCTATTCACAATGTATTGCCTCTACAGTATCATATATTTTGAAAAATGAAAAAATGCCTTTGGGATTTCAGTAGGCCTGGGTGGAGTTGATGGAGTCCGACTTCATGGAATTCCACAGAGTTGAAAAAAGACTCTGTGGAATTCCGCATAGGCTGAATGTGGAGTCCTGAATGTGCTCGATCTCGGAATCGCTAAGCAGGGCCAGGCCTGGTCAGCCAGTCCTGATCCTGCATAGTGCTTCAGAGATCGGGCGCACATTCAGGAGAGCAGTAGGCACTGAAATCTGCTGTTTCTGGCCTCTTGTGCAGTGGCCTGTCCAGTGTGCATGAGACAGGCCATTGCACAATAAGCTTGAAACAGAAGATTTATTTTGCTACCTATGGCCCTGACCTGAATTCAGGCAAGGGCCACAGGCAGAGAATGCTGCAGTTTCAGTCCTTGTTTGTGCACCAGTGTGCACAAACAACAGCAACAAAAGGAAGAGACAAGGACTTACCTGGGTCTTCCCCGGATCCTCCTCGCCTCGTCGTCTGATGGCGACAAGTCTTGTTTAGCAGCTGGCTCCCTCTGGCTCTGCTCAGGTGCATGCTGCAGCCCACGCACTGGTTGAGCTCTGCTCCGCTGGCAGGGATAGCAGAGTTTTTTGGGTAACTGCGCTCCAAGTGGAGCGTGGAGTTCCAAAAAGTCTGTTAGCTCTGCCAGTGGGGCAGAGCTCCCTGCACACTCCTAGATTTGAAACACTTTTTGAAAAGGGCACCTGCTACATTTACTTATTGACATGAGCTGTACTAGGCAGGATTTTTCATATGTGTCACTGTCTTAGTGGAGGAAAGATGCTACACAGTCTGTGATTACCTGATTAGTTACTCATCTTGACAGAAAATGTATGCATTAACATTAAAATATACCCGCAGTCTGTTTGATCCCAGTTCTGGTGAAATCACCCAATCATGAGAGATCTGACCTGGCTTTTGGCCCAGGCTCGCAGACTTTCTTTTAAAGGACTATTCTAATGAATCATTTCCTAATGAATCATGTCATACAATTCCAAGTTAAAGAAGTTAGACTGACTGACCACAAATTGTTCATGGTGGACTACTGTTGAATTACTCAGCTCCCAGCGATAGTCCATCACTGTCTCCATGAGTCCCCCAAACCTATGCGTATAAAGAACTTTTGAACTTCCATGCACCACTGGAATGTATATTGGACCTTAATCTGAGGATATTCCCATCCCTTTGTCTTCTGTATAGGATTTTCATATATCAGTGCATAACTTTAGCTTAACCGTGTTGTGCTGATTTCATTGTTCTTCCCCGTACTACGTATTAGACATTGGTACTATACACAGTGTCTGGGCTTTTTGCACTATTTTTTTCTCTTATACTTTATTTCAAAGGGGGCCCTTAGGGTTCCATTTGTAACCCTTTGGTAACCCCAGAGGGATTGATACCCCCACCATTGGTGTGATAAAGGGGACGTAGTTACCAGCAGATTTATTGTGCCACTTATAATTAAGGCTGTTATTGTTTATTTTTTTGTAATTCAGCTATAAACTGATTCAAAGAGAAGTTCTCAAATATTTATAGCTCCTGTGTTAAACTGCATCCAGGTAGGTAGTCATGTAGTATATTATATGCCTTTCATGTATACAACAGAGTCTCCAGGTTGGAATGCTGATCTGCAATCCTGATGTGAGTCTTCCACTGATGAGGTAAGGGAAACTGTTTCCTGAGGCCTCGCTGTCACAACACTTGAGAATATGTGCTAAACAAGTGCCCTAAATGTCCTCCCTGGATGAAGACATCAAAGACTTAAGAAAACCAAGAATCGGGAACCAAACAGTGGAATTCTTCTGGAGCAAAGAGTGATGATAAGTAAGTGTGCTGAGTGAGGACGCAACCAAAGGAATGCTGCTTTTTGCAAAACCACCTCCAACAAGATTGAAGCCTCTATATAAAAAGAACAGGCAAAAGAAATTACTGCAAACATCACAAGACATGAATCTTAATGAATTGTGAAAAATCAGGAAGAAACAGAGGAAAAGACATCCTTGATGGAAAAGGAAAAGAAACAACACACTCCTGAGCTAGAAAAGCTGCAGATGGGTTTTAAAAGATAGCTGTAAACTCTCAGGCAGCTGATTGTCATTTTGGTGCTGGAGGGTCAATGAGCAGTTACCAGGAGCACAAGATAAGGCAGTCCAAGGTGAGTGAGACTCACAGCCCCCCAGCGACGTGCCTCTGGAGGTGCTTTATGATGTCAGGGAACCACAGAACCACACAAGGTACCACAAGTCCCAGGCTTTCCTAAGACAAGATATTGCAGCCCAAACTTAGAGAGAAGTTGCAGGCTTCAGTTTGTACCAAGTAGCTCACTCATTGGTTCTGGATGGCGTTCTTATGTTTCAAAAGATGGCTAACTGAGCAGTAGTTGCTCACTGCTATAATGTGGCAGCAGAATACAGTGTGATGTCACAGAAGTCTACTGTTACTTTTTTCTCTGCCTACTGTTGCAACAGGGATACTCCCACCTTCCTGTATAAACCCCCTGTATCTGCAAAGACCTGAAGTAAGCCATGAAAGGACAAGGTATTCAATGCCCTCATGTGGTCCTATCACAACTCTACAATTTCTCTGGAGTAGGCAATTGCTATGTAAGTCATACTGTGTGCACAGTAGTCATGTTCATAGTTTATAATCAATATTATAATTATAAAGTCTTATGTAGCTCATAGCTACTCAAAAGGGCTCCCCAGTGCTAGACAAAAGTAGGTAACTAGTCAGAGAGAAGAGAATCAGAACAACCAGGTTTTGAGGTGTTTGGGAAAGATGGTTAGATTTGCAGCTTCTCAGTGAATCTGGCAGCATATTCCAAAGCTTGCGGCCAAGTTAGACAGGCTTTTTTGACTCTGGGGACCTTACAGAGGCGGCAGTTGCTCAAACAGAGCGAACGATCTGGGCAGTAATATTCCACAAACTGTTGTAGAAAAAGTGGGAAAATATTTGACCTAGCTTTCTGCATATAGCATAGGGCTTTAAACTGAATATGTTTGTCCACAGGAAGCCAGTGGAGATCTTGAAGCAGATTAGATATTGAGGAGCACTTAGGAAGATGAAAATGTTAGAAAGTGGGTCTCTAGTTGGCATAGGATTGCACTCTGTCCAAGTAGGGGCCACAATCGAAGTCAGAGCAAGTAAGATACACCCTAAAAGTTTACCTTTGCTCACCCTTTGGTAGCTTGGTGCAGAGCAGTCAGGCTAAACTCAAGAGACAATGTGTAAAGTATTTGTGTGCGCATAAAGCTACACAGTGAAAACACCACAAGAGGACTCCACACAGAAATATAGTCAATAATTATCTGTGTCAAATGAGACCAAAACAACAGAAATCCAACATACAGAAGTCAAGTTATGATTTTTTAAATGTTAGATCAAGAATGCAGTGCTAAGAAGACAATAGCTCAACTGGAACTATCTGGTCACACTGGACTGGGGCAAATCCAAAAGTGCAGTCCAACCATGATGGAGAGCGGCCATTTACAGGAGTCATGCAGACCCACTGGCAGTACCTTTGTTGCATCGATTCTCAGTGATTATGTGTTGATCCAGAGGAGGGGATGCATAGCTCTTTGTGGTGATGCATTGTTCCCTGACTGAGAAATGTTGGTATTGTCCAGAAGTGATGAGTACTGATTTTGATGTGTCGGTGCTCCGTTGGCCAAATTGGGGCTGCGTTGTAAGTTGGGGTCTCTGCATTGTGCAGTCGGTGAGCGGTGTCCGTGGCTTCTGTGCATGCAGTGGCAAAGCGCTGTTTCTGCAGTAGGGTGCATTGGTTCCAGGTGTCACACCAGTGTTGTTGTGCCAGTTCTGGTGTTGCAGCACCACAGTCACCCCCAGGGGCCCAGGACTGGATTTGGCACCACTTGGCAGGGCAGGACTCACAGAAGAGGAGCCCAGAGGCTGGTAGCAAGATGAAGGTGAGGCCTTTAATATCACTGAGACTTCAGAAACATGAGGCAAGCTCAGTCAGGCCCTTGGAGAAACTTTAGATTGTAGGATGTAGAGTTAGATTCAGTTCTCTCACTCCCATGCAAGACGTAGCAGGCAGCAGGCCAACTGAGCAGAGCAAACAACAAAGTGGCAGTCCCTCCGGACAATACTGCAGTCCTTTTTCCTGGTAGAATGTTCTCAGTTCAGAAGTGATCTGAACAAATAGGGACAGAGGCCCAGTACTTATACCCAAATGTGCCTTTGAAGTGGGGGGGGGGTTGAAAGAGTGGTTTGGAAGTGCCCAAGTTCCTTTTCAGCCCAGTCCTGCCTACCAGGAGGTCTGTGGAGACTATTCAGTCCTTTGTGTGGGTTCAGGGCACTACCCTTTGAGGTAGTCACTGCAATAGTAAAAAACAAATCTAAGAGTTTTTCACTACTGGGACTTGTTAAACTTAAAAGTACATGTCCAACTTTTTATATACATTGCACCCAGGGCCTAAATTAGATGTGTCTTTCATGTAATAAAAAGTAAGGTTTGAGCCTTGCAAGTGGGTACACTTGCCAGGTTGGAGTGGCAGTTTAAACTGCACTCACAGGCTCTGCAGTAGCAGGCCTGAAGCATGTTTGAAAGGCTACTGTGGTGGCTAGCACAACCAGTGCTGCAGGCCCATTAGTAGCATTTGTCTTACAAGCCCTGGTCACCCATAGTGCATTTTTCTAGGGACTTACTAGTAAATCAAAAATGCCAATCATGGAGAAGCCAATGTTACCATGTTTTAGACACAGAGCACATGCACTTTAGCACTGGATAGGAGTGGTAAAGTGCCCAGAGTCCTAAAGCCAACAGAAACAGGGTCAGAAAAAGAGGAGGAAGAAGGCAAAAAGTCTGGGGATGACCATGCAGAAAATTGTCATTTCCCTTAGTAATAGAAGCCTAGCAGTGGAATTTTGAATCACTTGTAGGTGTTTGATAGAGGACTTGAAAGCCCCTAGATATCATTCCTATTGTCTAGCCTCAATAAAATCCAGGCTTGGATAACCATCTTCTGAGCCAATAAAGGGAGCATCCAAATGATTTTCTTCAACCATTTTAGGACTGCAAAACAAGTGGAGGATACTTTAGATATTTAAATTTTCATGGTTAATTCATGATCTATCCAGAAGCCAAGATTTGTAGCTTTAGAGACTGGAACTGGGAGGGATCCTAACGTGTCCAGCCAGTGTGTGGGCCCCATAAAAGGGGGTTCTTGCCTATTACCATCACTTCAGTCTTGTCACCATTTAGCTTTAAGGAGTTATTGTTCATCCCAGTAGAACGTTTGAGGAGTTCAGGGTGCCCGTGCAGTGGCCCTCTGATGCTGACAAAGAAAAGATGATCAGGGTAGGAAAACAAAGTGAGGCTACAGCCTTTAACAATATCAGCAAGGGAAAAACACAGATGTTGAATGCTTAAAGCTGACCCCTAAGGCACTCCGGAAGGAAGAGAGTGAGACCTTGATACAGAACTAGATGAGAAGACCTGAAAGGTCTGATCCTGCAAGAACGAGGTCCTCCAAGCTAATGCTGTTGTTTAGGTACCATAATGGTGCATAATGATCCTAACTTCATGTCAGGCACTCTGTGTACTCCATCAATAGTACACGGATATCAGAGTATTGCATTGGTGCATACTACACATATGTGTGCATAGCTGACGTCCCTTTGCACAGTAACTGTGCATAGTACAAGTGCGCTCCCAAGTTTACAAACACCATTGCCTGGTATGCATATTGCAAAATACATGTCCTGCATGACGTGCAATATATATTGTTTAAATAGCATGGTCTGGAGATGCACATTTATGCAGTACTTCTATGCACACAAGAAAATTACATCATTTTCACACAAGTTTTGTATTGCTACCCTGTCCTTTCAATTTTGTAATATTGTTACTTGAAGGGGAAGCACTGCAAGAAAGCTTCTTCTTCCTAAACAGGTTCAGTTGGGTTTGGATTTGGGCCCATTTCTTTCAACGGTACTAGGCATCTCTTGATCCTACTTTTGTTTGTAAACTAAATGTAAACTTTTAATAATCCATTGAGAACATTAGTGTAACATTTGTGAACATTTTAGCAAACTAATTCTGATTGTTTTACTTTTGCAGGCATTACTCATGGTTGCCAGTTTCTTATTTTCAATATAGTTTTGCCCTTGAGATTTCTGTGTAATTTCATTGTGCCACATTATTCGTGTGCATTCAATCTTAGTAGACATATGACGGATGAACACAGATTCACTTTTTACATTTTGGAAAGTGATAATTCGCAAAGGTGTACATGGATGAAAGAGTAGAACTCATTTATACAGTTTGCAAATAGAATATCTAATACAATATTCCTCTGGTGTAAGAAATGACAAGATCCTCACATTAATCCGCACATTAATGTTCTGCTATTTTGACTCTTCCACTTGCCACAATTGTTGCTTCTGTTGTTGTCCCCTCCTTTTAACAGAAAAAAATAGTTTAAAACTGTTTGCTTTATATTTATCACAACATGTTACACAACGTGTTAGACTTGGCATCCTTTGCGTTGTCTCCCCTAACTTTTTGCCTCTGCTCTCCAGATTGTTGATCTGTGCTGGACTCTGTGTTTGCTGTTTTTGATACTCTGGGCACTTTACCACTGCTATCTAGTGCTAAAGTGCAAGTGTTTCTATATAAAATGTATAAATGTATGTGTATTGGCTTTCCATGAGTGGCATATTTGATTTACTAGTATGTCCCTAGTACAGTACATTAGATGTGCCCAGGGCATGTAACTCAAATGCTGCTAGTGGGCCTGCAGCACTGATTGTGCCACCCATTTAAGTATCCGTGTAAGCATGTTACAGACCTGCCACTGCAGTGTCTGTATGTGGAGTTTTGTACTGCCAATTCAGCTTGGCAAGTGTACCTACTTGCCAGGCCTAAACCTTCCCTTCTTATGAATGTAGGGCACCCCTAAGGTAGGCCCTAGGTAGCCCCATGGGCAGAGTGCAGTGTATGTTAAAGGTGGGACATGTACTTATGGTTTTCACATTCATTTTTCACTGTTGCAAGGCATATCTCTCTCATAGGTTAACATGGGGGCTACCTTTAAATGTTATTAAAGTGCAGAAATTTGGAGTTTAGGGTCTCTGAGCTCACATTTTAGAAATACTTCGTCCGGCACAGCAGCGGTTGGTCACAGGGCCAGGCCCTGAGGCCAACCCCCTATAATGCTCAATCGTGCACCATGCACGGCCTTCTCCTGTGTGCAGTAGGGGTTGCCCTCAATGGCTGGCCTGTAGCCAGTCCCTACGGCAAACCCCCTAACCACCCAACCTGATGCTGTGCATGGCCCTCTGCGCATGCACAGTGGATGTTGTCTGCGGCCTCTCTGGGTGTAAGAATAGGTGTGAGAGGCTGTATCAGGGGTAAGAGTGGCTGTTAGAGTGTCTGTCGGGGTGTAAGAATTCATACATCAGTGTTTTAAAGGGTGTGTCAGTATGTGTGTGGGTCTGTGAGTGGGTGCATAAGGGTGTCAGTGGGTCTGTGAGTGGGTGTATGGTGGTCTGAATGGGTGTGTGAGGGTCTGACTGGGGGTGTAAGTGAGTGCATGAGGATCTGAGAGGGTCTGTGAGTGGGTGCATCAGTGTCTGAGTGGGTCTGTGAGTGGGTGCATACGGGTCTGAGTGGGTGTGTGAGTGTGAGAATAGATTGAAAGAGAGACAGAGAGAGCGAAAGAAAGTGAGAGAGAGAGAGACAGAGTTTTTTGTCTTTGATGTCTGATATATTTAGAATGAGTTATTTGTTTCCAATTGAAAAAAAAAATGTTTTTTTTTAAATATAATAATTTAAAAAACATTTAAAGCTGGACTCGAATCCCCAAAGCTCAGAGTTTTAAAATTATTTTTTATTTGTTTCCTAGCCCTTTATGGGCTCTCTGGGACCGAAAAGGATCCCTTAGGGGCCCCGCATTCCCTATATATATATATATATATATATATATATTTTTTTACATTTATTTTCAAATAAATAAGACACTCTTTATGGGCTACCTGGCACTGCAGGGTAAGTCTTAAGGCTTCCTTCACAGTGCCATTGCTTCAGCAAGCATGGAGCTGCTTTGATAGAAGCTCCATTTTATGCTGAAGCGTTTCATCTCTGTTCCCTGCATGCGTGCAGGGGACAGAGATGAAAACTTTGGATTTTAACAGTGGAAGCTGCTTTATAGGTCTCGCTGTCAAAACTCAAACTGCAGCTGCAGCCAAGCCACAGCAAACAGCTGTGTCCCGGGGGTGGGCACCCCGGGACATAGCAGGATCCGGCCCTGAAGGGTGGTGGTCCCCAGGGGCATATGTGGCTCCATGAGGTGGGCCACGTGGTCCCCCACCAACAAGGACATAGTTCGGGAGGGGGTGGATCCCAGGGCTTGGGGGTCCCAATGGGTACCCCTTTCTTGTTTAACATATTTGCCCTGGGAAGGTGGAGGGATGCGTGGGGGTTGGGGCGGACCCCTGCAAGTCAATTTTATTTTGCCTTGAGGAGATGGTGGTCCCTGGAGCAGTAGGGGCCTCGGGTTCCCCGGCATATATAAAAATGAAAGCCCTAGGGAGGTGGAAGTCCCCAGGGCAGTTTGGGGGTGGACGCAGGCCCTGACATTTTTAATAATGAAAGCCCTGGGGAGGTGGCGGTCCCCAGGGTAGCGGGTGGTCATAGGTCTCCCGCATCTATAAACATGAAAGTCCTGGGGTGGTGGCAGTCCCCAGGGCAGCGGGGGGCCCAGCCCCCTCATTTATAGGAATGAAAGCCCTGGGGAGGTGGCAGCCCCCAGGGCAGCAGGGATCCATGGGCTGCACTGCATTTTTAATAATGAAAGCCCTAAGGAGGTGGCGGTCTGCAAATCAGCAGCTGTGGCTTCAGACCCCCACATTTATAGCAATTAAGCCCCTGGGAATGTAGCAGTCCCCTTGGCAACAGGGGTCCACAGGCTTCCCCCACATTTTTAATAATGAAAGCCCTGGAAAGGTGTTGTTCCCCAAGGCAGCAGGAAGGCCACGGGCCCCCTGCATTTATAAAAATGAAAGCCCTGGGGAGATGGCGGTCCCCAGGGCAGCGGGCCCGCATTATTTAAAACAAAAGCCTCTGGAGTTGGTGGTCCTCTGGGCTGTGGGGCAGCTGGGAGGCCCCCCCCCCACACAACATTGTTAATGCCCCGGGACCTGGCCCATAAAAGGACAAACAAGGGAACCCACGTTTGTTTTTTTCATATGTTTCTATCAAGAATATTGTATTTTGCAGCCAAAAAATAATTTTAAAAAATGATTTGTTGCTGAAAAGGACCCCCCTCCACCCTAAGAGGTCAGGGTGTCTCTACCCTGGCCTCTTTTATTTTATTCAACATGGCATTGATTTGTTTGTATATGTAAGTGCTTGCTGGTGAGGTTTGATTTCTGTAAACTTAGCATCATACTAAAATGAATCCTGCTATGCGTAATTATCCAAGAAGAGGCTACCATTTTCTGCAAAATGTCTGCCTAACTGGAATACTTTATATTGTCTATATAGAGAATGCTACCTTGTTGGGTAAATGTCAGTGCATCTCCTACACTACAGCTGCATAAAGGACCTCAAGGAAATGTCTCAATTGCCCTTGTATGTCTGTAACTATGCCAATATGTTCTTTGAGCATCTACAGTTCCACCATGATTTATTTTTAATTGGGGGAACCGTGGGGGGAGCCTTAAGGCTCCCAAGGTCCCAGCTGTGTCCAGACTCCTGCGGAAGCGGGCATTTCTCCTGCAAGCAGGGAACTGCTTCAAATAGCAGCTCCCTGCTTGCGGGAGCAATGTTTTCATCTGTTTCCCTGCACGCCCCCCATAAACTGTATGAATCTTCCCGGGGAGGTGGTGGTCACCAGGACTGCTGGGGTGCAGAGTGGCCTCCCCAGCATAGTTACTAGCCTTGCCCCAGGATGATGGTGGTCCCCAGGACTGGGGATGCACCATTGACCTCTACATTATTTTTTTTTAGCCCCAGGAAGGTGGAGGTCCTCGGGAGGGAAGGAGTGCATGAAGCACTCCCGCATTTTTGACCCAGGGAGGTGGTAGTCCCCGAGGCAGGGCTGTGGGGTGTCCTCACAGGACCCTTGCATGCATTTGAGATGTTTTGCCCCAAGATGGTGGAAGTCTCAGTGGAGCGGGTGGGCCTTGCAAGACCACCTGCTTACATAATTTACAGTGCCCTCGGGAGGTGGCTGTCCGCAGAGCTTTGATAAGCCCTAGGATGGTGGCCTTGTGCACCCAATGCTATTTTTATCCCCTAATGCAGATCCATCCTTGTTTTTTTCTGAGATTTTAAAAAAAACATTTTTTTGCCCTGGCGGGGTCCTTGGGAGACCCTTGCACCAAGGCTTGTGGCTCAGTTATTCCCTAGCCTGGCCCCTTTTCTTTTTTTAAATCTTTTTTTGTGGGTCTTGGCTGAAGCCAAGTCCCAAAAATGACAGTCAACACTTCCTTGTTGAAGTTTTGGCTGAAAATCAGGTATCAGCACGGGGACAGTTCTGCATCCCTAGATATCTATATATTTCCCCTTGAATATCACATAAACTACTAAACAGAGTTACAACAAGTCACAAAAAGCACAATCTGCACACCAATATATAGGCCCTCATTACGACCTTGGCGGGCGCCCGCCAATACGGCCGCACTCCCGCCGCGGCCATCAGGAGATCCCCGCTGGGACGGCAGGTGGAAACCTGGTTTCCGCCCGCCGGCCCAGCGGGGATCTCGGCCGCAACACAGGAGCCGGCTCCAAATGGAGCCGGCGGTGTTGCGGCCGTACGACGGGTGCAGTTGCACCCATCGCGCTTTTCACTGTCTGCATAGCTGGCGGTAGGGGGACTCGTAATCCCCTGGGCAGCGCTGCTTGCCCATTAAAACAGATTAAAACTGCCGGGGCCACTGTGGTGGGAAACCACCGCTCCCGGCGGTGTGACCGCAGTGCTTCCGCCACGGTCGTAATTCCCTGTGACGCACCGCCAGCCTGTTGGCGGTGCTTCCTCCAAAACAGCCCTGGCGGTCTTGGACCGTCAGGGTTGTAATGACCCCCATAGTGTCCTGCCAAATTAGGTGTAATTCCATTTAGCAGTTCGGCCTCTAGACGTGTCTAAAGATCCTATGTGAATTAACATGGGTAACACACTTTTTTGACCCCCACGTTTCTTGACCCCCGCTTGACAGATCACCCCAAAACTTTCCATGAGCAACACAATCCTATAGGAGACCTTTTTTGGAAAAGTTTGGCAAGATTTGTCTAAGTTAAACTAGACTGTTGTTGTGCCAATACCAGAGGCTTAGGCACAGGGGAATTTAGGAACTTTTGTGGTTCACCCTGAGGATTGTATTTATTTCTTGAGTGGTCTCATCTGACCAGTACCAAGGGGTGATTGAAGGTCAACCGCGATGGAGTGCAGATTGGATACAGAAATCAGTTTCGTCCCACAGGAAGTTTTATCTTCTGACATAGGGACTGATTTAAACTGCAGTATTTTACTCTGTTGCCCTGACAGAGTAATGACACTATAAATTTAGTGATATCCGCTGCCCTATTGGCACATCGGTACCTGTCAAAACACTGAAAGTGTGCCATATAGCTCCGTCAACATGACAGAGTCTTATGTCACACTTTCAATTTTTTTTTTACTTTCAAAAAGAAAATCCCAAAGCATGATTTACTTCTTGTAAATAAAAAAAAGCAATGTACTCCTCGTCATGTTGAGGGTTCTTTGCTATGGCAAGGGTTTTCTCCTCTGGTGTGGATGCCATTGAAATATTTTCTCCTATAGCGTGGGAGTCATTGAAAGCATTTTAGTTTCACTTACTGCCATGTTTTGGAATTGTGGTAAGCGAAAGTAAAAACTTGCCATTTGTTTGCCCATGCTAAATAGGGTGGGAAGACAAATGCAAAGTCTCCAACAACCCTCACTTCGTCTGGCTGTCAGAAGTGTAGGTCACTGGTGGATATGGAGTAGCATCCACCGCTGACATACTGAAGGACTGCCTAACTCAAACTGACGCAGGCAGATCTTCAGTACTGTGAAACAGTACTCTGTTGCGTTTGTGATGAACTAACCGCTCTGCCACACTGTAAATCAGCACATAGGCCCTCATTCTGACCCTGGCGGTCTTTGACCGCCAGGGCGGAGGACCGCGGGAGCACCGCCGACAGGCCGGCGGTGCTCCAATGGGGATTCCGACCGCGGCGGTAAAGCCGCGGTCGGACCGGCACCACTGGCGGGCTCCCGCCAGTGTACCGCCGCCCCATTGAATCCTCCACGGCGGCGCAGCTTGCTGCACCGCCGCGGGGATTCCGACCCCCCCTACCGCCGTCCAGATCCCGGCGGTCCGACCGCTGGGATCCGGATGGCGGTAGGGGGGGTCGCGGGGCCCCTGGGGGCCCCTGCAGTGCCCATGCCACTGGCATGGGCATTGCAGGGGCCCCCGTAAGAGGGCCCCTACATGTATTTCACTGTCTGCTGCGCAGACAGTGAAATACGCGACGGGTGCAACTGCACCCGTCGCACAGCTTCCACTCCGCCGGCTCGATTCCGAGCCGGCTTCATCGTGGAAGCCTCTTTCCCGCTGGGCTGGCGGGCGGTCTGAAGGCGACCGCCCGCCAGCCCAGCGGGAAAGTCAGAATTACCGCCGCGGTCTTTCGACCGTGGAACGGTAATCTGACGGCGGGACTTTGGCGGGCGGCCTCCGCCGCCCGCCAAGGTCAGAATGAGGGCCATAGTCTCTGTAAGGGAAGTCAGAAAATCCTCTGCAAGGCAGGGTGGCAGGCTATGGTTGAGGTCTCAATGCCATCAGATAGCTGTTGGACAAAGGTCCCAGTAAAACTGTAAACTTTTAGCAGGAAATGTTTGAGCAGGAGAATTTGAAAATATGCATCCAAGAAAGGTCCTTCAATTATGTTTATTGTCTTCACCCAGGAAAAGTTCTACCTTCAGACTTGTAATATTTTTGGAGCTCGGACTCCTGCAACAGATCAAAGCTTTAGCTGAACATGGCTCCCGGTAAGCTGATACCCTCTCTACAGTGTCCTAATTAAATGGATTTTCTATTGCGGGAAACCTGAGAGCAGAAGCATCCTGCCAGGGGCAATAAACCTTACCTAAAATGAAATGGCAGGATTGTCCTGGCCGTCCGGAGGTCTTTGGGGCTGAAAGGTTTCGAAGTCCCAGGTTTTCCTGGGTGTTAGGAGGAGTCCACCTTGATACAGCCAAGTGTCCCACGACCACAGGAACAGTACTTGAGGATAAAGACTAATTTCAGCCCAAGCCACCAGCAGGCTTAATTGGAACTGGTCAGCTGGGCTTTTCAGGAAAAGTGGCTTCTATTGTGGTAAAGCACACTAGGGCCTGCTTAGAGCCTCCATTTTTAAATGCATATTTTTCACTTGGCATTTATTTTATGTTGGTAACCTTTTACATGGCTTTTTGCTTATGTAATTATATACTGAGAAATCATTGTACATGTTGCTTGTTCCTAGTAAGCATTGATGCTGTTTAGTCTGTATGTTCTGTACAAGGCTAAGCACACAGAACGCAATGCCTATACATTCTGATTGTCTGTGGAGACAGCTCCTTGTTTGTAGACATATCACAGCTTTGAGCTTGCACCTATACACAGTGTGACACGGATGGCGCCTGTATTATAAAAACTGCCTCTGCGCCATATGCATCAGAGGAGCACTTCCCTGGGTTTGTTCTGGAACGTAGCACATAGGGGGTTATTCTGACCCCGCCGGGCGGCGGTGCCCGCCACCTGGAGGGAACCACCATTTGGCCGCCCCGCGGTCAAAAGACCGCTGGGGCCATTCCAACTTTCCCGCTGGGCCGGCCTGCGCTACCTAAGGTAGCACCTGCCGGCCCAGCGGGAAAGGGGCCTGCAACACTGAAGCCGGCTCCGAATGGAGCCGGCGGTGTTGCAGGTGTGCGACCGGTGCAGTTTCACCCGTCGTGCTTTTCACTGTCTGCTAGGCAGACAGTGAAAAGCATGCTGGGGCCCTGTTAGGGGGCCCCTGCACTGCCCATGCCATTGGCATGGGCAGTGCAGGGGCCCTCAGGGGCCCCAGGACACCCGTTCCCGCCATCCTGTTCCTGGCGGTAAAGACCGCCAGAAACAGGCTGGCGGTAAGGGGGTCGGAATCCCCAGCCAGGGGAAACCGCCGGACTCGGTTTTCTGACCGCGGCTTTACCGCTGTGGTCAGAATGGGCAAGGAAGCACCGCCAGCCTGTTGGCGGTGCTTCCGTCACCCGCGGCCCTGGCGGTCTATGACTGCCAGGGTCGGAATGAGGGCCATAGTGTTCTAAATACAGCTTAACTTATACTGATGCTGATCCAGCCTGCACCACATCAGACTGACTTCTTGGTTTCTCAGTACATCTTACTCAGGTTTGGGTGGGGGTTTCCCAATAGATCTGGCAGAGGTTGCTCCCACTATGCTTTCAGTAGTATAGGTATTTACAGATAGGAGTGTAACAACACAATCACAAAGCCATTGTTTAATTGTTTATCTTTTTTACCATTTTTGTAATTCTAGTTAACATGCTTTGTCTTGTCTGCCTAATAATCGCAGCCCATCTTGTTTAGGAAAGAAAAAGATTGTTCCAATAAATGTTCTATTGGATACTCAAAGTGACAGTGAAAAGGTAGATCCAGTTCCAGAATTTTCTTGGTAATCTGAGTAGTCATGTTCGAGGTTGCAAACCCCTTTGGTGCATTTAGAGGCACTGAGAACTATCTAGGAACCTTGTCAACATTTCCCAATGGTACATGTGTACTAGGTCCCTATACCCTGACTTTTATGTTGACCAGATACACAGTCCTACTTGCTTTGTACGACTCATATAACATGTGCAGCTTGTTGCGTCCCTCCAGCTTAACAGGATGTCAGCCAACTGACTTTTTGAGTCCACTTCTTTGCTGTGGGCACATGTGGGAGCGGGTCTGGTATCTCAGGTCTCCTCACTATATCTTCCACAGGTACAGTTGTGTTCTGAAGAGGATAACCAGGGGTGCCACATTTAAGATTGAAACTTACCTGTAGATGTGGGTAACTCCTGGCCCCTCCCCAACCAATAGGGAAAAGCTCCCAGGGGTAACTTTACCCACTTTTCCAGCATTACATGTGTGTACCACTGCAAAAAGCTCCACAGTGCCCCACTGTTTACAATTGGGTCAGTAGTTGGCAGGGTTATGCCCCCTGTCCAAGTAATGACTCAAATGCACACCTTCAATTAACTTGTCCTTAACCTCTGATGGCTTGGCACCGAACAGGCAGACTTAACTTAGGAGGCAATATATGAAGTATTTGTGCAACATTTAAAACCGTAAAACAGCGTGAACACAACACAAAATCCACATCAAGTTAGAAAAATAGATCTTAACTTGATGATCAAGACAAGGCCAAACAATAAAAATCCAATAAGTAGAAATATGGATTTTTAAAGAATATCTGCAATTGTAGTGCTCAAAAGTTTAAAGCGCCAAAGGAAACTATCTGATTGCACTGGACCGGGGTAAATCTAAAGTTCAGGCTGACCACCATGGAGAACCAGCCAGGTACAGGGACCATCCTTGTCCTGCTAAAAAATACCTTGACTGGAGGGTTGCGTTGACGTCAAAGATCCAATGCAAGTAGCAGAGAAGACGATGTGAATGCAATGCATCGGTTCCGATCTGTGCAGTCAGGTTATGCGTTGCCGTGAGCTGTGCAGTCGTTGATGTATGTTCTCGAGGTGCAGAGTCAAACCCTTTGTGATGAAGGTGATGGGTCATTGTCAAGCTGCACGGCCAGGTGATGTGAAAGCAATGCACCAGGGTTGATGATGATGCTTCGATCTGGAGCAGTGAAGTCAGTGATGTGAAGTCTTTCTCCTCAGTGATGGTGCGCCGACATTGAGGAGGGATGCAGTGATTCTGATTAGTGCAACATTGGAGACGCAGCAACGTTGAGGGTTTCAGATCAGGAAACCCCACTTCCCAGGCCCAGATTGGCACCAACTGACAGGGCAGGACTCACAGGTTACAGAGTCCAGGTGCTGTAGGAGAAATGCAGGCAGTCTTTGATGTCCATGAGACTGCAGAACAGGAGGCAAGCCTGCAAGCCCTTGAATTCACTTGGGTCTGGGGATGAAAAGATGCATGTCCAGTCATTCTAACTGCTAGGAAAGGAGGGCAGCAGGACAGGCAAAGCAAAACAGGAGTCCAGCAATGCCCAGCAGAGTGGCAGTCACTTCAGCAGCACAGCAGTCCTTCTTCCTGGCAGAGCATCCTCAGGCCCAGAAGTGTACTAATTTGATAGTGTCAGAAGTCCAGTTCCTGTACCCAGTGGTGCCTTTAAAGTGAGTATTGCCTCCAAGAGTGCCCTTCAAGTTCACTCAGATCCTTGCTTTCCTACCCTGGCTCCAGACACACCACAGGGGGTAGGCAGCTCTTTGTGTTGGGGCAGGCACTGCCGTATTTAGGTACAAGTGTCAACTCCTCTCTCCCATCTAGCTCAGGAAGGTCCATCAGCTGGGTTATAGGCCACCAGGATATAAATGGCACATCTCAGCTCCCTTTGTGTGTGACTGTCTAGAGGGAATGCACAAAGACCAGCTATCACCCAATCCAGATGTGTATTTTTAAAGTTGTAATTATAAATCCAACTTTACCATTAAAGAGGATTTATCATTATAAGTTCATAGGTACCAAACACGACAGTCCTACTCCTTTTCAAATAGGAATTACACTTAACAATTGTATTAGGTAATCCCCAATGTTATTCTATGAGAGGGGTAAACGGATTTGGGAGTTTTTCACTACCAAGGCATGTACAACTAAAAAATATATGTCCTGCCTTTTACTTACACCGCATCCTGTCCTATGATCTATTTTAAGGAAGTCTTATGTGTAATAGAAGGGGAGTTTAAGGCTTGGCAAGGGGTTTTAAATGCCAAATCATCATAGAAATGAAACTGCACATACAGGCTCTGCAGTGGCAGGCCTGAAACATGGTTAAAGGGCTACTGCAGTGCTGCAGGCCCATCAGTAGCATTTAAATTACAGGCCCTGTGTACTTTGCTAGGGTATTATAATTATGTTACATATGCCAATTGTGGGTACACCAATGTTATCAGATTTTAGGGGTGTGAGCACATGCACTTTGGCACTTGTTAAGAGTGGTAAAGTGCCCAGAGTCCTAAGGCCAACAAAAACAAATCAGAAAAAAAGTGAGGCAAGGAAGGCAAAATGTTTGGGGGATGACCACCGTAAGGTGTCAGGTCTAACACCCACTCTATCTGAATCCAACATAGCAGAACCCTGCTTACCCTACACAGGCCTTGTGTGCCCACCCTAAAAGTGTGTCCTGGGATAGGAGCAACCCCTCCTCTGTCATCACTCAAAACTGATTCCAGGGGCAGCTCCTCTACCACTGAGATCGGTGCCTCCCTGGCTAGGTGGTCAAAAGAGAGCCTTGCCCAGGTGTCAGCTAACATTTACCTATGACAAAGTAAGTTAATTAAGTTCTTGAGCACAGCCCAGATAGTCCTTCTGCCAGAGAAGCAGAACATGTCCCTATACCCAAGGCATTTTTCTCATCTCTGGGAGCAAGGTTGAACCTCATGAAGGGGTTATTTAGCTCTATGGTGACAGCTAGAGACTCATGCTAATGGGATTCTAGATGTTTTAGGTAGGAAATAGGTGGCATTAAAAAAAATATTTTCCAAAATATTAATTACAGATCAGAATTTACCAGTGAATAGAGCTTGTAATAAATATTTAAAAAAATCTGAAAATAACTTTGTAGTTGTTTCCTAGGGGAAAATAACTTTATTAAAATAAAATATTGTATTCCAATGCTTTCTTATGGAACAGCTAACCCTGTTACAGTGAAAAAAGCGTTTGTGGTCCTTTTACTGTATGGGCATGTTTAACATTAAGCATCCTACTTTTAATTACCATACACTAGGTCTTATGGGCAGTATGGCCTACTCAGGAGTGACATAGTAATAATTAAAAGGAGGCTTTAGGCCTGTCAATAGGAGTTGTTTTGACATGTCTACTTTCGAGACAATCTACAGTGGTAGGGCTGCAGTCATATTTGCACTTTCACTGTAGTAGGTGACAAAGAGGTTAAGGTCAACAATAACAACGTATCATACAAATTACTGCATTGCCCGAGCATCTTACTACTCTGAAAAAATCATGACGGCACAAAAGTGCCCCAAAACTCTCTTTAAAGTGGTGAGAATTCTATACTCACATCTTTCCTTCTGTATCTCTATGTCAGCTTTAGTGAGATGAATTAGCAGACTCCTTTCTGACTATGGCGATAAAAACCACCAGTCATTAACTTTTAAACACGGTGATGAATTAAAAATTGCATGTAAGGGTAAAATATTTTAAAGCAAGAACAGAAAGGATTGTCAAGGTTAATATGAAAATGTGTAAATATTACTAATCTTAAACTCAAATATTTTACGCCTATTGCATATATACTCCCTTCTGTTCTAGGGAAGGAAACCCGTGGGGGTGTTTTTACTACTTATGCCTGTTCTCTCTAACAGTTGTAAGTTACATCTACTTGGCAGAGTTAGTAAACACCCCAAACATGCTCCACATTATTAATAAATGTATTTTGATTTTAAATGATATTGAGAACAGGCGTACTTTAAGTAAAGATACAGATGTAATGTTACAGTAACTTATTTTTTCTGAAATCTGACTATTAGAGCTCAACAGCACGCCAACTCCTGTATTAAGTACTAAACAAAAACTGCATATGTGAGTCAAATTGAAATTTCAATTTTGTTTACACATGAACTAAATACAAACAAATCTGTGCCATTACAATAAGTGTTTGGTATTTGAAGGCAAAGTACGTAAACTCTTTTAATTCGTATTGGTGGTATGTAATTAAAAAATACCTTATGACTACCTATTGTGTATTATACAAGTACTTAAAGTGGGCTGTTTCAGCCCACTGCTTATCATTAGTTGGCTTTCTTGTCAATCGTGTCCGCTTGCAACTTATTTAAAGCCTGTCCTTCCTCTTCTTTCTCCCCTGCAGCATAGTCTTTTTTTACCTTCTTTTGATGGAGTGGCTTTATTTTTCTTTAAGGAGATGAATCAGAACTGGAAAAATGGCCATGCCAAAAGGTTGGCTAACGCGTTTAAAGAGCAAGATCATTTGGCTTTGCCTTTGCTTGTCAGTGTCTCTGTTAATTACGGAGAATTTCTGGGATATCGGTCAGGGATTCAATTTTGAGAAATAGCAACATGTTTTTCTGGCCTATCTCGATTTATTACTGAATAGACAGGCTGGCTGAACTTCAATATTTATTCAGCCTGGTTTATTTCGGAAATTCTGGCTACATTTCACAAATTCTAAAATCATCTTCATGCCGAAAATAATCAAAATATGCCTGAAATGTCCGCAAGCAGCTTTGACAATGAAGACAAATTTCAGTTTCAGATTTCCACGTAGCAGATTCTCCAACTTCATTTATCTGACATAGAAACGTCAGGTTTCTGTTTTTTCTGTCCTCTGATTACTGGACAGTCCATTAAGGTGCTTGTAGTCTCGTCATTCAGTTTGCTTACTCTCCTCTCATTACGGTAATAATATTATTCTGTGGTGGTGGCAGGAAGCCCACACTATTACTATGGTCAGCTTGGTTAATTTTAATTTAAACATATGTAACACAAGGGTCATTGACTACTTTCAGCTTCTGTTAATCAGAAAGATGACTGAAAATGGATGAACGTCTGCGTAACTGAGATCACTGACTAATGCGAAGACAGCACTGAACAGTCAAAACTAAGTATCTATACACTAATTTCACCTAATGAAATATAAACCAGCAAAATCAAGTGAGCACTCACTTGTGTCTGTGTTTATGGCTGCTTATAACTCAAACGAACTTACGGGCTGCTCTAACAAACTGACACAGAATTGATTTTTATTTTATGTTTGTACTATTTGGAGTGTGTTCTGTATGAAATCATGCTTTACTGGAACATAACGGCTTGATAAGCAGTGCCGGATTACCAAATAGGCAAAATAGGCACTGGCCTATAGGCACCACTCCTTTTAGGAGACCCGCGACAACTGATCAAAATAATATTGTTTGATCTTGAAAGAAAATTACAATCAAGCTTTCTTGAATTGTTTTCAAAAGATAGAAAACAATGACTCAACTCAAAGAAACGAAAACTTTAACTCTATAAGGAAAATACTTGATTAATGTAATGTACCCATTAACAAGTTTAAGTACATAAACCATAGACATCCGATTCACATAACAATTTGTCTCTTAAAAACTCATCTGTCAGTTTGTAAAAAAAAGTTGGTGCTAACCACGTAGGTGTAATGTTTAGTTTTGTGTAGTAAAATTAGCTTATTAAAATTGTTGGTTGTTAAAATTAAAAACGTATTAGGAGATAATTTGCCAGAAGGCCCCCAAACTTTTGACTGCCTAGGGGCCTCAACAGGGTTTAATCCAGCACTGTATCTTTGTATGTACGTACGCTCAACCAGTGGCGGCCGCCGCAAATCTCAAGGGGAGGGGGAGGAACTCGAATAGAGGGGGTGCTCGGAGGGAATAAAAAATAATTTAAAAAATGACTTACCTCTTTTCGTCGCCACCGCCACCACCTACTGCCTCGATCCTCTTCTGGTGTCCCAGCATTCACTGCTGGGACACCATCACAGGCTCCGCAGCAATCCTGGCAATGCTTACATGTTATACATAGCATGTAAGCAGCGTCAGGATTGGTCTGAGTGGCAGTCACTGCCGCTTAGACACAAGCGTGGGTCTGTGCACTTTCTCCAGCCCAGCTGTGTATGCAGCCGGGTTGGAGAAACCTAAGTGCGCATGTGTAATGGCCAGCCTCAGACAGCCAGCCAAACACACATATGCACTTAGTGCACTCTCCCCTCCTCCCCCATCCTACCTCCTGTGGCCCTCCCTGCACTGCTGTGCCAGATGCAGAAAAATAAAACAATAGAAAACTATCATTTTTTTTTTCTAGTTCTGGCACAGCTAGTGGGGCGACGCTCCTTCGCCATTTCGAAGGAGCCGCCCCTGCCCTCCACCTGCGAGACAGTCCTCATTATGATATAAAGAATGTTTTGGACCGCAAACAAGAGTGTATTAAATTGCACGAGTAATAGAAAACTTCAAACATGCCTACTTAATCCTGGGTGGGTTGTGAAAGATTGTTTTAAATTGTGTGGCAGGACTACGTTACTCATTGGCTCGATTTACTAATTTATGAAAACTGATTAGATGTTACATTTTGCTTAATCAAATGACTATGTTACTAAAGGAGACTATTGCTAGCTGTGGAAATGAATTATTAATGGTAAAGTGGCATTTGCTTTCAAGGGAACCTGTCACCTGATGATAACTAAACAATTCATTATGCTAATATCACCTCAATTTATGGTTTCACACAAACTTGTACTTGTAGTCATTTCAGGAGACATTAGCCAGCAAATTTTGAAATAACACAACTTGTGCTCTAATTAGTGTAATAAGGTGAAAATTTTAGTTTCATCAGAATTTAATTGAGATCAAATCTGTCAACCTTATGTTATAATTGGAATCCCAAGTGTTTGTCGCAAGCCAGGAATTTGTTTTTGCTTGTTGTGGAAGAAATTATGCAATGCAATTAAATTATGATGGTCTAATAGTGCTTAGGGTCACGGTAATGGATAAAGATAGAAGCATGTCGATGTAAATCTAGTTAATAGGTCATCCGCTTGCATACAATACTGGCATCTGCTTCATTTTAGGTTGAGATATTTTACAGATAGTAATATGCTTTTCGTTTGACGATGTAACTGTCCAATGTTAATTTCGTAGCTTATTAACTTTTATTGCATTGAATTGTTGATGTCTTGATTCAGGTGTCAGATCTAAAATGGAATATCACTTAGGAATGTGATAGATAGGTGTAGTAGGAGAGATACAGTTCCAAAGATGTAAAAATACCTGACTAGTCTTGCAAAAACAAAGGAAAATAACTACATTGAATCTAATTAGGCCCACACAACTGTGTATTCCTAGGCCCATTTAAGTATAGAAAAGTTTTTTTTTTTTAAGTAACTGCGATTACAGTACTGAGAAACTTCACTGTAAGGATATTTGTATTCTGATTCGCAATTGGGATTTGAGCTACACTGCGACCTGACTCATGCAATGGACTCTACCACCTCGGACACCAGCAGTGGTGCTCATGGTAGAAGGACTTCTGACGTCTCTCCAGTACTTGAGAAACAGAGACGCTAGATGTAATATTAATTGGCACCAAATATTGATTTAGATAATATTTGCAATCGGGGTTCTTGGAGACTCGGGAGCCCCCCATTATATTCTCTGGTTGGGGGGGAGGGCATTGATTTGCGTTATGCCACAGAGAAATAACCAACACTCTCCACATCATGGATTCTGACTCTGGTTCTATTCAAGAACTGTTTTCTGTATATATTCTTGTGTTTGAATATTTGTTCTTGAATGTGTGCTAATGATCCTCGGATACTGCCCATTTGCATACATTAAATTGGGTTGAAATAAAAGTATACAAAGAGCTGAGCGCCTTCTTTAAAGACTTCATGGATTTTTCACGAAATAATCACCAATAGGTGCTTGGTGCTTGCCCAGTCCTGATATTTTCTTCAGATTTTGGGTTCCATAATAGATTCCAGGTTGACGCATGTTAATTACATTTATTCATGTTTCTATAACAATAGGATAGATGGGTAAGGTGTCAAAAATATTCAGGAAGATTTATCTGGATACTACTGGTAACTGACTAGAACAACGACGTGTCAAATGTGAAATATATTAAATGAAAAGATCTAGCGATATGAATTCAGTTTAAGGACATGACATTTATCAAGTTTATTGTACCTTTTAGTCAGAAACAGTAATGCAGTAATCAAAATTCACCTTACAGAAAGCGTGCCATGACAAGGCACGCAGGTTTACATCGGTGAGCAGAAGCTTGCTTTCGAAATATGGCCTGAACATGTTTCTGTTGGAGAGAATACAAAACAGCGAACGACTACTAGATTGTGAATGATCATTAGGTAATTGTTAATGATTAATTGTCAACTCGCGAGGCACTGATTCAAATTAAGCCTGTCTAAAACCAAAAGTCTGTACACCTGTAACCTAAATCATTGAATTACCTGCATATTGCTACTTGCATCAGAAATTCAACGTCGCAAGTGCAGATATGGATAAGGCTCCCACAAAGTTGTGCGACGCAGTCATAAAAAAAAGTAATTTTGTTCCTGTGTCTTTCAATACAGAAACTTCTTTGCATGTTTTTATGAACTCCCATGCTATTCCCCCAAGGCTTGCTCGCCCCATGATGCCGAGGCTTTCATTATTTACTCTGACAGTCTGCTGGCTCCCACACTAAGGGCTGTCGCTGCCTGAACTACAAATCATCTTTCACCTTGTCACCACAGAGATGGCAATTTTTACAGCTGGCAGCTTTAATCAAGTTGAATTTGCAGCCTGCACTTTTGTTGTGGCGATTTGCACACCGTTTGAAGGATTTCTTTTGGCCATCGCGCTGTACTGTCGTTCAAAATGGATCACAAATAAACAGCCTCACTATGAATGAATCGTGAGTGCGTCGCATATGCTCCCCAGTGTGATTTGTCCTCTTTTCTATGGATATTGACGCACGGTGATCATGTTCTAATAGCAATAATAACACGTTTAGATGTCAGCATTCATTCATCTGTGTTATGTGCCTGCAAGCGATGAACAGAGTGCCCAGTAATAACAATAGTGCAGGCCCCACTTGTCCTAATCCCCTTACTCTGTCATATAGATTCAATGGTAACCTTAACATCTTGTTTCACTGCAGCATTGCACTTATTCTGCACATTTTTTTCACGTTTCATTATGCAAGATTACCTTTTAAAGGCTTTGCCCAAAACTGACTTAGAAATTGATTAAATTGTTCTGACATTGGTGATTACTTCTGTAAGAATGTAACTTTTTCTCGACAGTTGGTTTACAATGGCATATTTTAAGGAATGGGGACCTGAGATGGTCTTCAAATGATTTAATTAAACAGGTGCAACTGTTAGCTGGTGGCTGGTATATTTCTGCATTACCTACCTAAATTTAGGTGAGGAAGTATAAATATTTGGAACCAGTCATTGTAATTTTGACTTTTGTTAGAGGAGAAAGAAACAGAAGAAGTAATAGAAATAAATAGGCTGAAATTGAGGATGAGAAGGATGGACTGAGAAACCAAGAGAGAGGGACTAAAGGGTATGAAATAGAGAATTGAAAGAGGCAATGAGAAATCAGTAAGGGAAAGTATACATACACTGAAAATAGTTAGAGAAAATATTGTGTTCCAAAACAGCTACAGAATTATAAATAGACTGTATTACCACCAGGTATGCCCTAGTCCAATCCTTATTCTGGGAGTCTCATTTTCCACGACCAATATTATAAATATGTCTAATTTGCTCACTGTGGCATACTGTAGTTTGCAAATGCCACATGTATTCTAAAATAATATTCTTTTGTCATTGTATATCCTCAGGAAACACAGTTGGAAGAGCTGTCAGCGGTGAGGGAGACATTACAGGCTGATCTTGAAACCTCAATTCGCCGAATTGCAGATCTTCAGGCAGCACTGGAAGAAGTGCAGTCAAGTGATGACAGCGACACTGAAAGGTAATAGTTTTTTAGCCCATTGTAATGGATTTCATTAACTGATAGACAGGGATAAATGTTCCTGATTAGTTGCAACTATAGGCTGGCCTAAAGATGTGTTTTAACCGACAACACTCTCACTCTCACTCACTGACCTTAAAGTATAAGTATGTATGATATTTATAAACAAGTGGATCCCGACCTGTGGTCCGTGGTCCCCTGGGGGTCCACAAAGCCTCAGCAGGGGGTCCGTGACTGCTTAGAAAATTAATAATATTAACAGATTAGGTCCGCAGCTTTCAGTAATGACTAAGTAGGGGGTCCCCGGTTTCCAATAATGATTCAGTAGTGGTCCCTGAGTTCCAGTAATGATAAAGTGGGGGTCCACAGAAGTCAAAAGGTTGGGAACCTGTTAGACCTGACAGCCTTAGGGTGGTCACCCCAAACTTTTTGCCTGCCTCCCTCCACTTCTTAGATACTGTTTTCGTTGGTTTTAGGACTCTGCACACTTTACCACTGCTAACCAGTGCTAAAGTGCATATGCTCTCGTCCTTGAAACATGGTAACATTGGATCACACCCAATGGGACTATTTAATGTACTTATAAGTCCCTAGTAGGATGCACTATATGTGCCTAGGGCCTGTAGATTAAATGCTACTAGTGGGCCTGCAGCATTGATTGTACCACCCACTTAAGCAGCCCCTTAACCTTGTCTCAGGCCTGCCATTGCAAGGCCTGTGTGTGCAGTTTCACTGTTAATTTGATTTGGCATTTAAAAGTACTTGCCACGCCTAAAGATCCCCTTTTTCTACATATAAGACACCCCTAAGGTATGCCCTAGGTAACCCAAAGGGCAGGGTGCTGTGTAGGCAAAAGGCAGGACACGTACCTGTGTAGTTTACATGTCCTGGTAGTGTGAAACTCCTACATTCGTTTTTACACTACTGTGAGGCCTGCTCCCTTCATAGGCTAACATTGAGGCTGCCCTCATACAATGTTTGAGTGGTAGCTGCTGATCTGAAAGGAGTAGGAAGGTCATATTTAGTATGGCCAGAATGGTGATACAAAATCCTGCTGACTGGTGAAGTTGGATTTAATATTACTATTTTAGAAATGCCACTTTTAGAAAGTCAGCATTTCTATGCACTTAAATCCTTCTGTGCCTTACAATCCACGTCTGGCTGGGCTTAGTTGACAGCTCCCTTGTGCATTCACTCAGACACACCCCAAACACAGGATACTCAGCCTCACTTGCATGCATCTGCATTTTGAATGGGTCTTCCTGGGCTGGGGGGTGGAGGCCTGACACTTGCATGCCAAAGGACAGTAGCCTGTCCTCACACAAAGGACTGCCACCCCCCTACTCGGACCCTGGCAGACAGGAATGAACTGAAAGGGGACCTTGTGCACTTCTAAGCCACTCTTTGAAGTCTCCCCCACTTCAAAGGCACATTTGGGTATTTAAACAGGCCCTCTGCCCCTACCAACTCCCACACTTCCTGGAGAAGAGAACCTGAACCAGAACCTGCATCGCAAGAAGACCTGCTTGGCTGCTCAAAGGACTTACCTGTCTGCTTTCTGCAAAGGACTGCTGTCTTGCTGTTGCCCTGCTACCTTGCTGCTCTCTGGCTGTAGTGAAGAAGTGCTCTCGAAGGG
This sequence comes from Pleurodeles waltl, assembly GCF_031143425.1. Lineage (NCBI taxonomy): Eukaryota > Metazoa > Chordata > Amphibia > Caudata > Salamandridae > Pleurodeles > Pleurodeles waltl. The sequence goes on along the minus strand of NC_090450.1, from coordinate 859,058,133 downwards.
CTTGGATAGAGCTTGCCTCCTGTTCCCTGAAGTCTCAGGACCAAAAAGACTTCATCGCTACAAGAAGAACTCCTTGTGCGGCAAAATACGATGCACAGCTTGCCAGAAACGACGCACAGCCCGCAAGCTGTGAAAATTTCACCACACGCCAAACTGGAATGACACAGCCCGACTTTGCAATGAGAAAATCGATGCAGCACCAGCGTAGAGACTGGAAATTCGACGCATGGCCTCACCAGATCGATGCACAGCCGATCCGGAATGATGCAGCCCGACTTCTAGAGAGGAATTGATGCAGCGCCTGCTGTGCTGTAGAAAATTTGACGCAACACCTACCGGATCGACGCAGCTCCTGTTACTTCGTCCTAGTAGCGCCGGAAATCCATGCATCGTCTCCGGGGCGTCTGAAAACCCCACAACCCAAAGAGGATCCACGACTGAGCACCGGAAATCGATGCACAGCCGTCCCTGTGTGAAATCTAAATGACACCCCTTTGTTTCCACGCATCTCCTCCTCTGTGGTTCTTTGTGGAGATTTTTCATGCAAATCAGGTACTTTGTGCTTGAAAGAGACTTTGTTTTGCTTTTAAAAGACTTAAGGCACTTTATATCACTTTTCAGTGATATCTCAACATATACTTATTGCATTTAAATCGTTTTGACCTGCATCTTACCAGATAAATATTATATATTTTTCTAAACACTGTGTGGTGTATTTTTGTGGTGCTATATTGTGTTATTGTATGATTTATCACACAAATAATTTACACATTGCCTTCTAAGTTAAGCATGACTGCTCAGTGCCAAGCTACCAGAGGGTGGGCACAGGATAATATGGATTGTGTGTGACTTACCCTGACTAGAGTGAGGGTCCTTGCTTGGACAAGGGTTAACCTGACTGCCTCTTACTAACAGAACCACTGTTATAAACCATTACAATTGAGCAGCAGTTAGGCTTTCAATCTTACATCACAAATAATGCACATAGGTTGTCAGTGTGAAGTTAACCCCAGAAAATGTTTTAGGCCAAATAGTTTTGCGGTACAATGTTTAGATGTTAGACACGGTAGGGTCATAGGGTAAACAAATAAAATTAATTCAATCAGTGTTCAGAATTGCAGTAAAAACCCACAACAAGCTTTTGTTTATAACTTCATAATAAAATCAATTCATTTACAACGAAAACAATTTCTTTGGAAATCAGGAAGCCTATTCACGAGAATTCATGGCTCATAGTGAGACTCCAAATGTGGCACTTCCATCAGGGACACTAGAGAAAACATTTATGAATATGTAGATATGATCTTCAGACTGTTGTTGAATCTATTTTGAAAGCTGAATTCTCTCATAACTCTGAATTGCATTAGTGGTTAATGTGCCTGACTCTTTTGAAACATTTTCTTGTGAAGTGGTGCACGAAGATCAAAAGGTTGTGGAAAAAATTTAGCACAAAACAGGCGTGTTTGTATTATCGCCCTTATCAGCATATTTTATAAGAGGGGTGCTGAACACAGTTTGAGGAGGTCCGGATCCATCTGCGTCTTCTTGATACCCACATCAAAAGAGAGCTCATGCACACAGTGATTTAATCTAATAAGATAGGTTTTATGAGCCTTATTTAGATGATCACAGACAAACAAAACTGTAATCTCTTAAAGATTCCACATATCTGTTTCTCACCACAAAGCAAATGCAGCTGAGTTCTTGAACAAGGATTAGCCACACGAACATTTGTAATGGACAAAATGTGGATCTAGGTGACAAGGGATTATGACAAGCTCTTCATTTATTGATTCCTTTGAAAATCCCTGGCAGGTGCATGTAAACATGAAGCCTACAATGGTCCATTAGGGTCAAGTGAGGACAGGAAAACCTCGGGGTCTTCGCTGTCTGCTCTAATAATTCAGTCATAGTGACGTATCTTGCTATTTTCAAGTGCCACAGCAGTACCTTCTTTTCACTTATATCTAAAGCAGTTCCCAGACTAAGCACAAAAGGCAGATATGTCAATAACGATCATGGCTAGAAAAGTTTATCTGTCAGGGATTTAGCGGCAGATAACATCATGTCTTAAATCCTGATCCTAGATTGTGTGTGAAGTTGAAGGAGCGTCTGGCTTGAGAAATAACTCAAATTGATAACCTTCTACAGTGTCTACCAGTAAAAGGAAACAATGAGGCAAACATAAGTTAATATCCCTAACCATTGTTTTTCTGTTCATTTTAATAAAGAACGAGTAGGCAATTATTAACAGAGATCACCTATCAACACTGAAATAAATTCTTTCTGGCGCAGAGAATAAAAGTCACTAACTCAAATACGGTCAACATCATACCATGAACAACAACTCTCAGGTCAAAACATATATGTGAGAAAATGCCCCTTTTGCCCTGCTTTCCATTTCCCTGCATGTGTGCTATGATCCCTAAATCATGTAGAAATGGGATAATCCCTGGCTGGTGTATTTAACTCTCCTATGCAGCATTATTATATGGTGTAGAAAATGTATCTATGGGATGGAAAGTTAAATGTCACCCGTGGCCTGCAGTACATAGTGTTTCATCCACTACTGTGACAAGAAAACATTGCTTCAGGCCTATGATTGCAGCCTGACTGCTACAGTTGAAACCTGCAATACAATATGTTAGAATGCCCCTTCTGACAGGTAAAAACCTCACTTGTATATATAGGTAAGTCATCCTTATGTAAGCCTTGTAGTGTAATTAGAAGGGTGCATGGTATTTACAAGTGGAACATGTAGTAAACTAATGTTACCATATCTCTAAATGGACAAGGCTCTAAAAGCAATTTTCTCTGTGGTAGGCCTAGCTGTTCTATGTAGAATATCAAAGTACAGATTAAACTACTAATACTGTATCTCAGTAATGAAACAAGCTAGAAAAATAATTTAAAAAATAATGATGTCACTATTTTTACTAGTTAGTAAGAATTAAATTCAATGTTGAAGTTTGAATTTTAAGAAATATTAAGTAAAAGTAGCTGTGAGAATGTTAACATTTCCCTGCCTGAATTTTCTGGAGGCAAATTTGCATGAACTATCCAGCTTCTCCCATCTTCTGCTTAGAACAGGAACAGATGTGAAAGAGGTGTGAAAGTGCTTCCAGGAGAATAGAATAGACTACCCTGAATAGGTAGAGATGACTCCTCTGACCTCTGGGGGCTGTGAGCATCCTGTGACATCAGGATGCTGGTGAACACCAGGGATTGTCACAGTCCTTTCCCTACACCCTCCGGGCACTCCAAGCCCACGTTTAGTGTGGCCACAGTCTTTCATCATCTTGAAAATGCCTTGGCACATGACATTTTGGGCCTGCTTGTAGTACTGCAAACAGGAACTACTGCAAAGTACTTTGGTCAGGGCCTGGGAACCTTTACTCCTTTAGTCAGAGAGGAACTAGTTTACATTTCTCAGGGTGACCCCCAAACCCACACAATGATAAACATTGCAAAGCTTAATTCTACCCAGCCTACTTCAGAACACTGCTGGACTTGCAACAGCATACCAGACGTATTTTTAGCTCCGGAGTATTATTTTAATTGTAAATAAATTTACAACTTATTTTAACATGCTTAGAATTGCATATAGAAGATGAGGAAAGTGGGAAATCGATGCACTTTATAGGAAAACCTAAGTGGCTATGACTAAACCATAGTCAATCTAATCTGGGGGTATTTTGCTAGCAAAAACAATTAAAAACAGTAATATTTTATGAAATGTATAATTAGAAAAAACGTTATGGTTAGTTATACTGATGTTATATTTTATAAATTTAAGAAGAACTTTTAGACTAGAATGGAAGGTATTTGCTCTTTATTTTGTATGGGGTGAGTAGTATCTTTTTAAAATGTATGATGTATCGGTTTGTATTAACTATGCATTTAAATAAACTTGAACTTGAAACCAGTTTCCCTTGGTATCTGTGAGAAGGACCTGAGGACATTGGATGTCAAAGAATCATGGGACTGATCCCCTGAGTAGCTCCAGAAACATAAAGCAGCTGAACAAAACAGAAGAATCTCAACTGACCAAAGGCAACTGGACCTGGAATTGACTTTGATGTTGCTCTCTGCCTGAGAGTCTCTAAGTGCTCCCCCTTTTGTCCATGGGGCCTTTAGAGAGTAGGTATATGGTTGTATAGGCACCAAAAGAAATATGCAACATTTTTCAAAACTTTTACTCAACACATGTAGAGCTTCAAGACGATCAAATGCGGAAGGTATCAGCTCGCTGGGTCCACAGCGGCAGATTGAATTTTAGGTTTGTCCCACATGGAGAAGATTTTTTTCTCAGAAAAGTACTTTTTCAGTTTGGGACTTAGAAACTTTTTCAAGCTTACTTTCTTCCATGCCTTAGTAGGGTTGTTCTTGTTGTATCCGACCTGCACTTTATTACAGACAAACAGCTCTAAGGTACTAGTCTACAGTGACTATTGAATGCTATTAGTGCTTTGCACTTTTTGCCATTATTTGCTCTTAAATCTTTACAAAAAATGTACATATCCTGGATTTTTGCTTGCTTAACTGGGCACAGTGGGTTAGACTGCTCTATACCTGCCCCATTTCAAGGGTTAAAACAGGGCACACAATTTAGGAGGAATAAGAAATACACAGGGGCACCAAGCAAGGATGCCCTGTCACCTCTTTTATTTGCCATGGCTATTGAGCCACTAGCAGAGAGATTCTGCAAAATGGGACCTGGAAGGGGGTGCATAGTGTTGGATGTAGTGACCCATATTATATCACTATATGCAAGTGATCTCGTCATCGACCTTCTAGATGGTGAGAGGGATAATCTCCGGGTGCTACAGATTCTTGAAGACTATGGCCAGTGCTCGGGTCTTTGGGTAAACCAGAGAAAGACTTGTGTGTTCCCAGTGACTGTGGGCCCCCACCGCCCCATCTCATGTTAGATGTGACATGGACCCTTTTAGAAAGTAGGCATTTTCTTGCTTAAACCATTCTGTGACTCTGCTTGTTTGTGGATTCCCTTTCTGGGTCAGTTTGACAGTTGGGCTGTTTGCACCTCTCCTCTAGACAGTGACACAAAGGGAGCTGGGGTGTAGCTTGCAAATCCTGATGAGCCACCCTGGCTGAGGGGAGGAGTGGTCACTTACACCTGAAAGTGCTGTGCCTGCCCTCACATAATGCAGTCTACAACCCCCTAGTGTGTGTCTGGAGCCTGGCCTGGGCAAGGCAGGATCTTGAAAACAACAGACACTTCTCTTTGAAGTAGGCCTACTTCAAAGGCAGAAAGTGGGATAAGAAGAGCACCCTAAACCCCTAAAAATCAGATTACTTCTGGAACCAAGAGGAACCTTTGTCAAAGAGAAGAGCTGGAAGCTGGAGGAGGAGTACTGCCCCTTTGCTTGTGATTGTGCTTTGCTGGGTTGCCCTGCAGTAGCTGCCTCTACCTGAGAGAGGACAAAGACTGACTTTTGTGTGACTTCCCACTGGTGAAGAATCTCCAAGGGCTTGAACTGAGCTTGCCTCCTTTTGTTGAAGTCTCAGGGACATCAAATACTTCTCTCTGCCAGAAGTTGGGCTTTCTGCTGAGAGTCCTGCCTGCCAAGTAGTGCCCTAACATGTCTCTGGGCCCTTGAAATGTGCAGCTGGTGGAAAAGGACAGAAATCCATGCAAAGACCTCAATGCGGGGAAACTTTTGATGCACCACCCGCCTCGCTGCTGAAAAACACTATTCTTCTGGCCTTGTGGCTAACAACAACACTCCACGCGGCTGATGTTAACAACATAAGCCCCCGCAGTGAGGTTTCTTGACACCATGCGACCAGTTTTCGATGCAACATCGCTGGACCCAAGTTGCCGGTCTGGTTCGATGCATCGCGCTCTTGCAGGGGACAAGAAACGACGCACGGAGACCTGACCGGAGGAGGAACGACACACGTTCTCTCTTGCGAGTGAGAAATCAACACATCGTTGGCCTTTTCTGACACATACTCGCCCGTGCGGCTTTATTTTGACGCTACCCAGATACTTTTGTACGCTAACAATGTTCTCACTGTTTTCTAAAGGATTTAAGACTCTTTTGCTTTTTAAATTCATAACGACTTGTGTATATTGGACTTTTCTCGTTTTGGTCTTGTTTTGTTTAGATAAATATTATCTGTTTGTCTAAACCTGTTTTGTGTCCTTTTGTAGTGTTTTCACTGAGTTACTGTGTGTGGTGGTACAAATACTTTACACCTTGCTTCTGAAATTAAGCGTGTCTGCTCGTGCCAAGCTACCAAGAGGGTGAGCAGGGGTTGACTTAGGGTGATTCTCCTTTACCCTGACTAGAGTGAGGGTCCTTGCTTGGATAGGGGTTAACCTGACTGCCAACCAAAGCCCCCATTTCTAACAGCATGCATTTTGCTTGCTAAAACCGTTATGCTCCCAGGACTACTTTATTTTTTTAAAAACCTACTGGTGCAGGTCTCGAACACTTGGTTCTGGAGGCTGTATGTCCTGCTATGGGAGCTGAAATAGGATGCGGGGTGCTAGAGAGTTGCTCTGACTACCCTCCGTTGTCATCCCACTGAGGTTGGGCTGGGTGTGCCAGATTTTGAATTATACTTCCTGGTGGCCCAGCTTCAGTGGCTCGCGAAATGGCTTAGTGAAGCGGGCCACCCAGAGTTCGGCCCAATGGGCGCTGAGTTGCTCCAGGGGTTGTTACCGGTGAAACGATTGTGCCTGGACCTACATGTTCCCCGCCCAGGAGTCTTGCTTTCTACAGCCCTTACCTGTTGGTGGTTCAGATTGAGATGTACTGCAACCATGACACCCTATGCCCCTGAACTCCTGCTGGTGGCTCCTTCCGCCTGGTGACCCTCTCACCTTTTTCACGTTGCAACAGATGGTTTCCTAGGCAGACGTAGGAATTGAGACTAAAGGAGACTGCCTCCAGATGGGTGCTTTTTTCCTTATGATGACTTGGCAGGTTAGACCTGGCTCCTCTTGGGACAATTCATTAACCATGAAGCAGTAGCTCACGAAGTGCAGGTACTGTAGGATACAGCTGAAGTGGAGCTGCCCAAACGTGTCCTTCAGTGCCTTTTGATATTAGGTGAGGCATCCATTTGGTCATATGGCTTTACAGCGCACTGAATGGGCAGGTTGGGAAGTCACTGGATACCCTCTGGGTCCGCTGGGTGATCAATATAGGTTGTGATCTGAACGGAATGAGGGAAAGTGCTTACTTACTACCAGAAGCTATCATGTAACTCCAGACTCAAGTGTATACAATGTAACTACACACACACACCAGCCATATCTCACCCCCCACAGATTCAGTGTTATTTACAGGGGAGAAACCAAGGGATGACCCTACTGCAAGGCTCTAAGCGCTGATTTCGGCCAAATGACCTGGGGTTGCCTCAAGCTTGCTTGTTTTTGGGACAGGGTTATAGTAAGATTGAACCAGACACTACACAGGTCCCTCAATAACACACTGTCAGTTTGTTTTCAATCAATCAAGCAATCAGTTTTTGTAAAGCACTGCTTCTCACCCGTGAGGGTCTCAAGGCACTTGGGGGGATGGAGGGGCTAGAGGGTGGATCCTCATCTGAAGAGCTCTTGAGGTATTTCCTGAAGATGGTGAGCGAATGGCTTTGTCTGAGGTCCAGGGGCATGGTGTTCCAGCTCTTTGCTGTGATGTAGGTGAAGGATCGTCCTCTGATGGTGGTTTTTCAAATGTTAGGAATAGTGGCCTTAGCCAGTTGAGTGGAGCGGAGGGATCTGGGGCGGGTGTGGAAGGAGACTCAGTGGTTCAGGTATGCTGGTTCGAACTGTGTATGCCTTTCTACGTGTGGGTGAGTAGCTTAAAGGTGATTAGTTTTTCTATCAGAAACTAGTGGAGAGTCATCAGTTGCTAGGAGATATGTTCTTGGCGTGGGAGGTTAAGGACAAGTCTGGCGGTGACGTTCTGGATGAGTTGCAGCTTTTTGATGTTTCACGTCGTGGTGCCGGCGTAAAGAGCATTGTCGTAGTCAAACATGCTTGTGACTAAGGCATGGGTGACTGTCCTGCGGCAGTCTGCTGGGATCCATTTGAACATTTTTTGGAGTTGGCAGAGGGTGTGCCTGCAGAAGGAGGTGACCGAGTTTACCTATAGGGTCATAGATAGGGAGGAGTCGAGGATGATGCCTAGGTTGTGGGCGTGCTCAGTCCGTGAAGGCGGGATGCTGAGAGATGTGGACCACCAGGAGTCGTCCAATGCTGAGGTGGCATTTCCGAAGATGATGAGCTCTGTCTTGTCAGAGTTGAGCTTGAGGCAACTTTCTCTCATCCAGGTGGCGACAGCTTCCATTCCCGAGTGGAAATTCCTTTTGGCCGTGCCCGGGTCTTCAGTGAGGGAACTGATGAATTGTCTGTCAGCTGCGTATGACACAATGTTCATTCTGTGGCTTCTGACGATGGCTGCAAGTGGGGTTATGTATATGTTGAAAAGAGTTGGACTCAGAGAGGATTCTTGGGGAACTCCACAGCCTCTTCCATAGATCAGCCCCCAAGAAGTTGAGGAATAGGTTTGTGGATCTGACCCTGGCTAAATAGAAGATAGCCATGGCGTGCAAGGTGCCACAGGCCCTAGAATTGAGATGAGGGTGAAAGACATCACACAATGGGCACGGGCAGAAGAACGGGCACTACGGTGGCAAGAGGCACGCAGAGTCAGATGGCATCCCATAGCGCCCCATGGGAAGAGGTGGTGAATGATTGGTAATCCCAGGTGTTGGAGGGTAGCTCCATCGGAGATGAATATGATGGTTCAGGAGGGGAAGCAGGGCACATGGATGGAGAGGACACGTACCTCCACAATGGCGGGTGATCATCAGTGTTTTTCTCCCCTGTCCAACTGGGGCTCCTCCCCATGGACCCTCCCATGGCTGGGTCGGGGGCACCCAACCATGAGACCCCCCTCATACCTAGTCTTCCACCCCCAGGGGACAGACAGCACACTAGAACGTTGTTACATTTTCAGTTAACTGTTATGATTTTATTTTTATTTTTTTCTATCTTGGATGGCATTTACATCTCCTGTAGCTGTGCTCACACCTCTGCCCCCCCCATACCACGTGAATACACTGGCTTACACAGAGAGCTACAATGTAAAATATGTGAAGAAGATGCTTCTTGACGATCTTTTTGTGATGTTTGTACTACTATCGATGTATTAAACTAATATCAGCAAAGATATGCACTATTATGATTTTGAAAATGGCAATAAATAAAGTGTTAAAAAATCCTGGATTTTTGCTATTTTGCTGCTGCTCTCACCCCAGTGGGAATTAGAAAGAAATCGTGCTATCTGTTTCACCTAACTAACAATAAGTCTCTTTGTTTATTCCTCCTTTTCTGTATTGTAAGTATAAGCAAAGAATTATGTTTCACCTGGCCATAAGTTTCAAGAATTTCAAACACCACATATGAAGGCACTTGTTTCTATGTAAAAAGGCAACAAATTAAGAACACAATATCAGTTATATTCAGTTGCAGTAAGGTCAACACTTGCTATCAAACTATATGAATCAATCATACCCAAAGCTTTCAGACAATACAAAGTAACTTAAGCGACACGTTTTCTTGTGTGGATCCATTATTGGCAGATGCCACAAGTCATAATCTATTGTAGAAAAAAGGAAAAATTACAATTGAGACAAAATGTTTTCCTAGTCTATAAATTATAATAGCTATCCAAACACTGCAATTCCATCTCTTGCGGTAGTCACTGTGCTACAACAGTCATTTCATCTTGTAGGTCAAACTGATCTGGCCATTGCCTTTATGTTAAATGTCAAAATACACATCTTGCATTATAGTAATTTAACTCCCTAACGGATTAAGTAATATGAACCCTTATGATTGGAAACCAAAGAATCCCTCCAGACAGCCCATAAGTTTCATTCTGAACAGACACTTTTTAGGCTTGTAATATATCAATAAAAGTCTGAACACATACATGGAAGCAACAAGGTCTGAAGTGCCTAATTTTTACTGGCTACACTGTACATATGTTACGTGTTATATAATGATACTGGGTGTACACTAATTAGATGTAAGCTATTTAGTATTCAGTAGTGATCTGGTTTGATAACGATGTGGGTTCTGGAGTAGCTATTCCCAGAATTGTTGCACTAGTTTGGACATATACCAGAGTTATAGAGTGCATTGTTATATTGAAGCCTAGCCACTATTGTTCATTCTTTGGCATAAAGACAATCTGGCTTATGCTCTAAGCAGGTTAGAATTACCCATATGTTAGTGCATGAGAGTATTGCAAGCACTGTTGAAGAAAGAAGATAATAGTGTGGCAGGTTCTTGAGAAATGGTAAATGGGAAACAAAGCTTGACTACACCATTATCGAAGTTGAAATCTCCACGTTAATTTCATGTATAACTACATGTCATGTGGGACTCAAATAACTGCTGAAAATATGCAACCAAGGTCCAGATGTACATAGTTTTTTGTGTACTCAAACAGCCCTATTCTCAGAGGGCTGATTAGGAATGCAAAAATGTTTTTTCGAATGTACCAAGCCCAAACTGCAATTCAGTAACCTGTTACCGAATCACAATTTGGTTTTGCGAATCAGTTATTTTTAAGGGGTGTGTTTGGGGCACCCCTTCCAAATGTAAATTTGCATTGGTATGTATGAATGTTTTGCGACTGAAATAAGATAGCAAAACATTTTCATTTTACCACAACTTGAAATTGGTGATAAACCATTCGTAAAAGGGGAGGGGTCCGCCCCCTTCTCGTTTGAGAATGCAAAATATATAATATTTTAAGGGCAGACAGTGGTCCAGGAAAACGTTTTTTTTTTTGTAATACTTCTAATTTTCCTTGAAGGAAAACTGGCTGTATTTACAAAAAGATTGTTTTTTTTAAAAGCAATCACAGACATTGTGGTCTGCAAACCGAGACCTACCTCATTATTATTCATGAGGTAGGTCTATTTGTGACCCACTGGGAATTGCAGAAAGTATAAAACAGACTTGTTTACATTAGTGTTTGCGATTACCTAATAGCAAATTGCAAAAATTCACAATTTGGTAATCATAAAGTACCAATCTTCGCACATCTGGCCCCATATATACATTCAGGATAGCAGTAATAGAATATGATTTCTGCTTCAAAAGCATATATGTGATTCGATAATCATGAAATACTTTAATAGCTGGTTTGTTGCCTTTAAGATCTTTAACTTTAACATGGCATCTGTTTACTAATATCTGAGTCATTGACGTCATTTAGGGGTCACCATGGGTTGTATCTGCATCCCCTGGCTTGCCCCTTGCGACCCCTAGTGACACCTGCCACTGCCTTTGTGACCCCTGACCTCAGAGGTGGCAAAATCAGCACCAGGAATATATAGGCAGCTAGTCCTTATGGACATCTGTTGGAGCTCTACTTTCCTTGTTTTTTTGTCAATTTTTTTATTACACTAATAATAAATAATGCTACAATAGTCACTATTATTGTAATGAAGAATGGAGTACAATTAGCTAGAATATGACTGTGCCTGGCAGTTGTGGTAAGTGAAAATGCTTTTTAATGTATGTTATGTGAATGCTTGCGGGTGAGACTGTGTTTATGTGAGTTAGAGTGAGAGTGTGTGTATTTGTGTGTACTTGTGTATATGTAAGCGTGTGTGTGAGTGAAAGAAAAGGTCAAATGGCGTGTGATGTCACTTCCACTGCCCCTGGCATTTTGGTGAATTGACATTCATGATCTGAGTGTTTGTTTCTACTAAAGAACTTCTACAGTTGTTTCACTGTCTGCTCTATGTTCCAAAAGCCATCTTAATGGCTTATTGATACAACAAGAGTAGCATACTAAGCTACTCACCTACTTACCCAAGTAATAATGTTTAATAAGCACAGTAATTGGTGTGTCTCTATTGGTCTTCTATTGGCTTTAGTGTTCCATTCATAGAATGCAAGTAAACATATGACTGACTGATGCATACTCTTCATTTCTAGTAGCAAGCTGTTTACATTTCATCTGATACTGCATTGTAGTACACTGAATCCTACCTCATTGCTATATGCTCTGCAGTTATTGATTTTTACTGTTTTCTCCTTCTGTAACAGCATCCAGACAGCGGTGGGATCATACTGCTCAAAGAGAGATTCGTAAGTAAGCCCAGGGGGCGCTGTTCTGTTTGTCACATCCCCACTGTTGTATACTACATTATTGATCCATTGCTGTGAAGTTAATGTTTGCTTTTTTAGATGTGGGATGGAAGAAGTATATTACCTCATTATGCCCTAAATGTATCTAAGCACAGAAAAAGGCCTTGTAATCTAATATTATCTATAATTATTTTCCATTCGTACACACCTTACCACCCTCTCCCTAATCCACAGATATATTTATCTTAACAAACCAAAACAGCTGTGCAATAGTATTTTTCTGCTCTAACAGTACAGGTGAAGGGATAGGAATGCACCTAATTTCAGAGATAATAGTATATTAGATAAATTAGCGATATTGTGCATCGATGTTCATTTAATGCAGTGGTTCATACATTGATTTTGAAAAGGTGATGGTAGATTCATGGTGATGTATTTGTTAAATAATAAATATGATGCTGTTAGTAATTTGTATGTTTCTTGTTTTTTCTTGTTGATCTTGCTGTTTTCCTTTGAAATTATAGTTGTAAGGCAGGGTTGCAAAGAACAGCACTCATTTTTCAGAGGTTTCACAACTTTATTTCTCATAGAATAGCTTGTGTTTCTTCCTTAATATATGCTTTTATTTAGAAAATACGTGATATTGCTAGCTTCTCCTAAGACAATAAGCACCCCTGGATGAGAAACATATCACTTGGAAAGTTTGGGTAAAATATATATACTAAAAACATCTCTTGACACATCCATGATTTTCTTTCCCAGTTCAGTGACCTCTGTAAACCCACACCTTTGAGTGTGAAAATGTTGAGAGCTAAGCCATTCCAAGTAAACATTTTATCGCCAACTGCCATTATGATGTTATGTTATGCATACACCAAAATAATTCTAGTATTAAAGCTACAGTCAGCTTGGCAATATAGATAAATAAGAATTTTGGGAGCTAGGCAAGGGACTCTTTTCCTAGTGCTACAAACGTACTACCTGCAAATCTCAGAGACAAAAATATTTTCTATATTGCCAAGCCACATAAATGAAGATTCATAATAACTAAAAAAAATCTAAGGAATTGTTCAGAGCTAGACTCCTGGAAACAAGTGATTCTAGCATAGATGCTGAAAATGACATGCCCTCAAAATGGATACATTTTACAGATTTTCACATATATGCATTTACCAACATTTATGAAGAATGCAATTTATTTTCTATAATCATCTGATTTTATGACAATTCTGGATCTGGAAAAAGTACTCAATACAAACAAGTGGACCTTCTTGGTTTTAAATGTGTATCTATGTTATTTAGAAACATATGGTTTTCTGTCATTTCCAGATGTTTGTCTTACCTTTTCACTGGCTTAAATTTAGACATGTAAATTGTGTTAACATGTGAAATGAACTACCTTTTACAAAATGTTTTATACAGAGTTCTACTGAAGATTGATCAATATTTATTATTTCTAATAGTGATTTTGAAAATGGAAGTGTTTTTACACTTTTGTTCTTGTAACTGACAGGGGAAGACATGCATTTATGATAAACCTGTAAATGTTATTAAACAAAAAAACAACTTCTCATAATAGATTTGGAATTTTTACAATCACTAAGGGGAAATGAGAGCTGTTTAGTATAGGTATTTTCTTATTTAATGTACAAACATGACAATTAAGTGTTAACAGTAAATACAAATGCATGCACGTCTTCTCATATTATAGAGTTGTTTTTAGATCGTATTCTAAAATGTTCTCAATACCAGATTATTTCTTCCACATAGTGCTCACAGTGACGTATTCTGTAATGTTCTCAGATGCATATTATTTTATACATATAATACAACTGCAGAACTCATGAAGGTTTCTGTTTTTCAGGGATTGTTATTCCAGTATTGCGTCTAGCATAAGTTTGGAACCAGTAGGAAGTGTCAAGTCCTGGGCAGGATCATCAGTTGGCTGGGCATCACAGTCAGGAAGCAGTGTATCTAGAATGTCCAAGGGTGATGCTGGTAGCCAGAACAGTCTAAGGTAAGATACCATGCTCATGTTTTTCAACTATGGTAATACAAATATATATGCTGAACACTGTCAATACATTTTAGAATGTTCTAATTATGTAGATTTAGCAGTCAGTTTATTGCATTAGTGTGTACGAGGCTAACCCATGTACACATATGGGTACGAAGTAAATATGTACATTGTTCAGTTTTATTGATTAAACCATTGCCCTTTGTTATTGCAACACACATGTTTTGTTTCTCACTACATCACACACATTACTTCAATATTTAAGATAATGTACCACAAAACATTATTCTACACTTGTAAAATATCAAAGATAAATAATGATCTTTTCATTTTATTTGTATTAGGAGAAACAGCTATTTTATCCAGCATACTACATGTCAAATTTTGTGAAATGCTTGTGTTTTCCATTTATAATATGAATTATGCTCTCACGTACACATCGAGCTACCGAGATGTCAGTTCAATGCATTGCCCATTCAGTTTCAAAGTCATGCATTAAACATTTCTATCACTTGGCATGCAGTAACCTCATCCAACCAGTTTTAAGCTTAACACAAGACATTTTTGCTCAACTCAAGATTCCAAAAGGCACAATTTACATAAAAAGCATACGTGTTAGAAAAACAAAAACTGCATAAATTACCCAAACCCAAAAAATCCTGATTTTCAGTTGATGCTCCCTAAGCCTCTTTGTACTACCTTTATACCTTTTGTTTATTAAATTTTGAGTTTTGTGTTACTTATTGTACGGTTTCTCATTTTCAATATATCCAATGCATCTACAGCAAAATGAGTCATTACACATGATTTTCTCATTCTAATGCTTAATTACATAAGAATTATAGCTGGCTGCTCAGGGCAATAATGGTTGTTAAAAGCCCTGAACCTAGGTTATAAGCCTTGTCCACATATGAGGGCCTATAATTCCAATGTTTCAAATCATTTATTAGCCTTTGTTATCTAACATTGTTGTGTCTTTGAGGTTCAAATTTAGTTTTAGAGAAGAATAGAACTTAATTGGACACAAGAGACTGGTGAGCTGCCAGCCACCACATGGGATAGCTATTGATTGGATTTGCATAAAAGCAGATGAGCTATTAACTTGGTATAGATACTGCAAAATGCTTTAGAGGTTTAATGGGTCCCTTATAAAGCTTGTTAAATTGGGATCAGAATGTAAAGCTTGTTTGAGATGTGGAACTGAAGAAACGTATTTATTATACCTTTTTATGTCCTGTGGTTTTCTTTATACCTCTATGGGATAATGTTAGAGTAAACCTAGTTTGTAACTGTAGTGACGTAAGTATTAATATGATTCCTTTAATTAACTTCTATTGTATTACCTGTGCCTGTCCTGTGAATTTTTTAAACCTCTATGGGATAATGTTAGAGTAAACCTAGTTTGTAACTGTAGTGATGTAAGTATTAATATGATTCCTTTAATTAACTTCTATAGCATTATTTGTGCCCTTACAAGCTAGAAAACTTTTATTCTTAGGTCTCTGTTGGAGGGCAAATGGCTTACTGAATACAAATGCAAAAGTATATCAAAAAGACGCTTTTTTAGCTCAATAAATACATTATTTGGCAATCATTAAATGGTTTCAATCACAAATTGCTACATATAACAGCATTTCAGGATATTTCTTGAAGCTCTGTTTCATTTAAGGTCTTTGGGGTCCTAGTAATTCTTTCATATTCCTCTTAATACATTAGGCATTGCTTCATTGTTTTTTTTTATTTGTATTTTTCATGATGTAGCAGAAAGAAATTAAAACATTGAAACATCAAAAAGAACAGTTGTTAACAACAAATAACAGTAAGTCGAGGTGGGAATTCATATGCCATATTGATCCTTGTGCATACAATTTAAACAGAAAAATGAAGACGCAGAGGGATAGTCTACTTATCCTGATCTTTCAAAATTCTTTTTAACCTAATTGGGGAACCCAATCTCTTTGCATATAATGTTTCCAGGGAAAAAAAGGTTATCAATTTTAGTTACCCATTCTGATACTTATAGATTCTTAACCGATTTCCAATTCACTAGAATCAGGGATAGGGTTACAAGAGCAGCAATGAATATCAGTTGCTGCTGCCCAATATTCAACTCACACAATACCCCCGTAAAACTGAATTGCATAATCGGTATGTTGGGAAAAGATAAAGCTGCAGTTTTTGGCCCAATTCCCAAAAACACCTTGCCAAAACATTTTCAAGTGTGGGCATGTGAACATTATATGGATCCAATCCTCATTGACCTAATTACACCTGAAACAACCCAATGGAACCCTGGAATACATTCTGTGAAGTTTAGCTGGAGTATGATATAGCATCCACTTGCTAAATTGGGCCATCCTCCTCAAGTTTGAAGCTCTAATCGCCTTTTGGCCGATTTTATTATAAAATTGCCTCTGCTTGACGTGTAAAAGACGCCCTGTAGAATTAGCTATAACTGAAGATGTCTGGTAATCAGTGTCTTTTCTCAACAATCAATACCCTATACCAATTGCCTATGCCCTGTAACAAAGTAATGAAATAAACCTGTCCTAATTTATCCACAATTGTTACCTTTCCTTCAGTATATCCTGAACAAAACTTCTTAATCTGAACATAACTAAAAAGAGAGAAGCATTCATATCAGCATTTAAACTCACAAGCTGTTGGCATGGGTTAAATTGGCCCATATGTAAACATTCCTGAAGCCTATAGAAACCCAGACGGGGGATGTATAATTGATCTCCTAACCGCAAACCCATCAGAATGCAGTCTGCTAACTTTAACTGAAGATGGAATCCAGGAGTCCCATAGCTCATATGAATTTCCTGAAACCTATGTAAAACAACACAAGGGATCTTGTATCACAATTTATTCGGGTAGGCTGGGGATTTTCAAAAAATTAAACAGGACAATCTCTGGAACTTTCAGCATACGTTTTAAATAAAAATTAGCATTGTGGGAAATCGAACAAGAGGATCTGATTAGCCAGTCAAGCAAAGACGACTGGTAGTATATTTTCAGATTAAGGAGAGCTAGTCCTCCTTCTTCTGGTTACAACAATAAAGCTTAGATTTTAAGCCTCAATGTTTTACCCTGTCACAGAAAGTGTGTAATTTTCATATCAACTTTCTTGAAAAAAGCTTGTGGATTTTTTTTTTCATAATACTAGAGAATAAAAAAAGAAATAAGGGAAAAATTGACATTTTGACTAATGCCACCCAACCCATGATTGAGAGGGGGAGGTCTTGACATTGATTCAAAAGGGTACACATGTTCTGTAAAGTAGTCTTAAAATTGAGGGCGTAAAGCCCCTCAAGCTTAGGTGAAACCCAAACCCCCAGGTATCTTATAGGTTTCTGTCGAAGAATAATGAGCTTGCATAGATCTTATCTACCTCAGGCTTCTATTGATCAATATGGCCTTAGATTTTGAGTGATTTCTTGTGTAGCCACCTACTGCCGTAAACTGACTGATTGTTGCAAAGGCCCACTCCATATTGACCCTGTTGGTGGCCAGATAGAGTACCATGCCATTGGCAAATAATTTAAATTTAGCAGACCCTTCAACTGGGGCTAAAATCGCATTGTCCTTTTAGAGAGCAGAGGCCAAAGGTTCCTAAAACAATGCAAATAAAAGAGTCGAAAGGGAACACCCCTGGTGTGTCCCCTGACTTATAACGATCTGTCCAGCTAAACTCTTGTTGCTAACTATTGATGCTTTCACATTCTGATAAAGGTTTTTGATTCCCTGGACATATTGAAACGGGAAGGCAAACTTCGTCAGTACGGCAAAAAGAATGTTCCATTGAACCCTGTCGAATGCCTTCTCTGCATCCAACAGTATAATTGCTCCTTTGGTTAGACTAAAAGTAAAATAATCCATCAATTGAATCAAATAGTGTGTATTAACTGACATACTTGTGCCTAGCTGAAACCCATTTTGGTTTGTATGGATAACCAAAGATACCAAGGAGGAGAGGCGATTTGCCATGAGCTTCATGAAAATTTTATAATCTGAATTCAATAAACTAATAGGACGATAAGAATTTGCGTCTTGTGCAGGCTTCCCTTTCTTCAAAAAGCTAAATCTACCTTTCAAAATTCTATTAAATAAGACGACTAGAAATTGATTCAGTTCACGTGTGAATAGCTTATATATTTCTGCTGGGATCCTGTCTGCTCCACAAGCTTTAGCAGTGGGCATCATATCAATCGCCTGTTTAACTTCTGCTAAAGTAATAGGGTTGATCAATGCGACCCACTGCTCAACCGTTACTGAAGGGGTGCTCACTCCTGCCAACCAATTCTCTATTTCACCAGAAGATGGATTTAATGTGTCCCAATATAAATCTATATATTGGTGGAGAAAAACCTTGGATATCTTGCGTGGAGCAGACATAAGTGTTGCAAGTAGCGGATCATTTATCTGTTTAATACAATTTATGTTCGCTTTTCGCTTGACAGGCCAGGTATTTCCCCTATTTGCTCATTTTCTTTGTAGCTTTTCTGCAAACTTGTATTGTGGTTGAAAATCTATTGGGACAAAAAAATGTTCCATAAGATTGTGCTGGGATTGAGCTAGCTTGGCCTTAGGTTCTTGCAAGGGGGATACTAAATGAACCAGAGTGGCTTTTCTTGAGCGCTGATTGCAAACAATGATAAGCTGCTCACTCTGTTTCTCTTAGCTTCGAGCAAAAAGATATGACCTCACACCTAAAAAAAGCCTTTAAGATGCCTCAAACTGTAAATTCAGAGGCAGAGCTTATATTACATTCTAAAAAGTCTTGCAAAGCTTGACGCATTTAGAAGCCCTTTGACTCATTAACTAATAAGGATTTGTCAAAAACCCATCTGGGTGTCAACCGATGTTGATATAAGAAGTTGAGATTGAGAGTGATCACAGCATGATCTGAAAAGGAGTTTGCCAATATTTCTTACTGCTTTCTTATTAGGGAATGTCAGATGAAAAGAAATCAATAGGCAAAGATGAATTAAAACATTTGGAATGTCAGTTGTACACTCTAGCCTCGCCAAGGATCAATCAAGACAAAATCTCGCATTAGGAACTGTAGAAGGTTGCTAGAATTAGGTTTCTTCTGTGTTTTATTAACCTATGAACAGTCCGCTGCTGGATCACAAAGAATGTTAAATTCTCCCCCATCACTAGATAGCCTGGCTCCTCTTTTGCATAGCTATAAATAGCTTGCAGTGTCACAGAAGAATCTTCAATAGGGCCATAGATGCTATCAAAATGTATCAATTGGTTATAAATCATCATCTGAACCCATTGATATCTAGCATTAGGATCTTTGTAAACCTTGATTATTTCAGCTGAAATCTCTTTACCAATTAAAATTGCCACACCTCAAACTGCAGCATTAGCTGAAATTAAAAAGCATATTGAATATACCCAGAAAAATTGATTGAGAATACCGCTGATTTAAAATGTGTCTCTTGCAGCAGGATTATACTATGCCAAACAGATTTAAACCATGTGAGCATCGCTCGTTGCTTCAATCTATTGTTAAAGCCATTCTCATTTCATGACACAATTGTTAGCAATCTATGAGCCATCATCTAACAAACAGGATACCCATCATGCCTATGCTTACTAGCTGATTAACAATTAACCCTCTAGTTACACTGCTACATCATTTGATTTTGTGCTTTACCCCTCCCACGTCCTCCACGTTGCCACCCAGCACCCAGCGCTCTTCTCTCCCTCCCACTACCCTTAAGGCTGACTGACCCAGAGAGCCCTCTACACCTGGGGCTCTCGAAAAAGGGCCAACCTCCTCCTTGCCCACCTCCCCACCTGGCCCTTCTGGTAGGTGCATTGCCATAGCACCCAAAAGTCATCTTCCAGGGGCCAACCGGCGACCTAGAGATAGAATGTTAGCCAAAACCTTAGTAGCAAATTATACCGTGTGCCCAAGTCAAATAATTCTTAACACCTATTCTTTCAGAAACTTTGTCTTAGCAAAATGCATTCACTGAATCCAATAAATAACTGCAAGTAAATCCCCTGTTAGGGTTATAGTCATAATCTAGATCATAAAGCAGGCTACCACAATAATTCCTTCAGCAGAAATCAGCAAAGTACGCTAAATAGGGGAGTTAAGTTCCTTCAACATCACCCTATAACAGTATTATGACATCTCTTGGTAGCATCCTTCCTCATTTGTATCAGTTCATTTGCTTTTTCAATTGTTTCTAGGGCACACAATTGACCTTCTATCAGGCCCATGTCAAAAAATCCTTAACACGTATTCTTTTAGGAACATTATCTTAGCAAAATGCATTTGCTGAATCCAATAACTGACTGCAAGCGAATCCCCTGCTGGAGCTGTAATCGTAGTCTAGGGTGCGATAGCATGTTACTGCAATGATGCTTTCAGCAGAAACCAGCACAGCAAAGACCACTCTAGTAGCTACCAGATCAACAGCCCCCCAATTGCAAGAATCAAGTTTCAGTCTAACCAAATGGCTCATGCTTTTCCTGACCTCCAAAGGTCTGCATCCAAGCAACCACCAGATACTCACTTTGGAGTTGCAGCCTATTTAGACATCTTATCATCTATTAATGTTACCATATCATCAAACAAAACATGCAAATGACCCTTCTCTGCACCCTCCAATATCACGTCTTTAAAGTCCTTAAAAAAGTGAAATAACTGCTGATTCGTAGTAGTGTATCTCAACATCCCATTGGTCCATGTGATACTCCTTCTGTACCATTGAGCGTTATAAGAGCAAGAAACAGGATAAAACAATTGTTGGCCTTGATTATCTGCAGAGGTATCCAAAGGATGATCGAAAAATACAAGTGGATTGTGATCACTTTCGACCCTCTTCTTTAAACAAAAATAAAATATTTATCCTTATTCTTTAAAGCGCAAATATGATACAACCTCCTTAAATAGCTGGTTCTACAAAAAATAAAGCTTGCTGGACTGTCTAAAGAGAGCCTACCAGTGGTTGGATAAGACACTTTTTAAATATGTCTAGGATTTGCCGAAGGATCTGTATTTATTATGTCAAGAGGGTTAGTGCCTAACTGTAAGTAACAGTCAGAAAGCTCTGGACATATAGAGACAGAATCTGCAATAGTTGTATTAGTCTCTAAAAATCAGCACCCAAGCATCCCTGTTGTAATACTTGGGACAGGCTTCTGCGGTTACTTGGACCATTATACACATATACATTATGTGTAATACTTTCTCCATTGATCAGTTTACTTAATAACTTGTATATCATTAATAGGAAAAGCTGAGCGCTATAAATAAAAGTGGTATTATGTAGCCAGAACAGCAGCCCACTAGTTGCTCTACCCATTCTTTTAGTCTCAGCAGGCTTAGAAAAAGTATAACCCTTGTCTAAAGTAAGACTCTATTGACCACGTTTTATGGACAGCTAATGTATTAAAACGGAATAGAAACTCACTCCAATCTAGATCTTTAGATTCACTTACTAAACCTGGAGAGATCCAAGAAATGCAAGAATGTGGCTGTCCAAACTAGACTATTTATGCATGTTTTCTTAGGGTGAGACGGAAATGGGAGTCAGTTGACCTCATTTAAGAAGCATTTGTCGTAAAACATTTGGATGGTTGTCCGAAGGTCCATAACTAAAATACATGTGTACTGCTAACCCTCAGGGCCTATACTTTTCAGATCAGAAATAAAAGTCCCATGGATCTCTGTACATAAGACTTGTTAACAACTATCAATTGCCTTTCCCTCGGCTCTTTTTATTTTTCTCTACCAGTACATTATCTTTCCTGGTGAAGATAAAAAACAGTGATTTTCATTCAGATGAAAGTATTTTTTAAATATATCTGTGCGACTATGATGCACCATAGAATGTACCTTAGCACTATGCGATGCATAATGTGATGCAGTACTTTTGTTTCCTGCTACACTCCAGACCTCATCTTCCTTACCTAAATCACAAATAAAATAGCTACAGCACCCCTGTGTTTATGCTAAACCATGGAAGAGTAATACAAGTTTAGGGGAAAGACTCCATGTGACAGAGATGTTACTTTGCCTGCACCAGTCTGTCCTCTGCTGTCTTCAGCTGCTGCTGTGTCTGCACCAGCCTGTCCTCTGCTGAGTAAAACTGATGCTGTGCCTGTGCCAGCCTCTCCGTCTGTTCTCCGCTGTCTTCAGTTGCTGCTATGCCAGAGCCAGCCTGTCCTCTGCTGCCTTCAACTGCTCCTGTGACTGCGTCAGCTTGTCCTCTTGTGTCTTCAGCTGCTGCTGTGCCTGCGCCAGCCTGTCCTCTGTTATCTAAAACTGCTGCTGTGCCTGTGCCAGCCTGTTGGTCTATTATCTGCTGTCTTCAGCTGCTGCTGTGTCAGTTCCGGCCTGTTCTCTGCTGCCTTAAGCTGCTGCTGTGCCTGTGCCAGCCTATTCTCTGCTGTCTTCAGGTGCTGCTATGCCTGCGCCAGCCTATCCATTTATCCTCTGCTGTCTTCAGTTGCTGCTCTGCCTGCACCATCCTGTCCTCTTCTGTCTCCAGCTGCTGCTGTGCCAGTCTGTCCTCTTCTGTCTTCAGCTGCTACTGTGCCTGCACCAACCTTCCTCTGCTGTCTTCAGCTGCTGCTCTGCCTGTGCCAGCCTATCCTCTGCTGTCGTCAGCTGCTGGTATGCCTGCACAAGCCTGTCCATCTATTCTCTGCTGTCTTCAGCTTCTGCTGTGCTTGTGCCAGTCTGTCCTATGCTGTCTTCAGCTGCTGCTGTGCCTGCACCAACCTTCCTCTGCAGTTTTCAGGTGCTGCTATGCCGGCACCTGTCTGTCTATCCTCTGCTGTCTTCAGCTGCTGCTGTGCCTGCATCAGCCTATCCTCTGCTGTCTTCAGCTGTTACTATGCCCACACCAGCCTGTACGTCTATCCTTTGCTGTCTTCAGCTTCTGCTGTGCCTGTGCCAGTCTGTCCTCTGCTGTCAGCTGCTGCTGTGCCTGCACCAGCCTGTCCTCTGCTGTCTTCAGCTGCTGTTGTGCCTGCTTCAGCCTGCTCGTCTATTCTCTGCTGCTCTGCCTGTGCCAATCTGTCCTCCACTGTCTCCAGGTCCCAGAGACCTTGATAAGATGGGGCTACAGCGGCAGCAGTAGCAGCAAACATTTGTTTCACTGTGTAAATACAGCAGTACAGAACTGTTAGAAATGGGGTCTTTGGTTGGCAGTCAGGTTACCCCCTGTTCAAGCAAGGGCCCTCACTCTAGTCAGGGTAAAGGAGAATCACCCTCAGCCCGCTTACCCCCTTGGTAGCTTGGCACAAGCAGGCAGGCTTAACTTCAGAGTTCTAGGTGTAAAGTATTTGTACCATCACACACAGTAACTTAATGAAAACACTACAAAATGACTCAACATATGTTTAGAAAAATAGAAAATATTTATCTAAACAAAACAAGCCCAAAATGACGGAAATCCACCATACACAAGTCAAGTTATTAATTTTAAAATCAAAAGAGTCTTAAATCCTTTTGTAAACAGGTAAAACACTATTAGCATTGAAAAGTACCTGGGTAGCATCAAAATAGCGGGCGAGTGTGTGTCGAAAAAAGTAAGCAGTGCGTCGATTTCTCACCCGCAAGCGAGACAGTGAGTCATTTCTCCTTCTCCGGTCGGGCCGGTGTGCGTCCTTTTTCCTCTCCACAAGAGAGCGATGCATCGATCTGGGCAGCACTCGGGTCCGGGTAGGCGTTGCGTCATTTTTCTGCGCCCAGCAAGGTTTACATTGAAAATCCTGCTGCACGGAATTAGCAAAACTGCGCTGTGTGGGTTAAGATGTTACCAGCCTCCGTTAGCGATGCAGCGTGTCATTTCTCCAGCTGCATGCGTCGATCTTCCAGCCGCACTGCAAGCGTTGTGTCAATATTAGCCGGAGAGCCGGCAGCGCCTCATTTCTTCAGCCGCGTCTCGGAGGTTGCGTCTGAGATTTCCCTGCACGGCGGCCTGTGCGTGGATTTTCAATCTTGGTCTCCCAGCTTCACCTGTCAGGGCTCCATGAACTGGATAGAACACCACTTGGCAGGGCAGGTGTCTCAGCAGAGAGTCCAGGTGCTGGCAGGGGAAGACTTTGATTGACCTGAGACTTCAACAACAGGAGGCAAGCTCAGGATAAGCCCTTGGAGATTTCTTCACAAGCAGGAATGCACAACAAAGTCCAGACCTTGTCCCCTTTCACCAGGCAGAATAAGCAGCTGCACGATAGCTCCACAAAGCGCAGTCACAGGCAGGGCAACACTTCTCCTCAGCTCTTAGGTTCTTCTCCAGGCAGAGGTTCCTCTTGATGTCCAGAAGTGATTTAATGTCTCTGGTTTTGGGTGCCCTTCTTATACCCATTTTGGGCTTTGAAGTGGGCTTACTTCAAAGGAAAGTCTCTCTTGTTTGTGAAATCCTGCTTTACCCAGGCCAGGCCCCAGACACACACTAGGGGGTTGGAGATTGCATTGTATGAGGGCAGGCACAGCCCTTTAAGGTATGAATGACCACTCCTCTCCTCCCTCCTAGCACAGATAGCTCATCAGGATATGCAGGCTACACCCCTGCTCCCTTTGTGTCACTGTCTAGAGAGAGGTGCAAACAGCCCAACTGTCAAACTGACCCAGACAGGGAATCCACAAACAGGCAGAGTCACACAATGGTTTAAGTAAGAAAATGCTCACTTTCTAAAAGTGGCATTTTCAAACACACAATCTTAAAATCAACTTTACTAAAAGATGTATTTTTAAATTGTGAGCTCAGAGACCCCAAACTCCTTATGTCTATCCGCTCCCAAAGGGAATCTACGCTTTAAGCATATTTAAAGGCAGCCCCCATGTTAACCAATGAGAGGGATAGGCCTTGCAACAGTGAAAAACAAATTTGGCAGTATTTCACTGTTAGGACATATAAAACACATCAGTATATGTCCTACCTTAAACATACACTGCACAATGCCCATGGGGCTACTACCTAGGGCCTACCTTAGGGGTGTCCTACATGTAAGAAAAAGGAAGGTTTAGGCCTGGCAAGCGGGTACACTTGCCAAGTCAAATTGGCAATTTAAAACTGCAAACACAGACACTGCAGTGGCAGTCTGAGCCATGTTTACAGAGCTACTATTGTGGATGGCACAACCAGTGCTGCAGGCCCACTAGAAGCATTTGATTTACAGGCCCTGGGCACCTCTAGTGCGCTGTTCTAGGGACTTACCAGTAAATTAAATATGCCAATCATGGATAAACCAATTACATACACATTTTGCATAGGAACACTTGCACTTTAGCACTGGATAGCAGTGGTAAAGTGCCCAAAGCAACAAAAACAGCACACATCAACAACCTTTGAAACAGAGGCACAAAGTTAGAGGAGACCACGCCAAAAATGCCAAGTCTAACAAGAACGTCTTCCATTTCCCAGCCATGTGACTTCTTCTTTTATGTGTCAGAATAATTACACAATAATCCACTTTACTTCCTCTATGTACAGGTTAGTAATGTTATTCAGTGGAGTTGTGAAAATGCACATTTATTTGACTCCCACGTGAAGCCACTCTCCCACCCCCAGATGCAGGGTGATGTGAAGACGCTGCACAACAGGAATGGAAGCAAATAAAAGTGTTGATAACAGGATCACTCGTAGCTGTTTCACAAAAATAATAGTTACGGAAAAATATCAGCGCTCTGCTATACGCGCTCCATAATTAAAGCCTTTCTCAGCATCAGCATATGTTTCTCTCATTCATAAAATGTAAAAGGCTTTATCGCATGTGCTCTGTTTTTCATAAATGTATCGAATTCAAAGAGAAAGCACAATGCATGTGGGTTGAAAGGAAATGACTGTTTCACATGAAAAAACTCTTTCAGGCAGATCTCTTTTGAAAGTTGTGAGGAGAAAGTTCGTGCTTTCATAAGTGAGACGCATGCCACATAAGGCCAATTAATTGAAATCAAGAAGCATCTGAGACCACGTTCTCCAGCACAAGTGACTGAAATTCAATTTTTCAAGTGAAAACTACAGTGACAAGTTGATTATCTCTATGAAAACTATATTTTACATTATTTGGAATACTGAAAATGCACCCGTGCATTTCTTAAAACAAAAGAATAAGAAGTACATAAATTAACATCAAATGGAGATGGTGAACATTTTTTTGTATTATTATTCTTTGGTTATTTAATAATCACTTTTTAAAAGAAGCATAAAAAACATAACACGATTTAAAATAAGCAATGCCATACATAAATAGCTATGACACAACTTCAAAAAGATCCTTAAATTTTGTAAAATGAAAAAAGGAAATTAGAGCATTTTAAGTTCCAAAATTGTGACCTGCTGTGATGTTAAAGATGTTAGAAGCCTTGCACGTCAATTGTCACGAAAATATTTAAAGGACTTGCATAAGGAAATATACTAGTTCATCGCCACAGAAGCCACACAACAAATATATGATGAGTTAGCAACTCCACGTACCCACGTGCCTGTGTGAGACAGAAAATATTAACATATTTACTCACACTTTGATTTATACACGAGTAAATCTCCTCCGGTTCCTGATATTTCCCAGAAAAGTGTATGCTCCACCACGGACTAGAAAGTTTATGGGTATTCGCAAACTTGTTATCAGCCTACTCATCCTGGCAACAGTCTGCAGTTTATTTTTCTGAAAGGCAGCTGTAAATCTGCTTCCAGGAAATCGGCTGTTATCAAGCTAAAGTATGTAGGTCTGAAAGGGAAGGCTTCTCCCGAAGGAAACATCATATCAATGAGCAGTCGCACTTGCATGTCATATCGATACGAACCAATATATGAATTTATATAAGAATTTCAAGAATACTCCAGAAAAACTATGTGATAGCCACATATTCCCAGGAGTGCACTTGGAAACATGTATGTATTAAATTAAAGTGCAAGCCTATTTCAGTGTAGGAGTAGACCTATTAGTTCAGGTTTACAATTTGCTTCTAAATGACCCAGTACACATTTTCAGCACACTCAACATCAGAAACGTTTCCAGGCGGTACCCAAGCATATTTGCATCAGGAATCATTGTAGGCAGGTTCACCTTAATCATTCAGTCTACACGCCATGGCAGAACAAATGGACATGTCAACTAGCAGTACAGCTGCAATTGTCAGGCAGCCTATCCACATGGCTGTTAGGACTGGGTTTGTGAACTGCCATAATTGATGACACAGCAGCTAAACAAAAGAGTCCGTCTCTGTAGACATCATACAGTGTCCCCACCCTCAGTGTCCGTCTTTCATGGAGGACTTCATGGAGCTCCTGTGGGTGATCGGTGCTGTTGGTGAGGCCTTAGACACACAGGAGGCTTCTGCACCTTTTGATAGTGACTGCTGCATGGCCTGTGTCTACATCACTATATACCTTATTGATTGACTGCTCTGCTCTGCACACTTCTGTCAAATCTTCTGTATTTTCATGCACTCAAGATTATTTCCTTTTCAATTGCGGCTCAAATGAGATATGGAGCCGTGTGGCCTGTAGTATATTGTCGTTCATACCATTGCTATAGGACATTGAAAGGGCGGCTCTGATTTATTGATGTGAACTGGTATTTTTCCCACATGCTTTTAGAAATATTGGACTCGTACGCATATTCATGCTCAAGAATAAGTCGTGAAGAATCTGACTTTTGACCAAACTGTTGAAGATGCCAAACCATTCTGTACAACTGATTTCTGTGATAACAATATTAATGATCACTAAAGGTTGTAGTTCTATTCACTTTATTTGAAGTGGTGAAGGGTTTACACTTTTACCTCTAGAACACTAGGATCGTTTTTTTCGGATGAATATGTCCAATATATCTATTTAAAGCATACTGTATATGTATTTGTTAAGCTCTTTTAATATAAAAATTGAAGCTGTACAGAGATGCTCAAGAAAGTAAGGGGGTCATTCCGGCCCCGGCGGGCGGCGGAAGCCGCCCGCCTGGCGGGAACCGCCAGAAGACCGTACCGCAGTCAAATGACCGCGGCGGTCATTCTGACTTTCCCGCTGGGCCGGCGGGCGACCGCCAGAAGGCCTCCCGCCGGCCCAGCGGGAAAGCCCCTTCAACAATGAAGCCGGCTCCGAATGGAGCCGGCGGAGTTGAAGGGGTGCGACGGGTGCAGTGGCACCCATCGCGATTTTCAGTGTCTGCTAGGCAGACACTGAAAATCATTATGGGGCCCTGTTAGGGGGCCTCTGCACTGCCCATGCCTGTGGCATGGGCAGTGCATGGGCCCCCAGGGGCCCCACGACACCCGTTCCCGCCATCCTGTTCCTGGACCAGGACCAGGATGGCGGGAAGGGGGTCGGAATCCCCATGGCGGTGCTGCGACCAGCGCCGCCATGGAGGATTCTTTGGGGCAGGGGTAAACTGGCGGGAAACCGCCGGTTGCCCTTTTCTGACTGCGGCTTTACCGCTGCGGTCAGAATTGCCCTTGAAGCACCGCCAGCCTGTTGCCGGTGCTTCCGCGGCACTCTGCCCTGGCGGTTTTCAACCGCCAGGGTCAGAATGACCGCCTAAGTGATGTAATCACTTGACATTAGATATGAGTGTGTTGTAAGGAAAATACCTCTGAATTAATGGCAGAGCGGGCATCAGTATAGTATACATTGTTTATGAGGTCCATTCTTTCCTTTGTTAATACAGTCCTAACTCCATTTTGGATATGATTGTACCTACATCACAACACTAGCCCAGGTAGGTCAGCACAGTCAACTCCTATAAGAATGCCCCTAATAGACTCTATGTGGCCGAAATTAAACATATGTTTTTATGAACTGTCCTTCTGGGATCTGAAGGAGGCAGGTCAGAGGAGACAAGCTTTTCTGACACCCCGCAAAAAAAAACAGAACCCATCACCCATGTAGCATTCTTGTGACAAGCCCTCAGACTGCCTGCACCCTCAGTCTACCAAGGGCATTCCATAGGCATTCCATAACAAAGAAATATTATCACTTGAATAGTAGTCAGCAACTATAC
Source organism: Pleurodeles waltl (assembly GCF_031143425.1). Classification (NCBI taxonomy): domain Eukaryota; kingdom Metazoa; phylum Chordata; class Amphibia; order Caudata; family Salamandridae; genus Pleurodeles; species Pleurodeles waltl. The sequence goes on along the minus strand of NC_090450.1, from coordinate 859,028,983 downwards.
CAGCCCAGTGAGTGCCTGCTCTGCTGGTTACTGCTTGTGCTGTCTGCTTCAGTGGTGCTACTTTTCACCCAGGGGAAGAGACGATTCCTTGGTGGGACATGTGACTTGTGAAGCTTGTTCTTCAGTTGAATTTGATTCTCCAGAATGCCTCAGCTTTAAACAGCTGTGCCTCCAACCAACCAGCCCCACCTGTGCCCTGGTCCTATCCTTGGAAGCAACAGCAAATGCATGTAGGGGCTGCCAATGCTGCCCTCCCATGTTGAGGCTCACCTAGTTTATAATCTGGGAACCATTCAAGACGGCCCTTTATAATTTCTTATCAAGTCCCTTTGGCCCATCGTTTCCCTTTCCTCAACTCTCCCTTTCACTCGTACATGCTGTCCCTCATTCATTGCTCCATGCATTCTCACTCAATCTTTCATCCATTCACTTACTTCCTCATGCATGTGCCCAATCTATCAACCATACACTCAATGAAAGACTCGTCCATCCATGCATTCATTAGTCCTTTCATTCTTACAACCATTGATTCATTATCACACTTACCCTCTCACCAGTCCCCAAAAGAGAGTTGCCTAGTCATGATGAAACGCTTTCACTTATAAAACAGCTAGATCCAATGGCTTTGCTAAAGCTTGCTTCTGTTCTGCTGAAATGAGAGGTTAAAATGAACCATTATATCCTTGGCTGATGTTTTTGTTTGTAAGTGTGGGATTATCTGTTCAACAGCATAATTCCAGATGCCATTAGCTACGAAGGGAAACGTGTTCATATGGAAAAGCCCCAGATTTGTCCTTGCTTTATGGGGACCTATCATTAAAGTACCATCCCAAACGCCATAAGTTATATTGCCAAGAAAATGGATTAGAGCTAAGCCATGCCACGATAAAAACAGGCATTGGCAAAGCCAATAAATCTCACCTAAGCAAGAGCTACTGGCTTTGCCAATGTTTTATATTCTTGTTGTACAGCAGTGTGGCTGTGCATCATGGCTAAAAGTAAAATTAGAAAAAAAGCTAAAGGCATGTCCAGCACTGGCTATATTATCTCTCTGTATTTAGTCACTGCCATTTAGGACTCTTCAATAATAAGGAAATGGGTGTGATAAAAATACTTAAATTTCAATGATATGCCTCTGCCCGTGGTCTGGGAATACATCTGTTGCCACTCTAATCCTAATTTTTCGATTGTGGAAAATGTATCACACCAGTGTATTGTTTTTGTACAGAACTGGCATTTGCAGGACTAATAATTCAGTGAATCTGGATTTGCAATCAAATCCTCAAGCCCAACTTTGTGGGCACCTCATTATAACTTTTTGTACAAATCACATAGTTGCTCGTATTTTGCATGCGTACATTATATCCTTATTTGCCAAAGCAACATTTTTACAGTCTGTTTTCAACACTGAACTGTTGCATTCCTAATTTGGAGGCGCCTGACTCAGCATTACAAGAATGCTGATGTTTATCAAGCGCTGTTTTCTGTCTGAGGTCGATTTTGGGGCAAATAACAGATTATTGTTAATGATCATCAAAATAACTTTTAAAAAGGTAAAGTTAGACCATAAAGGTGCATAATAACATCATTAAATACCTCAGTCAATCAATAAAAACAGAATGCATCACAATTGTTAAATACAATCAATAAACAAAGAATACAAAATAATACAGCAATTAATAGATCAACATTTCAATCCTAGATTATACATATTAAAAAAGTTGGATGAACATATATAGCCAAAAGTATAAACCATCCATGTAATTCAACCCAAAACAGTACATACTTAAAAACCCTATTAAAATAATACAAGCAAGCAGCAAATCACAATAAAGTGCATTACATTCAGAGCCAGCTGGCCCAGCAGGAAATAGAGTGCTAAAAAAAAGTGTCGAGCAACAATAAAGTGCATACGATATAACAGATCAATCCGGCCTTGGTCTCATATCAAACGTCTTCCGCAACCTCAATGATGCGGCCAGGAAGCGAGCAACAACATATGTTGTATAAACGTCTGGTAGTAAGTGAAGGTACATGAGAGAGGGCTAAAACTGGACAAAATTTAAAGATTTCAAAGGGATAATAAAGTAGTCCTACGAGAAACATTTAAAAGCAAAAAAAAATAAAGTGCACAAGGTTCTGGTAAAAAAAAAATGATCATATTTGCTGGACCTCAACAGCACTCTCCAGGTACTGGCTTAGAAAAGGACAAAAACAGAAATTGGTTAAACCAGAATCTTGTAAGAATATTCCATAGTTACCTTTGGACACATTAAGCAAATAGGGTTCAACCGCTCGTCTTGTTAGGATCTGTGTGTGTCCCTGCATCAAGGGCTTCTCAAGTTATACACTCTCTCCCTCTCTTTGTTCTCCTCCATGGCAAGAAGTTGTTCCATGTCCAAAGGATGTCTGCCTTCAAAGTATTATGTGGTGAACCAAACAGAGCTGCTCTGCCTAGCTTAACAAAGGTATTCCATATGTATGGCAACCATTTGATTGACCTCCACCCTTGAAGCTGCATACAATTCCTGAGTAGCTCCCTGTTAAAGTGATTCTCAGGTCTCACCCAGATGGTGAGCCATCTAATCAGGGGATGCAGAGGAATAAAGTCTGACAAGCAAGGCAGCCCCAGCTCCTCATGAACCATGAGAGCAGGAGTAGATATGGGACTGCCAAAAGACATCTATGGAACCCATTCTCCACAACGCAGAGCTCTCCTAAATCTATATATGCTCATGAGTCACTACCAAATATGGCTACCAAAACTATTTGGCCTGGTAGATTTTGATCAATGCACCCAGTGGCTTGGTACCGATTCTAGAGGAAAAGGAAAAAACACCCGTATAGAGCGGGCTAGGGAAAGTCTTTTGAATCTTATCATCAGGGCTGAGGTGGATCGATTGTTGAAGATTACACCTCAGTATGTATAGGTCTGAACCCTGGCCAGCTAATGGCTCTAAACATGGAAGGATCTTGATTTGGTCCCCCTGGGGCCTACAACAATCACTTGAGATGTGCCATTGTTGGTTGAGAGATCAAGGCTATTCATGTACATGACAAAAACATCAAGCATTATCAGAAGGCCAGTTGCAGTTCTTGCCGGCAAAATGGTGTCGTCCGCATATAATGCGGGGATCTGTCAAGCACCTACTCGAGGATAGTCCACCTTCTTAACAACCTGGCCCCCAGGTCATTCATGTACAAGATGAACAAAAAAAGGGGCCAATATACATCCCTGTCCTACCCACTCCTTAAGCGGAAGGAGCTAGTACATGACCCATCTGAACTACATCAGACTACTACCGACATATCCCGTATTTGCAAAATAGTCCACAACTTGGATCTGTTCACTCTGTCAAAGGCAGAGGGCAGGTCCATAAATTCAATAAACAGTGACCCTGGTTTTGCCATGGCATACTTTTTAATTAATTGGAAAATATTCAAGCATTGGTCACATGTGCCTAAACCCTAGTGAAACCCAAACTGTAGATCTGAGAAAATGGAAACCCTCCTACTCCCAAGACATATCTCTCTCCAGAATAACCCCACCCATCACATTGACTATCGTGGCTATCAGAGAAATAGGTCAATGAGCTATTGAGCAATCTTTATTTAATCAATGAGGGTTACTGTTTCCTTCCGTTTTGGGGGGAGTGATAACCTGGATTTATCTTCCAACTCAATCTCTGAGTAAGCATTCAGAAAGCATTATCGGCACGAGTCCCCCAGAAACAGATCAAACTCTCTACGCTTAGCTTCAACAATGCATTTCAAAAATTTCTCACGAGCATCCTTCTTAGTCTTCTTCTCTGATCACTTGCTACACCCTCCGATGGTTAGATACATCCAGAGCTGGGGCTTGTACTAACAACTTAGGGCCACATGTAGCAAGTTCCGAATTTCCGAATCGCAAATTCGGATGCAGAACGGTGTCTCAGACACCGTCTGCGATTCGCTATGGGGTCGCAAAGTCCCACCTCATTGATATTAATGAGGTGGGTCGCATTTTGCGACCCCATAGCGAGTCCTTGCACTCACAGGGATGGTGGCCTGCTGAAGACAGCAGACCTCCATGTCTGTGACTGCTTTTTAAAGAAAGCAGTTTTTTTTTTATTTTGCAGCCCGTTTTGCTTAAAGGAAAACGAGTTGCAAAATAAAAAAATACCACTGCCTGCTCTGAAAAAACATTTTGGGCAACATTCACATAGGGGAAGGGGTCCCATGGGGACCCCTTCCCTTTTGCGAATGGGTTACCACTAGTGTGACACTGGTTTTAACTGCGAATTGCTTTGCGACTGCATTCGCGGTCACAAAGCAATTTAGCATATTAATGCGAGGCACAAATAGGAAGGGGACACCCCTTCCTATTTGCGAGCCGCATTCACAATTTGCGAGTCGGTACCGACTCGCAAATTGTGAATGCGCATCGCGATGGGCATTTTGCATGGCGCAAACTGCGATTTTCGCAGTTTGCACCATGCAAAATGCTTGCTACATCTGGCCCTTAGTGACAATAATGACCACTAAAACCAGAAGCTCGCATCAAAATGATCTAGAGAGTCCCATAAAGGTACAGAAGTAAAAATATAGGTGGTCATTATGACATTGGCGGTGAGTGATAAAGGGGTGGTAACACCACCAACAGGCTGGCGAAAATTTCTAACAAATTATGACCATGGCGGTGATAACTCCCATAGACAGCCAATCTATCACACCAACCGCCAGGGTGTAAACACCACTGACCACGGCAGTAGCCATCAACAGCCAGGCGGAAGACCACCATATTATGACACAGCACACTGCCAGAATTTCCGGGGCAGTACCAATACCATTAAAAGCCTGGCGGAAACAGAACACAGAAGACCAAAGACTCAGCCTCGAAGACACAGTGAAGAACAAGTCCACCATGAAAATGGAACTGCAAGTCTTCCCGATGCTCTTCTATGCCATTCTCCACTTGGAACACCAATGCCGACGAAGATGACGATGGTGAGTACAGCCACCTAGCACACAAAGGAGGAAGGGAGGAAAAGGAGAGTGACACACACACGCACAACGCACACCATTCACACACACACACACCATACACACAACCAGCTGCAGAGTCAAACCAATGTCAGAGGACACACGTCATAATAATGCAAGGACTACAGCACTCCAGAACAGAAAATGTAATTGGATGAAAAATGCCACCATATTGTCAATTGTTTGTGTGTGTCCTTGTGGCCTGAAGTGTGCTGCCTGTGTTTGTCTGTGCCACTCTTGTGTGATGGTTTGTGTGCACGCTTGTCTGTTTGTGTGCATGGGATGGATAGGGGTTGAGGAGGTTTGGACTGGGAAGTGGTAGTTGGAGGGGGGGTGATAGGAACGGGTACAATGCCTGCCATCAGAGAGGAGGCCAGAGCCTGGAACGATCTCTGTTGGGCCACCAATACACCGTGAATGCCCTCCAGGAATGCATTGCATTGCTGCACCTGGATGGCATTCACAATGGTTGACTGCCCTACAGATATGGTTCTCAGGGGGTCAATAGCCTCCTCGTTCAGGGTAGCAGGGCTCACTGGGTCAGGACCTGAGGTGCCTGGGGCAAAGGAGATGCCCACCGTCCTGGGTGAGCGGGCACGGGCAACATCAGTGAGGGGCTACTGGGAGGGCGGTGCTGGTATGGGGTGCTCACCTGTTGATCTGGAGGCCCATACAGCTGCCCATACTTTGGTAGGACCCCATTCACCAAACGCTCCAACTCCTCTGAAGTGAAGGCAGGGACCCTCTCCTTGGTCACACGGGCCATGGCAGGATCCAGACACAGGTCACAGCAGCACACGCAGTGTAGGTGTTATCTTGTGGAAAGTCAGGAATCCAGTGAGGTTATTAACAGAAAATGGCATTCACGTCCACGGCGGTGTACACCGTCACCGCCGCCAGTGATCCCCATCTTCCACTGTACTCCATAGAGCCCCATGTTATCCAATGAGGAATAGCACAGCGGTGCAAGACTGCCTTCTGCCATGACACGCTACGCCGGCGAAGTTACCTTACTTTAACCTGTCCCTACTTACAAGACAGGCTGATGACATTTTATGGTAGGTAAAATTCAGAAAATCAAGAACTGCGTCATTTCCATTTTTTGCACATACATTGCCATTCCCAATGTCTCTTCACATTCCTGCTCTACGTACACTGAGGTGGTGGTTCCATTATTTAAATTGTGAAAGCCTACTCACTCTTATGTCCCTTAGATACCTCCCACTGTGGAGGAAGCAAAGGACAAGACAAGCCCCTGTGTACAGACCCCTTGTGGACTTGGCTACACTGGAGGAGAGGCATATAAAAGTCACCTATAGACTGGACAGGGCCACAATCACAGAGCTATGTGCTCAATTGGAGTCTGATCTGATCCCCTCCAGTGCAGGTTCTATCAGTGCTTCACTTCCTGGCAATTGGTTCATTCCAAGTAACAGTGGGTTTAGCAGCAGGAATGTCACAGCCAATGTTCTCAATCGTGCTGGCAAGGGTTTTGTCTGCCCTGGTGAAACACAAGTGCAGCTACATCGCCTTGCCTCTGTGAAGGCAGGATTCTATGCAATGGGACATATACCCAACATTATTGGGAAATTGACGGTACACATGTTGTGTTTGTCCCCCCCCCCCGCAAGAATGAACAGGTGTTCAGGAATCGGAAGAGTTTCCACTCACTGAATGTGCAAATGGTGTTCCTGGCGGACCAGTAAATCTCCCATGTCACTGCCAATTATCCTAGGTTGGTGCATGATGCCTTCATCTTGAAGAATGGCAGCATTCCACATGTGATGGCACAACTATAGAGACACAGGGTGTGGCTAATTGATGAGGCTGAGTCCCCACCCAATGTATGTCAGTGTATGACTTCTGATGTTGACCCCAAACCATTGTGTAAGGCTAATGTTTGTCCTTCAATACTTGCAGGTGACTCTGGCTGCTCAAAACTATCATGGCTCCTGACCGCTGTGAGGAATGTCAGGACAGGAGCTGAGAATCGTTATAATGATGCACATGGGTGAACCAGGAGAATTGTTGAGAGGACCTTTGGCCTCCTGAAGGGCAGGTTCAGATGCCTCTATCAGACGGTGGATCCCCGTGCTACTCACACGAGAAGGTATGCCAGATAGTAGTGGCATGCTGCATGTTGCGCAACCTGGCCCTCAGACGACATGTGCCTTATCTGCAGGAGGGGGAGACTGTAAATGCCCCTGTGGCAGCAGTGGACCCTGAGGACAGTGAGTATGAGGAGGCAGAGGATGGGGATGTGGACAACAAAACATCAGTTATACGTCAATACTTCCAATGAAACACAGGTGAGACAGTGGAACTGACCATTCCTCTGATTATTGATGTGTTCTGTGTGGCTGTAGCAGGATGGCATTCACTTCCTTTGCATCACTAATTACTGCCACCTATGACTTCTCATTTTGCAGATGTTGGTGATATGACAACAGTGTACTGATGTGATGTCTACAGACAGATACAGGTCTTAAAATGCATTCTATCACAGTATTCAGATCGTTTGCACAAGATGTAACTATTTCCATATATGCACATTTTCATCACATAAAACACTTTCACTTAGGTCGTGTTAAAGGGTGTTTATTGCAGTGCAAATAACTGACGGAAAAGTGCAATGGAACGGGGTGATGGTAGAGGAAAGGCCAGGGTATTGTTCCAGTCTGTTTGTAGCACAGGTCCAGTGAACAAGGGGCCACTTGAAGGAGAGCAAAGGCAGTTAAAAGTGAACAAGGTGACAAGGTGGGACACAAGGGGGACATTCAGGAGCGTCTCATTTCCTGGCGGTGGTCTTGGTTGTGGCAAGAGGCTCTGGCTTCTGTCTGGGTTGCAGGTTACGTTTGCGGGTGGTTCACCTTCTGCAGGAGGAGGAGTGCTGGTGGCCTGTGGGTCCTGTAGCAGGGCCTCCTGCCTACCAGCTGCAGCTGAAGTGGTGGGCTAGTCAGTAGACTGGCTAGTGGTCGGGGCCAACTGGTGTGAAGTCCATTCCCTCATGATGTTGGCCATATCTGCCAGCACCCCTGCCAAGGAGACCATGGTGGTGTTGAGGGCTTGCAAATCCTCTCTAATCTCCTGATGGTGTACCTCCTGCAGCCGCTTGTTCTCCTGCATGTTGGTTAGGAACTGGCCCATCTTGTCCTGGGATTGTTGGTAAGCCCCCAGGACATTGGTGAGTGCCTCCTGGAGAGTTGGTTCCCTGGGCCTGTCCTCCCCCTGGCACACAGCGGTCCTCCCAGTGTCCCTGTGCCTCTGTCCCTGAAACAGTTTGCCCACTGCCACTGACCCCAGGTCCCCGATTGTCTTGGGTGTGAGGTGTGGACTGGGGTCCTTGTACAGGTGGGCACACTGCTGATTGACGTGTCCTGGGGACAGAGGTGTGGGCACGTTGGGTGGGTGCTGTGGTGTTGGATACTGATGTGGGAGAGTCTGTGGTGGACGTTGAGTGGGCTGGGGTGGCAGACTGACCAGTCGTCCCTGATGGGCCATGTAGTTCTTCCAGATCCTGAGGTCCAGAGTTACTGTCATCACTGGGTGCGTCTTCTGTTGGGGGACTAGTTAGTTGTGGCACCTCCTCGCCACTGAGATTGGCTGGGGCACCTGTGGGGATGTAAGTAGTGTATTATACTTCATGTCTGTGACATATTGTACAGCCCTTGCTTCCCCTCTATTATTGCTGTTGCCCTGCCACCTTTGTTTGTGTATGGTGATGTATTGTGTGCTTGTTAGTTCTCCGTGCTGTGCATGCTTTGGCGATAGGTGTCCATGCAGGGCTGGGAGGGCTGTCCATGCATTGGTATGGCATGCCGGGCTTGGCATTGGGGTTAGTCATGTGTGTAGGTGCAGTGTGTGGGATGGAGTGGAGTGGTAGGAGTGAGGGTGAGGGGGTGAGATGGCATGCAGGTATGGGGGGGGGGTTGATAAGTAGTAAATCTTGGCTCACCAGTGGCTACTCCAGTGAGTCCCTCATGATGCAGTATTGCAAAGACTTGCTCCTCCCATGCTGTGAGCTGTGAGGGAGGAGGTGGGGGTCCACCACCAGTCCTCTGTTTGGCGAGTTGGTGCCTGGCTGCTACGGAACGTACCTTCCCCCGTACATCGTTCCACCTCTTCCCGATGTAGTTCTTTGTTCTTGGATGCTGTCCCACGGCGTTCACCCTGTCCATGATTCTATGCCATAGCTCCATCTTCCTGGCAATGGATATTTGCTGTACCTATGCTCCAAACAGCTGTGGCTCTACCTTGACTATTTCCTCGACCATGACCTGCAACTCCTCATCTGTGAAACAGGGGTGCCTTTGTGGGGACATGGGTGTTGCATGGTGTGTGTTGTGCAAAGGGTGTTGAGTGATGTGGTGGGGTGTGAGATGGGGGGTTTGTGACGGATGTATGGGTGTTTGTGGTGTGCGTGTGTAGTTGTCGCAGTGGTCTTCGTGTTAGTCTTGTTGCGCTTATTGGTATTCGTAAAGGGTGGTGTGTGATGTGGGTGTGTGTTTTATAGTGCTGTGGGTGTGTGTGGTGTGTGTATGATTGTCAGGTATGTGTGTTTAGTTCTGGGCAATGTTGTTTTGTTTTGTATCTGGGTGGCCATTCTGAGCGCACCAGTGTGTACCGCCAAGGGTTTACCACCATTGAATGTCCGCCGTGGTGATTCATGTGTTATAATGTGGTTGACATTGTTTTATTGGCATACGGTATGGGTGTTGGTACCGCCACTTTTGCATTTACTTTTGGGCTGGTGGATTTGTATTTGTGGCAGTATTCTTTCAGCTTAGTGCATGTATGTTATAATATGGCGAACGGATATTCGCCACCTCAGCGGTATGTTGGCAGCCGTCACTGCGGCGGTAAGTAGGATTTACTGCCAATGTCATAATGATGGTCGAAGTCTCTTGTGGAGTACAAACCTTGTTTAATAAAAGTAGGGGCAAAACTACTGTCTGCATTTTGGAACTTTTTGTTCTTAGATCTTATTCAGAAAAGCACCAGCATGACTATGGTCAGGTGGAATGATTTTCATTGTACGTTTGATAGAGTGAAGGAGTGTGGATAGGGGTGAGTATTAAAACCACCCACTAAAATAAATCCCATTTTAGCAATACTTCAATGTTCGGCATTTGATCCCTGAGAGTGGAGAGTGTGTCATAAAAGGAAGAACCAATGGCTGTGTTGTAAAAATGTAACAAAACAAATCAAAACCACCAATCACAGGGGTGGTAAACAAAATTGCTTGCAAATTGGATGAGCTAATTACCATATACTTAATCCTACAGTTTAAGGAGAAAGAGACCAAGGTCAACTGACCTCCATTTGGGTGTACCCTATTCCAAGGCGCAGCAGGATTAAAATATGATTTATAGCCTTCCAGAAAAAAAGAGCCCTCTACGTCCCACTTCTTCTGTAGCAAACTATGGCAACTTAGCTGAGAGACACAAACAAATCAGGGTAATTTATTTACTGCTCATGCCTGCCACATTCCGGGAAGCTGACCTCAGGGAACTATGGCATCTCCATTGGTTGTAAAGATTTTTGGGGAAGCCCTAATGATGCAAGGATCATCCCCTGCTGTTGGGAGATTAACACCATTAAGTGGATACTACAACTCATACCCCCTCCTAACAATCCTTGCAGAGTGGCCCCCGAAATTGTCCCCTTTACTAAGACATTCATCAGAGTTTTAAATAGCCAAAAGAAGGGGGCAACTCTCCCCTGGGTCATGAAGTACTTACATCTGCGGGACCACCTGTTTTGCTATCTACGGCAACACTCTAATGAAAGCAATCCAAGAAATCTCCACAGTAGACTGTCTCATGGTTAGAACAATGCAGTCAATTGTGTGTATCTGCCCCTAAAAACCTCAAATCTGTTAAAGGTGTGTATAGCAGAGTCAATAGCCTTGAGTGGCCTCATTACAAGTGTTTTGGTGCTAACTCCACTCCACAATTAGGTCTGAACTGTCAGCAGGCAATACAAGTATCTGAGATAAAAAGCCTGGATGGTAGAGGTACAGGCAAAGCTGCCTGTCAATATTCAAAATCGGTGAAGAAGCTCTAGGACAGTCAGAATTATTAACTACACAGTGCCGTTAGGGATTTAGGGAGTCCAGCCACGGTAAGCCTATTGGTCAGAATTCACCCTTCAACACCCAATTGAGACAGCAATAGCTGGCTCTGTTTCTTAGGCTGGGATAATCTTCGCTAACCCCTTGTTTTAAAGTGGGAACCCCAGTGAGTACTACAATCTAGAGCTCTGAAGTAGGAGGAAGGCTGAGTATACTCAGGAGTGTCCCAAACCATATTTGCTACTTGCAGCATCCGTCTCCCCCTAAGATAGCTTATTTACTGAATTACTCGAGAGACCACCCGCGCGTGCAATTACATTGTGTGCCCTAAAACACCAGGCCACGTGGGCTGAATCGACAAATTTTCCTGACAATCAGATGCAAATAAACTGGGAGGAGGCAACTAGGGGTGCAGGTGGATGCCATTTTTTAGCAAACCAGGTACATCTGTAAATCCCTGAACGGGTTTCCGCACAATCTTCAACCCGTCTGCCCCATCCCTCCAGATTCATGGCTCACAGAACCCAACAATGTGCCTGATATGTTAGTTTTACAAAACTAAATTAAAATATTTAAACTGCCTTTAATAAATGACATTGTATCTAGACATTTGCCAACTTCTGCATCTATCATGAACTGGACCTTAGGAACACATTCCTCAAAATTAATATTGACAGTGTGATCTCTGAGTGGTTTATGACCATTATCCTTTATGGATGATAAAAGAGCTAATCTGCCGTTGGCTTTGGGCCCCATGTGCGCCACAACTGCTTCTGGCTTTGTACCTTATTTCCATTTGAAGACAGGGGGACTACAATCAACTGGGGAGTTCCTTAACACAGCCGTATTCTCAGTCTCAGACTCTGTTCAGTGAACATCTGCAATGACAATACCATCAGTAGCCCTGTCTAACTGAGTCACTCCACTCTTCCCTGTGACAACATTCTTTGTGGGACCAGAGCAAGACAAAGGGTCAACTGCACACTTCATAGGGACAAACTGATATACACCATTTCCTCCACTATGCTGATATCATTATTAATTGTCCCCCCTGCTGTTGTTAGGTATGAGAGAATTTATTTCTTAGAGAGGACATTGGCAACTAAATCCTTTGGGGCTGCACCAGACGGTAAGCCTCCTGTATCTGTTGAGATATTTTTACGTTTACCCATTCTGCGGCAAAATAATAATTACAGAGCCCAAACAAGGAAGAAGAGGCTGACTCAACCTGCAGAAGTAAGCAAAAATGTGTTACATGTTCTCCAAAGAGTCAGTAAAAAAGTTTCAATTTTTTGCCTATTGTGGGAGCGAAAGATCAGTAGTCCACCCCGGCCCCACCAAACAAAAAGCAAACAACATGGAGGGTTCCCAGATCAAGTCCCCAAGTTTATATGAAAAGTGCACAGTTGGTCACACAAATCCCTTCTGGCCTTTCAGATGTCAAGTGAGTGTACCAGACCTGCCTCTTCTGGGGTTGATGATGGGTGCAAGATGGACATGTCCTTTGGCCCGAACTTCGTCTGGGCGCAGCCTGTGTGCGTTCCGCCCAGCGTGGAAGCACATCACACTTTATAGCGCTAGTCAGGGGCAAGCACAGATCCTTGCAGTGGATACATTTGAGCAAGAGGACGGCAATACATACAGCCCTCACTTGTGGAAGTAGGACATCCAGTCTAGAATTTTGCTTTGCATTTTGGAACTTGTAGTCCTTTTTATCATCCTAAAACTAAATCTTCAGGCTGGGTGAGCTACTCATGCATCACTCTGGGACACTTGAACGGTCTGTAATTATAATGGGCCTTCTGTTTTTCTTGCAGTCCCTCAGGCACTCTTTTTACCACCAGTAAGCTATTAAAAGATATTTTACATGCGCCACATCGAAAAAGCTTTCAGGAATCTAGCTCTCACTGACCAGTTTGTCATTATGTAATGTGTTTTGTGCCTCAGTTCGCTTTCTGTGCGCTGACTTCTGTCTGTTAATGAATGAGCAGTGCAAGCTCCCACTCAGATGTGCTTATGCCCGTGCTCTATAACTAGGGACAAATGCGTCAGAGATGCCCATGTGGGGCTTCAGCTGCCGGAGGCGTGATTTTTTGTATTCTTCGGTCAGTAGACACCAGGCTGCCATCGTGGCCCTTTTTGAGTAAGTGCACTCCCTGTTTTTACAGACAGTGATGCAAAGCCATAACTGCTTAGGTGACAGAGAGCGGATCCATCCCATCAGGCATTTGGTTGGGAATGTTCCTGAGTTGCTTGGACGCAGAGTCTGTTAAACTAGTGCATCCACACACCGTGGAATCTGCCGCTGAAACGCTTTCATTCCAGCGCCTAGCACGATAGGGTGTGGCGCTAGAGCACAATGAGGAATGCGTTGCACAGATTGCTAGACATGCACTAAGAGGCACCAGAAGGGTAATGAAAACCAAGAGAAAAAGGCACTACAGAGGGAGCAAGATGTGCACTGAGAAGTGCCGGATGTAACAAAAAGAAAAGAAAAAAAGCTCTTTGGAGAGAGAGTAACAGGCGGGAGAGTGGGAGGGGGGAAGAAATAGTACCATTACAGCGGGAGGAGCGGATAGACACGGATTAAGTGTGATTTATCTGTGCTTGGTCCCTGTACCACAAAAAGACCGGAAATTATATTTGGCCAGCACTGGCCAATTAAGGTGGCTGAATAAAAGTAGAACACGGCAGCCAACAACTGATAAACAATTGGAGGGCTCCGTGACCTTTTTGTAAACAATAGTGTCTTGCAAGCGAGACGCATGCATTAATGCATGATCTCGCAGGCTCGGCCCTAAAAAGAGTGCAACATAGGTTAGAAAGCAATCTATTTTGTCACTGAATTATACTATCCATCCAGTCATTTCTATGTATGAAATATTCAGACAACATATGATTCAGAATTGTGCAGACGTGGTGAAATGATTAATCTGTGACCAATGAAAGTTACATAAATTGTCTGGGAAGGCTGTTTTAAAAGCTAAAAAAACAAGAGATCACGCTTAGCACAATGGGTAGCTGAACAATATTTCATGACTTCTGTTGGCCTCTTTAATTGAGTTGTCTTTGAGAGGAATAAATGGAGCACATCACTTTACGAAGGGAAATTTGGAGCTTTTTCTAGAAATAAATGTGCTTTTCCATCTTGCATGCTGCACTTTAGTTGTGTTGTGATTATAGGTCATATTGACTGCAGGAAACAATGGTCAAAGCTGACAACATACTGGTTCAAATCATTTTACCAACATTATACCACTGATTTTGGTTTACGTTTGGTTTTGTTTTAGTTTAGGATGTCCTTGTTAGGACAGGGGAACTTCTGTTGCTCCCCTTGTTGTCAGGATTGCACGAAATTCAGGCTGGGACTCCGATGCTAAGCCTCTCCTTCCCCTTTCTCTCAAATAAGATGTGTAAGAAATTCCATGATACCCAGTGCCTGTATGGGGGAAAAAGGGGAAGCGAGGTAGACAGAAAAGAAACACACTATAAGTGTCTCGACTCACTGACCTCAGGAGCTCGGGCTGGAGGAAAGCGTGTAGCAAAAACTTTCGGTCTTCAGTGGACTGACTGGTAATCTCCCATAAATCCTACAAGACAAGGAACATTTAAATAAGATATCCTGGTGTACAACTACTCAGTTTCATATGGCCTGCATTATATGTCCTTTCAGTTAGAGGTTCAGGTACTTTCCTGAATACCCGGCTTAAAGAGGAACGACTATGATCAAGATATTCTTGTTCCTTGTAGGAACACTGCATCTGGAATTCCTGATATCACAGGTTATGGTAATTCTGATAAGCAGTATTACCTCACTGTTGCAAGCTTGCCCCTGAGCAGTATATTTTTGTCTCCAACTCGTATCACTTTTTCATTGCACGGTGTTCTCACTCATTTTGTGATCCCGATTTTCTGCTAACTGACACAATTGGCCAATTCGGGATTTATGTATTAATCATAATGACATCATTTGTGACTGTCAAAATGGATTGTAATTGTCTTTATGTAGTGCTTACTACCCCTGATGAGGCTTTAAAGCTCTTTTCGGCAAGTAGCATGCTATTCTGAAACCCCAAATTAGGGGTGGATTAGTATAGGTAAACATGAGTATAGTATTAGTATAGGGAAATATTAGTTAATTTAAGCGGTGGACATGTGAGTCTGATAGTGGGATTGAAAGGAATAATGGAGGGAGACAAGAGCAAAGGGTCCAGAAGTGTTAATTGGGAGATCATAATTGTAAGATGAGGCTTGGGGTGAGTAAAGGAGAGATGGAAGGGAGAAGAGTCTGTAGAAAGAGATTAGGGAGATCATAGTAGTAAAATGAGGTTCGGGATGAGTCAAAGATACATGAGGGAGAATTTATTAAGGTTGCTTGAGAGACCATGGTGGTACTGAAGCTTGCAGTGGGTAGAGGGAGGAAGAGTCTAGGCAGGGTTATTTTGTAGTTCATAGTAGTAGAATGAGGTTTGGAATCAGTCAGAGAGTGTCATAGAGGATGGATTGATAGAGGTTTAGGGTGAGACGGAGTAGTGCATTGGAGAGAGTGATTTTTTTAACTTTAGTTTTCTCTTTTGTAGGAGGACTAAGGTAATAAATATTTAGATACATTATTACATAGAAGGGAATATATGTGTAAGGAATATAATATTTTGAGATTTAAAGTTGTATTGTATAGACACACACTTTCAAGTGTTGCAATATTTGAAGTTGATTTATTTATGTACATTGTATAACATTATTTTGATCTTTTCCTCAATATTTCAATAGTATAATGCTTGTAGATAAATAGTTAACATTTGCCTATTATGAAAGAGAAACAATACAGAGAATCATAAACATTTAGTCAGACAACTTATATAGAAACTATGCAATGACCTATCAACATGTTAAGCGTAGAATAATATATATATATATGTAAATATATATACATACATGTATATACATACTTATACATATATATTTAACCGTAGATAATATATACATTTGTTAAGCTGGCATAAAGAGTGTGTATATATTTTAGGGAAAAAAACATAGTTATTATACAAATTTGTTCAAAGAAATACACATATCTAGATGTATACGTATAATCAAATTATAAATGTTTGCGTACACAGGGATATGCAGTACATTGCTATTTGAGTATGGTGGTTATGTAGGAAAGAGCCAATTCTTCAGTAGACTTCTGAAGACAAGATAGTTATCTGTGGATCTTATATTTCGAGGTAATTAATTCTATACTTTGGCTGCGCTTGAACAGAGAAAGATGTACCACCTATTGTCTTTTTTTTGTATGGTGGGTTTTTGAGGCGAGGTGCCAATCTTGAGCGGAGGTTCCTTTGTTGAATGTATTTGGTGATTTTATTCCTGATGTAAAATGGTCCTATTCCATGTATTTCTTTGTTGGCGATTCAAAGCAGCTTGAAGGTAGATATTCTGGCTTCCAGTAAACATTGTAGGGCCTTCAAGGCAGGGGAGATGTGGACTTGTGGCTTTACATGTAGGAGTAGCCTGGCAGCAGACTTCTGAATCCTTTGTAATCTTTTCATAGTAGATAGAGATAATCCATGGTAGAGGCCATTGGTGTAATCCAGTTTAGACAGTACAAGATATAAATAGTCCCAGCCTTGTGTGGAAATTCTAGGTCGGGGAAGATGCATTGCAGAGCTTTCATGGTGATGAAGCTTGACTTTGCTAATTTGTCCACTTGGGCATTTATTGTTAACTTGGAGTCCATATTAATTCCAAGGTTTCTTCCTTGGATACTTTAGGAGGTGGTCCCAGATCGTCAGGCCAGGCGCGGAATGGGTAAAAAAATGTCAAATCGCCTATTTCTGTTTTGGAAGCACTCAGTTTGAGATGGATCCATGTGATCCACTGTTTAACAGTTCTGAGGCAACTGAAGATTAGTGAGTTTCCAATATCTTTGGGCCATTCCAGTTAAGGAGTATTTGTGTGTCATCTGCATAGTTGTAGTATGTGAGCTGAAATCCATTGACCATGCCGTTAATGACTTCATGTAGATGTTGAAAAGCATGGGTGAGATAATTGAGCCTTGAGGGACCTCTGCTTTTGTGAAGTAGGGTTTGATGAGAAAGAGGGAGTATGGATGAGATTTGTTCGGTTTTGAAGGTAGGATATGATCCAGTCGAGAGCAGTCCCCTATGAGGCGGCTTCATAGAGTCTTTGTATTAGGGAGTCATGGTCAACTTTATTGAAAGCAGCTGAGAGGTCCAAGAGAAGTAGTGCAAGAACTCCATTATGGTCTGCTGTGTTTTTAAGGGCATCCCAGATGGCGTTGAGGGCAGATTCTATGCCTCTTCCTGGGCAGAATCCAGTTTGGTAGTCTGAAAGTATGGAGTTATCTTCAATGAATTGTGATATCTGGCAAATGCTGCTCTTTCTGTCAGTATGCCCAGAAAAAGTCATTTTGTAATCAGTCTGACCTTCTTGGAGTCATGTGGGTACAGGTTTGTTTTCTTTAGTAATAGGCATATGTATCCCTTTTTTTAGGTCTTCTGGAAAGATTCCCATAGTTAAAGATTTATTGATAAATCATCTTACTGGCGTGGAAGCAGATGTAGATACAAGAAAATGTTCTTGAAAATTTGTGGTAGACAAGGGTCAGGAAGGCCTGCTTTCTTCGGCCAGATCCTTAAATTCAGTTTGTGATATTTGTTTGAAGAAATGCAGAGGCTGGGCTGGCTTACTTGTGAAGGGGTTTTTTTGGAAACAGGTTTGTGCTGGTGGTTTTCCTTTGTTGTAGAAAGGAGTCCAACATGTTTGCTGTGGTTGTGCAATGATTTGCCAGTTTGTCTGCAAAGTCTTGAATAATGGGATGAGTTCCTTCCGTGCATTTAGGTTTACTAAATTCGGTGGGAATTCCATAAAATTCTTTATTTGCAGATTTTGTATTTTGAATTCTGTATGAACAGTACCTTTTTTGGCTTTTTGATGTTGATTTGTATATGGGTGAAGTTTCTCTTGATTGCTGTTTGTTTTAAGACAGTAGCCTTCTGATTTGTTGTTTTATCTTTTTTAGTTATGTATTTCTCCAAGGTGTTCTTGTTTCCTTTTGTCCTGTTTTGTTGTTCTGAGTGGGCATTAGGATATAGAAAGCTTCCCATAGCCACTCAAACGTTTTGAACAGAATATATTGTGTCTAGATCTGCTTTGGCTGTCAGTTGTGTTTCTAAGCATTCAAAATGTATTCCATAATCAATAGGTTAATGCAGGTAAGGTAGATTTGGGGGGGTGTTGATTTATGGTGCTTCATTTTGGAAAGCTGCCAAATGGTGGTCTGACCATGTGACTGGTGTGATGCTTTCAAAGGTAAGTAGTTCTGGTTTTCCAAAAATGACATCTAGGAAGTGTCCAGCCGTGTGTGTGAGATTGTGTCCAATCTGATGTAGGTACAGTGTGACTAGGCCAGTGATGATAATTTTTAGATGGGGAATATATTGGGTTTGTCAAACCAGATGTTTATGTCTCCAAGAATGCATAGGTTGAAATATAGTGTTACAAGGTTTGAAATACAATATATATACAATATATATTATATGTTATATATATATATTATAAAACCTACTGGCAGTCGCCAGTAGATAGTTATAGTTAGGACCTAGTTTCCACAGGAAGAACGTTTTTAGTTTTGCTAATAACTTTGGCACCGTTTGACGAATCTTCACAAAATCTTTAACACATATACTTCAGTCAGTTTGTCAGCTGTCCTGAAAGTTTTGGGGTGATCTGTCAGGCGGGGGCTGAGAAATGGGGGTCCCAAATGCATTTCCCCCATGCATTTCCCGTTGTGATTTGAACATGACTACAGCCCAAACTGCTGGACGGAGTTAAACGAAATTTGGCAGAAAGCTAGCTCTTCATCCGGAAAGCACGCTTTTTTTGATTTAATGCAAATCTGTTCAGTAGTTTCTGAGATATTAGAGTTTTCAAAATATAGATATATAGCGGTGCGGATTCTCCACAGATCCGGATCCGTGGATCTGGACTTGGATCCGTGGATCCAGGGGGAAAACCAAGGCATTGATTGGATGACTGCAACCTGACAGAAAAGTTGCAGCTGCCATTTTGTTTATTGTAACACCTGGGGGTGGGAGAGGAAGGGTCCAAAAACACATAAGGGGTCAAGATACAGATATCCTAACCCCATTGGACACATAGAGGGTCCCCTCAGTGACTCCCTGTGAGCAACAAATTGCCCATTTTTATATCTGATCTGATCCACGCGGTGGATCAGCAGATCCGGAGAAAACACAAACTGCATCCAACCCCTGCCACGCACGGCCAAAGCCTTTGCTCAGCACTCGTTATATTTATGTGTGTGTGTGCTACAAATAATATAGAAATTCACTGAAGAAAACAAAGGTTACAGAGTTGTTATAGTTTCTGAATTTGCTCGTACAAAACCATAGAAATTCAGCAGTTACAGTCATGGTTAACTCACGTAACAATAACCCACGCTCTAAGGTAACTATAAGTCGTGCCTTCACCATGCAAGCTAATTACTCCACATATTACATCATTGATGACACCTTATATGGCTTCATTGATATTATTACTGCAACATTTGCAATAAAATTATTGATGAGAAACTGTGAATGGCAGGAGCTTGAGTTAAAGTTACCTCAGGGTGTGTCAGAGCCATGCCCATAAAATAAGTGAAAACATATTAGGTAGAATCCAATCCCTTGGATGCCTTCACAGGCGAAATGCTAAACCTAAAATTTCTAAAAAAAGCAGAAACCCCCCGTCATTCTTCCTTTGGGAGCCAGTCTTTGCAACACTCAGTTGCTTAAATTCGATTTTTCAAGAAATGTGACTCATTCCTTCTGCCACTTCCCCCTTCCCCCTAACCCTTGCCATGTTGCTCATTCTTCCCAACGCTTTAAAATAAGTGCCTTGAAAAGGTCATCCTGGCTATGAAGGGGTGACCCTGCCACAGAAAGACCTGCCAAGTCTCCCACCACTCCAGAGTCCATCTCCTACCACTCCAGAGCTCACCTATCAGAGGCTACCTCCCCATGTGTCGGTGCAATGCCTTAAGCCCGGGAGACCCACCCACCTGATGCATGCAACTTTATACCATCTTCAATGTAGGAGACCAAAAACACACCCCTTTATTGAGTAAAAGTCAGAATTCAAAACAAAGCGCCCAACTTAAAATCCTCCAACACCATAGAATCCGCACAGAGTTACAAAACCAATCCATTTATATATTTTCTGTGATGTGTCACAGATATGCAGCGGGCACACTGGCACTGAACCAATCAACCAGCAAACTTAAGACAGACGCACATTTAGGAGCTACTAAACAGATTCGTTTTCACATGTTTCCTAAATTGTAAAAAGATCAATAATTGATTTGTACTCTTGTTGTATGGAATCTCACCTTCTTGAAGCAATGACAACAAGATCTATCCAATAGTAATTCACCAGAACGTTTGCAGGCATTATTGTGATCAATCCAAAGAACTGCTGATTGAGCCACAAACCACAGGAATTCGAATATTAAAGCAATGAAAATCGCAAATGTAATGTTATGCTTATTGGCAGCTTAAAGTTCAACGTGCTTACACCCACCCATGCGGATTGAAGCTTGAATTCCATCCTGAGTGATTGGGAAGGCGTGCCCAACATATTTTCAGTGTTTCTGGATTCAAGGCAGCTTTTCAGGATAACCTCTGGCTGTCCTAAATTAGTTACACTGAGTTTCACTGTATGCAAATCTAATTGATATGGATCCAGCCCTTCTAAACCTACACTAATAACATCGCAGAAACACTATCCAAACTTACTACCAACACAAAAAAATACAAAAAAATACAATGTGAATGTAAACATATATTATAACGCAAACATCATGAGTAGCAGAGGGAACTACTCTTGACATACTACAAATAAGTCAGCAAACAGCCAGCTTTATTTTTTTTTTCTTGGATTATGTTTAGGGTTCCAGGTTTTAAAGTATTTTTTTTACATTTCCGTCTGTATATATCCGCATTTATTTTTTGTTACTTTCATCCGCATTTATTTTAGGTTTTGTGGTAAAATGAAGCTGAAACGAGCATATTTCCATATTTATTCAACTGAAACATTTGCATTCTCATTTGAATGTCTACCAGTTTTAAATGATATTAAGACATGTAGATGATAAATCAATACACTTTTAAGAAAATACGAAACCTTAGATTTAATCATATGGATATATACTGCTCTTTAAGCATCAATGTTAAAATGTATTTCTTTTTTTAACCTGTTTACCTGTCAATCAGGATTTCTGATTTCTCTTTTAATCCATATTTACAAATAAATACAGGCAGGAAAATGAATGGTTTTCTGTCTGTATATATCTGTAAAAATCAGACGTATACTTGGAGTACATGGTTTCCGAGCTCTACAGTCATAGAAGTTTTTCGTACATGGGTGAAATGAAAAAAAAGCGTCCCTCCTCATCTGAGCCGGTGATGGGTATCAAACTGCATCCGAGCAAAATTAAGTTTCTCCCCCCAGCCATCAGCTTTAATAAGATTGTTTTGGGAGGCTGACACAGATACCAGCCTGAGTCACTGGCACAGAGAAACATCCCAAGCCGGCCGCCGTGTCATGATGAGGCTTTGTACCCAAGATGAGTGAATTAACATGCCCCTTTTCAGCTACATGAGGTGTATTTGTGCGAAGTATCAACTGTACTCCAGCACAAAAAACGTGCACTGTGGAAAGCGAGGTTCTTTACATGAGTCCTGCTCGTCGTCTACAAATTTTATGTTATGCTCTCAACTATGCCGGACAACGACAATTATACTAGGGCAGAGTCTGGCAAAAATTGGGTACATACAATATTTCATGACACGCCACTGACTCTTCCCCAGCCCTGTCGATCGCTGAAACATGTCACCAAAACTTCTGGCTGCCCTACAGACATAAAAAAATAAACAAATATCTGTCAATTCTGTTTGGGCTGTGCTACTAAAGTAGATGAGAATTTGGCTAACAGCTTGTTCTGGCTGCTGCTTTCTATATTCCCCGGAAAACAAGTGTCTTTCAAAGTTCAGCGAGTGTTTAATATTGCTGTTGCTATGATACTTTGTCATTCAATAGAAAGCCACTGAGTAAAATGCCTTGACCTTAACCAGCCAATCTTGTTTTGTGACCCAGTGAATATGAAAAAGTATGCCAACAAACAGGTTCACTCCCATAGTAATGCGTTTTTGATAACACAATCGCATCCGAAGTCACATTTCACTCCTGTCATTTTAAAGTCATCAGTCTGCTAACTTCATCCAGATTGCTTTTTACTTCAAAAATATTATCTCTTAAAAATGGATGCATCTTTTTCACGACCCACGGATCAAACTTAGATTGAAAAAGGAAGAATATCCAATTTTAATTCTCAGAACAATTTTTCTGGATTCCGCTAGAAAGAGAAGATAGATGAAGGCGAAGAGCTGTCTTTAATATTTGATGAAATATTCTCTTTCATGTTTGAAAAATTGAGATTTTAATATTTAGCATGATGATGGGTCTTTTGAGAAGAAGCAGGGCACTTCCTTTGTAATTTGTGCTTTTCAATTATCATTGGTGTGCCTTCAAGAAATGACAAATTGGCTGTGGAAGGGAGCACTTAAGAAACATAGCAAGTTATGCTTTTTTTTTGTTTGTTTTGGTATCAGCTAAGATTCTTTTATTTTACCAAAATCATATGCATAATATACTTACATACAGGGGCTTCAGCCAGCCCTTTTCACCCATTGGTTTGTTATTGTGCCATTCACATTATTCTTTTGTCTGCTAGTGCTGACAGCATAGAAAAGTAGGTAAGTGAACTTCATCCATGAGCTAACTGCACTGTGAGTGTCAGATTTCGTCCCGTTTGAAAAGAAGCACATCCACACAAAGAGTAGTTCCCTAAAGTGAAATAGAAAGCAATGGCACTGTGTGCTTCTTGAAACCCAAAAATACTTTTGCTTTTAGCTAATTTTTGATCAGGTTGATGAAATCCTAGATGCTTCCCAACAATTCTGTTTTTATAAAACAAAACAAGCAGTGACAAAGCCAAAAGGCTAGCCGCCAATGAAAGACCTACTGGATTTACCACTGTTTGTTTAGAAAAAAATATATTTGGATCCCAAATCATGGTCTTCCCACTTGCCCATGGTAAAATCAAAATTTCAGCTCAAGGAAAAGGTACTAAAATGATAGTAAAATGTTCTTTAGTGCAGTCCTTGGTGATCTCCAATGTGATTGTTTAGAGAGAACATGTCATTGTAAAGGTGATAACTTTTATATACAGTGCTTGATACCAAACGTATGCCACTTCTAAACTCTGTAAGAAACACCTATCACTATCAATCAATGTAATCATAATCAGTTCACTGTCCTTCACAAGAGGGAAGTCCTAGTGGAGCATCCAAAATCCTGGCATAGAGTTCATTTCAGAGGCCTCATCCCTCACGTATCCATCTTGTCAGCTGTCAGACTACGAGATAAAAGAAAAAAAAGAACCCTAAGTGGGAATACCTAGACCACATGTCCCTTCCTCAAAAAGGAGAAATACAAGATAATGCTGCACACCTTATATTGCTTTTACTCCATGATATGAAAAAACAGCATGAAGTGGGAATTACAGCGAGTTGTAATAGGAAGCAAAGTCATATTCATTTTGGCACCTGTAAGGAAATCCCTCTTTGTGGATGGTCACCCCCCAAGTTTGTGGACTGATACAGCTGTTTTTTGTACTCCAACAGTGCAGTTAGGCCAGCTAACCAGACGTCAGTGCCTGTGCCCTCACCCTTAAACTGAAATGTTGAATTGGCTTTTACATAATTGGCTGAGCTTATCTGTAAGTCCCTCGTGAATGGTCCCTAGTCTAACCAGAGCATGTAAATTAGAGGGTCCCCCCGGGAATTGCAGCATGATTGTCCCATCTTGGATGGGACACAAATAAAACAAGAATCTCTCCTGCCATTTGCAGCCAGAAGAGCAGTTTTAACTGCTAACCAGACTTTGCCACTTAAAGCAATGGCAAAGCCACTTCCCCCTGGCATATGTGTAAGTTAGCCCTACTGCAGGCTCATCGAGTCATAAGGCAGGGTGTGACATGTTCCACGGGCAGATCATGTAACTTTACATGTTTTGACAGTAAAAATGCGGGAACTGTCATTTTTACAGTGGAAAAGCTTGGCCACCCAATTGGCAAGTGCATAGTTATGTGCTGACCCCTCAGCTGTGCTAACTGCAGTGGTGCAGCCAGAGTGGGACATCCTAGGTGTTAAACAACTCTTTACATTGAGCCCCCCACGATTCTCAGGTTGGAATTAATTTAACAAGGTGCTGTGTACAACTTTAGTACATTTGCCATCAGTTGGGAGCGAACCTCCTAGCCCAATGGCTACCAACCGCATCCTGTCCTAAGAGCATTTTCTGAGTATGAGTAGGGCACCCTTGGCACCCCAATCTCTGATCTCGACTGGAAGGAAGAATGAAAAAGGACTGCCCTGCTGCACCATGGAACCAGCCAGAAAGGCTGGAGCAGCATGAACTGCACCTGCTGAATCTGGCGGCTAGCAAAGGAGAGGGACTGTGCCTGGTGTGTCGTGCTCAGGGAGAAGTCATTTCCAAAGTACAGCCAAAGCCAAGAGACTCAAAGGATCAGTGATCCTTTTCACAACACAGTTACACAACAACTGAGAAGCCTTCTGGAGTAAGTTGGTAGCCCAAAGTGTCAACCCTCCACCAACCCTCTGCCATGCAGCACCTAGTACGAGGACCTGATGTACAATATTGCACCAGAGGTTACTGGGCCCGGTAATGTTTTTGAAGTGCAGCTGAGATCCCCAGAGGATGAGCTATTAATCGAGGAAGGATTGGCCTGAGACCGCGATACTGTGGGGCCGGTAGTCCAGTGGTAACTAGACTTCTTCCAGTACCAATAGGACTTCAAGGAAGGTCGACCCAGTGACTAGGATTGCCTCACTCCCTTTATGGACTGAGAAGTAGGTGTAGCAAGACCTCCATTAATGCTGTTTAAAAGCTTTCCACTTGTCCCTTTCTGTATACCCTGCTGTTCAGAGCCACAGCTACCCAAGGTTGAGCCGAAGTTTTGACAAACAAAACCTAAGGGTCCTAAAGGAGGTTGATAAGTGTATTATACTGTGAGGTCACACAACCACACCGTATAACACCACCCATTTCCTTACAACAACAGAATTGGTGAAGTAGAAAAGGGCCAAAATGCACCTAACAGGTTAAGGGGATAAACACTTTAGAAGATGACTAGTCCTAGCTAGCTGAGGACTGCAAACGTCATGCCATAAATATCCTAGAGTAATCAACTCTTAACATTTATCACAATGTGCATACAGAGACTCTATCTGAGCAACAAATAGAATTAGTCTAAAAATCATTATACTAGTGTTTTATTAGTTTTGGGAAATTCTGCGAAGCGTAATTATTTAACATTTTTTGGTAGTGCAAGAACACCTAATAGCTATTAAACTGTTTTGCATAAAATAATAAATAGCATAATTTATAACTCTAGAGGTGTAGCAATGTAAAGGAAGTTGGCCTTTACTGCTTGGTCACTCCTAATTTTCACCTTTTTCTGGACTCTAGTTTTCTGGCATTAAGCTGTTCACTGTGACACTGCTATGCAGTGCCACAGTGTATGTGCTCAGGTCCTAAATTGGTACTGTTAAAACTGGTTTCACCAAAATGGCTTAAATATCTTTTCTATAAGGCCATAGTATTTTGCACCAATAATGTGTCAATGACATGGAAGTTAAATATCATATCTAAGCTGCAGTATGTTCCTAAAATTTCTAACAAAACTGGATGGCATCAAGGCTGACCTGCAGCCTAAAAGCACCGATGTGACACAAGGAGTGGAGAAGTGGCTTTGGCTTGTGGGTAAACCAATTTTGATGCATTAATTTGGGATGCTATCAGACCTGCTGCACTAGGAACCCTCCATGGGATAATGATGTGATCCTGCGGAGGCACTGGGGTTGCAGATACGCATTGTGACATCTAGGTGTTGGTTCTGGTTTAACTTAACAAACATTGCTCTGGAAAATTGCCTGATGCCTGTGTCATTACTATCAGGATTTAGAAGGGTTTCTCTAAGACTTATTTTGAGAAAAGCAGGGCATGTTTACTAAGTTGCAAAGGACTCCATAACCAAATTATTCACCCACATTCTGACAAGAGACAAACAGAAAGAAACAAAGAGATGTTGAAAGGAAACAAGCTTCTAAATGTAAGTGCAGAAGGAATATGCGATTATTTAGAAAACTGATGAGGAAGTTAGGTTTAGTATTGTAGAAAATAAGAGTTTCAGAGAGGGAGTGCAGCTCCAGTGAAAGAGATGTTTTGAATTTAGGGCCTTCGAGATACAGCGCTACAATGAGTCTTTGCTTCTCAGCCCACATAAACTACCAAACATAGGGGCAGATTTATGAAAAGTGTCGCTGCACCTAGTGTAAGGCCACTTTTCTAGCATCCCTTGGCACCCCCCCTAATGCCACCATGGGTGTGCTGTATTTAATACAAGGCGCACCATGGAGGTAGTTAGGGAACTACAGAATTTGTTACGGTAGTTTGGCGCTTTGCAGGATTAGTTAAAAGAATTCTGAGGCTCATCCTGCAAAGCACCCAGAGCCTCTTTGAAACCAAGAGGGGCCTCCTTTTAACGCCTGCTTTTGTGCCATTTTTCAGCCCCCCTAATGGGGGAACGCCCCTTTTACATACATTATGCCTGACACAGGCGTAATGTAGCGCAAAGAGTTACAAAGTAGCGTACTTTGTAAATTTGGTGCCGCGATTTTGGCCTCGTTGGGCCACATTATCGTAAAAAAAATATGCTAATGTGCTGCAAGGAGGCGCCAGAAGCTCTTAAATCTGCCAGTTAGTGAGTAGCCTTTTAAGTAATATCAGTCAATCAATCAGTCACTTCCAAAGCGCAGCTAATCACCCTTAGGGTCTCAATAGTTATGCAATGGCAAAATCTCTTAAGATCGGAGCGATGTGGCTAAACTTCCTTTTAAAGGTAATGAGTGGCCGTCTAGTGTAAAAAATCTCTGAATAGAGTGAGGGAGAACAGCAACCCAAATGGTTTTGACAGAGCCCAGGTTTTGCCAAATCCAGGCTAACCTTTGTGTCACTTTAAAGTTATGTCAGGCGTTAAAGTTCATATTAAAAAAGCTTTTAATATAAGTGAGGGTGACTCCTAATAATCGACAAGTACACACACTTGCAAATACAAATTTGTTTACACATTGCTTTTGCTGTTAGGTTTCTTCTACTCTACCTAAGCAACAATGAACATTGAAAATACGATAATGAAGGCGTACACAACACTGCTACGTTTTAGCAAAAATATCTCTTTGGAATCCGTAGTCTGAATTCAAAAGGACCATTTATTGTGTAAAAAATGAGTTGCATAGCTTCCAGTGTTAAATATGTATGTGTCAGTTCGTCTTTGATAAAGTATTGTATTCAGTCTTGTTTCAGGTTATAATTTTGAGCATTTAGGTATTTTTAAATATATTTTGCACAAATACAGTATCCATCACACTAATGTAATATATTCTTAAAGGAAAAGTCTCAAAATATGTTTTTCTTAGATTTTAGTGAATTATTTGTGTACTTTTCATTTATCATATTTCATGCTGAGAGACTGGGTTTATGATTCTTGCTTTGGAGGGTTAACAGAAAACACATGGCTGCACCATAAAAGAGAATTACATCTCATCTTAAGTGTTGCCTTAGGAAGGTACAAGGAAAGAAAATGCGCCCTTTTGTCCCGTCACTTTGGTAGTGAAATACAGCCATATTAGTTTGTCCTGTAAAGAAATGGATTGTCCAAAAATGCATGACGTGCTGTTCATCACAAACTATCCAATCAACAAACAGCTAAGAAAATAGTACTTCAGTGCTAAACAAATTTGAGTAAAAGAGAAAAAAATGTAATAGGAGAAATCCAATCGATATAAAAGATGGAAGAATACTTGGTAATGTTTATAGAGGTAAAAGATATAACCCCCCCCCCAATAGGAGAACTGGAAGGAATCTCTTTGTTAAAAAACTACAGTAAAATACGTTTTTTTCAAAGGTGTGATGTGCTAGAGGGCAAAATAGAAGAATATGCTCTAGGAAGCCTCACCTTAAGGGTGTTGATAGAGGCCAGTGGAGGCTGGTGGGGTGGGAGTCGAGAGGGAAGAGTTGCCGTGAATACTGTACATTACCTTTCCGTGGAAATATCGCTTCTTTTGGTTGTCTATGCTGGCATCGTTGTTATGAAGCTTCCAGATTTTCAGTAGTTCCAGATGCCCTGTTAATTTCTGCTAGTTGCACAACATGTTTTTTTCTGATTGCTGGTTTAGGACTTCTTACAATCACCACAGTTTTCTTGAAAGCAAATGTCTAGGTCCCCACACAGAAGGGTCACATGTCCTCTATCTTCCTGGGAGCACACTAGTTAGCTAGGATTTGTGTGTTAAATCAGCGGCCTCCTCTGGCATAAGAGCACATCAGTTTCATATCACTTTCAATTTCTAAGGAGGTAGGTTTGCCCAGTAGGCAAGCAGCTGGACCAGCAGACAAAGGTCTAAATGATCCTGTAAATCTGCTCAAGGAAGTAATATTTACATTCCTTAGTGCAAGGTCGAAAATGACAGAGGTCAAGCCAGAGGAAGGATCAGTTCATCCATGTTTCCTCCAACAAGCAGTAGGGTTTCCTCTCAGCATCATCAAGAAGGGACATTGACTTTCCTTTTGTGTTTCACTAGTCTGAAAGTCATGTAGGATGAGCTGAGAAATTCTAGCACTATATAACATGGTTTGCCTAACCATTGGTTTACAATATCAGTTCTGGAGAGTGTGTTTAATGTCAGATTTTGGGATTACTACTGTGCAACTATGTTCTATTTAAATAATCACATGTAAATTGTTTTTACGTAAATATGATTAAAATCCGGCATGGATCGAGCCTTGTCTTAAAGCAATCCATTTCTCTCAGTCCTCAGTCTCACTTTTCTATCATTATAAGTTTCCTGCTATAGCAGAGTGTAGTAGAGTGTCATGCGTCAGAACAAAATCCCCTGGGAGGCCCATCACAAGAATGTGTGTGTCCTTTGGACAAGTAATATTTGCAGGACCCCTTGCTTAGATCCCCCACACCCCCACCAGGATGTCTCAATCCTCCCTTTCCTTGGTCTCTCCACCCTCACAATGGTTTATTTATCCTCACCTTTCTTTGGTCCCTCCATTCCGCCCTGCCATGATAGATTCATTCTTCCTTTTAGTGCTCCATTCATCTTTCCTTCCAATGGACCTTTGTATAAAGCCACACAGGAATAAAGAGTAGAGAGGGCTTTACCTCTCCAAGTATCAAGGCAATCTGCCCTCATCAAAGGCTAAAGAGAATCTGTCCTTGTCTAACCCACAGAACCTTCGAAAAAGCTTCACTATCCATGCCAGTAAATTTCCATCTTCTGTGCACAGTTGAAATTGGCAACTTCCATTGACCCTGCATCCCACGATTTTGACATCAGGACAACCTTGGCTGTCTGTTGAATCCTGATACACAAAGAGGAGCCTTTTCTTATCAATTTGTCAGCGCTCCTTTGTCCTTGCCAAAACACCCTCCCATATTCCACTATCTTAGATGCACAATATGCCTTTCATTATCTGTAGACTCAGATGGATGCACTTGCAAATAAATAATCCTGCAATGCAAGCAAAGCTCCACGTTGAAGGTTAACAACATAAAACCAACATTTCAGGCCTTTGGTTATGCTAACTTATTATGGTATTGAATGCACATTTGAATACATGATTATAAGTGCATCTTACAATTATAAATGTGACAAGAATCGAAGCTGAAACGTGATTATATGCAATTTCACCATAGTAAACTGAATACACAAATATAAATGTGCTCGAGTAATACATTTCAACATGTTAAAATTACACATTAGAACACACATGTATATGAACTTTATTAATTCTCTACTGTGAATACACCTTCAATTATATAATTTTGGGTGCTCCACTTTACATTAGTAATGTTAAAACGCACAATGTATGTGTTGTCGTTTACATTATTATGTTACTCATATGACACATAATAGCACAGCCAAAGTTATGTTACCACCTTTTTACTACTTAAAAATAAAAATGATAATGATGATTCAAAGACTGTCAGAAGTACCAAATTAAATATGGTTTGTATCATTTGGTATCAGAGAGAAAAAAACAGAGGGGCGTTGTTTACATACCCAGGACGTTCGGTGAGGAGGTCATATTCTACAAGAAAATGTAATCTCTAAGGAAACATACCATTAAGTGACTCACACTCACTTTCCCCAAAAATTTGAAATGTTGTTATGCATTTCGCTGATTCTGGAATGGAAATCATAGGGTACTGGACTATGGACATAAATTAATAGAAATTCTGCCATCTTGTGGAGCAATACAAAGCAGCATACCATTTATATTTCTAATGTCAACAAAATGACTGTAGGGTTGGGAGCGCTGGTCTTTGATGCTTTTAACTGAAGCAGGTGCCTCATTCATTGCACCAAGTGGGATGGTGTAAAGAGTTGTGACAAATTAAGCCTTCATAATTAAAATGATGTCCATAAAAATTATGTATTAGAAATTAAAACAGGTATCTAATTTTAAATTAGTTCTCTGATTTTGAAAAAGGATTAAAGACTACCCGTGTAAAAAGGGAAAATTACTTGTGATGAAACTTGGAGAAGATTTCAAACCAATCAGAAATACACTTTAATAGTAGGCTTCCCTGGAAATCTCATATATATGTGGTGCCTCTTAAATACACCAGAGACCCAATTTTAGGTTTCAATCTTTGTTGCAGTGTTATAAATTGGGTTTTTGATTAAAAGAGGATCTTTCCGCAACTACCACAATCCTTGTCAGGGTGAACCACAAAAGTCAGTAGACTAACCTCTGCTTAACCCTCTGGTAGTTTGGCACAAAAGCAGTCAGGTTTAACTTAGATGCAAAGTGTAAAGTATTTATACAGCACACAAACAGTAATAAAGCGAGAACATAGCACAAGAAATGCCAATTTAGAAAGACAGAGTAAAAATTAATAAAGAAAATAAGGCCAAAGCAACAACAATCCAGTCAGTAGAACTGAGGATATTAGATTCCCAAACTTTTGGCAAATATAGCATCTAAAAGCCTAAAGCACCACTAGCAGTCATCTAGTCATACTAGCCCAGGGAAAAGTCACAAGTTCATGCTGAAAACAATGGAGTGTGAGCTGTATACAGGTGCCATGTTAGTCCTGCTGAAAAAGTTACCTTCCAAAGTCTGGCACGAAGAGTCCAGAACCCGGTGGATGAGGCTGCGAGGAGAGCATTGTGGGTGCTCATTGCTATAATGCCAAGAGCAGCCCAGGCATCCTGGACAGTCATCGCTTTAATGCTAAGACTCTGTCAGGCATTGTGGACAGTATTTGCTGGAACTTCATGTTGGTGGTCACCATGGCCTACCATCACTATAGCATGAAGTGCCGATCTCGTGTTGGCAGTCATCATTTGCATTCACTTTACCTTGGAGAGTTGGGTTCACCGGAGCTTCTCATCAACGATCATAGTGGCCAGCAAAGCAAGAGCCCATTAGAAATACGCCCATTCATAGTCACAAAGAGCTAAACCATCAGGATTTCTCCCTTTCTTCACAGGAGGAGCTCAACTGATGCCAATCAAGGTTCCAGGACCTGAGGAGGCATCTCTTGGCGATCAAAAACTCACTCCAGCAGAGACCAGTAGGTCTCAAGCAGGTCCAGTGCAGCAGATCAGCTAGGCAGTTGTAGGGAGGCTTCTGGTGTCCCTGTACCTCAGGATAGGTCTGCCACTGACCCTTGAAGTCACTCAGGTAGTCTTGGGATCAAGCAGCAAGGCAGGCCTTGAGCAGCTAGGCAGTCCTCTGAGGGTACGAGGCAGGCTTCAAACAGCAAAGCAGTCCTCTGGTGGCAGCAGGGCAGTCTTCAGAGGTACAAAGGCGGCCTAAGCAGCAGGGCAGTCCTCTGAAGTACAAGGCAGTTCTTCTAGTCCCAGGACTGAACTGAAGAGTGAAGCTGTGGTCCTGTGTTTATACTTGGTACCATATTTGAAGTGGAAGAAGCTTCTAAAGTCCTCCCCCACCAACGCAGATAGTTCCCAAATGTCCTTCCTACCTGCTCTGGCTCCAAGATGTCAATAGAGATAAAGGCCTGGAGTGAAGTTATTTGTGAGTGTGCTGAGGCAGCTCCTTTGAAATGTAAGTAGGGCAGTGAACAGCTAATCCCCTCCCATCTTGGCCGAATAGCCCATCTTGCCAATGCCCAGTCTCCCTTTGTCTTACTGTTTGGGGGAATACACAAAGTTCAACTGTTCACAGTCATGTGACACAGGACACAGGCTGCTGACACCAAATGGTGATTACAAGAAAATGCCAACTTTCTAAAAGTGGCATTTTCAGAATTGTGACTTAAATCCAACATTAAAGAGATGATTTTAAACAATCATTCTTTTGAGACCAAGCATGACATTTTTACTTATTCCCAAACAAAAGTTACCAATCATTTTCACTATTAGGACGTCTAAAACTTAGAAGTTTATGTCTAAATTTTTAAATACCCTGCACACTGCCCAAAGTTCTGTATAGGGACCTACCTTAGTGGTGCACTTATATGTATTAAAAAGGATGGCTTAAGCCTAGTAAAAGGTGTATTTTGCCAGGTCAAAATGCCAGTTTGAATCTGAACACACAGGCTGCAATGGCAGGCCTGAGACATGTTTAAAGGGCTACTTAAGTAGGTTGCACAGTCAGTACTGCAGGCCCACTAGTGTGATTTAGTTCATAGGCCCTGGAGACACGTAGTACAACTCCACTAAGGAGTTATAGGTAAATTAAATGTGTAAATTGAGTGTTAGAAATGGGGTTTCTGGTTGGCTAGGGTATGCACCTCAGCCAGGCAGAACCTACCCACTCTAGTCAGGGCAAGGGAGTTACACGTCCAAGATATCCCCTGCTCACCCCCTTGGTAGCTTGGCACGAGCATTCAGGCCTATCCCAGAGGCAATGTGTAAAGCATTTGCACAATACACACAACACACGTGACGCAAAATGTACACCACAAAGTAAACACAACACTGAGCTATGTAAAATTTATCTGTATTCCCCAAAACATAATTAGACCAAAATTACACGTAAGTAATACCCTGCTACCTTAGCAGTTGTCAGAATGTTACAGAAGTTACTAATACTCTGCCAGAATACGCAGTTGTCACATTAGCACACATAAGTACTCAGGATTCTGCAACATAAGCAGTAGTCAGGAATTACAGTAAGAATTCTGTGCACTTGTCATGAATAACTCCTAAATACCCATAAAAGGAACATTAGAAAATATATCACAAGTCATAAATAGTACAGATCAGCATGTCATGCCCATAAAAGGAACATCAGCACATATATATAATAATGTCATGAAAGCAGGTAGGAACATATAAACCCCCCCCAAAAGTTCATACTAGGCCCACTGAGCCAATATTCCCTAAAAAGTACCTGATTTCCTGAAGAAGAGGCACTCCTCATGCCTAAAGAGAGAGCATGGGGGGCCCCGGCGCTCCTGTGCGCTCACGGGGGCCACACAGTGCTCCTAGGAAGAGGGGCCGTCGGCACCCTCTCCTCGTAGAAAAGGGGCCCCTCTCGGGGCCGCAATTTGGATGGGGGCAAGCCTGGGTATCCTCACACCCTGTCCTTGGGGTGGGGGCCGTGCACGGCCCAACAAGCAATCATAGGGGCGAGAAGGAGAGGGCCTCCGTTGAGGTCTCCCGTCCCGTTCGGTAAAAACTGCCAGAAGAAAGAGCGTCCTGCTCCTAATGCAGAGACCAGGGGAAGGGGGCGATCCCCACACCTTCCCCTGAGTCCTGCTCGTGAGGCGTGGTAGGTCGGACCCCTCCTGGGGCCCGAGTAGACACTCTCCCGCACCCCAGGCGGTGCGCGAGTGTCTGAAGAAGGTTCCTGGGCCGCCGCGGTGATTCCTGGAGGTAGGGAGGCGGCTGGTGCCCGGGCGGCGCTCCCAAGAGCGTACCGTGCCCCGGGGGCACTGAAAGGAGCACGTTTGCTCCTGCTTTGTTTCTTCTCGTGCCCCGGGGGCACTAGGCGGAGCGCGGTCCTTGCGCTAAACACGAATTAGACGCCCGGGTTGCAGCGGTGATTTGAGGGCACCAACAGGGTGCTTTTGAAAGCGCTAAGGGTAAATCTGCAGCCCGGGCTGCGGCGGTATTTCTTTCCAGCTGGCAAAAGTGTTCTTTAGAAAAAGCACTTCCAAGGCACAAAAGAGCGCTCCTCAAGGCGATACACAGCCGAGGTAGCACCCCTCATGCTGAGGAGAGTTTTTCAGAGGTCAGGGGCCACAGCACTCAGCCTCTGGAGACAACTGGTGAGCAAGGGGGACGCAGGGCTGGAGAACCCAGCAGCAGGTCAGCACAACAATGGGGTGCAAGCAGTGGCAGTTCCTCCTGGTGACCATGTAGGTCACAGGTCAGCACAGCAGCAGCAGTCCCAGGTGATCCTGGTGAGTCCTTTCAACAGCGTCCTGTCCAGCTCCAGGTAAGGTTCCTGGAGTCCCAAAAGATGTCTAAATTGTGGGGAAAATTCCCCTGTAATTATACTAGGTTTACAGTGTGTTTTACAATGGCCAGGAGAGGGGATTCCAACCAGTTACAACTGGTTCTGGGAGTGCCCTTTCTCTCCTGCAGCATAGGCTCCAAACATCAGTGGGGCATAAACAACCCTATTGTGTGAGGTCAGGGCACAGCCTTTACAAATGCAGATGTGCCTGCCTCTCCCTTCTCTCAGCCCAGGAATGCTTTACAATATGTAGATGCACCTCTGTGACACCTGCACCCTCCATGTGTTCAGGCTGTCTGAGAAGTATTTACATAGCCCCAACTGTCAGTCTGCTGAGACGTGGATTGGAGGCAAGCTGCAAAACACCAAAGTCATAAGCACAGATAAATGCGCACTTTCTAGAAGTGGCATTTCTGTGATAGTAATAAAAAATACACCTACACCAGTAAGCAGCATTTCTCACCACTATCACAACCATACCAAACATGCCTACACTACCCCTCATAAATCAGACAATACCCCTTACAACTAAGGCAGGGCATTTCCAATGCAATCCTATGAGGAGGCAGCACTCACAGCAGTGAAACACCGAGGGGCATATTTATACTCCGTTTGCGCCGAATTTGCGTCGTTTTTTTCGACGCAAATTCGATGCAAAACTAACTCCATATTTATACTTTGGCGTTAGACGCGTCTTGCGCCAAAGTTCATGGAGTTAGCTTCATTTTTTTGCGTGAACACCTTCCTTGCGTTAATGATATGCAAGGTAGGCGTTCCCGTCTAAAAAAAATGACTGCGATGCTATTGCGTCGGATTTATACTCCCGGGCAAAAATGACGCACGGGAGTGGGCGGGACTAAAAAACCCGCATTTGCGCCGGATTTTAGCGCCTGGGTCAGGGCAGGCGTTAAGGGACCTGTGGGCTCAGAATGAGCCCAGAGGTGCCCTCCCAAGCCCCCAGGGACACCCCCTGCCACCCTTGCCCACCCCAGGAGGACACCCAAGGATGGAGGGACCCACCCCAGGGAAGAGAAGGTAAGTTGTGGTAAGTATTTTTTTTTTTTTTGTGGCATAGGGGGGCCTGATTTGTGCTCCCCTACATGGCACTATGCCCAATGACCATGCCCAGGGGACAGAAGTCCCCTGGGCATGGCCATTGGGCAAGGGGGCATGACTCCTGTCTTTGCTAAGACAGGAGTCATGTTAATGGCGTCTGGGCGCCACAAAAAAATGGCGCAAATCGGGTTAAGACGTTTTTTTGGCCTCAGCCTGACTTGCCCCATTTTTGGACGCCCAAACGCCATTTTTCCCTACGCCGGCGCTGCCTGGTGTACGTGGTTTTTTTTCACGCACACCAGGCAGCGCCGGTCGTCTAACGCCATTCAATAAATACGGCGCCCGCATGGTGCTTCAGTATGGCGTTAGCCGGCGCTAATTTTTTTGGCGCTAAACTGCGTTAGCGCAGTTTTGCGTCAAAAAGTATAAATATGGGCCCAAGTTAGGCTGTTTGTCACTACCAGGACTGGCCACGCAACAGGGCACATGTCCTTCCTTCTACATACATGGCACCCTGCCCAAAGGGCTAGCTAGGGCGTACCTTAGGGGTGACTTACATGTAGTAAAAGGGGAGTTCTGGGCCTGGCAAGTGAAACTGCGCACACAGGCTCTGCGCTAGCAGGTCTTAGATAGGTTCGACAGGCTACTTCAGTGGGTGGCGCAAGCAGCGCCGCAAGCCCACTAATAGCATTTAATTTACAGGTCCTGGGTATAGGGATACCACTTTATAAGGGACTTATAGGTAAATTAAATATGCGAATTAGGTATAATCCAACCATACCAATTTTGTAAGGGAGAGCACATGCACTTTAGCACTGGTTAGCAGTGACAAAAGTGCTCAGAGTCAAAACGTCAGCCAACAAAGGTCAGAAAAATAAGGGGGTAAAAAGCAAAAAGTCTGGGGAATGACCCTGTAAAAGGGCCAGGACCAACATTGAGCATAATCCAATTTTACCATGTTTAAAGGAGAAAGGATAAGCATGTCAGCACTGGTCTGCATTTTTAAACTGCCCAGAGACCTTAGGCCAACAAAAACGAATTTCAGCAAACAGGAGGCGAGTAGGCAAAACGTTTAGGGGAAGGCCGGCATAGGGCTGGCATATCTAGCATGGGGCACACATATTATAGGTACAAAGTGACTTATTAATACCCAATTTTAGGTCAAGATCTTTCCTGTAATGTAGATATTTTATATATATATATATATATATATATATATATATATATGGTCACTGAAAAAACAAAGCTGAAAGTAACGTTATAGTTAGATGAATTTGTCATTAATGTTTTGAGCTAAAAAAACAGAGAAATTCACCAGTTATAGTTAGCAGAGCTAACAACAACTTGACCCCTCCATGCACTGTTTATGACCTCACATGACAACTTCTATGACTTTATTTATGACATCACTGATGGCATCTCAAATGACATTATTGAAGTAAATTTTTGCCGTTCATTCCAAATTCCACTGACATCACATATTTCAAAAGGATTGGTTTCACCCCCTTGCAGACTGGACATGATCAATTAAATCACCTGCCCCAACAGTATTTCTTCCTGTGTATGTTCGTTTTCTTTAGAGAGGAGTTCCAGTAGTGAGGCTCTCCATATGGTACATTTGACCCCACTCTGGTGTTGAGGAATTATTGCTTTCATCTTGTTTGACCTGTACAGATAAGATCACATTAACACCACGGTTGCATGTACAACATTTCCAAAAATGAAATGTATGCAGTCACTGAGAGTGTATTTAACTGGCTACTGTTCAAATGCCTTAGTTTCTACACTAAATTAACATGCTGCACATTCTCCACCTTTAAAGTGACATAGAATTGGGGGTAGATTCCATTGAGAACATAACTTAGGAGTCTTGTCAATGGGAGTGTACAGTCTTATGCTGGATGTTCTGGTTGCGCTGGATTTCACATGAAGGTGAATATTGAACTTTGTTGACATTATTGAATGTGAGTTTAGGCTGCTTTTAAAATGATGTGATAATGAATACTACAAATTTTGGAGTAGCAATAATAGTCCCAGTCTTTTGGACATGGGTCTCTGTAGGGAAACATCCTGAAATTTGTTTTTTGCTTCTATCTCCTAGCCAATGCTGTCTTTCTGTGCCACACCTTAGGACTCTGGACACTTCCCCATTGTATGGCAGCGGGGAAACAAGCTTTCCATTATTTGGAAGCTAGGGTTAGGGAGGAGGAAGGAAGTGGCTGGAGCACCACCCCGTCTGGCCTGGTGGATAGGTGTGCTAGATATCAGGGGGGATGTGGTCGTGGTTGCCAAGGGGAATTCTGGCCCATGTGCCGCCCCCTTTGGCAACACCATTGGCCACTTCCGAGGCCAGATTGAGTAGGCTTGTGGGCACCTCTGCTCAGAATAGGAATCCGGTGAGGGGGGACCAGGCCTGAGTGGTCTCTACACCATCCCCAGAGGGGCCGAGTAGAGGTGTCAGTGGTTGGCATGGAGCTGGAGCTGGACAGGCACCTCCCAAAGAAAATGCCCAAGTAGGGGGGGGCACCCAGAAGGGACCCCTACCGACAGGGAGCCATTGGTTCCCAAGGTGGGAAGCTGGATCCCTGAGATGTGGCCAGGGGCCACAAGCATCAGTCCCCTCTGTGGGCAGGGTGGGGATGCAGGCATGGCTGGTCTTCGAATGTGCTGGCCAGCATGTGTGGGACCAGCCATGGTTGTACCTGGAATGTACCTCAGGCCTGGTGGGGTGGATAAAGTACGCGCCCAGCACAGCAGGCCCAGTCCAGCTTACCCACATGCTGGAGACATTCCTGTGGTGCGCTGGTGCAGTAGCCCAGAAGGTGCCTACCCACACCTGGGCACCAAACGATTCAAGTAGTACACCTAGTAGCTCAGAGCACTTTCCCTCTGCCAATGCAGGCTGAAAGTGCCCATGCCACCCGTACAAGTTGGAAACTGGCCCCCTTCACCCATGTGTGGGTTTGAGTGCCCAGGCCAGGAATGGATGGGGTTGGCCTCTCCAATCCGGGCGTCCATGTCTACGACTAGGTGGGGTGGTTCCTATGTGGAGGCGCACATGGCCGAAAAGACAAACCTACCTTAAGGGGGAATATGA
Source organism: Pleurodeles waltl (assembly GCF_031143425.1). Taxonomy (NCBI): domain Eukaryota; kingdom Metazoa; phylum Chordata; class Amphibia; order Caudata; family Salamandridae; genus Pleurodeles; species Pleurodeles waltl. Next base: position 858,990,062 of record NC_090450.1, on the reverse strand, counting down.
CTTGTTCCCTAGAGCTATTTAACGATTGGATTAACAAAAGTCTAGATATTGTCCTCCCCAATACATCAAGGTCAAGAAGAAATCTGAAAAAAGGTGCTCCTTGGTTCTCCTCCCACCTAGGTCTATTAAAGAGGGGCTGCAGACGTTTGGAAAGAAAATGGAGAAAAACTTATGAGACCTTGCTTAAAGTTAAATATAGGAAGGCCATTAGATTGTTTCATGCGGAAATTAAATCAGCACATTACTGGATTCCCTCAAATCTAGTTCCCCCCTAGACCCAACACCTCCCACTATCTTAGCGGTGGGTTCATCCATTATAGTTCCTATTTTGACTAGTATGTGGAATCTGTCATTGTCCAGCAGTATCATTCCCCATCAGTGAAAACATGGTATAGTGAAACCTTTGCTCAAGAAACCTAACCTAGATGCGTCTGTGCTTAATAATAAGATTTCCTTGCTGACAGCTCTCTCCAAGATATTGGAAAAACATGTGAACACTCATCTCTCCAATTTTCTTGAGGACAATAATATTCTTCATCCTTCCCAGACTGGCTTCAGACCTCTACACAGCACGGAATCAGCGATGTTTGGAGTCACTGAGGAGGTCAGGAAGCGTCTTGATTCGGGGCTGATGTCAGCGATTATTCTTCTAGATCTCAGTGCCACTTTTGACACTGTGGATCACAGCATTCTACTTCAAAGAATGAGGGAGACTGGAGTGACAGGCTGAGTTGGTTGTCCTTTTTTTAGAGACAAGATCATTTCAGGTATTAGACTGTTTGTTTCTCTCCAGCTGCTTCAATAGCCACTGGGGAGTGCCTCAAGGCTCTTCACGTAGCCCTACTTTATTTAACATCTATATGTCACCTTTGGCAAAGATAGTGGAGCCATATGGTCTTTCATTAGTTTCATATGCGGATGAAACCCAGCTGGTAGTCTCCTTCTCAACTGAGCAGAATTCATCGGAGTAGGCTCTTGCCCCTTGCCTAAGGGTAGTGTCCGAATGGATATCTGAATGTAAACTCAAGTTAAATGGGGATAAGACAGAGGCCATGATCTAGGCCATTTTTCCCAGCTGAATTCTATCTCTCCTGTGCTTCACTCCTTAGGTGAACTGCCCCCTCCTAAGGAATACATCAAGAGCTTAGGAGTATGGCTCGACCCATGGCTAATCATGGACCATCAGGCTAAGAAAATCTCTTCCGCCTGCTTTGGTACGCTAAGACTCCTCAGAAAGATGTTTAAAATACTTCCACCTATTGCAAAGAGGCTCATCATCCAGGCACTCATCATTTCTCGCCTGGATTATGGTAATGCCTTGTACCTCGGTGCGCTGAAATATGTTAAAAGGGAACTAAAGGTGGTGCAAAACACTGCTACCCCCGTTCTTTGTAATATACCTAGACACAAATTGACCAAATCAGCTCTCTCTACTCTGCACTGGCTCCCAGTTGAGCAACGGATAAAATGTAAAATGCTGTGTTGCATTCACAGAGCCCTCTATAACAAAGGTCTTCTGCATTTGCAAATTCCTACCTCTTTCCACTATCCTGCTAGACATCTCAGGTCGTCCTCGGCAGCTCTTGCCATAATCCCCTTAATAAAAAAGTCTAAATGGGGCAGAAGCTCCATGGACTACCTTGATGCTAACTTGTGGAACTCTCTGCCCATAGGCCTATGGCTAACCAGCTACAAATTGTCCTTTCATCGTCTGCGTAAAACTTGGTTATTTTGATCTTCACCCTCAGTTTGTGTTCTGAAGATTTCCATACAGCTCTGGGAGGCCTTTGGGTAGCCATGCGCTCTATAAATCCTCATAACATAATGTAACATAGCAATGGCGCACATATTTACGCACAAGTGTTCATGATAGCAATGGAGCCTGAGGGCTCAGGCCGACTGAGGTACATGACCACTGTGGTGGTGGCTGTGACTGAAGTGTCACCTGCCTTGGCAGGTTGGTGCATGCTCTAGGACACAAATGCCTGGGAAGTGCCAAACACTCACGCTTGTACACACTGCCACTGAGAGCTAATCTATCCATACAGTGACATGGGACATCGTGGCTTATTAAGTCCATTTGCAATAAGGGATTGCAGGGAAGCAGCCTGATACTGTTTGGCATCCTTGGACTCAGGGTGACATTAGTAACAGTAGCTTTGTCACCCCTGGCCAGGAAATGCCACTTCTGGAAAGTGGGTATTTCTAGGCATTGGGGCTAGTTCTGGTGCCCCGGAAAATAGGCTTCATTCCAGAGGTCCCTGGGGAAGAGCACATCTGCACATTCCCCTGATGACCGCTATAAAACTCCGGCATCCAGAAAGACAGATGCCTGCCATTTGGGTCCTGGTGGGATAGATGGCGGGAGAGGTTGTTACACTTGGCTTACCTGGACCAGAGCCTGGCACCCATACAGATAAAGATAAAGATCTGCCTACCAGGACCCCTGGGCAGACATGGAGGAAATTTAGGGTAGACATCTGTGGTTGAAAGGAATACTCTTCGAACCACCCCCCACTTCAAAGGTTTTACTTGTATAAGTAGGTGCACTCAAAGTCTGCAAATTAGAGTACCAAAAACGGATATGCGGAACCTGTGCAGCTGGATGCGTCAGCACACTATCAGAGGAAAATGGGGTGACCAGGAAGATAACTGTTCAAAGATGGGGATCCGCACACCCTTACCGATTAGAGGCTGACCACAGGCCGATTGCAAGCTGCTGTGTGGCATCCTGAAGTGGCTCTCCAGGGGCAGGTTGGTTGCTCCCTGTTCTCTGCAGAGGCCTTGGGGACATCAAAAACATCCTGAGAGGGACCTACATCATGAGTGGTAATATATGGAGAGTGGTGCCTTGTGTTTGCACGTACATCATGCTAGACTCCACCTGGCAGGAGCGGTGTGCCAGGAACTAAGCCTGGAGACCGGGTGCACCATGTGTGCGGTAGCAACGAAGTGCTCATGCAACTGGGTGTGTGGGCCTTCATCGTGGGGGACCATTGCACCCCGAGATGACTTGTGAAGGGAACGGATCACTGTTGCGGGTTCCTGCTGGGGGCTCATTGAGATTGAAGGGTAGCATTTCTCTTGTGTGACCCTTGGCTGCATGTTCATTGTGTGCTTTGCCCGTTCATAGGTTGCAACCTGTGGAGGTGTTGGTACAACCCGAGGAGTGCTTTACACGGCCTAGTATTGCACAGCAGAACGTACGTCTAGTGTTTTCTTCCAAAGACTCCAGTACTGCTAAGGTCATAGCATACTGGGTAGAGTACCTCAACCCAGAGGGGCACTGAAACCAAGTTCCAAGTGGAACCAGAAGGTCTGGTATGGTTCAAGTCATCGCGCACCAGACTACTGCCTTCTGTTCAGGGGGGTACAATGCTAGTACTTGGTCGAAGGAACCTGGTGCCATCCAGGAACCCCCAGCCAATGGGGGCACAGCACTGAGCTCTTTCTACGTGGGATCTACCCTGTCTGGGGCCACGGAAGTTCACGGGCATCAAAGAGAGTGTCTTCAGTCTGCAGACATGGACATATTAGATTGTTGTGTGCACTAGAAGTGTCTTGGGTGGGTTGAGTCAACACACCCTGACAGCGCCTATCCATTCTAGAGGTGCTGAATTTGGTTACTATTTGGTAATATTCGATTGTCTGGCGTGGCTGGATGCCTCTGAGTTTAATGGATGACCCGATAACCATCCCCTTGTGTTTTGCGAACCTCTGAGTGAACCTCCTATTGGGAACCTGAACGTCTGTGTTTACTGGCTGTTGTCTTTCCGTTCTCCCACCTTGATCCTGACACCCTGACACCTGGGGACTTGTGACTTAGCGGTAGGGGAATGGGTGCTCAGGGGAAAGTTATTATAATCTATGGGGTTAGGGTGGGGTGAGGTTAACTGGAGGTTGGTTGGCAAGTAGAGGGCAGGTTGGGACCCAGATGATGTGCAAGCATGAGAGTATCCACTTGCCAGTTACCGTGGCATCATATTAGGGTGCCAGAAGCGAGTGTGTATGAGAGTGTCTTTGTGCATACCAGCCATAACTAATACCCAGGCCCCATGCCTAGGCACATGGTGGATGTGCGGAAGTGAGTCTGAGCAAGAACGAGTGAGTGCTGGGGCAGCATGGTCGTATTGTTGGGTACTTAGGCTCTGCCAGGAAGTTCATAAAGTTGACATCACAGTTTACTCGTGTGGCTGGGGCCGTGGGTGTAGGTGGGAATGTGGCTTACCTTGATATACATTGTGCTGCTGCTCTCAGCCCCAGAGCGCACCCTGGATTGCAAGTGTTACACTGATTGTGGGTACCACGAGGGTGGGCCTAGTACTGACAGTGGGTGGGCACCTTATGGGGTTGCAGGGAGAGAATGAGTGGTTTCCTGGTACATATATATGCAGTGATCAATGTTTAATGCAGTGGGGCCTATTAGCGTGCTCTGCAGGGGTAATTGAGATTCACGCCCAAGTTTACATTGAATATAATTGTGTGTTGTGTGCTCATTGCCATTTACACTGAGATCACATTGTACTGAAATTGCGTTAACCACGTGTGTGTGTTGAATACAAGTTTTCTATACATACAACCCATGTGAAGTCTCTTTTTGGAGTGGTTCAACCATGGTGTTGTGGGAACGTGGAGTGTTGTAGCTTTACACATAGCCTCTGAGATAAGCCTGACTGCCCAAGCCAAACTACTTAAGGGTTAGCGCAGGTTATCTAGCAGGTGTTCTTATCTACCCCAGACAGGTGTGGCACATTCTCCCTAGCTGAGCTTAGCTTTAGCCAGGCGGACCAAGCCACCTCCAACACACTCATACTAAAAAAAAAGAGTTAACAACTCTGAGGGAACCTATGTTAACAATACTAATTTGGTACCCAGACTCCTGAGGAATACTCAGTCAGCCATTTCGTTTTTCATCTTAGCACATGTCAGGGCTCAGGGCTTTGGCAGTCTGTGTATGTTGTAAACCAATTATTTTTCATTGTATAGCATTGCATAGCATGAGGCTACCATGTGCCTGGTCCCGGGGAGTATACCCCACTCATTCGGTCTTCTATTGTCCTCCCAAATCATAAGCATTTTACTGATTACTAAACTGTGATTACAGCAAATTCTGATATCAAGCCATAGGGGATGTTCCACAAATCTTGCATCCAGAATGTTATACCTGTCAGCCTTAGGGTGGTTTTCCCCCAAACATTTTTGCCTGGTTTTCTTTCATTTTTGCTGTATCTTTTTGTGGGCTTTAGGACTCTAAGCAATTCACCACTTCTGCCCAGTGCTAAGGTGCATGTGCTTCTCTCCTAAACATGCTAACCTTTGTGTATTCACAATTGGCATATTTAATTTACTTATAAGTCCATTGCAAAGTGGTATACCAAATATCTAGGGCCTGTAAATTAAGTGCTACTAGTGGGATTGCAGCACTGATTGTGCCACCCACTTAAGTAACCCTTTAAACATACATGTCTCCGTTTCACTGCCACTTTGACTTAGCATTTAAAATCCCTTGCCAAGCCTTAAACTGCAATTTTATTACATACAAATCACCCCTAAGGTAGGCCATAGATAGCCCATAGTTCAGGGTGCTATGTAACTAAAAGGGAGGGCTTGTACTTTTGGGTTTTACATGCCCTGGTACTGGGAGGCATACTCCTCTCATAGGTCAGCATTGGGAACTCCTTAATATACCTTTAAGCTGTAATTCCTGGTCTGAAAGGAGTAGCTGCAATATGTTTCATATAATTGGAATGGTAATGATAAATTCTCTCTACTGGTAAAGTCTGATTTTTTTTAAATGCCACTTTTAGAAAGTGGGCATTTCTTTGCTCTTACAGCTGTGTGTACCGGCAGCCTGTCTCCAATACACATCTGGGGTGGGTGACAGCTACACTTTGTGCATTCCCTGTAAACAGCCACAAACGCATGGACTTTAGGTGTGTCTGATCACACATCTGCATTCATCTTCATTCTGATAGCTCTTCCTGAGCAGGAAGGGTGGAGGGGAGTAGACACTTACACCTGAATAGGGAGTGCTTGTCTTCACACGAAGGGCTGATTTCCCACTACTGATAGCCTGGAGCTAGGGCTGAGGAAGAAAGGACCTCTGTGCACTTCAAATCTTAGAAGTCATCTCCAATTCAACGGCACATTTTGGTATGAGAACTGGGTCTCCGACCCTACCAAATCAGTACACTCCTGGACCTGTGAAGATTTGTGCCAGGATTAAGGACTGCTGTACTACAAGGAGTACCACTCTGTTGGACTGCTTTCTGCTTTGATGAGTTACCATGCTGCCTGCTGATCTCTGTCCTGCTGAGGAAGGTCTGGACCCATCTCATCTGAACCCAGAGTAATTCCAAAGCCTGGCCTTGTTAACTTGCCTTCTGTTTTCCTGCTGTCTGTCTCAGGGACATCATAGAGTGCCTCCAACCTGCAAACAGCACCTGAACTCTGTCTCCTCTGAGCCCTTCTCTTCCAAGTGTTGGCAAAAAAAACCACGCATAGACGTTGCCCCAATCAGAATTGGTGCATTTCCTCCAGACGCATTGCCGCTGCTGCCTGAATTGCATACACTGCATTGCAGGCTGAGCAACGCTTCGTCCCCAGATTCAGATGCATCTTCGATCCTGTGTGCCTCTGCACCACTGCATGGCTCCAAACCAGCGGTTTGAGGATGATGCATTGCCTTGACGCCTAACACTACCTGATCTTTGATGCAACCTCAACACTGCACAGCTCAGAACCAATGCATCATCTACAGCTCCTCGATCCACAGCAACACATCTCCTTCATGCATCGAGCGCTTGAGGTCTACACTTCTTCCAGCCGAGGTACTTTTTCAGCAGTAGCCAGCCTGCCCTCCATTGCTGTTGGCCTGAACTTTGGATTTAACATGATCTAGCACAACCTCAAGTAACCTCTTGGCACTATTGACTTCTAAGCACTATTCTTGGTTTATTCTTTAAAAAATCATATCTCGACTTCTACTGATTGGCTTTTTGGTCTTGTTTTGCTCATTAAACTGTAATCTATTTTTTTAACCCTGTGTAGAGTACTTTTTGTGGTGTTTTCATTGTGTTACTGTGTGTTTGTATTGCACAACTATTCAACACATTGCCTCTTTAGATAAGCTTGACTGTTCTGTTCCAAGCTACCAGAGGGCGAGTGAGCACAGGTTGTATCTAAGTGTGTATCTAGTTTACCCTGACTAGAAGTAGTGGTACTTGCTTGTACAGGGTGTATACTCTGACAACCAGAAACCCCAGTTCTGACACAGAGCATCTGAGAATGACCCCCAGTTAAATATTTTAAGGTGTTTGTAGCCTTATGCCATCCAGATGGGTTATGGGGCAGCACAAACCTCATATTGCCTCTCACATCTTGTCTATGTCTCCTTTTAAAGATCAGACAGGGGCACCAACTCAGCCAGAGCCATTTGTGTTATATAAGTGTTATAGGGATTTATGATTACATCATTTTTACATAATTACTTAACAATGGCAAGGAATGGCACCAAATATGTCATCTCTAAGATTTATCATATTTAACTGTGTCTTCCAGATGTATTTTTGAAGCTAATTCACTCAAGACCAGTGATATTGTTAGCAATAGCTGCAACCAGACAGTAGTTACAAATGCAGTAGGCCTCTCATCTTTTGGCATTCCTCACTAGGCAATGCTAATTAAATTTGGGTTGAATTATCCTATTCCACATACACCTAGTCTAAAGATCTGCAACTAGTCTGGAGCTGCTGCATTTAAAGTAAAATGCATCTGTTATATTAACTGGACACCTTCAAATATTGACAGGTCACCTGACAGAATCTCAGGTCAGTAACCGAGGCTTCAATGACTGAAGAAGGGCTCCAAGTATTATCAGAGCACATGGCTTGCGGCCTAGTCACCACAACTCTGACAGCAGCAAAAGCCCATATCATACCAAGGCAGTGATGTTGCAGTCAGTAGTTCCCAGCAGAGTAAGATATTGTCAAAGTTTTCCTTTCCCTATAAGAGGTAGCAAGCAACATTGCTGTCATGCTTTAACATGGAACATTTAGCCATGTGAAACACTTTTGTAGTTCAAAAATTAATTGCCTGCACACTGGCATAACCTACTCATACATATAACTTGTTACATATAGCATAAATACCTCAGCCATTGTTCAATGATAACAGCTATTGCTATCATTCCTTTTGCCAGTATTCAGAATATCAGTGTAGGAATGACCAAAGGCTGACGAGGCCTTAATAAAATTCAGCACATGGCCTACCGATCATAGCAGATATAAGTGGAATGTATTAGCTGACAAAGACACCTTGGTGATACTCCTATGTATCCCTGTTGAGAAGGGAAAATCATGACATTTTAGCAAAGGACAAGGGTCTGAAGCTCAATTTGTAAAAGATAAAAATCAAGATGCCCTAAAAGCAAAAGAAGGAATGCCATGCGTTAATGGAATTCCTTGCGCTCATATAACTATTTAATGTAGTATTAGTACATTATACTGTGTTGACGTATCTAGGGCGCAAAGTAATGCTGTACATTTTATGGTGGGTATTGAGCAGTTAGGTATTTTGTAGATGAGTATTGAGTGCTGGGAGAAATAATTCTTATGCTGTTATTCGTAGGATGGTTTCAGAGCTGAGAAGCCCTTATCAAGGCTAGGCGTGAACTTCCATGAAGCTCCCTTCAAAGTATAGGAATGAAGGACAAGTTTATGATGTGTGTGTGTGTGTTGTGCAGAACAATGTTCTTTCCAGATCTTAGGTGTATAGCTTTACAAGGCAGGTCCTCTGGTGCTTTACTTTTTGCACTTCTGATGACGTTGTGGCTTTGTGTATTACATTGGCCTCAAGAGATGTTCCTTTTTACTGAAGTAGGGTGTTGCTCTTGATGTAAGTGCCTGAAAGGTGATACTGCAAGTTTTGGAAATATTGCAGCCGCTGTGTATCCATCAGTTTCCTTCTTTAGACGGACTACAACAGTGGAATCGCCTCACTCTGCTCTTTAAAAACATACCTCAGCTACATGAGGCAGGCCGACAGCTAGGCTGATAGAGTTTTATCACTGAACACATATTAAAAAAAGATCCAATTGGAACGGTGATTTTAACTTCAGTAGTATTTAGAATGTGCCTCCTAGTCACTTAGTATCGCCCTCAGATTAGATGGATATCCGTAGCGCTCGTAATTTACGGTCAAAGAAACAGCATTATTTATTAGAGCCTACAGTAGGAGAAAGGCAAAGTCTTTTAAATTCCAGAGTACTCTCTCCTTTTCATTTGCTTGCCGACTTCACTTCTAAAAACGTTTATAAACATTCTAGACTGACCTTTTTTCTGAACTACAATTCATCTTTAATAAATCTTGTGCAATCTTCAATATCTCTGCGGGTACTGAATGTAACACAGAGGATGCCCTGCAGAAAGGTGTTTCATTGCAGCCATCTAATTTCTGCAATCCCAGGGGTCCTGGCCACACATTTTTCTGAGCCACTCGTTCCTCTCTGTGGTCGGTCATTTACAAAATGGCGGGGGCAACACATCTCAGAACAATATCCTTCTCTTCCTGCTGATCCCTTCCCCAGAAAGCAGCGGGGAAGAATAGTTGTCCCTTGACCCTCTTCCCTTCCTCGAAAAATAATGTATTTGTTGAACGAGAATCTTCTTATCTCTTTGGTATTTCTGCTTTCATCCAAGAATAAAAAGGCTGGTTTGATATTTAGCTCGTTCTACCTTCAGAATCAAATGAAATGTCCTGATGTCTTGAACAATCACTGTAAAGTTAACGACTCTAGAAGAAAATAGGCCATTTGATCTGACAATCAATGTTTTGCTAGCTCTAAACCTTCATTATTATGTACTGCGTTTTCTTTCTTTTAAACACAGATGCAAAAAGAAAGAAAATCCATTTCCACCCTGCACTCTGCAGTATGGGGTCACTTATTTGGCAAGTTATTGTTAAGATGGCCAACACGTTCCGTGTCATCACAGACACTTTTTCCAGTCCAGTGCTTTCATGTGGCAAACTAATGCATGTTTTCCATCAAACTAATTCCAATAACTTAGCATTTATCAATAATTTTAATGAAAAATTCCCAAGAGGAGACAAAGGCTCAGATTTTACGAGGGCCTAGCACCTCTTTACGCCACATTAGCGTCATTTTTTTATGCTAATGTGGCCAAACGAGGCATGCATTGCACCGCTTTGTAACCCCTTGCACCACATTATGGCTGCACCAAGCATAATGTATGCATGGGAGGACATCCCCCGTTGGGGAGCAGGGGCCCAAAAAATGAGCCAAAAAACGGTGCAAAGAAATCTAAAAGATTTCTTTGCACCATTTTTTTCTGCATTTATAACACCTGCTCAGAGCAGGCTTTAAAAGGGAGCTCACCATTATTTATAATGGGCCCCTATGTACTGTTCAGGGTTAGCGCCAAAGAGATTTTGGCGCTAACCCTAAACAGTACATCAATAGCGTAAAAAATGTTAATGCTATTGCCCCCTACCCTGCGCTGTGGTGCACCATATTTTAAATAAGGTGCACACACGGTGCCGGTAGGGGGGGCGCAAGGAAAATGGCGCTGCACCCAGTGCAGTACCACTTTTCTTTAATTTGCCCCAAAGTGTTCATCCCAGGTGACATGGAGTTATGTGATCACCCTATGTTTGTCTTTAGGTTTAATGTCAAAGTAGGCCTTGATCACGAGTGACCCCGAGTGTGTTGTGCTTTTTACTGCACCAAGAAGAATTACCCCAGGGACCAGAATTTAGGGGCATATTTATACTCTGTTTGCGCCAAATTTGTGTCATTTTTTAATGCAAATTCAGTGCAAACCTAACTCCATATTTATATTTTGACATTAGACACGTCTAGCATCAAAATATAGGAGTTTGCGCCATTTTTTGGATACATGCACCTACCTTGCGTCAATGAGATGTAAGGTAGGCATTCCCATCCAAAAAATGGTGCTATCCTCGTACCCGCATATTTATCTCCCATGCTAAAATGATGCAAGGGTGGTAGGAGGGGCTAAATAATGGTGCACCATTATTTAACGCTTGGGTCAGGCCAGGCGTTAGGGGACCTGTGGACTTATTTCCATGTTTAAACACCATGGAATGGGTCCAGAGGTGCCCACCCCAGGACCCAGGGACACCCCCACCCACACCAGAGGGACACCACAGGATGAGGGACCCCATCCCTGGTAAATAGAGTAAGTATTGGTAAGTATTTTCTTTTTTTTTAATTGCTGTGGGGGGGGGGCTAACTTGGGGTCCCCTACATGGCACAGGGTGCACTGGCCATGCCCAGGGGACACTTGTCTTGTTTGCTGGCCATTGGGGTGGTGGACATGAGTCCTGTCTTTCCTAAGACAGGAGTCATGTATTTGGTGGTTGTGCACCAGGAAATGTTCTAGTCTGGTTAGAGGAATTTTTTTTGCCTCTAACCAGGCTAGCATCATTTTGTAACGCACAACCCATTTCTTTCCTAACACCAGCCCCACCTGGCTAGCATCTTTTTTTAAGACTCTAACCCAAGTTTAGAGCCGGCTTGCGCCATTCCTTTAGTATGGCGCCCTGCTGACGCTGTGGAATGGCGTAAGCGGGCACTATACTTTTTGCCACAAAACTGCATTTGTGCTGTTTTGCAGCAAAAAGTATAAATCTGGGCCTAAGTGTGTGTGATAAATATCAGCTATTACAAGTTGAGCAATTAAAATGGGGCATATCATGCAGATTCCGATGCTGAACACATCCTTATGTTGTTATGTGCCAAGCCTTTCCCTTGTAATTTTTCTGCTTTTTCCATTTGTCAAAATTTATCGGAGAAGGACGTGGGGAGGTACGAAGATGCAGTCTTTATCGTACCCAGTAATTACCAATTGTGCTAAACATCGCACCAATTATAACTGTAGTCTTTGTGCTAATAGATATTTAACAGGATTGTTAATTAACAAGAATTAACAAGGTCCTCTTAATCAATGTCTTACTCTCACAGTGATTGGGAGAAATCACAGTGAAAATTCCGGTTGATTAGTTGTAATTGATTTTTCTTGCATCAATTTGTGGACGAAAAGTTTTTTAACATTGCCCTGTATGCGTCCAATTAAAAAAACTGCAGGAATAGTTTTACCGATCAAAAGGAATTACGAACCGAAATCGATACACCATTAAACACCAATGAGCAGTTTTATGATGCAACTTGAATCAGAATGTTCCCTATAGCAGGTTGAGTTGAGTCCCACATACCACCGATGTCAGCCTCCAGAAACTATGTTCACCCACCACAATACATTATTTGACTTATTGGATCTTGTGAGAAAATCACATATGGAGTCTTTGTGGCTGGATTTTTTGAATTGGATAAATTAGTATATAGTGACAAGTGAGCAGCACATTCATTTTTATACTTATTAACTAAATACATTTAAACCCAGTGAGCGAGAGACACAAAGAAAGAGAGAAAAAAAGAAAGAGAGATAGATAGAGGGAGCGCACAAAGGTGCGACAGTGTTTTACACAAAATCTCAAATACCAGGGGATCATCTCAAGGAATGACTGATGGTAAATAATAACTTTTTAGATTCTGGTCCACCAAATTTCATCTGGTCATAGAGGTAAAAAGTTTTTAACATAGTTGCAAAATGTAGTTTGGCATTTGAAATAGGGAAATAAACACTACATGTGGCAAACTTCTTTAAAAACATTACTGTGTGACATGGGCTTCAATTCACCAAAATGTCAGCAGTAGCGAAAGTGACATCATAGACCCTTTGACCTGAATGATTTTACAGGAAGTGATGTCACATGACCTTTAGCCTCATGACATCACAATAATTGCACCTACACTTGCCCTAACTCACTCATTCTCATTCTCATTCTCTTGCTCACTCTTACTCTGGCCCACCTATACATTCCCACTCAATCGGCTTCACAGACAGACACTATATCACACACTAACATACAGGCTTACACATACACATGTTGCGTAGGTTCTCATTATGGTAATGAGGCTACTGGATTTGGGTGGTTCGATCACATGGATTGCGGGTACTGAGTGCAATTCCACACCAGGTGACACCTGTCGGCCTAATCCGGGTTTTACGGCTAACTAGCAGCACCTCATCTCTGGCCGAGATGATAGTGGCAACCGGGCACATGGAAAGATAAGACTCCCCAAGGAATAGTGGTAAATCAGATCGCATCCCTTTCTTTCAGTTACTGAAAATCTCACTCAGGCAAAGACAACAGAGGCAGAATATGGTTCAATAAGCATTTATTGAAATAACTGCATATTAGATAAAATCGTATATATAACAATAACTAGGATGATAAAACACAATAAAAGCAATCACATGACTAGAAGTGTAAAACACAGAAACAGTCCTACCATACTGTGAAAAGAGGGATGGATCTATAATCCTCCTGCCTACGCCAAGTATGAGGACAGCATTCTAAGCCTAATATGCCCTTCGGGTTTCCCCCTGGGAGAACATCATCCCTGATACCTGGAGAAGAGGCCTGTAGTCTAGAAAGACACCATCCCCAAATGGAGCAGGGGTTCGGCCGTCTAAGCAGGTAGCTGTAGCGAAGCAATCAGCAATCAGCACACAGTCATGATCATCTGGCTGGATCTTCCTCTAACGTGTCTGGAACAAATGGGTGTTCTTATAATAAAACAGATAACATTTTAAGAAATGGTCCCCTCTTTCTGTGAATGTTGGAGGCACAGCATACCACATTTGTCAGCAATTCTATCTGACTGTAGCCTTGGAAAGAGCACAGAGTCTCTGCTAAGAATGCAATGTTTTCGTAAGCGAAAGGACAATGTGATAGAAATAATAAAACAGCACTGCAAAAGTGGCTCTTGCTAGAAAAATAAAGCCATGCTGAACAAAATGTATCTAGGTGAAAGTGAACATCTGCAGCCCTCAGTAGCTAAAATAACGTAGAAATATGGCAAAATAGCTATACAACACACACACTCTCTTACCAGAACTCTCTCTCACCCACATGCATGCATATAAAATATACAGATAAGTATTTTATTTCATTTACCTAAGATGCCAGTGGAGGTTTTGTTCCAGGTCCTGCTGTTCCACATTTTTATTACATTATTAGTAAATGATAGATTATTAAATACTATTAATGTAATACAAAATGAGCAAAAAATGAGTCTGGAGCCTGACGCTGGTAATACGAGCTATCCCTGTGTTCTTGACACGTTTTGCCACCTCTGAGACCAGGGGTCCTAAAGGCAGTGCCAAGGGTCACAAAGGGCAAGCCAGGGATTGCAGCTGCGACCCCTGGAGACCCCTAAATGAGTCCATGCTGTGTGAGCTGCTCAAACCTGAAGTGAGAGACATTATTCTCCAACGAGCTGATGAGAGAGAATCGTTTTTACTCTCACTGGGGCAGTGAAGAGATGGCTGGCTCGAGCATGAACAGACCTCAGCTAATCCAAGCCAGCGCCACACTAGTCATCACCAGTCTTGCTTTTATTCCTTTGTATTGTATTTGGGTGCTGGGAAATGTACAGTTACAAGTACTAGAGTGTAAAGCAAAAAATGAATACTTGATGAGAGGTGTGCAGAGTGTTGAGTTAGATACAGGGGCGGCAGGTATGCATTTCATGTACAAAATGTAGTAATATTGCTAATGTGAAAAGTAGACAGGCAATTTTTGTGACACCTTTGGTCAGCCCTGGTTTTACAGTGAGTAGCACTTTGTGTTTTGAAAATTCCATGACCATACCTAAACTTTGAAAATTTACTGACTTAAAAGTCAGGACTGGATAAACGTGTCACATATGAAATTAGACCAAATGGCAGATTTCGGTGTAAAGCTGGGCCAGTAGTGTATGGTCTCTTGTGGTGGAATGCCCAATGAATGTGGTTTTAGATCAGGGGCCACAGTTGGACGCATATAGAGTTGTTGCTGCAAACTGCAAAACATATAAGACAACTCACATACAGAACATACTCTGAGCAAAACTTGCAACTTTAAAACGTTACGTGTGTTTTCAATACTTTCAAGCAAGGGGGTGAAATACCAATGAATGCTGGCTTCTAATTTTCAAAACAGTCAGGAAATGAAAAATTACTTTTGTATTTTTTGTACGACTCTCTTTATGACTCGCTGGTTTTAGGAAATTTCGTGCCATATTTACAAGAAAGTGGGACATCACTAGTGATGCTCCACTTTTCTTGGGGCCCCCTTGCGTCCCCAAATGCCACCGCAGTAGCGCTGTATTTATAATACGGCACACCATGGCTCATGTTAGGGGCAATAGCATAATTTTTTTACGCTATTGTAACACTTTACTGGATTAACGTAAAATAAATTACGCTTATCCAGTATAGTGATAAGAGGCCCACTGAAATCAATGGGAGCCTCATTTTAACGCTAGAAATGGTGCAATGGAATCTTGTAGATTCCATTGTGCCATTTTTAGCGACCCTCTAAAAAGGGAACACCCCCTTTGCATACATCATGCATATATTATGCATGATGTGGCGCAAATAGTTTACAAGGTGGCGCAAACCTATGTTGTGCCACCTTGTAAATATGCCGCTATGGTAGTGGCCCATTAGCGTCGCATTTGTGGGAAACATTTTGCCGCAAATGTGGCGTTAAGGGGAGCATGGACCTTTTAAATCTGGCACTTCCATTCCTATATGTTTGGTGCCAGTAGTCACACAATGAATGAAGTGGTTCACTCCACCAAGTTTATTCAACTACTTTACTATTACTGTAAAAAAAAAGTCCTTGCCCTAAAGGAAGCCATTGCTTGTTCACCAGCGATATTTATTGAGAGACCCTAAATGGTGATGTGTTTTGAAAGGATCAAAACCTTTTGAAAACAAGCTGCCCTCTGAAGAGAGATGGGGCTCTGAAAGCAATCGGGCAGAAAATACTTTTCATTAGATAACTTGTGTGGATTCTGTATCTTAGAGGTCTAAAAAGCCTACCAATTTATTTGTATGGCCTTTTTTTTTGCTCAGTTTGTGTTTTCTTTTGCTATTTCAAGACAGCATGGTTCAATGGAATTAAACATGGTTGTTTACTAGAGTGCATCATTCACCTCTTCTGTTTTTGAAAAGTCTTAAACGTTTTGCACTTACCTTCAGTAAGGCAGGGTGCCACATAGGGCCAACTTTACAAAGAATGCACACAATGCAGCGCAGCAACCAAAATTGCTGCGGTGCGTTGCATGATATTTTGACTAATATTGGGCACTGTCTTTCTACCTCCTCTAGTACACTGTATGCTGCCACCATATTGCAAGGGTGTGGGATTGATGACAAGGATTGGTTTTGTACCAGAAGAGGAACATTCCAGTACAAAATGCTATACTTTGACATAGTTAAAACTTGTATTCTTTCTATGTATGTTGTATGTTGTACAGTACAGTACAGAACACATGCAAGTTAGAGAAGTTGGGAGAAAAAAAACATTTCTCTAACGTTACGCATGCCTCAAAGAGATGTAAATTATTTGCATAAACCCTAACTCCCATTGTGAGTAGATAAGAATTTGCAATAAAACCCCTGTGTTGTTGCATTGGAATGCCCATGTTCCACACATGGTATGCCTAATTGACGCAAAGTACCACACAGCGCTACTCTGCTTTGGGGTTACTTTCGCAAAATAAATCCCAAAATCAACAGTTTTCCCCAGTTTGTATGGCATTTCTAATTCAAACCTGGTGCAAAATACTGATAAATGTGGTCCTTTGGTTCTTAATTTCTATGCCCCCCCCAAAAAATATATAAATATGTTAAAAAATAAAAATAAAATCTGACATACTGAGAAATAACCTTTATATAATACTATTTCTTCATTTGCACACACCATGTAAGTACTTCTGCCCACATCTGTTTAAAAGTCAAGTGCCTTATATAGTGCTAGTTAATGAATAATGAAAACATAGAAGAGGAGCATCGACGCGGAGTCACCTATTATCTTCAACCTGCATAATTCTGTTAGAATACCTTACTTTAGTATAGGACTTCTTGCTTTTACCTTTCCATACTATATGCATATGTGATTGAGAATTGCTGCTTGTTTGTCTTTTCTATGTACCTCCCAAACGTTACTTTGTCATCTTTGCCGGCTTGCTTTCTGCTCAAAGAGCTTCGCCCCCTTTGAAACAACTAAAAGGAACAATAGATATGTTTTCTCATGTCTGCCTAATAATGTGTTTCTAATTATAATTCATTTAGTTCTATTAAGCTGATGCAGTACAATTTTTTTAATAAGGTATTTCCTGTGTCCAACTTTCGTAGGGCCAGGCTTGGAGCTCAAGCCTTTTCAGTGATCTCCCATTTGAGTTACATGCTGAACCCAATTATTTTGCAAGTTTCTAAAAACTGTCTTATTTCAAGCATTCTAATACTTCATCTTAAGCACCAAAATGCATTTTTAGGCAATTGCACACTATATAAATTAAATAAATACATTGATATCAATTGCACACTAAAGATGTTGGCCAGAACATCTGCCACTTTGTGGGAGATGTCAAATGCTAGCAATTTCTAAATAAGACCCAGAGTATTGAGAAGGAGCAGATGGAAAGAACCAGCTGGATAAGGTACAGTAGATGCAGTGGCAGCTCGCGGCATCCAGAAGGGGCAGGGTGCTGCACAAAGCGGGGAGATAGGGAATTAAAAATTAAATGAATTACAAAAAAAACACCTTCTTGCCGCTGCGTCCCGCTCCTCTTCTCTGCTGGCTGCAGACAGGCACAGGCTCCCAGCCTGCCCTGCGGGCAATCCTGAGGACGCTCCCAGGCATACTGGGAGCCTGTGCAGGCTCTATCCGGCCCAGCAACTGTGTTGCTGGGCTGGAGAGAGCCCTGAGCGCATGTGTGTTTGACCTGCCTGAGAAGGCTGGCCAAGCACATGTGCGCTCTTCACTGCTCATCACCCCTGTTGCCCAGCACCTTTTACTAAAAAAACATAATAAATAAATTATGTTTTTTTAGTAAAAGGTTTGCAGCTGCCTCTGTTGGCGGGGGACGAGGCTCATCTGCCCTAATGGAGGAGCCGCCTCCGAGTAGGTGTTACATGTGTCTTTGGTCAGCGGTTCTTGGCATTACTGAACGTTAATCTTTTAGTTCAATTTTTATATGCAAAAGAGATTCACAAAGGAAGGAGGCTGTAAAGTGGAGAGATCAATCCCAAAGGCATTTGTACTTTAGCTGGTAGTTGGAGGAGTTGCTAAGAGATGAGGAATTCTCTGGAATAATATCTGTACACAGAGCCAACAACAGCTTTGTGAACTGGAATGGTGTGTTCAATTTGATTAGTTGCATCATCAGTAACCAGTACAAGGTCTCCAGTTCTCGTGATCTGAACATTATAAGCAAAAAGTAAGTAAGACTGCATTTTTCTATTGTCACTGTTAGTTATTCAAGTCCTTTGCTGGCACATCACAGCTGGTTCCAATGCAGTAATTGGTATGGCAGAAGATTCAAGTGCAGTAGCTAAGCACCGGTGGGATCATTGCATGTTTGAGTCAGTGCCATTCTGGCTTCATTACAGCAGTGAAGGACATCTGGACCTGTGTAAGACTCAAAAGGACTGCTGTGCCGCTTTTCAGTAAGGACTGCGACTCTGCTGCCCCCTGTGGCTCCCTGCTGCCCTCCTGCCAGAGGGAGAAGGATTGAACCTGCATCTTGAAACCAGGACCACCATAGTGACTCCAAAGACTATTTGGCTGGCCTTCTAATCAGAGCCTCAGGCTCCAGAAACTTGCTGTGAGTCCAGCCCTTCCAAGTGGCTAGTCTGGGATCCTCGAAGTGGGCCTAAAAGCTGCTCTATCAGCTGAACTGTGGGCCGAGCAGAACAGACGCAGCGTGAGGCATCAACTTCAAAAACTCTGTATTGGATCTGCTGTGCGACATATCACCTCTGAAAAACTCTGTATTGGAGATGCTGTGCGATGCAACCTCATCTCAGGATTTCACATTGCAGCCCACAACATCATCAGAACCACCGCTTGGTGCAGGTCTATGCATCTCAAACTCCTCATCTACAGCAGTCTAGATGCTGGACTAAGATGGCAAGAATGCATCTTCCTCAAGAAGGAACTGGTATTGCTTGAGGAATGTCATGTTACTAACTAAGCCTTTAATTGGGGACACCTGCCCTGATATATGCCTGGGTGCATCACATGATATGGCCTATGTTCTTTCCACAGGTATTGCTCTAATCTGTTTTCATTCTGTTACATAGTTAGAGCAGACGCTGCTGGGAATCAATTTGTGTTGTGGCCCAGGCCGGGAGGCTTTCTTGATGGTGTTGCTCTTCATGAGGGAAAGGAAGCAACCTCCAGCCTCCCGTGTCAGGTTTCACAATGATCTCTGACTCTTCCATGGGCCTGGATAAAACCCTCATCCAACAGGTCTGGAGCACTAGGAAAAACAACAAAGCAGAGTCCGACTACACCAATGTTAGTATATATATCTTGAAGTCACAGCACTAAATCTTCAATAGGTCATCCTGCTCTCTGGCCCCACCACCTCACAGAACAATCTCAACAGAGAAGGGAGCGCTATCAAATCACAATGGGGCACCTAGGTAATTCAATTATATATCCATAAAATAGGACAATATTCCCTTCATTGAGATGGCAAGTTCTTCATTCAGTCCCTAGATACACGGGAGCCATAATGTAGAGTCTTCAAATCACTTTTGTTCTTTAGTGAAAAAATCCAGCCCAGCCAACCTGTTTCATCCCAGCAAAATGACTTCAACAGAGAAGAGAGAACAGTATATTGCTAATTCTGTTATTCCTCACAAACTACCTTCTACGCAAATGTGGAGGAACTTGTCACTGCCACCATGCAATTAATTCCTGTCAATATGCCATGTATCACAAACACTACCTCCTTTCTCCATTCCCTGATGAAGTTATTTTGGAGATCTAAAGCACTCCCTCAACACCAATATAGATATGAAGAAAGAGGTATTGAAGCAGGAGACCAATTGAGTGGTTGTGGTTATCTCCAGTGCCTATGTATTGGTATCATCTGGTCATGCTGAAAAGGAGGGATAATTTCTATTGAGCACTCTCTGCAGGCCTCAGAATGCAGCATTTTAACAATTAATACATCTGTGGTCCTGTAGTGAGAAAATCACTGACTGCTGTACAGATTATCTTGAGCTCAGCCACTGATGCATGTGTTGAATTTCCTCATATCTGAGAAACCTAAAGAGTTATGCAGAGATGAGGCAGCCAAATATCTGCAGCCGTTAGACAGTTATGATGTTGGTTTACAGGGCTTGAAAGGTTAAAGTATCACTGACAACCTCAATGAACAGATCAGGTCCAGGTAGTAGAGTCAAACTCTAAGACTGATTGGGGGCAACCCATTAGGGGCACCCACAGACACACACTGTAAGCTTCACGGTTGAGGAGGATCACAAAAATTCCTTGTACAGAAGATGCATCTGCTGGGGCTCCCAGCAATCATGTAGAGAGTCCCTCTGCACTGCTTCCTCTGACAGTGGGCCACAGAGATCTGACCTCCATCTAGCATACCCTCCTACCACTCCCTTCCACATTAGTCGCTTTCCTTTTCCAAGGATAGAGTCAAACAGCACTTCTGGCAGATTTCAGGAGTCCCAGCCACAGTTTTTTGACCTGCAAATTCAGAAAGAAGATGGGTGGAGCTGGGAATGCCCTGACAGGGAAAGGGAAAGACACAAAAGAGGGAGTGGCATTCCCACACAACCACTGCACACATAAACACTGTCTGCAATAACAACTTTGTGGAAGGGGAAACAGGAAGCGACTGGGGGGTGATTTTTTCACTTTACAGATCTACAGACGCTTGACTCACTTTGGAGGGAAGGCTGTGCACTGTTTCAGGGCTTTCCCTCAATCGACACAACCTGAGCAGGGCCACCACCAGTTCCCATTCCATCAGCCATCCACATATAAGGCGATTTCCGACCTCATATAGTCAGAGTAAATTTGCACTGTCACCCCATTTCCAAAAATAAACGGAGCAAAGGGCTTCGTTAAGGAGACTTTATAGGATCAGAGGCCAGCAGTGATCTCTCTTTTTTAAGGGCAAATATGGGCAGTCCTTTCTGCTACTGCCAGCCTTTCTCATCCCAGTAAGAGGGCACTAGCCACTCTCAAAAGAAGGGGTGCGCCTCGGGTGCTCTTTCTCTTCTCGAAGCCATGCTCTGAGGTCTCAGGCCATTACATCAAGCACTCAGTGAACATTTGTCATTGTTTTGTTCAATGAGGTGAAAAATTAAAACCCTACAGAGACTGTCATGGCCTTGCTACAAACGAATCATAGGGCAGGGGTTCATGCTTTCCAGGGCCGCGCAGCAGACATTTCTGTCCTATCACTCTGCTTTGATGTCCTTTCTGATTAAATGTACTGTGATGCGATTTCACATGCGGCTGCACATTATGAACAGAGCTTCAGTTAACATTTTGGGAGTGGGAGTCATAAAATCCTCTGCTTGCACTTTTGAAAATCGATTCCGTTTTTTTGACTTTTAAAGATGCCCTAGCCTTAAATTTTGGCACAAAACGAGTTCTGTATTAAGAAATAATGGATGTCCAACTTTATGGTTTTCAATTCTTTAAAGCAAAATGGAAGGTAGGGGATCTACACGATTAATTTGTAAACGCTGCTAAAGATAGAGGATGGAGGTAGTCACTTGAGGGAAACGCAGAAGTAAAGCTGAACATCAGTCACTTTATGAACACTTCCAGGTTTCAAAGAGGAAGTCATCTCTCAAGTGCAATGCAATCCGTTTTTCCTGGCTTATCTCCCCCAGTATTTTTTGTTTATTTCGGGCCCCAAATTGCTGGAAAGGAGTCCACCTGAACGCACAGATGTTCCATTTAGGATATCTATTTATCCATCTATCTATCGATCTATCGGCATATATTCACTTAAAAAAGAAAGGTTACAGGGACCTTATAGTTAGGCTCACATTTTAAACGTACAAAACCATATATATATATATATATATATATATTCATTCTGCTGTTCCGTTTCTCCAGGCATAACATATATATATATATATATATATATATGTTCACTTAAAAAAAACAAAGGTTACAGGAACGTTATAGTTAGGCTTACATTTTATATGCACAAAACCATAGAAATTCTCCAGTTCTAGTTATAGTTACCTCAATTAACTATAACTCATTCCCTAAGGGAATTATAACTCGTGCACTCGACATGAACAGTTTTTTCATAAAAAATAATAGTGCAAATATTACATTGATATTATCAACTTTTTTTCAAATCTTTACCCCAGGAAGGTGGTGGTCCCCAGGGCAGAAGGGGGTGGGGGGTAAGGGGGTGCCTCCCACTATTTAATTCATAAAGCCTCAGGGAGGTGGCGATCCCTGGGGCAGCAGACAGGCTGGATTGTTCCCCCCTTGTTAATTGGTTAAAACCCAGGGGGGGTGGCGGTCCCTGGGGCTGTGCAGGAGACTGACAGGCCTCCCCCAGTCCAGTAATTACTTTAGCCCTGGGTAGGTGGTGGTCCCCAGAGTGTGGGGGTTATGCATCTGCTCAGCACATAATTTCTGCTTTGCCCCAGGAAGGTGGCGGTCCCCAGGGCTGCGGGGGTGGGCAGGGGGTAGGTGGCCCCACTGCACTTTTAAAAGAATGCCCCTGGGACTTGGCCCAGCCCGGGCTAAAAAAAAGACGAAGCACAGGAGGCAGTGCTTTGTTTTAAAAAAAATGTTCACCGGATCCGTAGATCTGCTATAAATCACTGTGACATTTTAAAAACAAATACATGCTTTTTATCCCTGAGGGACCCCACCACCAGAACTAAGTGGTCAGAGTGTCTACACCCTGGACCCTTTTCTTTTTTTTAAAACTTTTTTTCTGGGACTCAGCTGCAGATTACCAAGATGGCTGCCAACACTTCCTGGGTGAAGTGTTGACAGACAATCAGATTTCAGCACAAGATCGGGAGGGGTTACGAATCCTTTGCGTCCCTATATATTTAAATTTGTTTCCCCTTTATTTCTCAAAATATACTGAATTGATTTTTGGTGCAATTCCATCCAGTAGTTATGGCGCTATCTCTGTTCAAACTCCCAATTGAAAAATGAACAGGTGAAAAAGTGTTTTGGGAGCCCCCTGTTTTCTCCTGCCCCCGCCCCTGGATAGATCATCCCAAAACTTTCCAGACACCAGTTGATGTGCCTGGTAAATTTGTTTGGAAAGTTTCATGAACATTTTTCAAGCAGCACCAAAGATATAGGCAAGTAAAAAGATGCTTTTTATATAGAAACTAGGTCCTAACTATAACTACCTAGTGGTGATCGGCACGAGGTTTTATACATACTTGCTAGGTTTGAAAGTGCTTCATGTAGTGATGATAAATTACATGATAACTTTGCAATCAGAGGCGCTGGGAAGCAGAGGTCAACCAGGTGTCAAAAGTGCAAAGGAAGCCAGAAAACACAGCAACTCAGATACAAGGAAAGGTTACTGCTTACCAGAACGTACTAAAGAGGATTGTGTTTACGGAGCCATCCATACCCGAAGAAGCATTCGGAACAGTAGAAGGCTGTTCTTCCAATGAAGACCTAGAAAGAGGCCACACTTCCAACAGTTATAAAAGATGACTTAGAGGCCAGCAGTTCACAAAGCCTCAGAGATGCTGTGAATTAACAAATTCACCAAGACTGCCAAGTGGAGTCGGAAAGAACTCCAATCACAGTGTCAGACAATCCCATGAAGTCGCCTTCTTAAACCCACCACCACCAATTCATACCATCAAAAAGCAAAACATTGGTGATAGATGGTGTGGATAGAGACATTTGATGATTGTGTTGATGCGCTAGAGGAAACAGATAAACAGATTATCAAATACCTAGAGAGTCTTGCTGTTGATAGTGTAAATAAAGTCATAAAGAAAATGCTGTGAGCTGATGACGTTATGTACTATCACATTAAGGAAGCCTTGAATCTCACGTTCAATTCATTGCTGAATGTAGATTACAAAAGGTGCATTTTCAGGCAAGAATGACAAAGAGTTGGTGAAACCATAGTCATATTTGTTGAGAGACTGGATATGCTCAATATAATCACTAAAGGTGTGGGGTAGTAGGAACTGAGGGTAGGACTAGATTAGTCTTCATTCAGTGCCCGGTATTAGTTAGGTTGCTTTAAATCCTGAAGCTGGAAAATCATGGTTGGAAAATGTCCAAGCAAGGGGGTGCTGTGTTATCTTACAGGAGGAGGGGGGAATTTCCTTTACGGACTAGGTGGTCTCACACACATAATAGTGTCTTGCTTCATCATTTGACCACATAGCCCCACCCAAGTAAGATGATACTACTTGGGCGGACTCAACCTCTTGGTTAAAAGAACCAGAGGGAGTGCTGAAATTAAACTGACTGGATAGTTACAGTGCTCCAGAAGGGGTGAATAATAAAATTACCAAACATGTCACCGGCTCGTTAGAGAATAATGTCTCTTGGAGGCTAAAAAGAAATACATAAGACCTACCTGAACAGGTAGTTCACGGTGGGGTAGGCCCCGGAGTTGGGGGCGATTGCCTCTGGTCTGGCTAGTGCCGGGGGGGGGGGGTTCCCTTGTAGTCACACTCACTCCAAAGGGAATACCATGGGGGGTACCTACATGCCGGAGCCAGGCCTCTCAGAGGCAAATCGCCCCCAACTCCGGGGCCTACCCCACCGTGAACTACCTGTTCAGTTAGGCCATACATTATTCACTTTGAGCACCCCACTTACTACGTGTGCTCCGACCCTGACGAATGCCCCTGACCTACCAGCACTCAGTGAGGGCAGAAACATGTTGGTCTTATGTATTTCTTTTTAGACTCCAAGAGACATTATTCTCTAACAAGCCTCTCCCCCTTGTTCTTAGTCTTACCAGCATGCACCACCATTAAAACTAGCAATAGCTACTGGTGACATGTTTGGTAATTTTATTATTCACCCCTTCTGGATCACTGTAACTATCCAGTCAGTTTAATTTCAGCACTCCCTCTGGTTCTTTTAACCAAGAGGTTGAGTCCGCCCAAGTAGTATCATCTTACTTGGGTGGGGCTAGGTGGTCAAATGATGAAGCAAGACACTATTATGTGTGTGAGACCACCTAGTCCGTAAAGGAAATTCCCCCCTCCCCCTGTAGGACAACACAGCACCCCCTTGCTTGGACATTTTCCAACCATGATTTTCCCGCTTCACGATTTAAAGCAACCTAACTAATACCGGGCACTGAATGAAGACTAATCTAGTCCTACCCTCAGTTCCTACTACCCCACACCTTTAGTGATTATATAGATTTCTCTTGGGAGGCGGTGTGGGTTAGCTACACTCCCAGTGCTCTCCTTTTGTGTACTTGTAGACTGGATATGCTCATCAAACACTGTAAGTTCAATTAATTTAAAGATGAGTAAGCGATATGTCCCTGAGTTATTCACGGATGCCTGTCAGATTCATTCAGATGACAAAAGCTGACAGTAACTCTTAGTCTGGAGCGAGTTCTCATAGCTGCTATAGCTGAAGAGCATGCTGATTGACAAGTTGCTGGCATGGAGGCCGGAGGTGCCCAAATTAGTCAATCATGGACATAAAAGGCAAGCACAAACACAAGGCTGAAGGACATAAAGCAATGTCTCAGAGGAAAAAGAAGTTGTGTTTTAGGTGTGGATTACGGTTTCCACACAAAGGTAAATGTCCCTTCTTTAAACAGATATGCAAAGGCTATAGAAAGGAGAACCATTTTGTAAAGGTTTGCAAGGCGAAGAATAAATAGGCGCATGATGGCGAGATGACAAAATGGGCAACTGAATGTTCCAAAAGTGACGCTCGACACACGCCCTCAAGGCCAATCGACAACATCAGTTGAGGCAAACTGACACCAAACAAAGTCAATCGTCATCTAAAATATTGCTACAAAGTTCATCAGTATTAATATGAAGTGAAATTGAAGAAGTTGATTGTGCATTGTCTCAGAAAAATGCAAACATGTTGGACCCGCTTCATGTGAAGAAAAACACCAGTCAAAGAAAAGTCGACATTAAAAAGCTCCAAAGTCTTTCACACATTGTCTGAAGATATACTGAAAATACACAATTATTCAACACCTTTCAATATTGATAGTGGGGTGTCGATAAATATTATGCCTGAGGAGAAATATAATAAATATAATAAACTAGCTCCATTGCCACGACTGATGCCATTGAAAACTATAGTGTACACATGGGCTGTATCTACACCGTAAAGGTTCATTCGTAGCAATGGTGAAACACAAGAAAACAAAAGTACAAGTGCCCATTCATGTGCTTCAAGGTACAGACTCAAGTGCCTCTTTACTCAGTATCAGCCCAGCTGCTGTTATGGGACTGATCTCAGTGAACTACAACATGAATGCTCATCACGAAATATTAAGTCAGTTCTCTTTGTTGTTTTATGTGTTAGGAAAACTTAAAACTATGAAAGTACAACTGCATATTAATGAAGATATCCGTCCTGTTGCTCAAAGCCACAGACAAATTGCATTTCATTTACAAGGAGCTGTTAAAAAGGAACTTAATTCATTACGTAAACATGATATAATTGAGCGTTCTACTGGTCCAACGCCATGGGTTTCCCTCAAGTGCTAACTTTGTGCTAAATTATCAAAATAGAGGAAGATGATTTTCTAAAACAAGACATTTGTAGTTTATCATTTGGGACTTTCACTTGGAGGTCCAGGAATTTCACACTAATATCAGATACAGTGTGAGTGACTGTTAAAGCCCCAGAGTCTTTGTGTGTGTGTTTGTGTATATATATATATATATATAAAGGCAGCTATGTTCCTCCAGATCCTGGGAGAAGGAAGATCGTTTCTCAAGGAAACCCGTCATGAGATTGGTATTTGATACAAAATGCGTTCCCATGATTATGCACTGTTTTTGGGGAAAAAAAACTATGAATACTGAGTAATTAATGTTTAAGATGAAGCTTACCATCTCAATGAGTATATTGGAATGGTTGAAATATGATGTAGACCAGTCAGATAAGAAGAATTGAATTGCTCAACGACTGTGTTCTTGGTTTTTGGAAGTATAGAAAGTGCATTCTTTTTTATGTCACCGCTTATGCTAAATCCCTATAGCTTGGTGGCATAAGAATATGATAATTATCAAACCTGGATTACCTGGTCTCTAGACCAGGCTCTGTCATTAAAAAATATCCATTTGCCCTCTAGTACAGTGGAGACCTAAGAGGTGCTGAGAAGCATATGTGTAAAAAGGCTGAACGAGTTTGGCATAATAATTCATCTATTGAGGAAATATCTGAACTGAAGAATGACTTGAAAAACTGATAAGAGCAGCCAAATCAGAATACCTTGCAGAAGAAATGTCAGAGGTATTTAATGCTGCCGGGAAAATCTTTTCCACTGCTTGCCACTATCCAATCCAGTCTGCTCTTTGGAAACAAATACCCCTTTTTACCGGCTCTGTGATAATTCAGCTCATTTTTAAAATTTTGGTAACAAGGTAAAGAGCATCATCCCAGCGGTCACCCCAAATGATGTCCTTTTGAGACCAGCTAATGTCACCAGATCTTAGGCTATCAAAGCTATCAGTCCTCAAACAGGCATGCTCGGTCAGTAGTCCTGACGATCTAGGGTCGCTGACACTGGCAGAATTTGTCTAGGCTGCTTAGTCCATCTCTTCAGCTCTCCTCTCGCTAGCAGATCAAATAGTGGCACCCATTATGACTATTTACAATCATTCAATGCATGGGACCACAGTTCCATCAGCCTGGAAAAAAGCTTAAGTTCTTCCTCTGTTGAAGAAGGATACGGCTAACCCTTAGACTGCAGTAATTTTAGGTCCATTTCCCTCTTGCTTTTACTGCAATAATACAGCTACAATAAGTCAGACAGGTAATATGAGAACATCTAAAGGAGAATTAGGCTATTGGATGAGGCACAATGTGGGTTTCAGCCTTTTCATGAGACAGAGGTGGCTTTGATCACAGTGCTAAATGATCTCCGTATGGCAGTGGACAGTGAAGACCAGATAGCACTGGTGCTGCTGGAACTGCCCGCTGCCTTGGATACAGTCAACAGTGACATCCTTCTGTCGAGGCTGGAGGAGGTGGAAGTCTAACGGTGGCCACTAACATGTTACAACTCAACTATTGAGGTCAGACAACAGGCAGTGCATCTGCCTCCTTTTCATCCAACCTTTAAGCCAGTGAGTAAGCCTGCCCTGAGCCCAATGTTAATATTAGGCCCTCAGCCCGCCTGATTGGATCATGTCTAGTTTTGTCAACTATGTGTATGACACTCAATTGGTCATCACCTTTTATCACACCACCCCGTCATCCATAATCCCTTTTCCATAATTTTTTAAAAAAAAGTTTTATTTATTCAATTTGCAGGTGTAAAAAGAAAACATGAAAATAATGAGATAATGCATAATCGAGTTATAAAATCGTCATATTTAATTCCTTAAAAATACAACAGCAGGGAATACAAAATCCCCCCTATGCTGAGGATAGATACTAGCCATTCCCCAAATACCCTGAAATGTACACATAGCACCAATGCATTGAGCATATAATTGCTCTTTCAAGCATACCACTTCCATTTTGGCTTCCCAGGCTACATAGGTTGGAGGTACTGGCGACTTCCAAGCTTGAAGAATCAGATATTTGGAACTAAGAGATGCAGTAAAAAAAAATAGCTTTGAACGGATTGGCAGTCCTGGATGTCTAGAAATACCAAACAATGCTCCAGCAGGATCTGGGCAAAACTGCGGAGCTTATCTACTGAAATATTTTATCCCAGAACTCTGTCAAGTATGAACAAGTAAAGCTTAAGTGGAGCCAGTCCCCTTGATTCGCCTTACAGCACGGACAGTAACCGGACATAAAAGGAAACACTTCCCTCAATCATGCTGAGATATAATAGAACATCCGTTTTGAATAAAATGAATTTTTTTTAAATGAACCCCTCTAGTTGCTTTATGTGATAGAATATTATAATTCCTCCATAGCTGTAAATCGATCTTATATCCTGTTGGCTTTCGGCCTTCATCACGAACCGAGAGGCAGTTCTGGATGAGAACGGAGAGTTGAGGATCTGGTACCAGCTGCCTATACCTCATAGATACCAGTAAAAGGCCTGAAACATTGTGGAACTGGATGCCTCAATTGTTCTCTTGACAGCTAGGAGAAAGTGCTGAATTTGAGTATAAGAAAACCTGAGACCCTCTGGGATAGGAGCCACATTTGCTTGACATTGAGGCCATGATTTGGTCACCTATTAAAAAGTCTGAGAAACTAACAAAGCCCACCTGTTCCCACTTTTGAGCATAAACCTGGTTTAAGTCAAAGCGTAGCATCCAAGAATCTCGAAGCATGAATGCTGGATGGAAGCTAGAAATTTTATATTTCTCCTGCAATAACAAGGTCCTATTGCGAACTGCTAACGGCACCTTAGATCTCGTGCGCTTGGCAGTTGTGGTATTTTGAGAAAAAGGGGAAACTGAGTGCTGCTTTCTGTTGCCATAGATTTGAGATAAAAATTAAGATTGAGTGATGAAGCGGCTCTTGTAGCCCAATCCACGAAGGTAGTCTAGTAAATTTCCTGAAATTGGGTAAAGCTAGCCCCCCATCCTCGACCGTTAGAGCTAACTTTCCAAGCTGTATACGAGGTTTCCTATTGGCCCATATAAATTGTCGAATTATTGTATCTATGTCTTTAAAAAATAAACAAACAAGAGGAAGAATCATCATCGTGACTAATGCCACATGCCCAATGACCGTCAAAAAGAGGTTTGCCATTTTTGGAGTGGGCCTTGGGCTTTCTTAAACTCTGATACATAGTTTTTCTTTTAATAATTATTTTTATTGGAATTTCAAATAGTACAATTTGGTTCGTTCATTTTGCCAGAATTGTCTGCTCAAGGCAGCACATCACATGGGAATACAACTTGTGGGCAACCATCAACTGTTCGTAGAACCATAGTTACAAAGTGTCCAGTATCTTATTCGATCCATGGCATACAGAATCACAGTGGCAAAATCTCATTCTCTCTCAAGGTCTCGATTGTACGTTTGCGAGACAGGGAGCTGGTAATCGCTCCAATCAACATCTCAGAGATGCATTCCAGTCTTCTTTGTGTATGGAAGCAAAAAACAAAGTGGAAAGAAACAAAACATCTCACTTAATTAACACATTAACTTGCCCAGAGTTTAAAAATTCATGTGTGTGGGGCGCTGTTGTGTGTGCTGGCCCCCTTTCCCAGGTGCCGGGAGGAGGGGTGGCGAGTGTGCAGGTGGGAGAGGCGGGACACGAAGGGGAGACCCGAGGGGGGAGTCCCTCCCAGAACGCAGACCAGCAGCGGTCCGGTCCGCATTAGAGCTCAGTCATCCCCGTGCCATTCGAAGTCAGGGCTCCATCCATGTTATCATCCGCCTCGACATCCAGTGCCTCCCATGCATCCACTTCTTCCGCCCACAAAGAGGCAATCAGTCAGTACCTCAGTCCAATGCCAAATCTGCAAACCTATTCCCCACTTTTTTTTGCTAAAGGCTTGTCAAAAAGGCCCAACAGGCACACCGCTGGCCCATCCTCTAGTTGTCTTTGTAAAACTGTATTGAGATGGGTAGTCACCTTTCCCCAGTAGGGTCTTAGCAATGGGCAGCCCCAGGTCATATGGCAAAGGTCTGCGTCAGGGCATGCTCCTGTCATCCCCCATAGATCCGGTTAACTCTGTGTGGGGTGAGATAGGTCCTGTCAACATAGTTGTATAAACTTCAGGCCTGAATTACGCAAAATCTTACATGCAGAGGCTAGAGTCCTGTGCCATTCGGCTTCTGTCATGATTCTAGCTACGCTGGCGTCCCATTTGAGTCGCAGTCCATCTAGTGGCCTCCCAATCAGCCCATTTAGAGCCTTATATATCCAGGTAACTAAGTGTGAACCTCCACCCACAACCAGTACAGTCTGGAGGGCTGCCTCCGTGGGTGGTTCACCACTACCGTCTCCCCACAGTGCTTTCACAGCTTGTGCCACAGCCTCATATGTCAGGAATTGGCCAAGCGGCAGTCCCTTCTGGTCTGCAAAGTCCTCGAAGGGGATCAACATCCCTCCTGATAGCAGTCGTCCACAGTAGCGATCTCTGCCTCTGTCCAATATTTAAGTTGTCCGGGGGTGAAGGCGGGCCCAGTTGTGTCACGTCGGAGTCCCACAAGGGGAAGTGCAGGTGCATAAGGATTACTTGTATTTGTTCTCTGAAGGTTAGCAGGTCCTGTGTTTGTCGCAGGTGGATAGGAAGAGTGTTCTACGTCTTGGCGGCGAGATGGGAGAATGATCTGCCACCGGTGGTCGTTCTGTGGATGCGTGGAATGGTGGCGAGGGCAAGGTCAGAGGAGCGAAGCTGGCGGGTCGGGGTGTAGCAGGTCAGTCGTTTGTTGAGGTATTCTGGTCCGACGTTCTGCAGTGTTTTGTGAGCGTGGGTGGGAGCTTGAACGTGATTCTCTTGTTGACAGGGAGCAAGTGCAGGTCTCTCAGGTGGGCTGTGATGTGGCTGTGGATGTCCAGGATGAGGCGTGCGGAGGTGTTTTGTATTCATTGCAGCCTTTTCTGGAGCTTGCCCATAGTTCAAGCGTAGAGTGCGTTGCCGTAGTCCAGTCTGCTGCTTATGGGGGCTTGCGTGACCGACCTTCTGGTTCCAGTGGGGCTCTATCTGTAGATCTTCCGAAGCATGTGGAGGGTATTGAAGAAGGAGAAAGAGACGGCGTTGACTTGCTGGGTCATTGATAGTGATAAGTCCAGGATGAACCCCAGGTTGCGTGTGTGGTCGGTGGG
This sequence comes from Pleurodeles waltl, assembly GCF_031143425.1. NCBI lineage: Eukaryota > Metazoa > Chordata > Amphibia > Caudata > Salamandridae > Pleurodeles > Pleurodeles waltl. The sequence goes on along the minus strand of NC_090450.1, from coordinate 858,958,204 downwards.
TGTCAGTGCGTGTCCCAGTGTGGCAGGCCACCAGGAGTCATCCTAGGTGGAGGGGGTGGAGCTGAGGACCTCAGTCTTGTCAGAGTTCAGTTTCAGGCAGCTGTTCTTCATCCGTTTGGCAATGGCGTTCATTCCTTCATGGAGGTTGGTTCTGGCGGTGGCGGGGTGTAGGAAAGTACCATCATGCCTGGCATTTTACCCCCAATTTTTACTTGTGTGTCAGTTTGTTTTTGCCTGTCTCACTGGTATCCTGCTAGCCAGGGCCCCAGTGCTCATAGTTGTGGCCTGAATGTGTTCCCTGTGTGGTGCCTAGCTGTGTCACTGAGGCTCTGCTAATCAGAACCTCAGTGCTTATGCTCTCTCTGCCTCTAAAATTGTCACTGCAGGCTAGTGACCATTTTTACCAATTCTAATTGGCACACTGGAACACCCTTATAATTCCCTAGTATATGGTACCAAGGTACACAGGGTATTGGGGTTCCCGGAGATCCCTATGGGCTGCAGCATTTCTTTTGCCACTCATAGGGAGCTCAGACAATTCTTACACAGGACTGTCACTGCAGCCTGAGTGAAATAACGTCCATGTTATTTCACAGCCATTTTACACTGCACTTAAGTAACGTATAAGTCACCTATATGTCTAACCCTCACTCGGTGAAGGTTAGATGCAAAGTTACTAAGTGTGAGGGCACCCTGGCACTAGCCAAGGTGCCCCCACATAGTTCAGGGCAATTTTCCCCCGGACTTTGTGAGTGCGGGGACACCATTACAATCGTGCACTACAGTTAGGTCAATACCTATATGTAGCTTCACAATGGTAACTCCGAATATGGCCATGTAACATGTCTAAGATCATGGAATTGCCCCCCCGTACCAAATCTGGTATTGAGGTGCCTATCCCATGCATCCCCGGGGCTCCAGCATGGACCACAGGTACTGCCAAACCAGCTCTCTGGAGTTTTCACTGCAGCTACTGCTGCTGCCAACCCACAGACAGGATTCTGCCCTCCTGGGGTCTGGGCATCCCAGTTCCAGGAAGGCAGAACAAAGAATTTCCTCTGAGAGAGGGTGTTACACTCTCTCCCTTTGGAAATAGGTGTTAAGGGCTGGGGAGGAGTAGCATCTCCCAGCCTCTGGAAATGCTTTGAAGGGCACAGATGGTGCCCTCCTTGCATAAGCCAGTCTACGCCGGTTCAGAGTTTCCCCCAGCCACTGCTCTGGCACGAAATTGGACAAAGGAAAGGGTAGTGACCACTCCCCTGTCCATCACCACCCCAGGGGTGGTGCACAGAGCTCCTCCAGTGTCCCCCAGAATTCTGCCATCTTGAATACAGAGGTGTGAGGGCACAATGGAGGCCTCTGAGTGGCCAGTGCCAGCAAGTGACCCTCTTGATAGGTGCTTACCTGACTAGGTGGCCAGTCCTCCTCTGAGGGCTATTTAGGGTCTCTGCTGTGGGCTTCTCGTCAGATAATGAATGCAAGAGCTCACCAGAGTTCCTCTGCAACTCCCTCTTCGACTTCTGCCAAGGATCGACCGCTGACTGCTCCAGGATGCCTGCAAAACTGCAACAAAGTAGCAAGAAGACTACCAGCGACATTGTATAGCCTAATCCTGACGGCATTCTCAACTGTTTCCTGGTGGTGCATGCTCTGGGGGCTATCAGCCTTCACCCTGCACTGGAAGCCAAGAAGAAATCTCCCGTGGGTCAACGGAATCTTCCCCCTGCTAACACAGGCACCAAACTTCTGCTTCACTGGTCCTCTGGGTCCCCTCTCTTCGTGACGAGTGTGGTCTCTGGAACACAGGAGCTGGATGCAAGTGACCCAGACAGACCAGTGGTCCATCTGTCCAAATTTGGTGGAGGTAAGTCCTTGCCTCCCCACGCCATAAAGTAATCCTGTGTACTGCATGAACTGCAGCTGCTAGGGCTTTTGTGCACTTTTGCAAGGAATCCTTCATGCACAGCACAGCCCAGGTTCCCAGCACTCCGTCCTGCTACTTTGTAGTGACCGCCGTGCTCAGTTTTCTTGAACCGTGTTCAAGTACCTCTGTGGGTACTGCCTACTTCTGCATGGACTCTCTGTGTTGCTGAGCACCCCCTCTGTCTCCTCCTCCAAGGGGCGACCTCCTGGTCCTTCCTGGGCCCTGGCAGCACCCATTTTCTTCAACCGCGACCTTTGCAGCTAGCAAGTCCTGTTTGCGGTCTTTCTACAGGTAAACCACTCTGCATCCTCCAGCACACCGTGGACATCTTCTGTGCAAAGGAGAAGTTCCTGGCATCTTCCATTGTTGCAGAGTCTTCATCTTCTTCCACCCGGAGGCAGCCATTTTTGCACCTTCATCCAGGGTTTAGTGGGCTACTGCCCCCCCCTGGACATTTTTGTGATTCTTGGACTTGGTCCCCTTCCTTTGCAGGTCCTCAGGTCCAGGAATCCGTCTTCAGTGCTTTGCAGTCAGTTGTGGTCTTTGCAGAATCTCCTTTCACGACTTTAGTGGGTTTCAGGGGAAGTAGGGTCACTTTACTCCTACTTTTCAGGGTCTTGGGGCGGGGTATCTTGGACACCCTTAGTGTTTCCTTACACTTCCAGCGACCCTCTACACACTACACTAGGCCTGGGGTCCCTAAGTGGTTCACATTCCACTTTCTTAGTATATGGTTTGTGTTGCCCCTAGGCCTATTGCATCCTATTGTATTCTAGAGTGTTTGCACTACTTTTCTAACTTTTTATTTACCTGATTTTGGTTTGTGTGTATATTCTGTGTATTTTACTTATATCCTCTGAGATATTTCTGACATGTTTTCACTAAAATAAAGTACCTTTATTTTTAGTAACTCTGAGTATTGTGATTCTTATGATATAGTGCTATATGATATAAGTGGTATAGTAGGAGCTTTGCATATATCCTAGTTCAGCCTAAGCTGCTCTTCTATAGCTACCTCTATCAGCCTAAGCTGCTTGAACACTACTAATCTACTAATAAGGGATAACTGGACCTGGCACAAGGTGTAAGTACACTCAGGTACCCACAATAAACCAGGCCAGCCTCCTACACGGGGTCATTGGTGAGGGAGAGTATCAGTTGAGTGTCATTGGCGTATGAAACGATATTGAGGTTGTGTGATCAGACGATGTTTGCGAGCGAAGTCATGTAAACGTTAAAGAGGGTCAGGCTGAGGAATGACACTTGGGGTACGCCGCAGATGATCTTGGTGGCTTCAGAGTGGAATGGAGGGAGGCGGACTCTCTGGGTTCTGCCATTGAGGAAGGAGGTGATCCAGTCCAGGGCTCTTTCGCGGATCCATGCATCATTGAGGCGTGTGCGTAGGGTGTGATGGCAGACAGTGTTGAAGGTGGCAGAGAGGTCCAGGAGGATGAGGGCCGCGGTTTCGCCATTGTCAAGTAGGGTCTTGATATCGTCGGTGGTGGCGATGGGGGCGGTTTCGGTGCTGTGGTTGCTGCGGAGTCCGGATTGGGATGAGTCCAGAGTGTTGTTCTCCTCTGGGAAGCCGTCAGTTGTTTGTTGACAATCTCTACTATGACTTTTGCCGGGAACAGGAGCAGGGAGATGGGCCAGAAGTTCTTGAGGTTCTTTGGGTCCGCCTTGGGTTTCTTGAGGAGGGCGTTGATCTTGGTGTGTTTCCAGCTCTCCAGGAAGGTGTCGGCCTCGAAGGAGCTGTTGATGATCTTCTGGATTTGGGGTGCGATGACAGAGCTTGCTTTGTTGAAGATGTGGTGAGGGCAGGGGTCAGATGGTGAGCCGGAGTGGATGGTGTTCATGATTTTGATGGTGTCGTGGTTGTTGACGTGGGTCCAGGAGAGCAGGAGGTTGGTGTGGCTGGGGGGCGGTGAGTCTGTGGTGTTGATGGTTGAGGGGGAGTCTGGGTATTGAAGCTGTCGTGGATATCTGCGATCTTGCTGTAGAAGAAGGTAGCTAGGGAGTCGCAGAAGTCTTGCAATGGCGGGATGTTGTTGTTGTTGGAACCGGGGTTGGGGAGTTCCTTCACAATTTTGAAGAGCTCCTAATAGCTGGTGTGTTTTGTTATTGATGTGTTCCTTGAAGGAGGTTCTTTTGGTGGTTCAGATGAGTTGGTGGTGTCTGCGGATGGCGTTCTTGAGGGCTGTGTGGTTGTCCGGTGTCTGTTCTTGGCACCACTTCTTCTTGAGTCATCGGCATATTTGCTTGGATTCTTGGAGGTCGCCGGTGAACCAGAAAGCCTTTCTGTCAGTGCGTCTGTTTGAAGGTTTCTTGATCTGAATGAGAGTGTTGGCACAGTCATTGATCCATTGCTTGAGGTTGCAGGCGGCTGTGTCGGTGTGAGTGGTGTTGATTGGTGGGTTCTGGGAGAGGTTGGTCTGCTGGTCTTCAGTGACTTTGTTCTACCTGGGGTGGGGAATCCGCTGCAGGTGGTGGTGCGTTGTGGGTTTCTCGAAGGTGAAGTGGATGCAGCAGTGGTCGGTCCAATGGAGTTCGGTGGTGTGACTGAAGGAGACGTGTTTGCTGACAGAGAAGATGGGGTCGAGTGTGTGTCCTGCGGAGTGGGTGGGTGTTGTGACGAGCTGCTTGAGTCCAAGGTTGGCGAGTGTTAGACTTTTCATCCTTGGCGTGGTATCCCTTAACTTTTTGCCTCTGTTTCTCAGGTTGTTGATGCGTGCTGGCCTCTGTTTTTGCTGTTTTTGTTACTCTAGGCACTTTACCACTGCTAACCAGTGCTAAAGTGCAAGTGCTCCTGTACAAAATGTGAATGTAATTGGTTGATCCATGATTGGCATATTTGATTTACTAGTAAGTCCCTTATAAAATGCACTAGAGGTGCCCAGGGCCTGTAAACCAAATGCTACTAGTGGGCCTGCAGCACTGGTTGTGCCACCCACCTAAGTAGCTCTGTAATCATGTCATCTCATTGACGCAAGGTGGGTTGGTGCTTCCTAGAATTGGTGCTAACTCCAAAACATTGATGCTAGATGGGTTTAGCATCAAAGTATAAATATGGAGTTAGGTTAGCGGCGCTTTAGCACCAAAATAAATGGAGCTAATGCGACACAAACCTTTCATAAATATGGGCCAGAGTGCGTGCGTTTTCATAACCATTCGAGCACGGTTTAGCCTACACTAGTATTTCTCTAGCTGGAGAAGTAAGTAATGCCAAAAGCTCTGCATATAATTCACAGTTTTCTCTCTTCAAGAACATCCTCAAACATTGAAGAAGCCCACCTTTTTCGTATCCTGTATTGCTTTTTCCATTGTACAATGCCTCAACTTTCATTTCTTAAATCTTGATTCATTTAGCCACAAGTGTCAGAACTCAAGTTACTTCAAGGGTTAAAGCAGGCCAGCTTTCGATTGCTTTGCATTGTTTTCTGTCCTGTGCTCTGACTAGATGTTACCATAGCAACTCCACAATTCCCTCATGAAAATGGCTTATTCCTCTATCTCATGGAGATTTCGTTTTAGGTTTCACCTGCACACACGCTTGGGCGCATGCTTGCGAAATCTTTTATTAGTTAACAAAAAAATTAAAAGGGGCTTGGAACCAGCCCTTTCTTACCTGAACTCACCATTGGCTCTGATTTACCTTCTTTAAAATTAGTTAAACTGATGGAAGCTTACCTGCATCACAGAATCAATGTTCAACAAAAAAGAAACACATTCTAGTCTATTTAATATGTTGTAACCTGTAATTGCCCAATGCACTGCCTTTGGCATATTCTTCATTTTTCACGCATGCATTGAATTGTGGAGGATGACATGTTGATTCCCAAGGCCCAGGAGACTATGCCAGGAATAGGTGGCATAAGGACATTAGCAAGGTGGTACTTAGTTTGCACTGCATCAAGCTTTTTTGCATGCACAAAAACTCAGGGCCTAATTTACAAGCCCTTTGCGCCACCACTGCTTCATTTTTTTTTATACAGAGGTGGTGTTAGCAGTGCACTGCACTGCTCCAGATTTACAAACTGATGCATTGGTCCCAATGCATCAGTTTGTAGAACCCTGCATCAGGGTATACCTGCCCCAGGTATAATGTATGCAGGATAAGTGTTCCCAGGCAAAAAGCCCAGCAGAACTGACTCAGTGAAATTTACATTTCACTGGGTCATTCTGAGACTTCGGGGCAGGTTTAGAATTGACACAGGACTTTTTCCCAATGGGAACTTCCTTGCTTTGCTGGAGTAGCAACGCTACTCCAGCAATGTGTGAGTTTAGCACCAACAGATGCATCAGAATTTTTGACGCATCTGTGAAAACGTGCACCATTGAGCTCTGTATTTTAAATACAGTGCATACATGTCGTCGTTAGGGGATCTTAAGGAAGTGGAAGAAATCTGACGCATCAATGCCGATGCATCAGATTCTTGTAGTTGAGGCCCTCAGTCTACCCTTTCTTGTAGTTATCATGGGAAATTCTTGAACATATCTCCAGGACCAAAAAACTGTAGCACTCATTTCCAAACCAACATTATTCTATCAAACATTTCGACCCCGCCCTCCACTGGTGGAGTAATGTTGACAATTCAGATGCCTCCTTCATCCAGATAAGTAGTTGCCACCATTCTTGATAGTCCACCCCTTTGGTCTATCTCGGTCCTATTTTCCTTCATTATGATTTCTACAAGCTTTATTTTGGTAAGTAATAATCCCCTTACTCTTGGAGACTTCAAACTCGTTTTCGACTACGATATTGATAAGAACATTTTAAAACTTTATAGCAATTTTCATTCATGTGGGTTTTTAGAATTGACTATTGCTTCCAGATTCAAAGCAGGACACAACATACATCCTATTTTTGTCCCAGGGGACCTTATTTCTGTCACTAAATTAATTCCCAGTATGTTGTTAAACTACTTGCCTCTGAATCATTCAATTCTGATCGTATTTAAAATTTTACATACAAACTGCCTTTTAAACCTGGCATAAATTGATGCAGGAGAAGTTGCATCCAGCCTCACTACTGTATTTACCCCCTCCACTTTAAATGATGGCCTCTCATTGCTTACCCTATTTTGATTAGGTGATCACGGTGACATCTGCCATTTTACCCAGAGAATCAAACTTGCTGTCCAGTTCTTACACAATCTATCAAATCTGAAGTATAAGGTGTTGCAAGCAGAAAGGCACTAGAGATGCACCTATGATCCAGACAGTCAAAATGTATATGAAGCTACACTTCAGTTATACAGATGTGAACTTAGAAATGACCCTAGTCCTTCCCAATCTTAAACAATTACATCAGCCAAAAGAAAAATTACAAGATTTTTAAAGAATTCTCAGAACCAACTCTCACTTATTGCGAGAAGGTAGCTTTGTATTTCACCTTGAAAACTGAAACATCTGAGTGGCTATCATTACTCAAACTATGCTTTCTCTCTAACTGCAACCTCTTTGTGCTGTTTTCATTATTCTCCCTTATATCTTAGTCGTCTCATTTAAGCCCCTATCATGTTTATCTCTTTCATAAACTTGGCCCTACCCTCATAATTTCCTTATGCCCCCTCATCCAGTCTTCATTGGTATAATCAATCAATCTCATTTAATGCAAGCAGTGAACGGCCTCCTCTTAAATAAAGTCGACCTTGCTATTGCAGCAAATCACTACTGAATCTCTCTATTACTTGTAATAGCCAAAATCTGGAACACTTTGAGGCAAAACATCTGAGTGCCCTCTTGGAGAACAGTTATATACTGGATGAAACGTAGGCATGTTTTCACCAAAGTCACATCATAGATGCTGTAGTAGTCGCAGCCTTTGATAATCTGTGATTGGTGGCTGATGGCAGCAATGTCTCCACTCAGAATTTTATTAGATGATTAAGCTCTTTTGATACGCTCAATCATGGATTATTGAGGTTTAGGAGGGAGGAGATCAGCCTGTGAGCTGTCCTGAATTGCTCATTTTTTATTATGTCTTTTTATAGCTTCATAAGCAGAAAGTGACACTGTGGCCTGATTATGCCCAAGAGATCAACTACAGGGTTTCGCTGAGGCCTACGCTTTTCCTTACTTGCTTAATATCTATGCTGCTACATTCCCAGTGATCAACCAATCCAATATGTCTAGTTCTATTCATATGATAAATATAGGTTTTGACTTTAATTATCATAATCCCACTGATGCTGAGCTTCCATTGGAGATAAGTGTGTGGATGTATAAAAATTGGCGAAAAATTAATACCTAGAAAATTGAAATTCTACTGGTTGAAGTGTGGACCGCTTGAACCTACTCTGTGATCTTTGGAGTTTGGCCTTGATGCTCAGGTTTCTACAATTCTTATTCTTGCTTTTCTACGTAAGGAATCTGCTGCCAGAATCGTCTATTCAGATGAGCAAACTACTTAACTTTGGTAACACCTTATTTGGTAGCGACTCTGTCTAGCTGCAGATTCCTTACCTACCCTCCCATCCTCCCCGCTCTGCGAATGGATTATAGTGTAGCAGACTCTCCTATAAGTGTTCTAGCTTCGCACACCAGTGGTGAGTGTTCCTTGTTGCTCTGTGCTTCAGGTGTGGAAAGTTGTGAAAAGAAACTGTGCGCTTGGGTGACACTACACATGTCACTCCTGGCGCGGACAGTGCCAACAATGCCTATGTTGCCAATAATGCCACATTGAGCCAAAGGATGCCACCTAACGGTGTGCAGCGGTACTGCTCACCAAAAATTCCCATATCCAGTCTGATGCCTGAGAAATATTCGAAGGAAAAGAATTTGTGGATAGATAGAAGTTCTACCAGGTAAGGTATCGCTGAATGTAAGTAACTTGTTCATCAAGAAGATGGGATAGCCACAGCAGCTCGCTTTGCATTCTCATTCTTCAACATCTCTGCTACCTTATGATTCACTGCACACTATCTTTAATGTTCTGTGTCTGGTACATCATTCAGCTGAGTGGCTGAGCATTTCTCTTTGTAAATTGCATGTATTTGGAAAGCCAGACTTGGTTGCCACTCTTTCTAATTTCTATCGTCTGCCAAATAATGTAAAGAAAACACTGCATTTTCACTCTTTTCCAAAAACCGAAGACCATATTAAGCCATACATTTCCCCCCTTGGTGAAATATTTTGCCAACGTCTAACCACGCTGGTTCTATCAACTTTATCTGAGTATCAGAAAACGTAGAGAGGCAAAGAAAGGGAAAAAAGGCTGCTTTGCTTTTGCCATGTCAGAAATTGCATCACTCACGTACAATTTCACAAGCCTTTCAAACACACTCCAGGCATAAACATATCTTTGGGTTACTTCAGTGTATCAAGCCATTGGAAAATTAAGCAAAGGTGGAGGTGTGTGTATACTTCAATGGAGAAATGGACCGTGCTCAGTGATCATGCACAACTAATTAATTCAAAACATGTATCATGGTTCAGCAGACATCCATGTTTACACAATGAACTGGTCATAAAATCAATGGCCGTTAAAGGGCCACAGTACAACTGCGCGCTGTCCCTTGTGAGTTGGGCCTCGGAAAACTGTATTGAGGGGCAGCTGTCTGTGCCCCCAGTGCTGCTTCATGCCACAGGCAAAAGAGAAATTCGCCACTATGATCTGCTTCCACTTTGTGAATGGTTATCGATTACCCGGGCGTTACTTTTATTTAATTATTGGCTTTTTTAAGTGTGCTATCACCAAAATCCCCTAGGTTCATGATTAGGTAAAAGAGCAAAAGAGTAGCTTCAAACTCAGTGCTCCTATCACTTAAGCCGCAAATGCCTGCAAAAAAAGACAGGTTTTAGGATGTTTCTGAAAACAGAGCATGAATGGTGTAGGAGGCTGGACTGGCTTGTAGTGAGTACCAAGGGGTACTTACACCTTGCACCAGGCCCAGGTATCCCTTATTAGTGTATAGGGGTGTCTAGCAGCTTAGGCTGATAGAAAAGGTAGCTTAGCAGAGCAGCTTAGGCTGAACTAGGAGATGAGTGAAGCTCCTACAGTACCACTAGTTTCACTTGCACAATATCATAAGAAAACACAATACACAGTTATACTAAAAATAAATGTACTTTATTTTTATGACAATATGCCAAAGTATCTCAGTGAGTACCCTCAGTATGAGGATAGCAAATATACACAAGATATATGTACACAATACCAAAAATATGCAGTATAGCAATAGAAAACAGTGCAAACAATGTATAGTTACAATAGGATGCAATGGGGACACATAGGGATAGGGGCAACACAAACCATATACTCCAAAAGTGGAATGCGAACCACGAATGGACCCCAAGCCTATGTGACCTTGTAGAGGGTCCCTGGGACTGTAAGAAAACAGTGAGGGTTAGAAAAATAGCCCACCCCAAGACCCTGAAAAGTGAGTGCAAAGTGCACTAAAGTTCCCCAAAGAGCATAGAAGTCGTGATAGGGGAATTCTGCAGGAAAGACCAAAACCAGCAATGCAACAACAATGGATTTCCAGACGAGGGTACCTGTGGAACAAGGGTACCAAGTCCAAAAGTCATGATCAAGTCGAGAGTGGGCAGATGCGAGGAAATGCCAGCTCTGGGTGCAAAGAAGCTGCTACTGGACAGTAGAAGCTGAGGATTCTGCAAGAACGACAAGGGCTAGAAACTTCCCCTTTGGAGGATGGATGTCCCACGTCGTGAAGAGTTGTGCAGAAGTGTTTTCCTGCAGAAAGACCACAAACAAGCCTTGCTAGCTGCAAAGCTCACGGGTAGGGTTTTTGGATGCTGCTGTGGCCCAGGAGGGACCAGGATGTCGCCAATTGCGTGAGGGGATAGAGGGGACGTCCAGCAAGACAAGGAGCCCTCTCAGAAGCAGGCAGCACCCACAGAAGTGCTGGTACAGGCACTACAAAGTGGAGTGAAATGGTGCTCACCCGAAGTTGCACAAGAGAGTCCCACGCAGCCGGAGGACAACTCAGGAGGTCGTGCAATGCAGGTTAGAGTGCTGTGGATCCAGGCTTGGCTGTGCACAAAAGAAATCTTCGTGGAGTGCACAGGAGCCGGAGTAGCTGTAAAACACACGGTTCTCAGCAATGCAGTCTGGCGTGGGGAGGCAAGGACTTACCTCCACCAAACTTGGACTGAAGAGTCACTGGACTGTGGGAGTCACTTGGACAGAGTTGCTGAGTTCAAGGGACCTCGCTCGTCGTGCTGAGAGAAGACCCAGAGGACCAGTGATGCAGTTCTTTGGTGCCTGCGGTTGCAGGGGGACGATTTTGTCGACCCACAGGAGATTTCTTCGGAGCTTCTAGTGCAGAGAGGAGGCAGACTACGCCCACAGCATGCACCACCAGGAAAACAGTCGAGAAGGCGGCAGGATCAGCGTTACAGTGTCGCAGTAGTCGTCGTTGCTACTTTGTTGCAGTTTTGCAGGCTTCCAGCGCGGTCAGCAGTTGATTCCTTGGCAGAAGGTGAAGAGAGAGATGCAGAGGAACTCTGATGAGCTCTTACATTCGTTATCTAAGGAATTCCCAAAAGCAGAGACCCTAAATAGCCAGAAAAGAGGGTTTGGCTACCTAGGAGAGAGGATAGGCTAGCAACACCTGAAGGAGCCTATCAGAAGGAGTCTCTGACGTCACATGCTGGCCCTGGCCACTCAGAGCAGTCCAGTGTGCCAGCAGCACCTCTGTTTCCAAGATGGCAGAGGTCTGGAGCACACTGGAGGAGCTCTGGGCACCTCCCAGGGGAGGTGCAGGTCAGGGGAGTGGTCACTCCCCTTTCCTTTGTCCAGTTTCGCGCCAGAGCAGGGCTGAGGGGTCCCTGAACCGGTGTAGACTGGCTTATGCAGAAATGGGCACCATCTGTGCCCATGAAAGCATTTCCAGAGGCTGGGGGAGGCTACTCCTCCTCTGCTTTAACACCTTTTTCCAAAGGGAGAGGGTGTAACACCCTCTCTCTGAGGAAGTCCTTTGTTCTGCCTTCCTGGGCCAAGCCTGGCTGGACCCCAGGAGGGCAGAAACCTGTCTGAGGGGTTGGCAGCAGCAGCAGCTGCAGTGAAACTCCTGAAAAGGCAGTTTGGCAGTACCCGGGTCTGTGCTAGAGACCCGTGGGATCATGGGATTGTGCCAACAATGCCAGGCTGGCATTGAGGGGGCAATTCCATGATCATAGACATGTTACATGGCCATATTCGGAGTTACCATTGTGAAGCTACACATAGGTAGTGACCTATGTGTAGTGCACGCGTGTAATGGTGTCCCCGCACTCACAAAGTCTGGGGAATTTGCCCTGAACTATGTGGGGGCACCTTGGCTAGTGCCAGGGTGCCCACACACTAAGTAACTTTGCACCTAACCTTTACCAGGTAAAGGTTAGACATATAGGTGACTTATAAGTTACTTAAGTGCAGTGGTAAATGGCTGTGAAATAACGTGGACGTAATTTCACTCAGGCTGCAGTGGCAGGCCTGTGTAAGAATTGTCAGAGCTCCCTATGGGTGGCAAAAGAAATGCTGAAGCCCATAGGGATCTCCTGGAACCCCAATACCCTGGGTAGCTCAGTACCATATACTAGGGAATTATAAGGGTGTTCCAGTATGCCAATGTAAATTGGTAAAATTGGTCACTAGCCTGTTAGTGACAATTTGGAAAGAAATGAGAGAGCATAACCACTGAGGTTCTGATTAGCAGAGCCTCAGTGAGACAGTTAGTCATAACACAGGTAACACATACAGGGCACACTTATGAGCACTGGGGCCCTGGCTGGCAGGGTCCCAGTGACACATACAACTAAAACAACATATATACAGTGAAATATGGGGGTAACATGCCAGGCAAGATTGTACTTTCCTACAAATGGCTACAGCTATCAGGATACAGGAAAACAACTTCACAGTTTAGCTGCTGCTTCTAAAAACAATTACAATTTCTCATGATCCTGGACTGAAAAGGTTGGTTGAGAATTGTGACCTCCTGACTCTTGGCTATTTCTGAGGGGATGGGATTTTTTACCATTTCGGTGGGCTAGTAAGCATCTTGCAATAAATATCTCCTCCCAATCCCAATTTACCCATAGGGATTTTGACTCATTTTGCACTCCGCTTGTCATTTGCCATAAATCTGTCACTCTCCTAAAAACTTGTAAATAGGGATGCGTCAGTTCTGTGTGGGATTTTAGGAGGGAACACCTACCTTGCATATAATTAACATTAACTGATGCAGCCGGTTGTGGAGCAGCTAGGTATGCTTAATGTGTCACATTGTAAATATGGAGCACTGAATTTGCGTTGCTGTGCCAAAAAAGAAAATTACACAGCAGCAGCGCAAGTTCCTTGTAAATATGCCCCATAGCGTGTTAGAACTCCATTTGTGAGGGAAGGTTGTTTTTTCATTCACTATGTCATCATACATAAATGCATTATCCCACTATTTTCCAACAGCTTAGTTACGTCTGAGACATACCACAAGTAGTAGGAAATTGCTCCCTGGTAAATTTACCTAATTTAATTTACAGCCGGAGTACCGATTTGACACACAAAAAACTGAACCATTTTAGAGCTGTGCCCTTGGTACTTCCTGCATCAAGACTATTGATCAGTACAGATCAACTATATCGAATGCCACTGAGAGGTCCAACAAAATCGTGCCATTGGTCTGCCTGGAGTTCATATCTGGTCTCAAATCATTGAACACGAACAGCAAAGCTGGTTCAGTGCTATGAACAGTTCTAAAGCCATTATCCAGGCCAACATGTTTTTCTAGCATCTTATTTGCAAATGGGAGCAAGGGAATGGAGTGAACATTTTAGGGATTGGAAGGATAGGCCCCCACTTTTTTCAGTAACAGATTGATTATAGCAGTTTAAAAAGAGATGGATACTTTATTTTATTAATGGATTTATTTAATAGTGTCCTCAGTGGGTAAATTATTCCTGAACAAAGTAGTATTGAAATGAAATGTGGACAAGGATTACGAGGGGACCTAGATTATATTTCCTGTACTAGAGAGATTAATTCTTCCTCTAAGATTGGTGGTGGTTCATGGGGTGACAAAGAGCATGGAGGAGCCTCATCTCCAATCAGATCAAAGTGCCTTTCCTGATATTAGAAAGGTTGTATAAAAACTGATCCTAAGATGATCACAAAGCTCCTGACAAGGGGACCCTGCTGGTAAAACAGATAAAGTGTTACTTAGATTGTTTAAAAGTTGGATTATTGATTTTTGGGCAAGCATATTCCCTGTGAATAGAGAAACTTATAGCTCTTAAAACGAACTGTTTACATTGGTTGAATAGATATTTATAGTATTGCGCAAAGTCATTTATGTTTTGCACTCTTCGATCTAGTTTTAGTTTCCTTCAAATCCTGGGAAAACAAAGGGACATACTTATCCCTGCATAATTGGATTATCCTTTACTAGTAGGTAAAAATAATTAGTAGAATTAGAAATGCAATTGACAATAGAAGTGCAGTGAACATCCAGTTGAGCAGGGGAATGCAGTAGGACTCATTGAGATGTCAAAAAACAATCCTCACACTTAAGAGCTTTCAATTGACAAGTGGCTATACTGTAGGTTTATGGTTAGGTATGTGTGAGAAATTGGGTTGTTGGTTGACTGGGGTGTGAGCTCTGGTCAAGCAACAGCCACAATCCCTTGCAGAGTCAACCACAAAAAGTAACTAAATTAACCTGTGCTTGAGCCTAACAAAAAGCAGTCAGGCTAAACTTAGAAGCAATGTGTTAAATATTTTTTCAGCACACAAACAGCAATACAGTGAAAACACAATAGAATGAAAATCCCAAACCAATTTAGAGAAATAGAGACATTGATAATACATATATTATACCAAAACCATCAAAATCCAATTAGTAGAGAACTGGAGTTATTCATTTTTAAAGTTTAAGGTACGAAATAACAAGTTCTCAGTTTTGGAAAATGGTTACTTGGGCACTTTTAGCACCATATTCAAGGGGCCCAGGAGTAGATGGAGACCTCTTGGTGGTTCAAGGCTCACCCAGGCTGGGTCTAGCTGTGTGTTCAAGTTGACAGGAGCCTGTTGTGTCCCAGTGACTCTGAACCAGAGGCCAGCAAATAAGCCCTTGGAGTCTCTTATGGAAATGCTGAGTGCAGGGGAAAATGCAGGGCTCCACAGCAGGGCTGGTCTCTGAATGTTTGAGGAAAGCTTTAGGCAATAAAGCAGTCATTCCAAGTACAGCAGCAGTCTGACATAATGCACAACATGTCACAGCAGCATGCAGTCCTCTGAAAGTCCTTCGGCATGTCCAATAGTGAAGTGAAGAGTGGATCTGAGATCCATATTTTTATACCCTGGAGTACAGTGTATTTTAATGCCATATTACACCATTAGAGTATGGCTACAACCATACACCCCTCCCGGTGGATCTACGATACCAGAACTAGCATGTTACAAAGTGTGTTATTCTGTGTGCTTTACATGTTAATTGTTTAGTTTGTCTTGTACTGTCAAATTATGATGAGTTATTAGCACTCATTATTACTCAAACATTGAGAACCACAAGTGTTCTTCACATTTGGGGTGACCTTTGCTCAGTTTTGGCACCACACCGACAAGTATGGAAAACAT
Source organism: Pleurodeles waltl (assembly GCF_031143425.1). Taxonomy (NCBI): domain Eukaryota; kingdom Metazoa; phylum Chordata; class Amphibia; order Caudata; family Salamandridae; genus Pleurodeles; species Pleurodeles waltl. The sequence goes on along the minus strand of NC_090450.1, from coordinate 858,942,704 downwards.
ATTGCTGCCCACTATTTTACAGGGCCATGTTAATTATGTTGTTTTATGTCTCTATGGGTATTTTAATTTTTACAGAGACTTCACTACTCCTGTTCTTTACCTGAATCACATTGCCGTGACAATATCAGTGCTCCCACATATTTCGTAGGTTGCAGCACACCTCATTCCGTAGCGGAACAGGAGGAACCCAATGATGAACCATTATCCTTCTTTCCTTGTTCATCCTGTGGGGACTCCCCTCCTGCTGGGTGTTTATATAATGCTACATTTTAATTACACAGGACCCGTCCTTAGGCTTAGCAAGAAGTTTTAAATGCCAAGTTGATTTGGCAGTGGGACACTGCCTTCAGGCTGCAATGGCAGGCCTGTGACAAATTTTAAGTGGGCTACCTAAGTGGGTGGCTCACTGCAGGCCCACTGGTAGAATTTAATTTACAGGTCCTGGGTATATGTTTTACCACTCTACAAGGGACATACGTGTATATTAAATATGACAATTTGGTATACGCCAATCAAACCATGTTTTAGGGTGACAGCACAAGCACTTTAGCGCCGGTTAGCAGTGGTAAAGTGCCCAGAGTCCTAAGGCCAACAAATCCAGCAAAAAGTAGAAGGAGGAAGGCAAATAATTAAGGGGTGATCCTGTAGAGAGAACTGGTATAAACAGTACACATAGGAGGTTTGGTAACATTAACTTCAATTCAATGGGAAAATGGTCTGACCAAAGACAAGGCTCCACCAAAGCATCAGAATGCTCTAGGTCAGAAGGCCCAATTCTATTTATTATTATAAGGGTAAGAGTGGTCATATGCTGAATAGTTTTAATAAACTGGAAAAGTCATTAAGTTAACTTGTTTTAAAAATAAATGCTATATTATTGGCCCAGTAATTAAAATCACACATAATTATTATTATAGTGGAAGTTAGTAGCATTGAGTTATTCAATTAAAAAACACCCATGGAGAAATTGGAAGAATGACCAGGAGGAGGATAGGTTACTAAACCAGGACACTTCTATAAGCATTCTTTATTAAAAAGAAAAAAACAGGATCTTCCCACACTGTCCTAAAGAGGTGTAATACTAAATGATTGAGGAAATATGGCTCATTCCTGCCCTCTTCATTTGGCACAGTGCAGCAAGTTGTCTTGCTGTGTTGCGCTGCAATAAATCTTGATACATCTGGCCGTTAGTCTGTATAAAAGGGTATGGTTGTGCATAGTCTTTCTTTATAGTCTGGTATAGGAGAAAATGTATGCTGAGAGCAGCATCCTTGAACCAGGAGGTGGAACCTAAAAAGCACCCCAACTCAGCAGCTGCAGCTCTAAAACAAGTATACTGTAAACAATAACAACCATCGCCAAAACAAATTATCTCCATACAAACATGTAAACATTTCCCCTCTCATGTGACAGTGCAAACAGAAGCAATTGGAGCAATCCAGTCAAACTCTTTACTTCGTATCGCTGTGATAGCATATCAGTCAAAAAATATTTTATTCTTTACATGGCCAGTTGCAAGGAAAAGGGAACATCCCCATTTTGCTTGTGATGGTAAAAAGTATTTGCAAAGTAGGCATTTGATATTTACAATGCCATTCGCCAATTATATTGTCCATTTCATACATTGTAAGTGGTTACTTTACATTACTGAAGCTGAACAGCTTGCACTTTGTGGTTTGTGACTGAAAAGGTCAGGCCAATAAATCTGCTGCATCAAGCTTTTGGCATCCTTAATGAAAACTAGACATCTAAGGAGTCTTTAAGGAAATATATCCATTATTTAGTGTTATTGAGGAGACATTTGCAAAATAATTTCATAATATTTTTCGGTCTATTTAAAATTTCTAAACATTTCATCATTGGTGATCACCTTCATTTTTTATTGGTGTTGGTATTTAGCCTCGGTGCACTGTATTCTGCTAACTAGGCCACAGGGCATGTGCTCTGACCCATAAAACATACCAAAGTTGGCTTAACTCCTGATTGGCATACTTACCTACCTATGTCCCCACACTATTTGGTACAAAGGGCTTGTACATTATGGGCCTGATTACGAGTTTGGAGGAGGGGATTACTCCATCACAAACGTGACTGATATCCCATTCACCCCGTTTTACAAGTTCCATAGTTTATAAAGGAGCTTGTAAAACAGCGGATGGGATATCCATCACGTTTATGACAGAGTAATCCCCTCCGCCAAACTCGTAATCAGGCCCTAAATGTCACTAGTGGATTGCAGCACCCATTCTACCACCTACTACAGTGACAGTGCAAACATGACTGTATGCCTACTATTGTTGCCTGACTGTGTATTTTCAAAACTGTAAATTCAAACTGTCACAATAAGCTCTTCTGACTGGCCTAAAGCTTATTTTAAAAAATGAATAAGTCACGTTAAGGAAGCTTGACCATCCGTAAGGCAGGGTGCGTGGTATTCAAAAGAAGATCATGTAAACGTTTAATTTTAAACATGTCCTTACAGTGAGAAGGCCCCACAAGCTATTTTTACTACAGCAGGATTAACTGTTCTATGGGAAAGCATTAGAATAAAATATTACATTTAATAATGTTATGTCTGCTAGGAAACACCTACAAATTCCATTCTTGGACTATTCAAAAACATTTATTACAAGCCCAATTCACTGGTGAAGGCGGACTTCTAATACATTTTCAGAGAAAAGTATTTTTAGAAAGTTACCTTCTTTCCTGCCTAAAGCCTCTGGAAGCCCATTTACATGAGTTCACACTCTCACCTGGCAGCTGAATGACCCCTTGGCGAGGTGTGACAACTGTTCTCACAGCAGGACAAAAGCCTTGAATGTGGTTAATTATTCTGTCATCTGATAAGATGACCAAGTGAGTGACTTCAAAGAGGCTTACTATGTCACAGTCAAATTTTAGCTGACACCTGGGTAGGGATCTCATATGCTTCCCCAGTCTGGCAGGCACCAATATCAGTGTGAGAGGAACTGCCATAGAACTCTTGAGGCTTGGAGTGCAAGTCTCACGTTCTCCTTTTCTCTCTTATTTGTATGGGTTCCAGTAGATGGTCCTTGGTGTCCTGCTCTTTGGGATGCTCTACTCTATCCTGGTTATGGGGGTGGAACTGGCTACCTTATCCAATGGAAGTGGGCAAGTCACCTTTGTGAGTGCTTTGCCAACATCTTGTGTTGGATTCAACTCACTTGGCCTGCTCAGTCTTGGTTACTAATTCATTAGGCATCCTCCTGAATATGGATTTCACTTAGGCTTGACTTCTTTTTCTTCCACATAGTTCTGTCATTGGGTCACATTCTGTTCTGTGGCCTTCCCTGTGTACTTGTTTATGATGGGTACTCTTTTGTCAGCTGACACTTTGTTCATCTATACCTTCATGCTGGGCTGGTTGGGGCTGGTGACACTGCTTCATGAATGGGCCTACCTCCTTTCACCTCCCTGGATTTGTGGGTTCAGGTTTGTGTCGCTTTTAGTGCCCCTGGCTGTGGCTACTACAAAAGTTCTCTGTTCATCTCTTTGAGTGTTGTTTGTTGCTGGAGTTTTTGGCACTTTCTGGCTTTGTCCTCTAGGTACTACCTGCTTTCTTTGACTCCCTTTCATGCCTGGACACTATTGATTAGTGTCTGATTTCATCATCCGTGTGGTACTGGGATTCTGGCACAGACTTTTTTATTCCCCATGTGAATGTTGGCTTTGCTTCCACTTTTGTCCCCAACTGGGTAATAGGTTTTGCATGCACCAGTTCTGTTTTGTAGCACAGGCTGTTATTCCTGTGTATGTGTGCATCACTATTTATTTACCATGAAACCTAGCTCAGAATCATTGGAATGCTGTTCATTGCTTGGGGAAATGGGAGATGATCTACAAAATCAGGTAAATCAAAAAGGAATTGCTCAAGTACAATTCAGAAAATAAATTTTAGGCACAGGGAGATTATGTACTTTGCCCAGAATCACACAATGTAGAATTGAGTGGTGTGGCACAGCCAGGATTCAAACCTAGGTCCCAATGTTCCAAATTGATCATCTCTAACTTCTAGGCCTCATCTCCTCTCATTTGGTGGTGTCTGGTTTAATTCTGGTGCAGTGGGTTGCAGGTGTGTGTTGTGCCTGAGATTTGTGCTGTGTTGTTCACCCACTTGGGTATGTTGCCACATATTAAGGCATGTTAAGTTGAGGTAATAGTTTCTAGCAACTAATCCATTTACTCCGATTTCTCCTCCATCATCCCAGGCCTTACGCTGCCCACCCTCCCATTTTGGTCACAGCTTTTCCTGTAGGTTTGGGTTGTTGTGACCAGGCGGCTTTCTGTGTAGCACATACTTTATGTAGGGCCTACCAGAATGGGACCTGAATAAGTTAAAATAAAATGCTATCTGTTACAGAATGGGCAGTCCAGAAGGTCTTGCATCCTCTCATGCTAGGGAGTGCCACAAAGGAGTTAGAATAAAAGTGACAGGTTTACCAGAAAGTGGTTTGGGCATTAAAATATCATTGAGATGTAGCTGGTACCACCCCAAACCAGAATTACCATTACCAAGAGTTACTTGTGGGACCCTGAGGGTGCCATGAGAGGTGACGAATTACTGGGGGAATCAGTGGGCAATACCAGTCCCACAAACTCTGATTACTTTTATGTTACCCTGTACGTGGATTTGCATGGTGAAAGAGACCAAAACTAAGGTGTTACCATGGATCTTGTAATTGTGATTCTCCTGTTACCTGTCCCATCATCATTACCAGTGACCTTGTATTTCAGGCCCTAAAGCCGATGTAATAAAATGGTAGAGTACAATTACTATAAAAAAGATATACAAATACGCATACTGAATTGCTGTTTCAGAGGTTCATTCAATGAAGAGGTCTCGGCTCATGCTCGAACTGCAAAATCTATTTCAAAATCTTGAAGCAAGCTTGCTCTGTTTATTCATGGCTGCTCACACACCTAAAACCACTAGCTAGCACAGGATATCAGAGCTACCTGTTTTATCCTCCCCATTTTTCTTTTTTAACTTGAAATGCGTTGGCCCAGCATGATGTTTTTCATCCTGCCCCACCAAAGCTTTTGCCATGGCAGGTGGGTCATTGGATTTCGTAATACACATATTCCTCCTTTGTCCTTGTTTTAAGAGAAAAATACCACCTTGCCCCTTCCTCATCATAGTCATCATCTATGAGGGCCCCACCCCCAGAGACATGCATCATCTTCCCCTACTGTCTGTAGCACTTTCATCAGCTCTGCATACATCCTAGGGGTGATATAAATAAGGTCAGTCTCGAACAGGTACGCCGATGCTTCCTTTCCCTGCTGTACACACCTTCTGTAGGTGCTCCTTCCTGAATCCCCCCATTTGTTTTAAGAGGTGGGTTTCTTTCTTCCCTTTGACTTAGGGAAGCCTACTGTATATTTAGTCCTCAGTGAGCAGAGAATGCTGTTGCGGAGTCAATTCCCTTGGATTAATGACTGGGCATTGGGCATCAAACATGACTGGGCATCAGCCATGACTGGGCATCAGGTATATGCTATGTGAGTAGTCTTTGATGCTTTGTTGCTTTCCAATCATCTTGCCTCTTTGTTCCCTTTTCTCATATCCTTGGATTGCCACAGTCTGTGATTTGCCGTCTGCTGTTATTTTAGTCCTCTTCATGTCTGGTGACAGCTCTACACTTTTTGGATGTCTGCCATTTTGGTAGCAATGAAGGGGCGGGCTCAACAGATGTGGCTTTGTTCCCTGCACTAGTTGGGTTCTGTTTTGGCCAGGTGGTGTCCAGCCTTCAGATCATAGGTTACACAGTGATCACAGTGGATGTGGGTGACACCCATAAGTGAAGCTGTGCATGTGCCTGACAGCCTGTTGTACATGAAGGTTTGTGGTGCAAGCTTTTTCCACCTTCATTGTGTGCCTCAGGAGGCATTTATGGCCTAGGCTGTGAGTGTTTTAATCCATGACTTTGCCCCGCAGCACTGTCTGGTTTCACCTTGTTCAGCTACTAAATCAGTGTAGCCATGGTGAGCAATCTTAAGAAATCATCCTCTAAGAGTTTTATTACTGGGGAAGGAGTGATAAAAGGGCTTGCTCACCAACCAGGGGTAACAGTAGGCATGGACATAAATGCTACAAGCGTCACCTCTATGAAGGTTTTCCTTTGGACCCTGTTCCTTTATTCACTCCTGGTAGACCAATTCCTTTGATTCCTTTTTCTACCTGTCTGGATCCTGCTGCACTGACTTTCAGTGTCCCTCACCACTGCCCTGCCCTTCCAGGTCAGCTCTGCCTGATAATTCAGGAGACTGCTTCCAGAGCTTTTGAGAGTTGCTTCCCTGAATGGACTCCTGTTTCCCCCCACTTCAGTTCTTTATGCTGGCAATGAGGTTGATGAGAGGTGCCCTGATATTGATTCCAAGGCTAACTATGTTATGATGGAGGTTTCTGAGAGAATTGTTCTCCATCTCTGAGTCAACAGGAACTTTCCGAGTCCTCCTCTTCCTTCTGACATAAGGGTCTCAGTGGGATAGCTTCATGTGTTTGATTTTTACATCCTGATGGTGCTAGCTGACATTCCCGTCCACCACTGGCTATTAAAGTGCCATGCAGGAGAGGCAGGAGTGGAAGGACACAGGTAGGGCACTTGTTTCAGTACTGGTGTAAAATGTACATGTTGAAAGACTTTGGAATTTCCTGATATGGTTAAACTAGACTCACTTTACGGGGCACACCACCATTGTGTCTGAAGATGTGGCCTCACCAGACATAATCGATGGGTCATGTGAGATGGCACTGAAAAATTAGCTTGCTTCTCTCTCCTTTGCCAAGTGTTCTCAGAGTTATTCAGCTTAGTCAGCACACTTATTTATGAAGGACTTTCAGGCTCTGCTTGCTTTCCTTGAGCATTGCACAAATTTACATTGCTGGTTGACATTATTTCGAACATGGATCTTCAGCCGCCTTTTTTGAGATGAGAGCTACTTATGGTTAATGAAAATCATCCCCAGCTACTAATATTATTAATGCTATAAAAGTGACCACATGAAACAAGATTATATTAGTGGCCACCATGTGCAGGTTTACGAGCAATGAACACCTCTGTGCAGCGGGCATCGTTGACAGCGGTAATGTAAAAATGATTTATTGATTTAGAAAGCCTTTACTTGAGTAATTCTATTATTGGCATAGCTTAAATGCTTCTGACACCAAGGTAATAATGTAAGGAATAATATAAGTCATAACCACCTCGGTGCCACTTTATTAATCACTCAGATATCAAGTTTTTAAATATATTTTGGAAATTTTAAAATGTTTCTCCAATTGTTGGTCTACAAATATTAATTCAGCGAAGCAAAGCTTCAAAATTATGTGCCTGGCCCCCCTTCTAGACAGCTGACTACAGGTAGCTGGAAAGCTACCTGTAGCTCACAAGGTACTCTTTGGAGAAGCCTGATGTAGAAGAACAATTGATTTGTCTCTGACACTTGAAACCCTTAAGAGACAATACTTCTCTATAATTGGTTGCTCTCATCGTCAGTTCTGGTTGCTGGTCTGGAAGACTAACCACTCCCAGAGGGCCATGTTGTGACTCATCTGTGGGTCTGAAACTTTTATGTCTATATCTTGAGGAGCTGGTGAATCGGCTGTGGCAGACTGAAAACTTGCTGTTCCCTTTCAACCTCAACCACTTCTTTCATAAAACTCACCCTTGCTCCCTCCTGGAGAAACTGCACGTGTGGCTAAATGTTCAAGGGACATGTTTACTTCCATCTTTGTAGTTCCATTGGGCCATTTCCAACTGCAGCCTATAGTCTCAGGTACATTCTGGTGCACTGGAATCATGCCTCTTTGAAATTATCTCATACGAGTCTGCTTTTTCTTGAAATCTCTGGTGCCCTGCTGTTTAGGCTGACGGTGGAGCTCTACTCTCAGTGTGGAACTACGTACACTGACGCTGCTGGTTGGGGCAATGAATATCTGCATAGCGGGTTGGGGTTACTGAGGAGACTGTCTCAGGTCATGGCTGTTGATCAGCTGCCAAGCCTTTCAGTTTTTTGTACTGCATGGTCAATAATTTCTTGTCTCGTTACTTAAACCATTACAAAAGTTCAAGATATATGCAAAATAAAAGAAATAGCACCATTAAAAAAGATCAAAATGTGCAGAGTAAAAGCAGTAACATCAGCACATGTGTGAACTCAAAGAAAAAAGAAAAAGCACAAAATAACAGAAGGCATTAGTAAAGTGTAGTCAGGGTAATTAACAAGAGTGTGTTACCAATCATGTTGGCGGGCCATGCACAATAATGCAATTTGAGATACAAGAGACCCCCTAGGCTACAATTGGGGTGCAACCTCTAAAATTACAAGACTATCAATAAAACCATGGGAATTTAGCTAAGAACAGTGATAAAGAAAACAATGGACACGAGTGCTAGCAAGTAAATTAAGAAGCGGGTGTCATAGAGGGCATGTTGACTAAACAATACCCTACGGTACAGAGTGTAACCATAATCATACAACCACAACAGAGTGCAATACTTCAAGCAATATCCTGCTAGCATAAGCCCGCTCTAACTATGTGCTCACTTATGCAAAGTGTTGAAGGCGGTAAGGCATTGAAAACTGACATTCATGGGAACTGCATGGCACTGTTGATAGTCTAGCAGACTATATTGGCCTTTTGAGACACCCAGATAAGTCACCCATCCCCGATGAGGACAGAGAACCGGATAATGAAGGTCTGTGTGAACAAACAAGGAAGCATATGATCCCTGAGCCTGTGAAAGGAGTCTCACTAACCCTCACTAACCCTTCATGAGTGTGGAGTAATATTTACTCTCCCTAGCTGCAAGCTGTGCCCCGGTGGTAGACAAATGGAGGCAACACACCCTGAACTAGCTCTTCCCCTGCTTCATTGACTTCACTAATCTTCAAAAGATTATGGAGGAGGTTCTGTTCTGGTAATTCTAGCTGGCTAAGTGGAAGGAGTCTTTGTTTCTGCTGTTACATCAGATGTATGTACCCTGGCAGTCATGTGGCTCCATATGCCAGCAGAAGCTGGATGGCTCAGCCTCGTGAGCCTTAGTTTGTCTTGCACGGAGGCCTTTTCCATTCAGAGGCCCTACTGCCCGGCCATCCTTAGGGCCCAGGATTCTCAGTAGTTTGACTTATTTCAGTTGTGGCTTTGGAATTTCTATCTCACCTGTGTTAAGATCTTTTCAGTGTGCTTGTTTTTTTTAAGGGAGTGATTCCTTGCAGTCCTCTCGCTTTCCTTTCTGAAAGTCGAACTGGCTGTTGTCATGGCATTCAGGGATACCTTGGCATGTTTGGATCCTGTGGATGTAGCTGCAGCTCGGATGCTTGAAATCATTGAGGGTTTCCTGTCCTTGGTTTTGCTTTGCCATTCTGGCCTGGATTCTTCCTTTGGTTTTGTGCCTCTCAGAGTCACTATTAGTCTGTGTGAAATGTGGCAATGTTCTGCTCATGGTGGTAATCCCTTAAGTCTATAGTTTGAGCGAACCTGTGGCTGTTCTTTGTTCTGCACCTTTTTCAGTTCCTCCCTGATTGGATGGCTGCTTTTCATTGCCTTATCTTTGCTCTCAAGGTCCTTTCTGGTTTTCACTCCACCTAAAGTTCGTATTACCACATTTTGTTCCTTCTCTTTCCTCTGAGGTGGAGGTGGGTTTGAACTCCCTAGCTCAAAGTGTTGGTATAGTGGAATAAATCTACTTGGAAGGATTTCCATCTTCTGCTTCCAGGCTCCTTGTTTGTAATTTATCATGCTGCACAGGTCATAAGCCCTCTACTTCCACTCAGCAAGTGTTTCTGTTTCTGTGGCTTATACCGAGGCTCCCTCACCTCCTCATTTTCCCGTGGACAATGGTTGCTCCACTTGGCGGAATGGCTGCCTCCAGGACTCAGTCATGAGGGGGTCTCCTCTCCTGGATGCCTGACATACTATTCATGTTTCTTTTCAAAACGCCCAATCTCTCTACCAGGTGCAGATGGTCAAAAGTAGGCCCCTCTTTACAGGGACGCCATACTGGTGGTGATGCTGTGTAATTTCAATTGGATACTTTTCTTTGTATGCAACAACCCTTCATGGACTACATTGTCTATTGGTGCATGTGGATTTGCACCTCCACCTGCTTGCTATGTCCTCATGGATAAGAACTGTGCCGAGTATGTGGGAAGAGGTGATAATGGTCAAATTAAATACTTCTAAACTTCATCGTATTAAGTCACACTCTTCTCCGTCCCAGCCCTGCTTTCCACCCCTGGGTGGTTGCAGGATCATGATTTTGTCACTACTATTTGTTTACAGCAGTTCCTGTGGTAAGTTAACCCATTCATGCAGGAGAGGCAGAGATAAAGAAAAACGTTCTTTAAGAAATTAGAGGAACAGAGACCCCTTTGTCTTGGGCTACATTACCCTGCATTACCCTCATAGACAAGATATCAGGAAGGACATTCTGGGCTTGTATACTGCAGAATGATAAATCGCAACGAGGACAGTGGTGTAACGCAAAATGATCGGAGCCCCCTGAAGAATGTGGTGAGGGACCCCTGGGTTGTCCATATCTCACAAATATTAATTATCCTTGAGCTGAATGGGCCCCCTGAAGGGTTGGGGGGGGTGGGGGGCTCTTGGAAGGATTGTGGCCCCCTGCACTGCCCCTGCTGCATCGAGTGTTTGCATTTGGTATATCTGTGATTACGACAGGTATTCACAACTTGTAATGGAGGATAACCTTTGAAAAGTGCCCGTTTTTCCCCAGCAGCAATTGTGTGCTGCCTGCTTTGTGCCAAGACTTACCTGGTGAAAATCGGGCAGACAGACTCCGCCTGTGCACGTCATTTGTGAAAGGGTTGTAACATCATCTCAGGGGCAAACAGGAATTTGTCTCTGATCTGGTATTAACGCAGACATTAGAATTGGGGCCTAATGCGCAAAGTGCACTGTTTTGTGTCTTTAAATTTAGAAAGGACAAGTGCATTTAATTTCCCGAGAAGCTGAGCCGGTTTCTTACTGAATGCAGTAGCTGTGAACAAATAATAGCAGCCGACAATGATTAATTAGCATAACACACGCAGCTTTTCTTTCACTTAGAACCCGCATTTCCATTATTGCTTTGTGGCCACCAAATGATTTTCCTTCCACCTGACCACAGTAATAACAAATGCTTGAGGTATTCAGCCTTGTTTTTGTGCCGCATGGACTACTTCCAAATTGCTCGAGTTTCAGAAAAGAGAACAGATTTTGTTTGTCAAAGTGAAGGTTAACAAGCATGGGCTCTCCACTTCTTTTAGTCAAGATTTTTTCTTTCCTTCTGCTGGGCTCTTCATTTTCCCAGCAGGTTCCAGCCATTTTGTTGGCTCGCGTTTCAAAATGTTGTTTTCAGAAACTCAGATCAGTTTGTTCTCTTGTGCATTACATGCTCTTGGCACTTAGCCACCGGTTTTCAGCATTTTCCTTTCAGATTATAATTCATTGTCTTTTCCAAAGAAGGTATTGGCAGGAAGTTCCTGGCAATAACATTATTAAGATTAACTAAGGGCCATTACATTTCTATGAAGCTGCTTGATCAAGAATATTTTTCTGGCCTGGGTTGAGCGTGCAAGTTTGTGGACATCCAATGTGTTACCGTGATGTATAAAAACCTGCTTTTAGAAAGGTATTCTTTAACGATTGGTTGATGAAATATGTATTTAATAAAAAAGTTCATCTTACTTGAAATCCTATGTGTAATTGCGTGTAACGAAAAGGATATCTGAGCATGCTTTGATGTATGTTTTTATTTTAAATACAACACCTCTCTAAAAACACATATCTGTATATAATTGAGGGTAAACAATTGGAAAAATATATTTAAATCGCATGTTTTAATATGTGCTTTGATAAACCTGGAAACAAATACCTTATTGAATATTTATGACTCATTTTGTCTCTTGTGTAGGTTGAACAAGGACGTACCCGATCGAGAATTGACCACACCATACTCTCCTGTGAATTCTAGAATGCGAGACTACGGCGCCCGGATAGCAAAGGAGGATTCTGACACCCAGAAGAAAACAGCTCTTGAAACAATAGAAGAGGTTGACTTTAAGGACTCATCTTCTGGGAAAAAAAGGTCGTCCTCTGTTGAAGAAAAATGCCCAAACTCTTCATTTGCTCTTTCTGAATTTGTAGAAGAACTGAGAAGAAAACGGGCGAACGAAAAGGAACAATCCACTTTAGGGATGGAAGATGCATGTCCGTTACCCATCTACCAGACAACAGGTGCCTCATCGCTTAGAAGGTGCAGAGCCTTTGATTATGATGAAGAAGATTTCACTCTAAGTACCAAGTCCATATCAGAGAGTGGGGCATGTTCAGCCAGTGGTGGTTTGACACGTTCTTCCAGCCTCAGATGCATACCATCGGATCCTACCCTGTCACCAGCAGTTAGAAGAATAGCAAGGTTTGGCTCCTGTGAATCTCTTCTGCAGTCTCAAAATGGTTTAAAACAAAGTTCTTTCAAACAAGGTGATGAGGTTGCTACTTCAGTGATGAAACCAAGAAGAAGATGCCTTGAAACACCATTAGAAGAAGGTGCTGAAACTGATCTTGGAAAAGAACCGCTTGTATTTCAGAATAAGCAGTTCTCAAGCTTTGTAGCAGTAGATGATAACAAGAATCCACTCAAGTGGAAAGCATCAAATACCAATTTTGGGAGAAGTGGTGACGATTTTGAGGACATCCTTCCAGCCGTCCGAAAAACTGATGCACATAACTCCCTCGCCAGATCTAAAAAGGATAGCCAAAAACCACTGAGTGTTCATTTTGGAGATCTGCCTTCAAGCAACAACCTTAGCTCTTCGTTATCAACAAAAATGGATCTTAGGAAAAGCCCATCATCCATAGAAGATCTAGCAAATCTTTCTGATTCATCTTCATCTTCTGGTTCAATTACTTCTTTTAAAAGTGCTGACAGTATTAAGACTCGTCCTAGATTTCAAAGACTAGAAGGAGAAGGATGTGCTGGGAAAGCTTCACCAAGTGGAGATGCTACAGAAAGTAAAAGATCTGAAGCTGAAGGGAGAGAAGATAGTGTCAATAGCATAATGTTGAAGTATCTGCGCAAAAAAGAAGAAGAACAAGGTAGTTTAATATATTTTTATAATTTTCGATGCATACATTTTAAAAGGCATCATTACTATGTTGGCAAAAATGTCTACAAAACGTCAACTCAACTGTGAATTTTTTTTTAACAAACTGTGTCATTCTTTAGAAGAAAATATTAACATAGTTAGCCATCAATAAAAAAATAGCAATAGTAAGTGCTGTAAAGCATACCAGCAAAAATTAAAACTGAAAAAGATGTTACAAGCTATACCCAAATTGTATATTCCTACATTTTACTATCTCATTTAAATATTAGAGAGGGATTGATGTGTTGGTTGCTCATGAACTACCAGAAAACACCCTAAATTCTCTCCATTAACATATTTTTGTTGCAGAGTGTTTCCATAGTAAGCTCTTGCATAAGTCCCTGATAATATGCATTGGGGAGCATTAGCTGGGGGTCCAGAGTAGTGCACTCCATCAGATTTTTGACCGATTCATACTTCATCAGTGGCTTACCAGGTGAGGAAAATTAGTTTCAGATGGGAACCTCATGAGCATGTGACTTCACCTGTTTTCCTAGTGAGCCACATGTCAGTCCCTTTGGGGGGTAACAATGGAAATTGTAAATGATAATTCAACTCTTCATCTACTCTGTAAAGGACATCTGGCATCTGTTCTTCTTCACCATGCAATATGATACGTTTGACTGAATTCTTGCAGGAATTGTATTTTGAGGAGCCCATTAGGATGCCCTACTGGTGAATGAGAAAGTAAAGATACAAGTAACATAAAGATATGAAAGATCAACATGCACACCTAATTCTTCTCTTCTCCATATTCAAGGTAGATGTGGATTAGAACAAAAGCATTATCTTCCTAATGTTTTTACAAGTCATACACAAATTATCGGTAAAGCAAGATGACAACCCCCCTTTTACTACCACCACTACACTATTGCCCCCTAACTACTCTTAGGACAGGACCAGGCATAGGTGAACAGTTCTAAAATTTGTCATAAAAGACAGCTAATTTCTGGGCAAATCAATTTAAATGGCCTCAGCTAAAATGTAAAATAAGCCATCTGGAACACTAGAAGGTTGCAAAAAGCTAATTTTATTATAAGAACTTGCATACTATTAATGCTCAATGAACACTTAATTGAAACCATTCTGCTTCTCTGGTCTTATTAATGACATTGACACTTGGAAATCCCTTTGTAGAGTCTTCTTTTGACGCTACATCAAGCCAGTAGTGAAATAGCTTATTTTCTATGACATGACATAAATCAATGAATTTGTGTCTTTCACATATACAAAGACAGGACCTACCCATCATTTGGTGTGATAAAGCCGTGCTAGGGAGGCACATTTTAGATGGGGTTCATTGTACTTTAAAATATATAAAAGTACATCAGTCCTTCTTAACACAAGGGAAAACTGATGCACTGAGTTTCAACTAAGTAGACTGTCTCATAGGTATATAAAGAAGGTAATATTTTGCAGGTCCTTATAGGCCCTTTCACCCTGCCCTGATTAGTGTCAGGTCACTGACGAAGAGTGGCAATGGAATTAATGCACTAATGACTGCCTATACCTTGGCTGTTCATTCAGTTGTTAGAGAAGCATGCCTGCTTTCTTCCATAGAGTTCATTAATACAGATTTACTCCAAAATTGACACCAAATTCCAAACTAGTGATGAAGGAGCCAAAAAAATGAGAGCGTGCAAGGTTGAGGGACAGCTGCCATTTGATTGGATGAATTTGTCATCACAACCATCCTAGAAACCCTGACTTCTTCTCCATCTCTGACACTATTTCAATATCTCAATTTCTGGCCAAGGATATGCAAAAATAACAAGCAGTTGCAATGCAATGGGTCTCTAATTTGCTCCAGTTAGAGCTATTGTTGTGGTAGATTCCTAAATGGATGTTTCTTGCCACATAAATAGAAAATGAAAAGTAAAACATTAGTTGACATATGCGAGCTGATTCAAAGCACCATGGCGGCCATGAGCACGAAGGAGAGACACAAAAGGAAAAAGAAGATTGCTCACTGTCAAGCGTATCGGTAATCGTGCAATTATCCATGTTACAGGGTCAGTCTGCTAGGCGATAACAAAACCTCTCCAAGGAGGGACAAACATAAAGCATTTACCAATGATAACAAAGGATTTTTGAAAGGCAAGCCCAAGAACGAGTGAAAGTGCTGGGCGTGAGGTGGGCGTGGTTAAAAGCCCACAATACTTACAGCAGGTCAAAGCACTTGCTATTGTAGCAGAGGGCCCTTAAAGAAGAAATTGCAGTGACACCCATTTATTTTCAATCTGTGGCTGCAATGGCAGGCCTGTCCTGTAAGGTGGATTGTCAATATCCCATCAATAGCAGCTCCTGTCATTGCCATTGATAGTCCCAAAGTATGGAGGTACCTCAATCAGTTTGTTGGTGAATCAACCACCTGACCTACAGTAGCTGATCTGCAAATTACCTCTGTGAAAGAAAGTAACAAAAAGTGTAACCGTTTACCATGCTGGGACCACACCTGGCATGTAGGCGTAACTATGTGGGCATTGGCAATGTACCCACTATATATACCAGCCAATTTCATTGTCCTCATCTGGAGGCAACAGAAAGTTTATCATCAAGCATTGGTTTCCAGGCTGAGCTCTTTTCCCCCCGAAAGTGCTTACCTAAGTGCCATATTTTATGAGTGGCACAGCCAGTCCAGTGGTTAAAATTGCAACCATGGTAGTGGATAATCCACAATATTGTAGACAGGTCTCTGCCACCTCACCAGAGAAAGGACCTCTTCTTCAGTGATAGATGGAATTCTGTCATTACACTTCTACAGGCTATGCACTTATTAACCTGCAAAGTCAGCCCCTTCTTGTATAGTCGAGATCCCTTTTTCATATGGATTTCATTCTAGATAGCTCTCTGCTCAAAATTAGGAGCCGGTGGCTCAGTAAATTAATGCATCCACTCCAGTGTTTTGTGCTGGACCTAATGGTGACAGACTCATTGTTCCTGACAAAGATCCTCAGTGATACAGATATTTATTGAAATAGATGCAGTTTTTAACTCTTGCCTACAGATAGTGGTTTATTAACAAATCGACCTACTACTTCCATTGATGTTAGGACCTTTCTCTGTAGTGCAAAGGGACTATTTTCTCTCCAATGCCCATGTGACCCTGACCCCTCCGTTTCACCAACCCACTCTCTTGATTAATAATTTTCTCTCTAGACCCGTTCTCTATGCTGTGCCTTCCACACTGTATTGTAATTCATCTATCTTTGAAACGATTTAAAATGATTCCAAGGTCACTGCCTGTACAAAAACATGTCCTTGCATGTGGGGTCGCCATCTTGGGATGATTTTTGATATGCCAAAAGCCCGAGTGTAGATTTACTGCTTTCTTGAGTTCGCTAACTCCTCAAGGACTCCAATTGCTGAGCTCTGCCTGGTTCAGAATTCTATGAGGATTCTTTGAGGAATCAAGTTATTTCCTTTTAGGTAATATGTCCATATGATAAGAAGCAATCTATGGTGGTAGAAAGTATTCCTCCTAGAAGATGTATATTATTTGTTTCTTTTTTCTTCACTTACAAAATATTCTTCCCCATGGAGATGTCCATTCATCTACGTTTTCACTCAATTTGGGGGTGCACACATTCAACACAAATTATCTATTTGTGTGATTTAGAGCACACAGAACCATCTAATCCTCAAAACATACATTTTTATAGATGACAACTTGCTGCTGCCTCTTGGTACAATATACTTCCATTGAATAAATTCATAGGAATAATGACAGAATTTGCTAGACCCCTAAATCTTCAGGTTCACAGCATCCGAACAAACTAGTCGGCAAAACGACATTTATTGCAGTGTAAATATTCACAATTACGACAGCTCACAATGAATAAATACATTAAATAGAGCATTTACATCCCCCAGCAATAGCACGGCACAAAAACCATGTAGGTTGGAAAGTGATACATCCCCCATAAAACGGTTGTACTTACCATTTAATCTTCCTACAGATATCAAGTTATACAAGTAAATCAGATGTTCCCACACTTTCATGCACTCATTACAGGCCTACAGTCATAATTAATCACTAGCTGCTCATCAACAGCCCAGAAAACCCCTCACCCACTCTGATGCCAACATGAACATTTTAAACATGTTCATGTATACTCTTAATTTCACACAAAAGATAGAGCTCCACAGCCATCTCGATTTCAAAGTGATGGACCCCTAATGACACAACACATAGGCTTACCCACAACTCAACAATAGAACACATTGCCAACTCACCCCACCCTTTTGCGCAACATAGTACCAAAGCTATTTGGCAAACAATGGTTGCCCAGTAGTACATCCAGACACAACTGCCCAAGCAAAAGACAACTGTTGACCACTGTGAAATGGAAATTAATTGTAATATTCAATAGCTCACTCCCTTGGAATAATCATCACTAATTAAATCACTAAACATAGTCAACGTTGCACCCACTAGACACATTGACGCTTAATCACAATTTCTATCAACAATGTTAGGAGACATTGAAAACCCTATATAATTAGGAGTGTTTACCATTGTTGAGGAACACTAAATTAATTTAGCTGATCCACAAAGTATATCTGTAGACTTTAAAATTTTGTGATTGATGTTACCCCCGCCTGAATCTTCAAATAAATCCCTAATCAGTGGAATTATTTTACAAAACAAGAAAAACGTAATTTTAAGAAGCAAGCTAAACAGCAAACATCAAAAGAAACTTGTCTGCAAAAGTAGTCAATACAACACCAGAATCCAGCAAATCTCCAGGCATGGGCTTCAAAAGAGCAAGTAAGAATCCAGCACCCCTGTGCTCCCCACCAAAAAAAACAGCTAACATTATTGAGGCATTATATTACGTATGGTCACTCCAAAATGTGTGCACAGACTTGTAATATCAGAACGAAACAGAAATTTGAGACAAAAGTAATCCTCATGACTTGAAATCCCCAAGTTCAGTGCTTAATTTGTAAATCAAAAGGTGCCGGTGCCCAAAGTTCTACTGTGAAACACACGGCCGCTGCATTTAAATGTGCAAGCACAGAATACTGAGGCAGCATAACCCTAAAACCATCTCAGGCCTCTTTAACCCATTTACAGCCACTCCCTGCCACTTCAGCTTTTTGCTTTCTCCCTTTCTGACGCTTCTTCATTTTCCTTTTTCTCTGCCTTTTCCATTTGTGTCTTTTGCTCCCAGTAAATGCTTGATGCAGAAAACTAAGTGGCGACTCTCAAAAATAAGTGCTGGTGCCCCACACCGGACACCACTGGCTCAAATTAAGCACTGCCCAAGTTCAAGAAAAGAGCTGACACAACACACCCTGGCAATGCACAGTTGTGTTGTTGTCTTTAATCTTATATACAACTGTCCACCTCTTTTCCAACATTAAAACCAGCTTACAGACTCACTTTCTAGCCACTGGTTACTTGCAGAACTCTGTAACTATGCCTGTTTGACTCTAGTTTTATAATGAAATATTGGACGTCCAACAGTGATGTTAACTGCGATACTAGGAACCTATGTCAACAATTATTGATATTTTTCCTGCATTATGTATTCTTGTTCCTATCGGCATCAGTACATTATTTCCCTGATTTTTCTCATTTTGGCATTCTAAGAGAATATCAAGGGAGCACTGAGCAAAATCAACTAAATAAAGATAAATATGAAATGAAAAAAAAACATAAATGCATCCTCAGAAGCTTGCAGAGCAATTGTCCTTAAATTAAACTTTCCCATATTTTTTGCAATTCAAAAAGGACAGCCAAACCCATGATTTGAAGGAAAATATCAGTCATACTCAGTCCCTATCCATTAGCCTTTCATAAAATAATCCTAGTGCCTCCCTTACTGCCGTTACACACCGCTCACTTTCTACTTTCTTCACCACATCCCCTCTCCCAAGGAACATCATTTACAGCTAGCTTGATTTATATTATACATATACGCAATAAATAAAATACTATTTGATGAAACGGGGCTAGAAGAAGAGAGACCAGCCCCAAATGCAGGGTGTGTATATGTACCAATCTTTGTGTATAGCACTGGCGTGGCTGAGACCTGTGGTGGTGAACCCTTTCTCAAATGCAACTGTAGCAACATTACCAATCTTGATATGCACACAAATAAAAATACTGTAATTATTCACCTAAGATAGTCTGAGAAGGGCAAATGTACGCAGAATGACAAATTAACATAGCTATTCACCAGATGAGCAACTTTGGCTGAATACATTATTATTTATGGCGTTTACCACAGAATTAACTTGTATCATTATTATTTATGGCGTTTACCACAGAATTAACTTGTATTTATTTTGCTACAGCCAGGTTTTAACAGCCTTCTTGTAGCATAGTAGCGCTGTTAATGTATATGAGGCTGAATATGTTGTGGATGAGTGGCATATCTTCAGAAGGATAGCTGTGTAAAATTGCTATCTAATTCAGCTTGAACACTTGATTGTGAGTTAGGAATGTAAACACAACGTAGACTTTTAAAGCTCTGCAGGAAAGACAACTATTCAGCTGGCAGAAGGAATAATCTACTGATATTGCAAATTGAGTTAGCTAAAATTCTTCGGCCCCCATGAAGGTGCTATTTTTCGCACCTGATAAATAACGATACTGCAAGGTTTGTTATTTATTGGATGCAGTAAATAACACCTATCATACGTTTTTGGGGAATAATGTAGATTTTGGTGATAACTACACCAACATACGCATGGTACGGTAAATACCATGGGGCATATTTATACTCTGTTTGCGCCGAATGTGCGTCAAAAATTGTGACGCACATTCAGCGCAAACCTTGCCTCATATTTAAACTATGACGCCTGACCCTGCGGCCGTCAAAAACCCTCCGTGTGCATCATTTTTTGGATGCGGGAAACCGCCTTTCGTTAATCACATGCAAGGTAGGCGTTCCCGTCCAAAAAATGACTTAAACACCTGTGCGCCATGTTTATACTTCTGGGACATTTTGACGCACAGGAGGGGGAGGGCCTTAAAAAACGGCGCACAGCCTGATGTGTGACTTTTTTTAACACCTGGGTGAGGGCAGGCGTTAAGGGACCTGTGAGCTCACTCCCATGGTCTCAGACCATGGAAGCAGTCCAGAGGTGCCCTTCCCTGCCCCCAGGGACACCCCCTGCCACCCTCGCCCACCCCAGGAGGACACCCATGGATGGGGGGTAAGTACAGGTAAATTGAGGTAAGTATTATTTTTTTATTTTTTGAAGTGGCATGGGGGGCCTAATTTGGGCCCCCCTACATGCCACTGTGCCCAGTGGCCATGCCCAGGGGACGGCATGGCCATTGGGCAAGGGGGCAAGACTCCTGTCTTTGCTAAGACAGGAGTCATTTCAATGGGGGTTGTGTGTAAAAAAAAAGCGCTAGTCCGGTTTGAGCCAAGATTTTTTACTCAAACCTGACTTGCACCATTTTTTGATGCACAACCCCCATTTTCCCATACGCCCACTTTATATGGAAAAAAGTGACGTGTAGGAGGTGCAAGGGGCTTGTAAATAAGCCCCTTACTTCTCAAAGTGTATGCCACAAAGGATTCTTCTGACATCGCATGGAAGCTGTGGAAGCTCTCAAATGATTTAGGTGTTTCCGTTGTTGACTTGTAGTGTGACATTCATTTCTAATATTGATTTGCAGATCCCCAAGACTGAGGTCATCATGCAACCATTCAATTTATATTGATATCACCGACGTTTGAAGAAAGGGTTTTGGCTTACCTGACTTCTGTGTGCTGTAGCCCCGTCAATTTCCCTCGGAAGACAGAGTACAGAAAATAATTTATGCTAACATTGCTGAGGTCTGAAATATGTTAATTTATAACAATAAAATAATTTCCCCACATTTTAGATGTATTTTTAATTTTTTTGCATTAGGAACCAGTAATTAAAGTGTCATACTTCAAAGAGACTTACACTTATCTTGTACATTACGGTCGGCAACAATTTTTGCTATACTGGAAATATTTTACCTTAAATTATTTGACAGAAGAACAATTGTTAGCTACATTCACATGCTATTACTTCTTTGTAAATGTTCCCCCTTCATTTGCTTTCATCACTACTTTAAAAGAAAGATTTGAGTAGAAAATAATGATTGCACTTGCATTCAAGTAGTGAAATTGGCACGTTAGGGGCAGAGGTGATGTTTTTAGCAAACTGTGTGTTTACATTGATGGATTTAATGTATTGCTCTAGTCTAGTTGAAATTAGGACTGTGTTCTGCTGTGATCTGTCATATATTATCACAAAATACGATGGGAATCAGAATTCTTCCACCATTGTTGCTTCACTTCATGTTTTCAAGGCTGTTTATAATAAAAGATGAAGTTATGTATACCAGGTCCTATACTATGCAAAGGTCCTAGCACTAGGTATAGCCAGGAGGATGGCATAGCAGGGGTGCTCGGTTACTGTTCAGGGAAATCGACATATAGAGGCCAAGAAGACATTTTTTGTGTGATATTTGAAATACACCTTAAATACTGTTTTCCATTTGGAAAAGGAAGGCTATTTTGTCAACATCATCATAAAACTTTATTCGTTTTGACAAGCAAATCATAAAAGCACAGAAATACAAATTCATTCCATCAAAAGTGCCGATAACAAAAGTGCATAAAATGATATAAATACACAAATTCATTAGATGGTGGCTGAGTGAAATAGAAGCAGTAAAAAACACAGACAAATGAGTTAGAAAGATAAAAATAGCGGCCCAAGTTAAATCTTTTCCAGCTTACATTACACCCCTGTTCTATCATAGGTACAAAAGAGTAACAACCCCGCCCAGCAGGGTGAATAGAGTGCAGAAAAGAGAACTACAATTTGATGGTCTCATTTACCCATATTGTTTTTGTATTTTAAGCGCGCATCTTATACAATTTAAAACAGCCACACAAAGATCTGAAGAGTCAGGGAATGTAAATAACTAAAGCCTTCTCTATAAGAGCAGGAGCAGCCAGGCCTCAGTATTGGAAGGATACATTTAGATCTCAAATTTGTATGCAATGCACAAAATAAGACAAAATGCAGAGTGGATTGTTTTGCAAGATTATCACATGGAGAGGGAGGAAGGTTATCACAATAACCGCCTTAGTTGGGAAAAATTACCAAAAATGCATTGTGTCCAAACGAAATCTCGTTAGATAAAATCTGTTTTGCAACTCCACGAAAAAGTTAAATAAGGTCGTATCTCGTTTATAAAAAAACCTGGCATTGCCCGTGGTTATTTGTCACTTTGAATCAATTGACATATGGCAGCTAAGAATACATGCATATTTTGTTCGAGTAGGCGTGGTGTTACATCATACATTGCACATAGAATCAGTGTCCACAAATGAAACTGTATTCTATATCAGCTGGAAGCCCGAGTCAAAATGCTCAGTCAAGGTGATTTCAGTGAAGGGTTTAACCATCAAATTTAGAGTTCAGAGAGATAATGTGATTTCAAGAGAAAGCGCAGACTACACAGAGGAGTAGGCAAACAAGCTTGTTTTTCCCTTCTCTCAACCTCAGCCCCTAGCCGTAATGCACCGACCCACCAGCAAGCTATCCTTCTTTAATCTGAGGCCATCAGTTCTTGCAAGAAGGGGGTGATTCTAGAAAGGGAAATAGCCCATAGGATAAAATCGTAGAGAACAGTGACCAACTGCTGTTGATCGCTGTTGAGTTTAGAAAGGTACAAAAAGAAAGAAACAGCTTTTCGAATGAGAAACTACAGATTGCTCACTTTGTGAATCTACCTAGTTGTTATACCGGTTTCGGAATCTCTTGCAATTTCTCCTGCACGTAGCTAGGTGGCAAGATCAACTTCCATTGCAATTTTATCCGCACTCTGGACACGACCACATGGAGCTGCATAAAGACACCACCCCTGTGCACTGATACTTTCTTTTTCATGTCGAAAACTGCATATCTGGAGCACCATTTCAGTAGTTTTGATTTTTTTGCCAAATTCTCATATTCTTAACTTCAGTAGTTTGCAGAATTGTCACCCTTCTTCAACAAGTTTGAAACAATGCACTGTGTGCTGAATGCAGATGTTAGTGACAGACCCTCATGACATCTGTTTAAGGTGCCTTGGGACCAAGCATGATTCCAGGTTGTGCAATAAGTGTGAGAGGCTCAAGCTCACGGAATATAAGAAGCAAAATGGAGAAGCCATTTATTGGATCTAGGTTCAGATTTATCAATATTTGACTCAAGGCAATGCAGCAAGACAACTGGCTGCACTGAGACAAATGCAAAGGGCAGTAATGTGCCATGTTTACAAACATGGGGCATTACTGCTGTCTCTGTGCTGGCACACCGTGTGCAGGCACCCCCAATGCAGGCATTTTTGTGCCATGGTACAACGGTGCCTGCATTGCAGGCAGGATTGTTTTTTGTTGTAGCTAAAGACACCTTGCACAAAAAACAATCCTTAGAGACAGTTTTTACTTTCTAAGTGTGCTGCACAATTCAGCATGCTTAGAAAGAGGAACAAACAAAGAGAAATAAAGATATTTCTCCTTGTTGCGCCTCTATCGGGAAGGCATACAATTTGGACACATCCCAGGTTTACTTGTCTTGGTATATCTGTGAATGCACCAAAATACATGGGTGGGTGCATGGAAACATGCACCCTCCATCCATGTACCACCTTCCTGGTGCAGCGTAATGCAAGGCAACAACTTGTGCTGCTTTGCGTTACTCCAGATTTACAAAGCCATCAGGGCCATGCAAGGTGTCTTTGCCTGGCTTAGTAAATCTGACTTAAAGATTGAATTGACCTTGTGTCACCTTGTGTGGCACAATAGCAACACAATCTGAGTCTCTTTGGCAAGGAAGATAGGGGGACCTTTAAAGAAATTAAAAGACAGCAGAGCTAGGGCCCCGTCACTGAGGTTACTGGCTCTTGTTTGCCATTATCATCAGCAACATAGGAAGTTCAGAGAATGATCCTGGGGTCTTGTCTATCACTGGCAACAAACTTCTCAGCCTGCACCAAAACTCGCTCAGTATTTTCACAATGATGTAAAAGGATGAAGCGAACAATGGCAGAAGCACTTAGGCCCATATTTATACTTTTTTAGCACCGCATTTGCGTCATTTTTTGATGCTAAAGCGGCGTAAACTTACAAAACACAATTGTATTTTGTAATTTTGCACCTGTTTTGCGTCACAAAAAGTTCAAATGCGGCGCTAAAAAAGTATAAATATGGGCCTTATTGTCCTCTTTGCCTGGCGCTACTGCTAAATCTTTAATGTTTGCCCTCCAATTTCATATTGAGATGAGTAGGCAGCAGAACCCAACGTTTCCTGCCATACTGGTGTTTCTTTCCAGTGGACCAGTGGGTCCTTTAAGTATCCAAGTTTATGCACCTTCCCACAAACCCCCCAATTTGCCCTCAGGTGTTGGCAGATCATGCCATGGTTCTGTCAAAGAAAGTGATGGATGCTGCTCACCAAAGTAAACTTTGTCATTCTCAAGAAGGACGTCGGACTAAGACCGGTTGTACAGATCAGACTCTAAACGCCTTCCACAAAAAGCAGAATTCTAAATGAAGACACTTGCTTGGATTCTGAAGGCCTTGGATCAAAAGGACCTGATGTTGTCCCTAGACCTATAGGTTTCTTAGTTTCATCAGTCATCAGTCCCACAGAAAGTATCTCTGTTTTGTAGTGTGGCCATACAACTTCCAATTTACTGTAGTACTTTAAAGAATAGCCTTCTATTGGCCTCTTAGCTTTATTTTGGTGATAGCAGCACATTTTTCAAGGTTGAGAATACATGTATTTTGGTAATTTGAAGAGTGATAGCCAAAGGATGGGTCACTGAAGCTTTTCTCAAAACACCTACAGAAAATGATTTCACTGCTGTCCATTCTGCGGTTCCCTATCAATGGCACATATCCGCTCTCCATCCCAGTGTAAAGGATTCTCTTTATCCGGGCCATAATAGGCGCAGTTGTACTGAAGGTGTACCTGCACCAGCAGAATGTCTGGAATATTCAAACTATGATCTGATGTTTTAGGTTAAATTATATGTTCTGGTCTTGATGGCTCTGAGGATGTTTGAGCTCATGCCGTCATGCAGCCTGCTAGTGCCTCATGCCCCTTGGCAAATGTGAGCTGTCTGATTGATCAGTGGCTGCTGTTGGCCTGCGTCTGAGGATGTTTTTCAAACAGAATCTCTGTTCTCTGAGGAGGTGGCTGAGGACTTTCAGTGGTGGATGACAGATGCCAATTTGCAGCAAGCCATTTTCCTACCCCCCCCCGCCCAAAGCTCGCAGTACTGACCGATTCATCATCTTTGTACTGGGAAAATCACCTGCACGAGAAGTAGATAAGAGCTCTCTGGTCTCAGAACGAACAGTGCTACCACACAAATCTTCTGATGTGCCCTGGAGGCCTTCTGCCTTCCATTAGGGGCAGGCAGTGAAGATGCTGGTAGACTCCATGTTTGCCATGTGATAATGCCACATGAAGGGTCAAGTGGGGTCTTGTGCCCCATAGTTGGAGGAGACTCTGAAACTTTGGTGATAGCTGGTGGTCACTGACCTAGAAGAATCTCCTAATATCAGCAGACAATGTCAGAAGGCTTAATCTTCCAGCCTCTCAAACTCTGAGAGGCAACTGCACACTGGGTTAGCATGTAGTATCTTCTAACTGTGAGGTGCATCATCAGTAGACCTATTCGCTACCTGCAAAATTACTTGTGGTCCATCATTTTACATCCTCAAGTTTCCTCCTCAAGGGTATTTATGAAATGTGTTCTGCTTTAAATGGAATTGTGACCAGCTATACATATATATGGGGATTGAGTGGAAACTACTGAGGGGCTTTGATCTACAACCTGAGGTGGTTGATGTCAGTTTCCTGCTTGTCACTCTTCCACCATATAATTTATTCAGGTGCTGATCCAAGTTTGTCTCCTGGAGTAAACAGAAGCCAGTTGACCCTCCACAAGCTAGATTGTCTGATATACTTTTGCTCGAATTTTATTCGACCCTTTAAGGCTTGACTGTTGACACTGTTAAGGGTTACTTCTTGGTCCTTTTGACCTTCCTTCATCTGCATGATCAGCCCTCATTATTCAAATTACATTTTGTGATGTGTTTTCTGAAAAGCCTTCTATATATGTATTTTCGCATTGCCAGTGAAAGAGCAGTTCTGTTAGCTATGAGCCAAAATCCTGCCCATAGAATATCTACTGATAAAACTGCCATCAGCACTCAGGGATGCCACCTTTATGCATCTTTATGTCATCCTGTTTGGATGCAAGGCAGAGCTGAAATAAAGATTCATGGTGCCACATGTTTGTTGAAAGGAGCTATTGCAAGATTTTTCAGATCCAATCTGGTCCATTGAGATTCACATGGTGAGGAATCTGCAGTTAGAGAAAGTATCCTGCAGAAAGAGCATCACCGAGAGGTAAAAGAGAAACGTTTAATTAACATTGTGCTGGAGAATTCTGCTTCCTTCTGGGAGCACTCATTTACAAGTCAGCCCACTGCTATAACAAATTGTCTTTTCACAATTGTTTTGTGTTGCAGTGGATACGATGTGATTAAAGGCAGCAATTACAGATCGTCAATTCGCTGGTCAACCAGTGCAAGTGCAATGCATCTGGGGGCCTTTTGTACGTGCTATGGGCAGTAAAGTCTAACTAATCTCCTCATCGTCTGTTTATTATAAACTACATACATCTGATCTTGTGACCACAGCTCAGTACTCAATTCATAAAAAAATCTTTGTTTTAGAGACCCCCTCCTCTAAATAAAGACCTTGTAATTAGCATTTCAAAAACAAAAAAACTATACATGGCACTAAAAGGCAAAAATAAAAAATAAAAGAAGGAAAGATTTACTAAAAAAAACTCAAAAATATATATTAACCTCGCATACCTTAAATAACGATCCAACCACACATCATTTATATTAATTAACGTAATGTACTATGTTTCCTTAATGTTTAAGCCTTTTCTGTCATTCAAGAAAAAGAGGAAGCAAATTAACCTGTGACCATAGCATCTCCGGTTCTGGGAAACCAGAAATTCAGTTTTGAGCCATTTCAGCGGTCTTTTCGGGGAAAGACTGATCTGCCATTGGAAGTGCCTTTTTAGTTTTAACAATTGGGTAGGATCTGTGATTAAATAGACATATGAACTTTCCTTCATGCTTTTAAACATGTTTGTAAGTGAGTATTATATAATAGACTTGAACTACCACATTCGTTTTTGGAATAGAATTATCGAAGTCATTTTCAAAATGTTCAAACGCATAACGCAAATAACAGATGTAACATATTTCATTACTCTGTGATTGTATGAAAAGAAGAACATTTGTACAATTAGACACTATGACACATCTTTAAAACATATCTCCCTTTTGGCACTCTAAATGGAAAATGTGGTGGGCAATGATCTACAAAGGCCCCCTGCACAGTTATTTCATTATGTCAAGGGAAGACTTTGAACTGCCACAGTTGGCAGCTTTGCCGCAGTAATATTAGCATGTACAAACTCGCCTAATCAGTAGCTGGGAAATGTTGTTTTTGTGTGAGTAGCAGCCTGAATAAAATATAGGAACTGGAAAATTGGTCCTCTCTCAAAATGTTAAATTCCCATCTTTTCAAATGTTTAATGGCGGTGCACTGAATCAGTGCCGTAAAAAGGCTGCATGCTTTATGTTTCAACTCACCTTTCACAAAGACAGGACCAACAGCACTGTCATGGCACAGATAGAATATATGATTCATACTTACGGTCCACTGATAAGAACAGGCAATTTTAAACCCAGAGTTTTCTCCCAGCAAGTTGATCCTAAATACATCATTTGGGCAAGTAGTGTTTCAAACCGAGAAACTGTTATCTCAACTATTTTCAGAGATCACCTGGGGGAGGGAGCGTTACTGAAACCCACTACTCAGACACAGGTGTATCAGTGCCTCGGATTAACACTGTAAACAGGTTCAAACACCACGATTAAGAGCCCCATTCAAAAAGTACTTCACCTTCTACAATGAGGTTAAGCTAGTGAATACTCTACAACACTTTGTGCCTCATTGAGAACATCTTTGTTACAAACTTGAGAAACTATGGACCCATGTACTTCTACCCTCCACTTTATCTTCTCAAAGGCACAATACAAATTGGTAACACTTCGGCAGCTAGCCCGGGGCTGTTTCACTTTATGGGATCTTCCAAGGATAGCAGCCATCCTGTTCTGGTTGTTAGAGCTCCTAAGTCTCATACCACTTACACTTGGTCCTCTGGGAAAATCTATACCTGACTTAGTGAATATACAATACAGATGATCCACAGCGAGATAATTTTTACCTCTATCTCCACCTTTTCCATAAGAGGGATGCTACCCCTCATGGGGGTTTGCCAGACAATAAGATGAACCAAACAGTCACGCACCCATGCAGGTCCCCTAAACGTATAGATCCTGTACACAACTAAGAGTTGCGTCACCCAGCATTATCTCTGACTTTATGCTGCGATACATTCAGACCATATCACCTCTCAGACATCTGGGCTGAGTCAGATTTTCCAGATACTCAGTGAAATTGTTCTCATGTCAATTTCCTCCGTCTTTTCTAGGATCCTCTGACATACAAGGTCCTTCACTTCTTTTCCGTAGCGTTTGTCCCTGTCTGCTGGGCTTTTCTATACTTTTTGGACCTTAAGCACTATATTTAACAGCTAAAAGTACCCTAAATGAGGAACATGCTTTCTTCGCTGCCTTATTTCTTATAGATGTAAAACATTAACATCCAAAAATCAATAAACCAATATCAAGAAATGAAAGAATATTTGTGAACTGCAAAAATATCAGAACAAAATTAAACTTAGAGCAGACTGCATCAACTCAGTCACTGCCTTAGGGTAGATATTAGGAATTCACAAAGCCTATCCTAAAAGCTAACCAAAGATTTATGAAAGTGGCCTAATTGGCATTGTCCAGTCAACAGAGATAAACAGGTTCGGTGCACAAACGTTCACACTTTTTATTTCTTTTTACAAAATGTCATGATATGGCATGCACATTTTGTGCAATTATGCTTTCAGTGGAAAATATGGTTTGCCGGTGTTTCACTTGTTTTTATAATCCAGTAGAATGTACCTCACTTCATAAGGATGAAAGACTTGCAGAAGACTGCTTCGAGCCAAAGATATCTTTAAATGATACATTTCTCTAGCTTTTAACAAATAAATAGCCCCACCCATTGAAGCCGTCGAACATTCAATAAACATTAAGCATTTCCTCTAGATGCTTACATGGAATGTCTTCCTTTCACTTCTCCTCTTCATATCATAAACAGTAAAAGAAAAACTTTCTAGACCTTTTATGTGTCACCATATCTATCCAATGCTAAAATAATTCCCATTGAAATCATACATACAAATGTAGCACGATTAGGTAATTAGAGACCTGGTGATTCCCATATTTCCATTTTTTACGGTATCTACATAGTTGAACTATTCCACATTTCCCATAAGCTTAGGCATTGGGTGAGAGGAGAGAGGAGGTTGAAATTGTGATGGAAGCATGGAAAAGGACTCTGATTAAAATTGAAAACTAGACCTGTAAGTGACACCTTAATGACACGGATGTAGAGAAGGATATGTGAAGTAGAAAGTCTTGCAAGTTGATTCAAATGAACAGAACT
The DNA here is from genome assembly GCF_031143425.1 of Pleurodeles waltl. Taxonomy (NCBI): domain Eukaryota; kingdom Metazoa; phylum Chordata; class Amphibia; order Caudata; family Salamandridae; genus Pleurodeles; species Pleurodeles waltl. The sequence continues at coordinate 858,912,869 of NC_090450.1, read as the reverse complement.
TCCTAAGAATTGATGAAAATGAATAGAAACATGTAGTACCAGGAGGCCTTCAGATTGTAGTTCAGGGATATCACCAGAAGGGCTTGATAAATTCCACCAGTGACAAAAGGTCATGTCGGCTATGTACATAATTAAATGATTACACCAAAAAGCTATATATGATGGAGATGGTAAAAGGCACTGTGAGTTAAAAGGCACTCTCTCTAGATATATATGCTTGATACAGATACTTGATCGACATGAAAAGGATTCCAGATCATACATTCCCAGACTCTCCTTTTGGTTCTTTTACCAATCAATGCAAATAAATGTATGAAAAAAGTGTTAAACGTGGGCCAGCTGGCCATGGCAAATGAAGCTTAAATAATGCCACTGTTAGAGCTGCATGTTGTCATGAGACGAACATTAAAGAGAAAAGGTCTGTCTGCAAATGATGGCCAAAAGAAGGATGTAGCAACAAAATCAACTAATGTTATAGAAGAAAACAGTGGACAAATCTCATGTAAGCCATGATGGAAATAGTTGTCAGTATAAAGCATTGCTAAAGAAATGCAGTATTAGTTATCTATGTGTGCTACTACATTCTAAAATCTTTAAACATAAATTCATGACTCAAGGTTTGCTCATGAAGGCCATGAATAGAAATACTGCTCTAGACAACAGAACAAAATCAACTTGTGTCAAAGCATGTTGAGTATGAATCCAGAGACCTCTGGATGATAACTAATCGGGGTGATTTGTTAGATGAAGTAGAGACAGCCTTGAAGGAAACTAGAGAGGATTTTGAGGTGTGTGCATTAATGCATATGCCTTGCACATTAATGTCATCCCCAGCACCACCACAGCATGGAAGTCAGGAGAATGTTATTTAATGTTGATGACAAAATGTAAGATGGCAATCAAGTGAATAATTATGAAGTTGTTAATGTAACACAGACGCTTCCAGAAGGCCACAGCTCATGTGCACAGGACAGATGATAAAGACCTATTAGGAAATCTGGAAACACCGATAACATTGAAATAGTACATTTATACCATTGTCAAGAACCTGTACCCTCAGGTATGAGTAATAGGAGAATCAACACAAACGATGGTAATTACTAATAATGTATCTGGCAAAGGCCAGGGCCTTCCTCCATCAGGCTCTAATTAGTATTCTGCATTTAGTAGTTTGTGCTTAGGAACTCTTAAAAAATTCTGGCGTGTCTGTATTTTACAGTCCAGGTACATCTAGATTTAAATCTAGTCTGCAGTTTGATTCCAGTCCTCCTACTGCTATAATGCCATATCATGTTAGTTGTAGTTTTCCCTATATGAGACTGTGGATGGATAATGTTCTGTAAGTCAGCCAATATTCCTAAACCTAGTTAAACATATTTAAATCTCCATACATCTTAGTGATTGACTTTACACACCCAGTGATGTTAGAGCCCAATGTTTTCACCACTTCTGTGCTGAAGAGGTCTGTTTTATTGCTGAACGACAGCTTTGCTTTCTTGCAATCCTACATACCTGTGCTTCCTTATGTAGCAGATGCCTAGAGCTCCTGAGCTGTGCTCATAGATGGTCATTGCTGAATCCCCATGGCTGCATTCCAATGCATGTCTTTGCCTGTTCTCAGCTACCGTTGGGCATTGTAGTTTTCTTCCTGTTCAGAGTACCAGCTGTGTACTTTATGTTCCTTTTCACAGTTCTAGTCCAGATACTGTCTTAAAAGTTGGACTTTCAGTGGCAATCTGTTCACAGTGCTTTCTTGATTAGCGATAATTTTGCCACTTTCTTGCCCAAATTGCACACAAATGTCTCCTCCTTGTTTCCATGTAATCATTGTTTTGGGCTCCCAGCTCAGTCTTGATTTATGATCTTACACCCCAGTTGTCGATCCATCTTGACTCTATGTCCTGTGTTTTAGCCACATCTATTTTCTGTGTATGTGCTGTTTAATGTGGCCCTTTGTATGTTTGTCATGTTTGTGAATGGAATTAATTTTTTAGCTACTGGGATTAGTGGAACAATATGACATTCCAGACAACCCTTGCTTTAGTGAGGCTGCTTCTTTTGGTAACAGGTATGCCCTTGTATAAGTAGGTTAGTCACCCTATGCCTGGGTTCTGCGAAGTCGGTCCTGGAGAGTCGGGTCCATGGCAGGTTTTTAGCATATCCACATTTAGAAAAATGTAGATTTCTGAAACATCTTTTTTGTAAATGTGGCTATGCTAAAAATCTGACATGGACCTGGCTCTCCAGGACCGACTTTGCAGACCCCTGCCCTATGCTATAAATAATCATTGTTGTGTCTTTAATGTCACCCTTCAAATGTTTTACCTTCTTAACACACTCACTTTCCGTTTCAGGGTTCCTCACCATATATTTCCTGTGTTGCATTAGTATTCAATGCCCTGATGTACAAACATTTTTAACAGCCTCAAACCCTATGAGCCTCTAAACCAGAGGGCCTGTCACTTTTCCAAAGCGTTTTTATATTTACTCAACAAATCAGAAAATGTTTTTAAATAAGTAAATGGGTTTAGAAATGGATTAGAAATCATTGTTCGGCAGGGGTGGTCTGGGGTGTCCCTTCCAAATTGCTATTCATACCCAGATGTATCAAAGGGTTGCAACTGTAATTCCAGTTGGACACTATTGATCAGTTACCGACTTCCAAGCTGGTGTGGTAACTGATTCCAGAAGGGGAAGGGATCCTTTCCACTGCATACATTTTTAAAAAAACGTTCAGGAAAAATAGGCAGGGGTTCTGTGGACCACTGCCAAATGTCAGTGAAAGTTTTTTTTAAAAGTGTCCTATTTTCATAAGGAAAGTGGATGCGTATAAAACAAGTTTTCGTTATTTAAACACAATCATAGACATAGTGATCTGCTAACCCTTATAAGTCACCATCCCTGTGATTGTGGTCAATAGCAGGGGTCTCAGTGTGATTTGCCTAATGAATATTAATTTGGCAGGTCGTTCTGAGACCCCTGTCATGTAAATTTATTGTGAACCAACCTATATGTACATAGGTACGTTTGCAAAATTATATTCCAGTTGCAAAAGGTTGGTGTGCGATCTGCAACCACGTTTTGCGAATGGAACAAGAGTACACCAGGCACCAGTTTATCTGGCTTAGTTTTTAGACTCCTGCACCCCAATTCCTGTTCCATTTCACGTTCTTTGCTGGCCCCTTCCAGTAGGTTTGTGCTGCCCTGTTCTACATCTTCTCTCACGATCGCAATAGCTTAAAAACGTTAGTCCTGGCCTTGCCTACTATTCCACGTCTACATCGACTTGTCACTGATTTCTGAGAGTTCTTGGTCTGAGGTCATAATAGATAATATTATTTAGTAATTACATTGTCATATCGATTTTTTTAATCAAATAATTAGGATACATTAAATATTCTGTTGTCCCATAGTGAAGACGTAGTTCAGGTTGGGATTTGCCCTTTGTGATCTTGAGCAGAACACTGAAATATCTTTGCCTATTATTATCACACATGATTTCTCATTCCCAAACGGTGCTTGATCAAGAATAAGGGTGCACGATTTCTTAGGCTCCCAAGTAAGAACTATTTATCCGATCTTTTTAGTAAGGAGTATGATGACTAGGTCCTGAGAGTGACTAGGAAGAATTCTGAAACAGCGAGTTTAAACATTTCATGTAAACAAACTGCCCCATCCTGTAATCATGTTCGAAGTTACTGGCTGATGGCACTGAAAGGTGCAAAAGAGCTGATTGATAACTTTTTTTGATGCACCATAGACGCTGCATATCTTATCCAACCCTGTTTTTCTCAGACCTATCTCTTTCTATTTAATTTCTCTATTTCACTGTTACAAGACTTCTCTCTCTCACACACTCGCTTTTTTCTCACTATCCTTCTCTCACTTGCTTTCTCTTCATCTCACCTAAGGCCTTGTTTGGCAAACATCTTTCTGCTGTCACCTCTTCCAGCAGCCCCTGCATTTGCTTGCAAAAAAAGTTGAACACATGCTGCATAGCTGGGACGTCTGCAATCCCTCTTATGACCATGTCATTTTGATGCTCTCTAGGAAAGGGAACAATGCCTAGGCAATGTGACTCACCAACCTACTTCAGTGAAGACACAGAGGCCCATATTTATACATTTTGACGCACAACTGCGCCAACCAGTTGTGCGTCAAAAACGTTACCGCCGGCTAACGCCATTCCAAAGCGCCATGCGGGTGCCTTATTTATTGAATGACGTTAGCCGGTGCAGCGGACTGGTGTGCGTCAAAAAAAATGACTCACACCAGGCTGCGCCGGCGTAGGGGAAATGGAGCTTGGGCGTCAAAAAATGAGGCAAGTCAGGTCTGAGGCAAAATTCAGGCCTTAACCCGATTTGTGCCATTTTTTTTGACGCCCAACCCCCATTGAAATGACTCCTTAGCAAAGACAGGAGTCATGCCCCCTTGCCCAATGCCATGCCCAGGGGACTTATGTCCCCTGGGCATGGTCATTGGGCATAGTGGCATGTAGGGGGGCACAAATCAGGCCCCCCTATGCCACAAAAAAAATACGGAAAAAAAAACTTATCTGAACTTACCTTTTCTTCCCTGGGATGGGTCCCTCCATCCTTGGGTGTCCTCCTGGGGTGGGCAAGGGTGGCAGGGGGTGTCCCTGGGGGCATGGGAGGGCACCTCTGGGCTCCTTCTGAGCCCACAGGTCCCTTAACGCCTGCCCTGACCCAGGCGTTAAAAAACAGCGCCCATCAGGCTGGGCGCCATTTTTTAAGGCATGCCCCCTCTTGTGCGTCAAAATGACGTCACAGTATCAATAAGGCACACAGGCCTCAAAGTCATTTTTTGGAAGGGAACGCCTACCTTGCATATAATTAACGCAAGGCTGGTTCCCCCTTCCAAAAAATGACGCACATGGTGGAACTTTGACGCCCGCGGGGTCGGACGTCAAAGTATAAATATGGGGCAGGGTTTGCGCCTATTGTGCGATAAAAAAGTTTGACCCACATTCGGCGCAAAGAGAGTATAAATATGCCCCAGAGAGTTCCTTATCAGTTGAAGCAATAGTAGGCATCACCTTCTTAGATACTGGGTGGAACTTGAACATAGCCTTATAGCCCGCTGTAGGGGGTATACCGGCCATTAAAGGCCTGCTCCAGCTTTAAGGAGCAGGACTTTATTGCTGGTATAGCCTAGCTACAGACATCCATATGGCTATTAGAAAATTCGGCCACTGGAAGGCAGAATGTTCTAATAAATAAAGCAAAGGCCTCATGGATCCCGAGAGGATTAAAATCCCCTCGGGCTCCATGAGGCCTTTGTTCACAGCAACAGCTGTGACCAACATTGGAACGCAGGAGCTCCAGGCTTCTAGAGGCCTTTAGAAGCCAAGAGCACTCGATAGTTTTCAATGGATCTCCCAACTTTCCAATGTTCTAACAGAGTCTTACATTACTTTTTTACTTATTTTAAGATATTTAGTACTTTCTAAAGTGTAAAAATAATCCAAAAGGTTGTTAGAGCGCTCTACAGAGAGTAAATGGAAGTTACTTTCCCATCTACATATCCAGAAGAGTTGTATAATTGTAAGTTATAGACATACAGTTGAAATTCAAACAAGTGGATATAGCTTGAGGGAACAAGACAACAATGACAACGTTTACAGGATTGAAATGCCAAAGGGACTTTGAGGGGATGTAGGTCAAAACAGTGCATGCCTTTTCCACACAGCCCTTGGCACCCAGGTGCCTTTACCACGCATTACTTTACTATCCATGCAAATTCCACGTATAATACGTGTTATAAACTAGGTGAAACTCATACATACATATTGTAATATTAAATCTCTTGAGGGGAACACCTAAACACCCCTTTTTAATTTTTTTTAAAATTTACTCCCAAGTATCCTTTACCACTACAATCACCTAAACCCTAAAAATACCCATAGCACCGACACTTAACTAAAGTGTTTTCAGTCATGATTTTACTAATTGTGCAGTGGCAAAACAGTTGTGAGATACATATTAAGGTAAAGAAGCCCGGCTAAAACAAATGGTAGTTTCATTGTTGTCCCATGGGAGGCAAGCAAACTATTCAGTTATACTCGTTTCATTAAATTCTATTATGTGTAGCTTCATCCTATTACGAGTGTTGGATTGTGAGAACTAGAAGGGCGCAGAAAAAACAGCAGTGGGTAATCTACTCACACTAGAGGGAGAAATTAGTATCAAACCATCTCTGCATAAATGGAAAACACTGCTTAATTTGAACAAATGGTAAAACATAATGAATAGATCGTATTCCTATAGTGCTATGCGAATCTATTTGGGGATTAATTACGCATTGCTCATAGCAATTGATTAACATATGAACTACGTTTCACAAAGGGATACAATGTGAGGGGCCAGACCCGCTCCTTTCCACTTCTCTTATTTCTCTCTGCTTCTTTTCTCTCTTCTCTTATTCCTCTAACTCTCTTCTAAGGCAACCACTGCTCCTGCTTTAATTACCTGGGGAGTTGGGGTACGTGGCAGTGGAACCACCAGCAGCTCTACGCTTTCAGATACCAGCCTCCAGCGGCTTCAGCCAACCCGGCAATGCCCGACAAAATAAACAGGCAGAGGCAGCATCAGTTGCTCCTTTTCTTTTAAGTTCACTTAGGTAGAAATTATGTCCTTTTGTACAGATCTGGTGGGAACCTAAAATTATATTAAAACGGAATGAAAAGCATGAAAAGTTTCTCCTCCATTCATAAACTAGGGTGAACAATTCAAAACTGGGTTTCTGATTAAACATTTACATTTTTATCCAACATTATTCATTAGATAGTTTTAAAACGCTACGGTTAGGGGAGGAAACAATGGTGTTAGAAAGGCCTTTGAATATTTTAGGATTTTGTATGACAGATTTCAGTGATCAAAAAATACAGGTTTATTGTTACTCGATAGTGGTAAAAAGATGTGCTATATTTTTGAAGAATGAATGAGCTGAGATGTTCTTTTGCTTAAAGTAAATTGTTCGTAAGTCAAAAGTGTTTTGTATTTCAGAGGAATGTAATGATACTTTGCTTTCACAATAAATGTCATAATTGTTAATTAAACGGCCTATGTCAATTTTTCTCAACAAGATGGTTGAAATCAAAAGTGCACACTCATTATTTGCAGGGATGCACTTTTATAATCAGCAATGCTATGTATGTCCCTCATTGGAAACTTCCATCATGAACCATGGATCAGAACCTAGGGGTGGTAATATTTAGAATTTCAGCTGCTAATGTCTGCTAAGGTTACATAGTTTGTCACATTTACACACCTTAAAGCAAAAATTGCCACTCTTTCAGACATTTTGACAACAGTCATGGTAAAATCAAATATAACTGGTGAAGTTAGCAACTGTCACCTTTCTTTAGTTGAGTGTCTGCAACTGGCCAATATCCTTCAAGTTGAATGCTGCCACCATATACATTTTAAGCTTGCCTTTTAGACTTTGCCTCAAAAGTGTATTCAAAGATTATCTTTCAATATTTGAAAGAGTGGACTGAGTAGTAGAACTTAATTCTGCATGGCCAAGGAGGGTCAAGTATGGTCACGCTACTATTTATGACTGCTTTGCCCTATGAGTTGTAGAGAGAAAGGTGATAGAACAGTCAGGGCATTTAAGCTGGTGTTTTGATGACATTCCCTTGGAATTTCATTTAGCCGATCAAGAATTCCTTAGGAAGAAACAAATGGATTCCAATATTTCCCCTGGTTACCTCCCATACCTTTATGCCCTCCACTCTTCTAACTGTGCTCAGGTGGAAATAAATCTTTCCAACCACTTATCCCGGTGATCAGGATCCTAAATGGCCTTAATTAAGGCTGTGTCTTGCTCAACATTCTTACAGCCCATAATTGGTACATGAACTGTCCAACATGAGGGATCATTCTCCAAAAATAATTGAGCCCCATTTCCCTGCCTTCTCTGTGATGATGGTAAGGTGCTAAGAGACTATGGCCCTCATTATGACCTTGGCGGTAAATAACGAATACTGCAGTGCTGACTGCCGCCAGCGTACTGCAGTCGAGGTGGACATCCGTCCACCACATAATTACACAGACATACAAATTCAACAGAAAACAACCACAACCACAAATCCGGGTCAGCGCCCATCAGAAGAAGGGATTGTGGCGTGCAATCGCCAAGGAGTGGGGACCCTGGGGGTCTGTAGCAGGCGGAGCACCCACTGCAAGAAACGGTTGGAGTGCCTGAGGCACTGGGCCCGGAAGACCGCAGAGGCCCAGCTGGGGATGGCCTCCCAACGAGGGAGGGGTGCCCATTGGAACCTGACACCCCTGTTGACCTGCATACTGGCGGTGGCCTACCCAGAGCTGGATGGGCGCAGGAGGGCATCCCAGCAGCCACAAGGGGGTGAGTACAGTGTGTATGTCAACCATCTCTGTTGCCTGGCATTGGATTTGGGTGCAGGGAACTAGTCAGTAGATGCCCCAATATGCCAGTTCAGATATTGCTGTGTGGTCCAATTCAGGATAATAGGATGCAAAGCGTGTATTAGATAGCTAGGTATGTGGCTTCCCATGTCAGGCGGGGCTTAGCTGGTCCCAGTTGGTGTGCAGCTGGCAGTGTTTGGCTCCTACCTGCTGTGGTACTTACCCAATAGAATGCCAGTGTGGTCCATAGTGCCCATTCGCAGTCTCAATGTGTGACACTGATGTGTCTGCCATCTGTGCTGTTGGTTCTGAGATTGACCCTATGCTCCCTTTCTCTCTCTCCCCTCTCCTTTTGTCATCCTGTCCATGTGTGCATTAGCATCATCTGGCGAAGGAGTAAGGGCACTGACGAGTGAGGGAGCTGCAGCCCACAGGACCCAGGAGGCAGAGTCCACCGATGCCAAGGGGACCAGTGGGATGGAGGGTGAGGGGAGCACCACGCGGGGACAGGAGGTGACACCACTTACTCTGAGTCTTCCTCCCTAGCTACAGGTTCTTCTGCCACCCCCGTACCAAAACCACCCTCCCAGCACCCCCCCACCGAGTTGCCCATGCCTGCTCACCCAGGAGTGTGGGCATCTCCTTCACCCCAGGCACCTCAGGCCCTGCCCCAGTCAGCTCTGCTGCACTTAGTGAGGAGGCTATTGTCCTCCTGAGATCCATCTCTGTAGGGCAGTCAACCATTGTGAATGCCATCCAGGGGCTGGCATCCCTGATGCAGCAATGCAATGCCTTCCTGGAGGGCATTCACGGTGGCTTGGCAACCCTACAGAGATCGTTTCAGGCTCTGGCCTCTTCACTGATGGCAGCCAGTGTCCCTGTTTCATCCATCCTCCCTCCAAGGACCACCACCCAGTCCCAGTCTCCTCACCCCAACCCATCCCACGTACACATTCAGACAAGCATGCACCCAAAACAACACACAAGACTCACACAGACAAACACAAGGAGCACACTTCAGTCCACAAGCACTCATACAGCCAACAAACACATGCACACACAACATCATCCACTGCCTCCACTGTCTCCCCCTCCTCCCCCTCCCTCACAGTCATATCCTCACTCACACCTGCATGCACTGCATCTACAGTCCCAGATCCTGCCACCTGCACAGCCTTGTCCACAGTCACCACAACAGCAGACCCGCAGACATGCACCCCACACACCACATGCACAGTTGCCACCACCTCATACAGCACAGCCACCTAACTTGCAGACACCACCACAACATTCATTCACAGTTGTGTTTGTCCTCCCCCACCCTGTCTGCCCCATCCAGTAACACACACACGCTCACACTCAGACCCCCAACAGCTATCCACCTCACACATGCACACTGTCCATGCACCTGCATCCAAGTCCAGCACACCTCCTCCTCCTACAACCGCCCCCTGTACCTCCACTCCCATCCTTCCTCCCACATCCTGCCCCATTGGCCCTAAGAAGCTTTTCCTTGCCCGCCTCGACCTCGTACCTCCTCCTCCACCCCCTCCTGCTCATAAGAGGAAGGTCGCACCACCCCAGGCCAGTACCACCCCCAAAGTCTCCAGCTGCCACTAAGGGGCACATGAGTGAAAAGCCGGACCCCCACAACATGGACACTCCTCCCCCCTGTTAGAAATGGGGTCTTTGGATGGCATTCAGGTTCCCCCCTGTCCAAGCAAGGACCCTCACTCTAGTCAGGGGAAAAGAGAATCACCCTTAGCTAACCCCTGCTTACCCCCTTAGTAGCATGGCACGAGCAGTAGGCTTAACTTTAGAGTGCTAGGTGTAAAGTATTTGTGCCAACACACACAGTAACTTAATGAAAACACTACAAAATGACACAACACAGGTTTAGAAAAATAGGAAATATTTATCTAAACAGAACAATACCAAATTGACTAAAATCCACAATACACAAGTCAAGTTATCACTGAAAATGCAAAAAGAGTCTTCATGTAATCTTAAATAAACACTAACACTGTTAGCATGAAAATGTACCTTGGGTGTGTCAAAAATAACCCAGCACGGGCGAGTGTGAGTCAAAAAGGGCTTGCGATGCGTCGATTTCACTCACGAGCGGGACCTTGTGTCGTTTCTCCTTTCGTCGGGTCGGGGTGCGTCTTTTCTTCTCTCCGCAGGAGAGCAATACGTCGATCCGGTCAGCACTCTCGGGTCCAGGCAGGCCTTCCATTGTTTTTGCACGCCCAGTGGTATTTGCGTCAGAAGTCCAGCCACACGATGATCCAAAAACCACGCAGCACGGGTTGAGATCTCATCAGCCTCCGTCAGCGATGCTGCATGTCGTTTCTCCAGCTCTGTGCGTCGATCTTCAGGACGCGTTGCAGGCAAGTGTCGATTTTCAGCCGCGAAGCCGGCAGTGCGTCGTTTTGTCAGCCACAGATCAGAGTCACGTCGATCTTTTCCCCGCACGGCGTTCTGTGCGTGGATTTCTTCCTCTTAGGCTGCCAGCTTCTCTTTTCAGGGTCCCAGGAACTGGATGGGTACCACAGGGCAGAGTGGGAGTCTCTCCAGAGACTCCAGGTGCTGGCAGAGAGAAGTCTTTGCTGTCCCTGAGACTTCAACAACAGGAGGCAAACTCTAAATCAAGCTCTTGGAGATCTTCACAAGATGGAAGGCACACAAAGTCCAGTCTTCGCCCTCTTACTCTGGCAGAAGCAGCAACTGCAGGATAGCTCTACAAAGCACAGTCACAGGCAGGGCAGCTCTTCTTCCTCAGCTCTTCAGCTTTTCTCCAGGCAGAGGTTCCTCTTGGTTTCTAGAAGTGTTCTAAAATCTGTGGTTTTGGGTGTCCTTCTTATACCCATTTTCTCCTTTGAAGTAGGCCTACTTCAAAGCAAAGTCTCTCTTGAATGTGAAATTCTGCCTTGCCCAGGCCAGGCTCCAGACACTCACCAGGGGGTTGGAGACTTCATTGTGTGAGGGCAGGCACAGCCCTTTCAGGTGCAAGTGACCACTCCTTCCCTCCCTCCTAGCACATATGGCTCATCAGGAAATGGCGACTACACCCCAGCTCCCTTTGTGTCACTGTCTAGTGTGAGGTGCAACCAGCCCAACTGTCAACTGACCCAGACAGGGAATCCACAAACAGGCAGAGTCACAGAAATGGTATAAGCAAGAACATGCTCACTTTCTAAAAGTGGCATTTTCAAACACACAAACTTTAAATTAACTTTACTAAAAGATGTATTTTTAAATTGTGAGCTCAAAGTCCCCATACTCCACATGTCCATCTGCTCCTAAAGGGAATCTACACTTTAATCAGATTTAAAAGTAGCCCCCATGTTAACCTATGAGAGGGACAGGCCTTGCAACAGTGAAAAACGAATTTAGCAATATTTCACTGTCAGGACATATAAAACACATTACTATATGTCCTACCTTAACCATACACTGCACCCTGCCCTTGGGGCTACCTAGGGCCTACCTTAGGGGTGCCTTATATGTAAGAAAGGGGAAGGTTTAAACCTGGCAAGTGGGTACACTTGCCAGGTTGAATTTACAGTTAAAACTGCACACACAGACACTGCAATGGCTGGTCTGAGACATGATTACAGAGCTACTTATTTGGGTGGCACAACCAGTGCTGCAGGCCCACTAGTAGCATTTGATTTACAGGCCCTGGGCACCTCTAGTTCACTGTACTAGGGACTTACTAATAAATCAAATATGCCATTCATGGATAAACTAATTACATACACATTTTGTAAAGGAGCCCTTGCACTTTAGTACTGGTTAGCAGTGATAAAGTGCCCCGAGTAACAAAAACAGCAAAAACAGAGTCCAGCACACATCAACAACCTGGGAAACAGAGGCAAAAAGTTAAGGGAGACCACACCAAGGATGAAAAGTCTAACACCGCCCAAACAGAGGGCTAAAGTGCCGCCTCTTCCCAAAGAGACTGGCAAGACCATGGGACTACCTCCAAAAGCCAGGGCCAAGGAGGCCCCAGTGAAGTCCCTGCCCAGGGAGTCTTTCCAGACTTCCAAGGCCAAGGAGGCCCCCCCAGAAATCAAAGGCCGAGGATGCCCCCAGAAGTTAAAGGCCAAGGAGGCCCCCCAGACATCCAAGGCCAAGGAGGCCCTCCAGAAATCAAAGGCTAATGAGGCCCGCCAGAAATCTTGTACAAGGAGGTCCCCCTGAAATCCCTGGACAATGAGGCCCCCAAGAAATCTCTGGACAAGGAGGCCCCCAAGAAATCCCTGGACCAAGAGGCCCACAATATAGTGGCCATGGATCAGCATCCGGAACCAGAGGCCAAGAGGCACCATCAATAAGCAGTGGGCAGCCAGCCCCCTCCTCATCCTGTGGGCAGGAAGCCCCCTCCAGAACCAGTGGGCAGCCAGCCCCTTCCTCATCATGTGGGCAGGAAGCCCCTCCAGAACAAGTAGGCAGCCAGCCCCCTCACCATCCTGTGGGCAGGAAGCCCCCTCCAGAACCAGTGGGCAGCCAGCCCCCTCCTCATCCTGTGGGCAGGAAACCCCCTCCAGAACCAGTGGGCAGCCAACCCCCTCCTCATCCTGTGGTCAGCCAGCCCCCTCCTCATCCTTTGGGCAGGAAGCCCCCTCCAGAACAAGTGGGCAGCCAGCCCCCTCCTCATCCTGTGGGCAGGAAGCCCCCTCCAGAACCAGTGGGCAGTCAGCCCCCTCCTCATCCTGTGGGCAGGAAGCCCCCTCCAGAACCAGTGGGCAGCCACTCCCTCCTCATCCTGTGGGCAGCCAGCCCCTTCCTCATCCTGTGGGGAGGAAGACCCCTCCCGAACCAATGGGCACATAGCCCCCTCCTCATCCTGTGGGCAGCCAGCCACCTCCAGAACCATTGGGCTTGGACCCCCCTCACAATGAGTTGCAACCCTCAAGCCCCCTGAGGTACCTGCCCATTTCCTACATGATGCCCCTAAACAGTGGAGTCCCGATGTTGTCAGGTGTCAAGATGGGGCTTGGACTTTGCCCTGTGGTCATTAGTGACTTTGGTACTGGCCTTTGGGCCTGCATTTATTTATTTCTGCAGTTGTGCATGTTTTTGCATTTTACATATACAAAAGGAATACAGTGGTTGGAACTGTGTATGTGTCCTGCTTTTCTTTCCTCCGGGGTTCTGTTATTGTTTATTCCTGTGCATGTGTTTCTGGGTGTGTGTATGGTGTGTGTTGTGCGTGTGTGTGTCACTCTCCCCCCCCCCACCCTTGTGTGCTAGGCGGCTGTACTCACCGTCTTCGTCGGCGTTGGTGCTCCAGGATGCAATGGCATGGTACAGCATCAAGAATACTTGCAGTTCATGTTCCATGGCAGCTGCAGAATTCTGTGTGTCCCTGGAGGTGAGTGGCTCCTTTTAAATGATGTGTTCCGCCAGGCTTTTTGTGTCGTTGCTACTGCCCCGGGCATCATGGCGGTGTGCAATGTCATAATATGGTGGGTGGATCCTTGTCTTCCGCCTGCCTGTAGGTGGCTACCGCCGTGTTTGGTGTTCGTACCGCGCTGGCGGTTAGTGTGGTACATTGGCTGTCTATGTGAGGTATCACCGCCATGGTCATAATTTGGCGGTCATTACCGCAAGCCTGTTTGCAGTGATACCACCATGTTAACCCTGGCGGACAGAGGACCGCCAGGGTCATAATGACCACCTATAGCTGAACAACCTTCAGAGAAAACTGTAGACTTTACACTTTTACTGAATGCAAAATTGTTTAACAGAAAACATTGATAAAAGGGCCTGATTTATATGTTGGTAGAGAGGGAACTGAATTGTGAAGGAGTATCCTCCAGCCAATAAGATGGCCCTACCACCTGATTTTGAAGTGGGTGAATTGTTTTCTGACAAAAGCAGAGACTTCTCTGACTCTGCTGTGGTCAAACTCTTTCGACATCCCAATGGTAAAGGCCCGTCTAAGGTTTGGATACATATCTGAAAGCCTAATTTAGATAGGCAGACATACAGCCATTTTTCAATGCCTGTCACCGCCAGGAAAAACCTCAATGCCCACCTCGCCATGGGAGAAAATACCCATGAATTGGGGTGCATTGTTTTTTTTTCTTTTCTTTAAAAAAAAAAAGATGCTTTGGGATTTTATTTTTGAAAATAATACAAAACTATGTAAGTTTGCCATACAGCTCAGTCATGTTGATAGAATTGTGCGGCAAACTTCCAATGCATTGACAGGACAGGAACTGCTGTACCCCACCAATGCTAGAAATGTCTACTGGACAAGCAGACATTTCTAAATTTGGGCAGTGGGGCCTACATCAGGGCAATAGAGTAATTTGCTCGGTTACCCCAGAAGGGAGCAGGTTGCCCACCAAATTATAAATTGGGCCCCAATATTTTAATATTTGATAGAAAACATATGAAGATATGTAAGCTTCACTTTTACTAGCTCTCCCAAATGATCGAAACTCATACTCTCTGCTTCATTTCGGGCCATGGCAACCTGTGGCAGCCATCTTAAATGTAATTTTGAATATAGAGGGCTATAGATTTTCAGTAAATGGTTTATTTGGCTTCAAACCTTTGGCTTGAGATAATTTTGTCTCCTGAGATTCCACTTAAAAAGGCTCCAGAACATGCATTTTGAATCTGCAACATGAGTGTTAGACCTGACAGCCTTAGGGTGGTCACCCCTAACTTTTTGCCTGCCGCTCTCCAATTTTTAGATACTGTTTTTGCTGGTTTTAGGACTCGGAGCACTTTACCACTGCTAACCAGTTCTAAAGTGCAAATGCTCTCTCCCTTTAAATATGATGATATTAGATCATACCCAATTGGATTATTTAATTCACTTATAAGCCCCTAGTAAAGTGCACTTTATGTGCCCAGGGCATGTTTTAAATGCTACTAGTGGGCCTGCCCCACTGTTTGTGCCACCCACTTAAGTAGCCCCTTAACCATGTCTTAGGCCTGCCATTGCAAGGCCTGTGTGTGCAGTTTTACTGTCAATTCAACTTGGCATTTAAAAGTACTTTCCAAGCCTAAAACTCAGTCACCCCTAAGGTAGGCCCCAGGTAACCCATAGGGCAGGGTGCTGTGTAAATAAAAGGCAGGACCTGTACCTGTGTAGTTTACATGTCCTGGTAGTGTAAAACACCTAAATTAGTTTTTGCACTATTGTGAGACCTGCTCCTTTCATGGGCTAACATTAGGGCTACCCTCATATACTGTTTGAGTGGTAGCTGCTGATCTGAAAGGAGTAAGAAGGTCATATTTAGTATGGCCAGAATGGTAATACAAAATCCTGCTGACTGGTGAAATTGGATTTAATATTACTATTTTAGAAATGCCACTTTTAGAAAGTGAGCATTTCTCTGCACTTAAATCCTTCTGTGCCTTACAATCCACGTCTGGCTAGGTTCAGTTGGCAGCTCCCTTGTGCATTCACTTAGACAAACCCTAAACACAGGATGCTCAGCCTCACTTGCATACATCTGCGTTTTGAATAGGTCTTCCTGGGCTTGGAGGGTGGAGGGCCTGACATTTACATGTCAAAGGACAGTAGCCTGCCCTCACACAAAGGACTGCCACACCCTCTACTGGGACCCTGGCAGACAGGATTGAACTGAAAGGGGACCTTGTGCACTTCTAAGCCACTCTTTGAAGTCTCTCACACTTCAAAGGCACATTTGGGTATTTAAACAGGGCCTCTGACGCTACCAACTCAGACACTTCCTGAAGAAGAGAACTTGAACCAGAATCTGAAAACTGCCAAGAAGAACTGCCCGGCTCCCCAAATGACTCACCTGACTGCTTTCTGTGAAGGACTGCTGCCTTGCTGTCGCCCTGCTGCCTTGCTGCTCTCTGGCTGTGCTGAGAAGTGCTCCCCAAGGGCTTGGATAGAGCTTGCCTCCTGTTCCCTGAAGTCTCAGCACCAAAAAGACTTAATTCCTGCAAGAAGAACTCCTTGTGTGGCAAAAATCGATGCACAGCCTGCCAGAAACGATGCACAGCCTGCATCGTGGTGATAAATTCACTGCGCACCGTACTGGAATGATGCACCCCGACTTCGCAATGAGAAGATCAACACAGCGCCAGCGTAGCGACCGGATATTCGACGCACGGCCCACTGGATCGACGTACAACCGAGCCGGAATGACACAGCCTGACTTCCAGCGAGGAATCGACGCAGTGCCTGCCGTGCAGTAGAAATTTCCATGCAACGCCCACCGGATCAACGGAGCCCCAGTGACTTCATCCTGTCAATGCCGAAATTCGACGCATCGTCCCCGGGGCGTCCGAAAACCCGACAACCGGAAGAGGTCCCAAGACCGAGCACCGGAAATCGACGCAAAGCCTTCCCTGCATGAAAAAAACCAACGCATCACTGTGTGTGGCCAGAGAAATCTGCGCACGCCTCCCTGTTTTTCACGCATCTACTCCTCTGCAGAGATTTTGAACGCAAACCAGATACTTTGTGCTTCCAAGGGACATTTATTGCTTTTAAGGGACAAAAGACACTTTATATCATTTTTTCAGTGATATTCCTAAATATACTTATTGCATTTTAATTGTTTTGACCCGCATCTTATCAGAGAAATATTATGGGGGTCATTCCAACCCTGGCGGTCGGTGTTAAAGCGGCGGCCAACCCGCCAACAGGCAGGCGGTCAAAAAAATGGAATTCTGACCCTGGCGGAAACCGCCAACACAGACCGCCACTTTAACACTCCGACCGCCATGGCGGGACAAACAAACAGCGCGGCGGTCACCGCCAACAGATAGGCGGGAGACAATGTACTGCCCACCCTATCACAACTCACCAATCCGCCACCTTTTCCGGGGCGGGAGCCCTGCCGATAAAAACACGGCGGAAACAGACTACGAACGGGAAAACGCTCACCTCTACACACTCCACGAGGAATCTGGACACCATGGAACCAGAACTACACATCCTACCAGCTATTGTCTACCTGCTCCTCTACCAGGAGCACGAACGCCGGCGCAGAAGACAACGGTGAGTACTGCACCTACGACACAGGGGAGGGGGGAGGAGAAAAGATTACGGGCACACACATACGCGACACACCCACCCTCACCCACAACTACCTACACATCAATGCAGAGCAAACACTCCGAGTGACACCCTCCAAAACCCCCAGAAGAATGCAAAGACAAAATAAAATGATCATGAAATTCAAATATATTGTAAGGCTAAGTAAAAAAAAAATTCCAACATCTATAACTATATACACATATGTAAATTGTCCTGTCCAAATTGGGTTTCAGTCATTGTACGTGGGCCAATGGGCCTCAACACATGGGCAAAGCCCACACAGGAGACCCGAATCCATTGGAGAGAACACTGCAGGGGCATCAGATAGAAAAACTACAGGCACCTCAGGGGGAAGGGAAGGGGAGGCACCTCAGCCACATGAGTCCACGACGCCAGATCCACGAGTGGAAAGCCACAGTCTCACAAGTCTCTACAGTGGGTGGCTTGCCCACTGTTACATCCTGGGGAGTGCAAAGTCACAGTCTCACAAGTGGATTACAGACTCCACTGGTTCTGGAGGAGGCATGGTGCCCAGAGTGCTTCGTGCAGCCCTGCCCGACACAGATGCGGGCCTGCCCCTTCTGCCAATGGGCCAGCGGTGCTTGAGACGGCGGTGCCCAGCAGAGCGGTGCTTGAGTTGAAGGGCCCAGCGGAGCGGTGCAGAGACGGCGGTGCCCAGCGGAGCGGTGCTTGAGATTAAGGGCCCAGCGGAGCGGTGCAGAGATGGCGGTGCCCAGCGGAGCGGTGCTTGAGATGAAGGGCCCAGCGGAGCGGTGCAGAGATGAAGGGCCCAGCGGAGCGGTGCAGAGACGGCGGTGCCCAGCGGACAGGTGCTTGAGATGAAGGGCCCAGCGGAGCGGTGCTTGAGATGAAGGACCCAGCGGAGCGGTGCTTGAGATGAAGGGCCCAGCGGAGCGGCGCTTGAGATGAAGGGCCCAGCGGAGCAGTGCTTGAGATGAAGGGCCCTGTTCAGCGGTTCTTGAGACAGCGGTGCCCTGTTCAGCGGTGCTTGTCTTGAAGGGCCCTGTTCAGCGGTTCTTGAGACGGCAGTGCCCTGTTCAGCGGTGCTTGTCTTGAAGGGCCCTGTTCAGCGGTGCCTGTCTTGAAGGGCCCTGTTCAGCGGTTCTTGAGACGGCGGTGCCCTGTTCAGCGTTGCTTGTCTTGAAGGGCCCTGTTCAGCGGTGCCTGTCTTGAAGGGCCCTGTTCAGCGGTTCTTGAGACGACGGTGCCCTGTTCAGCGGTGCTTGTCTTGAAGGGCCCTGTTCAGCGGTTCTTGAGACGGTGGTGCCCTGTTCAGCGGTGCTTGTCTTGAAGGGCCCTGTTCAGCGGTGCCTGTCTTGAAGGGCCCTGTTCAGCGCTTCTTGAGACGGCGGTGCCCTGTTCAGCGGTGCTTGTCTTGAAGGGCCCTGTTCAGCGGTTCTTGAGACGGCGGTGTCCTGTTCAGCGGTGCTTGTCTTGAAGGGCCCTGTTCAGCGGTGCCTGTCTTGAAGGGCCCTGTTCAGCGGTTCTTGAGACGGCGGTGCCCTGTTCAGCGGTGCTTGTCTTGAAGGGCCCTGTTCAGCGATGCCTGTCTTGAAGGGCCCTGTTCAGCGGTTCTTGAGACGGCGGTGCCCTGTTCAGCAGTGCTTGTCTTGAAGGGCCCTGTTCAGCGGTGCTTGTCTTGAAGGGACCTGTTCAGCGGTGCCTGTCTTGAAGGGCCCTGTTCAGCGGTTCTTGAGACGGCGGTGCCCTGTTCAGCAGTGCCTGTCTTGAAGGGCCCTGTTCAGCGGTTCTTGAGACAGCGGTGCCCTGTTCAGCGGTGCTTGTCTTGAAGGGCCCTTTTCAGCGGTGCTTGTCTTGAAGGGCCCTGTTCAGCGGTTCTTGACATGTGTCTCCAGGGCACCATATCCGGCCAATATATGGAGTTCACTCGCCATCCGACTTCTCGCTTGCGGGGCCCTCATGTGCTGGAGTCCCGGGCCCGTAGGTGTCCTCCTTCACACCCGGAATGGGGCTGGTGGGGCCCTCCTGGGCAGCTCGCCTGCTGCCGGACTTGTCGGCCGTGCTGCCCTTGCCATCCTTCCGTGATTCTCTGTGGCCCTTGCCTCCCTTTGTAGATGTGCCAGGTGGCACCCCACTTCCTGACGGTGCCAGGGTAGTGCCTTTGGAGGCTGCCGTCTCTGCCCTCTCGCGCCGGGCCTTGCCTTTCTTGGTTTTCTTCCCAGGGGGTGGGCTGGCTGTCCCTTTACTGCTGGCCGATGTAGCTGCCCTTGAAGGTGGTGGACTCCAATATCCTTGTACTATGGTCCTTGTAGGTCCAGGGGTTGTGGTGGCTGAGGTGCTGATTGGACTCTTACGAGATGGAGGGGTTGGGTCAAGTGATGGAAAGAGGTTAATTTTTGACAGGAAAAACATTTTAGGAGCAGTGGGAAGGGTAGGTGCAGTGGGTATGGGAGTGGAGGAAGAGGATGTGGATGTAGGAGAGTCAAGTGTGGTGTCTTTGGGTGCAGGTGCTTGTGACGGAGGCTGTCGTGAGGTGGATGGCTGTTGGGTGGGTGGCTGCCTTCGTTTGTGTGGTTTGGAAGAGGGGGTGACAGACACACTGGGAGAGGACACAGGGGATGTGTAAATGGCAGTGGGGCTGGTGACTGCATGTGTGTGGAGTGTTCTGGTGGGTGTGCTGGTGATGGACGTAGTGGCTGATGATGTTGTGCATGCAAGTGTGAGTGGAGACGTCACAGGGAGGGAGGAGGGAGACGAGGAGGAGGGGGACACAGAGGAGGCAGTGGCTGTTGGTATGTCTGCATGTGGCTGTTGCTTGTGTGAATGCTTGTGTGATGTGTGGTGCTTATGTGTGGATGAGCTGCCCTTGGGTGTTGAGGTGTGTGCAGGCTGGTCTGTAGGTGTGTCTGGGATAGGCAGAGGAACACGGGAGTGGGACTGGGTGGAGGAAGTTGGAGGAGGGAGGCAGGAGACAGGGTCAATGGCTGCCGTCAGTGCTGAGGCCAGAGCATTGAACGATCGCTGATGTGCAGCCTGACCCGAATGAATGCCCTCCAGGTATGCATTGCTCCGGTGCACCTCCCTTTCTACCCCCTGGATGGCATTAAAAAGGGTAGACTGCCCAACAATGAGCGTCCTGAGGAGGTCAATGACCTCCTCACTGAGGGCAGCAGGGGTAACTGGGGCAGGGCCTGAGGTGCCTGGGGCGAAGGAGATGCCCGCCTTCCTGGCCGAGCGGGCACGGGGCGAACGCTAAGGGGCTGCTTGGAGGGCGGAGCTGGTGCGCTGGGTGGTGGCTGTACCTGTTGTTGCGGTAGGCACGGATGTTGCCGCCACCACAAGGGAGCTTCCTTCCGAGGACGTGTCTGTGTCGCTGATGTCTCCACGTGTCCCCGTTGTGGAGCTCCCCTCGCCCTCCGTCTCACTGGTGAACTCCGAGTCGGTTGCATGGCCCTCCAGGGCCATGTGAGATGCAGCTCCCTCGTGCTCCAATGCCACTTCTCCTCCGCCTGATGATGCTAATGCACACATGAATAGGAAGAGCAGCAAAAAAGGGGGGGGGGAAATAAAGACATGTTGAGTGCATGCATTGGCAACACAGTTGGCGGAGAGGACAGACACAGAAGCCCCCTGCACTACGCCGCACACTTGGGGTACACTACTCAATCATTGGGACTTGGCCTACAAGCCTATGGACGACAACTGCACACGTAGGTGACACAGGGCCATGGATAGCTGTACTTGGCACCCTACAGAGGTGGGGGGCGGGGCACAGGGCCATGCCTTACGGAGGGGCCTAGCCTACAGAAATCGCCCTGGCCTAGGGATACCCACAGCCCTCCTCCCCCACCCAGACACCTCCACTGTGCTCTAAGATAGCAGAATGTGCTGGTACTCACCCCCTTGTGTCTGCTGTGATGTCCTCACGCGCCCATCCAAATCTGGGTAGGCCACCGCCAGGATCCTAGACATCAGGGGGGTCAATTGACGAGTGGCACCCCTCCTACGTTGGGAGGCCATCCCCAGCAGAGCCTCCGCGGTCTTCCTGCTCCCGCGGCGGATGTCCTCCCACCTCTTGCGGCAGTGGGTGCCCCGTCTGTTGTGGACCCCCAGGGTCCGGACGTCCTTGGCGATGGCACGCCAAATGTCGATTTTCTGATGGGCGCTGACCTATGTGACATGTACAGGGGGAGAAATAACATTATTATAATTTTCTGCATGCTCGATGTGAGTGGCCCCCCATCCCCACCCTTGCCATGTGGCACATGCTCTCATCCGTCGTTTGATGCATGCCTCAATCGCTCCCCACCATCTTTCATCCACCCGACTCAACACAAGCATTGCCCCCAAAGCATGCTCCCAGTGTACTTACCTGTTGGTCTGGAGGACCGTAGAGTAGCGCATACTGGGGGAGGACCCCATCCACGAGTTTCTCCAATTCTTCAGAAGTGAAGGCAGGGGCCCTTTCCCCAGTCGCAGCAGCCATTGTATCTTCCAGACCGAGGTCACAGCAGCACTTGCAGTATAGGTCCTCTCCTGTGGATGATCAGGTCTCGAGTGATTAAGCAGATAGAAAATGGCGGTCACGTCCGCGGCGGTGCGTACCGCGGCGGTGCGTCCCGCGACTGCCGGCGCACTTCGTCATTGGCTCCTGAAACGCATAGGGTTCAATGTTAACCAATGCGGCTTTGCGCCGCGGTCTTCGACCGCCTACCGCCACGGTGTGCCACGCCAGCGCATTGACCTCACATCCCATTGTCGCACTTCACAGGTCAGGCAGCTGCCATTTCAAGGGCCCACATGGCTTAATTTCTACTGCGTCACACATGCCTAGGCCTTGCATCGACACTCATACAAGCCATTCAATGCATAGAGAATCGTGTACTGTGCAAGCTGTGGTTACGTACCTGTGGGTTGATTTACTCTGTGCTCGCTGTTGTCCTTCCTAGGCACCGTCCGCTGGGACTTGCGAGGAGATGGAGGAATGTTCCCGTGTACAGACCGCTGGTGGACCTGTCGACAATGGAGGAACGACATGTCATTCTGACATACAGGCTTGACCGAGCCACTATACAGGAACTGTGTGCCCAGCTGGAGGCAGACCTGATGTCACCCATCCGCCAACCCACAGGGATCCCCCCTCTAGTGCAGGTGCTGTTAGTACTCCATTTTTTGGCAAGTGGGTCATTTCAAACAACAGTGGCCATTTCATCAGGGATGTCTCAGCCTATGTTTTCCAAGGTGTTGTCCAGAGTGTTGTCTGCCCTGCTCAAACACATGCGGAGATACATAGTTTTCCCTGAGGTGGGGGATTTGCCTACAGTGAAGGGTGATTTCTATGCCCTTGGACATATTCCCAACATCATTGGTGCCATTGATGGGACACATGTGGCTTTGGTACCCCCCAGTGAAAGTGAACAGGTGTACAGGAACAGAAAAAGTTATCATTCCATGAATGTCCAGGTGGTCTGTTTGGCTGACCAGTACATCTCCCATGTAAATGCCAAGTTCCCTGGGTCAGTGCATGACGCGTACATCATGCGAAATAGCAGCATCCCTTATGTGATGGAACAACTACGGAGACACCGTGTGTGGCTAATTGGTGACTCAGGTTACCCCAACCTATCGTGGTTACTGACCCCAGTGAGGAATCCCAGGACAAGGGCAGAGGAACGCTACAATGAGGCCCATGGGCGAACTAGGAGGATTATAGAAAGAACCTTCGGCCTGCTGAAGGCCAGGTTTAGTTGCCTGCATATGACAGGTGGATCCCTAATGTACTCACCAAAGAAGGTGTGCCAGATCATCGTGGCCTGCTGTATGCTTCACAACCTGGCTTTGCGATGCCAGGTGCCTTTTCTGCAGGAGGATGGTCCAGATGGTGGTGTTGTAGCAGCTGTGGAGCCTGCGGAGAGTGAAGAGGAGGAAGACGAAGAGGACGACACAGACAACAGGGACACAGTGATACAGCAGTATTTTCAATAACACACAGGTAAGAATCAACACCCGCATTTTACATTTACTTACAGTCTCCTGCCTCTCTACTGTCTGTCCTTTTCACCCAGTGTATGCTAACAGAGTTGTGACTTTCCCTTCCAATTTCAGAGATGTGGGCCCCACTGCGTGACCTCTGCTTTGTTTGCCCATGGACTACAGCTGTGTGACAGTGGTATGTTGTCATCACAATGTAACTGGTCATTTTGGCACGTTTATGTCTAATACATATTTTAAAAAATACAGGCAGACTCCAGATTATTTGTGTGCAATAAGTGTGTTTATTAAAGTGCTCAATTTTGGGACATGGTTGAAAATCGGTGATGGGTGATGGTGGAGAAATGTCCATGGCAGAGTCCAGATTCTCAGTCTCACAGGTGCATTGTCCATATGCCTGTGGAAGGTGGAGCAGGGTCAGTTTAAGGTTGGACAGGGTGACAATGTGGGACAGTGGGATGACATCAGGGGGTATCCTTTCCTGGCGGGGTCTTGGCATCCTACTCTGTCTTCTTCCTAGATCTCAGGACCCGCTTGCGGGGTGGTTCTTCTTCTGCAGGAGGTGGGATTCTGGTGGCCGGTTGTTCCTGTGTCGGGGCCTCCTGTCCACTAGCGCCGGCGGAGGTGGTAGCCTGTTCCTGGTCCATGCTAGTGACAGGGGCCCTTTGTGGTGCCACATGGTCCCGCAATGTGGTGACAATCTGGTTGAGAGCCACAACGATGGTGCCCATTGCGGAACTAATGTTTCTCAGTTCTTCCCTGAACCCCATAAACTGTTCCTCCTGCAGTACCTGGATCTCCTGGAACCTGGCCAGGACCGTCGCCATCGTCTCCTGGGAGTGGTGGTATGCTCCCATGATGGAGGTGAGGGCCTCGTGGAGAGTGGGTTCCCTGGGCCTGTCCCCCCCCCTGTCGCACAGCAGCCCTCCCAGTTCCCCTGTTTCCCTGGGCCTCTGTCCCCTGGACCGTGTGCCCACTACTACTGCCCCCAGGTCCCTGTTGTTTTTGGGGTGGTGGGTTAACCTGGGTGCCCTGTAGTGGTGGACACACTGCTGATTGACGTGTCCTGGAGACAGAGGCATGGGCCCGCTGGGTGGGTGCTGTGCTGGTGTTCCCAGAGGGGGGTAGGTCTGCTGTAGCCTGTGGCTGTCTGAGGGGAACCGACTGTCCCGAGGTCCCCGATGGGCCGGGCTGGTCATCTGGGTCCAGGGAGACAGAGCTGCTGTCATCACTGGGGGCCTCTTCTGGGGGTGGGATGGACATTTCTGGACCCTCCTGGGCGGTGTGGTGGCGTTCGGGTCCTGCAGGGGTATAAGAGTATGGTTATTGCTTCTGTGTGTGCCATAGCGTGCAATGGGTGGGGTGCCCATGTACCCCAGTGCTGGCATTCCTTTGTGGGGGCTGTTGTGACGGCGGTTTGTGGGTGAGATGGGTATGTGCAGTGGGCATGCTTAGGTGATGGCTGTTTATGGTTTGTGGTGGCATGCAGGGTTTGGTGTTGGGATGGGTGGGTTGTGATGGTGAGACATTAGCAATGAGGATGTGTGATGGTGGTGGGCGGAGGGTGGGGGTATGACTTGGCATGCTGGTGGGGTGGGGGGGATGAAGTAGTGAAGATGAGACTTACCAGAGTCCATTCCTCCGCCTACTCCTGCGAGGCCCTCAGATGCAGGATGTTCAAGACCTGTTCCTCCCATGTTGTAAATTCTGGGGGTTGAGGTGGGGGTCCGCCGCCAGTCCGCTGCACCACGATGTTGTGCCTGGATACCATGGAACGCACCTTCCCCCGTAGGTCGTTCCACCGCTTCCTGATGTCATCCCGATTTTGTGGATGCTGTCCCACATCCTTGACCCTGTCCACTATTCTTTGCCATAGCTCCATCTTCCTGGCAATGGTGGTGTGCTGCACCTGGGTCCCAAAGAGCTGGGGCTCTACCCGAACAATTTCCTCCACCATGACCCTGAGTTCTGCGTCTGAGAACCTAGGGTGTCTTTGGGGTGCCATGGGGTGGTGTGGATGAGGTGTGGGGTGGTGTTTGCGGTGATGAGTGTGATGAGTGTAGTGGTGTGTGGTGTTTTGTGCGTGGTTGCTGTGTGGGTGATGGTGTACTGTGCCTCTGTGTGATGGTGTTCTCTATTCTGTGCTGTCTCTCTCTGGGCTTCGTCTCTGATTTGTGGTCGTAGGGGTTTGTGGGTGTGTGTTTTATAGTTAATTGGGTGTGTGGGAGTGTTGTGTGTATGTGTCTCAGGTGTGTGTATTTCAAATTGTCCAATGTGGCTGTGTTTTGAAGCTGTATGTGTATTTTGAGCGCGGCGGTGTGTACCACCAATGGAATACCGCGGTTGAAAGACCGCCGCGTGGATTCGTGAGTCGTAATGGCATGGGCGTATTTCTGTTGGCGTGACGGTGGAGGTTTGGTCTTCGCCAGTTTAACGCTGGCCGTTGGTGTGGCGGACTTTTGTGGATGTCGGGTTTTTGGCGGTTTGCCTCTTGAGGGTCAGAATGACCGTGGCGGTTTACCGCGACGGTGTTGTGGCGGCCTTCTGACCGGCGGTAAGCGCCTTTTACCGCCGAGGTCAGAATGACCCCCTATATATTTTTCTAAACACTGTGTGGTGTATTTTTGTGGTGTTCTACTCTGTCATTGCATGATTATTGCACAAATACTTTACACAATGCCTTCAAAGCTAAGCCTGACTGCTCAGTGCCAAGCTACCAGAAGGTGGGCACAGGATAATTTGGATTGTGTGTGACTTACCCTGACTAGAGTGAGGGTCCTTGCTTGGGCAGGGGGTAACCTGACTGCCAACCAAAGACCCCATTTCTAACAATGAGGAAGTGGGGCCTAAGATGCATTGTGGTATGATTTGGCAGGTTATTTGGCTGTTGAATCTATTTCCCAAAAGGCACACTCAAAAAATTCCTTGAGGTGCTGGAAAGAAACGCAATTGATTGAACTATTTTGGCCTTCCATAATATTAGGCCAGATAAATGTGTATATAATGCAGCAAAATATACATGGTGGGTTTCAACATTGGGTCCCTTTTCCATCAACATAGGCTTTTAAAAAGTCATTTTCAATTATTGCAGCTGGAAGTGATTGAAACTTTAAGACATCAGTTGCCTAACAAGAGATTGCCTTCATAACACTAATGCTTTCCTTTGTATAGAAACCTTACTACTTTGTTACATAAGGACTGGGATAATGAAATTTAGACCTGAATTCCTTCTTTGTAAGCCCACTTCTGACTTCTTTGAATTTAACACTGGTGAAATTTCAAATATTGTATTGGTTTGTCTAACATTCCTATCATTTTGCCATATGATGTTAGGACCACTAGGACCACTGTGTATAAAGTATGCCTCAATTCCCTGACAAGTAGTCATTTTTATTATTAATGGAAATGTGCAATCCAGATTTGGCAATTGGCCTGGTTTTATATTTATTGCCAGTGAAAAACTATACAGGATGTTTTTAAAGGGTTTTTAAATCATATGTATTTATGTCAATACCATGATTTAGAGTCTATTTGTCTAAAAAAACATATTTAAACTTGAACTTATGTTGAAAAATGTCAATATACTTTTATTGAAAAATATTTTTCCGCACATTTGTCTCTTTTTGAAGATCAACAGCCGTCTTCTGCTCCCCAAATTCTATGGAAGCAGGCAAGAGAGGTCTGAGATAGAGGAAGCTAGAAGGGCAGAGACATAGTGAAAAGGAAAATAAACAGGAAAGGACTGAGTGCAGAGTTGAACGTTTTTACCAGGGATGTTTTTGGTTTCCAATCCGGTCCTGTTGCTGTGAGCAGGCGCAGACAAGTGGTGCCTCCTCAGTCATACTTTGTCTCATCTGAAACTCCTCAGACCCTTGGAAGTGGTAGACTAGTGGGTGACACAGTTTTCTTCATAATTTTGTCCACACCCACCATTTTGTGAAATTGTGCAAACTCTCAGGATTCAACTGAGCGTTAGTGTCCCCAGCGATTATTTTGCCCGTAGGAGACATCTCTCTGTTGTCTAATAGAGAGCAGGAAGCACAGCTTTCTGTGCCATAAGGGCAAAGTCAAGCCATAGGAAACAAGTGCGGACTAGCAGGATTTTTAGTCATACTAAAATCTATGATTGAGTTTAACTGAATAAGGTAAATAAGGGTGGCAGCCAGAAAGGTATTTTCATTTGAAGGGTTTCAAAGACTGAAGAGATGGAAAACAAGAGTGAAGTGTGGTGGTGGGGTAGTAGGCTATATAGGTTTATATTTGTTGAATATATTTGAACTGGGGAGCTGGGTCAGTCTGCCAACCACAATCACCTCTGGCACAAATTTTCAAACAAGACCACATTGCAGATATGCGCCAAGATTTGGGCCATGAGATCATGCTTAGGTCATGGTGAATCATCCACAAGGCTAAAAAAATCATTAAAATGTTACTAGGCCTGCTGGTTGAGTAACTTGAATAATCTACTCGACCTAATTGTAATGTACTTGACCTGTAAATGAGTCTCAAATGATGTGATCCTAGGCCAATAGTTTAGTTTACCGAGTCGGTCAAACAAAATAGAGGGACAGGGAGAAATTGATGGTCCAGTGTACGCTCTCCCTCATGAAATGCATTTAACAACAAAATATACACTGTTCCAAAAAAGATAGTAGGAGGGAGGAGTCCTAATTATAGGAGCAAGAAACCTCACAAACCGAATGGGTGTCATGCTCCATCATCGGAATTGCTCCTCGTCAGGCTGGCGCTGCAGTGCCTGATGGGCACCCCCCAAAGGGGGGCTCTTTGCCGGAGATCTTTACTCGATAATGCCAAGGCCCCAAAGGTGAGCTTGGAAGTGAGGAGAAAAAGAAAGAGAGTGGAAATAAAGAATAAAATTGGCTCAGAACCCTCCACCTAGGGATAACAATTTTATTCGACCACCGAGGGTGAAGGCCAAGACTAAAACTAATGAGGAGAGTGGAATGAGTGTAATGGTCAGACCACTCTCAACAACATATCATGGAGAAAGGAACGTGTGGAATTACCAAGCCGTCCCTGAAACAAGGGTCAACATGTTTCGCGTCTTTAATGGTCCAAATGGATCCAGCGACGCTTCATCAGGACCAGGATGGGGATATACTTCTCCTTCTGTACAACTAGAAACACTCCTATACAGTAAGACTGTCAGTTGACTATACTCCAGTCACTTACACTGCTTGTGTGTAGCTAGAACGTCCTATTCCTAACTGTCGGCCCTCCCACTAGTGGAGCGAGCTTCATGGGACAGCGACGGCCCAATGGCCGGGCGTGAACTTATTGGTGACGCTCTGTCGCCGCAAATAGGCACCTACCCCTGGTCGCGCTCCCGTATAGTGCCCATCAGGCATTGCAGCGCCAGCCTGACGAGGAGCAATTCCGATGATGAAGCATGACACCCATTCGGGTGTGTGAGGTTTCTTGCTCCTATAATTAGGACTCCTCTCTCCTACTATCTTTTTTGGAACAGTGTATATATATTTTTTTTTTTGTTAGTTTACAGAGTCACCTTTTTCCTCTTTCTCACATATGAGTGCAACTTTACAAATTCGAGCTCAGCATTTTGCTGTCCAAGAAAACCTTGTTTGTCTGATTAAATAGACTAAAAGTTTGCTCTTTGTATAATAAGAATCTATCCTGAATATAAGGGATACATGATCCATGGCTTACCTATTACTTCACTAACAGAATTGACATCAGGGCAGGACTGTTTCTCAGTTTATGGTAAAACACTAACTTTTAATAAATATATTACTAAAGCATGATGCTGGAGCACACTGCCATTTACAGACAGTACATTTCCAAGAAATATCCAAAAACCTTCCCACTAACTTGCAGCTTTACTGATAAACTATATAGGTGGTCATTATGAACATGGCTGGTGGTCCAGTCCACCAAATAATTAAGCCAATGAGAAACAAGTAGTGGGCCATCCACACACCACCAATTTTGTAGTCCCGTCAACGACGGGAGAGGCCGCCCTCAGGCTGGCGGGAATGCCCTACCCGCCCACCAAATAATGAAACACCACACCGCCATCAGTTCCGGGGCGGGAACCACGTGGTGGAAATGACCCATAAAGGGAAACACTCATTGGAGGCACACAGAACACGCCGACGCAGACATGGAGTGAGAGTTGGAAATAATCCCAGTGCTTCCCCTTGCCATATTCCTCCAGGACCGTGACCGGCGAGGAAGACGATGACAGCAAGTACCGCAGCCTAGTACACATGGGAAGAAAGGGCACAGGTACACACCCACCCCACCAACACTGCAACGCACTCCCAACCCCTCCCATCATCCCAAACAATACATACTTAACAAGATGTACTTACCAGATACAAGCCAACAAATACCTGCACCAATGCACACACCTGTGCACACCACACCCCCACAGTGAAACACTGCACAACATGTCTATATTGTGCCAACAGCTGTGCTGGGCACTCAAATTTAATTTCAACAAAGAAAATGAATGTCCAAATAAGGCCATTGGCCAGTCCATTGCAAAGTCCCAGAAGGGCAAATATAGCCCACACTTCACCCCTACGATGGTAAAGGAAACTCCACTGGGAAGGGGCATCAATGGGGTAGCCAGGGACCTCAAGGAACAGGGGCAGGGAGAGGCGGGGGTGGGAACTCAGGTATTGAAGGGGGAGGTTTGGGTCTAGGTTTAGGAGGTGGAGGTGGAGAGGGTTTGGGCTTGCCCTTGGAAGGAGGGGGAGTGGGCCTAGACTGGGTGGTTGCAGAGGGATCTGGGGCAACAGGGGGGTTCTTCCTCCCTGAGGAAGGGGTATGGGAATGGGAAGGGCGGACTGGGGTGGACTTAGACAAGGAAGGAGTGGACTGGGCTAGGGCATGGGAATGTTTAGGGAGAAGACGAGGTGGGCCAGTGGGTTCAAACAGGTCAACACCGGAGAGGAAAATCTTCTTAGGTGCAGTTGGAGGGGATTTGGAGCCAGGTCTGGGAGTCGAGGTTGAGGGAGTGGTTGTGCGAGGTGTAGGTGTGCTGGATGTGGATGCAGGTTCCTGTTTAGTATGCTTATGTATAGTGGATGTGTGTAGTGTGGATGAGTGTGAACGTTTGAGTGTTTTGGGAGGGGGGGTGGACACAGTGGAAGAAGACAGGCTGCCAGTGTAGATGGATGTTCTGTGGGTGTCTGCAGGTCTGGTGAGTGTGCTGCAAGTGTATGTGAATCTAGTTGTGGTGAGTGCAGGTCTTGTGTCTGGGGTGCATGACTGGATGTCAACTTGTGTGGTGACTGCAAGAATGGGGGCGGCAGCAGTGACTGAGGGTGCAGTGCATGTGGGTGTGCATGGTGAGGTGACAGACAAGGAAGAGGGGGAGGCTGACACAGTGGGGGAGGTTTCTTTGTGTGCTTCTTGTGTGTTGATCTGTGTGCATGACTGTCTGTATGTGTGCTTGGGATGGGTGAAGGGAGTGGGGTACTGGAAGGGGTAGAGGTTGTGGGAAGGGGTTGGAAAGACCAGGGACACTGGCTGCAGTCAAGGAGGAGGCCAGAGCCTGAAAAGATCTCTGTAGGCCAGACATGGCACCGTGAATGCCTTCCAGGTATGCATTGCATTGCTGCATCTGGGATGCTAGCCCCTGGATGACATTCACAATGGTTTGTCTGCCCTACAGAGATGGTTCTTAGGAGGTCAATAGCCTCCTCCATGAAGGCAGCAGGGCTGATTGGGGTAGGGGATGTGGTGGCTGGGGCGAAGGAGACACCAACCCTCATGGGTGAGTGGGAACGGGCAACTCGGTGGGGAGCAACTGGGAGGGCGGTGATGATATGGGGGGTGACGGAAGATGACAAAGAATGGGTGGGCCCAGTATGGTCCACCACAACGAGGGTACTGCCATCGGAGGAGGTATCAGAGTCACTACCTCCAGTGGTAGTTGCCTCCCCCGTGGTACTCCCCTCGCCCTTCAACCCACTGGTCCCCTTGGCATTGGTCGACTCTGCCTCCTTGGGACCATAGGCTGCTGCATCCCCACTTGCCGGTGCCTCAGCTCACTCGCCAGATGATGCTAATGTGCACAGGGACATAAGAGCACAGGGGAGGGGAAACAAAACAAGACAGCAGTATGTCAATTTCAGGAAATATGTACATGTTGGGACACATACACTCCCACCCAGCTCAGGCACAAACCCTCAACACACACAACACATGTTATGAATGTCCCCCTGACTAGTAGGCATTACCCCAGAATAAACAACATTCCCATCCTGAACCACCACTCTGATACACTTTGTGAAATGAACCCATGAGAGACTATGCCAAGCCAACACATCTACAAGTTCATGAGGTCACATTGAATACAATATTACAAAAAGGGGACCCCTCACAGGCCTACAGACCCAGGACTGCAGGGACACAACTGTCTATGTGCTTGGCACTACTATGCATGCAACCCCTAGCATCTAACTGCACTCATCATAGTGGCATCACAACAGTGATAGCACTCACCCCCTTGTGGCTGCTGTGCTGCCTTCAAGCACCCATCCAAATTCGGATAGCCAGAATGCGGGCCATAGGGGGGGGGGTCAGGGACCGATGGGCACCCCTCCCTCGTTGGGACACCTTACCCAGCTGGGCCTCTCCGGTCTTCTGGCCCAGCACCTCAGGTCCTGCCACCTCTTCCTGCAGTGGGTGCTCCACTGGTTGTAGACCCCCAGGGACCGCACTTCCTTGGTGATGGCTTGCCACAGTCCCCTCTTCTGATGGGCGCTGACCTGCATGGGACACACAGAGTAAAGAAACAGACGTCAGTGTGGGTGCCCCGTACACAAATGCTATGCCCGTTCATACTGACATGGCCCATGGAGACATGCAAATGAACAAATAACAAGCAGAAACTGCCAGACAGAATACAGGTGAGCATTCACACAGTGAACAAAAATGCATACAGGCATGCGCCACAATCACACACATCTAAGGAGGACAGATAGCAACTCACCTGCTCCTCTGGTCGGCCATACAACTTGGCATACAGGGGTAGGACCCCATCCAACAGCTTCTCAAGCTCCTCCGTGGTGAAGGCCGGGTCCCGTTCCCCTGTCACACGTGCCATCCCAGGGACCAGAGTCAAGACACAGCAGCACACGCAGTGGAGTTCTTCCCTTCACGTAATGCAGGAGTCGAGTGTCAAGGGTCTGTCAAAACGGATGGTAGATACTGCAGCGGTGTGCACTGTCACCGTCGGCGGCGATCAGGATTGGCCCAGGTTCCCCATTGACAACCATGTAATCCAATGCTCAGGTGCACGGCGATGAACACTGCCTACTGCCAAGACGACTAATGGCAGCGGAATTAAGTCACTTCCACACTACAATACCTGGATGGCAGGAGGCTGCCATTTTGCTTCCACCACGTCTCCATAGCCTGGCCGGGGACCTCATCCATGGCCCCATTCTCTTTCCCCTTCATCGATTACTGACATGAGTACTGGTCCCCCACATGTACTCATGGTTGGAAGTGTGTCTACACTGTGATGCCATTAAGACTGAGAAACCTCACCACACATTAGCCTGACAGACTACCTCATTCTTTGTTTGTGTGTGCATTACCTATGTGTCGCATTGTAGAAATGTTTTGTGACACCATGTGTTGCAAGTGTACGTCCAAACTCAAAATGTGTTCCTTCATCACCCATAGGTACAGACCCATGTGGCGAGTGAGAGCCCCATCTGTTTACGGACCCCTAGTAGATCTGGCTACCATGGAGGAACGTCACATCATCATAACTTCCCGACTTAATCGAGCTACAATCCTTAACCTCTGTGCAGTAATGGATCCTGTTCTGAAGCCAGGCAATGGAATCAGCATGCCATACCTACAACTGTGCAGGGGCTATCTGTGCTCCATTGTCTGGCCACAGGCTCATTTCAAGTGACAGTGGGCATGGCTGCAGGGGTATCTCAGCCAATGTTCAGCCACATCCTGTCCAATTTCCTGGATGCATTCGATCAACACTTGCAAAGTTATGTCCTGTTTCCCCAAAGGGCTGATCTCACCACCATCAAATCAGGATTCTATGCCTTTTCTAATATCCCCCATATGATAGGTGCCATTGATGGAACCCACATAGCCCTCATACCCTCAAGAGTGAATGAACAGGTGTATCGGAATCTTAAGAACTATCACTCCATGAAAGTACAATTGGTGTGTACTGCTGATCAGTACATTTCACATGTCAATGCAAGGTTCCCAGGATTAGTCCATGATTCACTTGTCCTGAGAAACAGCAGTGTGCCACAAATGATGGGACAACTACAGGGGGACAGAGCTTGGCTCATAGGTGACTGTGTATGACACTGGATCAGTTATATAGCTGACAGCCAGGCTGTCTGCATGTAAAATATGTGTGTTTCAACCCTCTTACGCCCACTTTTACAGGGGATTCTGGGTACGCCAACATGCAATGGCTCCTGACACCTATGAGGAATCCCAGGAGAGATCCAGAGAGGAATTATAATGAGGCCCAGGGTCGTACTAGGAGGGTGATAGAGGACACCATTGGACTTCTGAAAGCAAGATTTTGTTGCCTCCATCTCTCTGGAGGATCCCTGTGCTATGTCCCTGACAAGGTGTGTAAGATAGTGGTGGCCTGCTGCATGCTGCACAACTTGGCTGTGAGAAAAGCTATCCCACTTCTGGAAGAGAAGGGTGTTGTCCAACCAGTCCTGCAACCTCAGAGGAAGGATGAGAGTGATGGTGAAGAAGAAGAGGAGTAAGATATCAACTCCAGGACCCAGTTAATCCGCCTATACTTCCAGTGACTCTCAGTTACTTTTCTATGATGCTGATGGCTTCACTGCATTGTTTCAGTCTGACTCATGTAATAAGTACTGTGGTGTCCTTTACAAGTGAAAAGGCAAAATCATGACTGAAGTGGCTGATACCAGTGCACGCAATGGGATGTACAGTGTGACATACTTCAGACACTACAGTGTGTTGGATCCCCTCCTACAATAAAAGTAGCATTATGATGGCAACTGGCTAAAGCATTCATAATTGATCTCTCATATTGAACAAGGACAGCTATTTTGAGTGCACAGGTGTATTTATTCAAAGTTAAAACATACATGAGTGCTGAGACAGTGAAAGGGAGTGGGCACAGGGTGAACAACATACTCTGGTACATATGCTCAGCTGTTGATTGCACAGGAGTATCATCCATGGGGCCATTGGAAAGTGGTGAGATGGCAGTGGCTTGTCAATGAGGTAGCTCAGTGGCAGACAAGGGAGACAATTCAGGGCAGAGTCACTTCATGGTGCTGGGCTTAGTCTTGGCTGGTGTTTCAGTGGGATATCTGGCTCTGTGGGCACGTTTGCAAAGGTGCAGCTGGGATGCATGGGTAGGGGTGCTGATGGCCTGTGAGTCCTCTGGCAGTGCCACCAGACTAGTGGATGCTGCAGATGTAGATGGCAGGGCAGTGGCCTGGCTAGTGGTAGGGGCATGCACGTGGGTGGAGGACTCAGGCTGGATGGGTGTCTGGCACTGCAGCACCCCTGAAATGGAGGCCATGGTGATATTGAGCTGTTTCCATTGCTCCATGACCTCCTGGTGGTGTGCTACCTGCAGCCTCTGATTCTGCTCCAAGGTGGCAAGGATCTGTCCCATCCTGTCCTGGTTATGGTGGTAGGCTCCCAAGACCTCAGATATCACCTCCTGGGCTGCAGCATCCATCCTTTGGCCACCCCCCTGGGCCACTGATGCCCTTCTACTGGCCCTTGCTCCCTGTGCCTGTGTCCCCTGCACAGGTCTGGCAGTCCCACTTGCAGTTGGCCCTTCATCATCCTGCCTGGTGGTGGGTGGAGACTCTGGCCTCTGTACATGTGGGCAGCAAGTCCGTGGACTAGTGACACTGGTGTGGGATCGTTTGGCCAGGGTCGATGATGGTGTCAGTGGTGTCCTGGTTGGGGCTTCTGGAGGGTGACTGTCCAGGGGTGTGGGATGGGCCGGGGATTTCCTCTGTGTCCAGACATCCCTCTGCACTTTCCTGAGTGGGGCCTCCATCTTCAGGTGGAGGACTGGCACTCCTTGACGTCTCCATCCGTGTGGCAGGGGTGGTGGTGCCTGTGTGTGAGAGAATAGAGATGTGGGTGTCCTGTACTTTTTTGTCAGTTGCACCACTGGTCAGCACTGATTGATGGTTGGATTACCATGTAGTGGCATGCAAGGTCCCTTCATGTACATTTATTGAGGGTGATGGTGGTGCATTATGGGTGTTGTAGTGCCACTGGGATTCCATGCAGGGGTTGGTGATTGTGCACAGGGGGCTGGATGGTGATTTGTTTGGAGGATTGTGGGCATGCAGGTGACTTGGATGTGAGTGTGTGTTGTGGACTGGGTAGGGGATGGGGTCCTGGTGGTAGTGAGAGGGATGGGTGATACATGCATTAAAGGTGTGGTGACTGTTAAGGTATTCTATTTGACTTACCCAAGTCCAGTCCTCCAGTGAGTCCAGTGAGACCCACCAGGTGCAGGATAGCCAGGACCTTCTCCTCCCATTCGGTGTATTCGGGGGGAGGAGGTGAGGGGGGGTGCCACCAGTCTTCTGTACGGTGATTTTGTGCCTGGATGCCATGGAATTAACCTTCCCGCGCAGGTCGTTCCATCTCTTCCTGATGTCCTCCCTTGTGCGTGGATGGTTTCCCACTGTGTTGACTTTGTTGACAATCGTCTGCCATAGCTCCATCTTCCTGGCCAAGGGTGTCTGCTGCACCTGTGCCCCAAATAGGTGTGACTCGACCCTAAGTATTTTGTCCACCATGGTCCTTAGCTCCCTGTCTGTGAAGGCGGGGTGTTTAGGGGGTGCCATGGTGTGTGTTGTGGGTGGTGTGTTGTAGGTGTATTGGTGAGGGTGCTGTTGTGTGATTGGGTGTGTGGCTTGTGATGGAGGTTGTGCTATGTATGTGTTTTGGTGGTATATTTGTTTTGTGACTTGTGTGATGGTTATTTCAGTGTATGCGTGTTGTGTTGTCAATATTTGTTGTGCTATTGGCATTGCAAAGGATTATCGGGTGTGTATGTGTGTGTTTTAAAGTGTTGTAGATGTGTGTCAGGTTTGTGATTTTCGAACTTGCCAATGTGTGCATTTGTTGTTGGGGGGTCCCATTGCTGGCCGTGGCGGTCTGTACTGCCAATGGTCGTTTGACATTCACTGTCCGCCGAGTTGATTTGTGCATCATTATTTGGTGGGTGGGGGATTTGTCTGCATGGCGGTGGTGAAGTGGGATGTACTGGTTTTCCGCAGTTGGCCCTAGCGGTGGGTGGAGGTTGCAAGATTTTTGGAGGTTGGTCTTTTTGGCATCATTATACGGCGGTATGCAGTTCACCGTCAGCACGGTGGTCGGCGGTGATTGCCGGCAAGTTCATAATGAGGGCCATAGTGTATTAACAATAATCTGTAACAATTGGGTTTCAGAAAACATATTTATCCTCTGCACATCACCAAGTAAAGTGTTCTGACTTCTTTTCATCCTATTAAAACATTTTTTATCACACAGAAGTACAAACAAAACATTGGCTTTCACAACTACTGAAATATATTTTGAAATGTTGTTTGGTTGACTTAGTTATTTAAATGTTGTGTTAGTTAAAACCTGACACCCTACAGCCTTTCGTTTCACAGTCTTAGTACAGCAGGTCAGAGAGTTCACCTTACAAATTCCTGAAACTCTGCAGTCAGAAAGAACATTTATTGTAAGAAGGCAAACTGACTTTTGACCTCTGTGTCTGAACACAGAGCAAACGTGACAAGATAATAGCTCAACTTCCATAGCAAGTGGGCAAGTGGATTTGTCAAGGCCTGATCCAGTCCTGAAAGCATCCTACAAGCCTAAAATAACCAGGAAACGCCAAGTTCCTAGTCTAGTGAAGAAGGCAGAGAAAGTTATATAGTTGTATGGCTTCCTATGTCCTCTCCTGTTTCAGAGCCATTCAGTGGGAAGAGTTCACGGGACAAGTGTTCATTCATTGATAATACAACACATAAACTTTAAATGAGAAGGTCTAATGGTTTTTTCAAATAACAGATTGTTAATTAAATTTCCAACACTTAACAGTGACAATGAAGTATTGTTATTACGACTTTAAAATTATAAAATCAGTGAAAGGAAGTCAAAACCTGTGCTTCCTACAATGTTGTATGTTTATTGGTGTGTGAAAGGCTAATATGTATAAGAAAAAGTACAACCACAACATGTAAGTGAAGCATCAGAACACACATCTATCCCTTAACTGCAAAGCATTTTTCAGACTCAGCCTTGAGTGCCTAACTTAAAGCTAATTTACAGAAATATAAATATAAAAAATAAGAACAAATGTAATTCTTCAACATTCTGTACACTGACTTTTGTAAGTATTTCAGATTCACAAAACATAATTACTGACACCCAATTCGCTCTTATCTTCTATTATCTCTGTGCTATTATGTACCATCCTGACACTTCCCACTTCTTCTCTTTTAGCTTGCGTCTCATAAAGGATTATGTAATAACGTAATATTAGCATATAGATCATTAACCTTGTTCCTTATCAGGTTTATCAAATCATACATATTCTACTTTATAGACACGAATGCACAACTTGAAGGTGTTGCACATCTTGTTTGTTAGTGTATATGAAGTCTGATAGCACTGCTTAAGCCAAACGCTACATATTTCTATAACGCAAAAGTTGCTCCAAAGGTGCACTGCATTGCTAAAGAGACCTGTTATAACTGCCTGACACTGTTTTGAATGCTAGTAAGGATGGGCCCATCCATTTAACATGCATTATAGAAAATTATTGCCACTGATTGTGGTTGTAGTAACATGCGTAGTGAGGTATAAGTCAGTTAGAATCATAGGTGTTCGAAGTTGTCTATTTTTCCATTAAGTGAATGTAACTCTAAAAAAAAAAAAAAAAAAAAAAAAACTCTTCACCTAAGATGGCCGCCGATTAATGACGTTGTTCTCTTACTAATCTTTTATACAAACAAAACTGTCTCTAAGATGGCTGCCAAACAACTGCCAATTCAGAGAAATAGTATGCAGTTCAGTCAAAAAATGTTCTGCCTCACCACTTCCAGTTCCTGAAAGTTTAGGATCTATCCTCTTAGAAATCCAACATCACCGGAATGCAGGAACACTCCTAAACTGTCTCCGTCTGCCATCTACAAAGTGCTGAAGATGGTGAAAATCGTTGAGTCTGTGGTGAGTGCTCCTGGTTTATAAATCGTCGCCAAAATGTAGTAATGAATGATACCAAGAACAACGATGTCCTTGAGCAAGTAACCTTTATTGGAACACTCACACACGCTCCTAACGAACAAAACGCTTCTGATCGTAAGCCGACAGAAAACGTTCCATTCACAAGATTCTAAAATCTGAATTCACTATTACAGGCATTCATGTTCATTTTAAATGAAAGTGTTTTTTGTGTTAGCGATGCATGAAGGAAAGGTAAGCTACGCACATACTTGTATTCATTATCCTAATAAATGACCAGTTCAATAGAGTGAGAACTCAAAAGAAAACGTTAAGTA
The DNA here is from genome assembly GCF_031143425.1 of Pleurodeles waltl. Lineage (NCBI taxonomy): Eukaryota > Metazoa > Chordata > Amphibia > Caudata > Salamandridae > Pleurodeles > Pleurodeles waltl. The sequence goes on along the minus strand of NC_090450.1, from coordinate 858,873,882 downwards.
AGGAGCACACTCTTTTACAAAGTGTTCTCAAATATGGATTGTAAACTAATACTAGTGAGAGAAAAATATGTAATTAGTGACAGAAAAGTATGCAAGTGCTTAAGCTATAAATAGCCGGAAACGGTATAAGCAATTGGTAAGCCAATATTCTTGAACTCTGTAAGACAACACTCATATAATAAAAATGTACGTGGCCATAGTTAGCAATCAATTTCCAGCAGTAGTACCATTTACAATTGCATCAGTTTAATTAGATTATTTTAAAGTGTTATGAACTGGGAAATATTTTATCATTATTACTTTCGATACAGTTAGTGCTAAACATAATGGTCCTGATAAACAAATATAGCTCAGACTTTTGAGTAAGTTTACTACCTTTTGGCTAATCACAAAACCCGAGTGTAAATCTACTCAAAAGTGTAATTTACATGTCTCTAGAAGCGGTGCATGAGGCAGGGCTTCTGTGGTACATTACATTTACACTCTTCTGTAATCTTTTAGGACATTTTTCCAATCTTTTATTATGTTCATCAATAGCAGTACCAAAACTAAAATATTGATACATTTTCAGTCCTTCAATGCCTTTCAACATTTTTGCCATTGCCTTCTGAAAGACAGAGGCAGCGTAAATTAACCTAAATGGCATGCAGAGAAATTTGAAGTGCCAAAGGGAGTGACAAACATGGTGAGGTCCTAGAACAAAGGTTGTAGCATAATTTGATGACAAGCCGATGGTAGTTCGAGACTGGGAAAATGTTTGGCACCATTCGGGGAAAATAACATCTCGTTGATGTTAGAAAGTGGATAGTGATCTAACACTACTGACTTGTTTAATTGCCTGAGATCTACACCTTCCTGTACAAAAACAATCCTGCATGCAATACAGACACACTTGCACAAGGGTGAAAGGGTGCCTGCTTTGGTGCTAGGCAGGAAATTGTGCACTGACCAAGGGGGAACGGACTGGAATGCACCATTTTTCATAAATTCCTGCCCTTTTACATTGGTGTAGGGTGCTCCCCTACACCATTTGCTCATACATATGGGACATGATGTGTAACGTAAGCAATTTACACAATGTGTGTGCTACCTATCTAAACCTGCCTGTAATTGCCAATCTCTCCACCATAACAAAATGGACCTTTCTCTGATATTACACCAATTCCCAGATGCCAAAACAGGCCTTTATCACTCGCAACATAAAAAATGAATGCTAATCCAGATTTCATTTCAAACTAAATTGGGATTCCCATAAAGCCCTGCAAAAAGTTTCCTACTTAAGTCACTGTTTAGTAACAACTTCTCTGTCATATCACTTTTAAATAATGAGAAACTTGGGCCCATATTTATACTTTTTGATGCTAAACTGCTCTGACATAGTTTTGCATCAAAAATATTACCGCCGGCTAACGCCATTTCTTTGCGCAGTGCAGGACATCAAATTTATACTTTGAGGCACGGCGGCGCAAACCACAGGTGTGAGTCATTTATTTTACTCAAACCAATGCGTCACGTCGTAAAGGAAAACAACGGTAACACAGCGAAAATGACTGTGAGCCGGTGTACGACGTCGCAAACTGGATACACGCCATTTTTTTTACGCAATTGTGTCAAAAAGAGCCACAAACACTGCAAAATGTGCATAGGAGAGCCGAAATGGATCCCAGATGCTTGCCCAGACCCTAGGAAGATGACAACAGACCAGGAACCAGCCAGGAGGACCCACAGAAGACCCAGGACAGGGAGAAGAAGAAAAGAAAGTGTTGCTTCAGTGCAGAGGAGTAGGAAGTTCTGGTTAAAGAGGTGACGGAACACCAGCACCAACTGTTGAGGTGCGGGTGGGGATGCAAACTATGGTAGCCAGCCTAGAAGGGGTGCGTTCGTGCATGATGTCAACTGAAGAACAGGCAGCAGCTATGCAAGGGCGAATAACAATCTTGCAGGAAGTTAAAAAAAGGTTGAAGGAAATCAGCACAGCTGTAATAGAGTTGACCCAACACCTACAGCAACAATCCTGTCAACGTGTGCACGAATGCAATATTGAAACCCTCAGGGCCGACCTTGCTGCCTACCACCATGATGTGGCTGCTATTCTTAAGAACCAGCAGCTCCTCCTTGCTGCAGTACTGCCCTTAAGACCCCCACAGTTAGCAGCCACCGGGATGTCTGACTCCAAGTCTTCAAACACTGAGGTGTGTGTTGCCCCTTCACAACCACCACCACCAAGGGCAGAGGAGACTACACACACATCAGAAGATGAAGACGTGGATCAGATCACCTTCACCAGTAAGAGTACCCGGTAGCACTGGTCCCTGCCACATGGCCACCTATTACAAAGGTCCTGTGCTTTGTAACATGCCAGTCTTGCAACAACTGTACTCAAACACTGTTCTTCAAACCACTGTTTATCTTGTCACCCTGCCCTGTGATTGTCTCTCACTAACTCATTGGCAAATCATGTCTCTCTGCACTGTCTGACACTTCACCCCAGCATGTCCAATGACATGTCGTTTAGCACTTGTGTAGGATCACAATGGAAGATGTCACACTAATGGACTCACAATCATGGACAATGTACATATAGCACTACAGCACTTTTAAATAAATAGCACTTACACACCAACTTTGTCTCTGTGTAATGTGACACATCAACCGTGATGGCCATCAGTAATGTTAACCTCAGGTCAATGATCACTGATTTTCTATACACCTGACCTGAACGAATCTTGGCAGATAACTATGCACAGTGGCCTGGATTGTACCATAATCTGCCCTCCCTGAGGGTTATTTCAGAGGAAAATATAAACATACACCAAAATGCTGTGTTGTACAGAATAACGCCTCCTCAAGGGATGTCTAAGCCAGAAAATAGTGCCTTCAATTTTTACTGAAAGTCAAAACTTACGTATGTGACATTTTCCCTAATCTTTACCTAACACACACCAAACAACATGAAGGGATGTGTATGAGTTTCCATACAAATAAGTAACCGTGCTGAACATTGTAACAAATGATATGTGTGAGTTATGTACACCATACTACATGAGAGCATACTACCACTCACCTTATACGGATTTGCTTGGACATCAGGCTGCAGGCAGACTTAACACAGTGTCCCCAATACCAAATCTGTTAGCAAAGTATGTGAGATTGAAAACATACTTCACAAAATAACCACACTTTGGGATCCATAGTAACCGTGAGTGGTGGGTGCAATGGATGGCCGAATCTTAGCTAAGTAGCTTTGGTGTGGCTGCCAATGTAACAGCTCAGTTGGGATATGGTTGCAGCATGGGACACAAAAGCTAATACAAAAGAGACATTGTTCACTCATGGCAAGGCCCTGATCTACAAGCATTTGACACATACTGCAAAGGGTTACCTAGATATTTATTAAACAGTAAAAACAGAAGCTAAAACCAGGGGAAAGACCTTACCTAACCTAATCTACTCTAACTACACATTACTACCCACAACTGTCCCTAACTAACCTAAGCTAAACTTACTTATCACATTTAATTAAATGATCTAAACATCAACCCCCACCCCCCTTATAAGACGGGACACATGAAGGACAACAGATACTAACCTAAACACATACTATCTTATACTAAACAAATATATATTTTTTTCTTTTTTTTTCTTTTTTTTTCTTCTTTTTTTAAAACCCCAAAACCCCAACATTGTCCAATACACATAAAAAAAAGTTGAAAAAAGTATGAAACCCCCACCCCGCACCCACTACTACTAACTAAACTAACAGCCTATACTAACCTAACACTAAGCCCCCTAAACCCACTAAGTTAAAGAACCAGGAAAGAAGAGGGAGGGGAGGGAATCATGGCTGAGTATAAGCCTACAAGTTGGCCCTCCTCAGGGTCTTTTTGAGGGCATGCACCCTCCGGTTTACTTGTGCCACCTCCTGCTGCAGTCTCGTCATTTTACGTAGGACACGGTCCAAGTTCCTTTGCATCTGGCCAAAAGCTGCAGGGTCTATGGCTGCAGCAGGGATGGTCTGGATGCCAGTGGATGAAGTATGGGCCTTTGTCGGTGCCATGTCTGTAGGATGAGGTACAGGTGGTGCTGTGACAGGTCCTGGAACTGTTGCTGTTGATGGTCCAGCAAAGGTCCCTACTACTGTTGGTGCCACCTGGGTGGTAGTGGTGGTGCTGGTGGTGGTGGCTGTGGTGGACACGGAAGAGCCCCCTTGGGCAAATGCCCTCCACACTCCGGAGGCTCTTTTATGGCGATATCGTCTTGCCATGTTGCGGTACCCAGACTCTACATCCAGAATGTAGGTAATGCATTGCCCTGAGCTGAAACTCTCGAATCTGGATGGGAGTCATATTGGTAGCTGTTAAGACAAATAGAAAACCAAACATTAGGTACTTCATTGTGTGAAATGGCTCAAGAAGTAAATCAGACAATACATCTAATGTACCTGTAACAGCCCATATCATCATACAGATCACTGATTGTCCCTGAGGAAGTACATGGCAAGCCAGCCTACACATGTCCTATCATCAAACAGCACATCAAAAGCCTACAAGATGGGTAACAACTGGAATGACTTTGGCATCATTGTTCTGCCACTTGTCAGGTAAAAATCATGCTGCATATCTTACACCACTGACAGGCCAACAAATTTCTATGTTCTTGATGGCAATCTAGGGCCACAAGATCTGTGAGTTGTAAATGGAATTGCCAGTATAGAATGCAAGTGCTAATCATGAGTGGGTATCCTAGGTTTGAACAAGTGATTGACAGATTTACATGCCTGTGTACCAAACGTGGATCATCAGTCCTAGGTACACTATTCACAACCCTACACCTGTGCCTGAGGGGGGGCGGACAAGCAACTAATAATTTCTAACAACAAGGACACCCAGGAAGCTCTGGAAAGCTGTACATGGGTTTGGCCAGCACACCACAGGTAAGGAGGAACTCCAAATAGGAGACACCCAAACCTTGGACAATCCCATCAGCACTTATCTTTGGAAATGCAGACCATTGCCTACATTATTTCCTACCAGTAACCCATTACTTACAATAAACAGATAGATGCAAGCACACCTCTGCCCATGAGCTGCCTGCACACCTAGGCCATTGTACTTAAGTGCCTCATACTTGTAGCACAACATGTGGAGCTACATGCTGCTAGGAAGGTAAACATACAGACAAACATGTTCATCAGTGAATAGGGAAGCTGAAGTCTGTGGGTAAGACTTTGGCATCCCTATTCTGGGAGAATGAGGGTCTGACTGGCTGACTCATTCACTGATATGGTCCACTGCTACATTTTCTGATTTCAAGTTTTATCCACATAACTCATCCCTATTCACATTGCGGTGCCTACAGGACTGACCTAGAATACCAATTTATGACAATACGATAAGGATTGGCCAACTCAAAGATGGGGAAAAAATGATACTCCACTCAAGGAACAAAACAGATCATTGACCAGCGCATCACACTTTGCTATGTGTCCAACACACAGGAGTCAATCACACATCATCAGCAAACACAACACAAAACAGAAATGTCAACACTTACTGGAGATGTCTGGGTCCGCAAATCGAGCCACCTCTCCAATAGTGTACGTGCAGGTCCATATGTAAGGCATCGAAGGGAGAAATGTGCTCAATGTGCTCAATGTCTGTGCACTGTACAGCACTTCCAAATACAAACACCATGGGTAATATTAACTCAGAAAGTAAAGACTCTCAGACATGATGATACTGCATCCTACATACCACTGCAAACATGTGCAGACCCGGGAACTCCAGTGAGTGATACACACATATCTGCACACATGCAGTGGCCCTAACTATCATGTGGTGGCAAACATGCTCCTTCATTAGTGAGTAGAGAAAATCATGGAGTGTATTCCTCTCATCATGTGTATCCATGAGAGACATGCAAAGCCACTTTCCGTGAGGACTGCAATACCAGTTACCCAGACATTGCGACTAAGACCAATTTTAGACACACAGGTTCAATGTACAGAGGGCCAGGGACAGTTGTTAGCCCTCAATTTGTATCATTTTCTTCGTTTGATATGCCACAGCTATGGTGATTTGCACCAACCATAGAGATATGAACCTGTGTGCATAGGGGCATATTTATACTCCGTTTGCGCCTAATGTGCGTCGTTTTTTTAGACGCAAATTCGGCGCAAAACTAACGCCATATTTATACTTTGGAGTTAGACGCGTCTAGCGCCAAAGTATGGGCAAATAGCGTCATATTTTTGCGTGAACGCCTTCCTTGCGTTAATGAGATGCAAGGAAGGCGTTCCCGTCTAAAAAAATGACGGCGACGCAAATGCGTCGTATTTATACTCCCGGGCAAAAATCACGCCCGGGAGTGGTCGGGTCAAAAAACCCCGCATTTGCGCCACTTTTTAACGCCTGGGTCAGGGTAGGCGTTAAGGGACCTGTGGGCTCAAAATGAGCCCACAGCTGCCCTCCCATGCCCCCAGGGACCCCCCCTGCCACCCTTGCCCACCCCAGGAGGACACCCAAGGATGGAGGGACCCACCCCAGGGACATTCAGGTAAGTTCAGGTAAGTATACATTTTTTTTTTTTTAATATATTTTTTTGGGCATAGGGGGGCCTGATTTGTGCCCCCCTACATGCCACAATGCCCAATGACCATGCCCAGGGGACAGAAGTCCCCTGGGCATGGCCATTGGGCAAGGGGGCATGACTCCTGTCTTTACTAAGACAGGAGTCATGTAAATGGCGTCTGGGCGTCGTTTAAAATGGCGCAAATCGGGTTAAGACGATTTTTTAGCGTCAACCTGACTTGCGCCATTTTTAAGACGCCCTAACGCCATTTTTCCCTACGCCGGCGCTGCCTGGTGTACGTGTTTTTTTTCCACGCACACCAGGCAGCGCTGGTCTGCTTGCGCCGGCTAACGCCATTCAATAAATACAGCGCCCGCATGGCGCTTCAGAATGGCGTTAGCCGGCGCAAAATTTTTTGACGCTAAACTGCGTTAGCGCAGTTTAGCGTCAAAAAGTATAAATACGGGCCATAGTCTTTTGCCAGCCATCCCTAATTGAAATGTGGCACTACAAACTCAAAATATCAGTCTAAGATGTTACCTGAGGTAAGCTATAACTTGTTACGTATGTGTCAGAATCCAGTTCAGACATGTATCCGAAAACAATTGAGGGACACAATATATCTTGAAATTTCTGGCATTCCAAGATATGTTTCCTGATACACTCACCGACCACACATGAAACATATGTTTGAGCCACATTGCCATCTTCAATTGACGTGAAGCCAGCACTAATTTTCAGACTCCTGTTGTGTTTCGAAAGTTAGTCCAGCTGTTGCGTCAACAAATGACGGTAATCTGTAGGAAATTTGTATGCCTCACAGGCAACTGTGGCCCATATTTATACAAATTTTGCACCGCATTTGTGTTTCTGTTTGACACAAAGGCGGCACAAACTTACAAAACAACATTTGTATTTTGTAAGTTTGCGCCACTCTTGCTTTAAAACAGGTCGCAATTGCGGTGCTAACAAAGTAGAAATATGGCCCTGTATGTTTCACTAACATTCTACATGTTCAAAAACATTGCCAGCAGATTATGAACAAATCTGCTACTGTCACTACAGAGCATTTAAACGTGCACATTACTCTGATTTGTACTCACAAACAGGGCCACCAATCACAATTCCCAGGTGGTCCAGCAGGTCTTGCTCCTTGGCAACAAGGTCAGCCCAGCGGTGCTTCGGCTGGTGGTCATTTCACGGTGTGTTGTATATTCTCTGCAGATGGTACAACACCTTTGCCCACCGGAGCCTCCTTTCGTCTGTGTGATAGTCTTGGATCACACAACCACCTGCCTCTATCATTAAGGGTAGGAAGTGGCACACCAGCCAAATAAACCCACCCAGCTCCTCCTCTCCCATCCTGCCAAGACAAGGCCTACCCAACATTATTGCACCAAAAATAAAGAGGGGATAAAGGGGCACAAAGGAGAATAGAGGGAAAGTAGGACAGGAAAATGCAAAATAACTAAGAACACAGCCCAACTATACTCAAACTACCACTACCCACAACAGACTCCCAACACAACAAAGACAAATGTTGACAACACAAAAGACCAAAAAAATACTCAGACAGGATACCACAGACAGTTATTATACACAAAAAGACAATTTAAAGACCACACTGGAGACAAAATCACAAAATGCACAAAGAGACAAGTCGAAACACAGCCACACAGGCTGCAAAGTGAAAGTGAAAGTACACCCACTGTACAAAATCTGTAAACAGGATATCCTATTACATCACTTCCTGCCTCAAATGCGGTGTGTTTTTCTTGTTATGTGTCAAAATATTATGATGCTTACAGTCTGTGCGTATTTTTTTTGACGAACATGATTATAAATAACCAGGCATACATACTGTTAAATATGTTTCATACTTAACCAATTTCCGGGGGTACAGTGTGGGAATTACCGCTCAGGGCCAATGGATGTTTCATGGCATTGTGCGTCATATTTCGACACATATGCGTCATTTTTAGATGCATGTGCATCTTTTTTTGATGCGTATGCATCAAAATTTCTGTCATTAACTGGGTTTGGGTCATTTCTTATTTGTAATGGGACATGACAGTTGTGGCAATACAGAGATAGGCTGATTGCACCCACATTGGGCATTACAGTGTATGGGCACATGTGACAGATCATACTACTGCGGACCATGATCCTCTACTTGGTGTCCCGAATTTTCACTCTTCACTGATGCTATAGATGGCCAAACATGTGGGATACAATTATGTATTACCCAGTTTGGGCATGTTTTGCATCAAAAGAGGATAGCAAGAAAACGCAACTCACTACATTAACTCAATGCCTATGAGTCAATGTGTGTGATTTGTTTACTATTATTGTTGTTGACCCACTGTGTGAGCATCACAAGATGCATTTTGCAAATCTGCTTGTATGCATGTGGAGTGAATGTGTCCAACTCTCAGATGCAAGTCAGTGTGGAAATGAGAGAGGACATGTGTTAGTCATACACATAGCAACAACTGCTGTGTGCACTTCCTAGGTTTTTTGGAACATAAACACCACCAATGACAAATCATGCACTGGATAGATAGCAAACGGTTGTTCATGTCAATGTTCCACAACTTAGCCATCACATGTCCTGAAATGTTGGATACTGCTTCCAAGGTGCTTGTTTGTTAACCCACCATGAGTCAGGCATGGGATAATACTATGTGGGTACCGTGTTTGTGACACAGAGTCCCAAATATAATACACAATTGCAATGTAACGCCACAGTTGGAGTCATATAACTGAGCCATGTCTCTCCTGTGGCAGTGGAGGACCAGCAGACCAAGCAGCACATGTTCACATATTTCCAGTGGTGAAATGCACAGAGATGTCTGGTTCATGTGTGTGCGCCAATGTTTAGCCTGTATAATTATTGGTGTCTATGTTGTCACAGTTATGTGCAGGTCTAGTCATGAGTCTGTGGAGTCATTTCCTGTATCTACAAAGTATCCTTCACAAATCATTAGAAGGAAAGCCAATGAGGATTTGAGAACACACATGGGGATAGTCCAACCCTGTCACTGCAGACGTGTTATGAGACTGTCAACAGGGCAACCTTGGTGTGCTGACAAAGTTAATGTCTCAGGATTCTTATACCGGCAGGTGTCCTCGCAACATTTGTACACAGGTTGGCCTCTAAAATTCCCACTGCATCTGGGAACATCAGTGCCTCTGTGCTGATTAATCTCACAGCTATTCACCACACAAGCCCCATCAATATGTTGGGAGCAATGGGAATCAGTGTGTGGACTGTCTGGGTCCTAACATGTGTAGACATTTCATGCACGTTATCTGACGTTGTTTGTTGTGCTGGAGGCACCATACCCAATCCATGCATACAGCCATGGTACACTGTCACTATTTGTCACTCATGCATACATGAAACCCAGACAAGGGCTAGGCCATGATTCGGCTATTTGGAGACAAGTTCACCCCCATGGTATAATAAATAAACTGATTATTCTATATAACGTATTTGAGTATGCATTGTAGACCCACCTGACACAATACCCCAGGATGAATATGAGGGTTGGGAAAGCAACTATGATACAAATGTAGGCCCAAGGAACCTTTAGGGTAATGCAAAGACAGGAGCCAGTCAGGCTAACAGGATGCAGGGTCAATCAGGATCCAAACATTTCACAAGGTAAATACACAGTGGTCAGACTGAGACTGGTCAAAGGTGGAACAAGACTGTGGAAATGGAAAACTGTGTTTGTCCTGTGTGTTGGAACGTAACACATAACCCCAAGGGCTGTGTTAGACAGCTGATTTATACGGAAATGCATAACAGTGTTATAGGTAAAATGGCTGCTTCTATGCTGTTCCAAGCAGCTGCAAGGGCAGTGCATGTTCAAATGGCTGGTCTCCATGGAGGTGCTCACAGGTGTATGCAGCATCAATCTCTCACAAGTCCTGTAGGTGAGATTCAAGTTCAAAGGGCCAACAGTACCTTTCACATGGGAAGCAATGTACAGGTGATTACAGGTCCTACAGACTACAAGCCAGTGCATTATTTAACCTGACGTCCATGCAGACAGAAGTACAATGACCATGGAATACCATACTAAAGAGGGAAGCACACTGGATTTACATTGTGGGTCTGGGAGTATGTAGAGGAGGGATTATCTGGGGACACATATTCCCATTCCAGGGACCTTTAAAGAAGGGTGGGGTGAGACAGGGAACATGGGTGTGTCTGGACTTATGACATGGGCTGCCATGTGCAGGGGATGTCATGTGAGCAATGCTAGTCATACCTGGGGCACTTGTGCTATGAATTTGCTGCTTATATGGAAATCTAGTCACACATAGTCCTTGCAAAGATAGGTGATGTAAGACTTACTGCTGTCAAGGGTCTGGTCATACATTCCTGTCACCAATGCAATAGCACATCCACTGCCTCATGTATGAGGCATTTTTTTTCCTTATTGACTTGTGGTGTCTAAGTTGTGTGCCATATGCTGTGATGAACCATGTTGCCAACATGTATGTGTGAAATAGGTGTGGTCCTCTGCTATTGCCCTTCAAATGTGAAATGTACAGGATATATGTCATTTACAGTGTGAGTGAATGTGACTGTACATTCATACACATAAAACTAGTTTAGGAATGTTCTGTGTCCTAATCGGTATTTCAGCAATGCTCCATGGGGCTACACTCTGATAGTTAGAGATAATGTTATGCAAAAATGATTATCCAGACCATGATATAGTGATTAGTATAGGTGTTTATTTACATATGGTAAGACAGTGGTGATGGGTGAGTAGAGTTAAAAGAAATTTTGGACAATATGTTGTCTCCGATGCAATCCCGCAGCTGTGTTTGGATGGTCCCCCTCATGTTGATGGACAGCATCCTCCTCTTCAGGCATTTATGGGTCGGGTTCATATAGGGTAATGTTCCTTCTTACACATATGTTGTGCATGATGCCACAGGTCAAAATTATTTTGCACACCATTTCTGGTGAGTAGAGGAGGCTGCCTCCAGTGATGTTGAGGCACCTGAATCTTGACTTCAGGATGCCAAAGGTCCTCTCGACTATGGTTCGTGTCCTCCTATGTGCCTCATTATAGGCACGCTCTGCTGCAGTGCTTGGGTTTGCAAATAGGGTCATGATCCATGGCTGGATCCCATACCCCTGATCAGCTGAAAGAGAAAATGAGTGAGACTATGTTGATGTTCCTTGCACCATATATATCACTTTGCATGGCAGTTGTTCTCTTGTGTTGTCTGTGACTCCTCGGTGTTTGTGTTATTGTGTGGTATCCTAGGCTTCTAGGATGTGCCATCAGCATTGGGTTGTTTCCTTATCTGAACGGGTGTTTGGCTGTTGACCGGATGTCAGCAGTATTTTTGTAGAGTTGCAGTACAGTGTGTACTCCCTTGCATTGTGACTTGTGAAATAGGTGTCCCTGTGTCTTAACTGGGGGCAAGATGATACTTCCATACACAGAATCAATTAGACAGTGGTGGTAACACGGTTGCATCTATATACCCTGGACATCCCATACAATTTCACATATGCAATAGAATTATTTAACCATTAGTGAGACCCTTAGATTTTGCAAGGTGACAATGTGCAAAACATCTCCGTATGTTGTGAGCACTGACGTGTTAACAATTGACTATGGACTAATTTCACATGTGTGACAAGTTCACTGCAGACCTATTTCTGTGCCCTTGCCAAGTCGACTCAGGTTGTAACGTGTACCTATACTACTGAACATGTTCTAGTTCAGATGGCTAACTTGGTTGTGAGGTTGTCATTTAGGGGCATATTTATACTCCGTTTGCGCCGGAATTGCGTCGTTTTTTTTTACGCAATTCCGACGCAAAACTAACTCCATATTTATCCTTTGGCGTTAGACGCGTCTAGCGCCAAAGTCCATGGAGTTAGCGTCATTTTTTTGCGTGGACACCTACTTTGTGTTAATTATATGCAAGGTAGGCGTTCCCGTCTAAAAAATCGACTCCGAGGCATGTGCGTCGGATTCATACTCCCAGGCAAAATTCACGCCCGGGAGTGGGCGGGTCCAAAAAAATCACGTACGGCCGCTTTTGCGCCGTTTTTTAGTGCCTGCAAAAGGCAGGCGTTAAGGGACCTGTGGGCTCTGAAGGAGCCCAGAGGTGCCCTCCCATGCCCCCAGGAACCCCCCCTGTCACCCTTGCCCACCCCAGGAGGACACCCAAGGCTGGAGGGACCCATACCAGGGACATTAAGGTAAGTTCAGGTAAGTGATTTTTTTTATTTTTTTTTGTGGCATAGGGGGGCCTGATTTGTGCCCCCCTACATGCCACTATGCCCAATGGCCATGCCCAGGGGACAGAAGTCCCCTGGGCATGGCCATTGGGCAAGGGGGCATGACTCCTGTCTTTGCTAAGACCGGAGTCATTTCTATGGGGGTTGGGAGTAAACAAAAATGGCGCAAATTGGTTTGAGGTGAAACAATTGCCTCAACCTGACTTGCCCCATTTCTTGACGCCCAAGCCCCATATCCCCCTACGCCGGCGCTGCCTGGTGTACGTCGTTTTTTTTAACGCACACCAGACGGCGCCGGCGGCTAACGCCGGCTAACGTCATTCAATAAATATGGCGCCCGCATGGCGCTTCAGAATGGCGTTAGCCGGCGCTAATTTTTTTGACGCAAAACTGCGTTAGCGCAGTTTTGCGTCAAAAAGTATAAATATGGGCCTTAGAGTTTCAGATGGTCTGTATGCCAGTACATCTGTTGTGTGTGTGTTAATTTGTCGCAATGCGTATGTGTAGGAATGTGCACTTTCAATATTGTCCCATCAATATGTGTTCTTCGCACAGTCCACTTGCTTCTTGGTAGTGGGCAATGTGAGAGCAGGAGTGATGTGACATATTGGTACAGCCTCAATGATTGCACGTGACCTTCATTGGAGTCATCATCATGCTATGTGTGTCATGGTGTTTGACCTGCAGCAAAAAACATTACACACCCCTTACACAGTACGTTTTGGTTTGAAGGGTGTTGGATTGAGTGTTATTGATGTGATATTGAAAGATTAATCTTCCCAAATGTACTGCCAGTTGGGGTCATGTCTTTGTCATTGTGTTGTTTTAAATTTTTCCCTTGTGTCTGTGGAGTGGCATCTGTTGTTATTTGGAACTGTCATTTGTCCCTAGTTGTGTCTCCCATTGGGGGAGGTTATCAAACATGCCTAGTGGTGTCACAACCTCAGTGTGTTCCTGTCCACGTGTCGATGTTGTGGTGTATGTGTTGTGTGTCCTAGAGGGTTACTGTGCAGTATGCATATAAGTAGGTTTCTGTACTTACCAACAAGTAGGCCATTTCCATATCATCCATCGTGGAAGTGTTGATTGATGGTGCAGTGACGGAAGATGAATGAATCATGTACACTCCCAGGATACTTTGCCACGATGTTGGTGATCAAACCCCGGTGATTGACAATGGCCTGCACATTAATGGAGTGTGTGTGCTTCCTGATGCGGTATAGATGTTCGGTTGCAGCAGGTGGCAGAAGGCGTACATGTGTGCAGTCAATGGCACCAAGGACGTGTGGGAAGCCATTAATTTGGTAAAACCCCTGTTTTGTCTCCTGCTGCTTCTACTGTGTGTTGGGGAAGCTGATGTGGGGGGGTGTGAGGGAGATGATGGCATCCAGTACCTTGGGTAGGAAGGCAGAGAATGATGGCTGTGAGATCCCAGCAACCAGGGCGCCAGTGGTTTGAAAGGAGCCACTTGCCAACATGTGTAGTACAGCTAGCAGCTTGGCTTCTGGTGGAATGGGGCGGGGTGTCTGCAAGCTGGGTGCCAACTGTGGGTCAAGGTTGCACAGCAGCTGCTGAACGGCTTGCCAGTTAAGCCTGTACCTCTGAATGATGTCTTGTTGGCAGAGTCCCAGAAGGGTTGTCCTGGTGCGGAATATCCTCTCCTGCCTTCAGCGTTGCCCTTGGGGTCCCTGCTGGTGTTGTGGAAGCTGCTGTTGTTGGTCCTGTATTCTGCGTCGGCGTGCATGCTGGATGAAAAGCACCTCCATGTCTTCCTTTTGGAGCTCTGCTGTTGCTTCTGTGTGTTTTCATTAAGTACAGGTGTGTTTGCCCCATTTTAACGCCTGCCCTGACCCAGGCGTTATTTTTTAACGCAAATTGGGCTGTGGGTTATTTTCCGACTCCCCCTCCCGGCCGTGCGTCATTTTTGCGTGGGAGCATAAATAAGGCGCACGGGTGTTTAAGTCATTTTTTGGACGGGAACGCCTACCTTGTATGTCATTAACGCAAGGGAGTTTCCTGCATCCAGAAAATGACGCACATGGCGAAATTTTGATGTTCGCGGGCTCGGGCATCAAAGTTTAAATATGGTGCATGGTTTGCGCCGAATGTGCGGCAAAATTTTTTAGAGTATAACTATGCCCCTTGATCTCCCACCTTTTTCTGCTTAAATAGATCCTAAAAATCCCCAAAATGGCCTAAAGTGTGGATACTTCTTAAAGTAGTAATGCCCAAAATAGTGACACCATGGTGGACTCCAAGGTGTTTGCAATATGTTTCTCTCTATAAATGTGCTTAGCATCACTTTAACACCTGGTCTAACCAGGAATTACATTTTTGACGCAAGTCAGTGTAAGCTCATTTTTCCAAGGCACTGGCTCATAAAGTTGGTGCTAGCGTAATTTTTTAGAAGGGAATGCCTACCTTGCCTATCATTGCCATTAAATGACGCAAGGTAAAGTGGAGCTCCTAAAAAATGACGCAAGCCAGGGAAAAGTGGAGCTAGACTGCTCTGGATCCACTTTATAAATATGACACTCGGTTAGCGCCACTTTTGCGTCATTAAAAATGGAGCAAAGGCAGCTCAAACTTTTCTTAAATTTGGGCCAATGTGCCTTAGTTGCCATAATCGCATTAAGCCTATACTCAAGACATTTACCTGGCTTTTTATGTAAAAATTATCTTTAAGTCCCTATGAGTACTGATATGGCTTTGAATATCTTCTCTCCTGACCACCATACAATTCCTCCACATCTGCACAATCTAATTTAAGTGCTTTAGAGATTTAGGGGCATATTTACATAGAATTGGCGCAGCATGGTGCTCCACTACAATTGGCAGGGCTGCGCTGCATCAGTTCTGAAATGCAGGGATGACCGTATTTACAAAAGTACGGCACACCCTAGTGTTTCCTCTAGTGCTGGAGCTAAATTTAGCTGCCAGCACCAACGCAGGCATCCTTGCACCATAGTGCAAGGGTATCTGTGTTGAAGGGAATGATTGTTTATGTGCAGGAAGGTGTTCCTTCCTTCACATAAAGAATCTACAATGGCAATTTGGCACTTCTATGTGTGCTGCAGAATCCTCGTTGCACCATGCTAACTCAACCCCTGGGATGACATTAGTTTTTGGTGTTGCCTTAGATTTATGTTTCCTTATAAATCTGGGGCAGCATCAAAAAAATTGGGTTCTGCGGTGGAATGCCCACAGCAACACCCATTGCACACCTCCCTGCCTCAGAAAACTGCGTCAGGCAACCCATATTTACAAGCGAGGTTAAGTCACAAAAAGTGGCTTAGCGCCACCTTGTAAATATGGCGCAATGCACCACGCCTCCGGAGTATCGCTAAAAGTGAAGCTCAAGTGGCACTAGGGGCTTGTAAATAGGACTCTTGGTATCTTTTCAAGCTCTCATGGTGCTGAAGAATAAAGTGCAAAATTGTGCTGGATGATGATGCTGGCTAGGACAGATCCTGTGCTTAATGTGAGCTGGAGGTTGCTGGTGAGGCCCACTGGCACTTATTTTTGGTGACTGGCACTTACTTTTCCTCATATGAATTTAACCATGTGAGGGAGAAGTAAACAGAGAGAGAGGAGGAAGAGAAAGACAAAAAATCTGACTTATGGAGAAATCTGGAAGCTGCAAATGAGAAATAAAGGGGCAGGGAGTGTCTGGCAGTGGATAAAAGAGTCATGAAGTAGAACCAGGACTATGCATCCTTGGAAATCAACCTACAGACATTCAGCAGTGTCAGTTGTGCGCTTCTAAGCAAGACCTTGAGCCCTATACCTATTCCTTTACAAACTATACAATTGGCAAATCATCGTTATGCTAAAACGCTTTCTAAACTCAAATAATTTTTGGCTTTTCTTTAAACACAAGATAAGCCTCAGGTTCTCCCAGAGTTTGTCTTATTGAATTCGACATTTTGACAACAAAGACAGAGAAAGAACGCATGGCCATTTTGATACTGTGTGGAAACCAGTCCCACATTTAGAATGCCCTGTAGTTTGCTCAATAAGTTCTTATAGGTACTCAAATATGCACTATTTGCATGACCTGTTCAGGATATTGCTATTGCCACACTGACATAGACTTTCTGAATGAAGACATGGCGT
This sequence comes from Pleurodeles waltl, assembly GCF_031143425.1. Taxonomy (NCBI): domain Eukaryota; kingdom Metazoa; phylum Chordata; class Amphibia; order Caudata; family Salamandridae; genus Pleurodeles; species Pleurodeles waltl. The sequence goes on along the minus strand of NC_090450.1, from coordinate 858,856,913 downwards.
ACTCAGAATCCACTGATGGTAAAATCCTGAGCTGACCACACTTACCAGTTGGCAGGCTTTTGTGAGACTGGAGTCCATATAGACTCCCAAGCTTATCACTTGCTCCAGTTGCGTGTGAGAGAAACCTAACTACACTAAACAAATCTCTGCAGAAACCTGCAAACAAGGGGGCAGAATTATCATTAATTCACACAGCGTAGCGCAGCAATCCACCTAGCTTTGCTGCGCTGCACTGCGTGAAGGGACAAGGGCAGGAATGTGCCATATTTAACATCATACAGCGCATTCCTGTCCTTTCTTTGTGCTGGTACAAAATGTGCTGCTTGTGCCAACGCAGTCACCTTTGCACCATGGTGCAAAGGTGCCTGCATTGCAGGCGGGGTTCAGAAAGGGCACCTTCATGCACAAAAATAATCCACAGATGCATTGTCCTCTTTCTAAGTCACTAAAACAAGGATTTGTAAAGAGTAGCAATCACCTATAAGTGTCTCCAGGTGCTGAGTTGTAAGCACAGGGAGATTAAGGCGGTCATTCTGACCGCGGCGGGCGGCGGTCGCCGCCCGCCATGCGGTTACCGCCGAATGACCGCCCCACGGTCAAAAGACCGCGGCGGCCATTCCAACTTTCCCGCTGGGCTGGCGGGCGACCGCCAAAAGGCCGCCCGCCGGCCCAGCGGGAAAGCCCCTGCAACGAGGAAGCCGGCTCCGAATGGAGCCGGCGGAGTTGCAGGGGTGCGACGGGTGCAGTGGCACCCGTCGCGATTTTCACTGTCTGCAAAGCAGACAGTGAAAATCTGTATGGGGCCCTGTTAGGGGGCCCCTGCACTGCCCATGCTAGTGGCATGGGCAGTGCAGGGGCCCCCAGGGGCCCCACGACACCCATTCCCGCCATCCTGGTTCTGGCGGTGAAAACTGCCAGAAACAGGCTGGCGGGAAGGGGGTCGGAATCCCCATGCAGCGCCGCCATGGAGGATTCCCTGGGCCAGGAGAAAACCGGCGGGAAACCGCCGGTTCCCCTTTTCTGACCGCGGCTTTACCGCCGCGGTCAGAATAGCCCAGGAAGCACCGCCAGCCTGTTGGCGGTGCTTCCGCTGCCCTCCGCCCTGGCGGTCACAGACCGCCAGGGTCGGAATGAGACCCTAAGTGATCTGCCCAGAATCACAGGATGGTGAGCTGACACAGAGATTCAAACCTGCTTCCCCGACTCCAAAGTCAGCAGCACAAGCTGTTACACCACATTCTCTCCTGTTACGCCACCATTGGGCTGGTATGAGTACTGGGAACTAACACCTCCTGGAACTTATTAATAACATGGAGAAGGCAGCGTGGACCCCCTCCTGGGGATTGAAATTGCCTGGAGACCAACACCTCCATGGGGCTAAATAAAAACTTATTGAGAGGGGGCGTGTGGGGCCCTGGGACCACCACCTCGAGGCAACTAGCTTATTTAAACCTGGGAGGGAGGCTAAGCAGCAGCCCTCACTGGGCCGATTTTGGCTCCTAGGACCCCATCCCTGGGGCCCAGCCATGTCTACCTGGGTGCCCTGGCCCCACCAAGGCACCCAGTGTGCAACTATGGGGACGCGGGGGAAGCCTCAAGGCCCCTGATGTCCCAGCCGGCTCACCGCCTCCAGTGAGAGCTGTCATTGCTCCCACACTCAGGGAGCAGCCAAATATGTAGTTTGCTGCATGCATGAGTGATCTTTCATCTGTTTCCCTGCCCACATAACATTGGGCAGGGAAAGAGATGAAAAGTCTGCTCCCAGTAAGCGGGAGCAGTTTTACAGCTCCCGCTTGCTGAAAGCGGAGTTAGTGTTTGCTCTTGTTTGGCGGGAACTGTCACAGCTCCTGCCAAATGAAAGCAAACAGCTATTGCCCGTGGGTGGGCACCTTTGGCGACAACAGGCACTGGCCCTGAGTGATGGTGGTCCGCAGGTCCATGAATGGCTCAAAGATGGGCAGCACATGGCCCCCCTCCTTTAATTGGCACAGGCCGGTCCTGGGAAGTTGGTGGTCCCTTTTGTAAAAATGTTATTTGCTCCAGGGTGGTAGTGGTCACCTGGCCCGGGGGAGTCTGTGTAGCCCCCCAGCATGTTTCTTAATTTAGTCCAAGGGAGGTTGTGGTCCCCAAGGCACATTAAAGACCCAGGAGGGAGGTCTGCGTGCCCCTTCTCCTTCTTTTTTTCAATAAAGCCCTGGGGAGATTGTGGTCCCTGGGGCTCCAAAGAGCCCAATGGAGGGGGTCCACACTGCCTCCCTCCAATATTAACATAAAGCCCTGGGGATGTGGCAGGCCCAGGGGCTCAAAAGAGCCCTAGGAGTTGAGCCTCAATGGCCAACCGCCTTATTTTAATATATTAATGGTGTTCGTTATACCCACTTGGGTGATTTTTATTTATTGATTGATTTAGCCATTTCTCTGCCAGTTGCAGTGACAACTATAATATTGCCCCAGCAATGTTCTCATTTAGATTAAATATGTCTTGCATATGTACAGGCCAAAATTAATTAAGATCAATATTTATGGGTCAACATTGACTAAATTATCTGATGCTCACTGTACAGCCAATCCAACTGAAGTCTTTTTACACTATTTTAGGTGATGTCACAAGCTAACTTTTGTAAATCCGATGGGAGCATGGCGCCTATCTATCTGTGAGCATGGCTGCGGGGCAGATGTAATGTGTCAGATGGTTATTTTGGTAGAATTGAAAATAAATGCGAGCTGGCTTTGACAATCATTACAACCCTGAAGTTTCTTCATGCGACTTCAGTGCCTTTTCTATATTCGGGAGAGGACACAAAATTATTGTGTAGAGGTTGCTATGTGGGCGATGTGCAAATGCACCCTTCAGTGTCTATAGCTTTGGCGCCGTTTGACAAATCTTCACAAAGTTTTCAGAGAAAGCTTGAGGCTCCCCCACGGGTTCCAGATAGCCTGTAAGGGCATATTATAAAATTTAAAAAAAGAAATAGTCAGGGACCGGGGTGAAGGCCTTGAAGTCCCCTCACCACAGTCCCAGATAGTCCATAAAGGGCTAAAAATATATATATATAAAAAAAAAAAATAGCTCAAGTGTGAAGATCACAGACTTTCACACTGAGCGGTGAGGGTTCGAGACCAGGTCTGTTCCTGGTCATTTTGTTCCTTTATGTATTTTTTTAACTACAAGGGGCAGATTTAAGAAAAGTGGCGATGCACCTATTACAGCGCAACTTTCCTTGTGCAGCTTAACGCCCCCTACCGCCACCATGTGTGCACCTTATTTAAAATACGGTGCACCATGGTCAGGGTAATGGGCAATAGCATTCTTTTTTGGACGCTATTCATGTACTGTGCAGGAGTAGTGCCAAAATTTTTGTGCTACTCCTGCAGAGTACATGGGGCCCATTATAGATAATGGTATGCCCCCTTTTAACGCCTGCTCTAAGCAGGCGTTAAAAATGCCCATAAAAATGATGCAAAGAAATCTGTTAGATTTCCTTGTGCCATTTTTTTGCCCCCCCTAATGGGTCAATGCCCCCTTGCATACATTATGCCTGGCGCATAGCAGACAGTGCGCATTCAGAGGGTGCTGGCACCGGTGCCTGTGGACTGCTCATGCCATGGGCATAGGAAATGCAGGGGCCCTCCTGTGGCCCCCAGCACTGCCTTTTTGCTGGCCTTTCCATGGCATTGACACAACCATGGAAAGGCAGGTGGACATGGAAGTCCTGATCAGCAGGGCAGTGCTGCAATGGGCATCGCAGTGGCTGACCACGACTTCGACCACCGCCGCCCTTTCAGGATCAATGATCCTGGTCGTGGTGGCAGTTTCCTGGTGGTCCTAATGCCAGGGTTGTAATTTTGCAGTTGGACGACAGGAGTGTGGCAGTTCGACCACCACCGCGAGTATGGCGGTCTAAAGCCTGCTAAACTCGTAATGAGGCCCTAAATTTCTCCCATTCCCAAAGGCTAATGAATGCAAGGTAGCAGGTTCTAGATATTGCTAATACCTTTTTAATGCCTAGCCACCTTCTTTAGTGAAAGTTCCATTTGGTAATATTGGTAGAAGAAAGTGAATCATGATGTAGGGGTATCATGATCTGAGAGGCAACATTTCACTTCAGGGGTAGGCCCTAGATAATTAGAGCCCCATGGACCAACTTTTTTATCTCACCATCTTGCATGTAGTTGATTAAATGTTGGGTGGGGTCTTGGCTATTTGCCGTTGACCTAGGTATTGAAGTAAGAAGGAATTGTCAAGTTTTTATAGTGCACCACTAATACTAACAGTCAGTCTGAGTGGCCAACCTGATGAACGATAGCCTTGATTAGGGTTTGTAAAACAGCAAACCTTTTTCTGGCTGGACCAACTGTCAATTACAATATTTCAGCCTTAACTGGCGAGTAATAGGTTTTTCATTTAGCTTCAGATTGTTCCTTGCAGTGACTGCTAAACCATTACATCTCCTGGTTTTCTAATTTTTCTGTACATTTAATTCACAAAGTTAATTTTGAGTATGTGAAATAATACTTCAGCGAAACTACTAAATGCAATTCAGTAAGATACAGGCAGAGCTTTCTGTATTTTCATTTCTTATTCACAGAGCAAAGCTCACAAAGGGCCTGATCCACAAAGGTTTACTTTTTTTTGTAGTAATCCAGAATTCCAAAGTAAGCCAGGGGTGGTACAAAAAGGTGAGGTAGCCGCAATTCAGTAAAGTTACACCCACATAAGCTTCAGTAGTACTAGATCCTTAACTGGGTGAATTATTCTCCTGCAATCTCTTGTACTAAGTGACACACCACAAATGGCCACTCAGTAATACTGCAAGGGAATCAGATAAAAATCAATTGAGTCAGGGAGGAACACTACCTGCACAAAGCGCACTACCTAAAAAAATTAAAATGAACAGAAACAAATATGGTCATGTTACTTTCGATGCCACAGAAAACCATGTACAACTCATACAAATGCAAAAAAATAAAAAAATAAAAATAAAATAAGGTTAATTAAAAGTCATATATATTTTGGCATTGCATACACCCACATACATCACAATGCCCACGTTTAAATGTAATACAAATATGATTACCAAAATACTTTGAAGAAACTGTCATTTAACTGTGGCTGAACAAATCACATAATAAATAAGTAAAATAATGCACATTCAAAGAAAATTACAAATATGCTAATATGTTATGTTCATGTGTTCTGAGTCATAGAATGTTAGCGCTAGTGTTCTGTCGCTGTAGTCCTGCCCCAGTGTTCCAACTATTTGAGTTGGGAGCACGTCTGACAGAGGGCACAGTGGTGGTTTCTTTGTGTGGTTCTAAAGAAATTAAAGACCTTCTCTCCATGCTGATTGTTTTTGTCAAGCAGCTTATCGACTGATACGGGGTACGGGGAGGCACAGTATAGATAAAACTCCGCAAATTAGATATTTAGGAAACACTCAGGACAAAATCCTACCAGAAGTGTAACACAGCGGTGATACAGACACGTTAGAAAAATATATATGTAATTTCAGACAGTTTGGTTTAGTCAGTTGCACATTTTGGATCACCAAAACTTTATGAACTGCATAATATTTAAATTCTGTATTGGTTAGTCACTTTGTGAACTCTGCAGTCTGTAAATAAACCATCACTATTTTTAGAGTCTCCTGGAACGTCTTCCATCCCATGGAAACAATGGTTTGATAGATTTGAAACTTATCTGGGGGCTATTGGAGTATCTCAATACAGACCGGAAAGAAAAAAATATTTGTTACTACATTCTTTGGGATATGAAGGCAGAGAGATTTTTAAACACCTACCTGAGTTAGCACACAATAAAAAAGAATTAGATGACTATCAATTGGCCTGCAAGAAATTAGCTACAAGGTTCCACGTACAACCAAGTCTGGTAGTTTTGAGGCAATTTTTTTTTTAATGTACTCAATTCCATAATGAAGATGTCGATGCCTACGTTAGTGCACTTAGACAGTTATCTTCACAATGTGAGTTCAGGGATTTTCAGGACCAATTGATAAGGGATCAGTTTATTGGTCATTGTGCAGACAAACACATTCAACAAAAACTCTTGCGCATGGGAAATCCAACACTGGAAGAAGTTATTAAAGTTGAGAGGATTATTGAACTGGCACAAATATCACTGAAGGAACACACTCCTAGTCCAGCTGTGAAAGAGGATGGGCATGTAAATATTGATGTAGTAAAGTCAGTTGAAAAGTCAGGAGGGTCAAGCAGAATAAAAGTAAATAGTGTAGTGGATGAAGACAATTCAAACAGAGAAGAACTCTTGGCTAAAGCATTTCAGGACATGATTGTTGTAGACCCAGATAGTGACATGGATTATTGAGACCAAAGACAAAGTGTGGATCCCTATGTGGGCATTCTTGTGGGAGATAAAATCTTACATTTATTGGTTGACACAGATGCACGCATTCCTATGATTACATCAGAGTTATTTCACAACACCTGGGGTGATAGGAAATTGCATCCCCCAGATAAGGCGCCTGTCTCCTATGAAGACAGGAAAATAGATCTTGAAGGTTTCATAAAAGACTGTTTAGAGTTCAAACGCGGTAAAATCCGAGGCAAAATATATGTGGCATATAAGATTTGAATATTTTGGGGTGGTTCCACCAATATTTGTTTGGTATGATACTTAAACCTGGAACTAGTAGTCAAAGATTCTACAAATTTGCTTCCATTTGAGAATGATTTTCCCAGTGTCTTTGCTGAAGGACTAGGGAAAATTGTAGGTTTTAAACATAGGGTAAAAATAAAAAAATGCCATTCCTGTAAAACATAAAATTAGGTCTGTCACATTCGGTTTGAGGGATGATCTCAATTCTGAGCTTAACAAGCTTCAATAAAATGGCGTAATGGAAACTATTGAATCTAGTTTGTGGCTTTCGCCCTTAGTTGTTACTAGGAAACAAAATGGGGACATGCGTTTGTGTGTAGATTTGAGGAGCCTCAACAAAGAAATTTTGGCGGATTCATATCCCCTACCCAAAATGAGTGACCTTTTAGGAAGAACTTAGAGGTGCTGAGTGGTTTTCTAAAATTGACTGTGCGTCAGCTTATCACCAGGTGGTGTTGGATGAAGAATCACGCCACTATACAGCTTTCAATTCACCGTTTGGCACCTTTGAATTTTGCACAAGTTGTTAGGAAATGTTAAAGGGGCTCTTACTTTCCAAGATGATGTTTTGATTTATGCTAAGTGTTTAGAAGACCACAACAATATCATTATATCAGTTTTCAAAATATTTCAGACAAATGGTGTCTTTGTTAAGAAAGAGAAGTGTGAATTTTGGAAAAAATTAATTAAATTTTTGGGGCACTGTGTGTCAAGCAAAGGAAGAGCACCTAGGCCAGGCTTAGTTGAGGCTGTTGTAGATTCTCCCAATCCCAGGAACAAGGGCGAGTTATGCTCATTCATTGGGATGTGCGAATATTACGCCAGGTTCATTCCAGATTATGCCAGTAAAATGAAAGTTTTGTCTAATATGCTAAAAACAAGGTTCCCTTTGTGTGGGATAGTGAGTGTCAAAACACATTTGATAATGTCAAACAGGAATTCATTAATGCTAGAACACTAAGTCCATATGACCCCGGTAAATTGTGCATCATCACAGTGGATGCTAGTAAGTATGGTTTGGGTACAGTTTTGTCTCAGGGTACTAGTGAGGATGAAAAAATCATCTCTTATGCTTCAAGAGTTTTACGCAAACCTGAGCTTAACTACTCCATAATTGAGAAGGAATCACTTGCTTGTTACTGGGCGAGTGAGAAATTCAGGAGTTACATGTGGGGCAGGAAGTATGTAATTCAAACTGACCATGAGCCTTTGGGGTATATTTTGAGTGGGGACAAAATCAACTACACCACCCCATGCATTGCACGTCCCACCACAAAATTATTAGAGTATAATTTCCAAGTGAAATACATTCCAGGAAAAGAATATTTTACGGTAGATTTTGTGTCTCGGTTACCTATTTGTGAACGGGTTACTACTGATTTAGAGGACGATATGGTAGATTGTTTACTAGTATCAGTAGATGTTGATTAGTCCAAAGTGTGCACGGAAACCGCGTGGAAAATGGCAGAGTAACGATGTAGTGTTGGGCAGAGTTAAGCAGTATATTATCAATGGTTGGCCCAAGGAAAGGAATTTAAGTACCGAGATTCAAACGTTTTCCAAAGTTTGTGAAGAATTGTCTATTGAAGATGGTGTTGTTTTGAGAAATGGTAAATGTGTTCCCCCAGATGCTATTCATCTAATGTTGGTGGACCTTGCACATGAAGGGCACTTTGGTTCAACTATGATGAAGAGACAAGTTAGGGATCATTATTGGTGGCCCTCTATGGACAGAGATGTGTAAATGATGGTTAGTAGGTGTGTGGTGTATAACAGTGCAGAGAAAGGGTTAAAACTTGGGAAACCACCCTTAAAACCTTTACCAGTGTCTGACAAAGCTTGGATATAAGTGGGTATCGACATAGTGGGGCCGTTTTAGTTTCTCCCATATCAGTTACGCTATGCATTTGTCTTGATGAATTGCCATAGCAAATGGCCAGAAGTGTGTTTTTTTCCTAAGCCTATGGCTGAATGTGCCATACAATTTCTCACAGATATTTTTCTGAGAGAAGGATTTCCGGAGTATAGAGTCTCTGATAATGGAGTCCAGTTTGTTAATCGCGAAATGGAAACTTTTCTGGAAAAGTCAGGTGTGAAGCATTTCAAAAGTTCTCTCTACCATCCTCAAATGAATGGTTCGGTAGAAAGGATGAATGTGGTGGTGGTGAAATGTATTAAGTGGGCTAAAGTAAATAGATATGATGTAGGAGAGGCAGTGAACTCTGTGTTGTGGTTTTATCGCACTACTCCACATTCGCTCACTAAAATCTCCCCCTTTGAACTTCTCAGGGGAAGGCGTTCCACATCTGAGCTTTTTCCTGCCTGGTTAACCAATGCAGTAGAGGGTAAGATCACTGATAAGGTGGACCAGGAGAAAATGTTGGGAGAGGTAAAAGAAGTACAAGAAAAAATGATAAGTAGATACGATCAAAAAAGTTCTACCAAAAGTCAGATATTTCAACCTGGAGATGTGGTACGCATGAAATGTCAAACCTTTGTTAAAAAAGGGAATTCCAGTTATGGCGAACCCATTACTGTGAGGAAAGTGTGTGGCAATACGGTTAGCCCATTGGTGTAATGTAGGGAAAGCTGTTAAGGTTAGAGGATATGGTGTCTATGAGTTAAGAACCAGAGAAAAGTCATTGTCCAGTTGAGTGGTCAATGAGAACAATGTGTCTAACTTTAATAATTTGGAACCACACATGCCATGGAGATCTGCCCATGAAAAGCGAGTATTATGCAAACTCAAGGACTGTTACAGATATTAGTACACATATACATTCATGCTATTTGTACATTTTTTGACTATTATGACTTCATGTGATCTAGTGTACAGCCATTATGCTTTCACTGTAGTGTCTTTATTTATTTTTATGAGGTTTTATGGGGTTATCTATTGTAGAATGTTTGGGCTTGTAACAGGGAAGCTATAAAAAAATGGAGATAATATGTTATGTTCATGCGTCACCACACCCATTTAGAAGCACATGTCTACACACACCCAGTTAGAAGCACATGTCTACATCTGCTCACATTAGCAAACAAGCATTGGTAAAACAAGCATTGATAAAAATCAATTGTGTAACACAGCAAATTATGTTTACTTAGAAACATGAAGGTTTTACCAAGAACAGAGATATGATTTAACCCTAATACCTGGGGAACTGACAAATAACGCAGGAGGCACCTTGGGGATTCCTGACAAAAACAGTGTAAAAAAAGGGTTAAAAAGTTACTAGTAGAAAATTTGCAGTTTCCCTGCATGTCTTCATCCCCTCACAAAACGTTGTGGGGTAAGATAACTCTCACTAAGCCCCTCATTATGAGTCTGGTGGTCCTGGGACCGCCAGACTCACATTGGCGGACCGCCAAAGTGAGTCTGGCGGTCGGACTGTCGTCAAGGCAGTGGTCCGGCCTCACATTATGACCCTGGCAGAGCCATTACCGGTCCGACTGCTGGCACTGCCATTTTGCCACCAGTCGACAGACTGGCAGTGCCAGCAGTCTTAATCCACCAGGGCAGCTCTGCAAGCAGCACTGCCCTTGAGATTAAGACTCCCCTATCCACCGGCTTTTGCATGGCGGTCCCAGCACCATGCAAAGGCTGGTGGAGACGGTGTGCCGGAGGCCCCATGGGGGCCCATGCCCTGCCCATGCACTTGGCATGGGCATTGAAGGGGCCACCATGGACAGCCCTGTCGTGCTTTTCACTGCCCAAATTATTGGCAGTGAAAAGAGAAATGGGTGCTGTTGCACCCTATGCAAAGCAATATTGCTGATGGCTCGATTACGAGCTGGGGTCAATATTGTGGTGATTTTTTTGCTGGCCCAGTAGAAAACTCACAATAGTGCCAGTAGGGCGGAAAACTGGAGTGGCGGTTTTCTGACCCAAAGAGTTTGGCGGGCATCCTCCACTGCCCGTCAAACTCTTGAGAATGCCCTAGGTGTAAATCTCTGTCCTGAGTTAGAGAATTTCATCTAGGTGGAGATTTACATTGATGGGTGTGCATAACTCATGGGTGTGTAGATCTCAACACATGTATTTGCCTTTACGAAAAAGTAGCAAGGCATAAGTAAGCCAGGGAGATTTCAGAAATTTAGGAAAGGGACAAGAGTACTACAAGAGAAAGACACACCAACAGCAATTTGTTTGTGAAAAAGGGCACAAATGCTTTAACATCTAAAAGGCATGCCATAGACAAACGGTTCCTAACCTGTGGTCTGTGGACCCATGAGTGCCTGCATACACACTCAGGGGGTCTACAACTGTATAGAAAACTAAATCATGTTAGCAGATTAATAAACTGCAAAAGAAAATGGAAAACTGAAAATGCTAAAACATTCTGTAAATGTGAAGGAATCTGACTTTGGAGGATAAAAATGGTGAGGCAGATTTAAGAACCCTTAGTGCATCCTTGCAACACATTGGCGTAAAATTTTTTCGCATGCATTGCACCACTTTTCAACCCTTTGCGCTAAATTATGTCTGCGCCAGGCCTAATGTATGCAAAGGGGGAGTTCCCCCATTGCGGGGTGAAAAAATGGTGCAAAGAAATCTATGAGATTTCTTTGCATCATTTTTTTGGGCTCAGAGCAGGTGTTAAAAGGAGGCACACCATTGTTTATAATGGGCCTCAATGGGCTTTGCAGGATTAGCATCAACATTTTTTATGATAATCCTGCAAAGCTCCAAACTAGTGTCAAAAATTCTGACACTAGTTCCCTAACTACATTCATGGTGCGCCGTATCTTGGATACCACGCACACATGGTGGCCTTAGGGGGCGCTAAAGGGTGCAAGAAATGTGGCGCTGCACTGGGTGAAGAGCCACTTTTCCTCAATCATGCCAGAAGTTGGTGTAGGAAATTGAGTTACTGGTTGAGGTGGATGAAACCCTCCTCAAGCAGCATCCACAGTTCCTGTCAGAGTGAAGTCACAAGCATACTCCAAATTATCCTGTGCTTGCTTAACCTTCTGCCAGCGTTGCACGACAGTAGTAAGAGTTAACTCAGAGCCAATGTGTTAAGTATTTATGCAGCACTTCAAACAGTAATAAAGTCAAAACACAATACAAGAAATATCCCACACAAATTCAGAAAAATAGAGTAAAAGTGAATTCATTATTTTGGACCAAAACAATCAAAATCCAATCAATAGAAGTGGAAATATGCATTTTTAAAGATTTCAGGTAATAGCACCTAAAAGCACAAACCGCCACTCACGGTTATCTGGTCATGAGAGAACAGGTGAAAGTCACAAGTTCAAGTTGACTGTGATGGAAGGCAGGCAGAAAACAGGGACCAGGTCAGTTCCCACTGAAAGATGTACTTTCAAAAGTCCTGCACGTAGAGTTCTGATCACTGCAGAGGGGGCTGTGAGGAGCAGGGATAGTCATTGATGTAGTGTGAAGAGCAGGCGGGTTGTCGCTGTAACATGAAGAATCTGGCGGGCGTCGCAAACTGTTGTTGCTGGAGCTTTGTGCTGGTGGTCCCTGAAGGTTGTCGATGCAGTGGCTGGATTTTCAAATCTTGAGGTGCCAGTCGTGGTTGGCAGTCATGGTGGTGTAGTCAGGTTCACTGACCTTCCCGTTAGCAGGTGGTGTGTGTGGAAACATCTTAGGGACAGATTTATGAAAAGTAGCACTGCACCTAGTGCAGCACCACTTTTTTTGCGCACCTTAGTGCCCCCTAATGCCACATGTGTGCACCATATTTGAGATGCAATGCACCATGGCAGTAGTTAGGGAAATATTATCATGTTTTTTGTTGCTAGTTCGGCGCTTTGCAGGATTAGCATCAAAAACGTTGATGATAATCCTGCAAAGCACCCAGAGGCCCATTGAAAACAATGGGAGCCTCCATTTAAATGCCTGGTCTGAGTAGGCTTTAAATATTCCAATAAAAATTACGCAAAGAAATCTCTTAGATTTCTTTGCACCATTTTTTCAACTCCCTAACGGGGGAACACCCCATTGCATACATTATACCTGGTGCAGGCATAATGTGGCATTGCACCACTTTGTAAATATGGCGCAAAGATTTTGGCCATCTAACACCACATTAGCATAAAAAATGTAATTAGGATTTCTTGGGGGGAAGCTCTACTGATGCCACACTAAGGGGCAGATTTAAGAAAAGTTGTGCTGCACCTAGTGTAGCACCACTTTCCTTGCGCCCCTTAGTGACCCCTACCGTCACCAGCATTAACGGCGTTAAAAGTGCCAAAAATAAATGCCAGAAGGAAATCTCTTAGATTTCTTTGCACCATTGTTTCGCCCCCTAACGGAGGAACCCCCCCTTGCATACATTATGCCCTATGCAGGCATAATGTGGTGCAAGGGTTTACAAAGTGGCGCAATGCATGCATTGCGCCATTTTGTAAATATGGCACAGGGAAAATACCACTTTAGTGCCGCCTTAGTGTCAAACATATATGATGCTATGGCAGTGCTTAGGTGGCGCTAGGGGCTCTTAAATCTGCCCCAAGGGTCCAGGACTTAAGGAGCATCTCTTGAGGATCAGTAACTCACTCCGGCAAAGAAAAGCAGGGCTCAGGCAGGTCCAGTTTAGGTCCAGCCAGCAGGTCCAAACAGCAGGTCATCTGGGCAGATACAGGGATACCTCTGGAGCTTGTTACGTCACCTTAGCTCAGAACTGGAGGGCAGGCAGCATAGCCTTGAAATCACTTCAGCCTGGGATAAAGAGTGCAGGTCCAGTATTCGTTCTCAGTAAGCAGGGCAGCATGCAACAGGGCAGCAGCGTAGAAGGTCAACAAAGTTGCAAGCAGCAGTGTAGCAGTTCTTCTGACTGCTGAGCAGCATAGCAGTAAGCAGTATTGCTTCTGTAGAGTCCACAGTTTCACAGGTGTACTGAAGTGTTGGGTCTGACAGTCTACTATTGATTCTTAGTGGCAGCTTTGAAGTATGAGAAAATTCTAGAGGGTTCCACCCCCAGAGGTGCTTGGAATTTCATGCCTCCTTGTCCTTGCCCCAGCTTGTCTAGTGGCAAAAAAGACTAGAGAGAAACCCTTTGGGAGTATGTTCAGGGAGAAGCTTAGTGATGTGCAAGTGTGGTAGAAGTCAGCCCCACCCCATATCAAGTTAGAGGTGGCCCATCCTGCAAACACCTTTTTCCTCTTTGTCTCACTGTCTAGAGGCAATACACAAAGGCCAACTGTCTGGTACACATAGTCTTGTGACTCAGGATACAGCCTGCAAGCACCAAATGGTTAGGAAAAGAAAATGTCAATTTTTGGAACTAAAGGTACTATGCTAACAAGGGAATCATGTACATGTGAATCTGAGGAATAAACTGAATTGTATGTCCCTAAATGGGTAACAATATGAATAAATAAAAAAGGAATTAATCAAATAAAGTCATATTCTATGTATAAATAAAAAAGAGGACAGGGGTGTAGTATTTCAATGATTTTTTGGTAGCTGAATCTTAATGAAATACAGGGACCATCAACATATAAATCCATCATACATTGATCCTTCTATATCCAATCAAAATGAAATGTATAAAACCATAGATCAATATACACTCAATGATCATGTACTCTTTCCATTACATATGTTAAAACGACAATTAGGACAATGATCCAACATAAATTAAATAGAAATGGATATAGCATTAACGTTTCGGGTTCCATGTCAGCCATATGTGAGACCACATTCAGTACCTGTTGTGGGGTCATTTTACACTCTGCTCGGGCACACATATTTTATTTTAGCTGAGGCATGCGGCCTGTACCCTTTTACCTACATAGGTGCTCTGATTTTATTTATTCAGCTTGACTCTTTTTACCAGGCTGAGATGTTTTATTTTCTAATCAGCTGTAAATTTGTGATCCAGTGAAAGCATTATTATGATTATTCTGAGCACAACATTTCACCATGAAGCACTGTCCATGGTTGACGAGTCTGAGTACATGGTAACCCAGATAGCAATTGTCACCCCAAGAGTTTTGTGATCAGTCCGACAATTAGGCACTTGCCCACATCAGGCCTTTTCATGGAACGAAAATATGTTTCTTATAAAAAATACTGTGTTAGGAATAGGCTCTAGTTGGCAGTGGTTTGCACCCTGGTCAAGTAGGGGCACTCGCTCTAGTTAGGATAAAGGAGCTACACAGCTAAGATAACCCCTGCTCACCCCTTTGGTAGCTTGGCACGAGCAGACTGGCTTATCTCAAAGTCAATGTGTTAAGTATTTGTACCCACATGCAGTAACACAGTGAAAACACTACAAAAAGATACCACACTAGTTAAGAAAAATAGCCAATATTTCTCTAAGACAAGACCAAAACAACAAACATCCAACATACACAAGCAAAGATATGAATTTTAAAGATGAAATCCCAATAAAGCACATAGAAACATCATAGCTCCAATTGGTACTATCACTGCGTCATGATGGAGTTGTTCCAAACAGTCCAATGCCACACGTAAGGGAGTTCAGGGCCAGTCATAGAGTCACACGGATTCCAACTACCGTTCCTTGGATATGAGGCAGAGTCAAAGATGTGGCACAGAGTTGGGGAGGCGAGGCGAGGCGTTGCTACAGCCAGGGCGACATAGGTTCTGTACTGCTGCGCAGGAGGTGAAGCATTGGTTCCTTATTGCTACGCAGGGGAGGTCAGGCATTGGTTCCTTACAAAGGCAGCGGAGATGAGGCAGCGGCGCTGAGGCATCAGTTCCTGACAATCAGGTAGGGTTGATGAGTTTTGGCACATCAAGATGCAATGAGGTGACTTTGTAGTGCTGCGGTCACACTACGAACTTCAAAGGAAAGTCTTTGTAGTGCACAAGACCCTGTCTTTCCTGCCCTGGTTCCAGATACACTCTACGGGGTTGGAGACTGCATTGTGTAAGGACAGGCACAGCCCCATTCGTGTGCAAGTATCAGCTCCTCCCACCACTCTAGCTCAGGAAGACCCATTAGGATATGCAGGGCACACCTCAGCTCTCTCTGTGTGACTGTCTAGAGTGAATTCACAACCGACCCAACTGTCATCCTGACCCAGATGTGTATTCCAAAGCCAGGCAGAGGCACAGAGTGGTTAAGCAAGAAAATGCCCATTTTCTTAAACTGGCATTTTCAAACACGCAATTTAAAAACCACCTTCACTAAAAGATGTATTTTTTAAATTGTGAGTTCAGAGACCCCAAACTCAATATCGCCATCTGCTCTCAAGGCAATCCACATGTTAACCTATGGGAGAAATTTGGCAGTATTTCACTATCAAGGCATATACAACACAGCGGTACATGTCCTACCTTTTAACTACACTGCATCCTGCCTATGGGGCTACCCCAGGTCTACCTTAGGGATGCCTCACATGTACTAAAAAGGACGGTTTGGGGCTGGGAAGTGGGTGCACTTGCCAGGTCGAACAGGCAGTTTAAAACTGCACACACAGACTCTGCAATTGCAGGTCTGAGACATTTTTACAGGGCTACTCATGTGGGTGGCACAATCAATGATGCAGGTCCACTAGTAGCATTTGAGTTACAGGCCTCGGGCACACAGGGTGCACTATCCCCTTCGCTGACAGGCATTTTCCCCCTCCTGTGCTGAGCCTTTTTTTGGCTATTTGGGACAGTTTGCGCTTAGGCCCTCATAACTTTTTGTTCACATAAGCTACGCACGCCAAATTTGCGTCCTTTTTTTCCAACATACTAGGGATTCTAGAGGTACCCAGACTTTGTGGGTTCCCCTGAAGGAGACCAAGAAATTAGCCAAAATACAGTGAAAATTTTCTTTTTTTCAAAAAAATGGGAAAAAAGGGATGCAGAAGGCAGCTCGTGGTTTTCTCCCTGAAAATGGCACCAACAAAGGGTTTGCGGTGGCAAGATCACCATCTTCCCAGCTTTCAGGAAAAGGCAGACTTGAATTGGAAAACCCAATTTTTCAATACAATTTTGACATTTTACTGGGACATACCCTATTTTTACTATTTTTTGTGCTTTCAGCCTCCTTTCAGTTAGTGACCAAAATGGGTGTGAAACCAATGCTGGATCCCGGAAAGCTAAACATTTCTGAAAAGTAGACAAAATTCTGAATTCAGCAAGGGGTCATTTGTGTAGATCCTACAAGTGTTTCCTACAGACAATAACAGCTGAATTAAAACAATATTGAAATTGAGGTGAAGAAAACAGCCATTTTTCTCCACGTTTTACTCCGTAACTTTTTTCTTTTTCTACAATGTCAGATTTCTGATAGCAATATACCGTTACGTCAGCTGGACTCTTCTGGTTGCGGGGATATATAGGGCTTGTAGGTTCATCAAGAACTCTAGATACCCAGAGCCAATAAATGAGCTGCACCTTGCAATGGGTTTTTATTCTATACTGGGTATACAGCAATTCATTTGCTGAAATATAAAAAGTGAAAAATAGTTATCAAGAAAACCTTTGTATTTCCAAAATGGCCACAAGATAAGGTGTTGAGAAGCAGTGGTTATTTGCACATCTCTGAATTCCGGGGTGCCCATACTAGCATGTGAATTACAGGGCATTTCTCAAATAGACGTCTTTTTTACACACTGCCTTACATTTGGAAGGAAAAAATGTAGAGAAAGACAAGGGGCAATAACACTTGTTTTGCTATTCTGTGTTCCCCCAAGTTTCCCGATAAAAATGGTACCTCACTTGTGTGGGTAAGCCTAGCGCCCACGAAAGGAAATGTCTCAAAACACAACGTGGACACATCACATTTTTTCACAGAAAACAGAGGTGTTTTTTGCAAAGTGCCTATCTGTGGATTTTGTCCTCTAGCTCAGTCGGCACCTGGGAAAACCTAGCAAACCAGCACATTTTTTAAAACTAGACACTTAGAGGAATCCAAGATGGAGTGACTTGTGGGGATCTGACCAGGTTCTGTTACCCAGAATCCTTTGCAAACCTCAAAATGTGACCCAAAAAACACTTTTTCATCTCATTTCGGTGACAGAAAGTTCTGGAATCTGAGAGGAGCCACAAATTTCCTTCCTCCCAGCGTTCCCCCAAGTCTCCCGATAAAAATGGTACCTCACTTGTGTGGGTAGGCCTAGCACCCACAAAAGGAAATGCCCCAAAACACAACGTGGACACATCAAATTTTGTCACAGAAAACAGAGGTGTTTTTTACAAAGTGCCTACCTGTGGATTTTGGCCTCTAGCTCAGCCGGCACCTAGGGAAACCTAGCAAATCAGTGCATTTTTGAAAACTAGACACGTAGGGGAATCCAAGATGGGGTGACTTGTGGGGATCTGACCAGGTTCTGTTACCCAGAATCCTTTGCAAACCTCAAAATTTGACCAAAAAAAACACCTTTTCCTCACATTTCGGTGACAGAAAGTTCTGGAATCTGAGAGGAGCCACAAATGTCCTTCCTAATAACAATAGGCCAATCTGCCCCGGGGGGGGGGCAGAAAAGGCATAAATTAAATTTGCCCCGCCCACCCCCCTGGGGAGCGACCCTTGCCTACGGGGTCACTCCCCCTGCGTGACATTAGCGCAAAAGAAAATCCCCGGTTCCTAGTTGTTTCTGCCCCCCTTGGGGGCAGATTGACCTAAAATCCACTGATCTGCCCCCAAGGGGGGGCAGAAATAGTCTAAATACAATTTGCCCCCCAGGGGAGCGACCCTTGCCTAATGGGTCGTTCCCCATCTCTAAAAAAACAAACAAACAAAGAAAAAAGAAAATTCGCCCTGGCGCCTAGAGGTTTCTGCCCCCCCTGGGGGCAGATCGGCCTAACAACAATAGGCCGATCTGCCCCTGGGGGGGCACTAATGGCCTAAAATAAATTTGCCCCACCCCCCAACCCCTCTTGGGTAGCGACCCTTGCCTACGGGGTCGCTCCCCTTGCGTGACATTGGCGCAAAAAAAAATCACTGATGCCTAGTTCTTTCTGCCCCCCTTGGAGGTAGATTGACCTAAAATCCGCCGATCTGCTCCCAAGGGGGGCAGAAATGGTCTAAATACAATTTGCCCACCAGTGGAGCGACCCTTGCCCAATGGGTCGCTCCCAATCTCTAAAAATAAAAAAATAAAAAAAAACACAACAAAAAAAAATTGCCCTGGCGCCTACAGGTTTCTGCCCCCCCTAGGGGCAGATCGGCCTAATAACAATAGGGGGGGCAGAAATGGCCTAAAATAAATTTGCCACGCCATCCCCCCTGGGGAGCGACCCTTGCCTACGGGGTCGCCTCCCTTGCGTGACGGCGCAAGAAAAAAGATCCCTGGTGCTTAATGGTTTCTGCCCCCCTTAGGGGCAGATTGACCTAAAATCGGCCGATCTGCCCCCAAAGCGGGCAGAAATGGCCTAAATACAATTTTCCCCTCCAGGGGAGCAACCCTTGCCTAAGGGGTCGCTCCCCATCTGTAAAACAACAACAACAACAAAAATCCCCGGTGCCTAGTGGTGTCTGCCCCCTTTGGGGGCAGATCGGCCTAATTAAAATAGGCTGATCTGCCCCCCAAGGGGAAAAAATAGCCTAAAATAAATTTGCCCCCCAGGGGAACGACCCTTGCCTAAGTGGTCGCTCCCCTTGCGTGAAATTCACGGAAAAAAAGACTCCCTGGTGTCTAGTGGTTTCTGTCCCCCTTGGGGGCAGATTGGCCTCATAAAAATAGGCCAATCTGCTCCCAAGGGGGGGCAGAAATGGCCTAATTATAATTTGACCCCTATGGGAGCAACCCTTGTCTAAGGGGTCGCTCCCCACCTCTAAAATCAAAAACAAAACAAAAAAGAAAAAAAAAAAATGTATCCCTGGTGCCTAGAGGTTTCTGCCCCCCGAGGCAGATCGGCCTAATAATAGGCCGATCTGCCCCCAGGGAGGGCAGAAAAGGCCTTTAAAAAAAAAGCCCCCCCTGGGAGCGACCCTTGCCCAAGGGGTCGCTCCCTTATGCCAATTTCCTTTTTAAAAAAAACATCCCTGGTGTCTAGTGTTTTGCAATCCGGCTTTTGAAATGCTCAGAGAGACTTCAAAGGGAAGGAAATACATTTTCTTCCCTTTGAAGCCTCTCCGGGCCTCCTCCACGTGATCGGAAGAGAAATGCTTTGCATTTCTCTTTCGATTATGGAGGAGGCCTTCTGTGACAATCAGCCCGCAATCGCGCGCTGAAGTCACAGGGAGTGGTGGGGGGTCGGGGGTGGAAGGGGAAGGTCCTTGGGGGGGTGGGGGGAACCTCACAGAGGGAGCGCTAGCGCTCCCTCTGTGCTCTGTGCCCAGGACGTAATGGTTACGTCCTGGGCACACGAGCACTGTGCCTCAGGACGTAACCATTACGTCCTGGGTACAGAAGGGGCTATACAAGGGACTTACTGGTAAATCAGACATGCCAATCATGGATAACCAATCATAATCACAATTTATACAGGGAGCACTTGCACTTTAGCACTGATTAGCAATGGCAACGTGCCCAGAGTACCAAAACCAGCAAAAACAAAATCCAGCACACAGTCAAAAATACAGTAGGCAGAGGCAAAAGGACAGGGGGAAACCAGGCCAAAGATGCCAGGTCTAACACACTCTATACGCCAAGGGACATCAGGGAGGTCATTCCAGCCAGGATTTTGTCCATGCTGCATGCCATTTCACTGCTGACCTCAGCCCTCTCTCTACAGTCAACCCACAGAGATGCCTATTCTTCAGGTAATGAGGGTGGGTGCTCCTCTCATGGACTAAGTATGGATAGACCGCTATGCTTTTGCTTAGGAGTTAGGTTTAGGAAGAATTAATTTATGTATGCCATTGTATGTATGTTGGAACTTTTTATTTTCGTCTCACTGGTCACCACCATTCTAATACTGTCATGTTTCATTGCCCTAATAATTGCAGCTCATATATTTTATGATAGATTGCAGTCATTTCAATAAATATATTGAAAACCACCCTGCATCTCTTTCTTTGCCTATGTGTGTGTATGAGACTTTTTGCTATCGAGAGAAAGCGGTGAGATTTGTGGACCACAACTTCCCCTGAGAAGTCACAGAGTGTCCTGTTTCGGGCTGCCATAAATCACCTTTTCTTCCAGGTTTTGGTGAGGTGCTGCTAGCTAGCTAATAGGGTTGGGCCGACAGCTGCACAGCTGGTCAATCACCCACAAACGGTGGTGCTGCTGCCCCTTAATCCAGCAGTCTAATTCTAACAACAGGACCCCCAAGACATACCATATTAGTTAAAGGAAAGTTTCAGTAGACCTAAATAAAACAATTGATCTAATAATAAAATACACAAACAAAGGTTACCAAAAACAAGAGATACGCCTGTTTGTGGAGGGGTGCCATGAAACTTTTTAATAGGTGCATGCACGTGTGTCACTGTAAACACATGTAACTGTATCCACAACTCAGTGATACCTGTATTGTGACTCTATAATTCGTAGTGTGGGGCCCTTATATAGCCAAGGGGATCGCCATGGAATAAACCTACTATTAATCACTAGCTTGGTGCTAAAACCAAAAACTTCCAAGACTACAATGATACTTATATGTAGTGGCCAAGAATAATACTAGATGATGAGAAAATAAGGCCTCATTTATCAAGGTTTCACACAGCACAGAGCAGCAAGTCATCTTGCTGCACTGTGTGAAAGGGAAAGGGCAGGAATGTGCCATATTTAACATAATACTGCACATTCCTGTTCTTCCCCTGCACTGGTGCCCTTTTGTCTGCCTAGAGCCAGTCAAGTAGTCTTGTGCTGTGGTGCAAGGGTGCCTGCATTGTAGGCAGGATTGTTTTTGTGCAGGAAGGGGTACCATACTGCACAAAAACAATCCTCAGAGGCATTGCCCTCTTTCTAAGTGTGCTGCAGAGTCCTGAGGCCAGCAAAAACTAGATCAGCAAAAGTGGAGTAAGATAAAAGGTTTTGGGGGAAGAACACTCTAAGTCTGACAGGTCTAACACTTATCCCCTCCGTTGAAAGTGGGGACAACTACCCAACCTTCTGGGAGTTTTCATCACTAGGCCGGAAGAACCCAGATATACCACCAGCATTGCTGAGGTCTGACCCAGGATGGTGTTCAACCATAAATTCCATCCCTTGTAGGGAGATGGACCACCTCAACAGCTTGGGATTTTCAGCCCTAATTTGCATGGGCCATCAGAGGGGCCTCTGGTCTGTCAGAACCCAGAAGTGAGTCTAAAACAGGTATGGTCTCAGCTTCTTCAATGCCCAGACCACGGCAAAAACCTCCCTATAAATGGCACTCCACCTCTGTTAGTGGCAATTAACCTCTGGTAAGGCAATAGTTAGTTCTAGACCCTCCTCATTTAACTGTGCTAAGAAAGTCCCTTCTCCATCCTCTGGAGCATATGTCTGCACACTGAACTCTTTAGAGAAGTGAGAAGTATTGTGTACAGGAGCTGCAGCAATTGCCTTCTTGAGGGTGTCAAATGCTTTCAGATAGGCCTCTTTCTGGATCACCTTTTTGGGCTACCTCGTCAAACACAACACAAGAAAAGTCCAACACCAATTTAGAAAAGCAGAGTAAAATGTAATAAATATTTTGGGACCAAAATGGCAAAAAAAAAACAATAAGTAGAACCAGAGGAATGCAATTGTAAAGATTTCAGGTAAATATAGCATCTGAATGCATAAAGCGACACTCACGGTTATCTGGGTGTGCAAGGCTGGGTGAAAGACACATGTTCAGTGGAGTGTGGGCCTGTTAGAAGGAACAGGTTAGACCCGCTGAAAGAGTTACCTTCAAAAGTCCAGGGTGATTAGTTCTATTTGTGATATTGTGGGCTGTGAGAAGCAGGCAGGGTATTGCTGACAGTCATCGCTGTAGCATGAAGATCTTGTCAGGTATTGTGGACAGTAACTGCTGGAGCTTCACGTTGTCAGGCACCCCAAATGTTGCTGGTGTGGTGCGAAGTGCAGATCTTACATCGCCGGTTATCAATGGCGGTTGTGGAGGTGCAAAGAGTTAAGTTCAACGGAGCTCTGACTTTGTGGGCAGTGGTAAGACCGTGGTGAATCAGACCTTTTCGTGGTTGTGAACAGCCCAAAACCTCAGTATTTTTAATGCCTGAAAAGGCAATTTACTGGAAATCTCAGGTGACAGAAGATAGTCATTAGCAGACATAAATGATGTTAGCTTATATCATTGCTTTATACATCTGAGTTTCCATAGCCTGTTCTTTATCCAGCCAGACTTCTAAAATTTGAACTTCATAACTGATACAGGACTGAGGCCCAGGCAGAACGTCCAGTGTGTTTTTGCCAGGCTAAGTGGATGCCACTACGCTACAAAAATCTTAGTATGGAATGGAGCTTCAACTTGTTTACACACAGCCAATAGTCAATTTCCAATAGGGTACTCCCAAAGCCATTCTATCTACTACAGAAGAAGGCCTAATCTTAATGATGAGTTGTGTATTATCCATATTTCTACATTTTTGTGCAATTTCAACTGCTTTATCAAGGGAAGATGATCAGTGTTAAATAGCAGCAGTGATATTACAGCACCTTTGAGCACACCACAGCTAAGCTGTTTTATTTCTGCGAGGTAGGACGGCTTAAACCATACCCACTATATGAAAGCATTACTGCACTATGGCATGGCCCTTACACTATACTCTGAGATTTGTTCTTAAGGAGCCCACAGCTGATGGCATCAAAAAATGATTATAGGTGCAATGAGATCAGGACCTAGAGACTGCTACCATCTGTGATAATGTGATGGTTGGAAATGATTAAAAATAAAATCGGGCGGTCAATGAGCTAGATATCCAAAACAAGGAGGTGCTTTACCCCTTTGGGAATGTGTAAAACTATTGTTGCAAAGTTTACATTTTGGATGCGTTGTGGTGCCTTTGACATATGTTGCATTCACACGTGTTGTTTTATATCTTTCAGATCAGCCTATCAAGTTGAAAAAGGAATTATGATTCCCTCCGATCAGTTGCAGTGTTACAAAGGAATTGATTATCCACACTCAGGTGGTTAACAGTGGAAGTCTGGTTTTGTACTGGAGGATGGCATATTTATAGTGACTTGATGCACATATAGTACATACCTAAATCAGTATGGCAGGTTAGTTGAAGGGTAAAATGTTCATGAGTGGTTGGTTAGATTTGTAGTGCCATTGGGCCTCACAAGGAGGTCCCCATTGTCTCTCCCATTAACCCCATCTCGGAGTTTCCAATAATGCAGATATAGGTCACTACGGGGGCAGAGGTAATAGGGATTACAGAAGGGACCCCGAGGTCCCTTTGAGAAAGCAAGATTTATATACGGAATTAGTAATCATGGTACTGAATCACCCAATAATTCCTACATTTTCCCTGGTATTTCACTCAGAAATGTGGTCCTGTTCTTTTTCAGGTGGAACTCCACAAATCCCTGGGGATTTTATAATATTGATGTGGCCATTAACTCCTGTTCCCAGCTGAGTCAGGATCAATAGGGCACTTGCAATTTGCCCAGTTCTGCTGCTGTGGTTCATTGGCAGGACTGTGTGGCCGGGTAGGGAAGTGATAAGTTGTACCCTATTGCACTATTATAAGTCAACTCATGATGTGCTTGTTCTGGGTGTTGACTGTGGGTTGGCTTAGTACCATTACCCAATGTATGAATTCCTACTGTTGTAAGTGAGGAGAAGGTGAATAGCCTTTCGAATGGTGTCATGTTTACATACCATCAATGTTGTCTCCATTTGTTATCCTCTGTGTACCAACTCACTATTCAAGCAAACACTTTTCTCAAATACATGACATTCAAAAGGGGTAAGGAGCCCCAGAGACAAACATTGTAGTGAGTGAGGTAACGTGTTTCTGTGTGTTGTAAACGGGGGAAGGTAGGGTCTATATCAAGATGTATATCAAAGAGAGAGTAAGACAATTAAGCAAGTAATCTGTTGATTTGAAAATAGTTTAAGATGGACAATTTGAACACTTGTGGCCAACTAGCTCTCCATTCAGATCAATTCCATGTTACATTTTCACTGACCTGTTAATAGCACCTCTTAAAAATAGTAGTGTTTTTTTTATTTTTATTTTTTATCAAACTTGAATGGATGAGTGGTTGAGTGAGCTTTGACAGGATTTCACCTTGATGCTTGTGGATTAAATGTACATTTCAGTAGAACAAACGTAGCTTGCTGAGTTAACTCAATAGTTTTATAATGGATTTTGGTTTAAGGTGCCATGCTTTCACCCGGCGAATAGTTATTTAAATATAATCAGAAAGGAAGAGCACGCTTCAACAAATCAATATAAATTATACCATGTATGCTTTCTTGTCTTGTAAACGTAGGTAAGATGACCACCTTGTTCCAAAAGGATTTAAAGTTTGAGAAATACAGTAAAGTATTATATTTTGATGGCGGATTGTCACTCGTTTAATTTTGTGAGTGTTGTTTTGCTATTGTCATGTGACAGATGTATTTCGTCATGTGTGCTTTGTAGCCAGTAATCATCGGGTGTCAGTGAGACGATTTCCCACGTGCATTCCACATAAAGGCAGAATACAATGTTGCAATCATATTTTGTGTATGTTTTGTCATTGTGCTCTGGGCCCAATCGTCTCTATGGGTGAATTGGAACATTCAAGAAGTACTACCGGAGTCAGGGTACATTGGTGTTGGTTGTTTGTTTCCTCGTCTCTAACTGTAGCTGATGCATCCTGAGGTCTGTCATAAATGTGTATTGGGGCTTCTCTGTCTGATGTATGTTCAGGTTCAAGAGGGGGTGGGAGAAAGGTCTAACATTTCGTTTCTCTAAATGTCTGGCATTTTGTTATGTTAGTTTTTTAGCTTGACAGGTCCTGAATATGGGTGCTGTGGAGTAGTGGGCTGCACTCATGTGTGCAATAGTGCGCATTTGAGTGTCCTGTTCTTTTGTTGGTGTGTTGCATTTCTGTGAACGAGAGAGGAGGTGACAAACATTTTGACGTGCTATTTGAAATCTTTTGGGCATCTGTTTGACACTTGTCGAGTGTGCATAGAGAGTGGACAGTGTATTGATGTTTGTCTTGAGTTTAAAGAAAGGGTATCCTGTGGTTACTCGGTGTTACCGTGTTGTCATGTGACTAAAATAAAGTGATGATGTAGTCTAGTGCTGTGTTTGTGTAGGGATTTTCTTTGCAGACACGATGGAATTTAGAGTGTGGTTGCTAAGAGCCTGTGATAATGCATTGAATGTGAGGGTGTGCGGCTGGGGGATGCCTGATAGTTTTTACATTTTAAACGAGAATGGAGCACTGACTGAATATTTGGAGCTGTGGCTTTTGCTAGGATCTAATGTGTACATTGAATACCAGGTGATCATGGACTCCAAATGTGTGCCAAGTCATGGACCTCCATTTAGGTTCAAAATGACTTTCAAGGCATTGACTATAGGATCAGTGCCAAAAGGACTGGACTGATCTGTGTGTGTGAGCAGGTTTTGTTGGGTGTTTGTCAGCTTGTTTTACGGTCTGGTGAGCTGGTTTTTACTGTTGATTTCCTTGATAATACCACAAACCTTGCCTGCAATAAGCACGAATGCATGCAGCCTAGATACATTGCAAAACATATTCATATTATCTTTACAATTTCAAAACTGCCGCAATTACAAATGTGGGAACTTTTTTAGCTATCTGATGGGCTAATGTGGTCCACATTTCTTTTGGCGCCCAGGCCTATATTTGTTCCAGTCTGAACCTGACTGTATTCTAATATAATGCACGTCTTTAAGTTGCTTTTTCTTACCTGGGTCCCACGGCCTGGAACGACCTTCCCTTATACATCAGATCTTTCAACTCCATCCTAGAATTTTGCAGGAAACTGAAAATCTGGCTCTTTCAATAGGGTCCCAGCTAGGACAACGCAGGATACCCCCGGAGTGATACACGCGCCCTACAAATAGACCCATCAGAACACAAGTTGCAATTTCCATGAAAAAAATACACTTCATTGCGAATACTTTGCAAATCTCACAGCCATGACCAGGCACTTTGAGAAAGGATATTTTTGAAAGCTGCCTAGTCATTGATTTTCCTCTTTAATGAACAAGTCGGTCTGGAAGATTGTTCACTTTCAAAGTTTCCTCGGCAACAATTCTCATTCGCATATGAGATGTACGTTTCCCAAAGGGAAATGATTGACGCGAAAAAGTGTATATTTCTTCTATGAACAAATTGGTTTGGATGGCTTGATAGAAATAATTGTATTATGTGCAGAGCAAGCGCTTTTTCTTATTATCGGACTTCTCTGCTCAGCAGAACTGTTAAGTATAGCAACGTTTCTATTAAAAGTGCCCCTAAATATGAAAGACGCTTCATCCACAAAAGATCAACATAGAATATAAACATCAATTCTTGATCCAAAAAGTAAAATCATAAGAAAGGTTGTTTGCTTTAGATTTGTAGCGTGATAAATCATACTTAGAGAGGAAACAACATCCAATAACTATATTTTTCATTGTCAATGGTTTATGAATAGTAGGTCATTGGATTAGGTGATAGTAAGCATTTCAAAGTATCGCATCAATAATGAACTTTCTAGGGGG
Organism: Pleurodeles waltl; assembly: GCF_031143425.1. Taxonomy (NCBI): domain Eukaryota; kingdom Metazoa; phylum Chordata; class Amphibia; order Caudata; family Salamandridae; genus Pleurodeles; species Pleurodeles waltl. Next base: position 858,829,790 of record NC_090450.1, on the reverse strand, counting down.
TATTCTCATAAATCCGTTGCCCGCCATGAAAGTTCTCTGTTCTGAGCTGAAGGCGAATAATCTGCGCGATGATGCCCTTTGGAGCGTTTGTACATTGATTAATGTTATTGAAACAAGCTCAAAGAAGCAGAAGGGGACTGCAGAACTCCTTTTCGCAGCTTACTTAAAAATTGCTAAAATAAACATCGCGATCCTGACCAACTCTCTTGCTACGCGATGTTTGTACGAGGTCACAATGCAGGGGCTGAGATGAAATGAACAGCAAGAACATGACTGTTGGAGCTGTAGTGCCATTAGTTAGAATCCTCATTACATAAAACACACAGCTGAATATTGTGTTGCACATCCCTTTCTTGTAGCATTATGGCCCAGTGCTGAGGGCTGTACTAGTCACTGAAGGCTATTTGGTCATGTTATAGCCCAGAGCCGCAGGAGAGGACCTTTACAAAGAGAGTCAAAGCTGAAGGGATATAAACTTGTGGAAAACCAGAAAGACAAGCATTGGAATATTGAAGCAGAAGACGTGCAATGGCCACAAATCCGAGCACTGTTACCCTTGTTTTCATTCAGTCCAGTGGTTAGTTTGTGCCAGAGGGAACCACAGGCACTTAGGGCTGGATTTAAGAAAAGTGGCACTGCACCCAGTGCAGCGCCACTTTTCTTGAGCCCTTTAGCTCCCCCCTAACGCCACCATGTGTGCTCCATAACTAAGTTACGGCGCACCATGGCGGTAGCTAGAGGAACTAGCGTCAAAATGGTTGACACTAGTTCAGAGCTTTGCAGGATTAGCTTCAAAATTATTCACGCTAATCCTGCAAAGCCCATTGAGGCCCATTGTAATCAATGGTGTGCTTCCTTTTAACGGCTACTCCGAGCAGGCATTAAAAGTGCCCAAAAATGACGCAAAGAAATCTTTTTGATTTCTTTGCACCATTTTTCTGACCCCCCCCCACTGGGAAATGCCCCCTTTGCACACATTATGCCTGGCACAGGCATAATGAAGTGCGAAGGGTTACAAAGTGGAGCCACGCATGCACAGCACCACTTTGTAAATTTGGTGCAGCAATTTTGGCCTCGTTGGGCCACATTAATAAAAAATGACGCTAATGTGGCGCAAGGAGGCGCTAGGGGCTCTTAAATCTGCCCTTAATTTTTGTTACCAGAGATCTTTTTGCCCCCTTTCTGCAGGTGGCTGTCAGCAGACCTTAATGAACTGCTTGGCTCGGCAAAGCCCTGTCCCTGTAGGCTGGGAACTTTGAATGCAACATGATAGAGAAGTGCTTTCCTGAGCCCTGCACCGGCATGTGCACTTTCTCAAATGTAAGAAGCTGTTTGCTCATGATTTGGTCTCAAATTTATGAGTTCACCCAGGGCTGAGAGTGATGACACCACTGTCCTCTTTGCTGTGTCTTTCTACCTGGTCCCTCGTTGACAGCAGACACTTATAGAGGTACAGCAGGAAAGGAGTGCATGGAAAGGCAATAGGAGCAGGAGTCAACAGAAGATCAATGATCAGAGGAGGCTGCACCACCAATTCAGTTGGACACGGGTAGAAGTGTAATCTATAGGGCAAGAGTGATAGTAAGGGTGTGAGAGAACAGGGCTGATTGCAGAGGACCCCTAACTTTTTGCCCCCATTTTCCACTTTTTGCTGGTGTTTTCCTGACTCTGATGGTGCCCTGGGTACTACTAACCAGTCCCAGGGCCTGTTCTCTGTGTAAATCAGTATGCAAATTAGGCTAATTATAATTGGCTAAGTCAACCTACCTATAAAGTCCCTAGTATATGGTAGGGCATGTAGGTTTAGGGACCCCAGCATAGGTAGTGTACCCATGCACTGCTGAGATGCCCAGTGTAATTTTCAAGGCAGGCCTGCCTTGCTGGCTGCTTTTAAATTAAAGTTATATGCAAATTCGACTTTGGAATTAAAAGTAGTTCCAAAGTCTTAAATTACCTTATTTTTAAATATAAGTCACCCCTAAGGTGTGCCCTATGTGCCCCTAGGGCTGGGTGCCATGTAACTATAAGCAGGGATCTTATAAAAATAGTTTTATGAGCCCTGGTGAGGTAAAACAGCCAAATTAGTTTTTCCCTCATTGTAGTGAATGGCCTCCATAGGCTAGAACGGGGAGACTTTATTTTGATTTTAAAAGTCCCCTTAAGTAACAGATACCAGAAGTTTGGTATCAAATTAATTGTTATAATAAATTCCACAACTTCCAGTTAAGGTAAAGAGTTTTAAACTTTACCTGAAAAGTTGCCAACTTCAGCCCTGTAGTGTTTTTGATGCTGTGCTCTGATTGGCCAGCCTCTGGCAGCTTGGCCAGGCGGCCTTGATGAGGTGTGAAGTGGCCTGGTTCTACACAAAGAGATGTGCCTGTGGGAGGAGATCTCCCCTCTGCAGATGGTGAAGCAGGAAGGGGGAGGGCTGCCAAACTGGTCTTCAAAGGCAGAGAAGGACATTTGGAGCAACCCAGCAACACCCTCACATCCTGCAAACCCAGACAATTAGGTGCCCCCTTGATTAGATTAGGAGAGGGCAGGAGTGGGGTGTGTTTAGGATTTTTAGCCACACCAGTGGTTGGGCTCAGCCAGATGTAACCTCTAAAAATCACTTTCAGCCATGATGGATTTTTGAGGAATGTTGCTCCCTGGGATTGAATTTTGCCACACTTCCCAGGAAGTGGTCATCACAGGGGGACCCTGCACCTGACTGGGGAACCAGGACCCCCTCTTTTTCACCCAGGAGCAGGGATAAAACTGGCAGACCTGCACCCACACCTCAGATCCCTATCAGATTCCAACAAGGAAGAACTACAGGAGAAGAAGGACTGCCCTGCTGGACCCCTGACCTGCACCTGGACACTGCACTCTGGAGGACTGCACCAGCTGCACACTTGGGCTTCACCACTAAAAGGACTTTACCTGTCTTCTACTACTTCAAGAAGGAACTCCCTGTTTGTTACAGGTACAAAGGAGCTGCCCCTGCATCAAGTCCTGCAAGCAGAGCTGAGCTGACCAGCGTCCAGTGGCCGTTTGAGGATTCTGACCAGGTACATTCTGGGAATTGTAGTCCCAAGGAGCAACTCAGAGCTTCTGGAACCTTGGATCAAGTTGTGAACACTTCAAGGACACAAAAAGGAACTCTGGAAGAAGATCCAGAAGTTTGGAGACATTTGGAGCAACTCCATAAGTTGAAGAGGTGCATTGTGGGAGTTGTAGTCCCAGACCCCAAGAGGCACACCAGAGCCTCTGAACCCTTGGCTGGTGCTGTGGACAACTTTCCTGAATCAAACACTTCTGAAAGTAAGTGTGACAGTGTTACCTCGTGGGTGGCCTGAACTCTGGACTTTGTTCCTTTCCAGTGTGACCTTTTTTAATCCTTTGAGCGCCAGTTGCTTCTATGCGCTAGAAAGCATTAATTCTTTAAAAATTCATATCTCTGGTTCCCCTTATCCAATTTTATTCGTTTTGGTGTCATTTTAAAGATAAAAATATAATCTATTTTCATAAATTGATTTAGGATTTTTAAACTGTTTCCTGTGTTTTATTTGATTACTGTTTTGTGATATTTAAATGCTTTACGCTTTGTCTCTTAAGTTAAGCCTTGTCGCTCGTTGCCAAGCTACCAAGGGTTGAGCTAGGTTTAATTTACTGAGATCTGACTGGAACTAAGTGGAGGTTAGTGGCCTATTGCTAAGTGTAGGTACCTACCTGCCCTTAACAATAACCCATTTTCCAACAAGGGGCTGATTGAGAGAGTGCGTGTGAGGTTGCCTATGTCCCGAGCTTTTTGTTGCATGTCCTCAAGTATGCCCTGTGTTTCTATGTTGTGTGGATATGTTTGAAGGAACACAAAAACCCCGCTGTAGAGGCCTGAAGATTGCACATACTATAGTGCACAACAGTGGAGAGTGCCAGTATTGTCCTGCAGAGACCTGCAGAGTGAACCTACTGCACAGATCTGGGGAGTTCACATAGTGCACAGCAGATAGGTGGAGAGTGCACATACTGTAATGCACAGCAAAGGTGAGTGCAAACATTGTTCTGCAGAGATCGGAAGAGTGCACCTACTGCACTGCACAGATCTGGGGATTGCACACACTCATGCTAGAGATCTGGAGAGTGCACATATTGTACTGCCCAATCGTAGGATGTCACCACACTCTACTGTACAGACCTCAAACGTGTTCATACTGTACATACATGGAGGGTACACATACTGCACTGTATAGGCCTATAGGATGCACATACTCTATCATAATGCTACACTTTTATTTCTACTGTCCTGGAAGACTGGGTACAGGTCTGCAACGATTACATTACAGAGCCAGCTGTGCACCAATGCTCACCTTCATAGGATGTACGCGTGCCACAATTCCATGGACTGGTATGCCCCATCTTCAAAAAAGTGCTCCCTCCAGTCTTGTACTAAGAGCCTCATTGAGAGTTTGGTAGTCTATGGACTGCCAAACTCATGGTGGCCGTCGGACCGATGCAATCCTTGCGGTCTGACCTCCAGATCATGATCCTGGCGGTCGGACCACCATGAGACCACTGCCATTGCCCGATTGGTTGGTGTCAGTTAAAGTCGTGGTCAGCCAGGCTGTGCTGAGTTCGGCACCACCATTCTGATCACAACTTCACTTTCTGCCAGCCTTTTCATTGCGGGGTCCGTGCCTTGAAAAGTCTGGTGGAAAGGCAGTGCAGGGGCCACACGGGGGGCCCTGCACTCCCCATGACCATGTCGTGGGCAGTGCAGATGCCTCCCTGGCAGCATCCAAGGAAAGCGCACTGTCTGCTCTTGCAGACAGTGCGCATTCTGAGGGTGCTTGTGTGCAATGGTATTGACCTTGGCTCCCTAAGGAAGCTTTGGCTAATACCGCAGAACTATTTCCACCAAGTTGACCAGCAGAAACGTCCTAATATAATGTCTCTGTAGGTCAGCTTGGTGGAAACATTGTAATACGACGGTGGTGAGGCTGCCAGCTTGACAGCCAGCTCACCACCACCACTGCTGAGATCGTAATCAGTCCCTAAGTCTCTAAGTTCAAGCTGATGTACCTTGCTTCCAGCACGAGGCAACACAACTCTGGAATCCAAAAGAACTCGACTTCAGGGTCAGGTGCAGTGTGTGCATGAAGGGACCTTAACAGGAAGATACTTTCACTGCATATTCAATTCCATTTTGCCTCTGCAGGAAGTATACAACAGCACAAACCAAGTGTACCCATTGTGAATGTGTGTTAGTGGGCCCCACTAGCATTTATTTAGTGGAACCATGGCTCCTCCCCACAAGTGGCAGTTGACATGCCCTACCAGGTCCTAGAAGCACTATCCGACTGCCCTACTAGGACATATGGATTTCCTGGTTATCTAAGCTTCTTTCACTCTGCTATCAGGTTTCAAACAAAAATATATGCAGATGTATTTTTCTGGCAATCACTTTTGCAGTACATGCTTAAACGTCAATGTGGGTAAAGTAGGCAAGAGCAGCATAAATGAGAAAGTGAAGTAAAAGTGGCTTAGTGCCTCTTTCAATACTCACAAACTATTTTAAGATAAAGCAGGCAATTGATGAGTTTGTGCAGTGCTTAATTTGTAAAACAATGAGTGCCAGTTCCCCAAGTTCTGCTCAAAATCCCGTGGCCATTGCAATTAAGCGTTGTCATTCCAAATACCAATGCTGCATAGTCTTGAATCCACCTTCATGCCTCTTTAATCGACCACTGGACACTCCCTGTTTCTTTAACTCACTCTTGCCTGTCCCCACTTTCTCCTTTTGTGATGGTTTTTCTGTTTTTGTTTCTGTGCTGTCCATTGCTTTACATGATTTCCCTCTCCACTTTTTTAGTTTAATGTCTGATGCATTAAAAAAGCCAGATTTCAGAGTGCGCGCCCAGCAGTATTCCATGTTTGTTTCTTAAACAATCTCTCCCTTACCTGGAAAGTAGACTCTGCTAGCTTGGAAGTGTGGATTCAGCCTGTCTGTATCCAAGGAGATTCTGAATAGAGCAGCAGTTGCCTTTCCCCCTGACCACAGGGACTGGACTTAGCTGATTGGCTCCCTGAGTCCCTGCTGCACCTGAGCCCCACCCCCACACCTGCTCTGGCCCCTTAAGTTTGTGAAGGGAAGCCCAAGACAGCCACCTCCATTTTGTGAGCCTCTGTATCTCCCCTGTGTCCTGATACAGCCCAGTGTTCAAGGATTGCAAAAAGACCTAGGTAAAGAGCCCTGAGATATTTCTGGGTAAATAGTGTTATTTGTTCAAAAGTGTTTATTTCAGCTACCTGTGTCTGTTTTACTGTGGACTCTCTGTGTTTCAGGCAGCCTGGCCTCTTTTAAAGTGGTGTTTTTTTTTTTTTAATTTGTTTTTGCTGTGACTCTGTGAATTGCCTTGCTAGTTTGTGGTACATAACCCACCCCCTTTTTTTTCTTCTAAGTAAAAAGGCTACATGCATCTTGCAGAGTGTGTTTAGGAGACTGTTTTAATCTGTTTCTGTGATTTAAATTGTGCTTAAAAACTTTCTGCCCCCCTGTTTTTTTGCCTTTAAAAAAGCCCGATTTCAGAGTGCGCACCCAGCAGTATTCCAGTGTTCGTTTCTTAAACAATCTCTCCCTTACCCGGAAAGTAGACTCTGCTAGCTTGAAAGTGTGGATTCAACCTGTCGGTATCCAAGGAGATTCTGAATAGAGCAGCAGTTGCGTTTCCCCCTGACCACAGGGACTGGACTTAGCTGATTGGCTCCATGAGTCCCTGCTGCACCTGAGCCCCGGCCCCCCACACCTGCTCTGGCCCCTTAAGTTTGTGGAGGGAAGCCCAAGACAGCCACCTCCATTTTGTGAGCCTCTGCATCTCCCCTGTGTCCTGATACAGCCCAGTGTTCAAGGATTGCAAAAAGACCTAGGTAAGGAGCCCTGAGATATTTCTGGGTAAATGGTATTATTTGTTCAAAAGTGTTTATTTCAGCTACCTGTGTCTGTTTTACTGTGGACTCTCTGTGTTTCAGGCAGCCTGGCCTCTTTTAAAGTTGTGTTTTTTTTTAATATTAGTTTTTACAGTGACTGTGTGAATTGCCTTGCTAGTTTGTGGCACATAACCTCCCCTTTTTTTCTTCTAGGTAAAAAGGCTACATACATCTTGCAGAGTGTGTTTTTAGGAGACTGTTTTCATCTGTTTCTGTGATTTCAACTGTGCTTAAAGCTGTCTGCCCCCCTCTTTTTTTGCCTTCAAAAATGCCTAATTTCAGAGTGCGAGCCCAGCAGGATTCCAGTGTTTGTTTCTTAAACAATCTCTCCCTTACCTGGAAAGTAGACTCTGCTAGCTTGGAAGTGTGGATTCAGCCTGTCTGTATCCAAGGAGATTCTGAATAGAGCAGCAGTTGCCTTTCCCCCTGACCACAGGGACTGGACTTCGGTTAACTTGCTCCTTATATGAGTTCCTATTGGTTGTTGCATATGTTGTTGTGATAGGTTGTTGGGAGATGGTCTTTCCATTGGTTGCTGGCTCCAGGGCTGAGGTTATGATTGGTGGATAGGGCTGTTAATCTGATTATCTGTTGGTTCTAGGGCTGTGATTGGTGGATAGGGCTGAGATTCTGATTGGCTGTTGGTCCTACGGCTGTGATTGGTGGATAGGGCTGAGAATCTGATTGGGTGTTGGTTCTAGGGCTGTGATTGGTGGATAGGGCTGAAATTCTGATTGGCTGTTGGATTTAGGGCTGTGATTGGTGGATAGGGCTGTGAATCTGATTGGCTGTTGGTTCTAGGGCTGTGAATGGTGAATAGGGCTGAGATTCTGATTGGCTGTTGGTTCTAGGGCTGTGATTGGTGGATAGGGCTGTGAATCTGATTGGCTGTTGGTTCTAGGGCTGTGATTGGTGGATAGGGCTGAGCATCTGATTGGCTGTTGGATTTAGGGCTGTGATTGGTGGATAGGGCTGTGAATCTGATTGGCTGTTGGTTCTAGGGCTGTGAATGGTGGATAGGGCTGTGAATCTGATTGGCTGTTGGTTCAAGGGCTGTGATTGGTGGATAGGGCTGGGAATCTGATTGGCTGTTGGATTTAGGGCTGTGATTGGTGGATAGGGCTGTGATTCTGATTGGTTGCTGGGTTTAGGGCTGGGGCTGTGATTGATGGTCAGGAATAGGGCTATGAATGGTGATTAGGGCTAGGTCTCCCATTAGTTGTTTGAATCAGGGTTTGAAATTGGATTGGCTAGGGTAAGGACCAGCTTCTTATTGGCAAGGAGGGCTATTAAAGGCTAGGACTCAGGGCGTCTCAGCCCGGGCGCCGAGGCAAAGGGCAGAGAGGACAAGGGCAGCTGCCTGTTTGGGCCTGTTCGGGACAGGTAGGGACTAGGGCCAGATATGCTGCCCAATTCTCAATTGACCAGGAATGGTTTCAGCCCCTACACATCCCTCAACATGGAAACACATGTTCTACAAAGGCATCCAACTCATGCATCACAAACTGACCACAGACAGATTACATTGTCCCATCACCCAACACAATACCCTTTATACAACACATATACACATATCCCCCACAAACTACAACAGTCAAACACCTGCATTCTCACAGCAAACACTACTCTCTCCACTCCCACTAACACAACCTGCCATCACCCATACAATACAAAACTACAGTATGCATTTCTCTCAGTCTCAGCCTTCCAGATACACACTCTGATCATACTAACCAACAACACTATCCGCTGTTTGCTCCACACAGACCACCTGTCATCATAACAATGCCCAAACTCTGTCTTCAAACACACCATCTACAAACACTCTTTCCCTCTTTTCACCAACTACACACAACCATACAATCCCCACATTTCACTCCACCACACATATTACCTCTTCCAGTCATCACAACTAACACTAACTCCCCTGACACACATCCATCACCTCTTACACACCTCGTACATTCATCTCCAAAACACATCAACACCCCATCTAACACTCACATTCCACTCACCAGCACTAACTCACATACAAATCCCTCACCAAAAACAACTACAGCAATATCCCCTCTCACTATTCCACAAAACCAATACAGACCACAAACATCTGTACATCAAAGCAACACAAACTTACATTACACTTATCGTCGTACCCACTCCCACCCTCAGGACTACACAAAGAATGCAAATTCCATCCTATCTCCACCCCTACTTTCTCACTTTTCACAAACACCTACCACAAGCACCCCAACCCAGCAACTTTCATTCACTCGCCTCTCCTCCATTGCACAATTTAGAGCCTTACATCATGATCCACATGCTCCTCCACCACCCGTAACCCATACTCCATCCACACTAAGCAAACGCAAACAAAATAAAAAACATGCCACTCATAGCAACCTCGCATCCCCTTGTCTATTACATAATAAGACTACCCTACAAAAAAACAGTACACTCTTCATGGCTCTCTCAGCCACCAATTCCACCACCCACACACACAGACCCAACAAAATGCCTCCTTAACCTGCTGGAAGAGGAACACTATATTAAAAAGCAAGACTATTGTGAGCCTCAGACAGTTATCACAACCAGCAACACTCCTGCTTCAAGCTCACATTATACTACTTACCCTTCTCCTAAACAAAACAACACTACCATTAACACACCTTTTCTAAACTGCCAGCTCATAAATGCTCGATCACTCTCAAAAAACAAACACCACATCTACAACCTGCTCACAGACACACAACCTGACTTACTATTCATAACTAAATCCTGGTTGGGAGATGATATGGTACCAGTGGTCCCAACTAAGCCGTTCCTCCAGACTATCAAACCATCACACAAAACCGTATAGGCAGGAGAGGAAGTGGACTAGCTATTATATTCAAACAGGCATTGAACCTCAGTAAAACAGACAACATCTCCATACAAGGTTGTGAAGCCCTCCTTTCCAGATGCTATCCTACTCCAACCTCCTCCTGTAACTTTCTCCTCCTTTACAGATCTCCACCTAACAACTTCACATTCCCGGATGCTTTTCTAGACACAGTCTCAAACCTTATTACACTATACTCCAACCTATGCATTCTTGGGGATCTAAACATTTGGTTTGACAAACCCAATATGCCCCATCCAAAAGCCATCACCACTGGCCTAGTCACATTGAACCTACATCAGATTGTACACAATCCCACACACATCGCTGGACACATCCTAGATGTAATTTTTGCTAAGCCGGAACTAGTTACTATTCATAGCATCATGCCAATCACTTGGTCAGACCACCATTTGATAACCTTCCGACATAAAACTCCACAAATCAACACACCCCACAACTACTTACATACATACACCTATCGACCATGGAGCAAACTCAATTTGGACGACTTAGAAAATCAACTAACAGCCAACACAGGTCTAGATACAATTAATTCTGTGCCAAAACTTTATGAGTGGCTACAGGAAGCTTTTGATATCCTAATACCACTCAGAAAAACTAAACACAACAAAAGAAAACCAACACCTTGGAGAAACACAGAACTTAAAAAGATAAAGCAACAAATCAGAAAGTTGCAGCGGACCTGGCTCAAAACAAACAAAAGACAAGACAAACTGCAGCTACACAAACTTAACAGGATATACAAATCATCAATCAAAAAAGCTTAAAAAAAGATACTACTCAGACAGAATTCAAAATGCTCAATCTACAACCAAGGAAGTTTCACCCTGGATTCCAAGTTAACTATGAATGCCCAAGTGGACAAATTAGCACAAACAAGCTTCATCACCTTGAAGACTTTACGATGCATCTTCCCCCACCTCGGATTTCCACACAAGGTGCAAGCTACTATCTGACTTGTACTATCCAAACTGAATTATGCCAATGGCCTATACCATGGATCATCTCTATCTATTATGAAAAGAACTACAATGTATCCAGAATTCCGCAGCCAGTCTACTATTACATGTAAAGCCGCAAACCCACATCTCCCCTGCCTTGAGAGCACTACACTGGCTACCTGTTGCCAGAAGATGCACTTTCAATCAGCTTTGTTTCACCCACAAAGCTATACATGGAACAGGACTGCTTTTTATCAGAAACAAAATAACCAAATACATCCAACAAAGAAACCTCTGCTCAAGATTGGCACCCCGCCTTAGAACACCACCATACAAGAAAAGGACTATAGGTGGTACACCCTTCTCCGTTTAAGCAGCCAAACTATGGAATTTATTACCCCCAACTATAAGAGCCACAGATAACTTTCTTGTCTTCAGAAAACTACTCAAGAGTTGGCTCTTTCCTTCATAACCACCATATTCAAACAACTATGGACTGCATATGCCTATGTTGATAAATATTTTTTTCAGATTATGTGTATATTTCTAGTTCTGTATAGTTCTTTAGAAAATATGTATCACTACTATGTCAAAACAATAAAATACACACACCCTCTTTAAACCTGTTTGACTAAGTATATTTTACCCATGGTTCTAATTATGTATTGTATGTGCATATGTGTGTGTATTCATGTGTGTTTGTATGTGTGTGTGTATGTGTATGTGTGTGTGTATGTATATATATGTATGTATGTATGTATGTATGTATGTGTGTATGTTGTTTCTGTGATTGGCATGTTCACAGGTCATTGCATGGCTCCTGGGTGGGTTGTTACAGTAGATATCTATGAATTCCTGCTCTCATCTTATCACACTTACCTACCCATCATCATATGTCATGTCTCTATCAAACTATCCTCCATTCTCACTCTGACTCATCCCAAATACTTTCTACTGCTTTCATCTCCTAAATAACTCTGCCTAAGCTCTTCCCTCCTCTTCCACATCTAACTCACCAAACCTCACTCTACTACCGTGACCTCCCACACAACCCTACTAAATTCTCCCGCATTTATCTCACCCTGCTACTATGCTCTCCCTAACCCTTCCACATACTCTTCCCTCCTCCACCCCCCTTTACTCATCCCAAGCCTTTGGGTTGAGTAAATGAAGGATATACTCCCAAATAACACTTCTGGATTTCTTTCCTCCTCCACCCCTTCATTACTCCAGTCAATCTAACTAACAAACTCTCATATCCGCGGCTCAAATTAACTCATAATAATACTAAAACTGTACTCATTATTTCCCGATACTAATCCATCACTAATTCTTGTTGGGTTCCAGAGTAGCGTGCTAATCACCGAAAAGCGCTTTGACACCTCATCAGTGGTAGTAAGCGCTATATAAATATGATTACAATACAATACAATAAAAATATCTGCTGTGAACAAATAGGTGCTGGTCCCAAAAATGTGTGCCAGTGCCACCTAATGACAACCACCAGCACGAATTGAGCACTGTGTTTTGTGGGAGGAGATTGTAACGTGGTTTGTGTGCTAAGTAAACTGCTGTTACGCCACCGAATTTCAGTTCCCTGTATTTCCACAATTGTATTAACCTGAGCAAATCGGTAAGGCTTATCTAAAACCCCTCCACACTGGCAGTGGAGTCTCTCTATGAAAGGTCCCTATGATCCTGCAGCCCTATGTCACACAGACCTGTTTCTAATGGCTTAACAATAGTTGTTGCTATAGCATATTAAATGCCACTCATTTTATCGCCTTCACAAATATCAAGGAAGAAGTTTGGCCCTTAGTAAGAACTCTTTTTTTTAGAATCTAAACACCCAGTGGTGTCCAGTGTAATGTGCATTGGTTCTGTTCACTTTCCCATGTTATACAAAATGTGAAAGTACGCACGTGGCTAAGATTACTCATTTATTTACATTTTGTGCTGGAGATTTCTGTAATCTGTTGAGATCCACAAATTGACAACCACCCAGCATTCTCATACGTCTCCTCATAAAAGCTGAACCCAATCTTTGTGGATCCCTAGAGCTCCTGATTGGAAAATTCTAAAAACACAACATGGACATATCAAATTTTTCCATAGAAGCACCCTATTTTCGCAATCTAGGTACCTGTGGATTTTGGGGCTTGTCTGTGCCACCTAAGGAAACCTCATTTATCTGCATAGCTCTGAAAACCGGGCAAACAGGGGAGTCCAGGGTTGCTTAACCTGCAATGCTTTCATGGCATTCACCAGGTTATTTTACACAGAAAAACTTGCAAACCTCAGTTTCTTTAAAAAAAGCACAGAAAGGTGTGGAACCTGTGGGGAGCCACACATTTGATACCATCCAGCATTCTCTCAAGTCTCCTGATGAAAATACTACCTCACTTGTTTGGATAGGCCTAGTACACATGGCAGGAAATGGCCCAAAATGCATAATAGACACATCACATATGTGGACTGAAAACACACCTTTTTTGTAATGCAGGTAGCTGTGGAATTTGGACCCACCTCAGCCAGCACTTAGACAAACTTACAAACCTGCACATGTTTTAAAACTAGACAACCAGGGAAGTACACGGGTGCCTGGTGTGTATGTCTTTCATCCAGAAATTTTACCAAGAAGTCCTTGTAAACTTCTAACTTTGGTAAGAAGCACACATTTTCCTCACATTTCTGTAACAGACAATTCTGGAATCCGAGGGGAGCCACACATTTCCTACCACCCTGAGTTCCCAGACATCTCCAGATTCAAGCTAGCCTGGCTAAAGAGAGGTGATACCCCAAAACCGGTCCCAGGATGCTTGTTTCTGGTCCAGGGAGGACCTGGTCCTGCAGTTTGGGCTGGACTGTTCCCATGAGGAACAGGGTCAAGACTGATTTGCATATGGCTGGGTCCAAACTGGAATGGCATGGTGAGCAAAAAAACTGATGGCTTAACTTACACTTACACAGATCTATGACTGGGGTTGAATGTTTGATTTGTGCTGCATTCCGTCCATCAACTGTTCTTTTTGCATTTGTTGCCCCAAGTGGGAAGGGTATGCCCAGATGTGGATCCCGTGCTCACTATGCCACCAGATTCAGGCTGGCCTGGTTAAAGAGGGGTGATACCACGAAACCGGTGCCAGGATATTTGTTTCTAGTCCGGGGGGACCTGGTCTGGCAGTTCGGGCTGGACTGTTTCCATTGGGAACATGGTCAAGACTGATTTGCATATGGCTGGTTCCAAACTGGAATGGCATGGTGAGCAAAATAAACTGATGGATTAAACCCAGATCTGTGACAGGGGGTGAATGTTTGATTTGTTCTACATTCCATCCATCAACTGTTCTTTTTGCATTTGTTGCCCCAAGTGGGAAGGGTATGCCCAGACATGGATCCCGTGCTCACTATGCCACCACATTGAAGCTAGCCTGGCTGAAGAGTGGTGATACCCTGAAACCGGTCCCAAGATGCTTGTTTCTGGTGTCGCATAGGCTCTCTTTATCCTAATGAGACTACTGGACTTGGGCATCAAAATCAGTTGCGCTGTGGGGGACTCAGTCTGAACCCACTGCAAGTGACACCTTCAATAAGCTTTTATTGAAGCAACTGCACCCTAGCAATAAAGCAAGCACTGCAATAACTAGGACGATGAAGAATGACAGGATTAAAATTGTGACGAGGAGGGTAAAGCATAAACATAACGCTACCATATTGTCATTAAAATCATTAAAATAATTCCTACCCAGGCTATGTTAGAGCACAGCATGTTAAGCTCTAGTTCTGCCCTTCAGGTTCTCCTGGGAAGACATCATCCCTCATACCTGAGCAAGAGACCTGTAGTCTACATAAGCAGCTGTAGCGAAGCACTCAGCAATCAGCATACAGTCGTGGTCATTTGGCTGGAATCTCCCTCTAATGTACATGGGTCAAAGCAGTTTTTCCTAATAAAACAGCTGATGTTCCAAGCAAGGATCCCTACGTAAGAGTGTGTATGTTTCTATGAACACTAGAGACAAAGTGTTACCACGTTTGCCGGCAACCTATCTTATTGCAGCCTTGAGAAAAGCACAGAGTGAAAGAAATGTCTTGTTTAAGAACGCTGTGCTGAGATAGGCAAAGAACAGCTAGCTAGAGAGAAATAAAACAAGACATCAAATGTGGCTATTGTTAAAATAATAAACAAAGCTGAATAAAATATATCTAGGTTAAAGCGCACAGTAGCAGGCCTAGTTCACTAATATAATGTGTATGGAGCTATAACTAAAATGGCTACACAACACTAGTCCAGGGAGGAACTGGTCTGGCAGTTCGGGCTGGACTACTCCCGTGGGGAACAGGGTCAAGACTAATTTGCATATGGCTGGGACAAAACTGGAATGGTATGGTGAGCAAAAAAACTGATGAATTAAACCTGGATCTGTGACTCGGGGTGAATGTTTGGTTTGTTCTGCATTCTGTCCATCTACTGTCCTTTTTGCACTTTGTAAATATCACACAACTTTTTTGCCCTTTCCATGCCACATTAGCATCAAAAAAATGATGCTAATGTGAGAATGGCGCTAGGCCACCATAAATCTGGGCCTCAGTGTGGCAGGAGGAGTAGCACCAACAGTTTCACACAGAATCCTTTCTTTAGCAGTTACAATGTTACCATTACCACATAGACATGGATCAAGAGCTCTTAACTGACACTAACCCTGGAAAGAAGCCAAGTATATCTATACTTCTAAACTTCTAAAGGCACTTAGTGGCATATCTACAAGCCCCTAGCACCACCTTGCGCCATCCCAGCATCATTTTGTTTTACGCTAAGGCTGTGTCAAGGACGTCTTTCTCACATGCTGTATTTACAAAGTGGCACAATGCATGCATTGTGCCACTTTCTAATCCCTTGCGCCACATTATGCCTGTGCCAGGCATAATGTATGCAAGGGGGGCGTTCTGACTCTAGGAGGCCCAAAAAATGTCAAAGTCAAATTGACACCATTCCACTGCACCTTTTTTCTGCCATTTTTAATGCCTGCTCAGAGCAGCAATTAAAATGACACACCCATTTTAATCAGTGGGCCTCCCTGTGCTTTGTTGAACTAGCATCAACATTTTTGGTGGTAGTGCAGCTAGGTGCCACAATAGCATAAAAAATGTGGATGCTATTGTCCTAACGACCGCTATGGTGCACTGTATTGTAGATATGGATCAATCATGGTGTCGTTAGGTGGGGAAGGGGCGACGCAAGAAAGGTGGCGCATCAGGACCGATGAGCCACTTTCTTGTAAATATGCCCCTTAGTGAGCTAAGCTGGTTAGTGTGCCACTCTAAAAGAGTTTTTTTACTTCACCCTTCAACCCATCCATCTATAGTCCATCCTCTCACCCCCTATATCCACCCCTCCATCTACCATTCATTCATCCACTCTTTTAACTTTCCATTCTTTTAATTTTTCACCCATTCTTCATCCATATACCCATTCTTTCACCATTCCATCCATTCATTAATCTTTCCATTGATACATTTGTTCATACATACATACATCCATGTATCCATCCACCTTCCATCCATACAACCTATGAACTTTCTACTCTTCCATACTTTCACACTTCCACACCCATCCATTATTTTACTAACCCATCCATCCATCCGTTCACACATCCACAGGTCCATACTTTCACTCACCCACTCATTTACCCTTTTACTCACTTCTTCATCCAACATAGCAACCATCCACCTATTCGCCCTCCCACCCATTCCTCTCCACCTATTCATCAAATAACTTATCCATCCATTTTCATCTATTCTATTATCGTCCTAACCATACTATACACTCAGTGACCCTTTGTTCTGCCAAATACGTTTTCACCTTTCCATCATTCCATCATTTCACACTTTCTTCTCACTCTTACCAATAAACCTTTCCCGTCCCTTTTATTCTTCTTTCTTTTACTTTCTTTCCTTCATTCATATTTGCTTCCCCCTTCCCTCCTTTCAACCTGCCTTCATATCTTCTTCCCTTCTGTCTCTCTCCTTCCTCTTTGCATCTACCCATTTTAAACGGCCTGATTCACAAAGGTAAACTTACACTTCCTTTTAAGTTTATTGTTTGCTATTGACAAACGTATTATAGGAACAGTATCTTCACAAATGCGGAGTCTCCACACATAAAAATATAGAACTGTCCTATCTTTTTGTGTGTGGAAACTCCACAGTTGTTAAGATATTACTCGTAAAATACCATTGTGAATAGCAAACAATCTTAAACCTACACAAAAGTTTAAGGTTACCTTTGTGAATCAGACACTTCATTTATTTTTTGTCCCTCATTTTTACTTCTTTATTACCGTTCTCTCTTGTGTTGCTCCTTTTTGTTCTCTCTCTGTCCTTTTTGGTTACCTTCAACATTTCTCTTTTCCTGTCTCTCTGACTAAAGTTGGCTCATCATGTGGCAGTCTTTGACTCCCACCTCGCCCTTGCAGCATTATTCAAGAGTCTTGCCTGCAAATTTGGAGACAGAAAAGTCCTATAAAAAATAATCGAAGTTCTAGTGGGATTCAACTTACCAACCCATCAGACTTAGTTCAACCTCCGATGTAGCTCCTGAACGGTGGGCCCATGACGTCACTGCCAGTGTGGGTGCCGAAATCTCCATATCTTCATTAAGCAGTCTCAAGAAGAACTCTTCTTATGAGAAGGGTCTTGGTTGACATTGATCAATGGTTTAGCAAATCAAATGAATGCTATCCCAATTAATATTGCTTCAGTGATGCGGCATCAATGGAAACGACCCAGAAAGAGAACATTTAAAGTAAGTATAAATATATGTGACATGCAACCAAAGCAGAATATAAAACCATGTAGACTTGACAGTGAACTATTATAGCCAATTTGGGGATTCATTGTGAAAAATCTGAAGCGTAACAGAGCATTAAGTAGGGCTATCCCTCAACTAACGACATTGCTGTCATTTCTATATTTTTGTGCTAGTGGCTGAAGTTACCATGTATGGCGGATTTTTTCATGGGAGTGATGCAGTGCTAAAATGATTTGTGAAACAGTAGCAGCATAAAAAAATATGCCGAGGTTGCAAAATTAACACAATCTTTTCCATGGTTCTTCACAGCTGGAATTGTTGCATTTTACTTTGTACTATTTTTCCATCTGAAGGACTTTTAGTTTTTTTGACAGATTTTATTAGTTTTGCATAGAAACAAACAGCATTGGAACCAAGAGCTCATTTTCACAATATACTGAAATAGTATTATGCAATGCTGAGTATCTATACATTGCTTTTTTAACCAAACTCTCCTTTCTTCCTCTTCTCCCCGTTTCTCTCCCAAGTCCCTCACATTGCGCTACATGGTTATGTAAGTGAATCTTCGTATACATCGATATATGGTTCATGGTTTGCTTTCTATTCAGTGTAATGTTGTGTCTATGTATAGCCAAGGGGCATATGTCCCACAGGGTACTATCACACTCTAATTAGTCCCCAGATTCAGTCACCCAAGATGTGCCCAACGGTGATCCAATCTGCAGAGTATCATGGTGTTTTAGCTCCTTCACTAGTCCCTCCCATGCCCTGGCCATGTACAGGGGGCGTCGATCATAGCAGGCTTCGCAAAGGAGTGCCTTGCCCTCATAACTAGCCCATCTCAACAATTCTCTCATCCAAGTGGACAGTTTGAGCCTGCCTGACAATTTCCAATTACAAGTTATTTCTCTTTTTGCCAGGATGGATCTCAGGTTCAAGAACTTACTTGTCTTTGGCTTGGGTGTATGCGGAAAGTTACTTAGCAGACAATATGCCGGGTCATAAGGAACATCCCTCTCCACCACCCCAGCCAATGTGTCTATCATCCCTTTCCAGTAAGGTGTAAGGGTCGGGCAAGACCATATCATGCAGAATAATTCAGCCCCTATCAGTCCACACCTAAGGCATTTTGCGTCAAAGAAAATAAATAATTTATTCATACAGCATGCTGCAAGGTATGCTCTATGTAAGATGTAGAAATTGATTAGTTTCAATATGGCATTTCTGGATATTTTGGACACCAATGCAAAGATGGTGAACCAGCTGTTATCGTCTATGTGAGATCCAATATCTTCTTCCCATTTAGTGTGTTGAGGTAATAGTGGCTGATTAATATCCCCTATATTGTTGTGTAGAAACAGGTGACTGCTTTGAATGTCCTGGATGCAGTCGATATATAAGTGCACTGTGAGTGTATAGCTATACCAGTTCCAAACCCTTGTTTTTCTGTAGTGCAGTCGTCAAGGTCCTCTATAGAAGGAAAGCCCTGATTTATAATTTTTGGGGCAAAACTGCACCAAAAAGTTTTGCACCGGCTTGCACCATTTCTGAGCACCAGCCGGGCACCATATTTATGGAATGGTGCAAAGGGTAGGCTAGCATAAAAAAAAAATGATGTTAGCCGGGTGGGGCTGGCGTTATGGAAGAAGGGGGTTTTGCACCAAAAAATGACGTTGGGCAGGTTAGAGTAAAAAAAAATGACTCTAACCAGCCTACCGTCATTTTCTGACACAAAACCATCCATACCACATGACTCCTGTCTTAGAAAGAACAGGAGTCATGCCCACCACCCCAATGGCCAGCACAGGGGACTAGGTTCCCTGGGCATGACCATTGCACCCAGTGCCATGTAGGGGGCCCATTTCAGGGCCCCCGATGACACTTTAAAAAAACAAAATGACCTGTTCTTACCTATATTTACCTGGGTTGGGGGTCCCCCAGCCTCTACTGTCCCTCTTGTGTGGATAAGGGTGTCCTAGGGCCTGGGGAGGGCACCTGTGGGCTTATTCCATGGTGTTCCACCATGGAAATAGGCCCACAGGTCCCCTAACGCCTGCCCTGACCCAGGCATTAAATAATTGTGCAAAGAAAGCTTTGCACCATTATTTGACCTCCTCCTCTGCCCGTGCGTGATTTTAGCACTGGGGGTAAATATGGCACTAAGGCCACAGAGTAATTTTTTGCACAGGAACGCCTACTTTGCATCTCATTGACGCAAAGTAGGTTTCCACGTCCAAAAAATGACTTTAACTCCATAAATTTGGCGCTAGATGGGTCTAGCGCCAAAGTATAAATATGGAGTTAGTTTCGAACTGAGTTTGCATAAAAAAGAAATGACGCAAATTTGGTGCAAAACAACTATAAATATGCCTCGAAATTCTACAAATGAGATAAGTGTTCCCTCCCTTTAGATTCTCCCAACCTTGGCAATTCCTGCATCTTTCCAGTCCCCAATCCCCCTCCAATCCCTCCAAGCAGGAGGATTGTGAGCATTTCTAGTGGTAAGTATGAAGTTTTTGGGGTTTTGTCCTTGTTTTTTGTAAGCATCTGCGTCAACAGTGAGCAATTGTCTCAAATTCTGTTATGGATATCTCCCTTGGTCTTCGTAAGCTAAATAAAATCTTAATCAGTGCTGATCTGTTTTGGGTTCCAAGGTGTTGTACCCTGTCAGGTCACTGCTGTCCTCTGATCCATTGCGTATTTTAAGAATTGTAATTGTACTGCTATGTAATCGGTATCAAAGTCTGGGACCGCAAGGTCTCCATCTCTGGAGGGTTTCTGTAAGTAAGCCATCGACACCTGAGAAAATGCAATGGACAATGATTCTAGCTCCTTGAAGAGCCCTCTGGGTACTTTGGTGGGTAAGACTGTAAAATAATAACGTAAGCAGGGCAAAGCAATGATTTTTAGTAGTGCTACTCTACCTATGACCGACAGAGGGAGGGTGCTCTAGAAAGTCACGCTTTGTTGTAGACTTCTCATCGCTCACCGGAAATTACCGCTGAGGAGATCAGAAGCAGTGTGGTAAATTTTAGTCCCCAGATAGGTTATGCATGTTAAAGCTCCCAGATCTGGCTGTGGCACTGCTCTGAACTGTGCAGGGAACAACCTGTAGTGGATCCTATCTAGTGTTATTGGAAATCAGGGGTTCGCTTAGCCTTCTGGCTTGCAAGCCTGTGCCCCTGTCACCTAGTGACTTTTCACCTACTTAACCTGCTCTGTTTTAGTGGATTTATTTAATTATTTCTTTCAAGATGGCTGCTAGGTTTATAGTTAGGAAGATGTTTTGATTTGTAACTCTGTGAAGGTGTCACTATCAGCGTCAAAGACAAGTGATATACATAGGAATTCACATCATGTTCCTTTCCTACTTACGTGTAACAGGAACATAATGTACTTTGGAGGGAATTGTTTATATAATTGCCACCCCAAACATGCCTTCTTAATTATTCCTTCTTAACTACTCCATGCTCCAGCTCCTCACTGATTCCAGTGGCAGGTCCCTCTGCTTCCCTCGCTGGTTCCTTCAGGTGCAGCTCCGATCACTGGCGGCCGGCGGTACCAGAGGTGCCATGATAAGCAGCAAAGGCTTCTCTCCGATGACAGGGATCTTCTTCTGTGTCGGTGCTTGTATGCTGCCCATGTGCTGTTCTGCTGATCATCTGCCCCGGGCTCTGGGAAGTGCACCAACTCAAGACCCCAGGCTGCTCTTCCCTTTTCACCAGATTCCTTAATCGTTGCTCTGATCCCGGCCAGCCACTGGTTCGGGAAGCACCACACTGCGCAGCCCAGGCCCCTGTCCAATGACATGAATTTACTCCGGTGTCGGCACCTGTGATAGGTCCGTGTGCTGCTTTGCTCATCAGTTGACCTCAAAGCACACTGTCACCACCTCCCCAGTCTGTGTCCTGTTAGGCTGTCTGGCAGGGCAGCTCGCTGTCCCCAGTAGGTCAGGCCAGTACAGCTCCACAGGCAACACGGGCATCGTGAGGCCCACCATCCAGCCTCTGACTGGCTAGCAAGGATTTATCACGTCATCCAACATCTGCGGCACAAATGTAATTTTTCCATGCTGGGGGATGAGGGGGGGGGGGCTCTTCAGGGAAGCAGGATGCACAGGATAAATATCAAGTTATATGCAGGTCTTGGTGGAGCTGCATATTATGTGTCTGCTCTCTCTGCCTTCTTGGCCACCTCTTAAGGACTTTTGTTGTTCATTTTTCTCGCTAGTGATAACGCGTCCAGCCCTTATAAATTACCTGTACCTGGACACGTTGGAGGTCGGTGAATCTTTTAACCGAGTCGGGCTCTCCTCATCCTAAAATAGTCGAGTCACTCAGATCAATAATCAATAACTACTGTAATCGGTAATCAATACTCAATTAATAGGTCAATATAGCACATCAGAAATCAATAACAGTTGGTATTTCGGCGCACCATGACCTTTCAGTCATGAATAACCACACCAGTTTATTAAAAGTTAGTGAATTTATTTCCCTATATTAACAAAGCTAGCACGATGTATATATGTCTCAAAACCAATTGATATATGTATATGAACATTACTAGCTGTCCATAACGACGGAAGAAACGCAATCTACGTAAAATCTGAATAATGATACACTCTGTTATAACAATGCAAATCACCAATATGACTAACTGTATTTGACTAATTGCATACATTCGGTCAGCATAAGAAGATTTCAATTTGGCATGGTACATTGAATGAATACCTCGACTAACCTCTAATTAGCATCGGCATGTGGGACTTCATGCAAAGCAAATTTAGTCAACACAAATTTGGAAAACTTCTAGCTAGGACTCTATCAAAATTAGCAGTTGGTACCTAAAAGGAAAAACACAATGCATAATACATTTATCCTTTCATATTTACCAAATACAATCAGCATTCAAGAAAAGTCTTCGTCCTTCAGGTACCGGTTGATCAGCATGGGGCAAATTTCAAAGGGGCAAAGTTAAGGGCAAACTTCCTTGCAGCGGGAAGGAGAATGGGGCAAAGTTACTGCATGGGCAAGACGGGGGCAAATCAAAGTTAAAGTCTCTTGGGTGAGAATTCTTAAAGTCTCTGTCTCTCAGATAGAGAAAAGGGCATCAGGGTGTCGTCCAAAATGGAGTCTGGCATCAGGCTTCAAACTGGCATCGAGGAAAATGGCTGACTTCTCTTTGTCCGGTGGGTTTAAGTAAGAAACATTCCAAATTCTGCAGGGTCTTCCATTGGAGGGTTCATAGGTTGGCTTCAAATTGTCCAATCAAAAATTGTCTTTTACTAGCGCTCATTTATGCATACACTGTCCTTGAAGCCTTGGAACACAAGTTGTATCATGGTTTGCCAATTATTTTATTATCTGTACCTTCATTGTCCGCACCTGCAGAGACTGACCTTGTATCAAAGGGGATGAAACCGCCCTAGCACGAAACCTTGGAGATAAGTGTACCAGTCAGCTCTACTGGAAAAATACAACTTCAAGCAAGAATATATGTTTCATTAGTTCAAGGAAAAATCACGCAGTTAGAATTTGAAACCAGGCAACTAGGCCAAAGCCTGTACTAAATTTAAGCTAAGCAAAACAGTTTTCAAACAAGAAATCATGGCATACATTTGCGATTATGACGGATTACTACATTTTCAATACTTCATGATTAATAAAGCTTGTTTACAATGATGGCGAACTACCCCGAGGGCACAATTTCCCTCGTACATTATTTTCTTTACTAAAATCACACTCCATTACATGTTTTGATTATACAATATGTATGAATATATGTCGGACCTTCTTTTTCTGCGTCATCAATCCCTCCTCTGATGACTAATTATGTCATCACATCAAATCTACCCACAAATTTTATTCCATTAAAATTCTGTATAGTAATTTGGCACTTCAGTCAATTCCCTTTTTCTTTTAGTCCCTTTTGACTTTTCTCAATATATTTCACCCATTTTGTTCTCTATTTTCTCTTCTCTTTTTCTTTTGTTCCTTGCTTTTAACATTTTGAAAGCTTTCCATGTTCCCCAAGAACCTAATAAACAAATTAATATTATTAATATTCCCTTTACTATTTTTAATAACAATCCGTTTCAAACGTTGCTGAGCTAATTTCCCACAGAAGCAAATCCTTTTCCAACTTTCTCCCAAACTCCGGGTTCTTTCAATTCCTTTAAATCTACACTTTCTTTAGTTAAATTTGTAAGCATTGTTCTAATTTTTCCACTGCTGTCTGGTATATATGTACAACAGTGACGTGTACCAAGCATTTTGCAAACGCCACCATCCTTTGCTAAAAGAATGTCTAAGGCAAGCCGATTTTGAAGAGTCATAGCTCTTTCTGCAGCAAGTTCAGCATCCATCAGGATTATAGCTCCTGAAAACTTTGTCAGCATGTTATCCACAATAGTAGACAACTTTCGTATTTTGATTGAATTCAATATGACTCCTACTGAAGGAATCAAAGCTCCAAATATATCTCCTACCACACCAGAAGCTGTCTCCCTTTTCTGAACACGATGTGATTCAGACAGCCTTGGAAATTTCTTTAAGTCGTCTAGTTGGTAAACCTTTGGGAACACTATTCCCAAATAACACCTCCCATACCATCCTTTAGGAAGACGATAATAGGCGTTGAGTCCACAAATATAATATACTCCAGAATTAACTGGGTCTTGTCCATTCAGCATGAACGTCCACTTAGATTGAAATGCATACGTATGTTTGCATTCACTCGTTCCCACAAAAACGGTGTCATAATATGATTGAAATCTATGTATACAAAATCTCCCTACGTGCAATGTATCTAAAGCTATTTTCCCTTGTGTCTTTATTGCAGCAAAAGCATAATTATCCACAGACGTTCTTTCGTGTAATTCCCTCTCTAATTTCTCCTTCATTTCATTCTTCCTATCATCAGTGCGGTCTAAAAATTCTATTTCTACTGGTGAAAGCAAGCATGTAAGGTTCTCTCTATGTGCATGAGCTGTGTGAAAGGGTGACATTGGTTCGAAGAATTCCCTCATTAATTTGGCATAATAATCTCGAGCTATCTTACTTAGGTGCCCTATTATAGGGACATATGCAAAAGTAACATCAAAATTAGTATAGAAATAATGAATGTCCTTTTGACCATAAAATCTGGAAGCTACTATACTACATGTAATTCCATATGTAAGAGGCATGCTGTGATACGTTACCCCTTGCACTACTGAGGTAGGTATTTGTGTACACACATAACAATCTTTCGCATCCATGGTCTCAACATACTCACTCAGTAAGCGATAGAAAACGTTAGATGAAAGTTCCTTCTTATCATGCAAGTGTCTCTCGTCTTGCTCGAGTCTCTTCAGAGCTGTTAGTTCAGTAACGATAATAGGTTTAGAAGTAGAAGCATCATTCGTTTCATTCTCATTTTTACCATGCATTCCAAGAACTATTGCTACAATTATTAGTACGCATGCGGTTATTAAGCCTATACACATGTATTTACAACACTTCATCTTACGCCCCTGTGTAGTGAAGCTAGTCATGATCTGTATAGAATCAGAAAGTTGAAGACACTTTATCAAAGCGTATTTGCAGGTATTTACAAAGCTGAACGAGTTCAATGTTCACACCGTTTTCTTTAGCAGCTTAATCTCTTATCGGTTAGCAGCGTTGTCTCAAAATCGGTTTCAAAGTCAATCAAGTTAGCAATGTCTTAGCCGGTTGAAAAGTCAATCAGGTGATCAATGGTTTCAATCAACAGAGTCCATAAAGTTTTTATTTCCAAAATGAAGTTCTGCCTCTTCGTTCTCAAGACTGAGGGATACGAATTCGTCTGACCAATCGTTATTGGCTACGTACGCCCACTCCGGACCGGAATACCTCCTGCTCGGTATCCTTTTTCTTTTCAATTTTGCATCTCTCTTTGATTCTTTCTCACTTGTACTTTCCTCTTTGGCCAAGTCCTTTTCTTCACTTGGTGTTGGTACTACAACAGACACTTCCTTTCTTTTCTCTTTCACTCTTGGCCCTTCACTGTCATTCAACGTTTCTCTAGTTCTTAATTTTACTGGCGATATGCTTGGTCTTCTTTTTGCACTGTGTCCACTCGATGGACCTGCAATCTCTTCTGAAGGAATTTGAGCAGCTTCGTTCTGTTCTGCCTTGTCCCCTCCTTCTGGGGAGTCAATCAGGTTCTCCTTTTCTTTTTCTGTATCGTCTGCTTCTGGGAAAGCCCTCCTCTGATCAGGCTCTCCTGCTTCTTCACCTGTTTCGAGCCCTTTGTCACCGTTATTTTCTTCAGGCTCTTTGTCACTTTCAGCTGCTTCAGGCTCTTTGTTACCTTCAGCTGCTTCGTCGCTGTCTGAGGCTCCTCCTTGGTCTTCCCCAAGTGAATCAGTTGCTTCGTCCTCAGAGAATATTTCTCCCTCCTCTAATTCTGCCTGTTCGCTTCTAGTTCTTTTTCGCTCTGTCTCAGCGCTTGATACTTTTTTATCAGGTACTGGCAACTTCAGCGCTTCTGTGGGACACAACACCCTCTTTGTGTGACTGGCGTGAATCCAGTTGGGAACTCCTGCACACTTCACAGCGGTGGTAGTCGTCAAAATCACTTGAAAAGGTCCTTTCCAACGGGGTTCCAAACACGACTTCC
This sequence comes from Pleurodeles waltl, assembly GCF_031143425.1. NCBI lineage: Eukaryota > Metazoa > Chordata > Amphibia > Caudata > Salamandridae > Pleurodeles > Pleurodeles waltl. Next base: position 858,803,527 of record NC_090450.1, on the reverse strand, counting down.
TCACGTGCTTCTTTATCACGACCCAGTCACCTGCTTTCAGGGCGTGTCCTGGACCTTGGATCGGTGGCAAGGTGGTTGCCTCCACGTGGTGAGAGAAAGAGGGAACCACATCAGCTAGACCTTTGCAGTAGTCTAACACCATATCATCTGTAATATTCAAAAGCGCATTTGCAGGAACTGCTGGAAGTCTCATAGCTCTGCCCATGAGAATCTCGTGTGGGGACAGTCCAGTCTTTCTGTCAGGGGTGTTTCTCATTGACATTAGTACCAAAGGCAATGCGTCAGGCCATTTCAAGTTTGTTGATGCGCATATTTTCGCCATTCTTGATTTCAATGTGCCATTCATTTGCTCCACTAGACCTGATGCTTCAGGGCGGTAGCTACAATGCAGTTTTTGCTCAATGTTCAGTGCTGCACAAAGCAATTTTATTACTTCATTATTGAAGTGACTTCCCCTATCTGATTCTAAAGAGATCTGGAATCCAAAACGTGGTATTAACTCTCTCAAGAGTAGTTTTGCAACTGTGAGACTATCATTTCTGCGTGTAGGGTATGCTTCAATCCAGTGACTAAAAATGCACACAACCACCAACACATACTTCAAGCCTTCATGCACAGGCATCTCAATGAAGTCCATTTGCATCCTGCTGAATGGACCCCCTGCTCTTCCAATGTGGCTCAAATTTACTACGGTTCCCTTCCCTGCGTTCATCTGTTGGCAAATGACGCAACGGTGGCAAACTGCTTCAGCAACTTGACGGAATTTGGGGTTAAACCAATCAGTTTTAAACAACCTAATCATGGCATCCCTCCCAAGATGAGCTTGTCCATGGTAAAATCTGGCTATCTGTGTCAAAAGGCTGTTTGGAAGAACGAATTTCCCTTCACTCGAAACCCATATTTCATCCAGTCTCTTTATACATTGTGACTTGGTCCACGAGAGTTTCTCATCCTCACTGACATCATTCTGTAAGGATTTAAATTCGTCCATCGTATCTACCACCTTTAGAGCAAATATTTCGCTTGGTTCAAGTTCTGGTTCACTTATCAAATTCCATTCATCCCTAAGCAATATACAGTTCATGCGCAAAACCTTGCGACTTGATCCGCATATCCATTTCCTAGAGAAACATAATCTTGTCCCTTCGAGTGTGCACTGCATTTTACCACTGCTACTTCTCCTGGTAGTTGAATGGCATGTAACAATTCTTTTATTCTTTCACCATTTTTCACTGGTGATCCTGAAGAGGTCATGAAGCCTCTCTGTGCCCACCATTGTCCGAAATCATGCACTATTCCAAACCCGTACTGGCTGTCAGTGTAAATGGTAACTTTCATCAATGCAGACAGTTGGCAAGCTCTAGTAAGGGCTACCAATTCTGCTACTTGTGCAGAGTAAACTCCTTGAAGCCAAGATGCTTGCAAAACACCTGTTACTGTGCATACAGCGTACCCTGCTTTCAATACACCCAGTGCATCTCTTAAACATGAACCATCAACAAAAATAATTTGATCATTTTCTTCCAATCGGGTATCTTTGATATCAGGTCTTGGTTTGGTGCAAAATTCAGTCACCTGAAGACAATCATGCTCGATGTCTTCAGCGTTCTCAATTTCAGCATTTTCACTGGGAAACAAGGTTGCTGGATTCAACGTAGTGCACCTTTTCAGCTGCACATTAGGTGATCCCAGAATTATTGTTTCATACCTTGTGAGTCTAGCACCCGTCATGTGCTGTGTTCGGGAACGTGTCAAAAGTATCTCGACTGAGTGAGGGACCATGACTGTTAAAGGGTGTCCCATCACTATTCCTTCACTCTGAGTGAGGCTGATACCAACTGCGGCTACGGCGCGCAAACACCCTGGCAGTGCTGCTGCGACCGGATCCAAAGTAGCTGAAAAATATGCTACTGGTCTGTTTACGCCACCATGGGCTTGGGTCAAGACAGACAAAGAACATGTATTACGTTCATGACAAAACAATGTGAAAGGCTTTGTGTAGTCAGGCATACCTAAAGCTGGAGCCCTGCACATGCATTCTTTCAATTCAATTCAATAAAAGCATCCATCTCCTCCCCTTTCAGTTCAATTTCATCCAATGCATCCTTCTGGGTCAGTTTCAGTAAAGGTTTTGCTAATGTTGAGAAGTTAGGAATCCATTGGCGACAGTAGCTCACCATTCCCAAAAACTTCCTCACCTCCCTCCTCGTCTTTGGGGGACTCATTTGAAGTACACTTGTTATTCTTTCCTTCATTATTCTCCGTGACCCTTTCTCTATTTGGTGACCCAAATATTTCACTTTCTTCTGACAGAACTGTAATTTTGAAGGAGACACCTTGTGTCCATTCTTTCCCAAATGGTTCAATAGGGCAATGGTATCGGCTGTGCAGTCACTTTCTGTCTTGGATGCAATCAGTAAGTCGTCAATGTACTGTACTAGGGTTGACTCGAATGGCAATTCCAACGCTTCCAAATCTTTCTTTAGAATCTGATTGAAAATTGACGGTGACTCCAAAAACCCTTGAGGAATTCGACACCAACTGTAGACTCTGTCTAAGAATTTGAAACAAAAGAGAAATTGGCTGTCCTCATGAAGAGGCACCGAAAAGAATGCTTGTGACAAGTCGATGACTGAGAACCACTCGGCATCACAAGGGACTTGAAACATTATCACAGCTGGATTTGGTACTACAGGGCAACATTTAATTATTATGTCATTTATTTTCCTCAAGTCCTGCACAATTCGGACCTTTCCACTTGGCTTTATTAGTCCCATAATTGGTGAATTACATGGACTGCTTAACACTTCTTTCAGTACTCCCTGTTTTACAAACTCATCAATGAGTTGGGCGACTTTCATGAGGGTGTCTTGTGCCATATGGTACTGTGGGGATCTGGGGAAAGGTTACATTGGGTTTTACAGTCACTTTCACTGGTTCCACTCCTTTCACCAATCCCACCTCTTTTCCTGTCATATCCCACACTTCTTTTCCGACTGTTTCTTGTAACTCAGCAGGAATATCTGCTTCAGTGATCATCGGATAAAGGGTAATCAGAGGATACTCTTCATCGACAGTCTCCATCTCATCCCCTTCTACACTGTCCTCTTCTTCCCCATCACTGCTCGTCTGAATTCTAATTCCATTGTTCGAACACATAATCGAACATCCCAATTTGCACAATAGGTCTCTCCCTAACAGTGATATCGGGCTTGAGTCACATACCACAAAAAATTATGTGTCCCTTGATAGTTACCAATTCTGACTTGTACTGGATCTGTGATTGGGTTCGTCAGGTACCTGTTGGCTACTCCCACTACTTGAACTGTTCTCCCTGAAAGTGGCAAATTTGGCACTTCAATGCTCCTAACAGTGGAACGTGTAGCTCCTTTGTCAACCAAGAATGAAACGCGATGACCCATAACTCTTCCCTCCACATACGGACCCTTTTGATCAACTTCCAAAGATGCTGCAAGCACACAATTTCCCTCCTCATCTGAACTTCCACTCTCCCATACATCGTTTATTCCATTCTCGCTGTGTAGTGGGAATTGGTGTACTGTGTCATTTTGACTCATTCCCTGACCCGTGACCTGTTGAGGAAGCATTGCTTGCTGCTGATTCATTGGTGCTAAGGGTATTTGCATTTGCTGATTAGGTACCATAGGAAACTGCTGTTGCATTGGCTGCAATTGTGTCATTTGCACACAAGGCATTTGCACCTGTTGCGGTTGCATGGGTTGTAAACCCTGCACCTGGTTTATATTGTTTTGAAAATTTGGGTTCGGACCTCTCAATTTTTGTCCTCTCATAGTCTGTAATGCATGGACATCATTGTTTTGCTGACCTACACCTTCCTGCACCATCATTGGGCACTCCCGTTTCCAATGCCCGACGATTCCGCACGTGTGACATGGCATCACCTTCTTCATTGCCTGTATACCATTTGGAATCATAACGGTATTCAAATCAGGACCATTATTCACAAAACCTCCTCAGCCTCTGCCTCTCATCTGCGGCTGAAACATAGCGTTTCCCTGTTGCTGCGGCATCTGTTGTTGAAAACCTTGCAAACCTTGTAAACCCGTCTGAGCTGCTCTAAGCTGCATCACCATCACCTTTTCTTTCAATCTTTTCTGCTTTGTCTCAATCTCATCACTGCAGTATTTCGCATAATTCAACACTTCATCGATCGACTTTGACTGCCAACAAATCAAATGCAATTTAATCATCTGGCTAATTTCGGGTCTCAGCCCTTCCACAAACCTGAACACAAAATGGAACATGTCCTTTGGCTCAATCGTTTCCGTGCCACTGTAATTTTTTAACGCTTTCAACAACCTCTCATAATACGCATGTATAGACTCTTTAACCTCTTGGGCGGTCCTGTCAATCCTTTGCCAATCCACATTTTTCGACGCAACCTTGGTTTTCAAGTGCTCGATCACCTTGTGGTACAAACTCATTACCGTAGGTGATGGCGCACCTGTGTCCCTATCTCTCTCTGGTTCACTCGTCAGCCAACCTACAGCACTTTTACAATCTTCCCACAAATCTGCCGGAACCACAATTTCAAATAAAGTATTCAAGTCTTCCCAGAGACACTTCGTGAGTTTCACAAATCTATCTGTTTGTTGGTACCACTCAATCGGCTTCTCTCTCAATTTGGGAAAGTCATCCGTAAAGGATTGAATGTCGCACCTGTGCCATGGTACATGTACAAGTTTTCCCCCTGCTGTCTCTCTCATTGGTAACATAGTTATCAGATCGTCATTCTGTATTTTTTTCTCATTCCGCTCTAGAGTATTTTCTTTCTTTTTGTCCTTTTTCTTAACCCATCTACTTTCCCACTTGTCTAAACATCTCCAGACCTGTGCACTCTGCAGTATCTCCTTAAGGTGTGTTTTCATCCCTGCGGATCTCATGTGTTCAAAATCTTTTGTCTCAAAGTCTAACCTGTAACTTCTGCTCAGGTGTTTGGTCTTACCTATATCGATCTCATTTCTGTCTGCGATTTCTTGTAACTTCTTATGTATGTTGCTCACTTCTCTTGTAATCCTAGGGCACATGTATCTTAGTTCTTCCTCTGTGTATGATTCTAATCTGTTCGAACCCATTGTTCCCTCTACCAGTTCATCTGCCTCCATACCCAACCTTATTTTATTCAGGTATTCTTCTCCCTTCCCGCTAGATGCACTCTGTGGGGAGTTCAGGCTGTTGAACCATTGTGTTAACTGTTGCGCGTTCAGTCCCATCAGTGTAGCAGTTACATCAACTGCCACTGACGGTTTCTGTAATATTTCAGTCTGTGAGGTTAACGGTACTAATAGTGGTGGATGTGACCTTACCACGGTTGACGGAGCACAAATTGGAATTGGACTAAATTCCGACAAGGACCCAGATCCATTTGGCAGTGTCGCTATCGGAGTTGTCTCTGGAGTGGTTTCTATGCATCTTCTCCCTGTCCCATTCTGTATCATTAACCCTTGGTCGCTTGTGCTTGAATTTGCCTGTATGTACAATGGTACTGGTGGACCTACAGTGATAGGTAGAGATATTGCATCTGGATTCTGTCTGTTCCCCGAATTCTGTGGCATGTTAATCCCCACATTGTGGTTCATCATTGCTGGCATACCTAACTGGCTTTCTACTACTCGCACTTCTTGTGTCTGCTTTTGGGGCATCGAGAACTGTGTTGATTCAGCTTGAATCAATGTCGGTCTCTGATAGTTTTGTCCTCCCTGTGCCATTGAATCAGGAGTTATTCCCATGTTATGCTCATCACAACAGTGCCTTTGAACCTGTGGCTGATAGTTATCAGCAGGTTTCAATGTCGGCATGTCTGGGTACATTCTCTGAATCCGTGGTATTCGTGGTGAGTAAGGCATGTCAGAGCTGCTCGGCCTCTGAGATATTCTCAAATTTGGGGTTACATTACCCTGTATTGGTTCTGGAGGGGCAGTACTAATGTTTGAGCCTTTTTCGCTTTCCACGTATGGTGGTGGGCGATCATTCAGCAATTGTATAATGAACTCCTCATCATCTGACTCGTCTCCCCTTTTCGAGTTTCTATTGCTCTCTCCCTCTCTGGACTGACTCCTGTTTGTCTTACAGGTGGCTTTCCTTCCTTCCGTCTCCGCTTCCTCGGTAATCGCTGGAAACAATTTAATCCCCTGCAATACGTCTGATCTCCAAACCTTTTGTGTGCTGTCCCATCTAGCATCCGCTAGTGTCTTTTCTACTTTTCTTATTCTTGTCTCAAATTTCTTTTGTTGTTGGTTTCTAGCTATTAGCTCCCAAATTGCTAGTGCCTCAAACTGTGCTGGTCTTGGAGGTACTTTCATGTCGTATAGCGCAAATCTCAGATTTTCTAAAACTCTTAGATTAAACGACCCATGGATAGGGAACGCTACACTTCCATGTTTCTCTGTTAATTTGCGCCATTGTTTTAACCATAGACATGGCGCTACACCCTTTTCTTCAATGACGATGTAAGCTGGTGTACCCTCAGGCGGTGTTTCTTCTCCTACATTTGCTTTAATATAAACATCTCCCCTCATGGCACTCTTAAATGCTTTGAAAAATTTCATCTTTCCGTCTTTTGTTTTTCTAAAATATGCAATCAATAAGCGACTTTAATTCCCGGAATACTCTTCGCTTGCCTTTCCCCTTCCAATTGCGCTTCACGGACTGCGTTCAATCCGTGCGTGACCCTTCTCACCAACCGACCTATCCCAGCGCGGCTCCTAGTGACGTCACACTCACACACTGCGGCTGAGAAAGTCCTGCGGCTTGTCCTCTTTTCATTCGGCTTCACTCATAAACTAATTTCTGCAATATAACGCGAGCACTTAACCAAAAAGAATAAAACAGTTCTGTCGGTTTACTACAGGAAAGGTAATACAATCGCTTCAGAAACCTTAGGGATTTTTCACTAGCCTCTGCAGTTATTCCATCTTTCTCGGTTTCTCACTTTCACAAGCAAAATTTGACCCGCAAACTTTACTCTCAACTGATCAATGAACTATTCTAGTGCACTTTAGAATTAGTCAAATCTCAAAGTCGAAGTTTTCTTTCACTCCGCAACATTCATACCGACTTGTTGACCACGCCCGATCAACCTATTAAACCTGACCAGATCACAACATCAAACAAGTGTCACATACACTTTTCAACATACTCCAGAGTCTCTTGACCTCGCAGGGCCCGTCTCAACATCAACAACCACGTGGACAATTTTCTGCTCAAAGCGCTACACACACGTGAAGTTCGACGACTTCCCTACTCTCACACCTTTGGAGTAACACTCCTCTAATATCTTTTAACCCCCCTAAAATCCTCACAAACTTCTCAATTAATCTGCGGCGATAAGATGTGCAAGCGCGAAACCCTAACTTCACTCATACCGTCACTAGAAACGCTGAGACCATTCTCATACCTCCATGTTCCTCATTCGCAAGCTCCGAGATTCCGGGAAAGTCATTGGGGACTTAGGGCATCATCATCTCTCCAACTTGTTTTATCAAAGAAAATTCTAACTTGACTCTGTCTATTGTTCGGATGGGGTCCCAAAGGGCTAAACCATCCTCTGCTACCATCTACTGATAACGCGTCCAGCCCTTATAAATTACCTGTACCTGGACACGTTGGAGGTCGGTGAATCTTTTAACCGAGTCGGGTTCTCCTCATCCTAAAATAGTCGAGTCACTCAGATCAATAATCAATAACTACTGTAATTGGTAATCAATACTCAATTAATAGGTCAATATAGCACATCAGAAATCAATAACAGTTGGTATTTCGGCGCACCATGACCTTTCAGTCATGAATAACCACACCAGTTTATTAAAAGTTAGTGAATTTATTTCCCTATATTAACAAAGCTAGCACGATGTATATATGTCTCAAAACCAATTGATATATGTATATGAACATTACTAGCTGTCCATAACGACGGAAGAAACGCAATCTACGTAAAATCTGAATAATGATACACTCTGTTATAGCAATGCAAATCACCAATATGACTAACTGTATTTGACTAATTGCATACATTCGGTCAGCATAAGAAGATTTCAATTTGGCATGGTACATTGAATGAATACCTCGACTAACCTCTAATTAGCATCGGCATGTGGGACTTCATGCAAAACGAATTTAGTCAACACAAATTTGGAAAACTTCTAGCTAGGACTCTATCAAAATTAGCAGTTTGTACCTAAAAGGAAAAACACAATGCATAATACATTTATCCTTTCATATTTACCAAATACAATCAGCATTCAAGAAAAGTCTTCGTCCTTCAGGTACCGGTTGATCAGCATGGGGCAAATTTCAAAGGGGCAAAGTTAAGGGCAAACTTCCTTGCAGCGGCAAGAAGAATGGGGCAAAGTTACTGCATGGGCAAGACGGGGGCAAATCAAAGTTAAAGTCTCTAGGGTGAGAATTCTTAAAGTCTCTGTCTCTCAGATAGAGAAAAGGGCATCAGGGTGTCGTCCAAAATGGAGTCTGGCATCAGGCTTCAAACTGGCATTGAGGAAAATGGCTGACTTCTCTTTGTCCGGTGGGTTTAAGTAAGAAACATTCCAAATTCTGCAGGGTCTTCCATTGGAGGGTTCATAGGTTGGCTTCAAATTGTCCAATCAAAAATTGTCTTTTACTAGTGCTCATTTATGCATACACTGTCCTTGAAACCTTGGAAAACAAGTTGTATCATGGTTTGCCAATTATTTTACTATCTGTACCTTCATTGTCCGCACCTGCAGAGACTGACCTTGTATCAAAGGGGATGAAACCGCCCTAGCACGAAACCTTGGAGATAAGTGTACCAGTCAGCTCTACTGGAAAAATACAACTTCAAGCAAGAATATATGTTTCATTAGTTCAAGGAAAAATCACGCAGTTAGAATTTGAAACCAGGCAACTAGGCCAAAGCCTGTACTAAATTTAAGCTAAGCAAAACAGTTTTCAAACAAGAAATCATGGCATACATTTGCGATTATGACGGATTACTACATTTTCAATACTTCATGATTAATAAAGCTCGTTTACAATGATGGCGAACTACCCCGAGGGCACAATTTCCCTCGTACATTATTTTCTTTACTAAAATCACACTACATTACATGTTTTGATTATACGATATGTATGAATATATGTCGGACCTTCTTTTTCTGCGTCATCACTAGTCGCAATAGATATTTCCTGAAAACGTGGCTGACTCATTTTCATAGTAATATAGATGCAATACAGCACCTGTATGGGCTCACAGAATAATTGAACATATTTTGCACATCTCAAACATCATTTTTAAGTCCTCACATACACTCCTGGAAAGTTGTGAAGTTTAATGGTTATTGTTAGAAATGGGGTCTTTGGTTGGCAGTCAGGTTACCCCCTGTTCAAGCAGGGACCCTCACTCTAGTCAGGGTAAGTCACACACAATCCAAATTATCCTGTGCCCACCCTCTGGTAGCTTGGCACTGAGCAGTCAGGCTTAACTTAGAAGGCAATGTGTAAAGTATCTGTGCAATAAATCATGCATTAACACAGTATAGCAACACAAAAATACACCACAAAGTGTTTAGAAAAATATATAATATTTATCTGCTGAGATGCAGGTCAAAACGATTAAAATGCAATAAGTACATGTAGAGATATCACTGTGAAAGTGATATAAAGTGTCTTTAGTCTATTAAAAACAATAAATGTCTCTTTGCAAACACAAAGTACCTGGTTCGCGTTCAAAATCTCCACAAGGGACCGCAGAGGAGGCGATGGGTGGAAAACAGAGAGGTGTGGGTCGGTTTCGCCCCTTCGCACACAGACTTGTGTCGTTATTTTTCACACAGGGGAAGACTTTGCATCGAATTCCGGCACGCAGACTTGGATCCTCTTTGGGTTGCAGTGTTTTCGGACACCCCGGGAATGATGCATGGAATCCTGGGCTTGTGGAGCGAAGTCACAGGCGCTGCGTTGATCCGGTGGGGGTTGCGTGGAAATTTCTCCCGCACGGCAGGCGCTGTGTCGATTCCTCTGTGGAAGTCGGGCTGCATCTTTCCGGGTCGCCTGTGCGTCGATCCAGTGGGCTGTGCATCGAAGTTCCAGTCGCTACACTGGCGCTGCATCAATCTTCTCATTGCGAAGTCGGGCTACGTCGTTCCGGTTTTGCGTGCAGTGAATTTTTCACCACAATGCAGGCTGTGCGTAGTTTTTAGCAGGCTATGGGTCGAATTTTTGCCACACAAGGAGCCCAGTTGTTGGATTAAAGTCTTTTTGGTCCTGAGACTTCAGGGAACAGGAGGCAAGCTCTATCCAAGCCCTTGGAGAGCACTTCTCAGCACAGCCAGAGAGCAGCAAGGCAGCGGGCAACAGCAAGGCAGCAGTCCCTCTCAAAAAAGCAGTCCAGGTGAGTCCTTTGGGCAGCCAGGCAGTTCTTCTTTGCATGTCTGGTTCAGGGATTCTTCACCAGCAGGTTTCTTGTCCAGAAGTGTCTGTGAGATAGAGTGTCTATCCCCAGAATTGTCTGAGGTAGAGTGTCCACCCCCAGGAGTGTCTGAGGTAAAGTGTCCTACCCCAGAAGTGTCTAAAGTCTGTGGTTTTGGGAGCTGTTCTTATACCCATTTTGGCCTTTGAAGTAGACTTACTTCAAAGGAAAGTCCCACTTGTTTGTGAAATCCTTCCTTGCCCAAGCAAGGCCTGAGACACATACCAGGGGTTTGGAGACTGCATTGTGTGAGGGCAGGCACAGCCCTTTCAGGCGTGAGTGACCATTCTTCCCCTCCCTCCTAGCACAGATGGCTCATCAGGGTATGCAGGCTACACCCCAGCCGCCTTTGTGTCACTGTCTAGAGAGAGGTGCAACAGCCCAACTGGCAAACTAACCCAGACAGGGAATACACAAACAGGCAGAGTCACAGAATGGTTTAAGTTAGAAAATGCACACTTTCTAAAAGTGGCATTTTCAAACACACAATCTTAAAACCGACTTTACTAAAAGATGTGTTTTTGAATTGCGAGTTCAGAGATTCCAAACTCTACATGTCTATCTGCTCCCAAAGGGAATCTATGCTTTAATCATGTTCAAAGGCAGCCCCCAGGTTAACCTATGAGAGAGATAGGCCTTGCAACAGTGAAAACCGAATTTGGCAGTATTTCACTGTCAGGACATATAAAACACATTAGTATATGTTCTACCTTAACCATACACTGCACCCTGCCCATGGGGTGACCAAGGGCCTACCTTACGGGTGTCTTACATGGAGGAAAAGGGAAGGGTTAGGCCTGGCAAGCAGGTACACTTGCCAAGTCGAAGTTACAGTTTAAAACTGCAGACACTGCAGTGGCAGGTCTGAGACATGATTACAGGGCTACTTATGTGGGTGGCACAACCAATGCTGCAGGCCCACTAGTAGCATTTGATTTACAGGCACTGGGCACCTCTTGTGCACTTTACTAGGGACTTACTAGTAAATCAAATATGCCAATCATGGATAAACCAATCAACAGTACAATTTACACAGAGAGCATATGCACTTTAGCACTGGTTAACAGTGGTAAAGTGCCCAGATTCCCAAAGCCAACAAGAACAGGTCAGGAAAAATAGGAGGAAGGAGGCAAAACGTTTGGGGATAACCCTGCAAAAAGGGCCAGGTCCAAGAGTTATGTGCTGTATTTTGCACAACATTGCACAGCTGCCTCATGAAACACATTGTCAAGGTGAAATTGAGTCAGAAACAGGGGGTATCATGTGGAAAAAATAAATGAAGTAAGGTTGTTATCAATTGTTTTTTTAAGTAGCAAATGAAACAGCATTATTTTCTGTGTTTTTCTCTCACTATAGAAGTGCGTTTTTCTCTCTTGATAGTCAAGGTGTGCGTGCAGTCTGCTTTCAGAACGTGTTAATTTCAAAGTAAGAGTGAGCGGTTTTGCTCCCTTTTGCCATTTTGTCACTTTCATCTCATTCCACCTGTACCCTGTGGAACATATAAGAAATTTGTTAAGGTAGGATAGAGGTTTGTGTTTTTTAGGTAGTTTGTTTTACGAGACGTACTTACTAACTATGCCTACACAAAACTTATTTTTTAGCAAAGCAATGACAATCTTCCAAGGCTCATATTGATTCCCATTATTTCGTGACCTCGTGTGTACCATTAAATATTCTTGATAGGATGTGTTTAGTTCATACATTTCTGTAATGTATAGTGGATTAGCTTCGATTGGGTGTTTTCCTATATAGAGAGCCATAGTTAGTACTGGAAAAATTCCCACACACTGCACCAGTAATCACGGGAAGAGTTTACAGTGTCTTCAGCTCTTTCAGCCAGAAAGGCACATCTTAGAATCCTGGGAGCTTGTTACTCTACCACCAAGCACAGTGGGTGATTAAAACGGGGCTCTCACAGACGGCCTGGCTGTGCAGGCACAGAGCACCCTGTCTGTACCAAACAGGAATGTGATAATGCGCTGGTAAACTTTAATGTGCTAAATCTAAGTAGGATAGCTTAGTGTGACAGGGAATTGTGGGAAAAAGTGTTACCTCTGTTCATATTACTTATGTTCTGGCCATTTCTTATGCCTACACTTAGGGGCATATTCAGCACTGTTTTGTGTCGCCCTTGCACCATTCAAGGGCGGGTGTGCAAGGGTGACACAACACTAAAGCAAGTCTTATCAAACCATGCAAGGCCACCTTGCACGACCCTGAATAACTTGATACATTTGGAGTAACGCAGCGCATATTCCTGTGTTGTGTTACTGTGCCCCATGGAGGTGTGCCATAGGTGTAGCATGGGTGTTCCTATGTATCTACATATGGATTTTGGCACCTATGCAGATTTCCCAACACTGGAAAACCTGGGAATTCGTGCACATGCTATACCTCCCCAGGGGAGGCACAGCAAGAAGGAATATCTTTATTTCTCCTCGTTCTTTCCTCTTTCTAAGTGTGCTGCATTCTGTAGCACATTTAGAAAGAGGAAAATGCCTGAGAGGGTTGGTTTGTGCAGGAAGGGCTCCCTTCCTGTACAAACACAATCCCGCCTACAATGCAGGCACCCTTGCACCAGTGCAGTGCAGGTAGGCTTGCTGCACTGCATGAAAATTAAAAAAAATACGCCCCTTAGTGTGATATTTGAACTATAATTTCAAATGTAATCTGTAGGCAGTGGCTTTGAAAAAAGCCTCTAACAGTACTAATTAGTAGGACCTTCGGTGCATGTGAGGTCTGCGCAATTAATAAGTCCACAATTTCTTCTTATTGGGAAGCAAGCACTCCAATCTAGCGATTGACTCTCAGTGTAGTGAAGCGAAGCACTCCAAGGCCTACTCAGGTTAGGTTGTGTGGGCTAGTATTACTACTTGCTGGCATGCAACAATAGCACTCAATAAATAATTATCTAGTCAGAGCTTTTTCTTTAGAAAAAAAAGAAAAGTACATTCATTACACACATACACTACTAAATGCTACACATAAATTCACAAATATATACATCAGGCAGAATAAAAATACCTTAGATGACAGAAAAATCACATTTCAGCCCCTAAAGAGTGATGATCCCCAAAATCACAGTAACCCTCTGTTGTGTAGCCATTTTAGCTATAGTTTTAAGCTATAGTTTTACACACGTAATTTTTTAGCAAACTGGGCCTGCTGCTGTGCACTTTAACCTAGATATATTTTATTTAGCTTTGTTATATTATTTTAACATTAGCCACATTTGCAGTCTTGTTTTATTTTCTCTATCTAGCTGTTCTTCGCCTAGGTCAGCATTGCGTTCTTAAACAATACATTTCTTTCACTTTGTGCTTTTCTCCAGGCTGCAGTAAGATAGGTCGCCGGCAAAAGTGGTACTCTTTGTCTCCAGTGTTCACAAAAACATACACACTCTTCTGTGGGGATCTTTTCTTGGAACATCAACTGTTCTATTATAAAAAACTACTTTGACCCAAGTACATTAGAGGGAGATTCCTGCCAGATGACCACAACTGTATGCTGATGGCTGATTGCTTCGCTGCAGCTGCTTATGTAGACTACAGGCCTCTTGCTCAGGTATGAGGGATGATGTCTTCCCAGGGGGAACCTGAAAGGCAGAATTAGAGCTTAACATGCTGTGCTCTAACATATCTTAGGTAGGAAACATCCCTACAAACCTTAGTGACAGTATAGTAGCGTTATTCTTGTGTTTTACTCTCCTTGTCACAATTTAAATCATATTGGGCTTCATTGTCCCAGTTATTGCAATACATGCTTTACTATCTAAAATGCAGTTACTACAATAAAACTTTATTGAACTATACTCTGCCTCTGATTGTCCTTGCATATGTGAGACTAATGTAACTGAGAGAAACGGATCAGATCTGAGTGACCACGATTCCCCTGAGGAGTCATGTATGTCATGCACCCGGTTGCTCCAATCATCCCTGCTCTTGGGTGGAGATGAGGCACTGCTAGTTAGCCGGAACAAACCTGGATTAGGCCGACAGGTATCACATGGTGTGGGATCAGACTCAGTCCACCACAGGACAGGTGATTCTGCCGCCTGAATCCAGTAGTCTCATTAGGATAATGAGAACCCATGCGACATCTCTACCTATGCCAGATAGCAAATCACAGTATAGTAGGGTACCACTTTAGATAAAATAGTCCTACTGGCTTTATCAAGGGTTCACCATATTTTCATAACAACAAACCACATTAAAAATGCCAGCTTTTTTGTGGGTAAATGTAATGAACAATAGTAACCATGGTTGCAAACAGTTACTTCAAGTCAATAATGCATATAAACCTTCAGCAAGCACTGCCAGCATTATTTTTCATTAACCCATTTTAAAATCAGCATAACCTGTGTTTTTGTGCTTTTTATATACTTTGAAACCACATTGAGTACTATTATAAAATCAACTCCCAGAGAGCACCACTTCCAAGCTACATTAAATGTGACTATAAAACCATCCCCTTGTGAGCACTGCACTCCATGAGTCTGCATCGTCCCTATAAACTTTCATGCCACATGAAAAGCACCCATAGAACTAGCCTCTAGAGAGCACTGCAGTCTAAACTGTAGAGCAAATGTTCTAGCCTTAGAATTTGTTTTATAAATGATGTGAAAACCCCAGAGGACCATGGATTCTTTGACCCCCCTCAAACATAGGGATAGTTTTGCACATATTACTTCTGGGGTACTGCTGTAGGTCCTGCAGCCCCCCACATCACTTTTCAGATTCATTGATGGTGCCCTTGTCCTCCTAGGGCCACCACATGGAAAGCCCCACACTGCATTATGGCACACTCCAAATAGGAGCAATGAATATTTTATTAACACTCTCTGCTGAGCTGCGGAAAGCCACATAACTTTTTCTTTTCTTACTTTTTATATTTTTTGCCCAGTCCCATCCTTACACCCTCGACCTCCCATCTGTTGGGGCCAACCGCAGAGCCCACATCCGTGTGGCCCAGCTAGATCCTTGCACGACCAGCTTCATTCTTGCGGAAGCCAGCAGTCTTGCTTTTCCTGTCCGCTCCTTGCAAGTAGGGTGCAGAGTCCTGAGGTAGCCAGCCCTCTTCCCCCAAGACATGGACACAGGGAGCAGGAGCACGGCTACCACCATTGGGATGGGGCATAACAGCTTTCCCCCATTTTCTTTTAGTTTGCAGGATCCCGGAGTTGGTATCACAGGCCCCTTGCTTGAGTCAGCATGCGGGGTGATGGGGGCCCCAGGGGAATACATCCACAGTGGAGGTGGCCCCACACATGCCCTCTCCCCCAAATCAATAAATTAGGTAGCACTGATTACCGGGTCCAGGGGTAATCTTTAACCAGTTTATGGAATCCCCATGCACTCGATCTTCTCTGGGGGGTCAAATGTCACCAATTTTAAAATAGCCATAACTTGGACTCCCATTGGGCCGATTCGGATGATCGTGGACTCATTTTACTCCTGGTGACGAGCTCCAACCACCAGGAGCATTGTAAGCAGACCTCCTCATCTCAAATATGGTTTACTTCACAGTGAGCTGGTTTTACTGGCTGCCTGCACCAGCTCTCCTTCTGGTCTTTGTTCCTGGGGGCAAAAGTGCAGATCTTTCCCCCTTCTGGTCATTACATGGCGTAAGGGGGCCAGCCTCACTGGCCCTTGGAGAGACCCAGTGGTCCTGGCAACAACGAGGGCAGAGTCCTTAGTACTTTTGGGCATCAGGGTTGTTTCTCCTTCCAGTTGTCCTTCTCTGTCACAGTCTCAGGGTCCAGTAGAAAAGCAATAGCAACACTTCCTCTCCCTTATGCAAGAGTTTTTAAAAGGGAGTAGAAGGTTCTAGAAGCCAGGCATCCATGGCCAATCGTAGTACCACATCATCTCTCCACCCCACCCTCTTGTCCCAACCCTCCTGAACCGCATGCTGGGACAGCTCAAGATTGCTTTATCCATGAGCCACGGGTCACATCTGCTCCTGTGGGTCTCAGCTCTGCCCCTTGCTGACATCACTAACAGGGCCTTTTCCTACCAAAACTTCTTAAAGGAGCCCCCTCCTGTGTTGGCTCCAGTTGTTTGGGCTTCCTCCTTTGTTCAGTGGTCCTGGGCTGTCCCCAGCCCTGGTACAATGTTACAGGTAAATAACAAATGCAGATTTTTATCCCCACCCTTTCCACATATTTCATGTGTACCCAGCCAAGTGCCCCCTAACCTGGCTGTGTCACAGCAGCCTTATTTTAAAAGACTGCCATTGGTGGTAAACATGTGCAGTCCATTTGCCATGTGATTGGCATTTTGCTTTTAATCGTGACAGGAGCTCCTACAAAATAAACCGATTTTGGATCTCCCCTAGTCATTTTTAATTTACCTTTCCTGCACCAATCTACCCACTCTCATAACACCACTCCTCTACTGCATCTCACCTTTCACATCGGCAACCAGAAAAGATATCTGGCAAAGAGCCCCCCCCAGTGGAGCCCGTTGGGCATTGCGGCGCCGGCCCAACGTGGAGCTGCCCGATGATAAAGCATGACACCCCTTGAGGTGTGTGAGGGCTCTTGCTCCTGAAAGGGGCTACCCCGATGTGGAGTTCTCACCTGCATGCAGTGCTTTGTTTTTTTGTAGGAACTGCATACTTATCTTTAGTTATACTAAAATAAATCGCCAAAAATTAAAAAACAAAAGAGAGTGAAATTATTTACAAATAATTCTGTAACTAAGAGAAATTGAAATCAAAAAGAATAATAAGCAAAACTTAGATACATAGTAATATGCACCTAATTTAGTGTCCTGCAGAAGACTGAGGAGAAAGCGTAAAACATTGTGAAGTACTCTCTTATAGTATTCTAAACATTAAGGCACTTTCACATTTCTTTGACTATTTCTAATTTCTCACTTCTGAATGATTTCCATCTCAACTTTCTCTTTATTCACCCCCCTGACCTTCTCCCTTTCTTCATCGTGACTCATCACAACCACTCTATCATGACTTCACACCCTTGTGTTGCAGTCTTGATTGCATGTTTGAATAATTTCTCCACACAAATGCGTTTGGAAAACTTAACACTGCCCGCCGGCATTCTGATTCATAACCAATCTCTGACCTTCACCCTAGTGACCTTCTCTCCTCTCCTGCCGTCAAACCATCTCTTCATCTTCTCCATTTTCCTCACTTCTCTCTCTTGCAAGTCCTATCTTGCACCATGTTCCTCTCTCTTAACATTGACCCAAAATGGTGACATCGCACTGCTTGGTTTCCTCCTTCTGAATAGTTCAAACAGAAATTTTCAATTAACTGAATGCAGAGTCAAACGATATATCTCAACACTTCTGTTCTGCATTCTAACACATTGCTATTGCCCATGCTCATGGTTTCTTTCAACACCCTGTTAAAGCGTTTCACCATACTGTTGGATTTTGGGTGAGATAACTCACACTTCTTGTGTCTTCCCCATCAGAAATTCCTCTGTTTCCCTTGAGACCCATTGATCTCCATTGTCTGTGAGCAATACACTGGGAACTCCCTCCTCACCTGTGAACTCCTTCAGGAATGCTATCACATGTCTTGTTCCCACACCCTGGTAAAAGGTCACTTCCGGCCATCTTGAGAACATGTCCATAAGTGCAATGACATGCGTAATTCCTGCCTTCGATTGAATCAGCCATAAGATGTCCAGCACAACCTTTTCCCATGGACCACCAGGCAGCGTTCTAACAACCACGGGTTGATCTCTAGATTTAAGTATCTTGTCACTCTTCATACATTGCATACACACCCTTAGCACCCTTTCTGCTTCCATGTCCATTCCTAGCCACCAGTACATTGTGCTCAATCTCGCCTTAGTTTTAGGAAATCCCCGATGTCCTTCATGCACCAGCTTCAATAAATTGTTCCACAAGGCCACAGGAGGAACCAACCCCATCCTTCTAAACAGCAGCCCTGTTTCTCCGACAATTCTTAACTCACATTCCAACATTTCTGACATCTGCCACAACCCCCAAACTCAACCATAACCTCAACAGCTTAACATTTCCTGTATCGCTTCATCAACTGCAATCACCTTTCTACACTCTTCCTCCAAAATAGACATACCTTCTGTGGCATATATATTCACATCTTCTGTTCCATTTCATCTTCTCCACTTGACATTTCATCCTCATGTGAAATCAACCCAGACAAAGCATCCACCACCACATTCCTCGCTACCGGAATGTATTCCACAGCAAAACTATATTCCTGCAATGCAACTACCCACTTGGTGATCCTACCTGCCACAGCCTAAATGCCTTTCTTGTAAACAAATCTCTCCCAAAGGCTTCTGATCCTTTTTAATCTTGAATTCACAGCCCCAAAGAAATGTTCTCATCTTTCTCACTGCCCAATATGTGGCCAAAGCCTCCATCTTAATCACTGAGTACTGAGATTCTGGACCCTTTAGGCGGCGTGAAGTGAACATAATGGTTTTCTCATTATCTCCCTCTCATATGAAAACTGCCTCCAACCCTTTCACACTGGTATCAGTTATCAAAGTAGACTTCTTGTGGGGATCAAAACTCCTCAGATTGGGGGCTGAAGCTAGTTCTAGTTTTATTAACTTGAACTCTTATTCACATTCTTGGTCTCACACAGACTCTGCTCCCTTCTTCAAAAGTCCCCTCATCCTCACACATTTCATGGCAACATCTGGTATAAAAATGATGTAATATTCAGCCATACTAAAGAACTTGAGAAGTTCCTCCTTATTTTGAGGAGCTGACAATCCATTATTTGGTCTAACTAAACTGGCTTTTGGTTTTATACCTCTTGCTGAAAAATCATTCCCAAGATATTCAATGTGGGATTGCCTGAATTTACATTTTTACCTTTTTATTCCAGCCCCCTGAGAACTGTTCTCACTTTTTCATCATGTTCTTCCACATCAGAACCAAAAATAAATACATTGTCTTGATATATCTTGACTCCCTCCAATCCTTTCAAAACCTTTTTTTTTGCCCTTTGAAAAAAACAATGCCACTGACACCAGTCCGAAAGGCATCCTCCTATATTTAAAATTGACAAAAGGTGTTACAAAGATAGAGACATCTTTAGATTCTTCGTCTAGCTCTATCTGGTGGAAGGCCGACTTCAGATCAATGGAAGAAAATGTTCTTGCACCTTGCAATAAAGTCAGCATGTCTGCAATCTTGAGGCTGGGATATTTATCAAACACAACACCTTTGTTCAACGCCCTGAGGTGTACATACAACCTCAAATCTCCATTGCTCTTTCTTTCTGCAACCACCAGAACCAAACCATTCTGTACCCTCTAGTTCCTCCATCACACCTTACTTTTCCAACTTGTCCAACTCTGCCTGCATGTCTGCCTTTACTAGAAATGGCACATTACATATTTTGCCACACACAAGTTGCACACCCTTCCTTATTTTGATCTTGTGTATATACCCTTTAAAAAAAATGAACTTCTTCCTTCACACCAAGGGAAACTCTTCTGTCAATTTTAGGGCAAAATTCTCATCCAGCATCTCATCCTTCACAGATTTCACCAGTTGGCCCAATTCCTTAAATATTATCTGGGGTTATTATTTGGGTCTACCATCACACCTAGATCCCTTTGGCAGAACCAACTCAAGATACAATCTCCTTTTGAAAAAAAAAAATATTTTACCAAACACATATCTTTTTTTGTACTCAATCATGCCTACAAAATAAACTTTCAGTTTGATCGGCTCCCCTCCATAGTCTGATGTCAGGCTTCATTAATGTAACTTTTCCCTCCAGTTTTTGGTTGAAGAACACGTTAGACACTAACGTTATCTTGCCGAATCAAACAATACCCTTGTGCTTTTCCTTTCTATCAGGTTTTCATCAACAGGACTTTTTCTATCCCCTTTCTCAATTAGAAAAACAATTTATCCGCACTCATTTTCCTCATGTTCTACAGCCACTTCTTTGATTTTAGTCTTGCCCTCTTTACTCTTACACTCATTCTGAAAATTGCCTTTCCTTCCACAACTCATGCACACAGCTTTTATTGCTGAACTTTTTGTGTAAAGCTAAGTGATTTTTGTTTCCAAATCTAAAACACCTCCTTTCATCATTAGTCTTTCAGTCTTGAGAAGTCTGCTTTGTTTCACTGCACTAACAACAGGAGTCCTTCTTAATTACATCTATGCTTTTCATTGAGTGTTCAATTTTCTTCGCTGTAATCATCAAGCGAAGGGTTGTCTTTTGCCACAATTTATCAATGGCTTTTTCTACTTTGCACCCCAACATGAATTGGTCTCTTATTCTCTCTTCTACAGTTCTAACAAACTTCCATGATGATGCAAGTTTCTTCAAATCAGTGATGTAATCCTACACAGTTTCACCACCTTTTTGCACACTACTGCTGAAGTGGCACCATTCTAGTATGGTACTAACGTTTGCTAAGTAATGATTGTCCAACATTCTTATGTATACGTCATACTCATTCAACTCTACTGTATCACTGTGGGAAACAGCAGGAAGATGATCAAACACTTCTTGCCCCTTGGGTCCCAACCAATTCAGCATCGTTCTTTAAGGAAATTTGAGCTTGTTCCCTTGGTTTGACGTTTTCTCACATAGCGTCTCACTTGTGAAGCAGTTCCCCTTGTACAGATGTAGGAGCACTCCTCACTCCTTAATTTGCAGCACTTCTTGTGCTAGCTCACGTTTACTCATGTGGGGACTCAGAGAATGGCAGCTCAAGAGAAATCATCATGAGAGCCATAAATGATCACAGCTTGAGGAGGCACGGGGTGGCACAGGACAGCATGATGATGCTTGAAAGATGAGGTGGAGCCAATTTATCTTACTGTAAATTCTTTAAAGTGACTCTCAATGAACACACACTCCCATCTTATAGCATGTCGTGACTTCTCAAATTCTTGCAGTGCACACACTTTCCAAAGAGTGCACATTTGATGTTGAGTGGGTTTCTCCAGCTCTCCTCCTGCTTTTCTCTTCCATAAATAAATTATTTTCCTTGTCACCACTGTTAAAAAGGTGATGTCTCCACCACAGAAAAGTCACCACCATGTACAGCATTGAAGGAAGATTTATTGAAATACAAGCTCGAAAAGAACCATCGCAGCCATCTTCTTCAAGCCAAGCTCCAGTTACAAATCAACCAATAACATTCCCTTGAGAATGTTCCCACATCACCTAGTTCCACTGGAATGTGACATACTCACATTCCATATCAAGCCCCAAGTTACCACTAGGGTGACCACCTGTCCGTAAATATCATGGACCGTCCGTTATTTGGGCCTCACGTCCGTTGTCCTTAAAGAGCACTTTCACACACAGCTTTTGTCTGTAATTCTGCACATTGCTAGGACCCCCTGTGAGAAGCCTAGTTTCTTAAACACTCAAGGGGTCAGCTCGTACTCCTTCTATGAGCTCCGGGGACTGTAGCAGCCCATTCCCGACCTGGCACAGACTACTATTGGCCCATAGTCATTCTGTTTGCCGGCGATTGTAACATACAGAATGATAATGGTCCTCTCTTTGCAGTCACAGCATGTGCTGGGCTTCTTCCTGCTCTACCTAGGGCATCTGCTTTTGTTCAGAGGCTGATGTCACTCCACCAGGGGCCAAGCTCTGGGAGAGGGCTACTCTTGTAGGGCTAAAGGCTCAGACTCCAGAGTCCCTCTGTGCCAGCAGTTTAAAATGAAAACAACAATTTAATTTTAGGTTTTAATGCATCTGTTGAGAGATAGAGTTTTGCCTTGTCGAGTTTTGATTTATCTAAAATTAGTGCAGAGGGATAGTGTTCCTACAGCAAAACACAATGTGTATCATGCAAATCTAAAATAATTTTTTATGTAGATAGTTAAGTGGGTTACTGTTTTTGGCCTCAAGATACTTTTGTTAATTTCAGTTCATAAGATACAATCTAAATAAAGCACAGTGAGCTATGAACAGAGCCACTGGAACTATGTGATTGCGCAACCACAGCGTTTTTCGCATTATTGTGGATTTGCCACATATGCCATATAAACCATCATCTGCTGCATTACCAGCAGATTTTAACAAAAAATTATTTGGTTTCTAGTGCAAACAGTGATGTGTTACCACACAGAACATCCTTTGCAAAAGTTGACTGGCCACTTTTGGCTTGCCCATTACTATATTTGGGTATATTAAACCAGTATTATTGAGGTACAGTCTATGTCCAGAAAGTTTTAACAAATGTAAGAATCAGAAAATAATGAAGTAATATTAACACAAAATATGCTACATTGCGCAGTATCATTTGTCTTTTCATCCCACATAATTTAGTCAAACCTGACGCATAATTTGGCCCTCTCCTGCCACATAGCTCTACTCACCCTGTGTATGAACGAGAATCAAAAAGTAGCATGGAACCTGAAAGGCACGGGTTTCCAATCATATTGTTTTTTCCGTACTCTTTCATTATTCTAAGGCTGTTGAACCACTATGTTATGTTTTAAATCCTTCATTAGTATTTCACCAAACTAAGCACACTTTTCATATCATGCCTGCCAGTGTGGATGACATGTGGCTTCTACATTTTGTAGTCCTCGTTGTGTTAAGCAGGGCCTCTGGAATTATGCTGCAGGGGAGGTCCAAATTATGTGGCTGCGTTGAGCAAATCATGCAACAAGGAAAGCTGAACTATGCTGTGTAATGTGGCACATTTTCTGATATTATTACTGAATTAGTTTGTCATTTTTAAACGTCAACACTGTCTGGGTTTTGGTTGCACCTCATTAGTTCTAGCTTAACATCCAAATATAGCAATAGGCAACAACAAGGAGACCATTCAACCTTTGCAAAAGGCCTTCCACTGTGCCACAACACGTGTCACTGTTTGTTTAGTAACCTTTGAACCGTTTGATCTAAACTCTGCAAATTATACAGCAGATGATGGATTATGTGGCAAATGCAGCAAATCTATAATTATGCAAAAATCATCACAGCTGCACAATTGCAAAATTCCAGAGGCCATGGTCTTAGGTATAATTTCCTATTCACTGATATGCACACTTATGTACCACTGTCTCTGTATAATATGTGTGTGCTATAACTCTCTGGCACCCTACTCTACCCTGCATACTTGGGGAACAGCTGAGTAGCACCACATTTTCAAAGATATGGTGCATTTGAAATGGGATTGAATGGTCTGATATGCAAGTTACAAAGTGAACCCTCACATCATATCTGTTCATTCCTTATTCAACCTCTCTCAGTTCCCTTTTCTCTCTCTGTTCCCTCCTCTCTCCGACCTTGCCATTCGTCTCTGCCTCTCACACCCCCCACACACTTTCTATCAGTTCCTCATACCTTCCTTTTTATATGTCCCCTCTACCTTTTGTTCTCTTTTCAGCCTTCTCTCTGTCACCTTCAGCTGCTTTCTATATCTGTTTTTTTCTGTTTTTGACCCTTTGTGTGGCTCATCTTCTGTTGCCTTCTTTTCTCTTTTCACCATCTGCTCTTTCTCTCAGTTTGAAGGTCCTCGTCTGCTTTCTTCTTCTTTCTCTGTTCATTCTCAGTGTTCAAAACGTCTGTCTCTCCAAGTACACAGCCCTCTCCTCCTTCTCACTATCATTTCTCTTTTTTTCACACACTCTTTTAGTGCTGCTGCCTATAAACTTACAAAGTTTTCGTTCTTCCAAGTAAGTTTAAGCGAAAAGTCAGGACGATACAGATAACAGGTCTTGCTCGCCTGGCTCCCTCCAACCGTCTCCTCGTACTGTCCACATTCCCATCCACAACCTGTTGAGTCTTGTGCCTGCTGGTTTGACAACAAGCACGAGACTCGACAGCACAAGCCCAAAGGCATAAGGCGAGACCCAACAGAAATCTAAGCCTATGTTCAGTAACAGAGCGATACCTCTGACATTATCATTCAGAGTACCTGGGTAGAATTGTTGAAAACTGCCCTTTGTGTTGGCTGTTTAGAGTGTATATATTTTCTAGTTTTTTCATCTTTAATCTGTCCAGCTTTGTGTGAATGCTTGCTCAACGCTCCAAACAATATTTAAAACAAACTAAACATAAAACAACATTGACTTGTACTCCTGTGAGTTGTGTATTTTATAATCGTGCAACATCCTCAGATGTGTCCCTAAAAATGACCTTTTGTCCTAAATTTTTGTCCTGAATGTTGACCGCTTGTCCTGAATTTCTACTGTTACTGTCCTGAATTTTCCTTCTTTTCAGGTGGTCACCCTAGTTACCAGAGTGAGACAACAAATTCAACAAGAAAAACGGTACACTAGTTGTCCTTATGCAAGTAACCAACTGTTCTATAAGTGTATAAATTAAAGGAGAAAGCCAAATGGTCAAATGTTTTTTATAATTGTTAATGTTTTGAACTCACGTGTCAGTAACTGAAGAATATCATCACCAGGACAAGATAGTAAGATAAAACATCCATGGTTGTCTTCCATAATCCTTTAACACTTGAAAACCCTGTGCATCTGTCACTAAATAAATCAACATGATAACTATTACATTTCCCTTCAAAATGGCAATTTACAGGCGGGGAGCAGTCAGTGCAGTGCGGTTAGCAACGAAGAAGTGTACACCTTGAGGGTTTTATTAGACTTCTTGCTTGCCACCAGTGTCAGCAATGACTGCTCCCGGTCCATAAATTACCATTATTACACCTTGCTGTATTTAGTGCTTTTTTGTTCATAAAGTAAAGACATGCCAGCTTTCTTAAACATTAAAAATAGTGGCCATTTGTCAAAAGTTCAACCATGCAATATTGTAGGTTATTCCCTTATGCATTCACCATTCCTGGGTGGGTTTTGTTCTGGGGCATTATTCTGCGAATCTCCGAAGCCCCCTACTCATCTTGTATGGGAATTGAAAGCCCTGGAGGAACTTGTTCTTTTTTAAGTGTTCTGGCATCAATTAATTGGGTGGAGTGGCGGTACCCCTTCAGAACTCTAGAAAGGGTTGACCCAAGTTAAGACTTTATCTCAAACGTTAGATGGTTATATCTATCCCAGTTCAATTGTAGCATTTCCTATTGTGCCGCATGCTGATACAACAGGAGTCAGTATTGCCCCGTGTCTATTCTTTTAGTCCTCCTCACTATCTAACCAATGGCAGATGCAATGGGATCAGTGGATTAGGCTGAAGATGCAGCCTGAATTCTAGAGGCGGTCTCAATTCTGACTGAGGCAATTAAGATATTGGTAGCCCTTAGGTATTAATATGTATTGGGATGCTACCTCTCACACTGTACATTGACCATCACAAGCAATGACTCAGAGAGTGAGGCCTTCTTTGGGGTGGTGAAAGGCCTGACTGAAACATAGCCAACGACATGCTTGCTTACACTGTTGGTTGGTGCTTGTAACATATGGAACGCTACAACTTTCCATGCTAACCAACATTACCCACTGTTTCACCTCTGTGAATGGATATAGAGTGGGACACACTAGAATGTGAGCATGTTGTTGATGGTCTTTACTAATATAAATCACCACAGGCTAATTTCCGTGGGTGCTAAATTTTCTTCCAAATAGAAAACGTGCCCATAAGTATCTTGGGATAGACCCAGAATTAAAAAATATTGGCACCTCTATGGAGTAGTGCAGGTCTGAATACAAGGCTCCTCAGTATTTTTCCATTCATGACACTTGGGGTCAGATTTACAAACATTTTGTGCTGTGGTTGTGCCACTTTTGTGGTGCAGCCACAATGCAAAATGCTAGTAGACATTTACAAAGCCACACCAGGAGCGATTTGCATGACCTTGTAAAGATATGTAATGCAGTGACTTGCGCTGAATTGTTTTACATTTAGTTCTGGGAGGCATTTCATGGGTGGAGCATGGGTGTTCTTGTTCATCCACCCATAGATTTCACACAATCCAGGATTTACAAAGAAATTTAAACCTGGGATTGCTTGAAATCGCTATACATTCGAAAGGATGACATAATGATGGGAAAAATTGTTTTTTTCCTTCGCTATTTCCTCTTTCTATGCATGATGCAAAATGCCGTAAGGGATTGTTTTGTGAAGGAAGGTATTTCTCCGTACACAAAAACAATTCTCCTTGTAATGTAGGCAACCTTGCACCGTGATGCATGTGTGCCTGTGTTGGCTCTAGGCTGTCTGAAGTGCACCAGTGCCATGAGAGAGTAGAAGTGCATCATCTCATAGTAGTTATGACACATTTCTGCTCTCCCGCTTTTACTCAATGTAGTGAAGCAAGTTTCATTGCAGCACTGCTTTGCATGAAAGGTTAGTAAAGTCTGGTCTCTGGTGGGTATCACATGTGTTGAACAGCTCATTGCAAGTGACTCCTAGAAGGCTTTCCTAGCACAAGAATCGAAGTTTGACATTGGACCTGGGCAGTGCTGGCGTGATAATCAGATGGCCCACTGGAACCCTGGTCCAATGCACAGAGGCACATTGCTCTTGCCAACTTCCCCAGTGTGGGTCTACCTTGAAAAGCTGGGACATTTGGAAGAGTGGCATTGTACCTACACTGGATGCTAATTGAACATATACATTCTACTACGCATACAAGCTGCTACTAGGGAATTTTGGCCAGTTCCACAACACCATGATTACTTTCTAGAAGGCTAGTAATCTAAAAGACATCCAAGGATTGGCATTTGACAGAGTCTAGACCAATATTCTCATTCTTCAAATTCCTTCTCAATTGGCTCTACTCAACCCTCTGGTTGCATAAATTCAGTCTTCTTCTCCATACGATGCGCTGTTGGTGCAGAATGCTCATCTGTGACCTCAGACATTCTCTGTGATCACACTGGTATTTTACGATACTAGAAACAGGTATGTTCAACTCTAGCCTCTGTAAATGATATCAAATTACTTCCATCTGACCATATGACATGACATGTCTGAATGTGGGTGTTTTTTCCACCTACAGGTGGTGATGATTGTCAACCTCACTCACCATTGCAAAATCTTGCATCTTGTCCCACTGGTGAAACCCCACAGCCCTGTCCCTGAATGAATGTGTGGCAGGGACGGCTATATGGCCTCTTGTAAACATATCAAACAGTCCTATCTTTTGATGTGCACAGACTCCGTAAATGTAAAGATACTGCTAGTAAAATACGTTTGTGAATAGCAAACAATGATAAACTTACACAAAAGTGTACGTTTAACTTTGTAAATCAGACCCTAGATGTCTTTCTTTGTTCAGATTTGGGAATCATTTTCTAAAGTCCAACAAATACATCCACCTTAATAGGTGTCCTGGTGTCTAATTTCGGTTGTCAATGGATGATTGTTCAATGTAGACTATTATGTCCAACGAGTGGCATGCTTGCATACTGGGCAGTTTTTTTCCTCTACCCATGTCTCATGGGATGTGTGCTGCCCTATGACTGATGAGTATATAAAAAGGGTGGGCTGATGCTTGTTCAGAGGGGATGGACTCTAGGAGGGAGGGATGACAGGTGGGAGAAACTCTTGGATTTGGCTCCATTAAATGTAAGCTCAACATTTTGTTTGTCTGATTGCATTGTTTACACAGTATTGCAAAAAGCGCAGACCTACTTGATGATTGTTCGTGATTGAAGATTGATAGCTTAGGGCTGATATTACAAAACATGTAATTAAGATTCTAACTGTCAGAAAGTGCCCCATTTTGCGCTCTCACCACATCTTTCTGTTAAATTGTATTGCTGTTTTTAGAATCTGTGCACTGCGATACTGCCTCCCTGTGCTGAGTGTAACTGTTCTGACAACTAAAACCTGTAAAAATTGGCTAATCCCTGATTGAAATATTTAAATCTCCTCTCAGGCCATAGTATATGGTATAGAAATTACACCCAAAGCTTGGAAAGTCAAATGGCTTACATCCTACCATTATAGCCTGAAAGCTGTAGTTGAAACCCACAGCCTGATCTATTAGAATAAACCTTATGATGGGGGAAAAACCTTCCTTTTAAGTGTCAGTAGGTGACTGATATGTAAGCCTTCCAGCCCACAAGGCAAGAAGGGAAAAGTGGGACATTTAGAAATCTAAAGGCATATTTACTAATTGTTCATGCAACCCAGGGCATATAGAACATTTCTGGTCTCTCTTTGTGTTGGCGAACTATGAGTTACCTAGTGCCATTGCACCATAGTGTAAGCATGCCTGTGATACATGTAAGATTGTTTTTTGTAGAAAGGGACACCTTTCTACACAAAAACTATCTTTGGAGGCATTTCCACACACTTGGAGAGAGGAAATAATGAGGAGAAGTAAAAATATTTCTCCCCGATTTGCCTCACTAGAGAAGGCGTAGCATTTTGACGCATTTCCAAGTTTATGAGCTTTAGCAAAATTTGGTAACATGCCAAAATTTATGGGTGGATGCATGAAAACTCTCATGCCCCACCCATGGAATGTCTCCCACCTTGAAATGTACGGTAATACAGCACCTACAGCTGGTTGTGTTACATTTTTATTTACAAAGTCAGGCAACGTGTCTCAAATTTCCCTCTTCCGTGGCTTTGTAAATATTACTGAAGCCTTTGCATTGTCCTTCTGTTACTTTGTGTGATACAAGGACAAAGCAAAGCTTGAGACATCTGGGCCTCAATGTACCATCTCCTTACCTGACTGCAGTTGCCCTCCCAGCTATTGACTATAATGAGGGGTGAAAACACATTCCCAGAGAAGAGATGATGGCTTAGGCCTGATGACAGGATGAGCTTAGGTGGAGAGTTTTATACATATCAGCTCATGAAGCACAGCTCGGGAGGTATCAGGATCTTCACTAACCCGAAAGGTACGGAGTTGAAGACTGCATATTCATAATTTAGTGAAAAGGGAGAACTAAAGAAGGGGAAGCCTTTGTTCTTTAGGCCCACGCTTGCCAGTTGGGTGCTAGCTCACTGGGAGTACCAACTAATCAGAACTAGCTTTGTTTAGCTTGGGAGGAAGTGTCTGGGCACACCCCGGACTGGCACTCAAGCTTGATCCAAGGTTAGAAGGTATTTGCTGTCTTGGATTTTCTCTAGGATTGTGAATTCTGGGCCAGTCTGTTCCCACTGGGAACCTTTCCCCATTGGTTAGGGAGTGTCCAGGAGTCACATCCACCCACTAGCTTGTGAAACCTTAAAGCTGGTACCTCACCCACAACTCCTTAGTACATTTTCAGTACCTGTGGAAGAACAGAAGAAGAACTGCATCCACTGTTTAGGACCTGTGATGAGGCCTGAAGGGCTGAACTTGCTTCTACTTGTGCCAAGGATAAGGAAGTGGACTTCAACGGTCATTTGACTGACCCCCTGTATGGCTAAAAGAACACAATAAGCTGCAAGATTGGAACTAAATCTGGACTGGGCCCTGTTGGTAAACTCTGCTGAAGTTAGTTCTGACCCATACATGCTGTCCGTGAGGTCCTCAAACCCTTGACTGTGTTTGACTGGTCTTCTCCAACAATCACTGAAATTTGAGACTTGAAAAACTTTGTGCCCCTCTTCAGATACATTTTGCAACCTTAAGCAACTAAAAGATTTAGGACCTTATTACAAGGCTGGTGGTCCATGACCCGCAAGCCTTGCAGTGACGGTCGGACCACCGCAACTGTAATATTATGACCCTGGTAGTCAGACCTCCGTCCCCGCCGGGAACATGGTTCCTGATGGTATGGTGACGGTCTGAGCTGTGCTCAGCAAGGGCAGAGCTGAGTTCAGTGCCACCTGGCTAATTACATCTCTACTTACCGCCACCCTTTCAATTGCTGTCTGACCACCATGGAAAGATTGGTGGTAAACCACTGCTGGGGACCACAGAGGATCTCCTGCACTGCGCATGCCCATGCTCATGGCATGGCATGGACAGTGCATAGGCCCCCCTGCCCAGCACCCTTGAAATGCGCACTGTCTGCTTTGCACACAGTGCGCATTCCGAGGGTGCTGGGGCCTCCCCCCCCATGCGACGGCATTGGCCTCAGCTCCATGTGCTCTAGTCAGCACAGTGGAAAGCTCCTCTGTGGTCTCCTCAGCATGCGTCTGGCGTTCGACTTGTCTGACTACCAGACTTGTAATGAGGTCCCTAGACTTCCATTTCAGAGACTAAGAGCCTGATATCTATTGCTGGTAAGCATACTCTTTCACAATGGCATTGGAGTATGCTACCACCAGCATAAGGGTCGACCGATCAAATTTAGATGTGGGCGGACCTTTTGTTTAATCAAGGCTGAGACTGGGAGCATTTTTTATTTTCAAAAAGAAAATCCCACTTCAGAATTTTCTTTTTGAAAATGAAAAAAGAAAACAGTTTGGTGCAGGGCTCGGGTCATGATGATGGAGCCTTGCGTCAAACTTCTAAAGCACTGACAGGAGCCGCTGTGACAATGATTCCTGACGTTCGTAATTTCATAATTTTAGAATAGCAACAAGAATTAACTTAATTCCGGCGTAAACGCGTGCTGAGATTTTCAACAAAAGGTGCTCGATCACCCAAGTACTACTGTTTAAATTTTCCCATGTCTTCCGATTATTTCTGATATTATTAACTAATGGAAAGTAATTTTTCCCACAATTTTGAGCTTTTCGGCTATTTTCACAGAGCTTTAAATCTTAAGGCCAATAAAAGTGAAAAAGGACTTAGCTAGTTAAGGATAGTTCCTTTTAAACACGCACACGAGGGTTATAACCTTTCCAAGATGGCGTCGGATTAAGACGTGCATTTGGCAACTCGCTGCTTTTTTCCCAGAAGATCATTTTTTCAAGGCATTTGGGTGAGTTTTCATTACCCTGAAACATAGAAATAGTTTTTTTCTGACATTTGGTCTGCCTTCATTCTAATTTTCCCATAATTATAAGGAATCTGGGGTTTAATTAGCAAATTCTCAAATTATCGGGGTAAATGCATAATATCAGTCTAACAGACATCCAACATACTGTTAAATGACCCCTTTAAGTTCAGATTCGACTTTTTCTTTCAATATCCTTTTAGTTGTATTAGTTGTAATGCTATGTTGGTATTTCTTCATATGTTGTATTTGACAGTAATTTAGGAGACTATCTCTCTTCAAGTCCTAAATTTGATCAAATATTTCTCTTAAAATCCCGACCAATGACCATAATGAAGTGCTGTATAACCATGAATATTATACTGGTATGATTATTTGCCTTTCGCTACTCTCTCGGTGTTCTTTACAATATGTTTACTAAGGCTTAATCATGGTTATGGTCTACTAACAAAACTTAGTTTTGAATGGTTGTTTTGTAGTGCCAGCATTTTTCAAAAATAAGTTACAAATATTTTAAGATATACATTTTTCTCACGGGTGATTTTCAACAGATTATTTTCTTCACAAAAGATTTAATAGTCACAACTAGCCAAATATGGACTAGTACTAATTAATGTTCACTATATCTTATCTTTTTCTCATTTCACAGAAACTAAAAAACTATCTTATCCTTACACATCGGTTCAACAGGGATCTCTAATCACTCTTTTTCACTCTAATAATTTTCTTTCTACACATAGTCCAGGAATTAAAAGAATCGATTGGTCACAGCCCTGCATGTTATATTGCATGCAAAGACCCTATCTATCATTAAACTATTCTTAATAGGTCTACTAGTGACCTTAATCTGTTCATTCTGAATTGATTTCAGCCTTGAGAAAGACCCAGGTGGAAACACCATAGGGGGCGAAACATGTGTTGGCTGCTGCAACTGTCTTACATTCACTTAATCACTCTGGATATATTTATGCATCAATGACTGTTTCTTTTTGGCTCAACTTCTATCTACTGCACTAGAATGGATTCATGAACTTATAAATAAAGACTGTGAACACCAAGTCTATCTATGTGGGTTCTCATTCCTTCATACGGTTTGGATTCTTTTACGAAGGGGTTATGGTCCATATCCCTTACATGTTTGAGTTCCCACATATAACATTTCTCTAAATTGGGCAATCAATCAGGAAGGGAATTTTTTGATCTTTTACATATGATAAGAAACACTTAAAAAGAACTTCATCTTCTGACTCATTTTAAACTAAACTTAATTTCTTCATTGAGGGCCTAACTTTTCAAATGCAATTTGTTGATTAAAAGGATCCTTCTCCTTACTTTAAAAATATTGTACTCCAAGATGTTGTTTCGTTATGCAATTTTCTTTCTAGGACAGCTATGGGCAACCCACAGAAAGCCATCAACCGCTAGCAAACACTTCTCCTAACACTTCTCGGCTTTGACAATGCTCTCTCCATTTGTGCCCCCTTAACATTTCCCAGTACTGCCTAATAACTCTATCCTATACCCTTTGACTCCTTACATCATTTTACCTCTTTACAATTGAAACTATATTCCCTCACCAGGATTCACTTGAGGTTGGTCCTTTAATTATATTTTTTCTTTTTTACTAAACTAACATACTATAACATGTTATGATCATGATGATTTGCATTAAGAATGTGTTCTAATGAAGGTAATTGATGCGCCTACTCAAGGCATCATCAGAGGTTGTTACTTAATATAACTCTGCTGAAGACTCTTCCATTGGGGTATGTGAGGCAGTCCAACTTTTTACTCTGTTTCCCATTACAAGTGGTACTTTTGACTTCTCCTGTTGCTGATGTCTACTGATGATACTTCAAACCTAAGATAATAGAAAAACCATTTATAGTCTTAAGTTGACATTTTTGATACTTGAAATGCAATTGTTTGCGTGGAAGGTGTGCATAGTTGTAAAGACATACACTATCAGAATGAAGGAAATAATTTGCCTAAAATGTAACCAGGTGCAGATCATATTTCCAAACACGTATTCAAATGTTTATTTTAGAACAGTAGAAAGTTCCAAAATGAAAGTTGCAGCTTGGGGAACTCGAGCGGGCATAAACACTGAACGTGGCAACTTTTTATTATCTATACTGATTGATCAGCATTGTAAATATTAAACATACGTTTCCCAGTGTCAACTGCAGTCACCGCCAAAAGAAGGTTCATATTCCTTGTTATCCTTAATTCTGATATTTTTATTAGATTTTTATCTTCTGTTGTTGTGTGGGCATATTCTGCACAGGTACCACAGGCATTTCTCTGTGGAAGTATTTTGCTTTAGCCAACCTACAAGTGGCATGCCGGGAATTACCCCACAAACTAATTTACTTCCTAGACGTTAGATCGCTTGGATCTAGCGGCAGCTCAACTGCAGTTCAAATTGGTATTCAGAGGATTTAGGAATTTGATGCATAAACACCACAGCTGATAAATACTGGTATCTTAGGCTGGTATGTTTGTTTACTACGGTTCGTATACCTCCTGTATACCAATTACTGCATGTTTTGCTTTTTTTTTTTTTTAAGTATTCCCTACACACATTTCCGTATAATTTTTGCTGGTGAAATGTGAGTGGGGAAAATACCATATGTGTGGTTTTCAAATGTAACATGTAATCACGATTCTGGTAAAATCTCTTTCTTAGCTGAATCGGTATTAGCAACAGGATGCAACACAACACCCTGTTCATACATGCTTCCATATTCTCACTAGGTGGTATGGAAGCTAATTATTTGAAAGCTATGTTTGCAGCAGGCCAAGCTGTCCATTGTACCACTCTGACATTTTCCTGAGGGGTTGCAGGCTAGGGGGTTGCTTATGGAGCAGGATGGCCTGCAGTTACTCAACCAAGCCTCCCTGGCACCATTCTCGTCTCTACCTCCTACATTGTGAGACTGGCTTAGTTTTTCTCTCCTCCATGTGCTTACATTAATTCTGTCAAAATCTTGGCGGAATTATTCTCAACATTTCAATTTTGAGGCTAACTCTTCATAGTTGTTACTAGTCACTGCACTATTTATGGTAACCGCTGCATTCATTCTATATTGTTTAACCAAATGCATTATCAGCAGTTCTTGGCATATATTTATTTTGACCTCATGCTTGGATTAGTTTGAGGATTGTGCATGTAAGGTTTAGGTAGGTATTCTTTACACTGAAGTTCAGAAATCATTACTTTTTTTCCTAGCACTGGTTTTACGTGTACTTTTAAATCAATCAATCAATCAATCAATCGGCATTTGTAAAGCACAGCACTGTCACCCTTAAGGGTGTCTGGGCACTGATGGTGCCCAGTCTCCGTCGAACAGTCAGGTCTTTAGTTCCATTCTGAAGTCTGCCAAGGAGGGTGGAGGTCGGAGTTAGGAGAATCAGGTCATTTCAGGTCTTGGTGGCGATGTAGGAGAAGGAGTGCTCCCTGCTGCGGCTATGACAAGTGTACGGTGTGTGGGCGAGGGCAAGAGAGGAGGAGTGCAGGATTCTTGCTGGTAGATGGAAGTTCATTCGATGGTTGATATAGGATGGTCCTTGATTGTGTAGAGCTTTGTAGGCAAGTGTGAGGATATTGATCTCACAACTCTTCTGGCTGCAGAGCCAGTGGTGGTTTCTGAGCTGGGGGTAATGTGGGTCTGTTTGGGAAGGTCCAGGATGAGTATGGCTGCTGCATTGTGTACGGTCTGGATTCTTTTGAGGAGCTGGGTGGAGATGCCTGCATAGAAAGCATTGCCATAGTCGAGGCAGCTGGTGACAAGGGCCTGTGTGACGGTTTTTCTGGTGTTTACTGGGATCCATCTCAAGATTATGTGGAGCATGCAATGGGTGTGGAAGCAACAGGAGGCACTGCGTTGACTTGTCATTTCATGATCAGTTTGTTGTCAAGGGTGATATCTAGGTTGTGTGCATAGTCTGTGTGTGTGTGTGTGTGTGTGTGTTGGTGTGAGTTCTGCTGGTCACTAGCTGTGGTCCCAAGTGGAGGTGCTCTTCCTGAAGATCAGTACTTCTGTCTTGTCAGAGTTGAGTTTGAGGCAGCTGTCTCTCATCCACTTGGCTACATTGGTCATGGCATCGCGGAATTTGGTTTTGGCTTTGGAGGGGGTCCTCAGTGAGGGATAGTATTAGTTGAGTGGTGTCAATGTAGATTATGTTGACTCCGTGAGATCTGATGATGGCTGCAAGGGGGGTCGTATTGGTGTTGAACAGGATGGGGATGAGGGAAGATTCTTGGGGTACATTGCATATGATGTCCTAGAGTTCGGAGGTGAAGGAAGGCAGTGGGATGCTCTGTGTGCGACCTGTAAGGAAAGAGGTGATCCACATGAGGGCGTTTGGCTGTATGCCAATGGTGAACAGTCTGTCGATGTGCGTGTGGTGAAAGATGGTGTCGAACACAGCAGAGAGGAGGTTCAGGTCTACAGTTTTTCTGCACTCAAGGAGAGATCTGATGTCATCTGTGACAGCGATCATCGCGGTCTCAGTGCTGTGGTTGGCACGGGAACCTGATTGCGAGGCATCAAAAAGGTGGTTTTGCTCCAGGTGTTTGGTGAGTTGTTGGTTAATGGCTTTCACGAGTACTCTGGCTGGGTATGGGAGCAGGTAAATCGGTAGATCATTTTTTAGATCACGGCAGTCGACAAAGGGTTTCTTTAGGAGAGGTGTGACCTCTGCACGTTTCCATCTGTCCAGGAACGCTGCAATGGAGATGGAGGTGTTGATGATGCTGGTAAGGTCAGTAGTGATTGGGATGGTTCAGAAGTTGTAGAGTCAGTAAGGGCAGGGGTCGGTGGACACACTGGAGTGGATGGAAGACATGATGGCCGTGCTGGTCTGAGTGGTGAACGGAGACCAGGTGGTGATAATTCGGCTTGGGTGCATTGGTTGGTTGAGGTTGAGAGATGTGGGTTAGGGGTCGAAATTGTTGTAGATGGGAGCGATCTTAGTGTGGAAGTATTCTGAGAGGTAGTTGCAGAATTCTTGGGAGGGGTGAATGGTATTCTCTGTGGCTGTCGGGTTGGAGAATTTCTTGACTATTTTGAAGAGTTCCTTTGTGTGGATGGCTGCCATGTTGATGCAGGGTGTGATGGGTGCTTTTATGGCTTCCTTGATGCGTATGTGGTATTTGCTGAGGGCTGCTTTATGGTGGCTCTGTGAGCGGGGTTCCTTGTGGTACGCCATCATTTCTCAAGTTGGTAGCAGTTGAGCTTGATGGTTATGAGCTCTGGGGTGTACCAGCTGGAGTGTTTTGAGGTTTTGCAGATTTTTTCTGGTTTCAGCGGGGCGACTCTGTTGGCATAGTTGGTGATTCATGCAGAGAAGTTCTGGATGGCTTGGTCAAGGTCTGAAGATGCTTCGGGTTGGGTGGTACTGAGGGTCTGTGCCCACTGTGTCTCAGTTACATTGCTTCATCTACAGTGGGGAGAAGTGTGATGCTTGGAGATGGAGTGCTGACCGTCAGAAATCATAAAGTGGACGATGGGGTGGTCAGTCTAGGTGAGTTCTGTGACATGGCTGAATTTGTTTCTGTCACTGGCGGTGATGATTGCATCGTGAGTGTGACCGGCTTTGTGCATGGGTTCAGTAACCAATGGAGTGAGGCCACTGATGTTCAGGTTCTCGAGAAGGGTGATTGAGTTGGTATTGTTGGGTTCGTTGATGTGAAAATTGAGGTCTCCAAGTAGGACATAGTGGTAAGATCCAACTCTAATGGTGCGATGGGGTTAGAGATGGCATCGCAAAAAGGTGGTTGTGGTCCCAGGGATCTGTCTACGAGGATGCCTCTTATCCTGGTCTTGGTGTCAGTCTGTAGTTGGAAGTTCCATAAGAGGTGTGGGTCTTCATCGGTGATGGTGCATTGGATGGTTACTTTGAAAGTGACGATGATGCCCTCACCAAATTTGTTGGGGCCGTCTTGGTGTATCATCTTGGAGCCATCAGGAGGTGCGGTGGCGATGCCAGAGGTCAAGGAGAGGTTGAACCAGGTTTTGGTGATGAAGGCAAGGGAAGGTCAGAATTCGCAGAGAGGTTAAGACAGGTTTTGGTGATGAAGGCAAGGGGAGAGGGTGGTGATGTTGTCGCAGATTTTTGGAGTGTGCTTGAAAAGAGATAGGGCATTGAGCAGAATGCATTGGAGTGGTTCTGTGTTGTTTGTGGCCTTGTGGGAGGATGTGGCGCAGGGTTATGTGTGGGCTGCTAGACCTGTCTTGCATGAGAAGTGGCAGCAGGTGAAGGGTTCTTTGGTTTATTGAAGGGAAGACATGTGGCAGCAGTTGTACAGGTGACCAGGGTCCCGGGCCAGGAGCTCCTTGGTGTAGTTGCGGCAGATGTTGTGAGGGCATTAGGCCCTGGCGCTGGAGGTGGTTCCAGTGTGGATGGACACAGACAGGGTTGCGTTTATCACAAAGGTGGCTGGGATGCGCTGTGGCCGCCATTAAGTAAGTCCTAAAGGGAGGACGGGGCACTGGGTCGTGAGAGGTGGGAAACAGCGGGAGGAGGGAAATGACGTGAAGAGAGGATAAGGAGCAGAAAGGTAAGCTGGAGGAAAAACGAGTAGAAGAGAGAGAAAAGGAGCAGAAAAACTAGCAGAAGAGAGGGAAAAGAGGCAAAAAACAAGCAGAAGAGAGGGAAAAGGGGCAGAAAAATGAGCAGAAGAGAGGGAAAATGAAGAAGAAAAACAAGCAGAAAAGAGGGAAAGATAAGAGGGAAGAACTAGCAGAAAAGCAATCAGAAGAGAGGGAAAAAGGAGCAGAAAAATTAGCAGAGGATTGGGAAAAGGAGCAGAAAAACGATCAAGAGTGAAGCAGTGGAGGAACCACCACGGCAGTAGAGGGTGGCTGCAGGCAAGCTGGACAGGAGACTGTCATGTGGGAAGCTGGAGGGAGGAACAAGCGACACAATTCCAGAAGTCTCTCATATTCTTCTTCTTGAGGGATTCTGTCCACTTACTCCAAAAGCAATCCTGTTGTTGCATAATAAAGCGTCTTTTTATATGCATTAACTCTTCATAAAGAAACTTAATTTTTTTATTCCTCCATGGGTGTCGATCAATAAATGGATTTCGAGTCAAATTATATATTGTTTTCTCCGTTTTTGCTCTCTATTTTCTCTCTAATTGCAGACAACCTCTACTAAATCTTTGCTTATGGTGTTGATTATATTTATACCCACTTAAACTGGACAGCTTACATATCAATTCACCGTGCCAGGCTATGTAATTAGTACCTTCTTTAACATTGCATAATTCCGTCTATGTGAATAAAGTTAGCAGCTGCATGCTTTGCGAAAACTAACAGATTGTGCCATTTTTTTCCACTTCCAATTATCAATTCTGAAGATGGCAACTCTGTTTTGGGAATTGTGCCATCTGAGAATACAGTATAAAGGCTGGTGACTAATAAGACGTTATACTTCTAGGCATTCGGATTCAGAGTATAACATAATTAAAAAAATACAGGCCTGATTCACAAAGGTAAACTTAAACAGTTTTGGGTACATTTTCTTTTTCCTTTGGTATCCACAAACTACGAGTTAATAATATGCTTACAACTGCGGAGACTCAGCAGTCCGGGGTAAGAACTCAACACAGAAAAGTATAGATCTTCCTATCTTTTTTGTGTGGAGTTCTCTGTCCCCACTGCTGAGTCATCACAGTAGTAAACATACTATAACATTGCAGTTTGTGAATACCACAAAAAAGTAAACTTACACAAAAGTATACCTCTACCTTTGTGAATCAGGCCCGATGTCTTCATCTATTCTACCATATAAAATAGAACATATCTTCAATATTATGTGGCATAGCTTAGTCAACAACATTGCGGAGGGGGTGGTGACAGTCTGATATTTCCCAAAAAGTAACGCGGTGTACCCAACTAAAAAGATAAAGATCCAGATTT
Organism: Pleurodeles waltl; assembly: GCF_031143425.1. Taxonomy (NCBI): domain Eukaryota; kingdom Metazoa; phylum Chordata; class Amphibia; order Caudata; family Salamandridae; genus Pleurodeles; species Pleurodeles waltl. The sequence continues at coordinate 858,764,390 of NC_090450.1, read as the reverse complement.
ATGTACACTTTTTGCAACACAGCGCCGCAAGTTGCTGCTCTGCTCTGCTGCTCTGCGTGGCTTTAATGGGAGAAAGCAGAACACCATCTTATCGATTAAGATACAGTGTTGTTATGGTCATTCACTGCGCTGGTGAACTTTTGGCTGGCATGTTCCAACCCAGACTCATTTGTGCTATAGTATAAGAGTGTCTTCGTTGAGTGAAGCATATTTTTAGTATTGGAAAGGGTCCCGTCCAGAACAAAAGCTATGCTTTAATGCATTTATCACTTTGCATGTGTGCTGTAGAATGCAGCACACATGCAAAAGAGGGAAAAACGAAAAAAATAAAAAGGAAGTGCAAGATTTTGGGGCAAATCCCTGTCTGCAATTCTTTGGAGATAGGGATTTATGTGAAACCCGTTGGAATCCACATGCACCTGGTAACGCGTCCAGTCTTTATAAATTACTTGTACTTGGACACGCTGGAGGTCGGTGAACCTTTTAGCCGAGTTGGGCTCTCCTCATCCAAGAATAGTCGGATCACTCAAATCAATAACCAATAACCATTGTAATCAATACCCAATACTTAATCAATAGATCAAGTGACACATTAGAAATCAATAACAATCAGTATTTGACACACCATGACCTTTCAGTCATGAATAACCACACCAGTTTATTAAAAGTTAATGAGTTTATTTCCCTATATTAACAAAGCTAGCATGATATAAGTGAGTCTCAAAATCAAATGATATATGTATACGAACATTACTAGCTGTCCATAGCGACGGAAGAAGCGCAATCTACGCAAAATCTGGATTATAATGCACTCAGTTATAGCAATGCAAATCACTAATATAAGCAATTGAATTTGACTAATTTCATACATCGGTCAGCATAACAAGATTTCAATTTAGCATGGTGCATCAAGTGAATATCTCAACTAACCTCTAATTAGCATTGGCATGTGGGGCCTCATGCAAAACGAATTTAGTCAACACAAATTTAGAAAACTTCTAGCTTGGGCCCTATCAAAATAAGCAGTTGGTACCTAGGAAGGAAAACACAATGCATAATACAATTATCCTTTCATATTTACCAAATACAATCAGCATTCAAGAAAAGTCTTCGTCCTTCAGGTACCGGGGGGGGGGCAAAGTTAAGAGCAAGTTTCCTTGCAGCAGCAAGGAGAATGGGGCAAAAGTTACTGCCTGGGCAGGACGGGGCAAAATTAAAGTTAAAGTCTCTAGGGTGAGAATTCTCAAAGTCTCTTTCTCTGTAATAGAGAAAAGGGCATCAAGATGTCGTCTAAGATGGCTTCTTGAATCAGGCTTCAAAATGGCATCAAAGAAAATGGCTGACTTCTCTTTGTCCGGTGGGTTTAAGTAAGAAACATTCCAAATGCTTCAGGGTCTTCCATTGGAGGGTTCATAGGGTGGCTTCAATTTGACCAATGAATAGTGTCTTTCTCCTAGTACTCATTTATGCATAAGGTGTCCTTGGAGCCTTGGAACACAAGTTGCAACAAAGTTTGCAAATTATTTAGGTATCAGTGCTTTTATTGTCCGCACCTGCAGAAACTGACCTTGCTTAAAAGGGATGAAACCAGCCTAGCACGAAACCTTGAGATAAGTGTATTAGTCATCTCTACTGGAAAAATACAACCTTAAAGTAAAATAGTATGTCTTTGTTAATACAAGTGAAAACCACGCAGTTAAATTTGAGACCAGGCAACTAGGCCAAAGCCTCTGCTAAATTTAAGCTAAGCATATAACAGTTTCGACAAGAAAATCATAGAATACATTTGCAATTATGACGGACTATTACATTGTCAATTCTTCATGATTAATTAAGCCCGTTTATAATAATGGCGAACTACCCCGTGGGCACAATTTCCCACGTATATTATTTTTCTTTGCTAAAATCACACTACCTTATACGATTTTGGTTACATGATAGATGAATATTTGTTAGTCCTTCTTTTTCTGCGTCATCACACCTTGTAAGGAACGTCACCTTGACACAAAGTAATGCAAAGCAGTGCAGTGTGCAACTTTGCATTAACATTGGGTGCAATATAACGTAAACAGTGATTTGCATGGAATAGTAAATACCACTACTACATGTTGTGTTGGGTTTACATTAAAAAACTAATGCAAGAGACCAAAGTGATTTTAAATCCGGGCCTGGGTGTGGTCCGGTGTCATGGGATGGGAATAATGGACAGGGACAATAGTTTTGTGTTAGGACATTCTTGGCAGCAATAATAAATATAAAGCTGTAAGCCACAATGCAAGTTAGCAATCAGGCCCTTAGAGTGTCTCAAATTTCTGTATACAATCACTAATGTTTTTTAGAATGTAACCAAAATGCATGACAGTATACTTATAGTCGGATACCGACATGACAAATGAAATCTATATTAATTATTTTGCTCTGATCTGAAACTAATGAGACCTTTGTATGATCTAGTTTACATACATACCAAACATACCATCTGTACATTCATCGAATGATAACTCTTCCGGTTTCTGTACACCTGTTCACTCCTGTGGGGGGGACCAAAGCCACATGGGTCCCATCAATGGCACCTATGATGCTGGGGATGTGTCCCAGGGCATGGAAATCACCTTTCACTGTAGGCAAATCCTCCACCTGAGGAAAAACGATGTAGCTCCGCATGTGTTTCAGAAGGGCAGACAACACTCTGGACAATACGTTGGAAAACATAGGCTGGGACATCCCTGATGCTATGGCCACTGTTGTTTGAAAAGACCCACTTGCAAGGAAATGGAGCACTGACAGCACCTGCACTTGAGGGGGGATTCCTGTGGGATGGTGGATTGCTGACATTAGGTCTGGCTCCAACTGGGTACACAGTTCCTGGATTGTGGCACGGTCAAGTCTGTATGTGATAATCACATGTCGCTCCTCCATTGTCGACAGGTCCACCAACGGTCGGTACACCGGAGGGTGCCGCCATCTCCTCACATGTCCCAGCGGACGGTGCCTATGAAGGACAACAGCGAACACAGAGTCAAACAACTCAGAGGTACGTACTCACAGTTTACACAGAACACCATTCATACACAAAAGGTGGCCTGTATGTGTGTTGACTCTAGGCCTAGGTATGTGTGACGCAGTTGAAAATGAAGCCATGTGGGCCCCTGAAATGGCGGCTGCCTGACCTGTAAGGTGGGACAATGAGATGTGAGGTAACTGCGCTGGCGTTGTACACCGACGCGGTAGGAGGTCGAAGACCGCTGCACAATGCTTCATTGGTTAACATTGGACCCTATGGGTCCCAGGAGCCAATGACGATGTACGCCGGGGGTGACGGTACGCACCGCCGCGGACGTGACCGCCATTTTCTATCTGTTCAATCACTCGATACCTGATCTTCGACAGGAGAGGACCTACACTGCAAGTGCTGCTGTGACCTCGGTCTGGAAGAGACAATGGCTCGAGTGTCTGGGGAAAGGGCCCCTGCCTTCACATCGGAGGAGTTGGAAAAACTCGTGGATGGGGTCCACCTCCAGTACACGCTACTCTACGGTCCTCCAGACAAACAGGTAAGTACATAGGGAGCATGTTGTATGGGCTATGCCTGTGTGGAGAGGGCTGGATGTAAGAAGGAAGGGGGGAGAGTGCTGCGTGCATGAAAGACGGTGAATGCATGTGCCACATGGCAGGGGTAGGGATGGGGGCCAATCAGTTTGATGGTGCAGTTGGTAATAACTTCTATTTTTCCCCTGTACATTTCATGTAGGTCAGCGCCCACCAGAAAAAAGATATTTGGCGTGCCATCGCCAAGGACGTCCGGACCCTGGGGGTCTACCACAGACGGAGCACCCACTGCCGGAAAAGATGGGAGGACATTTGCCGCTGGAGCAAGAAGATGGCGGAGGCTCAGCTGGGGATTGCCTCCCAACGTGGGAGGGGTGCCCGTTGCACCATGACCCCCCTGATGTTCAGGATCCTGGCGGTGGCCTACCCGGAGTTGGATGGGCGCTTGAGGGCATCACAGCAGCCACAAGGGGGTGAGTACACTCTCATTCTGCTGACTTTGCGCGCAGTGGAGGTGTCTGGGTGGGGGAGGTGGGCTGTGGGTTTCCCCGAGCCAAGGTGAGTTCCGTAGGCAAGGCCCCTCCATAAGGAAGGCCATGTGGCACCCCAGCCCACCTCTGAAGAGTGCCAAGTACACCTAGTCATGCCCCTGTGTCATCTATGTGTGCAGTTGTCGTCCATAGCCTTGTAGGCCATTTCCCAGGAATTGAACAGTGGATCCCAAGAGCGCGCCGTAGTGCAGGGGGCTTCTGTGTCTGTCGTGTCCACCAACGGTAGCGGTAATGCATGCACTCAGCATGTCTTTCTTCTGTCGTCCCCCCCTTTTTGTGGTCTCCCTGTTCTTGTGTGCATTAGCATCATCAGGCGGAGGAGCAGTGGCACCGCAGCAGGAGGGAGCTGCATCCCACATGGCCATGGAGGGCCACACTACGGACTCGGAGTTCACCAGTGGGACAGAGGGCGAGGGGAGCTCCACGGCGGGGACAGGAGCTGACACCAGTGACACGGACTCGTCCTCTGATGGGAGCTCCCTTGTGGTCGCGGCAACATCTGTGCCACCCCCATCTACAGGTACAGCAGCCACCCCCCCTTCCAGCACCGCCCTCCCAGCAGCCCCTCAGCCTTCACCCCGTGCCCGCTCACCCTCACTGTTTGGCAGTCTACCATTTTGAATGCCATCCAGGGTGTAGAAAGGCAGTTGCAACAAACCAATGCATTCCTGGAGGGCATTCATTCTGGTCAGGCGGCCCTTCAGCGAGCTTTTCAGACTCTGGCCGCAGCACTGATGGCAGCCATTGTCCCTGTGTCTAGCCTCCCCCTCCAACTTCCTCCACCCCGACCCAATCCCCTGTACCTCAGCCTATCCCAAGCACACCTACAGACCAGCATGCACACGTCAACACACAAGGGAAGCTCAGGCAAACATAAGCACCACACATCCCACAGGCACTCACGCAAGCATCACACACATGCAGACACACCAACATCCACTGCCTCCACTGTGTCCCCCTCCTCCTCGTCTCCCTCCTCCCTCCCAGTCTCGTCTACACTCACACCTGCATGCACTACCTCTACAGCCAGTATGTCCCTCTCCAGCACACCCACCACCACACCCCGCTCACGTGCAGTCTCCACCCCCACTACCATTCACACATCCCCTGTGTCCTCTCCCAGTGTGTCTGTGACACCCCCTCCCAAGATACACAAACGCAGGCACACACCCACCCAACAGCCATCCACCTCACGACAGCCTCCAGCACATGCACCTTCACCCAAAGTCAGCAAACGTACACCTCCTACAACCACCACCTCTTCCTCCACTCCCAAACCCCCTACAGCTACCCGTCCCAGTGTGTCACAAAAACTTTTCCTGTCCAACCTTGACTTCTTTCCCACACCTCCCCCACCCCGTCAGTCTCCTAGGTCCCGAACTAGCACCTCAGCCACAACATCTCCGGGACCAGTGGTGCCTGTAGTCACTGGAATCTGGAGTGCAGGTTTAATTACTGAAGCATGCTATAAGACTACTTATTGATCCAAAACATTCTAGGGTTGGAGCTGTATTTCAACATTATACCTAAAACCTAGGGCAAGATTCTACTGAACAGATTTAAGTTTGGAATAATAGGGGGCGTAGCTAGGTGCCGGCTAAGATGGCCACGAAATAGAGGAGCTCCGCAGCCGCCAGTTAAAACCCCTAACATCTGCACAACATCCTGACTGCATCCATGATTGTTGGCATCCGCAGCGTCACCTGACCCCCGCCCCGATTGTTTGTGGACTGAGTGGCGACCCCGCGCACTGTTCTCAGGGGAGAACTTGACCATCAGCCCTGCAGCACAAACCCAACAAGATGATGGATGCTACTCAGGTGGCCTAGTGAAGTAGGTGAGGGAAACCCTTGGGGCGGCGGTGAAGAGAGGATGTCCCCCTACATCTGCCCTCCCTTTCTGAGGGAGGTGCCGACCCAACAACAGCTGTGGTCGAGAGCCCAGATGATCAACTCGTGACAGACAGGAGGCCTGCAAAATCACTGCAGACCGACATGGCGTGCAACTCGGATTTGGGTCACGGGCTGGGCCTGGAGAAGCAGAGGATGTGAGAGTGCCACTGCACATAGAGCACACAGTGCGGCCATGTGGGGAGTGTGATCAGGACCCATGGGTCAGGCGACATTGGAGTGAAGGACCGCTCGCACTATGGTGGGGAAGGGCTAACCTTTTCCTCTTTCCCCTGAGGTGGGTGACTGACCTCCAAATAAAACAAAGAAGAACACTTTTGAACCTGGTGGAGGGGGGCATGTACATTAAAGACCAGTTGTGGCAGTGGGGCCTGAGGTGGCCCAGATTGGAGGCTGAGACTGCAGACTGGGCCTAGGGGAAAAATGAAACAAGGGAGGCCATGGTGGTGAGGGGACCACAGAGGGGAGGGGCAGCCCTAGAGAGGTACGGGTTCCTCATGCTCCTGCCCCTTCTGCTCACTATGACGGGTGACCAGAAACTAACCTGCCTCGTATAAACAGAGACAGTAGATGTAAAGAGGCCAGAGTGGATGTGGAAGTGAGGGTCCCTTCAGCACCCATTGGCTGTTTGTGCAGGTAGAGGTGAGTGGGGCTCTCTGTTTTTTTCCCTCTCTCCTTCATGTGGTGCGCTCATGTTGTGGACCCCTGGGGACTCCTAAAGCAAACAGACATCCTGGACCATGGGCCCCCCGGAGCGAAACCATCATACCTGCAGAGAAACACATTGCCTACCTGCACTGGCTGTCAAGGAAGAAGCTGACTGACCCTTAAGGAGAGCCCCACACTAAATTACATGAAAACCATTGTTGGTCCAACTTGGCCATGCTGCCATGGAATAATCCTGACTTTGTTGACTGCTTCTGACTGTGAGGGACGTGACAACTGAACTTTCTCTGAATATGGTGCGGGCCGAGCGCACACGGACATACAACATAACAGCCTTGACAAATGTGCAGTAAAGATGTTCGCTATAGATGATCGGCAGTGTGGGACGGAGGGGAGGAAGTCTGGCAGAGACACACTTCAGGAGCGGGACCCCTCCCTGTGCTTCATAATGGATGTGACTCAGGCCCTGAACGGCACAATTGCACCCATTAGACGCAAAATAGATGCTGTCACTGTGGACGTTAATCTTCTCAGGGCTGACTTTCCTAATATTTCAGAGAAATTGAAGGTGGCAGAGACACATATTAATAGATTGCTATCCACGACGAATCACATGTAAGAGCAAGTGTAGACTTTAACTTAACACAAGAACAGGCAAGGCTGCCAGACTAGAAGACCAAGAGGGCAGGGCCCGAAGGAACAACATAGGTGTGGTCAGGGTCCCGGAGAGAATGGATGCCTGAGTATGGACCTGTTTTTGGAAGATATAATCTTCAAAACACTAAGGTTCAAATTTAGGCAGGGCCTAGCACCACATTAGTATCATTTTTTTACACTAATGTGGCGTTAGGTTCGCAAAAAACGGTGCACCAAATTTACAAAGTGGTGCAATGCACACATTGCGCCACCTTGTAAAACTCTTGTGCCACATGATGCCTGCACCAGGCATAATGTATGCAAGTTGGGTGAAGAAGGCCCAGAAAAATGGTGCAATGGAATCTATGAGATTCCACTGCGCAATTATTCTCATCATTTTTAATGCCTGCTCAGTGCACAAGTTAAATTGAGGCACACTAGTGTTTATAATGGGCCTCTATGTACTTTGCAGGATTAGCACAAACATTTTTGGCGCTAATCAGGCAAAGTATCACAATAGCGTCAGAAATTAGGATGCTATTGATTGGTGGAAGTTCAGGCGGTGGTTAATGTACACAGGTCCTTGGTTGTGTAGAGCCTAGTGTGTGTGGGTCAGCAGCTTGAATTGGTATCTCTTCTGTATGGGGAGCCAGTGGAGTTGCCTGAGGTGCGGCGTGATGTGGGTTCGTCTGGCAAAGGCCAAGGATGAGTCCGGCTGCTGCGTTCTGGATGGTCTGAAGTCTCTGTAGGAGGTACGCAGTGATTCCTACGTAGAAGACATTGTCGTAATCCAGTCGGCTGGTGATGAGGGCCTGTCTCATGGTGGATCTCGTGTAGAGATTGGCACTTGAAGGTCTTACATAGCATGCGCAAAGTGAGGAAGCAGGCAGAGGAGATGGCGTTGATCTGTGATTTCATGGTGAGCTTGTTGTCAATGATGATTCCAAGGTTTCTGGCATGGTTAGAGGGAGTGGGTTAGGGTCATAGGTCTGATGGCCACCAGGAGTCATTCCATGTCTTACTGCTGTTGCCAAAGATCAGTCCTTCCATGTAGTCCTTCAGCTGCACGCAGTTCTTCATCCAATCAGCAATGCTTGTCATGTATCTGTGGAAGCTGGTTCTGGTGGTGGAGGGGTCATTGATGAATGAGAGGATGTGTTGGTTGTCATCTGCGTAGGAAATTATGTTGAGACCATTGGATCTGACAATGTTGATCACTGGGGGGTCATATATGCATTGAAGAGGGTGGGGCTGAGGGATGAGTTCTGTGGGACACCTCAGTCATGTTATTTTTTGTTTGTGGCATAATATTGATCATGGAGCCCAAACCTATCCATCCGGGTGGTATCATCAGGTCTCTGCCGCACCTCAAGGCAAGATAGGTGTTTCTAACATTGAATCCCTCCACCCTGTAATGTGTGCTGCATGAAATAAAAAATAGTATACACAAAACTCTTCAAACAATTCATGTGAACTCTCCCACCCAGCTACTCTGCATTGTGGGTCTTGAAAAACCTAAAAACCCCAACATACAGAGCACCTGTCACCCCAAATATGACATCTATTAATGTGGGTAGGCAAAGTCATTTTTTAGGTAAACGTACAGTGATGTACTGTCGTAAAAGTTAAACAGTCCCCTTGTGTTTTGGTAGCAAAAGCATTGAAGAGGTCATGCATCAACAGTTCCCGTGATTATGAAGTAGTAGTCAATTGGCATTCCACCCATGGGGCCCCCACAATCCAACCCACCCATACTATTTGAGTCTAGTCCATCACAGTACCTCCTTTCCTGTGCCCTGATCACCCTAGAGAGTCTCTCCGAGGTCGCCGCCTATGTGTCCTGCTGGGAGGGCCACAGTTGCTGCTGTTTCTCCATTGTCAGGGAGAACACCGGCTCCAGGGTCGCCATGGACTTGTTCAGTTCTGCAAGACTATGCTCTGCCTCCCTTTCACTTGCCCACACTCCCGCATCTACCGAAGCAGGAGTGGAGGATGCTCCTTCTCTAACGGTGCAGCAAAAACCTGGACCTCTGGACCATCACCTCACTTCTGTAATTCCTCAAGACCTGGCTGTTCGAATAAGCCTCTGGGACCTACAAGTGCCTAGACACCCTATTGGGTGATTGGCCACACATTATAAATGCTGATTGATTGATATAAAGGAACATGCCACAGACATCATAATATTGGAGGAGACGCAGGTCCACCAGGCTACACCACTGATTCCAGGGGTGAGGGGATCCTCCTTAAAAATTCACTACCCTTTACTCCTCACAAAATGTGGCTGGACCCTAGTGGCTGCTAAGTTGCAGTGACAGGGATGTGGGAGGATCTGACGCTCAACTTATGCTCCCTGTATGTCCCACCACAACTTCATGGGATGACTCTCCCGGACCTCGTGGGTTACTCTTGGAAATTCCGGAGGTGATCCTGATACTAGGAGGGGACATGAATGCAGTGATGAACTCAGAAGTAGACAGGGCGAGCGCTGCCAAGGAAGGGGGAGTGGGTGGACTACAGCCCCAATTTATAACAGCACTAGGCCTCATAGACTTGTGGAGGGAGCACAACTGCCAGTGCAGGCACTACACGTATTTCTCACCTGCGCATAAAAGTTTCTCTTGTATAGATAAAATGTTTATGCAAAATGTAAATACCTTTAGATTTAGATTTAGGTCGGCAAGACATCATGTGAGAGGTATACCTGATCACTCCCCAGCTGAAGTCCTCCTGACAGGCCCAGCCAGGAACAACACTATGCTACAGAAAATAGAATATGAATTCAGAATTCTCACCTTTCATTAACATAATCTGCATCATGTTTGAGCACTTACATTCAAATTCTCACATCACACCATGTTCTATTGCTCCCAACAATCCTCTCAATCATACTCAGTAATATATTTCTGCTTCTCCTACCACAGCCCATCAGGTCACTCACAGACATCCTCCTACAACAGAAGACAACTATACCTTGCAAACTACAAGACTAAACACCATACTTTAATAGACACTAACACATTCCTCTAGACACATTTAGAGCACAGTCAAACTTGAGACCAGAATCATACTGCACCATATTCCACCATTTCACCCCATGGAGACATTTAACATGTTGTCAAATAACATCCCACCAGTACAGCAGTTCCCCTCCAAACCACAACCCACATCCCTTAAGTATCTCTAAGTGTCTAAGTGCAGCCCTCCTACCATACCCCACAAAACCCTGTCTCACTTCATCAGATCTCACTAAACCATGTGACAATATACCACAATACATTTAGATAATCCACTCCTCCCTAATGACTCTACTGTTTTTTCTTAATGTTGTAACATGGGAATCAACCCCTTGTGTGCTGAGAACAGAATGGTGCCATACTCAGGTATGGTGAGCATGTGCTGAGGATGGCACCATTCTGTCCTAGCACCCACCCACAGGGGAAGCACTGGTGGTCCCCACGTGGCCAACCATCTACTGGCCCTCACCAGGGATGGCAGAGGAAACGCTTTTGCTGCCACCCCTAAACCCCCACTCAGCATCTGATGATGTCAATGCATGCACGGCATGCCAAAGTCATCAGAAGCTGCCAGGGAACTTCCAGCGTGTTGGGAGAGATGATGCATTAAAGGCAAATGCTTCTCCTTGGGCGACAGGGGGATTGTCGAAATTCAGACAGGAGGAAAGTGTTTTTCTTTTCCGCCTGTGTCTGTATTTATTGGATTCATGGTCCACAATTGTTTGGGGAGTGCCCCCTTGAGCCATGGGAGCAAAGTGTTAGTCCATGTTTTGACCCCCTTTGGGGGGTGGGGGTGGGTAGATTAGCCAAAAAAATGGCCAATCTGCTTCTTTAGTGGGTTGAACCCACTAGACACCAGGGATTATTATTTGTTGGTCCATTTCAGGGAGTGACCCCTTAATAAAGGGTTGCTCCCCTTGGGGAATAAAATATCTATTTTGGCCCCTCCCAGGGGCTAGTTTGGCCCCTTTTTTTTAGGTCAATATACCCCTCTGGGGGGTCTTAACTCACTGGACACCAGGGATTAATATTCCATGGATTCATATTCTTTTGTCAATTTCAAGGAGCGACCCTCCCCTGGGGCATAAAATATCCATGTTTTAGGGGTTAATATTCTTTGGTCAAATTCAGGAGGTGACCCCTTGGCAAATGGTTGCTTCCCTGGGGCATAAAATATCTGCGTTTTGGACCCCGCGGGTGTTAGTTCAGCTTTTTTTAGTTCAGCCGATCTGTCCCCCAGCGGGGTCAAGACCCACTAGACAGCAGTGAATATATTTTTGGTCAACTGCGTGGAGCAACCCCTTGGGCAAGGGTCTCTCCCTTTGGGGGGAATTTTGTTGTATTCCAAACCTCTCCCCCATTTTGATGGCCAATCTCCCTCTACGACACCAGGAGTTAAGTGCAATTAGGGCAATTTTGCAAATGTATTTTGGCTGTTTCTGCCCCATATCGGCGATATGTTTAGGCCCATCTGTGGTCTGCTTGTACTGGCATTTTGGCTAGCTGGCTGCGTGTGTACTGGCAGTTGGCTGGCGGTGTGTATGGACTTGCATTTGGCTGGTGGTCTGTGTGGACCAGCGCCTGCCTGGAGGGGTGTGTAGACTGGTGCATGCCTGGTGGTGTGTATAGGCTGGCACCGGCCTGGTGGTGTGTGTTGACTGGCGCTTGCCCGGTGGTGTGTATGGACTGGCACTTGGCTAGCAGTCTGTGTGGACTGAGTCTTGGCTGGTGGAGTTTTTGAACTGGGAATTTTGCTGGCAGTGTGTGTCGACTGGCACCTGGCTGATGGTGGATGTTGACTGGCTTCTGGCTGGCAATGTGCGTGACTAGCATATGGATGGTGATGGGCAGGTTTGATAGTGTTTTATAATGTTAACTCTTTAATTTCTTGTCATCATTTGCATTTGTGATTGTAATGTTTTATTTCTCCTTTTTATTCTAGTGCATAGCTTTTGATTTCCTTCGCTGTGACTCCTGCTTGCTATTTTGGCACTGGTAGATCAGCAGTTTGGGTAGTTGCATGTGTTTGGTAAGAAAAACTTTTTTTTCAGCTGTCCATTCCAAATGAGTATTATTGCCTTGCATTAATTTGTTGTTTGTAAATGGTGTAATAGTACCAGTACATTTATCTTTTGTTTTATTGGGTGTGAAATTCTCCTTAGATTTGTGCAAGATGTGCTTTGTGTTGTTATGTGTGTAATTTTCTTTTATTTTTCCTTTCTAGTGGGATATCATTGGTGCTTGCTGTGTCTGTGCAGATTAGGTGCAAGTATCCTAAGTCTAGCCATCTCTGGCAAGTGAGTGGCATTGTTTTTGAGTATATACGTCTATGTGTGCCTTGTACTGATTGACTTTTCCTTCAGCATAACTATATGAAGTTTACAGTAGGTTTACTTTCTGTTTGAAAAAAGCCACACTTTGTTTATTACTTTTTTTACAGAGTGTTGATTATTGTTGACTTATCTGTCAAGTTACTTTTATTAGTAAGGACTATGGGTAGCCATGGGCTTACCGCTCAGCAGGTTGTTGCATCTGAAGCAGAGTAGGAAGCCCAGGATGCTGGCAGTGAATTTTCTGTCTAAAAAGAATCATCTGATGATGAAGTCACTCTTAGTGTGAATGCAGTGCCTCTTTTAGAAGAGGACAATAGTATGCCGATAGTGCACAAATAAGCATCTGGATTGCAGCCCAGGCTTGAAAGGCTTCCAACTGGAAGTGCTGAACTCTGGTTTGCCCCAAACATGGTACAGCCTATATCGCTTGCCTTTTACTGGTGCCTCAGGGTGTAGAGTAAATACTGAAAGCTTTTTACCAATAAATTGCATTCTGTTGTTTATAGATTATGTATTTTTGAATGGGATTGTTGACGACACTAATTTGTATGCTGAACAGTATTTGAGGGACAACTGTGCTAGACTTAAGCCCCACTCAAGAGCTAGCCGTTGGACTCCCACAAATCTGGATGAGTTGAAGAAGTTCTTTGGTTTAACTTTTTTGATGGGCTTGATAAGGAAGCCTTCACTGTATTCATATTGGTCTACTAGTCCCTTGATGGCAGCAGCTATATTTCCTGCAACCATGAGTTATGATTGGGATTTGCTTCTGCTTTGGATGCTGAATTTTGCTGATACTGTTCCTCGTTGCCACACGATCATCCTGATTGTGACCGTCTTTTTAAGATTCAGCCTCTCCTTGACCACTTTGTAGATACATTTTCAGAGATCTACATTCCAGGAAATGAAATCGCTGTGGATGAGTCTTTGGTTCTATTCAAGAGCTGTTTGGTGTTTAGGCAGTACATTCCTAGCAAGAGGGCACATTATGGAGTTAAGATGCATATTGTTTCTTAGAGTAGTGCTGGATATGTCTATAATTTCAAGGTGTACACTGGTGGGGATTCCACTATTGACCCCACTGGTTGTCTGTCTACTTTAGTAGAAGTAGTTAGTGAGAAATTGTGTGGGAATTGGTAGAGGACTTTGTAACAAAGTTAACAATTTATACTTCTCAAAGATAACTTCTCCACTGGTGTATAATTGTTCAGGGAACTGATCAAAGTGAACAATCCGCTCTCACCATAAAGGTTACTCTAAACAGCTTGTATGTAAAAAGCTTTAGAGTGGATGCATTGCTTTGAGTAGGGATAACTTCTAGCTGTGAAATTTGCAGACAAGAGAGATGTCCACACGCTGACAATCATTCATGATGAAAGTGCTTCACTTGTGAATGTTTGGGGTCAAGTGCGAAGACCTGTGTGCATTTTAGACTACACAAAGCACATGGGTGATGTTGGTAGAGTAGATCAGATGTTGGAGCCTTACACTGCTGTTTGTAAGGCTTACAGTTGGTATAAGAAGTGGGCTATACATTTGTTCCATTTAGCAACCTTCAATGCTTTTGTTGTATTCAATGATTGTTCTTCAGATTCAAAGATGACATTTGTTCACTTTCAGCAGTCTGTGATAGTCAGATATGTTTTAGTGGAGCAGGCAAGTGTTCCTAGAGCTGGAGTTGTGGAGGATGAGGCTAGATTGAAAGATCGCTACTTTCCTGATTACATTCCTCCCACGCCCAAAAAAATGATCACTTTAGGAGATGTAGTGTCTGTGTCCAAAAAGCCTGCTGAAGGAGAGTCATATGTACTGCCCCAAGAGTCTTTCTAATCATGGGCTATATGTTCCTACATATTTTAAATTTTACCACACACAGCAGAGTAATTGGGAGAAAACATGAGTATAAAAGTGAACTGACTGGTCAGCATTGTTTTATATTTTTGGTTCAGACTTCATGGTTTACATTAGTTTTATGTATTTACTTAGAGCCACTGTGTTTGTGGTTATAGTTTTGCATCTACTTCCAATTGGTTTGTGTTTTCTTTTTTGTTAAAAAAAAATGATAGCGGTGTGCATTGACTGGAGCTTGGCTGGCGGTGTGCATAGACTGGCACTTGGCTGCCTTTGGCTGGAGGTGTGCATGGACCAGCGCTTGGCTGGTGGTGTGCTTGAACTGGAGCTTGGCTGGCAGTGTGCATGGACTGGCATTTGGCTGGCAGTGTGCACAGAGTGGCACTGGGCTGGCAGTGTGTGTGAACTGGCGCTTGGCTGGCAGTGTGTGTGGACGGGCACTTGGCTGGCAGTGTGTGTGAGCTAGCATTTAGCTGGCAGTGTATGAGGAGTGACTTTCAGCTGGTCACTACACCCACTGCCAGCTAAATGGCAGTTTACACAAAAGTCAGCCACCAGACGTTTTTGCTGTGTCACTCGTGTGGGCTTAAAAAAGTGATGGGCCCTTGAATGGCGCTGTCTATTGACGTGAGGGTAGTAAAGTGCTGGGCCAGCGTCTTGCAGTGTGATTGGTCTTATGTGTGTCATGAATGAAAGGTGTGCGAATGGCTTTTCAATTATTCACAGGGTATTTCATTTTTATGAAATCTCTTGCTTATAAATTTACGTTTTGAACCTTTACTCACCCTTCTGCCAAATTCAACCAGTATGTGTGTACTTGAGGAATAGATGGATGTGCAGTAATATTTGTCTTTTCTTTCTTTCCCTGCCAGGGTGTACATTGTCTCTACATTGCCTGTTCATGAGTGTTGTAATTTTCTGGGCCTGCAGCTGGCGTTGTGAAAGGTCTTGTGTGTGTCACGTATGAAAGATGTGTGAATTACCTGTAACGTGTTTGGTGCCTTGCCGCAGCTTTACAGTTCATGAACTGTGAGTCTCCGGTTCAGTTTTTTTACATTTCAATTATTAATAGTGTATTTCATTTTTGTGAAATCTCTTGTTAATAAAATGTTACATTTTTAACCTTTCACTTACCCTTGTGCCAAATCGAACCGGCACTATTTGTCTTTTCTGTCTTTTTCTGCCAAGGTGTACATTGTCTCTAAGGAAAATCTATCAACTCTACATATTTTCAGAAACTTAGACACCAGGCAAATACAGTGTGGCATGCCTCTCACCGATCTCAACAAGTTTTTTTAACCACAAGGCCCAGCAAACCTCAAAATGTGACTAAATCACACATTTTCATTGCATTTCTGTGCCATATTCTTCCAGACTCAGAAGGAAATCTCAAAATCCCTAACCCCTAGCATTTCCCCACTTGTCCTTATAAAAATGCTTCCCCACTTGTGTGACTAGGTCTAGTGCCCGCTGCAGGAACTGATCACACTAACATACAAAGGAGTCCTAGAAAAGGGACCCTCCTTGACCTTGGTTTGATGTGTTCTGGTGCAGGCATTAGGCCCAGCCACAAGTGAGGTACCATTTTCATCAGGAGACTTAGAGGAATCCTGGGTTGAAGAAGTTTGTGGCTCTCCACAGATTTCAGAACTTTCCATCACAGAAATGTGAGAAAAATGTGTTTTTTAGTCAAAGTTTGAGGTTTGCAAGGGATTCCGGGTAACAAAATGTGGTGACAGCCATGCAAGTCATCCCATCCTGGGTAACCCCAGATGTCTACTTTAGGAAAATGACCAGGTTGGTTAGGTTTCCCCAGGTCCAGCTGACCTAGGGTCCAAAACCTAGAGCTACCCACATTGGAAGAAGAGGGTCAGTTTTGGGTGAAAAAATGTGCTGCGTCTGTGTTGTGTTTTGGGCTGTTTCCTGTCATGGATACTAGGTCTACCCATACATGTGAGATAAAAAAAATTATTGGGAGACTTGTAGGAGCATAGAATAGAAAAACATTTGTTATTGCCATTTGGATTTTGCTTCATTTGTGCCTTTCAAATGTAAGCCAGTGTATAAGAAAAATGACATTTGGAAAAATACCCTCTAAATCATACGCTAGTATAGGTACCCACAAATTCAGGAATGTAGAAATAACCACTGCTCCTAAATTCAATATCTTGTGCTCATTTCAGACATATTTAGGTTTTCTTGATACCCATGGCTTGTTCTGCTATAAGATTTGGTCTATTCTTAGTACTCGATGAAAAACCATTGTATGGTGCAGCTCAGTTGTTTGATCTGAGTACCTTGGGTTCTTGGAGAACCTACAAACCCTATGTATCCCCTCAACCAGAAGGGTCTAGCAAACCTACATGTATGTTGCTTTCGTTAATTAGGCATTGTGACAAAAAGTTACAGATGAAAATGTTGCCACAAACGGCCATTTTTTCCTACTCATTTTCAATATTTATTTATTTCAACAGTTATTTTCCATTGGAAAGTCTTGAGGGATCTACACATTTGACCACTTGCTAAATTTAAAATGTTGTCTGGTTTTCAGAAATGTATAGTTTTTCTGGGTCACCCATGGGTTTCACACTGTTTACCACAGAGAGTATAAAAAAGGGAAAATCGGCTACCTCAGCATATCCCTAAAAGCCAGGAAGATGGTATCTTCAGTACAGTAAACCATTCATGGATGCCATTTTCAGAAAAAAATACTTTTATCTGGAGCACTTTTCCCTATTTTTTTTTTAAACATAAAATGCTATACTTTGCCTATTTTCTCAGTCTCCTCCAAGGGAACTCACAAACCCTGAGTATTTGTAGAATCCCCAGGATGTTGGAAAAGGTACACAAATTTAGTAAGGATAACTTACTAAAAAAAAAGTTATGTAACCCTATGCACAAATTACCCCAAATAGCAAAAAAAAAGGGCTTAGCACTTAGGCGAGGGGATGGGGGGAATTGAAGTCCTAGCAGCAAAGGGGCTAAACCTATGACAATGCTTTTTTCCTATGTTGTACTTATTTATCATTATTGACTAGGGTGAATTAGAAATAAACCAGTATATGGATCTCTAAGTAGAATAACTGATTTGATAATTCAATTGTATTACAGCCAATGATGTCCCCTTGTTAATCAGAGAGCATTATTTTCACTTCTGCTAGTAGGCACCTATCACTGTGCTGTTCTGTGGAGCACCTACTTATTTATTCATACCTTTGTCTCATATTGTCATAACTAAGTATAAATGATTGTTAACTCAGTATATACGATTGCTCATTTTCCGTTTTGTAAGTGAAATGCAAAATCAATTCATCCAAGGAAACCTTTGCACTTTGATTCTATGAGCTTTTGTATTGTTTATGGTGGAAAAAAGGCCACAATATTTATGGTGTAGTGACTAATGACTAAGTAGTATTTTAGTTCTCACTAATGAATCCTTATCTAACTCTTGGTGGCTTACCTCAAACAGCAATAGGTTCTTCCGAGCAAGTCCCTGGATTATGTGTAACACAGATAGCGTAAGAGCGTTACATTTAATACTCGAAGAATGTAAAGATTCAAACAAGTTAAATAAAAAGGCTAAAACTTAACAAAACATGTCAAATCATAAATGTTAGTCCTGACATCTTTGCTGTGGTAATCCCTCAAACCTTTTGCCAGTTTTGCTGAATTTGTGTTTGTTTGCTTTACGACTCGGGGCACTTTATCACTTCTACCCAGTGCTACAATGCCTGTGCCCTCTCCCTAAAACATGGTAAAATTGGTCTACACCTGATTGGCACATTTAATTTACTTGTAAGTCCCTAGGATATTTTACTGCATGTACCGAGGGCCTGTAAATTACATGCTACTAATGGGCTTGCAGCAATTATTGTGCCACCCGCTAAAGTAGAACTTTAACACATGTCTCAGGCCAGCCATTGCAGACTGTAGTACAGTTTTAAATTGTAACTTTGAACTGTCAAAATAAACCTATTGACAGGCCTAAACCTTCCTATTTAATACTTTTAAGTCATACCTAAGGTAGGTCCTAAAGGCTCATAGAGCAGCGTGCAAAATATTTTAAATTTCGTACATGTGGGTTTAAGCTTTACATGTTTTGCTAGTGAAATACTGCTAAAGTTATTTTCCCTACTGTGAGGCCTATCTCGCCCATTGGCTAACACTGGGGTTGCTTTATTATGTTTAATAAGTGATAACTTTTGAATGGGAGCAGATGGAGATATGCTGTTTGGACCGAAATGAAAAGTCAGATTTTAAGTCCTAATTCTGAAAATGGCACATTTAGAAAGTTGGCATTTTCTTGTCCTAACTATTTGGTGCCGCCTGGCAATGTTCTTGGTCACATGACTATAAATGTCTCTACTGTTGAGGTTTGTGTACTCCTCCAAGACACGGTCTAGGTGTGGCAAGATGGGCTATCCTCCTAAAATAACGGGGTGCAGACAGCGACACAAAGGAGACTAGGTGTGGCAGGATGGGCTTTCTTGTTAGGATGGCTGGACGAGGAGCTCTGCACTGCCCATTTGCACTTCAATGGGCTTGGTTTATGCGCACACAAAGAAACCTGACACTAAACTATTGTCACCTCAGACTTCTTGGAGCCTTGACAGGGGGAGGAAAGAACTTTCCAGAACCAGATGTGAGGGAAGGACAGAGGCGGTCATTCTGACCGCGGCGGTCGCCGCCCGCCAAGCGGTTCCCACCGAAAGACCGCACCGCGGTCAAAAGACCGCAGCGGTCATTCCGGCTTTCCCGCTGGGCCGGCAGGCGACCGCCAGAAGACCGCCGGCCGGCCCAGCGGGACAGCCCCTTCAACAATGAAGCCGGCTCGGAATGGAGCCGGCGGAATTGAAGGGGTGCGACGGGTGCAGTGGCACCCGTCGCGATTTTCACTGTCTGCTAAGCAGACAGTGAAAATCTTTGTGGGGCCCTGTTAGGGGGCCCCTGCACTGCCCATGCCAGTGGCATGGGCAGTGCAGGGGCCCCCAGGGGCCCCACGGCACTCGTTCCCGCCATCCTGGTTCCGGCGGTGGACACCTCCAGGAACAGGCTGGCGGTAAGGGGGTCGGGATCCCCATGGCGGTGCTGCAAGCAGCGCCGCCATGGCGGGTTCCCTGCGCCAGTGGGAAACCGGCGGGAGACCACCGGCTCCCCTTTTCCGACCGCGGCTTTACCGCTGCGGTCAGAATCGCCCAGGAAGCACCGCCAGCCTGTTGGCGGTGCTTCCGCCGCACTCCGCCATGGCGGTCATGGACCGCCAAGGTCAGAATGACCGCCAGAATGTCCCCCTATATAGAAAGGCTAGCACCATGTATAGATATTGGACCCTCAGAACAACCCTTCAGTACACTCCTGGACCTATGAAAGATTCAGAAAGACTGTCATTCTTCCAGAAGGACTGCCTTGCTGCTTGAAGGAGAACTGGGCCAGCTCCTTGAGCCCATGGCCACCAGAGAGACTCCAAGGACTAGTTAGATAGCATCTTGTGTAAACTACAGGGGCATAAACCATTGAAGCCTTGAGCCCTGCTACTAGCCTCTGCTTTAGTGAGTCCTAACTCCGACGTGGTGCCCCCCTAGGTCTTTAATTCGTATAAGTGGTGAAGGTGGTACTGTTCCTGTTAACCCTAAAACCTAGGACTTAGAAAATGCTTCAAGAAAAACTGCCTGGAGAACAGACAGAAGACCAGCCAATCTGCTTAAGGTGTCACGACTTAAGCAGTGCTTGAGCCTGGAGTCCACTGAACGAGTGACGAGGTTCTTGTTCTTGAACATTCTGCCTTGGCCCAGGTAGGGGCGACTCTTTCTGGTAGCCACGGTGCTGCAGGAATGCCAAGGGCAGTCCGTGTCCTTCAGAAGTAGTGCCAGAGAGAAAAAAAAAATAAAAAGGGGAAAAAATCTCAAAAAAAGGAAATTCGTGGAACAAAAGCAAAATCAATACGTAGGATACAAGACCAAAAATGAACAGGAAAAAACACTGGAACGAAGCGTAACCAGTATCTCACAAAAGGGAGTAGGAGCGAAGACACCATCCAAACAGAAAGTGTTGCAGCGTAAGGAGAACAAGAATCACAGCCCTTAAATACCCATAAAACAAGAAGCGACCAGCAGGAAGTGAAAGGACACCATATTGGATAGGGAAAGATATATAGAAAGTAATAGACAAGGGACCATAGTGAGTAGGGAACCAAAGCATGCTGGGAAGAGAGGGGGAAAATGGGAAAAAGGAAAAAACATAAAGGGAAGAGCAAACAAGGGCGACAGGAAAGAAGGACAACAATAACAGGAGAGTGGGGGAGACTATGTGGGTTTGCAGGCGTGCCATGCTAAAAAGAAACGAGGCCCCATGCCCAATTTGGGGCCTCTGATAGTGCAGAGGAGACAGGGGACGCGGTGCGTCTGAGTGCCGCGCGCCGCGCCAAAGCCGAATGTTCGGCTCGCACCGTGCAACATAAGGTGCATTTCCAGTCAATGTACCTTTGCGGTAACTTTATCTCATCTCGCAAATTCTCTTCAGTGGCACCTCTTGATGAAGGAATTCAGCCTTGTGGAGCCCACTTTAGCTACAGCCTGCCCCCTCGTACTGCTGGGTATTTTCAAGCTCCAAAACTTTTTTGCAGTTCAAAGGTAGAAATTTTAACAGGCTTGACAACTACCTGTTCCCCATCGATTACAATTACCTCCTCAGCTTGGAAATTCAGCTTTTCCCGTCAGATCATTTCCCATCATCATCAACAGCTTTACCAAGAATTCATCCAGTGATGCCTTGGCATCATGACTCACTCTCAGACACAGCCTGCTGCCTTACCCCAGTGTACTTTACCTTCTCAAGAACTATTCTTCAATAATTTTTCTAAGTTGGAAGGTAAGCTGAGACAGGGCCCAATTCACCACTTGTATCTGACCCATGCTCCATCGTGGTCAGCCTTAACTTTTCACTTTGACCCTGTCTTGCACGACCAATTACCTGCAGCTGGCACTTTGGTTTTCTATCAGCTGTATTTCACGAAAAATGTTTAAAAAAATCATATTTCCGGTTCTACTGATTGGATTTCATTTGTTTTAGGGTCATTTTTCATACTAAACTTTAATATGTTTTTCTAAATCAGTCTGGGATTTTTCTTGTGTTATGTCTTAAGTTTACTACAGTTTTTGTACTGCATAAATACTTTGCACATTGCTTCTAAGTTAACCCTGACACCTTTGGTGCTAAGCTACCATAGGGTTAAGCACATTTTAATTTGGTGAATTTTTGTAGTTCACCCTGACATGGATTGCGTTTATTACTTAAGTGGGGCTTCCAAACCCCACAACTAATAACCCACTTTCTTACAGTATAGGCAATGGATAAAATATAATAACAAAGATGTTTGTAAACAACGTCATAAGACATGCCAAAAGAAAAAATCCATCTTCAGATTAAATGAGCAGGCTTAACCATACTGTCTCTTCCATTGGGGTAGGGCTGACTTCAAGGAGTGTTGGATCAAAGACATAAAGGTGCAGGATGTGGCTTTGGAGGCCAGCTTGATTAAATTGAATAGCTGGTTAAGGTGCCCAGTTGTTTGGCAAGAACCCTTAAGGCAAGGGTCATGCACAGGGATAATTACCCTGAGATGAGGAGCATTAAAATGTTGAGACACTAGTGAGACAAGGTCAAACATGGGTCACACCACAGAAAGGTGTCTTGAAAAGTTGGGATTGATCCTGGTTGCAGGTATGATTCCTATGACTTCAGAAAATTTTGTGAAGAGCTTCTAAAAGGGTGCGCGTATCTTTTGTGCCTCCATACTGGCTTAGGTGGAGGTGAGGATCTGCTCCTATGCTAGCTTTAACAGGAAGAATACTAGTGGCTTGATGAGAAAACAAGGGAATTATGCAGTGCTTAATTTGTAATTAAAAACATGCCAGCTCCCAAAACTCTTCTCTGAAACACTCGGCTCCTGCAATTAAATGTGCGAGCACGGAATACTGAGGCAGCATAATCCTGAAGCCACCTCAGGCCTCTTTCATCCATTTACAGGCACTCTGCCCCTTCAGCTCAATATTGCAGCTTTATGCTTTCTCCCTTTGTAACGCGTTTTGATTTTTCTCTTCCTCGTCTTTCCTATATGTGACTTTTGCTCACAGTAAATGCTTGAGGCAGTAAAATAAGTGCCAGCCCTCAAAAATAAGTGCCAGTGCCCCACACCGGAAACCACTGGCTCAAATTTAGCATTGGAATTATGTCTTAATTCACATTTCATTGATCTGCTGAAATTATTCCATTGCACCCGGGCCCCTCTGTTTTCTGGATGGGATCCACTCCCTTTCCTGGGAATCTTCCTTCTGACAACAAAACTATCACAAGATTCCACGCTTATAAAAAAAATTGTGAACCTCTTTCTAATCTGCGTGGGACGTATTACAAATTTAAGCTTAAATATATTAGGCCTGATTCAAAAATGCATTTGCACATGTAAGATTAGTTTACACATACAATTATAATTTAATGACGGTAAAACCACTTCTACAATATACACTAATGGTTTTCCGTTTAATAACACGTTTTGTACAAAAATAAATGGTTTCAATTTATGAAATTCGGAAGAATACATAGGATTAGATTTTTAACCTGCAGGGTCTTTTCTTTTCTCATCCGT
Source organism: Pleurodeles waltl (assembly GCF_031143425.1). Lineage (NCBI taxonomy): Eukaryota > Metazoa > Chordata > Amphibia > Caudata > Salamandridae > Pleurodeles > Pleurodeles waltl. The sequence goes on along the minus strand of NC_090450.1, from coordinate 858,741,233 downwards.
TGATGTTCCTTCCACAAAGGGAACAAGCAGACAGCTTTCTCATGCATCATGTTTACCAAAGGCGATTCCTCTGAAATGCCCCATTCGAAGTTCCATTTTGAAATGTTTTTCTGCAAAACTCTGAAAATGTAAACGCCCTTATGAAATTGGGCAGCTCTGTTGTACTTGAAAATATTAAGTCTGAATCTTCTGCAGATATTGGGCCAGTTGAATTGGTTTGTGGAGACCCACAAATTACCCTGTATAAGAGAAAGCTTTTGAAATATCTAGCGATTGTTAATGTCTAACTGTTCTATGCTCCTCAACCTTATGATAGGGAGTTGCTTTACATATAAAATGTAAAAGACCGTGATACATATGTTTTTATCCTCAAATGGTACCTCTAAGGAAAGCAAGTTTGACTTCAAATTAAACTTAAATTATAGAAAGAGATTTAAATTGAGGGCTGCTAGGGGGACTCCAAGCCCTTGAGATCAATGTGCCAGGAGGTGCCGATGTGCCTGCAGCACTACAATGCACCGTACGCACTCCTGCTAAACGGGAAGAGATTCCGGTTGGGGGTCACTGGGGGGGGACTATCAGCCCCCGAGATCACTGCGCCAGGAGGCACTGACAAGCCTTCAGTGCTGCAAAGCCCCCAACGCACTCCTGCTGTGCAGGAAGAGATTCCAGTTGGAGGCCAGTGGGGGACTACCAGCCCCAGAGGTCTCCGCACCAGGAGACCCCAACAAGCATGCAGCATTACAAAGAACCCTATGCACTCCCACTGCATGTGAAGAGGTTAAATTTCGGGTCCTCTGGTGGGACTACGAGCCCCAGAGATCTCTGTGTCAGGAGGCGCCGGTGAGCCCACAGTGTTACAAAGTGCCCTATTCACTCCCACTGCGCGGGATGTGCCTGAGTGAAGACTAGGCCAAGAGTGGACCGGTATGCACCCATCAGAGCCTGGAGGAGGCAGGGCAAACCCCCTTGGCCCTGTCCATAAGGTACTTTTGCAGTAACTATTTTTTATTAATCCTTCCTGCCTGGGGTTTTGTTTGCATTCCTCTCATTTGCTAAATTTTTGAATAGTCAACTCCACTTACATTCTGGTAAAAATGGGAAAGAATAAAACTATTGTGGGCCACCTGGTATCTACTCCCTCAGTGAAGGGTGACCGCATGTTAGAAAGGGCCATTAGAGTCATTAGCACTGAGACAGCACACCCCGAGAAAAGATTATTATTAACCATAGATATAGCGCCAGCAGATATTAAAACGAGGCACTTATGGACAACCCGCCTGGAGCCCAGCTCGCTCACAAATTCTAATGCACCAGCCCCTGGCACTGTGGGAGCTTTTATTCCATCTATTTTGGCATCATGTTTAACTTCCAGCCCTCCTTCTACTGTTAGAAAGAAAACTCGCAATAGGCAGAAAGTACCATCTAATAAGAAAACCAGGCATCTCAAACCTGAATTATTAGGTCAGCTCCCACAGTCCCCCGTTCCTTGTTATCCCTGGATGGGTCTATAGGGGATTCGCCCCGAAACAACAATTTTGTTTTGAATGCTTTGTGGAGGTTTGCTGCTTCAAATTCAAATAATTCCTTCATGCAGAATGGCTCACCTCTCATTGGAGCAGCTGGGCCAAAAAGAGTCCCCCTCATTTGAAAACCCAGCAACAAGCCCCTAATGTCTGCCAGGAAGCGGATCTACTTCTCTTTCTCAGTCTGGGTGGTCATGATCCAGCCTGAACAATGCCAGTCTCCCAGCAACGACTGTCGAGGGCAGTTCGGCTCTTAGGCTACACCATGTACCACCTGAGCTAGATCTAATCCGACTAGAAATGGCTACACTCCCAAATTGTTTAAGGCAAAGCAATCGCCAGGTGAGCCTCCACCATATCAAACCTACAATAAATCTCCCTCCTGCTGCCTGTCCTTATGTTATAATCCTCACTAGGGCCTTCTCTTTGTGCAGAGGGCGGTGGAGACTAAATTGGAGCTGCATAGCAAAGTATTGAACTGCCTTCAACGCCCTACGGGGTTTCCCTTCTCTTTTGCTAATGACATTCTACTGACCCATAGAATCGGATGGATTGTGCCCTGTCAAGCTGCCTTTAGGAGAGGATTATGTTATTGTCGACTTCAGATCATCTTCCTTAGTGCAAAGCCTCCTGTTTGGGCCCATGAGTAGTGCTGTGGTAGGGGAAATATAGTTCTGGTCCTGCTAGGCTCCTTTTATAGACAGAGCATCATACCTCAGCAACCAGGACATTTCCTTTCTACAACTCAGTCAGCAGGGGTATTAGCCTCCCTAATTTACCTAAAAACACGCAGTCAGGTGGACTGTGTCTCGATACGACTCTCAGCATAGTGGGTCAGGCTCAGGTACGTCTTTCAACTCGATTTGATGTTCAGTGGATTGACTCCTGAAGGCACACAAACATCTTCTAAAGCACCCTCCTACCCAAGCAGTGTTGTCGATAATGGGGGTACAAAGAATGAGTACTTTCATGTTTGTACTTGCTGCTCTTTTACTCTTTTGAGTTGAAACATTGCCAGCTTGAGGGAAAAGATCACAAATCTGGCCTCGCTTGATTTTATTGTAAATTATGATTTTATTGCCTTGCTGGAAACCTGGGATACTGCTTCACTTTCTTGTGCTGACTTTCCCTGTTATTCTTCCCAGATACCTCTTCAATACGTGGTACAGCCAAGGGCAGTCTTTCCATGTGGGTCAACTTGAACTTGAAGGTTTCAGTCCTGTACATATGGAGTTTTGCCTTTTTAGCCTTATAAATGAAGGGGCAATTAAGTGCTTTTTATTTCTACCCAATTCATTTGTATACTATTTTTTTTATAATAGTGATTTTTTAAACCTAGTTTGAGCACATTTTACACGTTTATTTGCATTCCTAACAAATTTGAAGCCTATAGTTTTTACTGCTAAGTTGGTGGTTAGTTACAAGAGTGAGGGTGTCGTCCGCCCAACACCATTTAGGGTGAAACCCAACAGTAGAGAAGAGAAGCTGGGCAGGTTCCTCATGGAACATGACCTTTCAGATCTTGTTGACTCATCATGTGCAGATGGTGGTTCTCTGGCTTCATTTAGAGGTCAGGGAGGGGTCTCAATGATTGATTATATTTTTGTGATAAGGAATTTTTCATTGTGGTTTTCACCTTGTGCAGTGGCAGCGACATTATGGGGGAGTCACAATGTTCTTTATGCAGTAGGTAATTTTCCAGTTGTGAGAAAACTGGGCTGAATGCAGAAGCCCTCTAACTTTTTTGCCCCAATTTTTCATTTTTTGCTGGTGTTTTCCTGGCTCTGATGGTGCCCTGGGCACTGCTAACCAGTCCCAGGGCCTTTGCTCTGATTAAAATGAGTATGCAAATTAGGTTAATTATAATTGGCAGTATCAACCTACCTTTAAGTCCCTAGTATATGGTAGGGCCTGTAGTTTTAAGGACCTCAGCATAAGGTAGTGCACCCCTAGGTGCACTGCTGAGATGCCCAGTGTCATTTCAAAGGTACGCCTGCCTTGCTGACTGCTTTTAAACTAAAGTTACATGCAAATTCGACTTTGGAATTTAAAGTACTTTCAAAGTCTTAAACTACCCTATTTTTACATACAGGTCACCCCCAAAGATGTGTCCTGTGTGCCTCCAGCGTTAGGTGCAGTGTAGCTATGAGCAGGGACCATATAAAATATGTTTTATAAGCCCTGGTGAGGAAAAATAGCAAAATTTGTTTTTCCCTTATTTTTGTGAATAAGCTCCATAGCCTAAAATAGGGACGCTTTATTTTTAATAAACACATTCTCAAAAAGAGCTAGACCTGTCAAGTGTAGTATCAAACTTAATGTTATAATAAACACAACAACTTGCCACTGTTGAATTTAATATAACCTTTACCATGAAAGAGTTTTAGAACTCTTTCTAAAAGTGAACAAGTTTCAAATATGTAGTTCCCTTCTCTGATTGACCAGCTTCTGGCAGCCTGGCCAGGCTGCCTCAATGAGGTGTGAAGTGGCCTGGGCTGAACACAAAGGAAGTGCCTGGGGAAGGAGATCTGACTCAGCAGATGGTGAAACAGGATTGGCGCAGAGCAGCCAAACTGGTCTTCCAAGGAGGGATGGACATTTTGAGCAGATCAGGACCTCCACATTCCCTTCAAGCCCAGACAACCAGGTGCCCTCTTGATTAGATTAGGGCAGGGCAGGAAAGGGGTGGGTTAAGGAATGTTAGCCACTTCTGTGGCTGGACTCAGCCAGACCTAACCTCCACAATTCAGTTTTCAACCATTTTGGAATTTTTCAGAATGTTGTTGCCTGGGATTGATTTTTGCCACACTTCACAGGAAGTGGTTGTCCAAAAGGGTGGTGACCAGCCTGTGATTGGACAGTCGCCCCCCCCTGCTTTTCAACCCAGGAGCAAGGATACATTTAGAAGAGCTACAACCACACCTCAGATCCTTCAAAGGAACAACATCAGAAGAAGAAGGACTTCCCTCCTGGACACCTCACCTGCAGCTGGACACTGCACTCTGAAGGACTGCACCAGCTACACACTTGGGCTTCACCACAAAAATGACTTTGCGTGGCTTCAACTGTTTCAAGGGACACCCTTCTTGCCACAGATGAAAAATAGCCAACCACAGTCCCCTGCATTAAATCCTGAAGGAACTGACCAGCTGACCACTGTACAGTAGTCATTTTGGGAGTTAGGGTCCTAGCCCTCAAGGAGCAACTCAGAGCTTCTGGTACTTTGGGGTGAGCTGTGGACTCCTGAAGAACCTTCAAAGACCTTCTGGAAGAACTTTTGGAAAAAAAAAAGCTCCATAAAAGGACCGACCCACTGTGGTTAGTCGAGGCGTCTTACCTCAACCGTGACCTGGCCTAACTTGCAGGTTTGTCCAGCTAAAAATCTTTGGAGCCCTAGACTTCCAGGATTTCATCGGAGGCTCCTGGAAAGGTGATCCAACAACCTTGCATCGAAATCGGCTTGCTGTGGAAGGTCAACCGCCGTTGGAAGGAAAAAGTTCCAAAAAAATGACAAAGTCGGAACGTAAAAAGTTGACTGGGACTTCCTGCGCAGCGTATCTGAGGAGGGCTGGAGGGATGTTGGATCAAGATTCAGCTTTGTCCCGGACAAAGATTTCCATCCTGAAAAATCGTCTAAGTGTGAAGGTAGAATTCTTCTCAGAGGTCTCCTGCAATGTGTTTCTGAAGAGGGTTCCAGGGAGGTCGGATCGGATTGGTGTTTGTCCCAATGAAGAAAATCTTCAAGAAAAAGACTAAGGGCCTCATTACGAGTCTGGCAGTCCTGGGACTGCCAGACTTGCAGTGGCTGTCTTACAGCCGGGCTGGTGGTTAAGACCCCATATTACAACTTCAGCGCTTTGGCTGAAGCCAAACCACCGAAACGCCACCCATACAGGCAGGACAGTTGGACCACTGGCCCAGGGGTGAGCACATCCAGCCCGGCAGTAGCCGTAATACTGCCATCGGTATTACGACTCGGCAGACCGCCAGCATTTTCGTGGCGGTCTCACCACTACGAAAATGCTGGCGGTCATGCACCTGGTGACAGAAATCCCTATTTCTGTCGCCGGCGCATACCCACACCTCATGTCACGCATCCCCATGCACCCCCGACTCATCAGCATAAATTCCCACACCCACCTCCAAATTCACACTCATGCACACACACCCCCACCCTTCATCTGCACTCATGCACACACACCCCTTCATCCACACTCATCCACATCCCCCTTTCATCCACACTCATCTACAACCCCTTCGCAAACATTCACACACCTGCCCTCCGCACACACAGACATGTACTCATGCCCACCCATTCAGGAACATATACACGCACACACCCCACACATGCACCCAACACCCCCCCAACCCTCCCTCACAGGTAATCAACTTATCTTTTCCAGTGAGGTGGTTGGCCGGGAGGGGATGGGTTGTGGCGTTTTCCAACACCAGCACCGAACCTCTGTACAAGACTCATAATACGGCAGGCGAAGTCTTGTTGGCGTGGCGGTGCTGGGGGTGGAACCGCCTCTTCAACTCGTTCAACCAGGCCGACGGAGTCAGATTTCCACCCATAAATGGGAGGAAGTCCTTTCATGACTCGTAATATGGCAGTCAGAAGACCGTGTTGACAGTCTGCTGGCTGCAGCGGCTTCGGCAGTCTTAAAAAAAGACTGCCAAAGTCGTAATGAGGGCCTAAGTCCGAAGGTAAACTTTTGACCAATGCCTCCCACTTGCTGTAGTCAGCAGGGCTCCATCGTAGTTGGCCTCAAACTTTGATTTTGCCCTAGTACGACCAGATGACCAGATTTTAGTTTCTAGGCAATTGAAAACATGAATTCTTTAAAAATTCATATCTCTGGTTCCCCTTATCTGATTTGAATCATTTAAGTGTCATTTTAAAGAGAAATATATATTCTATTGTTATAAATTGATGTTGGATTTTTATTGTGTTTTGTGTTTTACTTATTCACTGTTTTGTGATTTTTAAATGTTTTCACACTTGCCTCCTTAGTTAAGCCTTGTCACTCGTTGACAAGCTACCAAGGGTTGAGCTGGGATTAATTTATTGAGTCCTAACTGGACCCAGTAGGGGTTGGTGGCCTATTGCTAAATATAGGTACTTACCGACCGTTACCATTAATCCACTTTCTAACGCCAGTGCCCCAGATTAACAATTTCCTCTTACTCAGCATTCTAGTGATGGTCTCAGGCTTTCATGAAAGAGCCGAGGTTGCACTTGCTACCTGTAGTGTCTTGTACGTTTTGTGATGGAGCCTTTTTGGCTCAAACAGATTCAATAGCAGTGTGATGTAATCGCTAGAATAGAATGCAATGAAAGCTTGGTTTAGAATGTTGGAGTTCACAGGTACATGCAGAAGAATAAAGCCGTGTGAGTAACAGCTCCGTGTATGGAGTAGTCATTTGAGGGTGTCAAGGCTAGAGAGGATGCTACAACTAGCAACAATATAGGGGATAAATAACCAGAAGAAAGACAGTGCTCTTCCAGAGAGTTTACTGTAGTTCAAGCAAATTGTTCATGAGTGCGATTTGTGCCTTCGTCGAAGTGCTGAGTTGGCGGTTGGCATATGTGGAGTTAAAGAGCAACTCCAGTCGGAGTGAAGTATTTGAAGATAAAGAAAGATTTACTAAGAAGTATACGCATTGTTCGTCAGGAAATTTCAACGAAGGCCATACTAAAAGGTACCACGCTGCCACGCAAAATAAAGTTATACATTGTACGGAGATTTAAAGCTGAAGGCGAATACAACCAAGTTTACAAAGTGCAGTGAAAGCTAATCATAACTTGCATAATATTGCTACGAACAGAAGTGCTGCAAGGCGGAGATCAACCAGGTGTCAGGAAATGCAAACAAGAGTGTAGAAAGGAGGAAATAAATGACTTACCTAGTCCACTAAAGAGAGTCATCATGCCCACAGCATAAGACAAAGTGGCTCAAGGAGAAGTGCTCAAGGTTGTGCTCACAGAGCTGTCCATAACCACATTCATTTGCTCAAAAGGCTGCCGGGCAGGCTCAGAACAACTTCATAGGTCTTTAAGGAGTAAACAGTTGAAGGCACCAGTTGGATTCATGAAATTTGATGATGGCAGCTAGGAGAGAAGACACTGTTCCAAATAATGTTAAAGATGACCCTGAGGCCTACACGCCAAAAAGACTTGGTGAAGGTTTGCATAACATGATCATAAAACAGCATCAGAGAGCACACTACGCTCAATATCAGTAATGTCCACACTAGTTTACAATGCTGCTGTCTTCCTGAAACCACCACCGCCCTTTAATGCCGCCAAAAAAATGAGGCCCAGATTTTAGAAGCTCTAGCGCCACATTAGTGTCATTTTTTTACACTTATGTTAAAAAAATTGCAAAGTGGGGCAATGCATGCATTGCGCCACTTTCTAATACTTTGTGTCACATTATGCATGTGCCATGCATAATTTATGTAAAGGGGGCATTCCCCCATTAGGGGGACCACAAAAATGGTGCAGTGGAATCTAAGAGATTCCACTGCATCATTTTTTGCAGCTACTTTTAACACCTGCTCAGACCAGACGTTATAAGGGGGCACACCATTGGTTACAATGGACCCCCGTGTACTGTTCAGGATTAGCAACAACATTTTGGCGGTAACCCTGAACAGTACATCAATAGCGTCCAAAATGATGACACTATTGCCCCCTACCCTGCGCATGGTGTGCCTTTTTTAAATATAGCACACACATGGTGGCAGTACGGAAGCCCTAAGGGGGGCAAGAAAAGGGGCGCTGCACTGGGTGTAGTGCCACTTTTCTTAAATCGCCCCCCAAATATTGGCAATAGATGGACTAAAGACATTTGAGAAAGAAGAGACTGATAACAGAAAAAGTATTTTAAAAATCTTGTTGGTATTGGTGTGAAAGAAGTTATAAATAAAATTCCAAGAACTGACAAAGATGTCACATACTGTCAGATTAAAGAAACTTGAGCCCTCATTACAACCCTGCCAGTCGGTGATAAAGTGGTGGTAATACCACCAACAGGCAGGCAGTAATTATCGCCAAATTATGACCACGGTGGAAACAGCTCAGACAGACAGACACTTTAACACACCGACCACCAGGGCGAAAACAACAGGCACCACAACGGTAACCGCCTACAGCCAGACGGAAGACAATGTTCCGCCCACTGTATTAAGACATGCCAATCCACCACCTTTTCTGGGGCGGTATCAAAAGCCTGGTGGAAACACTGCACAGAAGGGAAACAACTCACCTGTGGAGACTCAGGGAAGAACCACGCCGCCATGGAGCCCGAGTTGCATGTCATCCCTATGCTCTTCTATGTGCTGCTCCACTACGAACACCAACGATGGTGAAGACGACCACAGTGAGTACAGCCGCCTAGCACACAGGGGAGTGGGGGAGGAAAAAGAAAGTGACACACACACGCAACCCTCCCCACCCACAACACCATACATAGAGGCAGATGCAGTAACATAACATATTGACCCCATACCCCTCAGGAATAATGCAAGGACAACGCCAATAGATTAAAGTGAGTGTAATATGATAAATATAGTAGGAATACATGCATCCAAATAATAAAGTATATACATATTTACAGATCAAGGGACACTGCCCAGTCCTCAATGTTTGTGGGCCACAGGGCCACATCACAAAGTCCAAGGCCCCACCTCACTCCTGCAACAATACGGAGAGAACACTGCAGGGGCATCAGATCGAAAATAGGCAGGCACGTCAGGGGGACAGGATACGGGGGGCACCTCAGCCGGAAGATGGTACAACGCCACTGGTCCTGGAGGGGGAAACATGCCCATTGCTCTGTCCTGGGGAGTGCAAGGCCACAGTCTCTCAAGTGAGTGATTTGCCCACTGGCTCTGAAGGGGGCAACATGCCCATTGCTCTCTCCTGGGGAATGCAAGGCCACAGTCTCTCAAGGAGAGGATGGGGTGAGTGGATGGCTTCTCCACTGGTTCTGGAGGCGGCATCGTGCCCAGTGAGCTTCATCCTGGGTAGGATGGGGTGAGTGGATGGCTTCTCCACTGGTTCTCGAGGGGGAATCGTGCCCAGTAATGCAGATCTTGGGGAGTGCAAGGTCACAGTCTTTCAGCTGGGTGTCATACCCACAGGATTTGCAGGGGCCAGGCCGCACAATAGCCCATGGATGCAGGATTGCACACTGTCCGCCGGCGGAGATGGCTGTTCAGTGGTGGCAGTGGTGGTGGTGCTGCTGGTAGTGGTGAGGGAAGGCTCCATGCCCATCCCCTGCAGCCTCGGACGGCTGCCCACTGGGGCTGCTGTTGGTGGTGCTGGTGGCGGTGCTGCTGGTGGTGGGAGGCTCCAGCCCACGCCCTGCAGCCTCGGACAGCTGCCCACTGGTGCTGCTGCTGCTGGTGATTGTGCTGGTGGCGGGCTGGTGGTGGAACTGGTAGTGGTGGGGGGAGGCTCCAGCCCACCCCCTGCAGCCTTGGATGGCTGCCCACTGGGGCTGCTGCTGCTGGTGGTGGTGGTGGGAGGCTCCAGCCCATCCCCTGCAGCCTCGGACGGCTGCCCACTGGGGATGCTGCTGCTGGTAGTTGTGGCGGTGCTGCTGGTGGTGGTGGTGGGAGGCTCAGCCCATCCCCTGCAGCCTTGGACGGCTGCCCACAGAGGCTGCTGCTACTGGTGGTGATGGTGGTGGTGGTGCTGCTGGTGGTGGTGGGAGGCTCCAGCCCATCCCCTACAGCCTTGTATGGCTGCCCACTGGGGCTGCTGCTGCTGGTGCTGCTGGTGAAGCTGGTAGTGGTGGGGGAGACTCCAGCCCATCCCCTGCAGCCTCGGACGACTGCCCACTGGGGCTGCTGCTGCTGGTGGTGGTGGTGCTGCTGCTGATAGTGGTGTGGGGAGGCTCCAGCCCATCCCCTGCAGCCTCGGACGGATGCCCACTTGGGCTGCTGCTGGTAGTGCTGCTGGTGGTGGCGGTGGGAGGCTTCAGCCCATACCCTACAGCCTCGGACGGCTGCCCACTGGGGCTGCTGGTGGTGGTGCTGCTGGTGGATCTGGTAGTGGTAGGGGGAGGCTCCAGCCCATCCCCTGCAGCCTCGGACGGCTGCCCATTGGGGCTGCCGCTGCTGATGGTGGTGGCAATGCTCCTGGTGGTGGGAGGCTCCATCCCATCCCCTGCAGCCTCGGACGGCTGCCCACAGGGGCTTCTGGTGGTAGTGCTGGTGCTGCTGGTAGTGGGGGGGGAGGCTCCAGCCCATCCCCTCCAGCCTCGGACGGCTGCCCACTGGTGCTGCTGCTGGTGGTGATGGTGCTGGTGGCGGTGCTGCTGGTGGAACTGGTAGTGGTGGGAGGAGGGTGCATCCCACCCCCTGCAGCCCTAGATGGCTGCCCACTGGGGCTGCTGCTGCTGATGGCGGTGCTGCTGGTGGTGGGAGGCTCCATCCCATCCCCTGCAGCCTCGGACGGCTGCCCACAGGGGCTGCTGGTGGTAGTGCTGGTGGCGGTGCTGCTGGTAGTGGTGGGGAGAGGCTCCAGTCCATCCCCTGCAGCCTCGGAGGGCTGCCCATTGGGGCTGCTGCTGCTGCTGGTGGTGCTGGTGGCGGTGCTGCTGGTGGAGCTGGTATTGGTGGGGGGAGGCTCCAGCCCATCCCCTGCAGCCTCGGACAGCTGCCCACTGGGGCTGCTGCTGCTGGTGGAGCTGCTAGTGGTGGGGGGAGGCTTCAGCTCATCCCCTGCAGCCTCGGATGGCTGCCCACTGGGGCTGCTGCTGCTGGTGGCGGTGCTCCTGGTGGTGCTGCTGGTGGAGCTGCTAGTGGTGGGGGGAGGCTTCAGCTCATCCCCTGCAACCTCAGACGGCTGTCCACTGGGGCTGCTGCTGCTGCTGGCGGTGCTGCTGGTGGAGCTGGTAACGGTGGGGAGATGTTCCAGCCCATCCCAGCAGCCTCGGACTGCTGCCCACTGGGGCTGCTGCTGCTGGTGGTGGTGGCGGTGCTGCTGATGGTGGTGGTGGGAGGCTCCAGCCCTTCCCCTCCAGCCTCGGACGGCTGCCCACTGAGGCTGCTGCTGGTGTTTGTTATGGTGGTGGTGGTGCTGGTGGTCGGAGGCTCCAGTCCATCCCCTGCAGCCTCGAACGGCTGCCCACTGGGGCTGCTGCTTGTGGTGCTGCTGGTGGAGCTGGTAGTGGTGGGGGGAGGCTCCAGCCCATCCCCTGCAGCCTTGGATGGTTGCCCACTGAGGCTGCTGCTGTTGGTGGTGGTGCTGCTGGTAATGGTGGGGGGAGGCTCCAGCCCATCCGCTGCAGCCTCAGATGGATGCCCACTCGGGCTGCTGGTGGTGGTGGTGGTGGGAGGCTCCAGCCCATCGCCTACAACCTCAGACAGCTGCCCACTGGGGCTGCTGGTGGTGGTGGTGGCGGTGCTGCTGGTGGAGCTGGTAGTGGTTGGGGGAGGCTCCAGCCCATCCCCTGCAGCCTCGGACGGCTGCCCACTGGGGCTGCTGTTGGTGGTGCTGGTGGCGGTGCTGCTGGTGATGGGAGGCTCCAGCCCATGCACTGCAGCCTCGGACAGCTGCCCACTGGTGCTGCTCCTGCTGGTGATGGTGCTGATGGCGGGCTGGTGGTGGAACTGGTAGTGGTGGGGGGAGGCTCCAGCCCACCCCCTGCAGCCTTGGACGGCTGCCCACTGGGGCTGCTGCTACTGGTGGTGGTGGGAGGCTCCAGCCCATCCCCTGCAGCCTCGGACGGCTGCCCACTGGGGATGCTGCTGCTGGTAGTGGTGGCGGTGCTGCTAGTGGTGGCGGTGGGAGGCTCCAGCCCATCCCCTGCAGCCTCGGAAGGCTGCCCACTGGGGCTACTGCTGCTGGTTGTGGTTCTGGTGGGGGTGCTGCTGGTGGAGCTGGTAGTGGTGGGGGGAGGCTGAGCCCATCCCCTGCAGCCTTGGACAGCTGCCCACAGAGGCTGCTGCTTTGGTGGTGATGGTGGCGCTGCTAGTAGTGGTGTGACGCTCCAGCCCATCCCCTGCAGCCTTGTATGGGTGCCCACTGGGGCTGCTGCTGTTGGTGCTGCTGGTGAAGCTGGTAGTGGTGGGGGAGACTCCAGCCCATCCCCTGCAGCCTTGGACGACTGCCCACTGGGGCTGCTGCTGGTGGTGCTGCTGGTGGTGGTTTTGGGAGGCTCCAGCCCATCCCCTACAGCCTCGGACGGCTGCCCACTGGGGCTGCTGGTGGTGCTGCTGGTGGAGCTGGTAGTGGTAGGGGGAGGCTCCAGCCCATCCCCTGCAGCCTCGGACGGATGCCCACTTGGGCTGCTGCTGGTGGTGCTGCTGGTGGTGGTTTTGGGAGGCTCCAGCCCATCCCCTACAGCCTCAGACGGCTGCCCACTGGGGCTGCTGGTGGTGCTGGTGGTGGAGCTGGTAGTGGTAGGGGGAGGCTCCAGCCCATCCCCTGCAGCCTCGGACGGCTGCCCACTGGGGCTGTCGCTGCTGATGGTGGAGGCGGTGCTGCTGGTGGTGGGAGGCTCCATCCCATCCCCTGCAGCCTCGGACGGCTGCCCACAGGGGCTTCTGGTGGTAGTGCTGGTGGCGGTGCTGCTGGTAGTGGGGGGGGAGGCTCCAGCCCATCCCCTGCAGCCTCAGACGGCTGCCCACTGGTGCTGCTGCTGGTGGTGATGGTGCTGGTGGCGGTGCTGCTGGTGGAACTGGTAGTGATGGGAGGAGGCTGCATCCCACCCCCTGCAGCCCTGGAAGGCTGCCCGCTGGGGCTGCTGATGGTGGTGCTGCTGGTGGTGGGAGGTTCCATCCCCATCCCCTGCAGCCTCGGACAGCTGCCCACAGGGGCTGCTGGTGGTAGTGCTGGTGGCGGTGCTGCTGGTAGTGGTGAGGAGAGGCTCCAGCCCATCCCCTGCAGCCTCAGAAGGCTGCCCATTGGGGCTGCTGCTGCTGCTGGTGGTGCTGGTGTCCGTGCTGCTGGTGGAGCTGGTAGTGGTGGGGGGAGACTCCAGCCCATCCCCTGCAGCCTCGGACAGCTGCTCACTGGGGCTGCTGCTGCTGGTGGCGGTGCTCCTGGTGGTGCTGCTGGTGGAGCTGGTAGTGGTGGGGGGAGGCTTCAGCTCATCCCCTGCAGCCTCGGACGGCTGCCCACTGGGGCTGCTGCTGCTGGTGGCAGTGCTGTTGGTGGTGGTAGTGGGAGGCTCCAGCCCAACCCCTGCAACCTCAGACGGCTGTCCACTGGGGCTGCTGCTGCTGCTGACGGTGCTGCTGGTGGAGCTGGTAATGGTGGGGAGATGCTCCAGCCCATTCCTGCAGCCTCGGACTGCTGCCCACTGGGGCTGCTGCTGCTGGTGGTGGTGGCGGTGCTGCTGATGGTGGTGGTGGGAGGCTACAGCCCTTCCCCTGCAACCCCAGAAGGCTGCCCACTGGGGCTACTGCTGCTGGTGGTGGTTCTGGGGGGGGGGTGCTGCTGGTGGAGCTGGTAGTGGTGGGGGGAGGCTCCAGCCCATCCCCTGCAGCCTCGGACGGCTGCCCACTGAGGCTGCTGCTGGTGGTGGTGGTTATGGTGGTGGTGGTGCTTGTGCTGGTGGTGGGAGGCTCCAGCTATTCCCCTACAGTCTTGGACGGATGCCCACTGGGGCTGCTGCATCTGGTGGTGGTGGCGGTGCTGCTGGTAATGGTGGGGGGAGGCTCCAGCCCATCCCTGCAGTCTCGGATGGCTGCCCACTGGGGCTACTGCTGCTGGTGGTGGTTCTGGTGGGGGTGCTGCTGGTGGTGGTGGGAGGCTCCAGTGCATCCCCTGCAGCCTCGGATGGATGCCCACTAGGGCTGCTGCTGCTGGTGCTGCTGGTGGAGCTGGTAGTGGTGGGGGGAGGCTCCAGCCCATCCCCTGCAGCCTCAGATGGCTGCCCACTGGGGCTGCTGCTGGTGGTGCTGGTGTCCGTGCTGCTGGTGGAGCTGGTAGTGGTGGGGGGAGACTCCAGCCCATCCCCTGCAGCCTCGGACAGCTGCTCACTGGGGCTGCTGCTGCTGGTGGCGGTGCTCCTGGTGGTGCTGCTGGTGGAGCTGGTAGTGGTGGGGGGAGGCTTCAGCTCATCCCCTGCAGCCTCGGACGGCTGCCCACTGGGGCTGCTGCTGCTGGTGGCAGTGCTGTTGGTGGTGGTAGTGGGAGGCTCCAGCCCAACCCCTGCAACCTCAGACGGCTGTCCACTGGGGCTGCTGCTGCTGCTGACGGTGCTGCTGGTGGAGCTGGTAATGGTGGGGAGATGCTCCAGCCCATCCCTGCAGCCTCGGACTGCTGCCCACTGGGGCTGCTGCTGCTGGTGGTGGTGGCGGTGCTGCTGATGGTGGTGGTGGGAGGCTACAGCCCTTCCCCTGCAACCCCAGAAGGCTGCCCACTGGGGCTACTGCTGCTGGTGGTGGTTCTGGGGGGGGGTGCTGCTGGTGGAGCTGGTAGTGGTGGGGGGAGGCTCCAGCCCATCCCCTGCAGCCTCGGACGGCTGCCCACTGAGGCTGCTGCTGGTGGTGGTTATGGTGGTGGTGGTGCTTGTGCTGGGAGGCTCCAGCTATTCCCCTACAGTCTTGGACGGATGCCCACTGGGGCTGCTGCATCTGGTGGTGGTGGCGGTGCTGCTGGTAATGGTGGGGGGAGGCTCCAGCCCATCCCTGCAGTCTCGGATGGCTGCCCACTGGGGCTACTGCTGCTGGTGGTGGTTCTGGTGGGGGTGCTGCTGGTGGTGGTGGGAGGCTCCAGTGCATCCCCTGCAGCCTCGGATGGATGCCCACTAGGGCTGCTGCTGCTGGTGCTGCTGGTGGAGCTGGTAGTGGTGGGGGGAGGCTCCAGCCCATCCCCTGCAGCCTCAGATGGCTGCCCACTGGGGCTTCTGGTGGTGAGGCTGGTGGTGGTGCTGCTGGTAGTGGTGGGGAGGCTCCAGCCCATCCCCTGCAGCCTCGGACAGCTGCCCACTAGGGCTTCTGGTGGTGTTGCTGGTGGCGGTGCTGCTGGTAGTGGTAGGGGGAGGCTCCAGCCCATCCCCTACAGCCTCGGATGGCTGCACCACCATGGTTGGTGGTGGGGGCTCTGACTGAGTCCCAGCACCAGGCCCCTTGTCCTTACTGGCTGCTGATGCAGGCCCCTTGCCCTTCCTGCCAGCAGCTGGGGATGGCGCCTTGCCCCTTTTGGCAGTAGCTGGGGCTAGCTCCTTGCCCTTCTGTCCTGAAGCTGAGGCTGGCTCCTTGTCCTTCCTTCCTGCAGCGGGCTGCCTCCTTGCCCTTTCTTCCTGCAGCTGGGGCTGGCTCCTTGCCCTTCCTTGAAGCACTTGGGGCAGGTTCATTTCTGTCTTGCAGGCTGGTGGCCGGGATCCTTTCCCACCTGGAGTTGCTAGGGACACTAATGTGCCTGTGGACTGGGTGGCTGAGGTGCTTGCCTGGGTTTTGACCACCCTGGCGTGATGTGAGGGACGGGGGGAGTGAGGGGTAGGGAAGAGGACAATGATGGAGAGGAAATGCTTCTTAGGGACATTGGGGCAGGAAAAGGGAGATGTTTGGGAATGGAGGAAGAGGGAGTGGTTGTAGGAGGTGTCAGTCTGCTGTGTTTGGGTACAGGTGCATGGGTTGGATGCTGTTGTGAGGTGGATGGCTGTTGGGTGTCTGAGTGCTTGCATTTGTGTACTTTGGGAGGAGGGGGCACAGACACAGTGGGAGAGAACACAGGGGACGTGTGCATGGATGTGGGGGTGGTAACTGCCAGTGAGGGGTGTGTACTGATAGGTGTGCTGGTGATGGTGGTAATGAATGAGGATGTAGTGCATGCAGGTGTGAGTGGAGACACTACTGGGAGGGAGGTGGATGAGGAAGAGGAGGAGGCCACAGTGAAGGCAGT
Source organism: Pleurodeles waltl (assembly GCF_031143425.1). Classification (NCBI taxonomy): domain Eukaryota; kingdom Metazoa; phylum Chordata; class Amphibia; order Caudata; family Salamandridae; genus Pleurodeles; species Pleurodeles waltl. The sequence continues at coordinate 858,724,838 of NC_090450.1, read as the reverse complement.
GGTTGTTGATATGTTTGCATTTGGATGGTGTTTGTGTGAGTGCCTGTGGGATGAAGTGTGGTGCTTGTGTTTGCCGTGTCCACTCTTGTGTGTTGTCCTGGGTGCCTGCTCGTCTGCCTGTGTGCTTGGGATAGGTTGGGGTTGAGGGGAATGGGATTGGGTGGAGGAAGTTGGAGGGGGAAGGGGGGAAACAGGGACAATGGCTGACATCAGAGAGGAGGCCAGAGCCTGGATTGATCTCTGTTGGCCCGCCAAGCCAGAGTGAATGCCCTCCAGAAATGCATTGGTCTGTTGCATTTGGGCTGCCAGCCCCTGGATGGCATTCACAATGGTTGACTGCCCAACAGAGATGGATCGCAGGAGGTCAATAGTCTCCTCACTCAGGGCAGCAGTACTGACTGGGGCAGGGCCTGCGATGCCTGGGGCGAAGGAGATGCCCACCCTCCTGGGTGAGTGGGCACCGGCAACTCATTGAGGGGCTGCTGGGAAGGCGGCGCTGGTACTGGGGTGGCGGTTGTACCTGTAGCTGGGGTGGGCACAGAGGTGTCTCCCACCACCAGGGTGCTTCCATTGGAGGAGGTATCCCTGTCTGAAGTCTCCCCTCCTGCCTCTGTCATGGTGCTGACCTTGCCCTCCGTCCCACTGGTGCCATCACTGCCAGTGGATTCACCTCCTGGGTTCTGTGGGATGCAGCTCCCTCCATCGCTGGTGCCTTTGCTCCTCTGCCAGATGATGCTAATGCACATAAGGACAGGGTGACAAAACAAAAAGGGGGGAAGATACAAAGGATACTCTTGGTCAACGGCAGCACCAACACCACCGTTGGCGTACACATCCCACAGGGAACAGCCCTAAGCACTAGGCAATGCACTACCAGTCACAATGCTAGTCACCAGGCAATGGATAGGGACACCTAACGCCAATTTCAGAATACCTGAGACCCACAGACCCCTGCCCAGTAGTGGATGCCTACTAGCTTGGTTGGAGGACCTTCACATCAGAACCCTGCCCAATATGGGACCTACTCTGCAACGTCAGGCCTGGCTTATGGGCACCCACAAGGCCCCCACCTCCCACCCAGATACCACCCCACCAGGCATAATTTGTAATGAAGGGCACTCTACTCACCCCCTTGTTGCTGCTGTGATGCCCCACGCACCCATGTAGCTCTGGATAGGCCGCCAGTATGCAGGCCATCAGGGGGGTCAGGGTTCGACAGGCACCCCCTCCTTGTTGGGGGTCCATACCCAGCTGGGCCTCCGCCATCTTCCATGCCCAGCATCTTATGTCCTCCCACCGTTTCCAACAGAGGGTGCTCTGCCTGCCGTAGACCCCCAGGGTAAGCACGTCCTTGGCGATGGCATGCCCTTTACTCTTCTTTTGATGGGCGCTGACCTGCAGGGAAATACACACAGGCAAAGGTATTAGTCCGGCCTTCTTGCCTGTTACACTTATGGCCCACCATGCCCCTTCCCATCCCCATTAGCACAGACATGGCCCAGCATACACGCTGCACGCTGCCCATGGCCCATCCACCAACCCCCCACACCAGGCCTTCACACACAGCACTCCATGCATTCATGGCCCATGCATCGTACTTACAGTGTACTCACCTGTTGGTGTGGAGGTCCATACAGCAATCAGTACTGGGGTAGGACCCCATCCACCAGTCTCTCCAACTCCGCAGAAGGCAGGGGCCCTTTCCACAGTCACACGAGCCATGGTCGGTTCCTGACACAGGTCACAGCAGCACATGCAGTGTATGTCCTCTCCTGTTGAAGGTCAGGTAGTAAGTGAGTGAACAGATAGAAAATGGCAATCACTTCTGTGGCTGTGCGTACCGTCACTGCGGACGTACATCACCATTGGCCACTGTACCCCATAGGGCCCAATGACAACCAATGAGGAGTTGCACGGCAGTTCTCTACCGCCTCCTGCAACAGCGGAATTACCTCACTTCCACCTGTCCCTCCATACTAGACAGGTGGACGCCATTTCAGGGGAGGGTGCAGGCCCTGGATCTTAACTGCGTCACAGTACACACATTCACATTTTGGACCTATCACACCTAAATGATGTAACAATCACAATATGCATAGAACTGTAGTGGTTGCAATGTAAAGATAATGACCAGCTGCTCACTCTTTTGCCACATAGATTGCAACCGCTGTGGATGAATAGGAGATGGAGACATCCCCCCTTGTCCAGACCCCTGGTGGACTTGGCAACAATGGAGGACAGGCACATTATCCTCACCTATAGAATTGACAGGGCCACAATCATGGAGCTGTGTGCCCAATTGGAATCTGACCTAATATCTGCTATCCGTCTCCCCACCGGGATCGCCCCTCTTGTGCAAGTGCTATCTGTGCTCCATTTCCTGGCAACTGGTTCTTTCCAAGTGACAGTGTGCTTGGCAGCAGGAATGTCACAGCCAATGTTCTCAATAGTGCTGACCAGAGTGTTGTCTGCCCTGATTAAACATGTGCATCTACATCATTTTCCCCCAGGTGGAAGATTTGGCCACAGTGAAAGCTGACTTCTATGCAGTGGGACTTATCCCCAACATCATTGGGGCAATTGGTGGAACACATATTGCATTTGTCCCCCCGTGGAAGAATGAACAGGTGTTCAGAAATTGAAAGAGTTTTCACTCCATCAATGTCCAGATGGTGTGCCTGGCGGACCAGTACATCTCCCACTTCAATGCAAAGTATCCTGGGTCTGTGCATGATGCCTTTATCCTGAGGAATAGCAGCATCCCAAATGAGATGGCCCAACTCCAGAGGCACAGGGTGTGGCTAATAGGTGAGCCCAGGTTCCCACCCAGTGGATGTTGGTGTATGGGTATGTTGTGGGCGCTAAGGGTGAGTGTGTGGCTAACAGTTGTCCCTCGATATTTGCAGGTGCCTCTGGTTACCCCAAACTCTCATGGCTACTGACCCCTGTGAGGAATCCCAGGACAAGGGCAGAGGAATGTTACATTGAGGCACATGGGTGAACAAGAAGGATAATAGAAAGGACATTCAGCCTCCTAAACCTCCTAAACCTGGCATGGCAGTTTGGGCTGAACTGTTCCCATGGGGAACATGGTCAAGACTGATTTGCATGTGGCAGGGTCCAAACAGAAATGGCACGGCAAGCAAAAAACTGATGGATTAAACCCAGATTTGTGACTGGGGGTAGATGTTTGATTTGTTCTGCATTCCATCCATAATCTGTTGTTTTTGAAAGACAAGCTGCTAACATGGAGACTGGAGGTGCATAAGTGTGAAAAGCAAGCAGAAAGAAAAGCCTGAATGACACAAAGTGATATCTATATGTAAAAAGAAGTTATGTTTTAGATGGGGATTTTCATTTTCACATGAAGGTAAATATCCTACCCTTGGACAATTATGTAAGGCTGTGGGAAAGAACACCATTTTGTGAAGTGAAGTAAAATGTAAGTGCATCATGGCCTGAAGACAAAATGGCCACCAGAACATTCCAGAAGCACTGTTCAATGCATGTTCACAAGGCCAAGTGGCAACATAGGTTGAGGCAAATTGATATTAAATGAAGTTGACCGTCATATAAATAATCAACAAACAGTTTTTCCGTCTCATTATCCTTTGTGGAATGCTGGATTGTACCATCAGGCACTTGGGTTCCATTGCAAAAGATATATGTCAATTACCTGCTACCTTTTAGGCCCATTTCCCTTGTTATGTAACCCCAGGTACACTGGAATATTCCATGCTTCCATGTGGGTCATGTGTCCTTCTTGAACACTCTTGGCTTCCTGTATAATACCCCCCTCAACTTGCATCGTGACTTGGCCTCAAACCTGTTCCCAACATGCACAAACATTGCTCCTGCACTTGCCTTACTGTGTTCCAGTCCTGTGCATGTTATTTCCCTACAATCTTCTCCTGATTTGCCCAGAGTTTCCAATGTTCTAGTCTTCCAGGCTCTACAGATGGCTTCAATATTCTGGCATCTGCAATGCTTCCGGTGTCTTTCTTCATAAGCTAAGATCCCGCCTCTTCTTGAGCTTCTTATACTGAGTTCACTGTCATCTTGGATTTCAGTCCCTGTACTGTTAAGGCTAAGTACTTTTCTCTCAGGTTAGTGTGCATTAAACCATAGACTTGCAATATTTTCAAGACTGAAATTCCCCGACGGCGTGAGGCCATACTGGATTGAGAACTTTGTTGGAGAATCAAACCCACCCCCTGAGGCCCAGTGCTTTGAACTCTTTTATTAGCGCTCTGAATTCTTCAAACACAAATTGAAAGTTTGTCTTTGTGTTCCTGTCAAGTTATGTAGATTACCCTGGAATAAGTTTCTAGGGACTAAAGTTATGTTAGCTCAGAATTGTAAATACTGCATATTTCAGAGTTCCGTAAGGTCATAATTTATTCTTGAATTGGTTGCTTCTGTCTCTTTCATGTAATGTTCATGATGATGCCTGCAAGTGTATCTGAAGTGCAAATTATTGTTTGATATTATAAGTATGGCATCTGTTAGTAACATTGTCATTTGTCATTTTATTATGTATTGTATCTGCATAGAAGATATCGACGTCCAGAGAGTCCTCCCTTCTTGACAGTGTAAAAGGCAGTCAAGCAGCTTCCGCAGTGATGTGAGTTCATCTTTTTTTGTTTTATGCCATCTCCTTTCCCCCCTGGGGGCTGTCGGTGTAACTAAACCTTTGTTGCTTGTTATACTGTGAACCTCAGCTAGGATTAGAGGTCCAGCATTGCCCCTATGATTGGAGCCTGGTGAGTGCCTGACAATGTTTACCTCACAGAAACATACGCATGTCGGACTGGTCAAATGTGAAGAAAAATGTCAGTGAAAGAAAAGTTGTCATGCCAAAACAGCAAAATCATATGAACACTGTCCAAAGATACATTGAAAATAAATGGTTGTTCTATTCCTTTCATTAACCACAGTGGTGCACCAATAAACATTATGGGGGTCATTACAACATTGGCGGTAAAAGGCGCTTACCGCCGTGCAGAAGACCGCCAAGACACCGCCGCCGCGGCGGTAGTCCACCACAGCTATTATGACCCACATCTCGGAATCCGCCGAAATACAGACACCCACACAAGTCCGCCACACCAAAGGTTAGTGTTAAACTGGGGAAAACAAAACCTCCACCTCCACGCCAACAGAAACACGCCCATGCTATTACGACCCACAAATCCACGCGGCGGTCTTTCAACCGCGGTATTCCATTGGCGGTACACACCGCTGCGCTCAAAATACACACACATCTCCAAAACACCGCCACATTGGACAATTACAAATACACACACCTGACACACATACAAACAACACTCCCACACACCCAACACAATATAAAACACACACCCACATCACCCACAAACCCCTATGACCAAAAGTTACGGACGAAGGCCAGAGAGACAGCACAGCCAAGACAACACCACCATACAGAGGCACACAACACAATCACCCACACCACATCCACGCACAAAACACCACACACCACTACACATCACCACACACATCAACACTCACACCGCCCCACACATCACACACACCACCCCATGTCACGCCAAAGACACCCCCGCTTCTCCGAGGAGGAGCTCAGGGTCATGGTGGAGGAAATCATCCGGGTAGAGCCACAGCTATTTGGCTCACAGGTACAGCACACCTCCATAGCCAGGAAGATGGAGCTATGGCGCAGAATCGTCGACAGGGTCAACGCTGTGGGACAAGACCCAAGAAATAGGGAGGACATCAGGAAGAGGTGGAACGACCTACGGGGGAAGGTGCGTTCAACGGTCTCCAGGCACAACATCGCGGTGCAGCGGACTGGCGGCGGACCCCCACCTCCTCCCCTACACCTAACAACATGGGAGGAGCAAGTCTTGACCATCATGCATCCAGAGGGCCTCGGAGGAGTCGGTGGAGGATGGGACACTTGTAAGTCTAATCCCCCACCCTACCTGCATGCTATCACACACCCCCACCCTCACCCCCTCCCCTATCACTCCAACTCCTCACTAATGTACTAAGAACACAAACCACACATCCCAACACCAAGCCCTGCATGACACAACTAAGCATGGTCACCCCTCACTAAAGCATGCCCACTGCACATACCCAGAACACCCCCTAACCATCATCACACAAGCCCCCACACAGGAATGCTACCATTGGGGTACACAGACACCCACCCATTGCACAACATCACACACACACATGCTATAATCATGCTCTTATGCCCCTGCAGGAACCCGAAGGACCGTCACCACACCAGAGGGTCCAGACAACACCACTCCACCCCCAGAAGAGGCCCACAGTGACGACAGCAGCTCTGCCCTACTGGATCCTGATGACCAGCCCGGACCATCGTGGGCCTCGGGACAGTCGGTTCCCCTCGCACAGGCACAGCCCATCACAGACCTTCCACCCACTGGTAACACCAGCACAGCACCCACCCAGCAGGCCCAAACCTCTGTACCCAGGACAGGTCAATCAGTTGTGTGTCCACCACTACAGGGAACCCAGGATAACCCACCACCCCAACAACAACAGGGACCTGGGGGCAGTGGTAGTGGGCACACGGTCCAGGGGACAGAGGCACAGGAACACAGGGGAACTGGGAGGGCTGCTGTGCGACAGGGGGCGGACAGGCCAAGGGAACCCACTCTCCACGAGGCCCTATCCTCCATCATGGGAGCATACCACCACTCCCAGGAGACAATGGCTACGGTCCTGGCCAAGTTTCAGGAGACCCAGCGACTGCAGGAGGACCAGTATTTGGGGTTCAGGGAGGAGCTCAGGACCATCAGCTCCGCCCTGGGCACCATCGTAGGGGTGCTGAAGGACATACAAAAAACCATGAGGGACACCGTGGCACTCCAAGGGGCCCCTGACACCAACCAGGACGTTGAACTGCCCACCACCTCCGCCGGCGCTAGTGGACAGGACGCCCCGCCACAGGACCACCACACCAGCACCCCAACCCCTCCAGATGGACAACCACCACGCAAGCGGTCACTGAGAGCCAGGAACAGGACAGAGCAAAATGGCAAGACCCCCGCCAGAAAATGAGACCACCCTGATTGTCCCCCCACTGACCCACTTTGTTACCCTGTCCATACTTCAACTGCCCCAGCTCCACTTCCTATGCCCAGATGGGCAAAGCACCTGTGAGACTAATAGACTGGACTCTGCCATGGACATTCCTCCACCATCACCCATCCTCATATTACAACCCCCTCCCAATTCTGAGCACTTCAATAAACACCCTTGAAACAAAAAACAATCTTAAGTCAGTCTGTGAGATTGTAAATATATATTATCATTTACAGAGTCATAATGCGTTCCATATTGTAAAGCCAACATACCTATGTCACACATCACAAGTCCTTGAAGGATGCAAGCAGATAACACACGTTGGTAACCACACCTGTGAAACCTTAATGGAAAGGAACAACTCAGTTACCAAATACTGGTTGATATCGACAGACAGGATAGAGGTAGACGTGTGAAAGTTAATGTAATGGAAAAAATGAAAATGTTCTCACCTGTGTGTCACTGGAAATATTGCTGTATGACTGACTCCCTGTTGTCGTTGTCTTCTTCCTCAGCTTCCTCCTCATCACTGTCCACAGGCTCCACAGCTGCCACAACACCATCATCTGGACCATCCTCCTGCAGAAAGGGCACCCGGCGTCGCAAAGCCAAATTATGAAGCATGGAGCAGGCGATGATGATCTCGCACACCTTCTTCGGTGAGTATAATAGGGAACCACCTGTCACATGGAGGCACCTGAACCTGGCCTTCAGGAGGCCGAAGGTGCGTTCGATCACCCTCCTAGTCCGCCCATTGGCCTCATTGTAGCGTTCCTCTGCCCTGGTCCGGGGATTCCTCACTGGGGTCAGTAGCCATGACAGGTTGGGGTAACCAGATTCCCCCAATAGCCACACACGGTGCCTCTGGAGTTGACCCATCATATCAGGGATGCTGCTATTCCGCAGGAAGTAGGCGTCATGTACTGAGCCAGGGAACATAGCATTTACCTGCGAGATGTACTGGTCTGCCAAACAGACCATCTGAACATTCATGGAATGATAACTCTTCCTGTTCCTGTACACCTGTTCACTCCTGTGGGGGTGACCAGAGCTACGTGGGTGCCATCAATGCCACCAATGACGTTGGGGATATGTCCAAGGGCATAGAAGTCACCTTTCACTGTAGGCAAATCTTCCACCTCAGGGAAAATTATGTATCTCCTTACGTGTTTCAGCAGGGCAGACAACACTCTGGACAAAACGTTGGAAAACATAGGCTGGGACATCCCTGATGCCATGGCCACTGTCGTCTGGAATGACCCACTTGCAAGGAAATGGAGCACTGACAGCACCTGCACGTCAGGGGGGATTCCAGTGGGATGGTGGATTGGTGACATCAGGTCTGGCTCTAACTGGGTACACAGTTCCTGGATTGTGGCATGGTCAAACCTGTAGGTGATGATGACATGTCGTTCTTCCATTGTCAACAGGTCCACCAGCGGTCGGTACACCGGAGGATTCCGCCATCTTCTCACATGTCCCAGCTGACAGAGCCTAAGAAGGACAACAGCAACAAATCAGTCATTTTTCATCCAGGTATGTACCCACAGTTACACACAAGACTACACCAATCAAAAAACCCTTCCTGTATGTGTGTTGAGTGTAGGCCTAGCTATGTGTGATGCAGAGGTAAATGTAGCCATGTGGGCCCCTGAAATGGCGGCTGCCTGACCTCTAAACTGGGACAATGGGATTGTGGGGTAACAGCGCTGGCGTTGCACACCGTGGCGGTCGTAGACCGCGGCGCAATGCAGCATTGGTTAACACTGGACCCTATGGGTCCCAGGAGCCAATGAACAGGTGCGCCGGCGGTGATGATGCGCACCGCCGCGGACGTCACCGCCGCGGACGTCACTGCCATTTTTTATCTGTTCAATCACTAGATACCTGACCTTTGACAGGAGAGGACCTACACTGCAAGTGCTGCTGTGACCTCGGTCTGGAAGCGACAATGGCTGCTGCGTCTGGGGAAAGGGCCCCTGCCTTCACTGCTCAGGAGTTGGAGAAACTGGTAGATGGGGTCCTCGCCCAGTACACGCTACTCTACGGTCCTCCAGACCAACAGGTTAGTACACAGGGAGCACGTTGTATGGGCTAGGCCTGGGTGGAGAGTGCTGGTTGGAAGAGGGAAGGGGGCAGAGTTCAGGGAACAATAATGCATGTCAATGAATGGGCCACATGGCTAGAGTAGGGAGGGGGGCCACTCATATCGACGGTGCAGTTGGTAATGACTTCTCTGCTTTCCTTGTGCATGTCATGTAGGTCAGCGCCCACCAGAATTTGGACATTTGGCATGCCATCTCCAAGGAGGTCCGGACCCTGGGGGCCCACCAGAGACAGGGCACCCACTGCCGGAAAAGATGGGAGGACATTCGCTGCTGCAGCAAGAAGACGGCGGAGGCTCAGCTGGGGATGGCCTTCCAAGGTGGGAGGGGTGCCCGTTGCACCATGACCCCCCTGATGTTCCGGATCCTGGCGGTGGCCTACCCGGAGTTGGATGGGCGCTTGAGGGCATCAAAGCAGACACAAGGGGGTGAGTACAACCTCATTCTGCGGACTTTGCGCGCAGTAGAGGGGTCTGGGTGGGGGAGGAGGCCTGTGGGTGTACCTAGGCCAGGCAGAAACACGAAGACTAGGCCCCTCGGTAATGCAGCCCATGTGGCACTGTACCCCACCTCAGTAGAGTGCCAAGTCGAGGTATAGTTGCCCATGTGGCATCCACGTGTGCAGATGTCCACCATTGCCATGTAGGCCATATCCCAGAAATTGCATATGCAGAGGGCAGGAGCACGGCGTAATGCAGGGGGCTGCTGTGTCTGTCTTGTCCGCCAATGGTTGCGGTATGCCATGCACTCAACCTGTCTTTCTTCTGTCTCCCCCCCCCCCTGTTCTGCTCTCCCTGTTCTTTTGTGCATCAGCATCATCAGGCGGAGGTACAGTGGCACCGGAGCACGAGGGAGCTGCATCCCACATGGCCATGGAGGGCCACACCACGGACTCAGAATGCACCAGTGGGACGGAGGGCGAGGGGAGCTTCAAGTCGGCCACCGGATCACCAACCAGCGACACGGACTCGTCCGACGATGGGAGCTCCCTTATGGTGGTGGCACCATCTGTGCGCCCCACTTCTACAGGTACAGCCGCCACCTCCCCTACCAGCACTGCTCTCCCAGCAGCCCCTCAGCCTTCGCCCGTGCCCGCTCACCCAGGAGGGTGGGCATCACCTTCGCCCCAGGCACCTCAGGCCCTGCCCCAGTCACCCCTGCTGCCCTCAGTTAGGAGGCCATTGACCTCCTCAGGTCACTCACTGTTGGGCAGTCTACCATTGTGAATGCCATCCAGGGTGTAGAACGAGAGTTGCAACACGTAATGCATTCCTGGAGGGCATTCATTCTGGTCAGGCTGTCCTTCAGCGAACCCTGCAATCTCTGGCCTCAGCACTGATGGCAGCCATTGTCCCTGTGTCTAGCCTCGCCCTTCCAAGCTCCTCCACCCAGACCCAATCCCCTGTACCCCAGCCCATCCCAAGCACACCTACTGACCAGCATGCACACAAGTCAGCACACACAAGTAGCTCAAGCAAACATAGGCACCACACAACCCACAGGCACTCACGCAAGCATCACACACATACAGACACAGCAACATCCACTGCCTCCACTGTGTCCCCGTCCTCCTCTTCTCCCTCCTCCCTCCCAGTCTCGTCTACACACACACCTGCATGCACCACATCTACAGGCACTAGGAATCGCACCAGGACACCCAGCACCACCAGCTGCTCACCTGCACTCACCACCTCCACTGCCATTTACACATCCCCTGTGTCCTCTCTCAGTGTGTCTGTGACGCCCCCTCCCAAAGTACACAAACACCGGCAATCACACACCCAACATCCATCCACCTCACGACAGCCTCCAGTACCTGCACCTGCACCCAAATCACCTAAAGTGACACCTCCTACAACCACCTCCTCTTCCTCCACTCCCAGACCCCCTCCAACTACCCATCCCAGTGTCCGTCAGAAACTGTCCCTCTGTAAAGTTGACCTTTTTGCCCCCCCCTCCAATTCATCAGTCCCGTCGTAGCGCCTCAGCCAAAAAGCCTCCAATACCAGTGGTGCCTGTTCAAGGTATGTGGAGTGCACCGGCCACCAGGGCAGGCAGTGTGACCCGGAGCCAAGGTACTGCCAGCCCACCCCCTGTAAAGGCTCTGAATTGGAGAGTGGACGACGGGACCGTGTGAAGCCTCCTGGTGGGAAACCAACACACATGGGTTCTAAGGGGATTGGAGAGTCAGCTGTGACTCCACCAAAGGTGGGGAAGGCCCAGAGGAAGTGTGGCCAGCATGTTGTGAGTATCACGGCGGAGAAGGGCGCCATCATTCCCGGCGGTCGAGACCCAACCGCCAGCACTGTCGTCACTGGTCAGGAGGCCACCGCCGGAGTCAGTGCCCAGGAGGGCCCAAGTATCGTCACTGGTCAGGAGACCACCGCCGGAGTCATAGCCCAGGAAGGCCCAAGTATTGTCACTGGTCAGGAGACCACCGCCGCAGTCATAGCCCAGGAGGGCCCAAGTATCGTCACTGGTCAGGAGAGCACCGCCGGAGTCATAGCCCAGGAGGGCCCACGTATCGTCACTGGTCAGGAGAGCACCGCCGGAGTCATAACCCAGGAGGGCCCAAGTATCGTCACTGGTCAGGAGACCACCGCCGGAGTCAGTACCCAGGAGGGCCCCGGCTGCCACAGCCCAGGTGGGCTATGAGGGAACGTCATGCCACACACCAATGCCCAGTCTAGGGAACGTCATGCCACACACCAATGCCCAGTCTAGGAAACATCATGCCACACACCACTGTCCGGACCAGAACCGCCATGGCAAAGCACCGCTGAACAGTCCCGAACCGCCATGGTGAAGACCGCTGAACAGGGCAAGCACCGCCATGGTGAAGACCGCTGAACAGTCCAGAACTGCCATGGCAAAGCACCGCTGAACAGTCCCGAACCGCCATGGTGAAGACCGCTGAACAGTCCAGAACTGCCATGGCAAAGCACCGCTGAAAAGTCCCGAACCGCCATGGTGAAGACCGCTGAACAGGGCAAGCACCGCCATGGTGAAGACCGCTGAACAGTCCAGAACTACCATGGTGAAGACCGCTGAACAGGGCAAGCACCGCCATGGTGAAGACTGCTGAACAGGGCAAGCACCGCCATGGTGAAGACCGCTGAACAGGGCATGCACCGGGTAAGAATGAATAGACCGCCACATCAAGCATCCTTATCCCATGTGCAGCTGGGACAGTGACGGGACAGGCACTTTCACGGGGAGACTAATCCAGTCTGGGCACCAGTCCCCCTCACGAGCCATTGGTGGATGTTATCTACTTGCGAAATTGAGCCTTTGCACTCCCCAGGATGGCACAGTGGGCAAGCCACCCACTGTAGAGACTTAAGAGACTGTGGCTTTGCACTCCCCAGGATGGCACAGTGGGCAAGCCACCCACTTGTGAGACTTGAGAGACTGTGGCTTTGCACTCCCCAGGATGGCACAGTGGGCATGGAGCCCCGTCGTTGATCTGGCTTTGCTGTCATCCGGCTGAGGTGCCCCCCCTTCCATTCCCCCTGAGGTGCCTGTAGTATTTCTATCTGATGCCCCGGCAGTGTTCTCTCCGATTGTCGTCAGGTATCTTTTGTGGGCCTCGCCCATGCCTTTTTGGACTAGTGGTGCACGGACATTGATATGTACATATCTGCACTACTTCTCGTACTCTATATATTTCTGAAAGATTTTCGTATATATCTGTATATTTTTGCTAAACTTGTTTATTGCAACATTACAATGTTTGAATGGATCTCGCTTTGTCTTTGCATTCTTCCGGGGGGCTTGTGGGTTGTTACTGTGAGGTTTGGAAATGCATTGGTGTGTATGTTGTAATATGCGAGGGTGGAGGTGGGGGTGGGAGTGTTTCGTGGGTGTCCCCCTAACTTTTGCCTCCCCATGTCGTAGGTGCAGTACTCACTGTTGTCTTCGGCGCCTACGTAGATGGTGGTCGTAGAGGAGCAGAAAGACAAGCGCTGGGAGTATTTGGAGTTCAGGCTCCAAGGAGTCCTCCTTCCTCGTGGGATGTGTTCAGGTGAGCGTTTTCCCATTGCAAAAGCAGTTTCCGCCGTCTTTTTATCCACGGTGTATCCGCCCCGGAAAATGTGGCGGATTGGTGGGTTGTAATACTATGGGCGGTACATTGACTTCCGCCTGTCTGTTGGCGGTGACCGCCGCGCTTCTTGTCTGTACCGCCGTGGCGGGCGGTGTGTTAAAGTGGCTGTCTTTGTTGGCGGTTTCCGCCAGGGTCATAATTCCCTTTTTTTGTCCACCGGCCTGTTTGCGGTATTACCGCAGCTTTTACACCGTCCGCCAGGGTTGTAATGACCCCCTATGTCTGAAGAGAAATATAATGAACTATCTACATTATTAGGGCTTACGCCATCAAAAACCAAAGTGTATGGATGAGCTGCATCAACGGCAATAAAGAGTCATTGTTTGTTTGTACGTACATTGATACATAAGAAAATGAAGTTACACTCACCAATCCATGTGATTCAAGGTATATGCTCAAGTGCCTGCTCAGCTTCAATATAGCTGCTGTTGACGATGGGACTGATTTCTATGAATTACAACATGATTGCTCATCATGAAATAGGAAATCAACTCTCTTCATTGTTTCATGGTTCAGAAAAGCTTAAGACTATGAAAGTAAAACTGCATATTAATGAGGATGTCCATCCTGTTGCTTTGAGACATAGACAAATTGCTTTTCATCTACCACAAGCTGTTGAAAAATAATTTGAATAATTACTGAGGCATGGCACTATTGAGCATTCCACTGGTCCAACTCCATGGGTTTCTCCCATAGTAGTAGTTCCCAAAAAGGACAGTGAAGGAGATGTACTCGTCTGCGTTGATATACGTCAGGCAAACAAGGCAATTGAATCAGAACAACATCGAGGTCAAAACATTGCTGCCATGACAATGTAATTGAATGGTGCAAAGGTCTTTTCTCACCTTAATTTAAATAGAGGTTATCATCAGTTAGAACTTGAAGAAAGTTGCAGGTACATTACAACTTTTTCTACATATGTTGGTTTGTTTCAATACGAAACAGCCTGATTACAAGTTTGGCGGTCCTAAGACTACCAAACTTGCAGTGGCACAATCACCACCAGATTACAATCCTGGCAGTTGGACAACTAGGAGACCATCACCACCGCCAAGATCAGTGATCCCGACAGGTTGGCAGTGGCGAAATTCGTGGTCAGCAAAGGCGATGCTGAGTAGTAGTTCCCAAAAAGGACAGTGAAGGAGATGTACTCGTCTGCATTGATATGCATCAGGCAAACAAGGCAATTGAATCAGAACGACATTGAGGTCAACAAATTGCTGACAAGACAATGCAATTGAATGGTGCAAAGGTCTTTTCTCACCTTAATTTAAATAGAGGTTGTCATCAGTTAGAACTTGAAGAAAGTTGCAAGTACATTACAACTTTTTCTACACATGTTGGTTTGTTTCAATACGAAAGAGCCTAATTACAAGTTTGGCTGCCCTAAGACTGCCAGACTTGCAGTGGTGGACCGACAATCCTGGCAGTCGGACAACTAGGAGACCATCACCACCGCCAAGATCAGTGATCCCGACAGGTTGGCAGTGGTGATCACGACTTTCCTTTCCACCAGCCTTTTCATGGTGGGGTCTCTTCCATTAAAAGGCTTGTGGAAAGGCAGAGTTGGGGCTTCAGGAGGGACCCCTGCACTGCCCATAATCATGTCCTGGGCAGTGCAGGGGACCCCTTGTCAGCACACTCAGAATGTGCACTGTCTGTTATGGCTGTGGGCGATGGCCTTGGCCTTGGCTCTCCGAGGGAGCCAAGGCCAATGCTACCACACTGTTTCTACCAGTCAGCCTGGAGGAAAAATCATAATATGACAGTGGGGAGGCTGTCAGCTTGACTGCTGCCTCCCTACTCCTGTATTGGAGTTCGGACGGTTCAACCACCAAACTCATAATCAAGCCCTTAGTTTTGGAGTGTCATGTGGTGCAGAACACTTCCAAGACATCATTCGATGTATCTTTCAGCCTGTTGTGAATGGTTTCAACTATAGCGATGACATATTCGTTTTTGGAGCTACACAGAAGGAGCATGATAGAGGGCTCACACAAGCATGTCATTTACTCAGTGATGCATGTTTGACTTTGAATGCTGACAAGTGTGAGTTGAACAAGACAAAGCTAAAATTCATTGGTCATATCATCTCTGATGGGGGCATCTTAGACTTGGCGTCATTGGCATGGTCTCCCCTAACTTTTGCCTCTACTTCCAAGGTTGCTTCTGTGTGCTGAACTCTGTTTTTGCTGTTTTAGTTTGCTCTGGACACTTAACCACTGCTGACCAGTGCTAAAGTGTAAGTGTTCCCCGTATAAATCATATGTGTAGATTGGCTTATCCATGATTGGCATATTTGATTTATTAGTAAGCCCCTAGTAAAGTGCACTTGAGGTGCCCAGGGCCTGTAAATCAAATGCTACTAGTGGGCCTGCAGCACTAGTTGTGCCACCCACATTAGTAGGCCTGTAAACATGGCTCAGACCTGCCACTGCAGTGTCTGTGAGTGCAGTTTTAAACTGCCAATTCGACTTGGCAAGTGCACCCACTTGCCAGGGCTAAACCTTGCCTTTTTATATATGTAAGTCATCCCTAAGGTAGGCCCTAGGTAGCCCCATGGGCAGGGTGCGGTGTATGTTAAAGGTGGGATATGTACTTATGTGTTCTACATGTCCTGACATGCTAAATTCAGTTTTCACTGTTGGGAGGCCTATCCCTCTCAAAGGTTAACTTGGGGTCTGACTTCAAATATTATTAGTGAAGTTAATTTTTAGATTGTGTGTTTGAAAATGTCACTTTTAGAAAGTAGGCATTTTCTTGCTTAAATCATTCTGTGGCTCTGCTTGTTTGTGGATTTCATGTCTGGGTCAGTTTGACCGTTGGGCTGTTTGCACCTCTTCTCTAGACAGTGACACAAAGGGAGCTGGGGTGTAGCCTGCATATCCTGATGGGCCATCTGGGCTGAGGGGAGTGGAGGAGTGGTCACTTATACCTGAAAGGGCTGTTCCTGCCCTCCAACAATGTAGTCTCCAACCCCCTGATGTGTGTTTAGGGCCTGGTCTGGGCCAGGCAGAATCTTGAAAACAACATGGACTTCTCTTTGAAGTAGGCCTACTTCAAAGGAAGAAAGGGGTATAAAAAGAGCACCCAAAGCCCCTTGTAATCAGATTACTTCTGAGACTAGGAGGAACCTCTGCCAGGGAGAAGAGCTGGAGAAGGAGCACTGCCCCTTTGCCTTTGACTGTGCTTTGCTGGGTTGGTCTGCAGTAGCTGCTTCTACATGAGAGAGGACAAAGACTGACTTTTGTGTGACTTCCCACTGGTAAAGAATCTCCAAGAGCTCGATCTTAGCTTGCCTGCTTTTGTTGAAGTCTCAGGAACATCAAAGACCTCTCTCTGCCAGCACTTGAGAGTTCTGCCTGCCAAGTGGTGCCCTAACCTGTCTCTGGGCCCTTGAAAGGTACAGCTACTAGAAAAGGAAAGAAATCCATACAAACACCGCTGTGTGGGGACATTTTTGATGCACCACCCATCTCTGGGCTGAGAAACGATGCACCACCATTTGGTGGCTAACATTTATGCTCCACCTGCATCGCGGCTGGAACATTGATGCAACACAGCTGTAAAAACGACACACAACACCTGCAGCGGCTGCTGTTAACAACGCAAGCCCCCACGCAGTGCAATTTCTTGACACTGTGCAACCGGATTTCGACACAACATTGCTGGGTGCCAAAAAAGCAGCGCAAATCCTGCCCTGACATCCGGATCGCCGCATCGTTCTCTTGCAGGAGAGAAGAAATGACGCACACCAACCCGACTGGAAAAAGTACGACGCACATTCTCGCTTGCGAGTGAGAAATCAACACATCGCTGCCCTTTTCTGATGCACACTCACCCATGCAGCTTTAATTTGATGCTAAGCAGGTACTTTTGTGCGCCAACAGCATTCTCACTGTTTTCTGAAGGATTTAAGACTCCTTTTTTAAAAAAGTTCATAACTTGACTTGTGTATGTTGGACTTTTGTCGTTTGTGTCTTGTTTTGTTTACATAAATAATATTGATTTTTCTAAACCTGTGTTGTGTCATTTTGTAGTGTTTTTATTGAGTTACTGTGTTTATTGGTACAAATACTTTACACTGTGCTTCTTAAGTTAAGCCTACCTGCTCGTGCCAAGCTACCAAGTGGGTGAGCGGGGGTTAACTGAGGGTGATTCTCCTCCACCATGACTAGGGTGTGGGTCCTTGCTTAGACAGGGGGTAAACTGACTGCCAACCAAAGCCCCTTTCTAAAAGGGCATGACACCTGATCCTGTAAAAGTACAAGCTCTGTCAAATGCTGATTCCCCCACAAGATGTTACTGTTCAAAGTACTTACAAGACCTTGCCACTGTTAATGCTCCATTACTAGAGATGACAAAGAAAAATGTTTCCTTTCACTGATCAAAAGAATATGGGAACATTTTCAAGAGAATCAAATCTGCTATTGATAATGCTACTGAAATGGCATATTTCAATACAAAATCTCATACATAGGTTGTTGTTGATGTTAGCAGGGTTGATTTAAGTGCTATCATTGAACAGCACAGTGGACCTCCAAATGCTAGATGGTATATTGTGGCCTATGCAAGTAGAAGTTTGTCCCAAACAGAACGAGTTTACCACCAGCTGAAAAAGAAATCTTAGCTGTGGAATGGGCTTGTGAACATTTTGTTGTATACCTGTACGGAAAGCCTTTCATTCTAGTAACTGATCATTTGCTTTACTGACCGTCTTTGGCAATACACAAGCAAAACTGCCTCCTCGTATTGAATGCTGGGGACTCCGATTGCAAGAATATGATTATCCCATTCTGTATAATCCGGGAAGGGATCAGATTCTCGCTGACTACTTTTCAAGAGTGCTGAGACAAGGACACCGTACTCCATCCAAGACAGCTGAAGCCTGCATTAATTTCATTCCCAAGTCAAATACACCAGCTGCTATTCTCATTAGCCCAGATTATCACTGCCACGAGCCATGATAGTGACGTGCTGAAGGTAAAAGGCATAATTACCCATCAGTCATGGAAGAAACAGACTCAAACTCTCACCAATAAGGGTGAATATCAAAAATACATAAATGTCAAAGACAAATTGTCCATAAATAAAAAAGAAATTCTTTTGAGAGGGTGGAAAATCCTGATACAGGAGAGTCTGTAGCAGAAGTGATTGAAGTGGCTCACAAAGGACAGTGTGGTATTATTGCCACAAAAAGAGCTCTCCAAGGCTGAGTTTGGTTTCCATACTCAGATGAAAGAGTTGAAAAGGAACTCGGGGCCTGTCATATATGCAACTGCCTTTCTGCTAATGTTACTCAACATACTCTGAACATGTCTGAACTCCCTAAGCATGCATGGGAGAGAATAGCCATTGACTTCTTCAGTCTACTGGATAATGGACATTACTGGATGGTGTTTGTGGATGAGTAATCACTTTTCCCTTTGGCTGAAGATTTCTAATCTACGACTCACAAATGAGTCATTGAAAAACAGGATCACATCTTTGCCACATGAGCCTTTCAGCCATTGTCACGTCTGATAATGGCACGCCCTTTAACAGTAGAGCATTCAAAGAATTTCTGGAGCATCTTAACATAAAGCATCAAAAGAGTTCACCTTTGTGGCCACAGGCCAACTGACTTGTTCAGTGTTTTATGTGTACACTAGACAAAGCAGCAACTTTTGAGAAGCTCATTCTGAAAACAGTACTGAATTCTTCTCTAAGAGCTTATCGTTCAACAATCACTCAACCACAGGTGAAAGTCCTGTGAATTTGATGTTCAGGAGAGGAACGACAACAAAGTTACCTCAATAGACCACCAAAAGAGACAAAAGTGAGAAAGTGAGAACATGATTCATACCAGGGATTTGGTTAAAATGCAGAAAATGAAAGCTTATGCAGACAATAGGTGATATGCAAAGAAAATCAAGTTTAAAAGAAAATGGTCAAAGTGTCCATATATATTATTATATAATGTTGATGAAAAAACTGTCCTGCCAAAATGATTGTGGAATTAGACACTCCGATAAAGGGGGGAATATTGTTTTTGGCCAATGGAGAAATTTCTGACTGAAATATATAAGCAATTTAACATTGTGTGTTATGTTATATGAGAGTGTTGAATAATTCATTTAAACATATTCAGCAGTAGTAGTATGATGAAATGAATGTATGGTTTAACCAAGAGCTGTTAAGTTGTGAGAAACATACCTTTTTGAAAATTGAGCATGCAAGAACCCCAGTGTTTTACTTAACACCAAAAAAACATAAAGACATTGTCGATCCTCCAGGATACTTTCAGCCATAGTGAGTGCATTTGAAAATACATTGAGATATATAGATTACTTCAGTTGAGATTTTGTCAGTAGTTTACAATCATATGTACAAGACACAGGAAATATTTTGGGGAAAGTATTTGACATCCTGTGGGAATGGGATTTTAGCTCTCATTACAATACCCCGCCGGACCTGTTAGGAGTTGGTTTCTGCCCTCTGGCCTAACGGAAATAGGCAGCAGCATTGTCTCTGACTCATAATCGAGGAGGCAGCAATGCTGTCACCTGCAGAGTGCACCAGCACCCTCACATTGTTCACTGTCTGCACAGCAGCAGACATTGAATATTGCAATGATGCTGGGCATTGCAGGCCCCCCCCGTGGCCCTCCACACCCGTTTGTCCACCTACCATTTCATGGTGGTGAAACCGCCATGAAAAGGCTGGTGGAGAACGAGGTCGTAATCTGCAGGGCAGTTCAGCCCTGGCAGATTCTGACCTCTGCCACTGCCAAGCCACCAGGATCATGGATCATGCTGGTACTGGCGGAACCCTGGCTATCTGACCATCAGGGTCAGGATCTCCACAGCAGTGGCGGTCCTGACCTCCACCTCAGGGCTGGTGGTCTGAAGTCTGCCAGTCTCGCAATGAGGCCCTATGTGTTGATGACAATTGATGTAATGACCCTTTATATGAGCATAAACCATGAATGTGACCGGGAGGAGCCAAGATGGCGGCCGGGACGGTCGCATGATCTGAGCGCTCCGTTCCCGGCTACCTCGAAACATCCTGGAAGGCGCCCCCCCGCGGCCTGGTAGCGGCGGCCGGGACGGCGGCTTGACCGGGGGAGACCGGGGCGCCCAACTTGTGCCGCGAGCGCCCCTCGGTGCGCGTGCGAGGCGGGGCTGAGACTCGCGTGTGGCGCGCAGCAGGAGGAGCTGCGGCTGCGACCCCGATCGTGCTCTTGCCGGGCGCGGCCGCCCCCCGCTTCCGCGCCTGCTCGTGGCCGGGGGGGCTGAAGAGACACGTCCCAAAAGCGGACCGCACAGCTGATCCCACTGGGCGCCCCGGGACGCGTGAAGCCGACTTGAGGAACTGGGGCACCATCTTGAATTTTGCCGCGACAGCAGCCGCGTGTGTAAGCAGCAGAGGAACAAAGAAGAGGCCCAGCAAAGAAGACGTGCAGCGGCGGCGGCCCAGCAGGCTGTGGGGGTTCCCAGCGCAGGGACTTTTTTTAAAAATACGAGGTGAGGAGGGCACCTGCGAGGGGGGGGGACACCAAAACTAAGCTGAGGAGGGTGAAAAACCCTTGGAGCGACAAGCACATCCCCCCCCCGCCTCCACACCTTACGCAAAAAGATGGATGTGGACCGCGTGCTACTGGGAGCTCGGACTACTCAACCAACGCAGATTGGACGGTCTGCCCTGGACTCCCCTGCAATGGGTCCCTGCCGCGACTGTCCTTAGCTGCACAGAGTTTATTTGCGGCGCCCTGCGATCGCCCTGACCCGCGATTTCTCCCGCGTGTCGACGCCTCTCCCGGCTGTCCAGCACTTCTCCCCTCTATCTGAGGGAGCCTCTGACACCAAGCCCTCCCGCCACACAAGAAGAAACGAGTGTTCTCCCCCAGCGTTTACACCCTCCGCATATTCCGGTGGGCCCGGAGTACAGCCTCACAAGAACTCATAGCTGGAACATTGAATCCATTAATGACTGCAGCATTTGTCATTGAATATCCAGGCCACAATAAGTCAGAATAAGACTAAATGTCCTTTGCTTTGCTGCCTAATCTCACGCCCTCAACGCCGGATGTGCGCTCCATGCCCAGGCAACTCAGTAAAAGTTTAAAACAATGAATCAGGAAGATTAAAAGTGCGTAATTTCTGTAGATTGGGAGGTAATCTCAGAACAGCCAAAATGGCCGGCAGAGCCAAGTCAACCAAGAATCCAGATCGAACTACCCAAGCGACAACGTCTACCGACCAACAATCTGGCCCATCCCTACAGTCACTGGAAAGCACACTTCTAGCGCATTCTGCTCAGTTCGAGAAAGTATTGCAGGCAATACTGGACACTAAGTCATCCTTGGAAGGCAGAATTGATGCAGTCGTGCAAGACTTGAATCTCTTACGAGTGGATCATCGAAGCCTAGCTGAAAAAGTGAAAACAACGGAAGCTGAAATAGCTGATCTAACTCCAATAGCGCAAGGGAACCAAAAACAGATTCAGCGTATGGACGAGGAGCTGAAGATACTCTGGAGAAGATCGGAGGAAACGGAGAGTAGGGCGCGCCGAAATAACGTGAGATTCCTGGGCTTTCCGGAAAGTATGTGTCAACCGGAATCAGAAATTTCCCTAGAGCAGTGGCTAATCAAGGAGGTGTTAAATGGGGCTCCATCCAAGTTTTTCTCAGTTGAAAGGGCTTACAGAGTCCCGGGCAGACCTCCGGCCCCCGGCCAGTCCCCCAGGCCATTGATTGCCAGGTTCTTGAACTATAGAGACCGAGACACAATATTGCAACAATTCCGCAATAAGGGCCCGTTCAAGTATGAAGACTCGAGCATTAACGCTTACCCAGATTTTACGCAAGAGGTGCAGAACCAACGCAACTCTTTTGTTAGAGTCAAGCAACGCCTACGAGAGCAGAGCATAAAATATGCTCTGCTCTTCCCGGCCAAGCTAAGGGTAGTGATGGAGGACCGTACCCATATATTCACCAATCCCGAGGATGCCTGTACATGGCTCCACGCCAAGGGCCTTGCACACCCCCGGGAGGACGAAGAGGGGGACGAGAAATGGCAAAAACCTGCTCCAAAGAAGCGATCCAAACGGCGCACCAGAGGCCAGCCCAATGTCTGGCAAGCAGCAGAGGAAAGAGCAAAAGTGCTGAAAGAGACGCCGTTACACATGCAAAGCCGCAGTACAATTGCCAGTGGTCTTGAGGAGCAGGGATCGGACTCAGACACAGCCAGCTCCGCATCCACGGTAACAGGAGAACTAGGTGGGCCGAAGGTCACCCCAAGAACTGCCGACGAACTGTAAACTATTTGTTCAGGCCCAGAGAGACTACCAGGGACGATGCTTGTAACTTGAAATCCTACAGAGACTCTGCGGCACTGCCGAGACGTGGGGATAAAGTGCCTTCAACAATATGCATCTTTGATATAAACACTAAGCTAAGTGATTGGGGGCATAAGTAGGTGGTACATGGCGGATGGGCGGGGCCAGAGGGAAAGGATTTAAGCCAAGGGGGGGCATCTGACGATATTGGCAGACTAAGTCTGCAGCACGATGTGAGCCCTTTACAAGAGCCACGTCTGTACGATATGAGAATCCCACTATGCAAATCCAACCGGATAAGAGTTATTTCACACACTTTTAAGTTTTGTAGTTTCACTGTAGTTGTAAGTAGTACAGGGGGTTTAATTAGGGGGGTGGGGACTAACAGTTCAGCAGAAATGCAAGAGTCGGAATTACTTAACGCACAAAACATAGATCTGCACCCGCTATATTTAAACATCAGCAACAGAAAGGCAGAGACCAGGTGGGCCAACACTAAAGCCCAGAAGCACAACACAGCAACATATCCCCAGTACCCCATATGATGTCCTCTCGAATTAATACGAAAAACCAGTATATTATCTTAACATGGAATATCAGGGGCCTTGGGATGCTGAGCAAACGGGCTAGAGTGCACGCTCGACTTAAAAGACTAGGAGTGCATATCGCTATTCTGCAAGAGACACATATGCTAGAGGGGGACATACGCGACCTGCGCACGAAGTGGGGAGGCCAGTTGATAGGCACAACATACTCGGCCTTTGCGAGAGGGGTGTTGATTTGGAAAGCGGCGGGAGTCCCATTCCTCATGTCAGCACACAAGATAGACCAGGGAGGGAGGAACGTAGTAGTGGAGGGAAGATTAGACGGCAGACAAATGGCTGTGATCGGGGTATACGCCCCCAACAGTGGCATCTCGGGCTTTCTTACCACTCTCACCCCAACGTTGCTGTCCCACCCCATGCCCCTAGCCATCTGGGGTGGTGATTTTAACAGTACCCCATCAGCAGCATTGGACAGAACCAGTGCCCAACCGAGCGCACCATCTAGTAGGAAGCCCATAAGTCCCCTGCAAGAATGGGCAAATGTTATGGGTCTATATGATATATGGCGATTAGGCCATCCAGAGCAAAAAGAATATTCATTTTACTCGGTCCCACATAACACCCACACTAGAATAGACATAGTATGGGGCACCCGCAAAATAGGGGCGCTGATCACTGAATCTGAATACTTGGCAAAGACAGTCTCGGACCATGCGCCTCTGAGAGTAACACTGAATTGGGGCAGGGCACGTCAGGCAATTCCCACTTGGAGATTCCAGGCGGAGGCTCTGCAAGATCAAGCATTCGCCGCAACATTGGGGAAATCTATAGGCCAATATTGGGAAACTAACGCTATGTCTGCAACAACCCAGGCGATAGAATGGGATGCCCACAAGGTAGTGGCACGCGGAGTATGCATGTCCACTACGTGGGGAGTGAGACGCTCTTTACAGGCGGAAATTAGCAAACTAGAGAAGGAGCTAAGGATTGCGGAAATAGCGGTAGCACGGGGGGAAATTACTAGCACTGTCCTCAAAGAAAAGCGCTCAAAATATAATGAGGCAGATAGCAGGCTCCGCTGTCACGACTACAACTATTACTTAACCAGGCTGCAAACAGAAGGAGACAGATCAAGTAGAATGCTAGCGTGGCTACTCCGCGAGGACAGACAGCAAGCTCCGATAGGTGCCATTCGGGTGGGCGCACATGAGATGGCTACTACACAAGTAGAAATAAACGAGACGTTTAGGAATTACTACTCAAACTTATACACTAAACGTACCTCGTGCACAGCTACACAAGTTGAGGCCTTCCTGGCGGACTCCTGCCTACCCCAACTACCACAAACAGATAGAGATGGAATTGAAACCCCCATAACAACAGAAGAAATAGAACTAGCCCTTGCACAGCTGCCCAGGAACAAAGCGCCGGGCGCAGACGGCCTCCCCTCGGAGTATTATAAAGCCTATTTACCCAGCCTAAAATCCCATCTGTTAGGAGTGTTCCAGGAGGCGTGGACTAAAGAAAGCTTACCTATATCTCAAAGGGAAGCTATGATAGTGGTACTCCCTAAACAGGGTCGAGACCACACGGATGTTAAATCTTATAGACCACTATCGCTGTTAAATACAGACTGCAAAATATTAGGCAAAATACTGGCTAATAGGTTAGCCCCCCTCATGCACTTATTGATTCATGCAGATCAAAATGGCTTCATCCCAAAGCGTAACACCTTCCTAAATATTCGCAGATTGCTGAGTATAATAGGAGACACCCCCAAGATTGCACAGGAGGAAATGGTGCTCTCACTAGACATAGAAAAGGCCTTTGATACGCTGGAATGGGACTTCCTGATGGCTACGATGGCCCGTATGGGAATAGGCCCTAATTACATTCGTTGGGTCCGGACATTGTATTCTAACCCAAGCGCGAGGGTGAAGACAGGCGGGGTTATTTCTGATAGTTTCCTGATTTCCAGGGGGACACGGCAGGGATGTCCCTTATCCCCGCTACTGTTTGCCATAGCAATGGAACCGTTAGCGGCAAAAGTACGCCTCATGGAGCACGAATGGGGAATTATTAGGAACGGGTTACATCACACGATTTCATTATATGCCGATGATGCTTTGATATATATCAGGAACGGTTATGCAGCTATCCCACCTGTGATGTCCTTATTAGCTGAATTTGGAGGCCTGTCTGGCCTTGTGGTAAACTGGGAGAAGTCCTGTGTGTTCCCCCTGGCAAAAAGGGTCCCCAACAACCAAGACCCCCAGAGGTAGGGCACCTAAAGTGGTGCCCGACAACATTTAAATATCTTGGGATAAATATATATCATGCCACAGAAGACTTAAGAGACGGGAACCTGGGGAAGGCGCTAACTTCCATAAAAGGCTCCCTACAATTTTGGAACAAGCTCCCGCTCTCGCCACACGGTAAGGTGGCGATAGCTAACATGTTGATTCTACCTCGGCTCCTATATTATTTTGCGGCCCTGCCGATAACCATTCCCAAAAGTTTCTTCGGCAACTTAAACACAGCATTACTGCAGCTCATTTGGGGAGGTGGTAGAGCGCGAGTGGCGCTATCCACATTGCAATGCCCGTTGGATAACGGTGGCCTGGGAACTCCGAATTTCTAAAGATACTATGCTGCCGCACAACTTCAGTGGGTCCAATATTGGATCCACAGACCAGAGCAAGCGGAACCCATGAGCCTAGAGCCTCGGCGGAACGGGACCCCCCTTTTAAATTGGCTGACGTCAAAGCCCCCCAAAGCGGTACTGGTTAACCCTTTGCTTGCAGCCGCGCATGCGTGTTGGGTTAAATATGTGCAAAGAGGAGCGGATAAGCTTCCTTACTCCTCACACATACCGCTAAATTATCTATTGGCGGGGACTGCAGCTGGAATGCAAGCTGTAAAGCTGTGGAATGAAGCAGGACTACAGACAATAGGGGATTGCTTCGAAGACGGCAAATTAATGACGTTCAAGGCTCTCCAGGCCCTCACAGAGATAAATTCGGGTCAGTTCCTGACATATCATGCCGTATGTCATGAAATTAGAAAAATATGGGGAATGGGCACTTTGGAACCAGAGAACTCCCCAGTGCTCCACCAGCTTCTACAATACAGTGATCAAACAAAAATAATATCCAATCTATATAGAATCCTCAATAAGACTCCTGATGCACAGGCAGGGAAAGCATGGAGTAGATGGAATGCGGTACTCCCCACCCCGATCCCACTGGAAGATTGGCCCAAGGCCTTGTCTCACATCAGAGGCGTGTCAAGGAATCCCAGATTTAGATACACCCAATTCAATTATACGCACCAACCATATCTTTCCCCAGCCAGAATAAAGCGCATGTTCCCTGATTCAGTACCAACATGCCCCAGATGCAAAATACCGTCAGCACCCTTCTACCACATGGTATGGGATTGCCCTAATATACAAAAGGCCTGGGCGGAGGTGGTAGGGGAGGTATCTGGGCTAACGGGACTTGCACTGTTAGCAGACCCTGGGTCCTGCCTGCTGGGACTGAGGAAGAGACCAAAAAAACAAAGACACCTGCACACATTTATAGACTTGGCCTTTTTAATGTACAAAAGATTAATAGCAATGCATTGGAAAGCCCCTAAGGCTCCTGATCTGAAATCCTGGTACTCTCTAATAATACGCTGGGCTCGCACTGAATACCAGGTACTAAAAAGAATGGTGCGCGAAGGGCGACAACACACAGGATGCTCCACTTGAGATGATTTGGTAACAAAATTGGAGGCCAAAAACGATGAGAAGCCTCCTTGAATCGGGGCACATATATTCGTGATAATCACGACATAAATTCCCTTGCATCCCCCATTACGGTAACAAAATTCATAGGGCACCCAGGCATCATAGCGCACACACATCATTTCCTCCCATCTCTCTAGTAATAATTGTCCATCAAATTTTCGTTACCACAGTCCCAGCGACACGTGAGGAGCAGAAAACCAGGGTAGCTATCTGCATATACCAATTCGGATGGTGCCCTCCTCAGGCAGCCAGGGAACTCATGCATGCAAAACAAGGCCCACACTGGTCACGAGCGATTGCCTATATAAAGTAAACAATAAAGGATAAACCTATGGAGGGTGCAGCCAGGAATGATACTGTAAAACTAGAAGTGTTCCGTGAAGTGCATATTGGGGGGGTGTGTGATTGTTAAATGATCTAGATATTAGTTATTGTATTGGTTTATCCTGTGGTTGCAAATTGAACAATTTGTATTATTTTTTGAAATATAAAATCAATAAAAATATTTAAAAAAATAAAATAAAAAAAACATGAATGTGACCTAAGAGTAATGGAACATATTTTAAGCACTACGTCACTAAATTTGTGGAAACATACTAGAATACTGCTTCCAATGAACATAAGGTGTTTGGAAAACAATATTTTTCTCTTTAACAATGAGCTGTTCGGGCAGATCAGAGGCACAGTGTTGGGCACCTGCTTCACCCCTAGCTATGTAAATTTGCATATGAGCTAGTAGGAGAAGCAGTACTCCAAAAAGAACATCAGATGGAGTGGTCACAATATGTTATTTTTTGGTGCAGATTTATTGATGATATTTTGCAATATGGAAAGGCCCCCTTGATGAGGCTGAGAGATTTATGGAGATGTTAGACAGCAATGTATTGAACCTACATTTTACTAGTACACTCAGCAAAACTGAAGTGAATTTTCTAGACTTAACAGTATATGTTAAAGCAGGGAGGCTACAAACAAAATTGCATAAGAAACCAACCTCAGGGAATATAATCTTACATGAAGCAAGTCATCACCCACAGAATCTGTTGAGAGGTATCCCTTATGGGGAATCCTGGAGAGTTAGAAGAAATTGTAGTGAAGTGCATGAGGAAGAGCAGGATTTACAAGATATGCTCTGAAGATTTAAGGAATGAGTATATACTTTGGGAGAACATTGAGAAGGCTATTAGGAGAGCAACAAATAAGACAAGAGAGCAGTTAATTTTCAAAAGAGATAATAAGAGGAAAAAAAGAAAGTGGAACTTTTCCCAGTTCAGATTGATTACCAAATACAATGAACAGGAGGGTGTGATATGTAAAATAATGTTGGCTTTTGGTTTAAAATGATCCCATTATAGAACGGGATGCCACAAGGAGGCCAGGTGTAACCTTTAGAAGAGCACAGGCAATTATGGATCAGTTGGTCAGAACCTCAATGGAATGGTCCAAGAAGAATATTTGTTTGGGAGGTTTGAAAGGGTTTAAGAAATGTGATAAATGTAGAGCATGCCAATATGGAGTAAACATGGAAGAATCTGAACTTCCGCTGACAGAGAAGGAAATAGATTTCAGGATTTCACAATTGGGAAACTGATTTCACAATTTATGTACTAAAATGTCCCTGTAGGATATTGTATGTAGGCAGCACAACTTTCCCTGTTCAGAAAAGAATTCTACAACACCTAAGAGCCAGTGCTAAGAAGGACAGAACATATCCAGTATCACGCCACTTCAAGGAACATTATAATAGTAAAGTGGGTGGTTTAGCTTAATATGTTGATTGTGGACTGAGAAATGTAAAGGGTGGTTAAAGGGAGTGAAAGTTAAGGCTACATAATAGAGCTCAATACAAAAAGCCCAGGGGGATTAAATGTTCAGGAGAACATGCAATCCCAACTATGAGATTTTATCCCTTTGCTTAAGATGAATGAGAGGCAGATAAACAAGTTTTAAAGATTTTTTTAAATTCACTTGGCACAGAGCACTTTAAGGCGAGGCATAGAGTGACTGTGGGGTTAAAAAGACAGAAGGATGGGTTAATAATACGAGGATGAGGCCTACAGGCAGAATTTTAGAATGAAAGTCACATGTTGATAAAAGACCCACTCTTAATGGGAAGAAAGTGTTATAAGGGATGGCTAACACACCCTCTGGCTTGGAATGCAGTGGCAGCCATCAAGAATTAGAAGCTATATATATATATATATATATATATATATATTAACTGATCGTGGCAAATTGTTAATTTTTCATTTAACAGGGGGGAGATGTAGTGTCTTGCAGGTTTTATGACTGAACGTTTTTGGCTCCAAGTGGACTGTGTAGCACAGTGGTGTAATCACTAGAATAGAATGTAATGAAAGCTTGGTTTAGAATGTTGGCATTCACATGTACATGCATAAGAATACAATTGTGTGATTTACAGCTCTGTGTGTGGAGTAGACATTGGCGGGTACCCAGGCTGGGAAGGGCGCTACATCACCTCACAAAATATTGAGATACAGAAATATCACAGTTTAAATATAGTGGTTTACGAAAATCATGATGCACGAATATCGTTGACAAGAATACCCAATTTAGGGGTAAGTATATAGATGTTAAAAATATCTATGTTGTAAATATCGGTGTTAAAAATGTCTATGTTGCTAATACCATTTGCAAAAATATAATTGTAAATAATATAGTTTTTTAATTATTTGTATGTGTTTTAGTATATGTTTTAATTGTATATGTTATAAATTGTCTGTACAAATATTGTTAATGTTTTTTAATATAGTGTCAAATCTTTACTTGTTTTTTTCAATTTAATTTTATTGTTTCTTGTAATTTTTAGTGTTCTAACTGGTTCTGGGTTTTGTAGGGGTGTAGGGTAGGAAGTAAGTTAATTATCATTAAGTCATTATTATTTTAAATTATTATTAATGATTTAAGTAACAATTATTTATGTAAATTGTTGAATTATTTTGTTTCAGTTAAGTTTTAGGTGCAGATTGTGGGTTTTGTAGGGGTGTAGGGTGTGAAGTAATTTAATTCTAACTAATCAATAATGTTTCATTCATAATTATTTAATTGATAATCAATTATGTAAATTCTCTAATTTATTTATTTTCTAAGTTATGTTTTAGGTGCAGGTTGTGGGGTTTATAGAGTTGCAAGGTGGAAAGTAAATTAATTATAATTTATTAATAATTAATGTGAATTACAATTAATTATTTAATTGATAATTAATTATGTAAATTGTGAAATTATGATATATGTATATTACTTGTTAGGTGTGTGTTGTGTTTTTAGCTTTACAGGGTTGGAAGTCAATTAATAGATAATTCATGATTACTTTATGGTTTATTTTTTAATTATGCTGTTATATTTTAGGTGTGTGTTCTTTAGTCTGTACTGTAATGGGGAAGGATTTTCAGTAAGTAGAAATATATTTTTTTCTTTTCTATTTATAAAAAAATATTTTTCAATTATATGATTGGTTAATTGTGTTATAGTTTCTTTATTTTTATTACATTTTAATTGTTGCTGGATATGTTTGTGAGCATATAATGTGGAATTTGAATTGTATTAATAATATTTGTGTTAATTAATGATAATTATTAAAATTTGTAATAGGTTGTTATTTTTGAAAATTTCCCTAAAATTAAGAAATGTAAATTTTATAATTAGAATTGTATATTTTGGGGTATTTAATAGTGTTGTTAAATTATGTTGTTTGTTTGAAATGAAGTATTCTCTTTGTGCTTCACCAGTGAATGGGGTGGGAATAGTAAATGTTAACTCTTCTGAGTCTATTGCTTTCCATACTGTTGTACCAACTGGAGTGGGAATAGTAAATGTTACCTCTCCTGAGTCCAGTCCTTTCCCTCCTGTTGTAAACACTGGAGTGGGGAGAGTACATTTTACTCCTCCTGAGTCAAACACTTTCCCTTCTGTTTAACTTACTGGAGTGGGAATAGTAAATTAAATGTTTCCTTAGTCCAGCAGTTGCCATACTGTTGCACACACTGGAGTGGGAATAGTAAACTTGTCTCTCCTGAGTCATATACCTTTCTTACTGTTGCACACACTGGACTGGGAATAGTAAATTCTACCCCTACTAAGTTCAATAATTTCCCTATTGTTGCATTTACTGGGCTGGGATTAGTAAATTGAACTTCTCATGAGTTCAACTGTTTCCCTACTGTTGCACACTCTGGAGTGGGAATAGTAATTTAACTCTCCTGAGTCCAACACATTTTCTACTGTTGCACACATTGGAGTAACTTTTCCCCCTTCCGAGTCCAATGGTTTCTCTTCTGTTGTACTTACTGGAGTGGGAATTGTAAATGTAACCCCTCTTGAGACCTACAGTTTCCCTAGTGTTTTACACACTGGAGTGTGAATAGTCACTGTTACCTCTCCCAAGTCAAATGTTGTCCCTACTGTTGCACCTACTGGAGTGGGAATAGTAAATTTAACCTCTCCTGAGTCCAACATTTTCTCTACCATTTCACATACCGGAGTAGGAATAGTAAATTTTACTCCTCTTGAGTCCAACATTTTCCCTGCTGTTGCACACACTGGAATGGGAATAGGAAATTTCACCCCTCCTGAGTCCAACGCTTTCTCTACTGTTGCACCGACTGGAGTGGTAATATAACATTTTACTTTGCTTGAATACAACACTTTCCCTACTGTTGCATACACTGGAGTGGAAATAATAAATTATATATTTCTGGTGTACAACGATTTCTCTACTGTTGCCCAAATGAAGAAGGATAACTTGGAATTTACATGGAGTAAAGGCTTAAAAATATATTGGAGCACAGTTGACCCAGTTCTATTAACCATCACAATAGTCAAAGATTCTATATGATCTGTTGTAACATATTTATCTGATATTCCAACCTTTGAAAATATCTGTAGGTCCATTTCAAGAAACCTCACACTCAGATCTGCCTCTAGAGAACGAATATCTTATGTGTTTCAATGTAGCATGCTTCATGGCCCATAAACAATTATTGCTTCCTTTAAAAAAAATCCCCTTAGCGGTTTATGAGGTTAAACAGGCAAGGGCAGCCTACAAAAAGACCATGGTAGAAAGGATAAGGGAGCTCAGGTCTAAAGTTTAGGATGACCTCCAAAAAGCCGAGGAAATTAAGGATAGTACTAAATTCTGGGCGGTGATCGGAAGGATGTATTTTAAGAATTCTGATGCCCCAAACATAGGTACTGTCATCGAGGTAGGTGCCTGTGTGACACACTACTAAAATGTTCTCTGCTGGGGATGAATTATCTACCCAGGGTCCAACCCCTTACTGGCCCATTGTAACCCCAAGTGATCTCCAACACCCCATTACTGTTGATGAAGTCATTAGAGCTGTTTCAAAGTGTGTCCCCCAGAAAGGTGGCAAGAGCAGATGGCGTACTTGCTGATATCTTTAAGTCCAATATTCCCTTATTAACGCAGGTCTTTAGGTCAGTAACTCAGGGCCTCATCCCTGAATCCTGGAAGACAGCCACACTGGTTCCAATATTAAAAAAAGGACATAGGTCCTCTCTGTCATGCTACCACCCAAACTCACTCATCGGCTCCAACGTGAAAATTTTGGGTCAAGTCTTATTATCTTGTTTTGAAGTTTGAGCCTCTACAAATAATGTTTTACCCGACGTCCAATTTGGGTTTAGACCAGGCCTATGCACAACAGATCAATGCTTTAGAGCCTGATTATGAGTTTGTCAGTCGGACCGCCGGACCTCCATAGAGGTGGCCCCCAAAAGACTGCCATGTTTCGGTCATACAGACCGCTGTCTTACAAGATACACAGGCAAGACTGCCAAAAGCCAGCCAAAAATCAACACCTGCACTTTGGAGGGCAGGAAATAGGTGGTCTGACCACCAGTACCGCCAGTCTGTCAATCAACCACCGAACCTATTATAAGTACAAACTCGCAGTGGCGGTTCAACCATGGTGGTCTTCCAATGGTGGTCCGAATCAGCTTCACCACAGTAATGCACAACACCCCATTGGATGGTTTTGAAACTAACACAGCTGACACACATTCCCACACTTAACACTCCTGCAAAACACTTTATAAAACACACCCCTTCACACACCTCAATCCTTCACATCTACAACGCAACACACAGCAAGACAGAGCAAAATTACCAAATCAGATAATCTCATAGAATAGGTACCTCTTCAACTTTCACTAACCACATTTCCCACACTCTCAACACACTCCTATAACATCCATTTACTCCCCACTACTCCATTTGCTACCCGTCACCTGTTTATTTTCCAGCACCCATTAATCTTTTTTCATCGTCACCATGTTGAATCCGTGTTCCACTCAAGATGAGTGAAGAGTCATGGTGGATGAAATCATTAGAGTAGAGCCACGTTTATTTGGAGCCCAAGTCCAGCAAATTACTATTACAAGGAAAATGGAACATGATAGTCGACAGAGTGAATTCTGTAGGCCACACCCCGTGCACAAGAGATGACATCAAGAGGTGGCACGACCACTGGGGGAAGGTCTGTTCCATGGCATCCAGGTACCAGCTGCTGCCCCAGAAGACTGGCGGAGGTCCACCACCTCCTCCCTTATAACTCACATCATGGGAGTAAAACATCTTGGCCATTCTGCATCCTGAGGTCTTGACAGGAATAACATGTGGACTGGAGTCTGGTTAATCACAACACAAAAATATCTCAACAAAATGTATTGTCATGCATGCTTACTGCTCACCTTTTGCCACATGCACTGTCACCCCACTCACCAGCCCAGTGTCTACCAGTCCATATACCCTGGTCTGGCATCTCACATGTGAAGAAGACTCACCTGGGGGAACAACATCGCTGTATAGTGTGTGCAGTACAGGGACTGACAGCACTACAATTCCCAGCAGCCACTGTTATACGATTACGAAAACCAGAACAGTGCATCCTTCTCCATATTAATTTGTTTGTCAACTCACCATTGAATTGTGCCCACCTGAGAGAATGACCTTTGTATAGTACAGGGACTGGCTAGGTTAGTGGATGTGGACAACACAAAAATATTGCACATAAATATATTGTCATGTATGCTCACTGCTCACCTCTGTCCACCTTCACTGGCACCCCACTCACCAGCCCTGTCCCAACCTGTCCATAGACCAATGTCTGCTATCTCACATGAGGACTAGTCTCACCTGGGAGAACTACATCTCTATATACTGGGTGTTGTGCGGGGAATGACAGTACTACAATTCCCAGCAGGAACTGTTCTACAATTACAAAAACCAGAACAGTGTATCACACCCAAAATTACCTTGTTTTGCAAATCCCTAGTTATGTGTACCCACCTGAGAGGACGACATCAGTATAGTGTGGGTGTTGGACAGGCACTGACAGGACTGCTAAGGCAAGGAGGCACTAGTAGTGTAACTCCACTCAGCCAACAAAGCATTCCCTGCTGCAATGACCCTTCTCCCTCTAATCAGCCATTGCACTGTACCCATCTAGAAAGGAGCACACCTGTATAGTGTGTGTGATACAGGGAGTGAAATGGCTATAACTCACAAGAAGATCACTTACTATCTCTCCAAACACCAGTTCAGCTTACACCTGTCAAAATATCTTTCTTTAGGAATTCACACATGAAGTGCACTCACCTGAAGGAATGACATATAGCAACTGCATGAAGTACAGGGAGTCACAATTGCTAATGCCAGGAGGCTCTGTCTACCCACTTCAAAACACCACCCCACTGTGCTTATGTTCAAATATCCTTGTAGATTAACTTGCAATGGAAGTGTACTCACCTCATAGGATGACCTATGTATACTGTGTGTGGTACTTGGAGACACATCACTGTAAAACTAGTAGGGCCAGTCCCTGTACCTCCAATCACCAGGCTAGTGTCCATATGACAATGTGCCACTGTCTGTGAACTCACACTAGAAGTAAACCCACCTGGGAGGGACCAAGATACTGGTCATTGTACACCCTGTGATGTGGCTACACACACAGATCCGTCTTGAGCAGCTGTGCTAAGATGATTATGGGGGTCATTCCAACCCTGGCGGTTATCGACCGGCAGGGTGGATGACGACGGAAGCACCGCCAACAGGCTGGCGGTGCTTCCCTGCCCATTCTGACCGCCGCGGTTAGAAAAGGGGATCCGGCGGTTTCCCGCCGGATTTCCCCTGTCTGGGCTGAATCTCCATGGCGGCGCTGCAAGCAGCGCCGCCATGGAGATTCCGACCCCCTTCCCGCCACCCTGTTTCTGGCGGTTTTTACCGCCAGGAACCGGATGGCGGGAACGGCTGTCGTGGGGCCCCCTAACAGGGCCCCAGCATGATTTTCACTGTCTGCTTAGCAGACAGTGAAAATCGCGACGGGTGCAACTGCACCCGTCGCACCCCTGCAACACCACCGGCTCCATTCGGAGCCGGCTTCTATGTTGCAGGGCCTTTCCCGCTGGGCCGGCGGGTGCTCCTTTGGCGGGCGCCCGCCGGCCCAGCGGGAAAGCCAGAATGGCCGCCGCGGTCTTTTGACCGCGTAGCGGCCAAATGGCGGTGACTGCATGGCGGGCGGCTACCGCCGCCCGCTGCGGTCAGAATGACCACCTATGTTGTGGACAGGCAGGACAGCTCAAACTGTTTGAAAACAATTTGTGAGACAAATCAAAGGCCACAAGATGTATCAACAGTTTGCTATCAGCAGCAGACATATCCACAATGCACTGGCCATATGATGACAATTGTCACGTTAACTTCAAGGTTCTTGCCCTGCCTGCATATCAGTCAACTAGGTCTTAAGATGACCTAAACAACATCCTGTCTGGGCCAGCTAGTTGACTGAAATGGAATTGGTATGTCAATCAAATGTCAGGTCAATATAATTGATAGCATGCATACCTATCACATAAGGGAAATCTTCTTATCCAATGTGTACATGGCCCTAGCCAAATGTCAGTGTCAACTATATAACATTGTATCTCTCACATCAACAGGTCGAGCAGCCACTGTGAATAGCGACACCACTGAAGAGACTGCCACTACCCAATGGATGAAGCCCTCAGTGAGGACACCACTTCTGGACGTGTAGACATTGAGGATGTTTCTGGCCCATCTGTGCGACCTGGTCAGGCGACACCAGTGAGCCTCATCCTGACCACATTGACTCCTCCCATCCCGCTGGCTTAAGCACCTCAGACAGCCAGTCACTCCCAAACCTGTGTCCTGAGGACAGTTTCAAACCCTCCAGTCCAGCTACCTGAGTCACAGCAATCCAACTCTGACAATGATGGTCCTGGAACCAGTAGAAGAGAGACAAGGTGCACCAAGGGCACAGGGATGTGGGAGTAGGGTGTGTGCGAGGGATGGTGTGTCCCAGTGGCAAGAGCCTGCTGGTGATGGTCCTGGCCAGGGCACCATCAGCCAGGTTTTGGGAGCCTACCAATAATCCCAAGGCTTAATGGGCCAGATACCTACCAATCTCAAGGAGATGAAGCAGCTGTAGAGCGACTTCCATCCGGAAGCCAAGGAAAAATGGGAGGCCTCCAACACCATCATGGCCTCCTTAACAGGGGTGCTCAATGAGCTCTGCACTACCCTGATCAGGGACCATGAACAATAACACACCCCTTCCTTTGGCACAGCAAAACCAGCCCCCATCTGTCGCAGCCACTGGAAAGGAGGCCCTGCCAGAGGAAGCACCCACTTCAAACACCCCTGCCTCTGGAGCAGCTGAACCTCCCCCCGCAAGGAGGGACATTCACCCAAAAATCCAGGAGGTGCGGATGTCGAGACACCAACCACTGCCAGGAAGTAACCTCTTCCTGATTTCACTCCTTTGTCTGCCACAGATTCACTCTGTTGACTGGACTTTAAACACTCTCCATTTTTCCATGGTAGTAGGACACTGTACTTTGGACTTCAAATGTTGCAGCATCTATCAAATGATTACATCCACCATTAACTGATCCCTTCACTTTACATGTTGTCTGAGTATCACAGTTAATTCCTGTTTTTCCACATTTTTAGATGTTGAATGGTTTTCCACAATTTCAGATGTTGAATGGTAAACCCATGTGAATCACATGAGGCAGACATAAGATGGTAATGAAATGAGGGATATGTCTCTGGTAGTGTCATGATGAGGATGACTAGCAATACAATAACACAAGTGTCTGGTCACACCAAACATTTTATTGCACTGTACTGCACATAGGTTGTTAAAATGTCTGTACTGTCATAGATAAGAATGCTGTACCATATTGAGTCAGGATAGATAACCCAGGGGTACCGTACCTCAGACAACAGATGAAAGGGCTTTGTCTAACCTAGTCCTGTAGGATTTTTTTTTTTTAAATGTGTTTTTATTATATATCAGCCAGCGGGCAACATTAGAATGAAGTACAGGTGATTACAATTTGTTCCAGTGTACATATACAATAAAATTGTC
The DNA here is from genome assembly GCF_031143425.1 of Pleurodeles waltl. Taxonomy (NCBI): domain Eukaryota; kingdom Metazoa; phylum Chordata; class Amphibia; order Caudata; family Salamandridae; genus Pleurodeles; species Pleurodeles waltl. The sequence continues at coordinate 858,687,441 of NC_090450.1, read as the reverse complement.
TTGCTTTACTGCATCTTCTGTTCTTGTGTGGAAGCTCCGTTCCCCCTGGGCACCCGAGGGCGCGGAAATCCACACTTCCGAGGGCATTAGAGGGGGCATGAGAACAATGTACATTTAAGATGCATATTTCGCTCACCATATAAAACAATAATAAAGAAACTTAAGGATACAGAGGAAAGATATAAAAGAAAGAACCGGAGTGTGCCGAGTGAGCAGCGCGAGGGAGGGGGGGGGAAAGAGGAGCAGAGGCGGGGAGCAAAGCGCAGGGAGGAGGACTGCCCACTCCCCCAGCGCCAACAAGCCCGCCCTTCAGGTCGGGGCCGCGCCAGCGCCCCCACATCCCAGGTGTAACACGAGAGGAGGACCGAGGGCCAGCCCCAGTATGAGGAGAGGGGGGTGGCGCGGCCGTCCCGGAGCAAGTGAGGGGCATCAACGGTGTCCAGAGTGTACTATGTGGCCAAGTGTTCCGGCCCCTTATCAAAGTACCCAAGCCATCCCCACAGGTTGAGTTTAAATGCCCAGGTTGGTTTACAATTTATTATTTATGGGACATTGGGCGCCTGTGCAAGTGTCTTGGGGCACTCGTCCGGGCATCAAATGTTGTCTGTTTTTGCTATTTTCAGGGAGGACGCACGTCATCCTTGCTTTCTACAGCTATCACAAACGAGTTCCAAGTGTCTAGGCCCTTCACCAGAATACCCCTATCCAATAGGTTTTGTAGTGTCTGCGCTTCTGCTTTAGCCCACCGTAACAACTCTTCCCGCCATTGGGACACACTGGGGGCACTCAGCGTTTTCCACTGCATGGCTATAAGGCGTCTGTACGTCACTAGTGCTAGAGCAATACATCGGAATGTTTGTTTACGTTTTTTGGGACAGGGGCCTATACCCAGTAAGCATAGTTCGGGGTTGGGGGTTAGTGTGGTGTCTGTCCACTCAGCTAGTAAAGTTATTATTTCAGTCCATGTGTTTCGGACTGGGGTGCAGTCCCATGTCATGTGAAAGAAAGTGGCTTCTGCTGCTCCACATCTGGAGCACGACTGCGGGGATCGGGGGAACATGCGCGTTATGCGGTGCGGCGATAGGTATGTTTGATGTGCGTAATTGAACTGCGTATACCGGAAGCGGGGGTTGCGGGATACTTCGTAAATCATTTTCATAGCTTGTTCCCATGTGTGTAGTGTTAAGGGTTCAGAAAGTACACAGTCCCATCTGTTTTTTGCTTGTTCCTGTTTGTGTTCGGTCTGGGTAGTGAGGATTTTATATATGTTCGATATGTTTGTTGGTGTGGTTATGTTCCCTAGCAGTTTGTGGAGCATGGGGGAAGTATTGGGTTCCGCGTTGCCGCTTTTCCACATTGCTCGTACCGCTTGTCGCGCTGCTCCGTAGGCTATGAAGCCTCCTTGTCCTAGGGTATATTTGTCAGCTAGTGCTTCATATGTTTGAAGTTGCCCGTCGTTGTATATGTCACCTATTGTGTGTATGCCCCTACTTTCCCATGTGTTCAGGCCAACCTTTGTCGCAATTTTTGCAAGTTTCGGGTGAGCCAACAGCGGAATCCTGGGGGAGTACTGTGGATTTTTATCGCCTAGAAGTGCAAATCGTCCCCAGACCCAGTGCGCAGTAGCCAGCAAGATGATGCGTGCATGTTTAGGGCTTTCGTGATTCATGAGATATTGCAATACCTCGGTGCCGCCGAGATCCAATGAGACCATCAGCGTTTCTGCGTTGGTGGGATTCCCGATCCAAGTGGATATCCATTGAAATTGGGCGGCTGCATAGTATAATTCAAATCTAGGGGCCCCTAGTGCCCCCATAGCGAGTGGTTGGTACACTTTGGATAACGCAACGCGTCTTCGCCCATTGTCCCATATTAGGTCAATCAATAAGCTGTTCAAAGGTTTAAAGAAAGAAGTAGGTAGTATCAACGGCAGCGCCATGAAGAAATAAAGAAGGCGTGGTAATAGTATCATCCTTGCTATGGCCACTCTGCCCATAGGTGACAATGGGAGCGAGCACCAAAAGGGCAGTGAGCCCCTTATGGATCTAATCACTTGGCCAAGGTTGCCCTCTCTTAGGTCCCGATTGTCAAGGTAAATGTTTATACCTAGGTACTTAAATGTGGTATGGCACCACTTCAGGTCACCCGGGCTTGATAACGTCCTGTGGACCTCGGGGGTCGGGCGCATAGGAAATATGCATGATTTTGCCCAGTTTACCATCAACCTAGTCACTTATCCAAATTGTTGTAGTAGGTTCAATAGGCCGGGCAGAGATTCTGTGTAATCTCGGAGAAAGATCAAAGCATCATCTGCATATAGGGACACTATCTGATGTGCTCGTCCGTCAAGGATGCCCCAAGCAAGGGCCATTGTACGGAGACGGGCGGCCAATGGTTCAATGGCCAGCGCGAACAGGAGCGGGGATAATGGGCATCCCTGTCTGGTACCTCTTTCTATGTTAAGTGCTTCAGAGATTGTGTCCCCTGTCTTAACCCTGGCCGTTGGTTTGGAGTATAGCACTTTCACCCAGCCAATGAAGGTCTGCCCAAAGCCCATGCAACAGAGTGTTTCAGTTAGGAAGGGCCACCCCAGTGTGTCAAACGCTTTTTCAATGTCTAGTGAGACTGCTACCTGGTGCCAATTGCCATCGGGGGAGTTTCCCATCAGGCACAGTAGATTTCTAATGTTGCTGAAAGTATTGTGACCTGGGATAAAGCCTGCTTGATCTTGGTGGATCAAATCAGATATATATGGGAGCAGGCGATTGGCTAGGATTTTGCCAAGTAATTTGCAATCTGTATTTAGCAACGATAATGGCCTATATGAGCGTACATCTAATGGATCGCGGCCTGCTTTAGGTAGTACCGCTATCAGCGCCTCACGGCAAGTGACAGGGAGCTGGCCTCGTTGTAGGGCTTCCCTTAACATTGCAAGGTATGGGGCTAGGGTTTGGGATGGAAATGTGCTGTAATATTCAATAGGTATACCATAGCTACCAGGCGCCTTGCCATGTGTTAATTGTTGCAGTGCCTGTTGCACTTCAGTGATATCGATCGGTCTGTCTAAGTCCGTCTTCTGCGTGGCCGTTAGGCGATTCAGATCAATGCCATTGAAGAACTCGCCTAGTTATGTTACAGTGGGTGGGGGTCGCGCCCTATATAGTGAGCTATAGTATTCTTTAAAGGCACTGTTTATCTCTGCCTGTGTGTTAACTATTAATCCTGTGTCGAGGCGAATGGCACCTATAGGGGAATTCCGACATTCCTTGTTTATTAGCCATGCTAGTAATTTGCCGGATCTATCCCCTTCTGCGTGTGTGCGGGCCATGTGGTGTCGATATTCAAAGTGTCTAAGTCGGTTGTCTGTTTCGTTCCATTTAGAGTGTATACTCGAGAGCTTAGCTTGTGTTGTCGTGCCTTTTGCGAATTCACACTCGGAGGAGTGGATCTCTTGTTCTAGTTCACGGAGTTCGCGCATTAGTGCTTGACGTACGCCTACTGTCGTTGATATACATATCCCCCTTATAACTGTTTTATGCGCGTCCCACTCGATAGCTCTAGAGATTGCTGTCCCATCATTCTGGGTGAAGTATGAAGAGATGTGCGTGGCTAGTTCTTTTCTGAAAGGGGGGTCATGTAGTAGTTGAGTTTGCAGACGCCAGGTTGGGATACAGGAGCGGTGTCTGCCCCATCTGATTTGCGTTATAAGTGGGCAATGATCTGATATTACCCCAGCGGTATAATCTGCGCTCATTATCCTATGTGTTAGGTCCTGTGATGTAAGGATGAGGTCAATTCGGGTATATGGAAGTTGCACTGGGGAGTAGTAGGAGTATACTCTGTCATGTGGGTGCAAATGCCTCCATATGTCAATCAGGCGACTCTCTTTTATCCATTGACGTAGTGTCTGGGAATTTTTCGCTATTGGGGCGTCCACCAGTGGGGGATGTGATCTATCCATATCTATTTGCGGTACGCAGTTCATGTCACCGCCCCATGCACAGGGTGTAAATAAGTCATTTGTTAGTTGCGATGTCGTTTTTTGTAGAAATTCACCCTGTCTAATGTTCGGGACAGACAGCCCATTGATCATAACCTCCTCCCTGTCTAACAGTCCCTTTAATTGTATGAACCTGCCATCCTTGTCTTTTATGCTGCGTTGCACTGTGTAAGGGACCCTAGGGGCTTATCAAATCAGCACACCCCTGGCGAATGTCGAGTCGCCGGAGCAGTGTATCGATCCTGGCCAGCACTTTTCTAGCCGCGCAATGTCCTCTGCAGTGATGTGTGTTTCCTGAAGGATTGCTATATGGATATGGTGGCGTTTTAAATAAGTGTGTATCCTACTTCGTTTATTTATTCCGGCCATGCCCTTCACATTCCAGGTTAATATATTATATACGGGTTCCTTCTTCATTGCGTTAAGGAGTATTGTAGGGAACTATCTGAGCTGTCCCCAAGACCCCATTTCTATGCACATCAACCCCCGCCACCACGCCCCCACGCACCCATCCCAGCCGCACCACCCGCCCACGCGCAACCCGGTCACAGTGAAGGAGAGAATAAGCCCAGAGTGGGAGAGAGGAAGATAAGTAAAGATAAAAAAACAACGACAAAAAGGATATTCCAGACGAAGCCCGGTTCTAAACAGTGTGGCACAACCGGTGCCTAAGCTAGCGTCCAGAAAGATCAGTTCCATTAAGGTAACGTTCAGGTAGTGGGGGACGTGGATTGGTTGAGGTTGGGCTCTTGGTTGGCCCACCTCCAGGATGATCTGCTGCCTGTGTGATCCCGTGCGTGCCGGCTTTATAATCTAAAAGATAATTGGTGTTTCCGATGCAACTGTCCGCTACCTCCCTTCCAATAGTCGCCGCAGCCCTTGGCATGTAACCACTGAAGTTGGTGGGAGGTCCCATTCCGACAGCCACGACACCCGGGGGGAGGCGCCCCGGGCGTCCACCACTAGTACCTAGAGTTCATCTGCCGATCGCGGGGTGAGGTCCGGTCCAACCAGCAACGGGGAGGGGGACGGGCTATAGTCCCAACCATGCGAGGTAGTATCGTTAGAATCCGTTTCACTCCTGGTGTCAAACAGTGAACGGGTGAATGAGCTGGTTTCCTTTAGGATTTCTGCTTGGTCTGCCACCATTTGTGATTTTGTAGGGCGGGATGTTGCTTTAGCTTTTTTTTCTTTCTGGAGCTGGGGGTAGTCCATTCTTCGTTCGTTGTGTCTTCCATGAGTGGGTCTGCCAATCTTTTCGCATGTATCCATGTCCATGCGTCTTCAGGTGAGGGAAACATTAGAGTTTTTTCATCAATGACGATGCGCAGACATGCTGGGAACATGAGTGAGTAGGTGATGTTGTGTTCATGTAGTAATTGTTTGATCTTAACAAATGCGGTTCTCTTGCGCTGTACTTCCATCGTATAGTCTGGGTATGCCGTTACCTTACTGTTTTCCAAGGTGATATGATTAAAGGTTCTGAAGTGTTGGAGAATCAAGTCTCTGTCTCTGTGATTTAGGAAGCGCGCTATCAGCAGGCGAGGTGGCGCCCCGGGCCGCGGGGGTCTGCCTGGGATTCTATGAGCTCTCTCTATCACTGGAGCTATGGCGGAGTCCTGCTCCTTCAGTATATTTTTCAGCCAACTTTCTATGAATTCCTCTGCTTTTGGGGACTCAATACGTTCTGGGATTCCAAGGAATCTGATGTTATTACGTCTTGATCGACCCTCAGCTTCTTCGGCCCTGCGTTGTAGTTGAGCTATATCCTCTTCCATTCGTTGGATTTTGGTTCTCATGTCAGCCACTTCTGGTTGGCAGGTTTTTAATGCAGTTTCTGTGTCATGCACCCTTCCTGTTAATTTGCTATGGTCAGCACAAAGGAGTGTGACTTCCAGTGCTGCAGCGTCAATTTTCCGTTCCAATGAAGATTTAGGGGGTCATTACGACCCTGGCGGTCATGGACCGCCAGGGCCGGGGACCGCGGATGCACCGCCAACAGGCTGGCGGTGCATCCAGGCCTATTCTGACCGTGGCGGTAAAGCTGCGGTCAGAAAAGTGAAACCGGCGGTTTCCCGCCGGTTTTCCCCTGGCCTGAGGAATCCTCCATGGCGGCGCTGCAGGCAGCGCCGCCATTGGGGATTCCGACCCCCTTACCGCCAGCCTGGTTCTGGCGGTTTTGACCGCCAGAACCTGGTTGGCGGTAACGGGTGTTGTGGGGCCCCTCCGCCGCCCGCCAAAGTCAGAATGAGGCCCTTAGTGTCCATTATTGCCTGCATGATTTTATCGAACTGGAGGGAATGCGCGTGCAGTGTTTCATTTAGTTGAAGGAGTGTTGCTGATTGCGCGTCTGAGTGACCAGCTGGTGAGGGGGGGGGTTCCCCGTCCCCTAGGAACCCCAATTTGGGATGCTTTGGTTTTACCATGCTTCTTCTAATGGGCAGCTCCGCCCGCTGCACGGAGGGGCCCAGGCTGGGCAATTGCGGGGGTCCTCACCCTGCAGGGATGCTGCATGTTGCTGTCCGATGGGTCGGTATGAACCGCACGGGTGGTGGATGAACTGCGTGGTTGTGGGCCGAGTGAGATGCTCCAGAGAGTTTGTTGGCCCGATTTTGCAGCCAGTCATGTGCCCTCTGACGTTACAAGTTATACAGTTCTTAGCCCTGTCCAACCTGTCATATGCAGACCACTCCGCTCCCCGTACAACTTGTAACTTGTTGCCCGTTTCCTGCCTTTTCCCGGGGTGCTGCAGCTTTCCCCCTTTGGATGTTTTACTGCTGGTGTTAGCAGTCGCTTTCCCAGTAAGATGGGTGAATTATCAGGAGATCCTGCGTTATATTGCACTTTGATTTAGTCTACTTGTACCTGTTCAGTCCTTTTTTTTTTCTCTCTCCCTCTCTTATTTGTTCTCCATTCCCGCCTTTACTGTTGTTTCTCTTTGTGTTAAGTCTGCCTTTGTGCTGGGTTTTAATATGGCATTGCTTTTCTTATGACTCCATGTATCCAGTACAATCTACACTGTGCGGTGGGGAGCCAGCCTCCTTCCTTGACCCAGCACGCCAGGCCCGGTGCGCTTTGAATTTCCTTGAGCTGGGCGCCAGGGGGCCACGCCCGTCCCGGTCTCACCCACCTTTGCTGTTGTTTTTATTATGATAAGACTGCCTTGTGGTGGGTTTTTATGTGGCGCTGCTTACTTGTGGCTCCAGTTATTCAGTGTAGTCTTCGCTTTGCGGTGGGGGGGGCTGGACACCTTCCCCGGCCCCGCGCGACAGGCCAGACACACCTCGAATCCCGCCCGAGCCGGGCGCCAAGGGGCCACGGCCCGTCCCAGACTCAGGTACCAGCGCGATCCTCCCAGGTCCCCCCGATCCGGTGGGGGACAACCCAGGAGCCAGCTCCTGCGCACCGCGCGCACCCGCCAGTGTGACACAAGCGCACCCCCGGCCCACCCAGCTAGGGCGCAGCCGGGCCGGAGTGCCGCGCGGCAAGCTAACCTTCCTGGGGCGGTCCCCGGCACTGCGGTCCACACCCGCGGGCCTCACGGTAGCGCAGCCTCAGACAAGGCCCACGCCTCCGCCTCAGCTGATCTCCACCAGGCGCTGCCTCCTCAAATCCAGCGATCCTCCGGTACGTTCACAGCCGGCAGTTGGGCTCACACACGCATTGGTTCCCGTTTTTAGATGCGGCAAGGCACAGGATCAAGCAATATTGGTGGGCCGTGAGTGGAGCTCTTCGCCTAAGTGTCCACTAAAGCAGCCATTTTGGCCACGCCCCACCTTGTCCTGTAGAATAAGCTAACAGAGTAGTGGAAGTTGTCACCAGATGGAGCCTTATCAAATACCAAAACCATCTCTGCCAACTTAACATACACCATGGCACAAACAGAGGGTAGTACAACATTCTCTGATCCAAGGTCCATCCTAATATAAGGACCAAGCATCTGGTGGTATGATACAAACCTATGCTGGTGTTGTGGCACAAGCACTGTGGCCTGCATTGAGGAAACACATCTACAGCTACATACAGGTCTTACAGGATCTTTGTGAACACAATGTGAAGGGAGAATGTGTGGATTGCGCTGGATGATACGTTTCATCCCCACATGATCACACACATTAGACAATTGGACCAACACACCTCATCTAACAAGTGTATAGTGCACTTCAGATTTCCACCCACTGTCCAAGCTGCTTTGGCACAGGACTCATACCCAAATCTGTGACCAACACTCCATGTCCGCTTCATATGTCAGAATAGCAACAGCTACCTGCCAATGTCACAACTCTGAAACGCCCACATGAGGATTTAATTATGAAGGTACCTAGATGAAAAATAAAATATAAGGAGTTGAGCCAGGAAATATCATACAAAGGACCCAAACCTCATTTCAAACTTCAGTCGATCCACTCACATTGCAATGGGACAGACACAAACAAAGAAGATCATCAAGGTAGTTACATGTATAAGTCTGACTTAGTAAACAAAGCTTGGCTGTGTAGCATGAGATGTCCTATCATTTGGAAAAATGACCCCTACAGTTCCCCATTCAGTCACAATTATATTTTGTAAGTTTGTGCTCCTTTTGCGTCAATAAATTACGGTAATGCTGCGCAGAAAAAGTATAAATCAGGGCCTTAGTCTGATTATAATTTAATTTAAGATATATGCATGGGATGGATTGGGTGTTTGATATGTGTGTATAAGGATTGTGTGGGTAATTGGTGAATGGACAAGGAGATAGGATGAAAATGTGTGGTTAAATGAGGAGAGCCACATGGGGTTGGACTCTTTAGGGGGCGAACAATTTTGTCTGTGTGGATGACAGCTTTCTATTTTATTCAATGAGTAAATAGGGTATGAAAATGCAGACATGTTCTGTATGAGAAGGAGGTGTTTGGAAGTATGGGACATTGGTTTGGTGAGCTGACCATTGGCAATGAAGTGGATGATTTACCCTGACTAGTGATATTTGAACAGGAGAAACGCTGGCAGTCGCCCCACTGCCAAGCCGGCAGTGCAGACTGACATTTTACGACCATGGTGGTAGCCATCTCCAGGACCAAATCACCGCCCACCATATTACTAGTCAGCAGAACGCCAGGATTTCCAGGGCGGTGGGACTGCTATGAAAAGCCTGACTGAAACCGTTTTTTATAAAAGGAGACACTCACCTCCAGGTACACAGATGCGTCCGTGGCCGCCATGGAACCTGAACTGGAAGTCTTCCCACTGCAGTATCTCACCATTCACCACCTGGTCCAGTGACAACAAAGATGACAACTGTAAGTACCCCCACCTAGAACACACTGGAGGGAAGGGCAGTATTACACACCTACATACACCTGGCACGGACAGCGACGGCCACACACACACACACACGCAAACACCCATGTCAACACACACATCTACAGACACACACACTAACTTCATAACGCATATGCAAACAACACACACCACAGCCAACAGACACGTGCCATTCCCACAGCACACCGCATATGAACAGCACCACCACTGTCAAACACAGCCATACACAACACCCCACAATCACACAACGACAACAACATAACAAACACACAAACTAATATTTAGAAAGGCACATCGAACAACTCTACCGACAACACATACTGGCAGCAATATGTAGCAACAACACACACTCATAGAAATAGTACAGACATCCAAACAAGGACTCAGGTGACACGCCACGTCCGACCAACATACAATCACAGATGCATCACTGTACACACAGACGCACCCACCACTACCAAACAATGCCACACATCACAACAAGCACATGGCACATGTCATCAACCCAGCGCATGTAGCAACATAGATACATCCCATACACATACAACACACACATGAAAGTATACAGCTATAACACAACCATGTTGAAGGAAACCAGGACAATTTCTCAAACTTGACATCCTTGTCCACCATCTGCAGCTATGTGGGCAGATGTATTAAAATATTATAAATAGATAAAACTATATACAGATGAGGCCTACTGGCCAGTCCAAATGTCTGATCTGCCCCAGGCACATTGGGCAAAATCACATGCCACAACTTGACTCCTGACTGCAAATTGGCCTCCATGTCACAGGGGCATCAATGGGGGCAGCAGGCACCCCGCAGGGGTGGGGGGGGCAGTGGTGGGGGCTTGGAAGTGGGGTCCTTGGGTTTTGGTTGGGAGGGGAGGGGGGTTTAGGTTTTGATTTTGATAGTGGGGGAGGGGGTTTGGATTATAGGGTAGGACTAGGGATCTTAGGCTATGGAGGGGTGGTAGCAGGGGAAGGGGCATGGGAGGACTGGGAGGTGGAAGTTCTGGGTTGAGGCAGGGAGGCATGACGCTTAGGGGCATCACAGGGTGGGACAGGATCAGGGAACAGGTCAAGACTGGCAAGGAAACCTTTTTTTGGTACACAGTGGAGTCATGGGTAAAAGGTTTAGGAGTGGAGGTAGAGGGAGTGGTTGTAGGAGGTGTAGGTGTGCTGGACGTGGATGCAGGTGTGTGTAATGTGTGCTTGTGTGTGGTCAGTGTATGTTGTGTGGGTGAGTGAGGGCATTTATGTTTTTTGGGAGGAGGGGGAAGAGATGCAGGGAGATGTAATGCAAGATGTGTGAGTGTATGTTGGGGTGGTGGCTGCAAGTAAGGTAGATGTGCTGCATGTGGTCATGATGGTTGTCATGGTGAGTGCGGATGTGTTGTGTGGGGTGGATTTCTGCAGGTCTGCTCTTGTGGTGTATCTTGGTATGACAGGACTGATGGCAGGATGAAGGAGTGTTGGTGTAGTGATGGCATGTGTGAGTGGTGATGTGACTGTAATAGAGGAGGTGGAGGGGGAAACAGTGCAGGGAGAGGCTGTTGTTGTGTTTGCAGGGGTGTGTTGATTGTGTGCATGCTTGTGGTGTCTCATGTGGTGCCTGTGTTTGCCTTTGACCTTGTCTGTTGTAGTGGGTGAATGTTAGTCTGTATGTATACTCTGGATGGGTGAGGGGAGATGGGTGGTGGATTGGGCACAGGTAGCTGGCTGCCGTTAAAGAGGTGGCCAGAGCCGGAAACAATTCCTGAAGGCCAGCCCAGGCACTGTGAATGCCTTCCAGGAAGGCATTACTTTGTTACATCTGGGATGCCAGTCCCTGGATGGCATTCAGGATGGTTGACTGCCCCACAGAGATGGACCCAAAGAGGTCAATAGCCTCCTCACTGAGGGCAGCAGGGCTGAAGGGGGCAGGGGCAGAGGTGCCTGCAGCGAAGGAGATGCCCATCCTCCTGGGTGAACGGGCACGGGCAACTGGATGGGGAGCTACAGGGAGGGAAGATGCTTGTAAGGGAGATGGTGGACAAGGATGGTGCTGGAATGATCCCACCAGGAAGCTTCCATCAGAGGAGAAATCTGAAGATGATTTTGCTGTACCGGTCTCCCCCGTGGTGCTCCCCTCGCCCTTTGTCTCACTGGACCCTCCAGCGTCGATGGACTCTGGCTCCTGGTTCCCGTGGGCTGCAGCTTCCCCACTCGCCAATGCCCCCTCTCCTTTACTCAGGGATAGAAGAGGATAGGGAGAGAGGGAGGGAGAGGATGAAAGGGAGGAAAGGGTCAATACCTACCATCTACTACACATACCATCAAGTAATCTACTCCTCCTCTGGCGTGGCAAGAAATGGCTATGAAACATTGTCCTCAAACATTGGTCATGAAGACAAAGCCCAATATGCAAGCTGTTACCTCCTAAGTCTAACAAAATGACTAGTTTGGACATGCTGCAGTCTGTCATCAGTCGTACTACAATGATAAACACTACCAACTACCCACATATATTTACCATTCTGACACTTTTGACACATTGTTTTTCATTTGTCCTGGATAGGCTCATCACACACAAAGTATTGGACAGGTTGGTAAAGGACTCGTGATGTACATAAGTCCATTGAGAATGCAATGATTTCACAGTAGAAGTTCCCTGCTCACAGGACTTATTACCCAATATCAACCCAAACTAGATGACATTGGCTATCTAAAGCAGACTCGGGAATAGGGAATTAAGCTTTGGAAATCACTCAACACAAGACTGTGTCTAAACATAATTGGCAAGGAGGTATAGCACCAACATATTACTGCCTGCATGGTGTTTAAAAACTAACTCACACCACTTCCAAACAGTGGGAGTAATAGCCAGGATTATGGTCTTATCCAATGTACACACACACCTCATTAGTACCAATGTAATCCAACTGACACAATAGAAACTCATACAACTGATATGAAACAGTCAGTATTCTCCCCCTTGTGGCTTCTGTGCTGCCCTCAAGCGGTCATCTAACTCCAGGTAGGCCAGGGGGATCAGGGTCCGACAGTCACCCCTCCCTTGTTGAGAGGACGTCCGTGATCTCCTGGGCCCAGTGTCTCAGTTCCTCCCACTGCTTTCGGCAGTGGGTGTTCTGCTGGCTATGGAGCCCCAGGGTCAGCACTTGCTTGATGATGGCTCTCCATAACCCCTTATTTTGAGGGCATTTACCTGCCTGGGAGACAGAGACAAAAGGAAATATTCATTTAGACTAACAGTACACCTACTGCAATGGCCTACACACAGCATGCACAGCACATGCTCATACAGAGTCCACAATACACCATTATCATTTAAACAACACAACCCAAGCAGTCAATCATGCCATGTCTACATTACGCACTTTCACCATCAAACAACACCCTAGCTGATAAGTTTACCACATTTCACTGACCTGTTTATCTGGAGGCCCATACACTTGTCCATACATGAGTAGGACCCCTTCCACCAGTTTTTCGAGTTCCTCTGGGGTGAAGGCAGGGGCCCTATCTCTTGCAGGACATGCTGTTGTGGCTTCGAGATACAGAACACAGCAGCTCACGCAGTGGAGGTCTTGCTTGCTCAAGTGTAAAAAGTCAAGTAAGCTGGGCTATAGAAAATGGCTGTCAAGGCATCCGCGGGTATGAAAGTCACCGCCAACGGTGATCATCATTGGCCCCAGTTTTCCATAGACATCAAGGATAACCAAAGAAGAGTTGCATGGTTGTTCCGACTGCTTACCGCCATGAAGACTAAGGCCGGCGGAATGAGGTCACTTCCATCTGTCTTCTGCATGCAGGACAGGTGGATGCCATTTCACATATTTTAAAGATTTCTATGTCATCCTAGTGCGTCAAAGCCTGATGTTAATCACTAGTTGCTTGATGTACAATGTCAGCTCATGTAAACTCACTAGTGAAGTGTGTGTCACCTGCCAATATGTCTGATGTATAATATTTTCAATGTGTGGACGTTTGATAACTGTATCCGACTTAGGGACGAGTTTACAATCTCTGACATCCATCTCTGTATAGACCCCTTGTGACAAGTAGGTCAATGGAATTGAAGGCCAGGATGTCGAAGTTGTGTAGTTTGTGAATGACTGTTTCCGTGTGTCAGGTTACAAGTACCTTACATGACTTGTCCTGTTTACCACTTCTATGGTGTACTTTAGTAACAACAGTTTAACAAGTGTTCTGAAATGTGTTCTGTCCTATGCCTAGAGATTGGGGAGATAGGAAAATCCACCAGTCTACCGTCTCCTAGTTGACCTTGCTACCATGGAATAAATACTTATGATACAGACTCATCGTCTGAACCGTCAGTCCATTAGGAAACTGTGTACCCAGTTGAAGCCAGATCTCCTGCCAGCCATGCGTAATCCACATGCCATCCCACCAACAGTACAGGTGTTATGTGTCCTGCATTGCCTCGCCTCAGGATCTTTTCAGGTGACAGTGGGATTTGCTGCAGGAATGTCACAGCCGATGTTCAGTTTTGTGTTACAGAATGTATTGGATGCCTTTCTCAAGCACTTGAACACTACACCAGATACCCAAAATGTGCTGATCTGCACACTGTGAAGTCAACCTTTTATGACATTGCACACGTTCCACATGTTAAAGGGGCCATCAATAGCACCCACAATGCTTCAGTTCCACCTAGGGCCAATAAGCAACTCTACAGGAGCAGGAAGAATCACTATTCAATCAATGTACAGGTGGTGTGTCTTTCCGACCAATACATACCATATGTGACTGCAAAGTTTCCTTGATCTGTACATGAGTCTTACTTTTTGAGGAACCGCAGTGTCCCACAAATGATGTTGTGACTACAGAGGGAGAGGGCCTGGATCACTGGTAAGTGTACCACTGTCTATGTCTAACGTCTATGCTACTTCACTTCACAGTCAGCTCAGTGCCTCTCGTAGTTCCCTAACGGTTCCTACCTTTGTGCACACAGGTGACTCTGGCTACCCCAACCTGCCCTGGCTCCTGACACCAGTGAGGCACCCTACAAAAGATGGGGAGGACAGTTACAATGAGTCTCACGCTCAAACGAGGCCTGTAATCAAGAGGACATTTGGGCTACTGAAAGCAAGATTCAGATGCCTACATGTCTCCGGTGGTGCCCTACAGTATAGGCTACAGAAAGTCTGTCAATTCATTGTGTCATGTTGCATGGTACATAATCCTGCCCTGAGAAGACACATTCCACTGTTGGATGAGGAGGATGTGGCAGCTGGACCAGTGGCTCAGGCTGATGATTATGGAACCGATGAGGAGCCAGATGAGGAGGATGCAACTGACTCTAGGACTGAGTTGATTTGGCAATTCTACCAATGAATGCCAGGTATGTGTGGTGTAATGTTTATGGGACACATAACCCTCTATGCCTAATGACATTGTCCCTCCTTGTGTTTTGCATCAGGAGATGTGAGTGTACTACATACATGCATCTGTCATGCATTTTGATGGGAAGCTGAGTCACCATCAGCGGAGGTGTAACTGCTATACTGCCAAAGGCATGTGGTACTTGCTATCGCATGGCGTGACTTCAGCATAAGGTTCCCCATGTTGCATGGTTTCAAGACTGCAGATTGGATGTGCATGGTCTGCCCTAAACCTATCACATGAGAGTCCAGCTACTGATTCACACTGTTCCTAAACTTGATGTCAGGTAACTACTTGTTTTAGACATTGCAAGGTAGGTTTTCTGTTGGTGATGTTAGCCATGAAAAATGGTTCTTTTACTCTGCATGTGTGTGATCTACAGACCTCCCTTGCAACCTTGCAGGTAAGTGGTGACCTCCCCACTGCAACATGATTCCTGAGGATTGCATTGTGTCCTGGATGTGTATTGGATGTGCATCGTTGAAGCTTTACCCAATCTTGTTCTATCTTCAGGTCAGATGTGTGATTCCAGTCTGCTTTCTGACACAACTGTTGGCACCCTTGGCATAGGATTTCAGTACAGAAAGGATGTCATGACCAACCTGCTGGATATTCCTGCCACATCTGCCCAACTCTCAGGCTCATTGACACCTATCTGTGCATTTCAATTTATCTCTTTCACATTAAATGGTACTGGTGACCATGATGACACATATGCCATTGCTGTGCTGGAATGTGTTTATTGTGATTTAAAGTGCATTTGCTGAGGAGTGGGGTCATGGGGTTTCATAGCATCAGAGTAGATAGCCCACTGTTGGTTTCACAGGTCCAGTCTCCAAGGGCCAAGGGAGAATGGAGTCTTGGCAGTGGGTAGTCAACTGTGTGTCTCAGTGGCACACAAGGGAGAATGTATAGGAGAGAGATCAGTTCCTGGCTGTGTTTTTGGTCTTGGCCTCAGGTCCTGCAGGATGCCTGGATGGATGATCTCATTTGCGTGGGGGATCTTCAGCTGCAGGGTCAGGAGTGCTCATAGCCAGTGGGTCCTCTGTCTGGGCCCCATTGCAGCAGCTGTGTCAAATGTAGATGGCACAGATGTTGCTTGGCAACTGGTAGGGGCAAGCTGGAGGATGCAAGCAGGATGCTGGTGAGTTCAGTGAGAACCCCATAAATGGAGGCCATGGTGGCATTGTGTGTCTGCAACTGGGGCATGACCTCCTGGTGGTATTCCCCCTGCAGCCTCTGGTTCTCCTGCAAGGTTGTCAGTATTTGACCTATCCTGTCCTGGGATTGCTGGAATGCTCCCAGGACTCTGGTGATGGCCTCCTGGCCAGTTGTATCTCATTGGTGTCTCATCCCGTGACCCTCAGTTGCACTCCACTGCCCCTTGCCCACTATGCCTGTGACCCTGGCAAGTGTGCCCACTCCCACTGACACCAGGACCTTCATTGTCTTAGACGTTAGAGGTCGACTCAGGTCCCTATACTGTGGGGCACACTACAGATTGATCTGTGTTTGGGACATAGATTTGGGGAGGAGGAGTTTCCTGTACTGTATTTGCCACAGAGGTGGGGGACTCAGATGTGGGCAGGGTGAGGCTGGTGGTGGACTGACCAGTCATCCTGGACGGGCTGGGTGAAGCATCCCCTTTCAGACATCCAATGAGTTGTCCTACTTCCAGGGGCTGACTGTCTGTATCTGGCATCCTCTGCTGGGTGGTAGTAGTAGGGATACCTGTGGATCGGGAATAAGGTGTGTTACATTATTGAAATGTGCTTGTTGTTCACATGGTTGTTTGCAACCATAGTCTTGACATGCTTTCCAGAGATGGCAATGACAGCTGGTTGACCACTGGCAATGTTTAAGGGCTGTTGAATAGTGCTGTTGTGTGCTCGTAGTATAGAAGGTTGTGGTCATCAATGCTGTCATTGCCATGTACTAGTGAGCAGTCCAAGTATGTGGTGGTACTTCTCCTCTCCCGCCCTCGGTCAGGCCTACAGTGTGGGATTTTTGGCTGATTTTGGCCAGTCTGCAGTTTGCGACTTATAATACAGCAGTCGTGAGACCGCAGACACTGGTGGTCTTTTGGCCCACACACAGACAGTGGTCTTCTGCTTAGAGCCCCAAAGTTGGACATGCTATAATTAGACTACGAGGCGGTCATTGGGCATGTTGATAAAATTTGCAGATCAGTAATATTGTTATAGACAATTGGTAAATGTCTCCTGAATGTTTATGTCTTTTAGATAAAGACTTTGGAGGATATATTAAGAGTGGGCGGTCTGCATAGAGACATTGGGTGGGATTTTATATGTCTGTTATTTGTTTTATTGATATTAATATATTAAGGAGAAGCATATTTTTGTATCTCCTGGTTATCACTGGTCATTGAGAGTGGGAGAGATTTGCATAACAGGATTGTGTGATTGGGGTGGTTGCATTGATGCACAATAAGTGGTTCGTGTGATATGCTGAGCCACAGGGAATTTTGGTGTATTTTGAGACTATGGGGGTTATTCTAACTTTGGAGGAGTGTTAATCCGTCCCAAAAGTGATGGTAAAGTGATGGATATACCACCAGCCGTATTACGAGTTCCATAGGATATAATGGACTCGTAATACGGCTGGTGGTAAATCCAGCACTTTTCCGGCACTTTTGGGACGGATTAGCACCTCCTCCAAAGTTAGAATAACCCCCTATATTGTGCTCCGTCCCCTTGTTGTGAGGGGCCCTCTCTCTGGTTTTCACAGCTTTATGGTGCACCAGAGGAGCAGGTAAGTGCCTCATGTCCCCTTTATTCCAAGTACCTCAGCATAATTTTCCTCTGCACAGGCTAGAATGTTCCCATGTGTGGCAGAATGTAAAATCAAGGCCATGTGGGTGCAGTCGGTGTTGTATCAATGGGGGTGTCATTGTGCATGTAACTGTGATCAGTGCAAGATGTTGAGTCCTTAGACTTTTGTATGTGTGTTTTGAGTGTACCCTGTTGTACCTTATGTTGGATGCACAAAAGTAGGTAGAGGTGACATCACAGTCATCCCCATACAACACACGACACATGAATGTTGTCATTGTGGGACCATATGTATTTCCATGACAGCATGAACTGCGTATCCATGTTGTATGTGTGAGATGTGTGTAAAGTGATCTTTATATATGTTGCTACTCATCTTCAAATTACACCTGATCTTGCTAATCTGCTGTTTTGAAGCCATATCCTAACTCACTCTGCTCCTCGGGATGCCACATGTGCACCACAAGCCAAATTGTTGTTGGCTACATGCTGCACTGTCATGCATGGAAGTGATGGGAATAGATTTCCATGTAGGTTCTGTCTGCTCAGCCTGCAGTAACTAGGCCTATCAAATGTTTCTCACTGTATGGATCCAACTCTAAGCTTTTGCTCAGTCATTTTGACCAAGCAACTGTGTCACTATGCCCACTCCATATATCCCAGTATATCCTGTCACGTGGACCAATCTAGGCTCTGTGCTAAGTTGGTGTTGATTGAGGTTCTTTCACTGATGAGTATGTACATGGTATTAGTAGGGAGCCAATACTCTGTGATCAATATGCACTTGCCATCACTGTCAATGTGTGTCTCTGACCCCTGACAGGTCCCCTACTCCCACAGCCCTGTTGTCATTATCACAAAGGTCAGTTTTGCCCGGTGCAGGCTTCTTGCATAAATGATAGTCACACAGTGCAGACAGTGTGATGAACCCTGGGAAACCATGGAATGCAGAACCAATCAAACATTCACCCCCAGTCACAGATCTCGGTTTAATCTATCAATTCATGCCACTCTAGTTTGGATCCGACCATATGCAAATCAGTCTTGACCCTGTTCCCCATGGGAACAGTGCAGCCCAAACTGCCAGGCCAGGTCCCCCCTGGACCGGAAACAAGCATCCTGGGACCGGTTCTGGCCTGGCAATTCAGGCTGGACTGTTCCTGTGAAGGAACAGGGTCAAGACTGGTTTTTATATGGCTGAGGATGTGCAGCCAAAAATGTGTGGATCCTGGTGGTCCACAGCCGGCGGAGCACCTGCTGTCACAAGAGGTGGGAGAACCTGAGATGCTGTGCCCGGAAGATCGCGGAGGCCCAGCTGGAGCTATCCTCCCATGGTGGGCGGTGTGCTTGTTGGACCATGACCCTCCTAATGTCCAGCATTCTGGTGGTGGCCTACCCAGAGCTGTATGGGCATTTGAGGGCAGCACACCATCCACAAGAGTGTGAGTAGTCAGCAACTTCATGCCTGTTCCATTGCCAGGTGAATGAGTGAGGTACTGACTGGCCCCCCTGACAATGAGGGGTGTGCCATGTGTCATACAGTAGATGGGAGATTGTTTGTGTTGACATGTTATGTGCATCAAAGTGGTGTACCTTGCCTTCTTAACCAAGGACCTAGTACAAAATTGGGGGTAACTGGTTGCTGTTGTAGTGGGTGTAATATGTGACACACAGATCACTTCCCCTGAATGTCACAGACAAAAGGTAAGTGGGTTAGGGATCACTGTCCTGTGCCTTGTCTCTGGGCATAGGTGTATGCATACATCTGTCACTCAGAAGCAAGTTATCTGAGGTGCTGGTGCCTCACTGCAGTCTGTGATACATGTGTGCTCAGCATAGATGTGACACGGCTTACATGGCTAATGATCTGCAGATGTAGTAAACTACTTTCCTTTGGTAAGTGGAGAATGCCCATTGACATAAATGATGTCCCATGACGGTAGCCAACATACCATTATGTCTACTTGTCAGCATGTGTCCATTTCTCTTAGGGAAACATTCTTAATCAGCAATTTCATGCATGTTCTAGCCATGGCGATGTGATGTTGTCTGTAGTCCCTCACATTTATGTGCATGGAAAACTGATAGTGGAATAGTACATTTACAATGGTGGCCTATTTCATGGTGACAGGAGTATGTCACCTTTGCTTATTGTCTGACTGATACCTTCATGTGACATAGTATGTCATTTGGCATGTAGAACTGCAGTATAACTGAGGGTCATGGTAGGTAGACCAAGATTGTGGAACCACTCTGTGTTCCTCTATGCACTTGATGTGGCATCATGTGGAAAAGTGCACTGCACCAGTGTGCTTATTGTGGATTGTTCCCTGACTGTTGGGATGCATCATGGAGTGACTTGAATTGATGTTGACATCAAGTGTTTGGCTTCATGCATTCATCCACAGACAGATACCAGGCTTGTCATGTCTGAGATATAGGTAGTGATGTTCCTTCTATTAGCCATTGCAAGTTCTGTGTCCCTCCAACATGCAAGGGGCAGACGTTTATAACAAACACAGCCATATGATGCCATTGTAATGGGTGTCAGATATTAGTGGTGGTTATCCTGGGGCTGTCAGATTCATTGTTGTGTGTATTCTAGAGACAGCTCTCCCTGACATATTGAACCTGATGTCAATATTGTTCCTTTCAATGACACATGTGAGGGCTATCTGAGTGACACTGATACTACCTCCTTGACTCAGTTGATACAGGTGTCACTTGTTGAGCTGTACATTGGTGATATGTGCCCATTGTGACATGGATATTTCCATGTCACCTACTCCAGGATATTGCAGATTTGTATCTGAGTTAGCTGGATTTCATTGACATCATCTCAAATTGTTGGTACATCATGTAAGTGCAAATTAGATGTGTGCATAAACTTGTGTATGAAATATGGGAGGGTACTTTACAATGGGATACTATTGCTGGCTACAAGTTTACTGGGGTCAGCTACATTTGGCACAGCTTTGAGGATGGAGAGGTCACCTAGTTGTTGCCTGGTTATTGTGGTTGCTAGACTTTATCCATGCAATTGTAGTTGTCTAAGATCTGCAATTTCTTGTGTGTATCTTTGGTAAGTCCAGGTGGCTTGCATGCCTATGGTATGGCACATGAATGTGCCACTTAGGCAAAACAAATTGC
Organism: Pleurodeles waltl; assembly: GCF_031143425.1. Lineage (NCBI taxonomy): Eukaryota > Metazoa > Chordata > Amphibia > Caudata > Salamandridae > Pleurodeles > Pleurodeles waltl. The sequence continues at coordinate 858,666,784 of NC_090450.1, read as the reverse complement.
TGGGGGCTACTTGACATGATAATATTGTTTACCACTCACGGTTATGATTGAAATGTTATCATGCACATGTTATGGCCCTATTTCTCTCTTTTATTTTTTTTGTAGCATCAGCACAGGCAGGGGAAGGAGACAGGCACAGCTGAGTGGAGAAGCATCTGTCTATGGTAATTCGGGTCAAGATACCACTGACACAGAGGGACCCAGTGGCCCCGAGGGTGAGGGGAGTTCCACTGGGAGACAGGATCTACATTCTCATCATTGGATTCCTCCTCCAGTGGCCACTCCCTAGTGGTGATGGAACCATCAGGTTACCCCCTATTACCTTCCTTGTCTGCCACCACCCGCCATGTTGCTCCTCCTAGTTGGCTGTGCCCGCTCACCCAAGAGGGTGGGTGGCTCCTTTGCTGCAGGCACCTCTGCCCCCCAGCCCATGCCACCTCTTCTTCTCTCATTGAGGGGGCTATTGACCTCCTGAGGAACACCTCTGTGGGTTAGTCAGGCATTGTGAATGTCATCCAGGGACTGGCAACCGAACTGCAGCAGACAAACACCTTTCTGGAAGGCATTCATGGTGCAATGGCTGGCCTACAGAGATCCTTTCAGGCTCTGGCCTCCACACTGATGGAAGCTAGTCACCCCCCATCTTCCACCCCCCCTCCAACTCCCTCTTCCCATTCAAAATCCCCCCTTCCCCAACCTACCCAAGGCACACAGACAGATATACATACATCTACCACAACAGACAAAGGTAGCACACACAAACACAAGCACCATAAGACATAGTGGCACGCATACAGATAACATAGACCCACAGACACAGCAACAGTCATCACTTTCCCTGACACCCCCACCATCCCCAGCATCACACACACATCATCTAGCATACCTACAGACACTACCACACCAGTCACTGACAAAACCGCCACTCCCATCCTACCCACAGACACAACCCCGGCAAAGACTCAGAAATCTACCACAAGCACCACACATGCAGACACCACAACTACAGACACACCTACATCCAGCACATCCACCATACCTGCAGTCACCACCCCAACAGGCACCCACCCAGCAACCAAGGCATCCCCCAGCATCTCCATCCCCTAAGCCCAAGACACATGAACCCCCTCACTAACCTACCCAACCAACACCCACCACAACAAGCATACCTTCCATAAGCATGTACCCACAACATCTACACCTATACATCAGGCAACCACTTCCTTAACTTCCAAATCCCGATCCCCTTCTGATGACCACCCCCATGTGTCCAAGAAGTTATCCCTGTGTGACCTTAACCTTACCCCTGTCCTCCCCCGTACAACAACCAAAAGGAGCACAGCCAGCTGCAAGGCCATCCCTTCAACTCTAAGGCCTCTCCAGTCCCCCTGCAAGCACCCATACCACTCACCCAAGAAAGACGCACATCCCTCCAAAGAAGAAACCCCCGCCCAAGCCCAAACCCTCCTCCCAAATCCGACCCCCCACCCCTTGATAATCTCTGAGGTGCCTGCCTGCCTGTCTGCCTGCCACCTTGATGCCCTTTTCTGTGGAGGTTACATGGCTGTTAGGAGTAAAGTTTGGGCCCAACACTGGACTATTAAGGCCCTTTTCAAGGACTGGTCTTTTCAGTACACTTTTGTCCTGCAATTCCTTTCCTGGTTTTAAGTTGTTTCTGGGTGATTTTAGTTGTGTGCCTGCAGTTGTGTGTGTTTGAGCCTGTTTGCTGCTCCATGTGATGTTCTTTGCAGTATATGAGTTTGTGTGCAGTGCTTGTGTCCCTCAAGAGAAGGGTATATGGGTATGTATAGGCAATGTTGGTGTCATGACATTGTGTAGTGTTTGTTATGGTAAGCATTTCTTTTGGTGTGGTGCAATGTGGACATGTATGGTGTTTGACTTGTCCCCCTGATTTGGCTTATGTATAGATGTGATGTGTGTCATCTTAAGTTTTGTATGTGCAGACATGAAGTGTGTTAAATTGTGCTAGATTTGTTTGCTTTTGCCGGTGCATGTATCCATTTAGGTGTGGGTCCCTTGCAGCTGGTTCTTGTAGAGGTATGTCCCATGCAGTGGAAGTTGTATGTGCTTTGTTGACTTGCCCTTCCTCATTGTTTAGATGTGCATGACAAATGGTTTTGGTATTGTTTTTCCCTGAGACCCATATGGGGCCACTTCCTGTGGACATGTTGTTTGAGGGTTCTAATGAAAGTGATATATGTCCCTGTGCAGTGTCCTTCCTTGGGTGTCCCAGATGTCCCCATCCCAAATATTTTGGAATATATGTGTTGTTGTTCTTGATGTATTTGTCTCTTTGTGTTTTGTGCTTGCCATTGTGCTTCCCTTGTGCTGTGATTTGTGTGATGTGTGTCCATTGCAAGATTGTTTACTGATGGTATGGTTTGTGTTCCATGCCACATAGATAGATATGTTTGTTGTATGTGAGGACAGTTCCTGGACAGTGGTGGATGTGAGTGTGTGGGTTGTATTTGTATATTTGATGTGAGTGTGTAATTCTTGCTGTGTGTGACAATGTTGTGTAGCCTTCAGTGTCCCTGTGCCTGAGATGTGTGACTGTGTGTATTTGTGTAGTGTTGCAGTGTAGTGTGGGTGTGCTGGCCAAAGTGCGTGTATTGTGAGTGTGTAGGTGTCCTTGTTGCTATATGTCAGTGAGCATGTGTTGTATGAAACGTGTGGCAGCTGCCCATGGCGTGCCCCCATGATGTGTTTCCCAGTGTTTTAGGATGTTTTTAAATGTTAATAATGCAGGTGTGTGTGTATTTACAGTTGATGTAGTCCACGTCAACGTTTATTTTGTTGTCTTTGGATGATCATCAGCAGTGGCATGACGTTTTCAAAGGGCTCCATGGCGGCACCGGACATGTGAAGCTGCCTGCAGGTGAGCATCTCCCTTTATACTGTGTGTTTCTGCCAGCTTGTACCTAGTGGTTGGACTGCCACGTTCACATTGGTGGTGTGCAATCTTGTAACAGGTCCCGTGGAAACACTGTTGGACTGTTTGTGTTTCATGGTGACCATGGCAGTCTGTGCTGCCTACCAGTGCCAGCAGACCGCTGACAGTCTTCTGTGGGTATGACCACCATACTCATAATACGGCGGTCCGCTCCGCCAGACGTTGGTGGTCGGAAGGTCACCATCAACTTGGTGGTCACGGGACTGTCAACTTGTAATGAGACCCTAAATCTCTACCCAATTTAGGAAGGCAAAAAAAAAATCAGTACATCTGGCCTTCATTGATTTATTGAGTGTTTTGATCTCGTGAATCGTGATAAGCTGTGGGAACTAATGGGTGGAGGGGCATGGAACTTGAACTTTTAATACGCATTTGTCGTCTTCATCAAGACCTGACTGTTAGAGCGAGATGGGAGCCATATGGTGATTGCTCACCATGCATTAAATCCGCTAGGGGTGTTAGACAGGGATGCATCTTGGCCCCTTTCCCTTTCTTACTTTATATATAAGGGATAAACCTTTTCTTGATGGAGAGAGGGAAGGATGTGCTTGTGACGGGAAAAAAGCCTGTTCCCATCTTGCTGTTTGCAGACGATGCAGTACTTATCACCCGCAAGGCAAATGGGCTGCAAATTCTTTTCAGCTTGGTGTCTCAATACAACTTTGGCAGTACCGGTGGCCTCCCACCAAATCGTATTATGATGTTTCCACTGGGTTGACCAACAGAAACATTGTATTATGACATTTCCGCGGGTCAGACCGGTAGAAACAGTGCCTTAAGGGAGTGGAGGCCAATGCCATGGCACAATAGCACCCCTGGAATGTGCACTGTCTGCAGTGTAGACAGTCCGCATTCCAAGGAGTTTGGTCAGGGGGCCCCTGCACTGCCCATGCCATGAGCACGAGCAGTGCAGAGGTCCCTTGTGGCTCCCAGTACTGGCTTTCCATGAGAGGACTTGTGAACTCAGCACCGCCGTCGCTGACCACAACTTCGACTGCCACCACCCCATTGGGTTTTATGATCCTGGTGATGGTGGTGGGCCCCTGGTGGTCAGACCACCAGGGTCGTAATCTGGAGGTCAGACTGCCAGGAGTGCAGCGGTTGGCCGCCACTGTGGGTTTGGCGGTCCTCTGACTGCCAAACACGTAAAAGGGCCCTTATTCTTTTGTTTGTATGAGTAGCTTGGACCTTCAAGTTCATTTCTTAAAACCTTTTATTAAGACGTGTGGCCACCCCAGTACAAGGTCCAAGTCTTTTACTATGGGAGGCCACCCTTTAGCCAGGGTAAGGAATTTTAATTATTTAGGAATCCTTTATTAATCAGTCTCTTAGTTGTCACCCCTCATAACAGCCAGACATCAATCCTTCTAAAGTGCATCGGCTGTGCAGGGGCCCCCCTGTGGCCCCTGCTCCTATTCTCCGCCAGCCTTTTCATGGTGCTGTTACCGCCATGAAAAGGCTGGTGGAGAACAAGGTTGTAACCTCTACCACTGCTAGGCCGCTGGTATTATGGAGCCTGGTGGTGCTGGTGGAACACTGGAGGTCTGACTGCCAAAGTTTTAATGTGACAGTCGGACTGCCGCAATAGCGGCGGTCCTGATCACCGGGAGTGTGGCGGTCTTCAGACCGCCACACTTGTAATGAAGCCTCTTGTGTCCCTTTCAATATGGATTTCGCCATGGGCTAGGTACAGTGGAAGAGTGCTTGAATTTGATAATTGGCAAATACACCATTTTAAAGCAATTTCCCCTGTACTTTGAAATTATGGACCTGTCAACAGCTTTTGATTGTGTCAACAGAACTAAACTGTGGTTGATGTTGCTGGATTTAGTGTTGAGGAGGCTCTTGTGAATTTCTTGTATAATCTAGATGAGAAACTAGTTGCAAGGTTTTGCTTCGGCCAGGCAGGAGAAATGTCTATGTTCCCATTAGCTTGAGGAGAGCCCAAGGATGCATCCTGGCTTGGTTGCTCTTTATAATTTACATTAATAAATTGTGTCCCTTTTTGACTAAGACTGACAGAGATATTCCTTCAATCACTTAAGCTCCAATACCAGTTGTTACTCTATGCGTATGACTCAGTACCCATGTCACGGACACCAGCTGCATCACGTATTTTAGAGGAATCCTTTGAGAGCTTTATGGCATGCTTGCCCAGTAAGCTTAATATATCGAAACTAGCTGTGAAAGCGCAATCATTTAGCAGTGTGATCAGTTTTAATTATTTAGGGGTTATCTTTGATTTCTCAGGCTTCTGCCATTCACAGATCAGTTGCTCACATCTAAGGTTAAATAGATCATCTGTGGCAATATTTAAAATGCCTCAGGCAGAAGGATAGTTTAACCTTTTCTGAATATCTGTAATTCCCAGTATGTTTCTACTGCTTTTATATGGCACGGGTGTCTGGGGTCACCATCACAATGTTAATCCCCTGCAGACTGAGGAAAATCGTATTTGCCTTTATCATTCATTCAGAGTTAAACCTCCAGTATATATCTTATAACGCCAATTTGCACATCCAAAATGTTTTAAAGGCATCGAGCTTGCATGATATATGTAGCACGCCCTCTATCCTAAAAAAAGCTGACAAGTTGAAGGTAAAGTTCAGTTTTCTAGAGTTCCTCCATTCACAGAGACTGCGTAATGAGCTATGTAAATCTATATTAAAGATTATCTCATGATCTCAGCACCAGCTAATTCGATACTGTATTTAATCCTAGCTATGACGTGTTGGGAAATATATTTACTCCTAGGATTAGGGCATGTACATGGTGGAGGCTTTTGTGTTTTGCTGCTTTTTCAACTTTTTATTAAACTGCGTTTAAAATCCATGGGGTTCAGGAAGCGCAAGGATGCGTTGTTTTATCTTTAGCTCCCAAACAGCCCAAACTTAGTTTTGGTGCTTGCTCCTTATTTAAAGCAGAAGTGAGATGTAGAAAATCAATGTAGGGTTAGTCTCTCGATTTCTCTGAATGAGTGGTAGTTGATTCATGCTCTTGGATGGGGGAGGCAGTCTGTGATGATTGGGAATTGTGAGTGAGAACAGAGTGGTTGTGCTTTGAGTAGGTTATTTAGCCTTCTATGGCGCAATGTTGAAAGTCTTTGTCAGTAGTACTTTTTTGGTATTTGTTTATTTGATTATTTTTGTTGACTGTATGTCTTGCTATGTGTCTTTTATGGTAAGATTTATGCCAAATAAAGTTTTCTGAATTCTACTGAGTCTGAGTCACAGATTTAGTAAAGCTTTGAGCCGGAACACAAAGCAATGCAAATTGATGCAAAGCGACACAAAGGGATTCATTCTGACTTATGTGGTCCTAAAGGCGGACTGCCAAAGCCATGGAGAGCATGCCACCATCATACCAGTGGTGCCCACCCCAAGCATTGTACTACTACTACTGTCAGCAGCCCCAGTGGGCATCCGTCCGAGGCTGCAGGAGAAGGGCTGGAGCCTCCCTCCACCACTGGGGCACCGGCACCTGCACCACGGCCAGCCCCGCCTCCTGCACCTCCGCTAGCACTGCTGCAGGCCCCGCCGCAAGCACTGCCACCTGCACCGCTGACAGTAGCACCACTGGCAGCAGCAGCAGCCCCAGTGGGCAGCCGTTCTAGGCTGCAGGAGAAGGGCTGGAGCCTTCCTCCACCACTGGCAGCACCCCCACCAGCCCCGGCACTACCACCAGTTTGCAGCCATAGTCGTTGCCGGATGGAGTCTAGCCCTGCCTTTATGGACTATCATGCAACCTTGTTCCTGCAAATCTCGTGCCTCAGACACCCAGGTGAGGTACTGTGAACTGCCACACCCCAAGTATTGCATCACTGGGCACAGACCCCCTCCAGAACCAGTGGAGAAATGCATCCATTTACCCTATCCTTGGCAGAATGAAGCACACTGGGCACAAAGCCACATCCAGAACCAGTGGAGAAATGCATCCACTCACCCCCCCCCCCTCCTTGGCAGGATGAAGCACACTGGGCACAAAGCCCCCTCTAGAACCAGTGGAAGAAGGTATCCACTCACCCTATACTTAGCAGGATGAAGCACACTGGGCACAAAGCCCTCTCGAGAACCAGTGGAAGAAGGCATCCAATCACCCTATCCTTGACAGGAAGAAGCACACTGGGCACCAAGCCCCCTCCAGAACCAGTGGAAGAAGGCATCCACTCACCCTATCCTTGGCAGGATGAAGCACACTGGGCACAAAGCCCCCTCCAGAACCAGTGGAAGAAGGCATCCACTCGAGAGACTGTGGCCTTGCACTCCCCTGGAGCAAGCAGTGGGCAAAACACCCACTTGAAAGACTGTGGCCTTGCACTCTCAATGATCAAGCAGTGGGCAAACCACCCACTAGAGAGACTGTGGCTTTGCATTTCCCAGGACCAAGCAGTGGGCAAACCACCCACTTGAGAGACTGTGGCCTTGCACTTCCCAGGACCAAGCAGTGGGCAAAAACCCACTAGAGAGACTGTGGCTTTGCACTCCCCAGGAACAAGCAGTGGGCAAAGCACCCACTTGAGAGACTGTGGCCTTGCACTCCCCAGGACATTGCTGTGGGCATGGAGCAATCTTCTGGCTGAGGTGCACCCCCCTTCACCCTCCCCCTGAGGTGCCTGTGTGTTTTTGACCTGATGCCCCTGCAGTGTTCTCTCCGTATTGAATAAGGAGTCAAGTGTGGGCTTGGCATATGAGTTTTGGCCCAGTGGCCCACGGATATTTTGAGTGGACAATGTACCGCCTTATGTACATATTGTATATTTTTGTAAATACTGTTTTAGAAATTCTTATGTATGTCTGACTATTTCTAATATATCACTGATTTGACTCTATTCCTTTTGTCCTTGCGTTCTTCCAAGGGGTTATGGGGTGTAAATGTAATGTTGATGCATGTGTTTGTGTGTATGGTGTTGTGGGTGAGGGTGGGGGTGGGAAGGTGGCGTGTTGCATGTGTGTGTCACTCTCTTTTTCCTCCCTTCTCCCCTGTCTCCTAGGTGCAGTACTCACCGTCGTCATCGCTGCCTCTGTTGGTACTCCTGTTAGATGAGGAGGTAGACCAGCATGAGGGAAGACCTGCAGCTCGGGCTCCATGGCGTCCTGGTTCTTCGTTGAGTGTCGAGAGGTGAGTGGTTTCCCTTCCAAGTACTGTTTCCGCTGTACTTTTGATGGTGTTTGTTAGACCTGACATGCCTTAGGGTGGTCACCCCTAACTTTTTGCCTGCCTCCCTCCACTTTTTGGACACTGTTTTTGCTGGCTTTTAGACCCTGAGCACTTTACCCCTGCTAACCAGTGCCAAAGTGCATATGCTCTCTCCCTTTAAACATGGTTATCTTGGATCATACCGGATTGGACTATTTAATTTACTTATAAGTCCCTAGTAATGTGCACTGTATGTGCCTAGGGCCTGTAAATTGAATGCTACTACTGGGCCTGAAGCACTGGTTGTGCCACCCACTCAAGGAGCCCCTTTAACTTGTCCCAGGCCTGCCAGGGCAAGGCCTGTGTGTAAAGTTTCACTGCCACTTCGACTTGGCATTTAAAAGTACTTGCCAAGCCTAAAGCTCCCCTTTTTCTACACATAGGTCACCTCTAATATGTGCACCAGTTAACCCCTAGAGCAGGGTGCTGTGTGGGTAAAAGGCAGGACATGTACTGGTGTAGTTTACATGTCCTGGTAGTGTAAAACTCCTAAATTCGTTTTTACACTACTGTGAGGCCTGCTCCCTTCATAGGCTAACATTGGGGCTGCCCTCATACATTGATGAAGTGGCAGCTGCTGATCTGAAGGGAGTAGGAAGGTTATATTTAGTATGGCCAGAATGGTAATACAAAATCCTGCTGATTGGTGAAGTTGGATTTAATATTACTATTTTAGAAATGCCACTTTTAGAAAGTGAGCATTTCTCTGCACTTAAATCTTGCTGTGCCTTACAATCCACGTCTGGCTAGGTTTAGTTGACAACTCCTTGTGCATTCACTCAGACACACCCCAAACACAGGGTACTCAGCCTCACTTGCATACATCTGCATTTTGAATGGGTCTTCCTGGGCTGGGAGGGTGGAGGGCCTGCTCTGACACAAAGGACTGGCACACCCCCTACTGGGACCCTGGCAGACGGGATTGAACTGAAAGGGGACCTGGTGCACTTCTAAACCACTCTTTGAAGTCTCCCCCACTTCAAAGGCACATTTGGGTGTAAAACAGGGCCTCTGCCCTACAACCTCAGACACTTGCTGGAGAAGAAACCTGAACCAGAACCTGCATCCTGCCAAGAAGAACTGCCTGGCTGCTCAAAGGACTCACCTGTCTGCTTTCTACAAAGGACTGCTGCCTTGCTGTTGGCCTGCTGCCTTGCTGAACTCTTGTCTGGCTGCCAAAGTGCTCTCCAAGGGCTTGGATAGAGCTTGCCTCCTGTTCCCTGAAGTCTCAGGACCAAAAAGACTTCTCTTTTTCATTTGGACTCCTCGTGCGCCGAAACATTTGACGCACAGCTTGTTCTGCGGTGAGAAAATCGCCAAACGTCGACGCTGCCCCATGTGACGCCTACGGCCTCGCATGGACAACGCCACCCGGCTTCCAGAGAGGAAATCGACACGACGCCTGCCGTGAGAAAGAAAATTCCACGCACAGCCTCCCGGAACGACGCGCAGCCGGATAACAAGCCGAAGAATCCACGTACAGACCCTGGGACATCTGGTAATCCTGCGAACCATAGAAGAAGTCGGCCCGCGTGCCGGAAAACGACGCACGTCTTCCCCGAGTGAAAAATAACGACGCAAGTCCGTGTGTGAAGGGGCGAAACCGACGCACACACCATTTTTCCACGCATCTCCTCCTCTGTGGCCCTCTGTGGAGATTTTCCACTCCAAACCAGGTACTTTGTGCTTGAAAGAGACTTTGTTTGCTTTTTAAAGACTCAAGACACTTTATATCACTTTTCAGTGATACTTCTACAAATTCTTATTGCATCTTTTATTGTGTTGATCTACAAATATCCAGATAAATATTCTATATTTTTCTAAAAACTGTGTGGTGTATCTTTATGGTGCTATATGGTGTTATTGTATGATTTATTGCACAAATACTTTACACATTGCCTTCTAAGTTAAGCCTACCTGCTCGTGCCAAGCTACCAGAGGGTGGGCACAGGATAATTTGGATTGTGTGTGATTTACCCTGACTAGAGTGAGGGTTCTTGCTTGGACAGAGGGTTACCTGACTGCCAACCAAAAACCCAATTTCTAACAGTGTTGGTACGGCCCCGGAAAAGCTGGTGGATGGGCGGGTTGTGATGGGGTGGGCGGTACATTGTCTTCTGCCTGGCTGTTGGTGGTTACCGCTGCGGTGTTTGTTGCTACCGCCTTGGCGGTCAGAGTGTTAAAGTGGCTGTATGTTTTGGTGGTTTCTGTCGTGGTCGTGATCCCATTTTTTTTTACTGCCGACCTGTTGGCAGTATTACCATCGCTTTAACACCGACCTCCAGGGTTGTAATGAGGGCCTAAATATTTATAGTCTCATTTCATAAAATACCAGGAGAACAGGGATTATAAATATTTGTGTTGGGAAATCTCAATTCAGCAATTGACTGGCTGTACGGTTTTATAAATATAATCTATATTAATAAACATTCAATTCCAAGTTAACGTTTTTCTTCAACTAGCATTAACATACATATTACAAATGAAGGAGCAATGGGATGTCGCATTAACGAAAAAAATTTGACCGTGTTGTTATTGACCTGTATGGAAACGTCTACGAATGCAGGGGAGTATCAAATATGCAAGAGCAATTGTAACTGATTTGACTAACTTTGTAAATAATATTACTTGAAAAAGAGCTATTTAATTCATTACTAGCTAGAAAATATAGATCCTAACATTGTAGTCAGGTATAAGTCCAGCAAATATCTGTTCAAATAAGATGCATATGATTGAGCAGCTACGATCACCATAGAAACTTCTGTTCTGTACAAATTTATTTCCCGTTGAGGCATCCGAAAGTAGATTACTCTTAACATCCTTTTATCTTCAGTGGTATTTTAAAGCTCACAGTGTGTTCTCAGTTTTAGGGGACACTAATGTATTGCCACAATTTTATACATCAATGCACCACGCTGTTTGTCACAAAATCCTTCATTATCCATTTTAAGTAGCGGTAATCACTAAAGTAAAACCACAGTAGGGGAATGTAGACCTGAAAGAGTTGTGTTTTTTTATTGATCATAAATATGAAATATACAAGCTTGTAAACTTTATATTCCTCAGAAATAATTGTTTTATGAATTGCTAGGTATGTCAAATTAGGTTATGTATTTTAGCACAAGATGCAGCGGAAGATGCGGGTGGTGTATGTGGCTATGTGACACAAAGTGAACATTTGATTTCCTTTTATAAACAACCGATAGAAAATGTAGAATGTTTTACTTCAAGAGAGTCATGAAGTTGCCCTTGAGTTTACACGGTGCGAGCATTGAAATATTGCAAATCAAACAAGTTTAATGAAATCACAGCTTTTTTAGACCAATTCAAACAGATTTTGAAGTGGAAGTTAACCAAATTTAGTACTTACCTTATCTTTAATGTGGCCTTCAGTTTTCATTTATTCGGACTTGATGTAATTCTATGTTTATTCAGTTGTAACCCAAAATCCATCTCTATGAGTATGGATATATTTTTTCTGTGGTCACGAATGCAAGTGAAAAAGTTCCAAGTAGACAAACTAGCAGTCTGTAGTCAAATAGGCCATGTTTTCCACAGGAAGATTTGGTGCCATGCCGAGGTCCATCAGAAGTCAGAAGCATTTCTTTATGCAGGTCTAGGCAACCTTGATGCTATTTGGGGAGGTGATGGCTACTGAGAATTAGCTATCCTTTCTTAACTATCAGTCTATGCTAAGAGCAGACATGTGTGACAACTGGGTAAATAATTGTCTGCAGCCTGAAATCGGATATATCGGGGGGGGGGGGGGGGAATGTGTTTATTACAAGAAATATTTGTCAGGTAGTGTAACAAAGAACCAGACTGTGCTGCAAAGTTTTCATTTTCGCCCATGCCTGGTAGTAACAAGCTGAATTGACAAGCAAGAGTTAACCAAGTTGTTCAGTGGCATTTTGAATGACTTTGATGCATACATATTTGAATGTTTTATATGGCTCCATGTCATATGATGTATCTTCTTTATTTCTTCCTTACAATTGTACAATTGTGGGAATTAGCTCCCTGAGATGGTTTGAGTGCATAACCAGTCTGTACGCTAGAAATGTACAGCTGTGGGTGATTGTAAAGTGCACTAGTGCACTAAATGCACTAGTAGCATTTAATCTACAGGTCCTGGGCACTTATAGTGCACTTTACTAGGGACTTGTCAGTAAATGAAATAATCCAATTGGGTATGATCCACTGTTATCATGTTTAAAGGGAGAGAGCATATGCCCTTTAGCACTGGTTAGCAGTGGTAAAGTGCGCAGAGTCTTAAAACCAGCAAAAACAGTATCTAAAAAAATGGAGGGAGGCAGGCAAAAAGTTAGGGGTGACCACCCTAAGGCTGTCAGGTCTTACAATCACCAATACAATTTAGACAGGGAGCACTTGCACATCAGCACTGGTCAGCAGTGGTAAAGTTCCTGGCGTCCTAAAGCCAGCAAAAACAAAATTGAGCACAGGAATGAAAATAGGAGGTCAGAAGCAAAATGTTAGGGGAAACCATACCAAAAGCTGACAGGTCTAACAGTATATTTGAGTGGATTTGTTAAACAGCCCAAGTTCTATAACTAACATGGACATGTTGCATGTGGTTCTCTCCAAAATTTTGGAATTCTTTGTTCTTCAGGTGGACACATAGTGGGGAATGTTTAATTGTCTGTTAAGAGCTTGGAGTTGATAAGATTGGATATAAATACATACAGAGAGTGGAGTATGTCAGGTTGAGTGCATTAGCACATGATTGGGCTTCTCCTGGCTGTGAGTTAGGCAATTTTAAGATAGCCTTTACATCACATGTCTCTTTGGCATTTGAAGGTGATCAGTTTATTCTAGGTCCCATGGTATATTATTATGTTATCCTACCTCCATCTATTCAAGCCCACCTCTTTACTCATGCCCTCCTCATGTTCTATCATTTGACCTTGAGATGGTTAGTCCTATGCTACTGAAATCTATAACATGTGTCTTGCTTCCACCACACTTAATGCAGGAAGGAATAAACACTTGATTATTTCAATTCTAAAAAACCTACTACTGATCTTTGTCTTCTTCAGTTATCATCCTCTGTCTCGTCTCCTGTTCCTATGAAATTATGGGAAAGGAAGTTAACTATTAAATACCCTCTTACATTGAGATCATTAGCTTTCTTAATATTAGCCAATCATGGCAATGGCTGTTTCCTACAATAGTAGAACCAATTCTGCACCAGGAAGGCTATGATCTTCTTAGATCTCTTGCAGTCTTTGATTAGGTCTTCCATGACGTTCTTGTTACTAGACTGTTCGATTGGCATCTGAATTTGGGCTCCTTACTGGCTATATTCTTTTCTTTCTAACAGTACCAAGATTCATCACCCTCCCCCACTTTGTTCTTCTCCCTTTCCTCTTACCTGCAGAGTCCTACTAGGATCTTCCCTCAGTCCTACTATTTTAATATCCACGTTGCCTCTCTTGCTTCTCTAATTTGTTCCAATGTTTTCTGTCCAGTGACTAATTTGACCCGATGGCAGACGTTGGAAGCCACCAGCACTTATTTTACTCAACAGACATTGATCCAAAACTAGTGAGAGAAAAACACAAGATGGAGAAATAAGGAAGAAGAGTAATACAGAAAAAGCATGACAAATGGATAAGGCAGGGATAAAAAAGAATGTGAATGAGATAAAGAGGCAGGGAATGTCTGCTGGTGACTTTAAAGAGGCAACAAGTAAATTCAAAACTAAGCAGTCTTGGTTTTCGGCATCCCAATTTGAGATAGCTCTGGCCATTTACAAAACTACACTACATTGGACAATTCAAAATACACACACCTGACACACATACACACACCACACCCACACACCCACACACTCACACCACTATTAAACACACACCTACATTACCCATAACACCTTACAACAAAAGAAAAAGAGCAAGTACAGAGAGACAAGCAAAGGGCACACACTCAATCAGAAGCACAGAACACCATCACTCATACACCATCCACGCACATCACAGTAGACACCCCAACACATCACCCCACATATCACCTCACACCACATCCATGGCACCCCAAAGACACCCCAGGTTTTCTGAAGAGGAGCTAAGGGTCATGGTGGAGGAAATCATCCGGGTAGAGCCACAGCTATTCAGGTCACAGGTGCAGCAGACGTCTATTGCAAGGAAGATGGAGCTATGACGGTGAGTCATGGACAGGGTCAACGCCGTGGGACAGCATCCAAGAACCAGGGATGACATCAGAAAGAGGTGGAATGACCTACGGGGGAAGGTGCATTCCTTGGTTTCAAGACACCAGAGGACTTAAGGTGCCCCCCCCCCACCTCCTCCCCCACAACTAACAACATGGGAGGAGCAAGTCTTGGTGATCATGCATCCTGAGGGCCTCGCAGGAGTAGCAGGAGGACTGGAGGACTCTGGTAAGTCAACTCTCTATTACTATCACCCCCCTTCCTGCATGCCATCACATACCCCCACCCGTACCCTCACTCTCATCACTCCATCACCTCACATATACCCCACCATCACAACCCACACATTCCAATACCAAGCCCTGCATACAACAACAATGCATGGACACCCATCACAGACCTGCATGGACACACATCACCACAGCATGCCTAGAAGAGAGACTCACCCAGCCCACACAATCAGCAATCACACAAGGCCAAGGCGATAGGGAAAGCATAATTATACAGGGAAACATACCAATTGCACAAGATGGCACACACAGATACAATAACAATGCATTTTCATCCCAACAGGACCCCTACCAACATCACCGGAGAGGAGGTGCCACCAACATCCAGTCCCCCTCCCAGAAGAGGCCCACAGTGATGACAGCAGCTCTGCACGCCTGGATCACGATAACCAACCTGGCCCATCAGGGACCTCTGGACAGTCGGTTCCCCTGCCACAGTCCCAACCCACCACAGAGCCTCCCCCCTCAGGAAACACCAGCACAGCACCCACCCAGCGAGCCCATGCCACTGTCCACAGGACAAATCAATCAGCAGTGTGTCAACCACTACAAGGACCCCAGGCCACCCCACAAACACAGGACGTTCAGGGACCTGGGGTCAGTGGCAGTGGGCACATGGTTAAGGGGACAGAGGCACAGGACAACAGGGAAGCTGGGGGGACTGCTGTGCGACAGAGGGAGGACATGCCCAGGGAACCGCCCCTCCACGAGGCACTATCAAACATCATGGGAGCATACCACCATTCCCAGGAGACCATGGGCACGGTACTGGCCAAGTTACAGGAGACCCAGCGGCTGGAGGAGGGACAGTACCTGGGGATCAGGGAGGACCTCACCAAAATCTACACCATCCTGGTCACCATAGCAGGGGTGCTGGCTGACATGGGCAAGACCATGAGGTAGGCAGTGGCACACGAACAGGCTCCTGACACTAGCCAAACCGAGGAACAGCCTTTCACCTCTGCTGCCACTAGTAGACAGGGGGCCCCGCCACAGGACCAGCAGGCCACCAGCACCCCACACCTTGCAGAAGGAGAACCACCCAGCAAGCGGTCCCTGCGATCAAGGCAGAAGACAGAGAACATTGCCAAGACCTCTGCCAGGAAATAGGACTCTCCTGATTGTCACCCTTCTGTCCCACTATGTCACCCTGTCCACTTTGAACTGCCATTACTCCCCTTCCTATGCCCCATTGGACAATGCACCTGTGATACCAAGAGACTGGACACTACCATGGACCTTCCTCCACCATCACCCCAGCCCCTTGACCATACTCCTATACTATATAACAAAAAAAATAAACACCATTTAAATATAAACCATACTGGAGTCAGTGTAATGATTGGAAAGATGTATTCTTACAACATTCTCAAAGCATTGCAACGTCTATGTTCACTGAATTATACCAATGTATGACAGTTGGTGGGCAGCAGTACATATAGCAGGAGCCAGAATGGGGTACACAGATCTGAAAAAAGGGAATCCAAAGGGAACAGTCAGTGTCCATAGACAGAGGGTAAGAGGCTGCCATGTACAATGTCCAAAAGTATACTGAAATGTGAAGAGGAGTTACAGTCTCTTACCTGTGTGTCACTGGAAGTACTGCTGGATAATGTTTGTTCTGTTGTCCACATCTTCTTCATCTGCCTCCTCTTCCTCACTGTGCACAGGCTCCACCGCTGCCACAAGACCATCACCAGGCTCATCCTCCAGCAAAAAGGGCACCTGGCATCTCAAGGCCAGGTTGTGCAACATACAGCATGCCATGATGATCTGGCACACCTTCTTGGGTGAGTAGTACAGGGATCCACCAGTCAGATGGAGGCACCGGAACCTGGCCTTCAGGAGGCCAAAGGTCCTCTTAATAATCCTCCTTGTTCGCCCATGTGCCTCCTTGTAACGTTCCTCTGCCCTTGTCCTGGGATTCCTCACTGTGGTCAGTAGCCATGAGAGGTTGGGGTAACCAGAGTCACATGCAAATATCGAGGGACAACTGTTAGACACACATTAACCATTAGGGACAACCCCATGCCCAGACACCTACTTATACAATGTAGGGATCTTGGGGTCAACTATTAGCCACTCCCGGTGTCTCTGGAGTTGGCCCATCACATAAGGGATGCTGCTATTCCTGAGGAATTAGGGTCATGCACTGAGCCCGGATATTTGGCATTCACATGGGAGATGTACTGGTCTGCCAATCACACCATTTGCACATTCATCGAATGATAGTGTTTTCTATTCCTGTACACCTGTTAATTTCTGCGGGGGCACAAATGCTTCATGTGTGCCATCGATGGCACCAATGATGTTGGGGATATGTCCCAGGGCATAGAAGTCAGCTTTCACTGTGGCCAAATCCTCCACCCGGGGGAAGACAATGTAGCTGTGCACGTGTTTTAGCAGGGCATACAACACTCTGGTCAACACATTGGAGAACATTGGCTGAGACATCCCTGATGCCATGACTACTGTTGTTTGAGAGGAGCCACTTGCCAGGAAATGGAGCACTGACAGGACCTGCACTAGAGGGGGTATTCCTGTGGGCTGGTGGATAGAAGGCATCAGGTCTGGCTCCAATTCAGCACGCAGTTCTTGGATTGTGGCACAATCAAGTCTGTAAGTGATGATAATGTGTCTTTCCTCCATTGTTGACAGGTCCACCAGGGGTCTGTACACCGGAGGATGCCGCCATCTCATCATCTGCCTCAGCGGTTGTAGCCTATGGAGGAGAACGGTGAGCAGAAGGTCATTTACCACATAGATAGCACAACTGTGTTTGAATTAATGTCACAGAAGGAGTGTTTAAATTCGAGAGTCAGTATATGTGCCAATATGTGTTGTGACGCAGTTAGGTGCCATGCCATTTGCCCCCCTGAAATGGCGGCTATATGACCTGTGAGGAGGGACAAGGGGAAATTAGGTAACTGCGCGGGCGTTGTGCTGCGTCGCGGTAGGCGGTTGATGACCTCCGTGCAACTCTGCATTGGTTATCATTGGGCCCTATGGGTCCCAGGAGTCAATGGCGAGGTACACCAGTGGTGACACTACGCTCCGCCGCGGACGTCACCACCATTTTCTACCTATTCAATCACCTCCTACCTGACCATCAACAGGAGAGGACCTACACTGCAAGTGCTGCTTTGACCTGAGTCTGAAAGCGACAATGGCTAGAGTGGGAGGACCTGCGCCGCTGGACCAAGAAGACGGCAGAGGCCCAACTGGGGCTGGCCTCCCAACGTGGAAGGGGTGTCCATCGCACCATGACCCCCCTGATGTTCCGCATCCTGGCGGTGGCCTATCTGGAGTTGGATGGGCGCTTGAGGGCATTTCAGCAGCCACAAGGGGGTGAGTACAGTTTCAGAAGGCTGACTTGGCTAGCTTTAGGAACTAGATGGGTGGGGGATGTGGGCTGCGGGTACCCCTAGGCCAGGGTGATCATGGCAGGGTAAGTCCCTTGTTTGCAGGCTCTGGAGCACCCCTACCCCTATGGTACAAGTGGCCAACTACTACTGGGCAGGTTCCTGTGGGTGTCATGTGTGCAGATGCTGGCATTAGGCATCGTACCCCATGGGCTGGTGACTGCCTTAGTGAGTGGTTAGGCATGGCCTAGTGCATAGGGCAGCTCAGTGTGTGTTGTGTACGCCTACGGTAGTGGTGTTGCTGGCACTGACCATGTGTATCCTCTGTGTATCCCCCCCTTCTTGTTTTGTCACCCTGTTCTTATGTGCATTAGCATCATCTGGCGGAGGAGCAGAGGCACTGGCGACAGAGGGAGCTGCAGCCCACATTGCCCATGAGAGCAAATCCACTGAGGGTGAAGGCACCAGTGGGGCAGAGGGCGAGGAAAGCTCCACGACGGGGACAGGAGGGGATACCAGTGACAGCAACTCCTCCTCCGATGGAAGCTCCCTGACGGTGGCGGACACATCTGTGCCCAACAGGTACAGCCTCCACCCCCCCACCAGCTCTGCCCTCCCAGCAGCCCCTCAGCGTGTTTCCCATGCCCGCTCACCCAGGAGGGTGGGCATCTCCTTCGTCCCAGGCACCTCAGGCCCTGCCCCAGTCAGCCCTGCCGCCCTCAGTGAGGAGGCTATTGACCTCCTGAGATCCCTCACTTTTGGGCAGTCAACCATTCTGAATGCCATCCAGGGTGTCGAGAGGCATTTGCAACAAACAAATGCATACATGGAGGGCATTCATTCTGGCGTGGCGGCCCAACAGATAGCATTTCAGGCTCTGGCCTCAGCACTGATGGCAGCCATTGTCCCTGTGTCCAGCTCCCCCCTCCAACTTTCACTACCCAGCCCCAATCCCCTCTACCTCACCCTATCCCAAGCACACCTTCAGACAAGCAAGCACACACATCAACACACAAAGGTGGCTCAGGAAAACATAAGCACCACACATCATCACACAGTCACTCCCACAAGCACAATACCCATGCACACATACCAACATCCACTACCTCTACTGTACCGCCCTCTTCCTCTTTGTCCTCCTCTCTCCCAGTAGCGTCTCCACTCACACCTGCATGCACTACATCATTAGCCACTGCCTCCATCACAAGCACTCCCATCACAACACACCCCTTACGAGCAATCACCACCCCCACAACCATGCACACAACCCCTGTGTCCTCTCCCAGTGTGTCGGTGAGCCCTCCTCCCAAAGTACACAAATGCAGGCACATACCCACTCAACAGCCATCCACCTCACAACAGCCTCCAGCCCATGCACCTTCACCCAAACTCAGCAGATGTACACCTCCTACAACCGCTACCTCTTCCTCAACTCCCACACCCCCTCCAACTTCCCGTCCCAGTGTGTCAAAAAACCTTTTCCTGGCTAATGTTGACCTCTTCCCTATGCCTCAACCCCCACATCCTTCCCCTAGGGCCAGGATGTCTAGATCCCAGGCCAGCACCTCAGCCACCAACTCGGCGTCCGCAGTGGTCCCTGCAAGTCCGAGAGGATCGAAGGGGCACCCGTCAGGACTGGCAGTGTGCCACTTACAGATGCTAAAGACCACCCGATTCCGCCTCCTGCCAAGGTTAAGAAGGGGCCGTCATGCAGCACAGACAAGATGCACCACCCAACCAGCAAGGCCTCATCCAAAACAAATGAGGACAGTGCCAAGGTCCCAGCAGCGTCTACCAAGGTGGGGAAGGGACACAAAGGCAAGACACTTCAGGGCACAAAGCCACCAGGTGAGGGTGTAGTGCAGCCATTTTTATTATAGCTTCATGCACGTTAGTTTAGCATACTAGGCCGCTGTGCACTTTGCCCTAGATATATTTTATTCAACTTTGTACTGTTATTTTACAATAACCAGTTTTACGGTCTTGTTTTAATTTCTTCTATCGCATTGTTTAGCTTAGTTCAGCACTGTGTGGGTTATTCTGACTTCGGCGGGCGGCGGAGGCCGCCCGCCAAAGTTCCCCCGACAGAATACCGCAGCGCGGTCAAAAGACCGCCGCAGTAATTCTGAGTTTTCCGCTGGGCTTGCGGGCGACCGCCAGAAGGCTGCCCGCCCGCCCAGCGGGAAACCCCCTTCCACGAGTATGCCGGCTCCGAATGGAGCCGGCGGAGTGGAAAGGGTGCGACGGGTGCAGTTGCACCCGTCGCGATTTTCAGTGTCTGCTATGCAGACACTGAAAATCTTTGTGGGGCCCTGTTAGGGGGCCCCTGCAGTGCCCATGCCATGGGCACTGCAGGGGCCCCCAGGGGCCCCACGACACCCGTTCCCGCCATCAAGGTTCTGGCGGTCAAAACCACCAGAACCAGGCTGGCGGGAAGGGGGTCGGAATCCCCATGGCGGCGCTGCCTGCAGCGCCGCCATGGAGGATTCCTCAGGCAAGGGGAAAACCGGCAGGAAACCGCCGGTTTCCCTTTTCTGACCGCGGCTTTACCGCCGCGGTCAGAATTGGCCTGGATGCACCGCCAGCCTGTTGGCGGTGCATCCGCGGCCCCGGCCCTGGCGGTCTATGACCGCCAGGGTCAGAATGACCCCCTGTGTTCTCAAATAATGCATTCTTGATCGCCCTGTGCTTCAGTCAAGGTTACAGTCTGGTACATTGCCGGTAAACGTGGTAGAAGTTTAGTCTCCAGTATTCATAGAAAATATACATCCTTACGTAGGGACATTTTCTAAGAACATCTGCGTGTTAGTATAAAAACACTTCCTAGTCCTGGTACATGTCAAGAGGGAGATACCGGCCAGGAACCTACAACTAGATGCTGAATGCCCCATTGCAGATGCTGTTCAGATTACAGGCCTTTGCTCAGGTATGATGGTTGATGTCCTCCCGGGGGAACCTGAAAGGCAGGCTTAGAGCTTCACATGCTGTGCTCGAAATATAACTTAGAGAGGAAATAATCTAGCGACACTATGATAGCCTTATTCTTGTGCTTCACTCTCATCGTTACTATATTATTCCTTCTGTGTTGTGTAGTTCTGGTTATTACAGCTCACGCTTTGCTATCTAAAATGCAGTTGTTCTCTTAAACCAGTCTTTAAAACTTAAACTGCCTTTGTCATTTGAATATGAGTCCGTACTGGGTATGAGTGAACCGGTTGTGACCTGAGTGACCACGACTTCCTTGGGAAGTGCTAAGATGTCATGCTGCCCAATTGTCTCTCCCATTTGGGAGAGATGAGGCACTGCTAGTTAGCCGGAGTAAAACACGGATTTAGAGTGACAAGGGTCCTTCACTGTGGGTCAGACTTAGTCCCCCACACTGTGAACGATCTTGCCGCTCAAAATCCAGTAGTCTCATTAGGATAATGAGAGCCTACGCGACATGACGCCGCCAACGTTTGGTCAGGCTCTAATTTTCGGGTCCACCGGCACATCTCGGTCTAATTTTTATATAATGACCCCTCAGTTCCGTATATGGAGACGTCCGTGGTACTGAGGATTTCCACCACCGCCGTATAGGTAACCCTATTTTACAGCGGGTGGTTGTTCAAGCTTGAACTTTAAAAGGAAAAAAACCCATATTGGTGTGCCTTCTCTGAACTCTTAGTGCCTTTATAATGGCGAATCCCCAGGCTGTACAAATAGCTCTTAACATGAGACAACCACTTACGACACATTTACTAGCACGTGGTCTTACACCACAGGGAGGTCTAGTCACATTTGTGGTGGATGCTCACGCAGCCTATAAAACAGAGCTGTTTTACTCTTGGGTCACATTTCCAGCAGTAGACGGGAATACAAATACATTTCATACATATTCAGTTGCGAACGCGCCTGGACAGTACAGGGCGTACGCATACATAGAGATACCTCTATCTTATCAATAACATAATAATTGGCTTAATGGTGCCCTACCCCATACAATATTACCAGTAAGGTTAGGTCCACTAAGTAATGATGTTCCTACCTGGCCTTTATTGGCCACATATACACCTCATCCTGCGGTT
The DNA here is from genome assembly GCF_031143425.1 of Pleurodeles waltl. Taxonomy (NCBI): domain Eukaryota; kingdom Metazoa; phylum Chordata; class Amphibia; order Caudata; family Salamandridae; genus Pleurodeles; species Pleurodeles waltl. The sequence goes on along the minus strand of NC_090450.1, from coordinate 858,644,705 downwards.
GCGAATATGGCGGTAGCTGAGGTTCAACGCTTATATATTGAATTAACAGCAATATATAGACGATTAGTATAATTTGTGATGCAGACACTAAATACAAACCCAGTGCGTGCTGCTCCAGCACAACCACATGCAGTAACACCAGGTATAAATCCTGTGACTGTACACTCTATTATGGGTAAGGTCCCAGCCAAACGAGAGGAGACTCCGTTTTGGCTAGCACAAAAAATTAATACGCTGGAGGCAGTATTTCGCCATATGGGACCTCAGGATAAACATAGAATATTAACTATGTGCTTGCCCTTTGGCATGGTTCCTACAGTTGAACACTGTAATACATGGGGCACGATATTTGGCGCGTTCTATACAACGGCACACGGTACACCGACGCTAGCCAATCTCCTGGAAGTGCTTAAACAAATTCAAGATGAATACGGGGCTGCCCCGGCCCTAGACTTGGGAATGCAACTGATGGGCAACTTTGCCACAGTTTTTTCAATCATCCTAAGTAACCTTAAAGGGGAAGCAGTTGCACTTGCAGTGCGCATGCGGCTCCGTGACGTTCCGCGACAAGATCAGGAACGAGAGCTGCCTAAAATATTAGCGGAAACATATCCCAGTATCGGCGACATAGCCTTGGGGCTAGAACACAAAAACCTCAATTTCAGGGTAAAATGAATAAAGAAAATACTAAACAACAACCTGAAGGTAATAAGAAACGCTGGGAGAAAAAACAACAAACGCCTAAAAAAGAAAGGGGAGAATCTCCACGAACGGAGACCCCACAGAATAGGTATAATCTCAGAAATAGAGAGAATATAAAAACGCCTGATAGATATCAATATACTGATGCACGCCAATCTCGTTCCTTTCAGGACTCATCAGAAAAGAGAAATGAGAGAGGTGGGCGATCAGAGCGGAAAACAGAGTACGTGAAACTGAGACAGGAATGACAACGCTCTTTGGAGGTTTCTGTTAAGAAGGAAGAGAAACTGATACAACAAAAACAACAATTTAAAAAGAAAAAAGTGGCAGCTGTCTCAGTTAGACATGCCACTCAGGAAGAGGGTTCTCTTGAAGAACAAGACCTGGGCTCTAGCACTGCTAGACAGCACGGCAGAGGTCATCTTCTAGAGCATCTGGAGGTGAAAGCAACTGATGACTTCATACAAGTAGAAACAGCAGATATGAGTGTCTCCGAACCCGATAGGGTGTATAAAGTAACTCTACAATTAGAAGTAGACATTGAACGCACCACACACGCAATCTTCTGGGATTGTTTAGTAAAAATATATAACATTTTGTTGGCTGAACAAGATTGGCCACCTGATATTGTCCGCACCTGCCCATATGGAGAGGAGGTTATTAAACCTTCCTTCTCGCCCCTTGTTCTGGAGGAACTCGCTGAGTCCTATTCCATAGAATGGGCTCTAGCACAAGCACCTGCGTTATATAGAAATCACATAGGGTGGGATAGGGATTCTCCATACCATGTAATTCCCATTAAAGGTGAACCTCAGCCACAACCGCAATATCCCATAAAACATGAAGCAAGTTCACCGGTGAGAGAAATACTTACGCAATTAGAATACCAGGGGGCGATTGAACCCTGTGTCTCACTGATGTATAATCCCTTGTTTCCTGTAGCTAAGCCCGACCATTCATACAGAATAGTTTTAGACTACAGACATTTAAACAGACATACACGTACGTATGCTATACAAAATTTGCATAGCACTGCACTAATGAGCAACATTGTGCAAAAAAATATAAAACGACTTTAGATATCTCGAATGCATTCTTCTGCCAGAATATAGCACTTGAAAGTAGAGATTTAACAAGCTTTAGCGCACTAGGCTCCCAGAAAATTCTGTTGTTTGCCTCAAGGGTATAAAAAACAGCCCAGGACTGTTTGCAGCTCGTGTGACTGCTATCTTAAACGAGATAGACCCTGAAGCATTGTCATACGTCGACGATATATATCTCACGGATGATGAGATACTACAACGTTTAAGACGGGTATCCCACATTGTTGTAGGGTTTGCCGAAATCGGCTACAAATTTCATTTTAAAAAATCAAAAATTGCCTTCCTCAGCGTCCTTTTCCTGGGATATGAGCTGTCGAATGAAGGGAAAAGCCTAGCACCACACTTTTTAAAAAATGTGCACTATTGCAACCACCAAATACAATTAAAAAACTACAATCATTGTTAGGCTTTCTAAATTTTGGCAGAGCATACATTCCTGATTATGCTACACGCATAAAGCCTTTATATGAATTGATACGTCCTGATTTTTCAAGCAAATACTGGACAATTGAACATACACATACTCTTCGAGAGTTACAGGCAGACATGCTATCAGCAAAACATTTACACACACGGGACAACAAGACATGTTTGGTCATCAGGGTGATGGCTGGGGCCATTGGTTTTACATATGTAACCTTTAATGAAGGAGAGACAGTCCTGATTGCATGTAAATCACACCTGTATTCCGCTGCAGAACAACACTTTGCACCCACGGAGAAAATTCTCACTGCTGTCCAGATGGCTTTTGTTAAAGAAAGACCTCTTGCCCAAGGAAAACGCATTATTGTTGATTCTCCTATTCCGGCCCTTGAGGCTGTTACAAAAGCTAGCGTCCCGAACGCAAAAGCACTTTATCCACATCGGATACAATGGGCTCAGTCTTTAACAGCCACTGATGTAGACTACATCTTTGACCCAAAGTTACAAACTCAGGAATTTCTACAACATGAAGTAGAATATCCAGTTCCCGCTGACAACTTGCCTATTGATCAATATCATGTACTCATGTACACCGATGGCTCTGCGCATCCAGCGATTGGAACCAAACATCAATATTCAGCTGCATGTGTGGTCGTGAGCAGCTATATGGAGGGGGAGAAATTTTGTCTCCAACATATCTATACACAGACCTTAGGGGATTGTACAGCACAATTGGCTGAGCTAAAGGCTCTACTAATGGTACTAGAACACACAGATCTGACACAGTTTACACTGATTGTTTGTGATTCTTATTATTGCGTCCAGTCTTTTAGTGAATACCTGCATTACTGGCGCTTGAATGGGTTCAGAGATTCGAAAGGCAACACCATAAAACACAGACTCCTGCAGGGGAAGGTAGCAGACCTGAAAGAGATGCTACCCAAAGTCCATGTTGTGCATACACTTGGACACCAGCGCGTTGGGATACACGTTGCTGGAAATACTTTGGCTGATGAAGCCGCAAAGTCAGCAGTGGCAGTTGCCACTGTAGCTGCAGTGACTCGTTGAGTTCCAAACCAGACACAGACATTATGGCTGCCATAAAAGCTACGGTTGATGGTAGGCCTTACCCTAAAGGATTTCCTAATAAATATCAATACTTGATGGGAAGTATGCTGAACACTGAAGTTAAAATTCCAGGCGTAGGTGTACACGACATCCCCAATTAAGATGTAAGATCACAATTGATTAAAGCTGCGCATGAGGGGGTGGCATCTGCACATACTGGCGTGGTGGCTACAATATCACTCTTGCAGGCCCGTTACTGGTGGCCTGGTCTCTATAAAGAGACTAAGCACTATGTCCTTTGTTGTGACTTCTGTCAACAAATTAAAGTTTCCACAGAAAAGCGCCCGCCACAGACACCCCTCTTAATCTCAAATAGACCATTACAATGTGTGTACTTGGATCACTGTGGTCCATTGACACCTGATAGTGCATACAAATATATACTATTTGTTGTTGATTCTTGCTCCAGATTTGTGTGGGTGTGGCCACAACGCTCGGCTGACGCTCGGACTGTTTTTAAAGATTTGCGAGTCTTTGTCGGTACATATGCAGTTGCGGCATTCCATTCAGACCAGGGCCCTGCTTTTGCCTCAAGGGCATTCAGGGACACTATGGCTTCGTTGGGGTCCAGCTCCAGTACTCGTCTCCATTTCATCCCGAGGGAAATTCTGTTGTGGAGCGATTAAACCGCGATTTAAAGCAATCCTTAACGGCCAGAGTCTTGGGTATGGGTTGTAGTTGGCTAACCCACCTGTAAGGAGTTCAGAGAGCACTAAATAACCTGCCTAGAAGGTCCCTGGGGGGTCGTACTTCATATGAGTCCCTGTTCGGAACACAAATGTTTGTTCTGGATCTTGATGGTCCTGGTGTGGAGGCGGCAGAAACACCTTTTGACATAAATGAATGTGTCACTGTTTTACAGGAATTACAGCAGTTCCGTGGAGATAACTCTTCTAAAAGTGCTGCCTCCACAGGAATTAAGGATGTGCCAGTAACACCTACTGGCTGGATTCCCAGAGTTGGGGATCTTGTGCGTGAAAAGGTCGCAGTGAAAAAAGAATTCGGCCCTTCTTATCGTGCACCAGTCCCTGTGTTGGGGATACACGGTACCAGAACTGTTATTCTACCACCGTTGCCAGGTACCAAAGAAAACCACTTTGTTTCCATTGACAATGTCAAGCTACAACTAGTGGCTGATTCTACACAGCCGACCAAGAGGAACATCCAGTACTTCCCAAATCCCTCTCACTACTGGAGAAGAAGTTCCGCTTCAAGTTGTTTACACCAACACTAATGCCTCTCCGAGCTTGGGGTGGGTGGATGATGATGATCTTGCATTGATTACACTAACGACAAGCAACTTAGAAACATTTGATCAAGTCACTATGACTACAAGCCAGATGGATGGTGCTAATTACAGTGTACCACCACAGGAAACACCAACTCCTCCATTGACTACGGCAACGCCTTTTGCACGGACTGCCTCTGGTTACTTTGCCGACTACAACGATTGTCTATCGGACTCGTTTGCCTCCTCGACTGCTGTATTTTTCTTTTTCAGTTGTTATTTTCTGTAGGAAACCCTTGTAGGATCTACACAAATGACCCCTTGCTGAATTCAGAATGTTGTCTACTTTTCAGAAATGTTTAGGTTTCTGGGATCCAGCATTGGTTTCATGCCCATTTCTGTCAATGACTGGAAGGAGGCTAAAAGCACAAAAAATTGTAAAAATGGGGTATGTCCCAGTAAAATGCCACATTTGTGTTGAAAAATTGGGTTTTCTGATTCAGGTCTGCCTGTTCCTGAAAGCTGGGAAGCTGGTGATTTTAGCACAGCACACCCATTGTTGATGCCATTTTCAGGGAAAAAACCACGAGCCTTCTTCTGCAGCCACTTTTTCAAATTTTTTTGAAAAAAACGAAATTTTCACTGTATTTTGGCAAATTTTTTGACCTCCTTCAGGGGAACCCACAAAGTCTGGGTACCTCTAGAATCCCTAGGATGTTGGAAAAAAAGGACGCAAATTTGGCTTGGCTAGCTTATGTGGACAAAAAGTTATGAGGGCCTAAGCGCAAACTGCCCCATAAAGCCAAAAAAAGGCCTGGCACAGGAGGGGGAAAAGGCCTGGCAGCGAAGGGGTTAAAATAATATGACTCAGCATTTTTTTGATGATGCCCAGAAAAATACGCAAATTTTTCAAAATAAGTTTTCGAACTCCCTTGCGGGGGAGTTGGGTAATGTTCCCATTGTACATAATCAAATATCGTTTTTGGACTGCTCGCTTTATGTATGAAGTGGTGCCCATAATACTTATAGCAAAACATGTCACCATAATTGTGTTTAAACTGCTAAACATCTTCGTTTTCATAGACAGTATAATATTGCAATTCTGTCATCAATGAATCAACTGTTTTCACATCCCAATCATCAGATACAATGCCTGGTATTACTATATCGTTCATAGATAACTTTAACACATACGGTATTTGAATTATTTCAGTGGGACGACATATATCAAACATTACTTTGTCCCACACAATCCCATCCGGAATTGGCACTGCAGAAATGTTCACAAAGGACAAGTCTCTTCGAACCTTATGTGATGAAAAATGTGGTTTCAATACCTCCTCCACCTGTTCAACCGCTGATCTCTCGGGAAGAAAATGACCATGTATTAACAGAAAAAAGGTGGTAACAAACCAAATCCAAAGACAAAACGCTAGGACAGTCAAGGAAAGCCACACATAGTTCCATGGAAAAATGAAATACGTATCTTTAAGCCAATGTATCAGCTTACGTGCACCTGACAGTTCAGCAATTTTTCTCTACGTTTTACTCTGTAACTTTTTCCTGCAATGTCAGATTTTCAAAAGCAATATACCGTTAAGTCTGCTGGACTCCTCTGGTTGCGGGGATAGATAGGGCTTATAGGTTCATCAAGAACCCTAGGTACCCAGAGCCAATAAATGCGCTGCACCCTGCAGTGCGTTTTCATTCTATACCGGGTATACAGCAATTAATTTGCTGAAATATAAAGAGTGAAAAATAGCTATCAAGAAAACATTTGTATTTCCAAAATGGGCACAAAATAAGGTGTTGAGGAGCAGTGATAATTTGCACATCTCTGAATTCCGGGGTGACCATACTAGCATGTGAATTACAGGGCATTTCTCAAATAGATGTCTTTTTTACACACTCTCTTATATTTGGAAGGAAAAAATGTAGAGAAAGACAAGAGGCAATAACACTTGTTTTGCTAATCTATGTTCCCGCAAGTCTCCCGATAAAAATGATACCTCACTTGTGTGGGTAGGCCTAGCGCCCGCGACAGAAACGCCCCAAAACGCAACGTGGACACATCACATTCTTTTAAAGAAAACAGAGGTGTTTTTTGCAAAGTGCCTACCTGTAGATTTTGGCCTCTAGCTCAGACCTACCAAACCTGTGCATTTTTGAATGACTTTCACATTTGAATTTTTGAAAACTAGAGACCTAGGGGATTCCAAGATGGGGTGACTTGTGGGGCTCTGACCAGGTTCTGTTACCCAGAATCCTTTGCAAACCTCATAATTTGGCAAAAAAAACACATTTTCCTCACATTTTGGTGACAGAAAGTTCTGGAATCAGAGAGGAGCCACAAATTTCCTTCCACCCAGCGTTCCCCCAAGTCTCCCGATAAAAATGATACCTCACTTGTGTGGGTAGGCCTAGCGCCCGCGACAGGAAATGCCCCAAAACGCAACGTGGACACATCACATTTTTTTAAAGAAAACAGAGGTGTTTTTTGCAAAGTGCCTACCTGTAGATTTTGGCCTCTAGCTCAGCCGGCCCCTAGGGAAACCTACCACACCTATGCATTTTTTAAAACTAGAGCCCTAGGGGAATCCAAGATGGGGTGACTTGTGGGGCTCTGACCAGTTTTGTTACCCAGAACCCTTTGCAAACCTCAAAATTTGGCTAAAAAACACATTTTCCTCACGTTTTGGTGACAGAAAGTTCTGGAATCAGAGAGGAGCCACAAATTTCCTTCCACCCAGCGTTCCGCCAAGTCTCCCGATAAAAATGATACCTCACTTGTGTGGGTAGGTCTAGCGCCCGCGACAGGAAATGATCCAAAACGCAACGTGGACACATCACATTATTTTAAAGAAAACAGAGGTGTTTTTTGCAAAGTGCCTACCTGTAGATTTTGGCCTCTAGCTCAGCCGGCACCTAGGGAAACCTACCAAACCTGTGCATTTTTGAAAACTAGAGACCTAGGGGAATCCAAGATGGGGTGACCTGTGGGGCTCTGACTAGGTTCTATTACCCAGAATCCTTTGCAAACCTCAAAATTTGGCTAAAAAAACACATTTTCCTAACATTTTAGTGACAGAAAGTTCTGGAATCAGAGAGGAGCCACAAATTTCCTTCCACCCAGCCTTCCCCCAAGTCTCCCGATAAAAATGATACCTCACTTGTGTGGGTAGGCCTAGCGCCTGCTACAGGAAATGCCTCAAAACGCAACGTGGACACATCACATTTTTTTAAAGAAAACAGAGGTGTTTTTGGCAAAGTGCTTACCTGTAGATTTTGGCCTCTAGCTCAACCGGCACCTAGGGAAACCTACCAAACCTGTGCATTTTTTTAAACTAGAGACCTAGGGGAATCCAAGATGGGGTGACTTGTGGGGCTCTGACCAGGTTCTGTTACCCAGAATCCTTTGCAAACCTCAAAATTTGGCTAAAAAAACACATTTTCCTCACATTTTGGTGACAGAAAGTTCTGGAATCAGAGAGGAGCCACAAATTTCCTTTCCACCCAGCATTCCCCCAAGTCTCCCGATAAAAATGATACCTCACTTGTGTGGGTAGGCCTAGCGTCCGTGACAGGAAATGCCCCAAAACCCAATGTAGACACATCACATTTTTTAAAAGAAAACAGAGGTGTTTTTTGCAAAGTGCCTACCTGTAGATTTTGGCGTCTAGCTCATCCGGCACCTAGGGAAACCTACCAAACCTGTGCATTTTTTAAAACTAGAGACCTAGGGGAATCCAAGATGGGGTGACTTGTGGGGCTCTGACCAGGTTATGTTACCCAGAATCCTTTACAAACCTCAAAATGTGGCTAAAAAAAACACATTTTCCTCACATTTTGGTGACAGAAAGTTCTGGAATCAGAGAGGAGCCACAAATTTCCTTCCACCCAGCGTTCCCCCAAGTCTCCCGATAAAAATGATACCTGACTTGTGTGGGTAGGCCTATCGCCCGCAACAGGAAATGCCCCAAAACGCAACGTGGACACATCACATTTTTTTAAAGAAAACAGAGGTGTTTTTTGCAAAGTGCCTACCTGTAGGCTTTGGCCTCTAGCTCAGCCGGCACCTAGGGAAACCAACCAAACCTATGCATTTTTGAAAACTAGAGACCTAGGGGAATCCAAGATGGGGTGACTTGTGGGGCTCTGACCAGGTTTTGTTACCCAGAATCCTTTGCAAACCTAAAAATTTGGCTAAAAAAACACATTTTCCTCACATTTTGTGACAGAAAGTTCTGGAATCAGAGAGGAGCCACAAACTTCCTTCCATCCAGCGTTCCCCCAAGTCTCCCGATAAAAATGGTACCTCACTTGTGTGGGTAGGCCTAGCGCCCAAAAAAGGAAATGGCCCAAAACACAACGTGGACACATCACATTTTTTCATTAAAAACAGTGCCTACCTGTGGATTTTGGCCTCTAGCTCAGCCGGCACCTGGGGAAACCTAGCAAACCAGCACATTTTTGAAAACTAGAAACCCAGGGGAATCCAAGATGGGGTGACTTGTGGGGCTCTGACCAGGTTCTGTTACCCAGAATCCTTTGCAAACATCAAAATTTGGTGTTTTTTGCAAAGTGCCTACCTGTTGATTTTGGCCTCTAGCTCAGCCGGCCCGGGGGGGGGGCAGGAAGGGCCTAAAATAAAGTTGCCCCCCCAACCACCCACCCGGGAGCGACCCTTGCCTACGGGATCGCTCCCCACCGTGACATTGGCACCAAAGAAAAAATCCCCGGTGCCTAGTGGTTTCTGCCCCCTTGGAGGCAGATTGACCTAAAATCCACCAATTTGACCCCAATGGGGCCAGAAATGGTCTAAATACAATTTCCCCCCCAGGGGATCGACCCTTGCCTAATGGGTTGCTCCCCATCTCTAAAAAACAAACAAACCAAAAAAAAACTCCCCAAAAAAATTTGCCCTGGCGCCTAGAGGTTTCTGCCCCCCTGGGGGCAGATCGGCCTAATAAAAGGCCGATCTGCCACCAAGGGGGGCAGAAATGGCCTAAAATAAATTCCCCCCCCCGGGAGCGACCATTGCCTACGGGGTCGCTCCCCCTGCGTGACATTGGCGCCAAAAAACAAATCCCCAGTGCCTAGTGGTTTCTGCCCCGTTGGGGGCAGATTGATGTAAAATCGGTCAATCTGCCCCCAAGGGGGACAGAAATGGTCTGAATACAATTTGCCCCCCAGGGGAGCGACCCTTGCCTAATGGGTCGCTGCCCATCTCTAAAAAAACAAACAAACAAACAAAAGAAACACAAACAAAAATTTGCCCTGGCGCCTAGAGGTTTCTGCCCCCATGGGGGGCAGAAATGGCCTAAAATAAATTTGCCCCCCCCCCCCCCGGGAGCGACCCTTGCCTACGGGGTCGCTCCCCCTGCGTGACATTGGCGCCAAACAAAAAAATTCCTGGTGCCTAGTGGTTTCTGCCCCCTTGGGGGCAGATTGACCTAGAATTGGCCAATCTGCCCCCAAGGGGGGCAGAAATGGTCTAAATACAATTTGCTCCCCATCTCAAAAAAAATAAACAAACAAAAAAAACACACAAAAAAAAATTTGCCCTGGCGCCTAGGGGTTTCTGCCCCCCCGGAGGCAGATCGGCCTAATAACAATAGGCCAATCTGCCCCCAGGGGGGCAGAAATGGCCTAAAATAAATTTGCCCCCCCCCCCCGGGAGCGACCCTTGCCTACGGGGTCGCTCTCCCTGTGTGACATTGGTGCCAAAAAATAAATCCCCGGTGCCTAGTGGTTTCTTGGCATAGCAAAAAACGGCCGATCTGCCCCCAAAGGGGGCAGAAATGGCCTAAATACAATTTTCCCCTCCAGGGGAGCGACCCTTGTCCAAGGGGTCGCTCCCCATCTGTAAAACAAAAAAATACAAAAAAATACCCGGTGCCTAGTGGTTTCTGCTCCCCTTGGGGGGATCAAAATAGGCTGATCTACCCCCCAGGGGGGCAGAAATGGCCTAAAATAATCCAAGGGTCGCTCCCCTTGCGTGAAATTCACGTAAAAAAAAAAAACTCCCTGGTGTCTAGTGGTTTCTGCCCCCCTTGGGGGCAGATTGGCCTCATCAAAATAGGCCAATCTGCCCCCAAGGGGGGTAGAAATGGCCTAAATATAATTTGCCCCCTAGGGGAGCGACCCTTACCTAAGGGGTCGCTCCCCACCTAAAAAAACAAAAAAAACAAATAGAAAAAAAAAAAAAAGATTCCTGGTGCCGTAGAGGTTTCTGCCCCCCCTAATAATAGGCCGATCTGCCCCCGGGGGGGCAAAAAAGGCCTTCCTAAAAAATGCCCCCCATTGGGAGCGACCATTGCCCAAGGGGTCGCTCCCTTATGTCTATTTCACAAGAAAAAAAAACATCCCTGGTGTCTAGTGGGCGTTTCAAAAGCCGGATTGCGAGCAATCTGGCTTTTGAAACGCTTGGAGAGACTTCAAAGGGAAGGAAATACATTTCCAACCCTTTGAAGCCTCTCCTTGCCTCCCTCACATGATCGAATCGCTGGAAGCTGTGCTTCCAGCGCAATGTGGGAGGCCCTGTGACAAATCAGTGGGGGTGGGGGGGTCGGTGGTGGAAGGGGAAGGGCTCCCCTTCCATCCCTGCCTTTTTAGCACAGGGGGAGCGCTCCTCCCCCCAGTTCCTGTGACTTGGACGAGGTCACCTCGTCCAAGGCACACCTGAACTGGAGCCTTGGACGAGGTCACCTCGTCCAAGGCACAGAACCGGTTAAGATAACTCCGATTAGGGATAAACAAATGTTGTTGACCAACACAAAATTTATATATTGTCAGACTCCTTTGTTTCCCGGTTATCAATTGAATGTTATAAATATTGGTCAAAAAATGTCAATTTGAAAAGTGTTTGGGGAACAAAAAATTGGCATACCAAGGGTAGTGAAACATTGTTTAGAGCATGCCTCATCCCCGTACAAATGATGTTTTTAAATGACACAGTGCAACAGACCAGTTGGCCAACGGGTGTCATCAACGTTTTGTCACCTCCTCGGGGGGTTTCCGAACGAGTAGGTCAGACCCTCGCTATATATCACCTGAACATGCTGAAATAATTACAACAAATAGTGTATGAAAATTGTGCCAACAGTGGCTAAAATCATCCTCACTAGATGCGGTTAAGACACACCCCAGTCTTCTGTCTAACGCCACTGACTTCCACAAGTTTTTGTCAGGCCCAAAGATACTACGTAGGAAGCGTTTCTTGTATGAGGTAAACAATGAAGTATGAAAACTCTCCCAAAATGAGGCTGCAGCCCGTTTAAGGCAGATAGATCAGGAAAATTTGAAAAAGACATTAGATGTTGTGGATAATGGGATTTACACCTTGTCCGACCGGATATACACAATTAACAACATTGTTTCTTCTGCTATAGACATTATACGATCTGATATGTCTTCTTTATATCATGGACAGAGTCAGACCAGGTCCATTATGCAGCTGGATTGGACACTTGAGACATTGAAGGCAGGTCGCGTTCCGTGGCAGCACATCAGTGCCAGGGAAATATTTTTTCCCTTTAATTTGACGCGACAACAACAACTAATGGCTAAAAAGGAAGCAACTTATGTCATGCTTAACATTGAAAAGATAGAAAGATTGCCTTTTACCGTGCCTATTTCTACATTACAATTCACTTCTTGTTTGAAACATGTTCCGGTAGGCAGATATGAAAAGTTGGGAGATAGTTACATCCTTGAGGTGTGGGAGCTTCCCTTCTCGTACAAATGCCTCAATGGTATGAAAGAGTTCTTTCTTAGCGGTAGTGAATGCGAGACTTCAGTCAGCCATTCGATGATTTGTAAGCAGCTGTCCTTGCATGGGGCGTGTAATGCCTCGGTTGCGAACTTGGCCTGCTATCTGAAGGGAGTTCCAGTCCCCTTGATTAAATGCACGTTCCAGGTTCTTTCAAATGGCAGCTGCGTCCTTCTCAATAGTGAAGACTGTTGTGGCATGTGGGCCGGAATAGTTTACGTTGTTTCGGTCACTAAAGTTGTTACATGCTGCAGGAACGTGTTGTTTCCCCCCACTAAAATTAGGGAGGTAGCAGATATTTGGCCTCACATTGCTACTTCCAAGGTGGATTTTGACAAGCTAAGTAGACTGAAGGCTTTATTGTTTCAGAAGCATGTGGCCCTTACATCTGCACGCGAGACCTACTCACTTCAGGTGGCAATGTCATTGGCGGAAATACAGTCCCTGTTAATTACAAACTTTCCAAGACACTTTGGTGAACTCGTGGGACGCATATTTAATGCGTCCAGCATGGCTGGAATAGCAAATTTTTTCAAAGCTGTTGGTATTGGTTTTTTTCACATCTTTTCCTCCATATTCGTTTTAATAACTTCGGCTATTCATTCAATTTTCGGAAGCATTTTTGGGGGATTTCTGATAACTTTGGCTTTATTAGCCGGCATTTTGCTGTTGCTGTTGTTTTTCCGCAATGGCTGTCCTGCCGCACCAAGGACAAATAAGGGCGCTCCCATCAGCGCATCTGTGTCGTGAACGCATGATGCACCACTTTGGAGCAACACTCCTGGGACATTTGGGGTGTGAATGGTCTCTGTCATTCAGACCGGTTTTGGATTGTGTGCAGCCCGTGTTTTAATGGTGTTGGTGCTCTTTTGAACAGGCACTAGAAGTTTGTCTCTCACAGCAATGCCCCTCAGTGATTGATGCTGATCTGTTAATGTTCTCGTTGAGTGTTCATTACCAGACATGACGCTGCGGCTGCGTTTGCTGAGAGAAGCCGATTACGAGCTACCCTTCCTGGAGGAAGTTACCATTCACTCGTTCGCAGGCACTGCACGGGATGCCGCCTTGGTTGACGCTGGGGCTATGGAACACACCTGCTCCTTGATAGTTTTTGGCGTTGATTTACCGGTTTTGTCATCTGCCAAGGTGGAGAATCTCCTGCTTTCCATGACTGATGCTTGATTTGGAACGGTTCTAAATTGACATTTTCCTTTGAATTCAGCTTTTTGGCCGTATGCTCTTTTTCAAATTTCCAAATAGTATGCTTGTGTGTCCTCTTAACTTTTTAAAATTAATTAGGGTTTTACATATATTTTACCTTAGGGCATTTTAGCTTCAGCTTAAACCACTTTATTCCGACAAGCGGAGGGTGTAGTGTAGACATTTTTAATATAGCTTCATGCACGTTAGTTTAGCATACTAGGCCGCTGTGCACTTTGCCCTAGATATATTTTATTCAACTTCGTACTGTTATTTTACAACAACCAGTTTTACGGTCTTGTTTTAATTTTTTCTATCGCAGTGTTTAGCTTAGGTTAGCACTGTGTTCTCAAATAATGCATTCTTGATAGCCCTGTGCTTCAGTCAAGGTTACAGTCTGGTACATTGCCGGTAAACGTGGTAGAAGTTTAGTCTCCAGTATTCATAGAATATACACATCCTTACGTAGGGATAATTTCTTAGAACATCTGCGTGTTAGTATAAAAACACTTCCTAGTCCTAGTACAGGTCAAGAGGGAGATTCCGGCCAGGAACCTACAACTAGATGCTGAATGCCCCGCTGCAGATGCTGATGCAGATTACAGGCCTTTGCTCAGGTATGATTGCTGATGACCTCCCGGGGGAACCTGAAAGGCAGGCTTAGAGCTTCACATGCTGTGCTCGAAATATAACTTAGAGAGAAATTAATCTAGCGGCACTATGATAGCCTTATTCTTGTGCTTCACTCTCACTGTTACTATTTTAATTCTAATGTGTTGTGTAGTTCTGGTTATTGCAGCTCACGCCTTGCTATCTAAAATGCAGTCGTTTTATTAAACCAATCTTTAAAACTTAAATTGCCTTTGTCATTTATATATGAGACCGTACTTTGTATGAGAGAACCGGTTGTGACCTGAGTGACCACGACTTCCCTGGGAAGTGTTAAGATGTCATGCGCTCAGCTGCCCAATTGTCTCTCCCATTTGGGAGAGATGAGGCACTGCTAGTTAGCCGAAGCAAAATCTGGATTTAGAGTGACAAGGGTCCTTCACCGTGGGTCAGACTTAGTCCCCCATACTGTGAACGATCTTGCCGCTCAAAATCCAGTAGTCTCATTAGGATAATGAGAGCCTACGCGACAAGGGACTCGTGACCACCATTTGTCCTGATAGGCCAGCAACCTGTACCACGGTGAGCACCGCCACAACGACTGCCACCTGCACCGCCACCTGCCCTGCCACCTGCCCCGCCATCTGCACCGCCCCCTGCACCGTCGCTGCCACAACGAGAGTCACCAGCATCATCCCCAGTCAGCAGCTATCCGAGGCTGCTGGAGACGGCCTGGTGTCTCCCTCCACTTCTGCAAGCACCTGCACCACCGGCAGCACCGGCAGCATCTCTGCCGCAGACACCGCCGCAGACGCCACAGACACCGCCACCTGCACCGCCATATGCACCACCACATGCCCAGCCGGTGCCACTACATCGGACATAAGCAGCATCCCCAGTGGGCAGCCGTCCGAGGCTGCAGGAGACGTCCTGGACCCTGCACCCACCACTTGAGGCACCACAACCAGCACTGGCACTACCAGCAGTTTGTAGCCTAAGTGGCTGCAGGATGGAGTGTGGCTCTGCCTCCATGGAGTATCATGCTACCTGTTCCCTGCACATCTTGTGCCTCAGACACCCAGGTGAGGGAATGTGAACTGCCATGCCCCAGGTGCAGCATCCCTGGGCACAAGACCCCCTCCAGAACCAGTGGAGAGATGCATCCACTCACCCAATCCTTGGCAGGATGAAGGTGACTGGGCACAAAGCCCCCTCCAGAACCAGTGGAGAGATGCATCCACTCACCCAATCCTTGGCAGGATGAAGCTGACTGGGTACAAAGCCCCCTCCAGAACCAGTGAAGAGCTGCATCCACTCACCCAATCCTTGGCAGGATGAAGCACACTGGGCACAAGGCTCCCTCGAGGAACAGTTGTGTTGTACCATCTTCCGGCTGAGGTGCCCACCCTCCCCTTCCCCCTGAGGTGCCTGTGTTTTTTCAACCTGATGCCCCTGCAGTGTTCTCTCCGTTTTGAGGCAGGAGTCAAGTGTGGGCTTCACCCATGATTTTTTGGGCACTGTAATGTTCCATAGAAGTACAGTGGTGTTGTCATTTTCCCCATGTGTCGTGTCTTTTTATTTCTTCCCTCGGACTTCCCTCATGTGTCTGTGTGCGCGGCTGACGCTGCATGCGGGGGGTTTTGGAATGTTGGGGGGAGGGGGAGAACGAGGGTTGGGGCATTCATGTGAGGAAATCAATAAAGAAGGAGATGTTTACCTCACTTTCCATCTCCTCATCATTACACAAGGAAATTTTGACGACGAGGGACGGGATCAAGTAGCAAAATCCATTCAAAGAGGTGTGTCAGCTCTTATCCACTCAGGCATCTGAATTCTTGCCAGCAAGTTATGACCTCTTGACCCTGATATTCTGGCTTCTGAGAGGACTTTGTGAGCTGAACTGTGAGTGATTAACCCTTTACATGCCCTGAATTAACTAATGTGCTATACCTGAAACTGCCACAGGATGGAGCCAGATCCTAAAAAGTGATATTTACAGTTAAACGAAGGCATTGTACAATCTAAACTTGAGGAGTTAAATCACCTATAAATTATAAATAAAACCCCAGAAAATTAACATTATAATGGCTGGCATAATGAATGCAGTGGCAATGGCAAGTACCTTTTTAGATGTTCCAGGACCCCTGGCAGAAAGCTGGACACAATGGATCAAATGTTTTGAAAAACATTTGGAGGCTATCGATGGAACCAAGTATGATCCAGCCAGAAAACAAGCCATGATGTATAACTGTCTGGGGGTAGAAGGAAGAAGGTTGTTTGATCACATAGCTCCTGTTGAGAAAGAGGAGGAGGAAGATCAAGAATGGGATGTGTTTACTGAAGCCAAGGCAAGAATGAAAAACTACTTTGATACAACTATGAGCATTATTATGTAAAGATATAATTTCTATTACCGTTACCAAGCTCCAGGAGAGTCAATTGAGTCATATGTCGCAACCTTGAGAATGTTAGCTACAACATGCTCATTCAGAGACATGGATGAGATGATCCGCGATCAGGTAGTTATGCGCACCACTTGTATTAAAGCGCAAGAAAAACTGTTGTGCCATCGCAACCCCAGCTTGGAGAAGGTGGTATCAACCATTAAAAGTATGGAAAGATCTGCAAAGGGAATAAAATTGTTGCGCAAACCTGATAACCATTCAGCAGATGTCAATCTGATCCGCAAGGAAAGTGAATCATCTACAAGTCAAGTAAGGAAAAGCAATAAGAAAAGCAGTTCAAATTCAAGCAGCAACAAGATGATATGTTATCGCTGCGGATCCAGTACCCATTTAGCATCCAGCAGAGGATGTCCTGCCAGCGGCAAAACTTGCAAAGGATGTGGAAAGGTTGGACACTTCCTTAAAGTTTGCAAGTCTTCTCATGTGAAGAAAGTCTTCAAGGTGGAAGAATATAAAACAGACGAGGACTCAGATGACAATGAAATGATGGAGAATTTAGTGTTGCTTGTGGCCATCATCAGTAAGGAAGACTTACATAATCAACCCAAATGCAACATCCATGTAAATGGGGAGAGTGTAGAAATGCTAGTCGATACTGGATCCAGAATTACTATCTTGTCAAAGAACACTTATGAGACCTTAGGATGTAAAGCACTGCTACAGGTTAGCAAGGTTATTCCAGGAGCCTATGGTGGTCACAAAATAAATCCTCAAAGGTGTTCGTGGTTTACTACAATGTCAACATTCTTGGTTGGTTGGAGCAACAGAGCCTGAGGATGTTGATCAACCCATGTCAACCGCCCTACGTGTTCAGTATTCAAAAAGACAGTTTTGAAAACATTCTTGAGGAATACAAGGAAGTATTCAGTGGAAAACTGGGATGCCTAAAGAATTTGAAAAATAAAATAATTTTAAAGGAAGACGTGCAACCCGTGAAACAACGTGTAAGAAACATACCTTTGTCTGCCCACTCTGAGGTCAAGGCTATTCTAAAGAATTGGTGTGATGAGGGAATAATAGAACCCATCAATGCGTCCGAGTGGTTGTCGCCCGTGGTGCTGGCTAAGAAAAGGAATGGCTCAATCCGTTTATGCATTGACCTTCGCCAACTCAACAATCACGTGGTAGCTGATTGTCAACCATTGCCTCTGATAAATGAGATGATGATGACTTTGGATCAAGCAAAGTTCTTCACTACTCTGGACTTCAGTGCAGCTTATCATCAAGTTCAGTTGGAGGAAGGTTCAAAGAGTTACACAGCATTCATCACTCCTGAAGGAGCTTACCAATTCTGTAAATTACCTTTCGGGCTGTGTTCGGCATCTGCGGTCTTCCAGCGAGTAATGAATCAACTTTTTTCAGATATGGAAGGTGTAAGGTCATTTCAGGATGACATACTAGTCTACAGTAAAACAGAGGAAGAACACCTGTCTATTTAAAAAAAAAGTTTTACAGAGAATTCAAGACAGTGGTCTAACGCTACAAAAAGACAAATGTACATTTTTCAAAGGAACAGTAGAGTACCTTGGGCATCTAATTGATGAACAAGGTGTTCGACCAAAGCCATCCCTAATATCTGCAATTTCAAACTCATCAACCCCAAGTAACAAGGAAGAACTTGCATCATTTTTAGGAATGTGTGAATTTCACTCTAAATTCATAAAGAATGATGTTACAAAAGTGGAACCACTTTGGAAGCTAACAAAGAAGGATGCAGAATTCATATGGGATGAGACATGTGAAGAAAGCATGAAAAACATTAAAAAAATAACTTCAGCTAGCACCTTCCTTGCAGTCTTTCAGTGAAAAACTACAGAGCATAGTAACCACTGATGTTAGTCAGGTTGGACTGGGGGCGGTGCTAAGCCAGAGAGTGGCTAAAGAGGAAAAAGTATTGCTTTTGCTTCACGAAAACTGGGAGGAGCCTGAGTCAAAATATTCAGTAATTGAACGTGAGCTTTTAGCTTGTGTCTGGGCTGTAACAAAGTTTAAAAGTTTTCTTTGGGGAAAAGAGTTCATTTTACGTACTGATCACAAACCATTAGTTAGCATCCTAGATGGAAAAGGTTCGAGTAAACCTACTCCAAGAATAGCAAAGCTTGTGTGTAAATTACAAGAGTACCAATTTAGAACAGAGCATATTAGTGGCAAAAGGAATGTTACTGCTGACTACTTGTCACGTGCACCATGTATTAGTGAAACTGATTGTGAAGAAAACGAGTATGATGATGATTTTCTGGTTGCATGTTTGTTTAATAGTGAAGAGCCCCATAGTGCTATTACAAAACAAGAATGGGAGGAGGCCACTAGAAATGACAATGTATTTACAGAAATAAAAAAGTACATAATGGAAGGCTGGCCGCGTGAAAAGCGATTGAATGAAACATTGCAACCATATTGGAAAATTAAAAATGACATTACCATTGTTGATGAGGTCTTCCTCAGAGGTGAAACCCTAATTGCACCAATGTCATTGAGAGGGAGGTTGGTGGCCCTAGCACATGAAGGTCATGTAGGAATGACAGGAACTAAACAAAAACTTAGGGAAAGATATTGGTGGCCAGCTATGGATCGTGACATTGACATATTTGTCAGCCAATGCTCCGTATGTGCTAAAGCGGACAAAACCATGTCTGCTCATCATTGTCCAATGTTATCTGTTGAGTTACCCGAAGGTCCGTGGATAAAAATCTGAATTTATTTTATCGGGCCAATGAATGTTCTTCCCCTAAACATTCATTATGCCATTGTTATTATTGACTACTTTAGTAAATGGATTGAAGTAAAGTTTGTGTCACAACTCACCACGTCTGAGGTGATGACATTCCTGAAGGAGGTGTTTTGTAAGGAGGGCTTTCCACGTCAGCTGGTTTCAGACAACGGAGTGCAATTCCTGTCACAAGAAATGACAAAGTTCCTGAAAGTAAATAATATAGAACATATACGGTCATCTTTACACCACCCCCAAAGTAATGGGCAGGTTGAGCGGGCCAATCGTTTAATCAAAGAAACAATTCAAATGGCATCAAGGTCTCACATTCCTATTGATGCAGCTCTTAGAACTAGACTATGGTCGTATCGCACCACTCCACACAACACCACAGGCAGAACACCCTTTGAGTTGCTCAGGGGTAGAGTGGCCATCACACAATTGCAGCTGTACTGGTCAGTGGCATGGAAGAAATGGGAGTCTTAAAAGAGCTTAAAGGAAAAGGAGATTGAGATGAGGAAGCTAGTTGACCAACGTCAAAAACACATGCATAGCAACTATAATTCTAGAAATGCAGTCAAGGAAATGAATGTGAGTGCTGGTGATTTGGTGAGAGTGAGATGTCGGAAGAAAGGAGTTAATATGAGCAAATACAGTGAGGCAAGGCGTGTGGTTAAAACTAAGGGCACAGCTGTCTTGTTGGATAATGGTCAATGGTGGGATGGATCGAATGTAGTCAGCGTTAAGTTACCAGAACCAGGCAGGGACCATGAAGTTGTTCATAATAGTTTGCCTGAATACAGCCAACCTGCAAACCACGGTGAACAGTGTACAACAAGTCATGAAAATGCCGCAAAAAGCAACCCTTCCAACATGTCTTCAACTACAGTTGTAACCAGTCCAAAGAGCACTGTAACGACCGAAAGAGCTATTGTACCACCTGTCAGATTCAAAGATTACGTACTGAATTAAGCATTGATAAAAGGGAAAAGATGTAATGTTCCATAGAAGTACAATGGTGTTGTCATTTTCCCTGTGTGTCATGTCTTTTTATTTCTTCCCTCAGGCTTCCCTCATGTGTCTGTGCGCGTGGCTGACGCTGCGCGTGGGGGGTTTTGGAATGTTAGGGAGAGGGGGAGAACGACGGTTGGGGCATTCATGTGAGGAAATCAATAAAGAAGGAGATGTTTACCTCACTTTCCGTCTCCTCATCATTACAGCCCCTGGTCCACGGACATTTGCAATGGACAGTGTATGGTCCACTGTCATATTGTACATATTTGTAGACACTGTTGTTTTTAATTGTTCACTTTATATGCATTTTCAAAATATCACAGATTTGACTCAATTCCTTTTGTTCTTGTGTTCTTCCAGGGGGTTACGGGGTGTACTGTAATGTTGTTGGATGTGTTAGTGTGTATGGTGTTGTGGGTGAGGGTGGGGGTGTAGTGTGTTGCGTGTGTGTGTCACTCTCTTTTTCCTCCCCCCTCCCCTGTGTGCTAAGTGTAGTACTCACCATCGTCGTCACTGCCATCTTCTTTCAAATTCCTGGTTTATTAGTAGATACACCAGCATGGGGAGGACCTGCAATTCGGGCTCAATGGCGTCCTGGTTGTTCGTTGAGTGTCGAAAGGTGAGTGGTTCACCTTCAGTATACCATTTCCGGCGTGCTTTTGATGTCGTTGGTACCACACCGGAAAAGCTGGCGGATTGGCCTCTCATAATGCAGTGGGCGGTCCTTTGTCTTCCGTCTGTCTGGTGGCAGTGACTGCTGCTGTGTTTGTTGCTACCACCCTGGCGGTCGGTGTGTTTAAGTGGCTGTCTATGATGGCGGTTTCCGCTGTGGTCGTGATCCCATTTTTTTGTCTGCCAGCCTGTTTGCGGTATTACCGCTGCTTTATCTCCGACAGCCAGGGTTGTAATGAGTGCCATAGTCTTTTATAAATTAAGCACTGCTTCTGTCTTATGCCTATTATACTCAAATCATCATCTTTATTAATTACATTATCAGAGGCACTTACAAAAGCTTCACTCCTGCATGACAGCAGTTGCCACCTTAATGACCAAAAACTGGTTCAATATGAATGGTGAGGAGATTAAGTTTGTAATTATAGGAGTCCATGCCTCCATCTGGCCATGCCTCTGGTGTCCCCTATTCCTGTACCTATTACTTCTGGTAAGCATTTTGATGTTCTGTTTAATTCCTATATTTCCTTTATCAATTAGGTTGGCCATGTGCTCTCCTCATACTACTACTATCTCTGTGTGCTGTTAAATTTCATTCTATTTCTTCCAATCTCATCCTGGAGAGGGGACCTTTTCTCTTCCAACACATCAAGAGCTACATTTAAGGTACAAGGAAAAAGAGCATCAGTTCTTAAGAGGATGCATTCTTGATCCTTATTGTTTAGATGATATCTGGAAAGTTTGAAATATGTTATTAGGAGGCTTCTTATGTTCTTAGAGAGCCATAGACACCAAGTAGGAGAAAGGGACATAAAGATGCATGGAATACCTCAGTGTTTTATTGACTGAAGTGAGGATTGGTTATCTTCGATGTTTCTGCTATGATGTTTTCTAATTTGTTATCAGTTTTATTTTTGCAGGGTCTCAATTAGTAAACTATTAATTATTAAATGTCCACAGATTCCTCTGGGCAGGAGGGAAATTCAAGCAGGGAGAAATACATTATGATGTAATTAGGATCCAGAGTCGGCCAGAGCTGAGGCATAGATCTGTTTGAGATGCTGGAAAGATTTTTAAGGTATATGAGACTTGGTAACTAATGCTCATTTACTTGTTAGGCAATGTTGGAAATTGGGTTATTGGTTGAGGGGGTTGAGACCCTACTCATGCAGCAACCACAGTCTCTGTAACGGTGAAACACAAGCAAATTTTAAATTAACCAGTGCTTAACACCCTGGTAGCTTGGCACACAAGCAATGAGGCATAACTTAGAGGCAATCTGTAAGTATTTATGCAATGCATCAAACAGTAACAAAGTGAAAACATTACACAAGAAAAATCCCACACCATATGGGAAATACAGAGTGCAATGTAATAAATAAAACAAAACTAAACTGGCAAACACCCAATCAGTAGAGCAAGAGATATGCAATATTGAAAGATTTCAGTAAAAATAGCACCAAAAAGCACAAAGTGCCAACTGTGGTTATGTGGTCTCCCCGGACCAGGATTTAGTCACAAGTTCAGGCCAAACATGATGTAGCGCAGGCCGACTACAGGGACCCAGGTAGGCCCGATGACCAAGAATATCTTAAATCCTGTTTGCAGAGAGTTGCAGAAGTCCCACATCAAGGATGAATTGTGCAGTTAAGGCGATGTGAGGTCCTGGTCGAAGAGTGTTGAGCAGCTTTGGTTTCAAGGAGCTGCGAGTCTGTGATGTGAGTTCCTGCATTGTCATCCATCAGGCAGTTGACAAGGGGCTTGCGATGAGAAGTCCTGTTTCGAAGATGCGTTGTGCACTGGCTGGATGTGAAGAAGCTGCAGGACTTGTGGTACCGTTAGACCTTGAGTCCTTGGTGTGGTCTCCCTTGTTTTTTTTGCCTCTGCTTCCTATGTTTTCACTGTGTGCTGGACTCTGTTTCTGCAGTTTTTGATACTCTGGGCACTTTACCACTGCTGACCAGTGCTAAAGTGCAAGTGCTCCCTATGTGAAATTGTGTGAAATTGGCTTTTCCATAATTGGAATATTTGATTTACTAGTAAGTCCCTAGTAAAGTGCACTAGAGGTACCTAGGGCCTGTAAATCAAATGCTACTAGTGGGCGTGCATCACTGATTGTGTCACCCACACGAGCAGCCCTGTAAACATGGCTCAGACCTGCCACTGCAGTGTCTGTGTGTGCAGTAGTAACCTGCTAATTCGACCTGACAAGTGTACCCACTTGCCAGACCCAAACCTTTCCTTTTTATACATGTAAGGCACCCCTAAGTTAGGCACTAGGTAGCCCCATGGGCAGGGTGTAGTGTATGTTGAAGGTGGGGCATGTACTGATGTGTTACATGCCCCAACAGTGAAATACTGCCGAATTCAGTATTCAGTGTTGCAAGGCCTATCTCTCTCATAGGTTAACAAGGGGTCTGCCTTTAAATATTCTTAAAATGCAGTTTCCCTTCGAGAGCAGATAGAACATTGGGGTTTGGGATATCAGAACTCACAATTTAAAAATACATCTTTTAGGGAAGTTGGTTTTTAGATTGTTAGTTTGAAAGTAGGCATTTGCATGCTTTAATCATTCTGTGACTGTTTGTGTATTCCCTGTCTGGATCAGACTGACAGTTGGGCTGTTTGTGAATCTCTTGTAGACAGTGAGACAAAGGGAGCTGGGATGTAGCCTGCATATCCTGATGAGCCATATGGGCTAGAGTGAAGGGAGGAGTGCTCACTTACATCTGAATGGGCTGTGCTTGCCCTCACATAATGCAGTCTCCAACCCTCTGGTGTGTGTCGGGCCTGGCCTGGGAAAAGCAGGATCCTGTAAACAACAGAGACATTTCTTTGAAGTTGGGCAACTTCAAAGGCAGAAAGGGGTATAAGTATTGGAACCAAACTCCCAGACTTTAGATTTCTTCAATATTTGCTTCTGGAACCAAGAGGAATCTCTGTCAAAGAGAAGTGATGAAGAGATGAGGAGAAGTGCTGCCTCTGCCTGTGACAGTGCTTTGTTGGGACATCCTGCAGTTGATGCTCCTGCCTGTTCCTGCCTGTGAAAGGGGACAAAGACTAGACTTTGTGGTATATTCCTGCTTGAGAATAATTTCCAAGGGCTTGGACTGAGCTTGCCCCCTGGGCCGAAGTCTCAGGACCATCAAAGACTTCCTCTGCCAGCACCTGGTCTCTCTGCTGAGACTCCTGCCCTGCGAAGTGGTGCCTAATCCAGTCCCTGGGCCCTTGAAAGGAGCAGCTGATGGAAAAACCAAGAAAATCCAAGTAAACCAACTTCGGACGACTCCGGACCGCCGCGGCTGTCGAATTCTGTGATGCCACCTGCAACTGAAGCTGTGGTCCTTGCTGGAGTGCGATGACCCAACAGCTTGGATGCTGCTACAGCCTTGCGGAAGTCTGCTCCTCCGTGGAAGTTGCCCCACCACGTTGTGACAGCAAAACATTGACTCTGCCGGAGTGCGCGGATACAACATTTCGCCACTCCACTGCACTGCAGCAAGGACCTGATGCCTCTTTGTGACGCCTCTGCTCCTTCGCTGCACAACACTGGAACCGATGCTGCCTCGGATCCAGTGATGCTGTGATCCCCGATTCCGTGCCCCAGCTTGTTTCCGCATTTACACAAGGTACTATACCTGGGGGTCCTTGTGACTCCGTGACCAGCACCATTGGCTTCGGATTGTTAGGAATGACTCAGTTACGATGCCGTGATATCACCTCATCGAATCATTTGTGTTTCTAAGTGCTATTTTAGTGTTCAATCTTTGATGATTCATAACTTTGCTTGTGTATATTGGATGTTTGTTATTTTGGTCTTGTTTAGTTTAGATAAAAAATTGGCTATTTTTCTAACATCGTATTGAGTCATTTTGAGTATTTTCACCGTATTACTGTGCGTGTTGGTACAAATACTTTACACATTGTCTCTGGGTTAAGCCTTTCTGCTCGTCCAGAGCTATCAATGGGGTGAGCAGGTGTTAACTGGGTGTGTTTCTCCTTTGCCCTGACTAGAGTGAGGGTCCTTGCTTGGATAGGGGGTAACCTGACTTCCAACCAAAGACCCCATTTCTAACAGGTACAAAGTTTTGTGTTGTCATCGAGGTTGGCATCAATGAGGTGCTTGTGATGCAAGGGCCTGCATCAAGGATGCATTGTGTACTAGCGTTATGATGAGGCTGCCAGTTCTGAGTGCAATGTGAAGTCCTGCAGATGGGAAAGTCCATGCAGTACGGTGATGCGTCAGTTCTTCTCAGGGATGTGCCATGCAGCAGAGGAGATGCATTGATTCTGCTGGGCCCAGAGATGGGTTGGCAATCTCTTTGAGCAGCACTGCAGTCCTTCTTCCTAGAATAGTCCAGGTCCAGAAGTGTATTGAAGAGCCAGGGTCTAAGGTGTAATATTTATACCTGGTGCCAATTCTGAAGTGGGATAATCTTCAAGAGCTTTCCGTTCCCTAGATGTGTTTAGAATTTCCTGCCTCTCCAGGCCCCAGATAGTCTAAAGTCATGAAAGACTAGTGTCAAACCCCTTTGTGAGAGTGCTCTGGCACGGCCCTTGATATGTGAAAGTGTGGTAGGTGACAGCTCCTAACCCTTGTTATCTCAGAGTCACCCATTCTTCCAAAATCTAGCATCTCATTGTCTCTCTGTCTGACAGCAATAGACAAAGATGAACTGCCAACTACACTTAGTCATCTGTATGAATAAAGTTGGAAAATTAAAGTCAGCACAAGGTGTTTTATAAGCTTGATGGTCTGTTGTTTGAAGTCACAATATAAACCAAGAACATAGCTAATACTATTCCTTATCCTTAACTGTGTGTTGAGTATGCAGAAATGAGAATAAGAGAGAAATGTTTGGGATGCATTCTCCTTGGGCTGTGCAGCTGGTGCTTTCTTATGAGAATTGTTTTACAGAGTTTAAACCCCACCCTTAGCCAGATGAGTGAAATCAGTGATGAGAAAGAGAGTTGTGTGTATGTCATCATTTACAGTCACTACTGAGGGGTATGGTGAGTTGGGCATATATGTCAGGCAGAAAATTGGAAGGCATTATAAAAGGCAACAGACTGGTCTAGTGCTAGGAGTTTTGAAAATGTTGGGCATGTATAATGCTGCCTCCTCTCTTACTATAAAATAATGATTCTCGAAATGAGTGTCAGTAAAATCTAGATTTTATTAAGGACACATAAACTAGCATTATCTCTTCCATTCATTTTAATATGTCTAAAAGGGAAAGAATGATGCAAGTTAGAAACTGTGGATTATATTTGATGTGAATGTTTGAATGGAAAAACTAGGTCCCATATTTAAGAAAAAGTGGTGTATCAGCTCTGATGCACCACTTTTTCTGCACCCCCCCACCTGCACCTAATGACACCATGGTTGCACCATATTTAAAATACGGCACACCATGGCGGTTGTTAGAACAATAGCGTCAACATTTTTTACACTATTGTGGTGCTTTGAACACTTTTTGATGCTAGTGTAACAAGGTGCAAGGGTGCCCATTGTCTATAATGGGTACGTTATTTTAAAGCCTGGTCAGAGCAGGAGTTAAAAATGACAGAAAAAATGGTGCATTGAAATCTGTTAAATTTCACTGTGCTATTTTTTCGGGTCTGCTAGAGCTGGAATGCCCCTCTTGCATACATTATCCCTGGCACAGGCATAATGTGGCGCAATGGTTTCCAAAGTGGCGCAATACAAACATTGTGCCACTTTGTAAATATTGCATGGGGAAATGCCACCTTAACGCCACATTCCTGTAAAAAAACAATGAAAATGTGGCACAAGGTAGCGTTAGGGGCTTCTTAAATATGCCCCTTAATATGAAGAGTTAAAAATTGAAAAAATGTAAATAGAGTGCATTTAGTAAGTGTTTTTTTATTTATTCTCTTTTCTACCTGAACGGTAGATACATAAAGAGGAAAGGAGGGATGTAGCAAAATGCTAGATTTTATAAGGTTCTCATACTTTTCAAGAATGAGGGAGATATCAGTCCTCAATGCAAAGAGGTAGGAAATGGAAAGAAGACGTTCTGTAAAGGGACATTCGTTTTTTTTTTTTTCAATGGTCATTTTACTTTTAATGTTCCTGCTCAGGCTGAGCCATTGAAGAGAATGATGTACGAGGTTGACTTCCACTCTTGCCAAAATTTAATTTTCTGTTGTGGCATATTTTAACTGCATGTGAATTTTCCAGTATCAAATGTGCTTTGGTGCAGTAAAATCAACTTAGGATTTTGGGATAGCTAAATACATTTTTATGAGGTAAAATACCACATATTAATTTCAAGGAGTGATTATTTGAATTTATTTTTGATCGGTCTGAAAATGGGAATATATTTAACTGTTCGGTGAGTCTACCTCGGCCTCCCTAAATTTTACATGAGGAAGATATTATTAGAAACCCAGGCCCAGATATATACTGTGTTTGTGCCAAATTTGCACCCGTCTAGCGGCAAAGTTATGGGGTTAAAGTCATTTTTTACCTGCGGGAAACTATCTTGCGTCAATGAGATGCAAGGCAGGTGACAATATGGCCTTAGTGCCATATTTATCCCCCCATGCTAAAATCAAGCATGAGGGGAATGGGGTCTTAAATAATGGTGCTAAGCTTGCTTAACGCCATTATTTAAAGCCAGGGTCAGGGCAGGCATTAGGGAACCTGTGGGCCTATTTCCATGGTCAGAGGCCATGGAATGGGCCCACAGGTGCCCTTCCCTAGCCCCAGGGACACCCCCCACACCAGAGGGACACCAGTGGATGGGAGGACCCGATCCCAGGTCAGACAGGTAAGTTCAGGTGAGTATTTTAAAGTTTATTTTCAAGTGCCATAGGGGTGCCTAACTTGGCCCCCCTACGTGGCATCGGGCCCAATGACCAGGCCCAGGGGACATGTGTCCCCTGGATATGGCCATTGGGGTGGTGGGCATGGTCCTGTCTTCACTAAGGCAGGAGTCATGCCATGGGGGTTGTGCGTTTTACACTCAAAGAGAGATAGGAGAGGATCTGCCCCCCATACTACCTCCCTGAAACAAGAATCAACAACACAAAGAGTATGGGGAACTTAGTGGACAGACTGGTCAGACCTGTTCAGCTGATCATCAGCTCACAGATGTAGTGATCTAATTTAGGCATGAGGTATGGTAGTGGTAGCTGTATTCTGCTGGGGGGGTTTCCCTTACGGAATAGGTGGTCTCACACACATTATAGTGTCATACTTCTTCATTTGACCACCTATTCCCACTGATGTAGGATGGTACCACCTGGGCGAACTCAACCTCGTCGTTGAAAGAACTCTGAGGGAGGCCTGAAATTATATCTTCCTGGATAAAGTGGGGATCCAGTTGAGTGAAAATATAAGCACAATTTGGACACTACTGAGTATAATGAGTCATAGTGTGACATTATGTATCATTATACTCAATAGTGTCCCAACTGTGTTTTTAACCTTACCAACAAACATCACTATTAAAGGTGTAAGACACACTGGTGATTTGTTAGGTAATTTTAGCTTATATTTTCACTCAGCTGGATCCCCGCTTTATCCAGGAAGATATAATTTCAGCACTCTGTCAGAGTTCTTTTAACAACGAGGTTGAGTCCGCCCAGTTGGTACCATCCTACCTTGGTGGGGATAGGTGGTCAAACCTCATGCCTAACTTAGACCATGGGGGTTGTGCGCCAAAGGATGACACTAGTCTGGTTAGAGGCATTCTTATGCCTCTTACCAGACTAGCATCATCCTTTGACGCACAACCTCCTGTTCTCCCTACGCCTCCCCCACCAGGCTAGTGTCCTTTTTCATGATGCTAGCTAGACCTTACCGCCAGCTACCGTCATACCATAAATATGACACCCGCCCGGCGTCTTGGGATTGCGCTAGCCGGCAGTAAACCTTTTCATGCAAAATTGCGTTAGCGCAGATTCGTGTGAAAAAGTATAATTCAGGGCCTCAGTCTTGAAGGTTCACTGCAGTGAGTGCATCACTGGCGGCTGGTGTTAAGGAGCGTAGGGGGGCGCTGTCCTCCCATTTATAGGGGAGAATGAGCACTCTGAGCAGTTCATGGCTGAAGGCGGCAGGTTGCTCACAGTAAATCCGTCAAAACTGTGTTTGTTTAAAAGGAAGGAAGGAGGTTAATGATGGTTTTGGTAGTTTTGCACATGTGCAGGTCAAGGTTTCACTCGCCGTAGAGGTTCAAGACAGTGCAGTGAGGTAAGGACCCTGGGCATGGCCCATTTTAGCACCTCTATATAAGTCTGCCATGGGGCACTGCTATTGTGGCCCGGGGTAGAGTCAGCAGAGAGCTTCATTTAAGTGAATGGCAGAGTGTAGGGGGCAAGGCTGGTTTACAGTGTGAATTTGGGAGTGAAAGGTGCTGAGGGTTGTGTTAGGGAGGAATCTAGCAGCTGGTTCCAGCCCTGGGAGGCTGGTCCAAAGGAGCGGAGAACATGTGTAGCCTGCAGCAATATGCCAATAAAGAGGAGATTCTCTTGTCACTCTTATTGCTACAGGAGTTCTCCTCTCTTCTGCTTGGAATCCTAAACTTTGATTTGCCCTTGCCTGCAGCAATATGCCAATAAAGAGGAGATTCTCTTGTCACTCTTGCTGGCGCAAATATGCTAATTAGAAAATTGTTAATGAATCTTTATGTGTTTGATTAATAAAAAACTCATAGAGAAATAATTTGCACGTTTGAAAATGTGCCCACAGGGTATGTCAGCCACTCATATGAGATTGTACTAATATAACTGAAATTGTGTGAATTCATGAAAATGTATAAGAATAATGAAGTAATATGTCATATTGAAATGTATAACCTATGTTTTATATTAATTTGTAGAGCTAACTTAGCCGTGGATAAGGCTTGGCCTTTTTCCAGGTCTCACAAGAAGGTTGAAATACTAACGCGCTGTAGAGAAGCAAATGCATGGTCTGACCCTGAACTACCCGAATTTAAAGTTGCTTAGCTAGAATTTTCTGCAATGTACCGGCGGACAGGAGATGATGAAGACAATTTGATACAATTATGTGTAGAGTAGGCTAAATGTACAGGACTTGAACAACGGCAGCACTGACTGAAGAGGAACATGCAACATTTTCGATACTTGAAGAGCTGGATGATGAGGACATTGTATAGTGGACCAATCCACGTCTTGTGAAAGGTCTAATATAAAAATTTATAGATTTGTCAAGTTAATATTATAGGTTAAAGTCATGTCTGCTGACTGACTGACCAATTGAGAATTAGGGGGATGGACTGGGAGACCCTAATACAAAGTCATGACAAGGGGCTAAAGAGAGAGATGCGAGGGGAGAATTAGTGACATCAGGAGACGCTGTTCGAGATTCTGTTGTTGGGCTCATACTCTTAAAGCCTAATGCGATGCTGATCTATTGATGACCTGAAGACGAAGACTGACTTTGTTGCTGATCCATTCTGTGGATAGGTAGCTATGACAATGTGACTGACTAACTTGTGCCTTTTCTTCTAGATACCAACTGCGCTGTTTTATAGATTTTCACTTAGAAAGATGTTTTCCAAAATCATGTTTTCTCTAAATTATTTCGCATGAAGCCCCACATGCTAATGCTAATCCTGGTTAGGTAGGCTTGGTAGGGGTGACGTTGACAGAGGCAAATGAATGATGAACTATTTGCTGAACTCTTCTATTGATGCTGTGTATTTCATTTATTGACTCACGTTGAAGCATTTGAGCATATGATTCTTAAAATTTGATTAGATTATGTTATTAATGTTTCATTAAGGAATTAATACTGAGCTGATTGAATAAAGTTTGATCTAACTCGATGGTTTAGTATTGTAACCAATAGGGAAATAAAATTGTTTACCTCTTTACCGAGTTGTGGTTATTCATGAATAGATGGTTTTAGATGTTTTCAATTAAATTATTAATGGTTGGTTATGTTGATAATTGATGCCAGTGGTCACTACAAGATTAGGATATTCCATGCGATGCAAAAGGTTAATCGACCTATACGCGTCCCCTTGTAAGTTTACTTACTAAGGACCAGGCGCGCTAACACTCTTGTTGCTACGGGAGTTCTCCTCTCTTCTGTTTGGAATCCTAAACTTTGATTTGCCCTTGATGGATCATAACGTTGTAGTGCAGGACTTCTGCAACAACAAAAGCTTTGTAGCCCCTCACCCCGTCCCTGGACTGCCTCCAGCACAGCCCGGGGGCTCGGTTGGGTTCACCTTTAACGTGGCAGTCAGGCCCAGGCACCCCCTTCAGTGCAGGATTTGACAGCTTTCAGCAGTTCCCAGATACTTGGTGAATGAAACTTTAAATTTTTTGCAAATATCCATTGTATAAAAGACAACTACTGGTGTCATGACCTGTACATCTTGATATCCATTTCCTGAAACCAGGTTTAAATTGCTGCTCTATTGATTTTCATGTGGCCAAAAATTGACTTCGTTAACATCTTTGTTTAAAAATAGCATGATTTAATACTTTGGGGCAGACCCTTTTGATTTACTATGCTATTTTTTAATGGAGACAGAATGTAATGGACAGCAAGCAAAAAGAAAAACCCGACAGGACCGCCCTGATGTCAGCAGTGCTTGTTCACTCCTGCAGTCCCCACGCCCCTCCACTTTTAGAATTCACCGGCTGCCAATGGAGCGCGTTTTACATGATTGTTACAATTTGCCATCGGCCTCAGAAGAGAAATTGCTGTGACACCACTGTAATGTTTTGTTATTAGGGGGCACAATTTTCAATCGTGCGTGGCTGAAACCTTCAGGGGCCTTGCACTATATATATGTGTGAGAAACATTTCACACCGATGAGAAACTGCAGGGTTGCAAATCACTGTTCAAATGAATGCATTATCGAAAATGAAAAGCAAACGCGTGTTCCCTGCAGACGCTATGACGTGAACAGGTTCTTGTAATTAGAGAACAAGTGAGAGTCAATCGCTTAACCAGCACCCAGCAGATAAACGTTGCTACGGGACGCCACAGGCATAGACCAACCGGAAATGTTAAAGATAAAAACCAGTTTAGAAAACAGCTTCCGGCAACTCTTCTGTAACTACTGCTTCCGTCCAGAAATATGCCCGTTCAGCGCCAAAATGCTTCAAACTCGAGGAGAGCGCACAAATACTTCCAGAAGTTGGTGCAGCATTAGCCATTTTAGGAGTATGTGTCCTTCGGAAAAAGGACATTTTTAAAAGCTACATTATCTGCATCTAATTGGTCCGAAAGCAGAACCCCCACAGCACAATCAAAACAAGTTGGCATCCATCTTCATCAAGGTTTCTCATCAGCCTATTCAATTTACTCTATTTACTGAGTGTTGCAAAACTGACAGGAACAGGTGTCTTGTCCTGTGCCAGCGGTTTTGCTCGCAGAACACGAACATAGAACGTAAACATTAATGCTGATTGATGATATCTGCACTGAAGCCTCTTCCAGGGCTACAACAACAGAGCAAGAAGTGAGAATGCTCTGTATCTTACTGCTTATCTTACGCAAAAATGAAAAGTTTGTTTTAGATAAATTTATCAAAGCCTCTTAAGACATAACAAACGATCTCACAGCTAAAAGCAGAAAACAAAGTGGATTTGTGAGAGTTAGTATAACGTTTTTCATTATGATAGGGCTGGGTGAGAAAATTGCCAGGTAAGATATGGCTTAAACGTCAATACTAAATGGGTAATTCTGGAACTAAAATCTTATTTGAAAGATTCTGTTCGGAGGACCACTGGGCAGGCAAGGGTTACAGGGACCCAACTGTGGTAGTGGAGGTTGAGTTGTTGCTGTTGGTGTAGTGTGATCCATTGTGCTATGGTACAGTAATAAGCTTTGAAATACCCTTTTTGGCTTCCCTGTGGCACCTGTGTCTGGAAACCTTGCCCACTGTCCTGTGTGACCTACAACAATTTTCTTTCAAAGCTCTTGGTAAATAGGCTTCAGCACCAACACCTCCTGACCCTCCTGCTACCCAGTCAGCATCAATTCCTGGCCATACTGCTTCTTTATCAGCTATTGGCTTGCCTGAAGGTTTTTCTTTGCCTATACCATGCATTATGCCATCAACTGGATTAAGGCAATCAGAGAGCCCGTCACATCCTTTTGTTTAGGCAGGGTGTTGGACTTTTCATCCTTGGCGTGGTCTCCCTTAACTTTTTGCCTCTGTTTCCCAGGTTGTTGATGTGTGCTGTACTGTGATTTTGCTGTTTTTGTTACTCTTGGCAATTTACCACTGCTAACCAGTGCTAAAGTGCAAGTGCTCCTTTACAAAATGTGTATGTAATTGGTTTATCCATGATTGGCATATTTGATTTTTTAGTAAGTCTCTAGTACAGTGCACTAGAGGTGCCCAGGGCCTGTAAATCAAATGCCACTACTGGGCCTGCAGCACTGGTTGTGCCACCAACATAAGTAGCTCTGTAATCATGCCTCAGACCTGCCACTGCAGTGTCTGTGTGTGCAGTGTTAACTGTAAATTCGACTTGGCAAGTGTACCCACTTGCCAGGCCTAAACCTTCCCTTTTCTTACATGTCAGACATCCCTAAGTTAGGCCCTAGGTAGCCCCAAGGGCAGGGTGCAGTGTATGGTTAAGGTATGACATATAGTAATGTGTTTTATATGTCCTGACAGTGAAATATTGCTGAATTCATTTTTCACTGTTCCAAGGCCTGTCCCTCTCATAGGTTAATATGGGGGCTACCTTTAAATCTAATTAAAGTGTAGATTCCCTTTGGGAGCGGATGGACATGTGGAGTTTGGGGTCTCTCAGCTCACAATTTAAAATACATCTTTTAGTAAAGTTGATTTTGAGATTGTGTGTTTGAAAAAGCCACTTTTAGAAAGCAAGCATTTTCTTGCTTATACCATTTCTGTGCCTGTTTGTGGATTCCCTGTCTGGGTCAGTTTGACAGTTGGGCTGGTTGCACCTCACACTAGACAGTGACACAAAGGGAGCTGAGGTGTAGTCTGCATTTCCTGGTGAGCCATCTGTGCTAGGAGGGAGGGGAGCAGTGGTCACTTATACCTGAAAGGGCTGTGTCTGTCCTCACACAATGCAGTCTCCAACCCCCTGGTGAGTGTCTGGGGCCTGGCCTGGGCAAGGCAGGATTTCACATTCAAGAGAGACTTTGCATTGAAGTAGGCCTACTTCAAAGGAGAAATTGGGTATAAGAAGGGCACCCAAAACCACAGACTTTAGAACACTTCTGGAAACCAAGAGGAACCTCTGCCTAGAGAAGAGCTGAAGAGCTGAGGAAGAAGAACTGCCCTGCCTGTGACTGTGCTTTGTGGAGCTATCCTGCAGTTGCTGCTTCTGCCAAAGTAAGAGGGCAAAGACTGGACTTTGTGTGCCTTCCATTTTGTGAAGATCTGCAAAGGCTTGATTTAGAGCTTGCCTCCTGTCGTTTGAAGTCTCAGGGACAGCAAAGAATTCTCTCTGCCAGCACCTGGAGTCTCTAGAGAGACTCCTACTCTGTCCTGAGGTGCCCATCCAGTTCCTAGGACCCTGAAAGGAGAATCTGGCAGCCCAAGAGGAAGAAACCCACGCACAGAACGCCGTGCAGGGAAAAGATCGACGCAACTTCGATCTGCGGCTGGGAAATCGACGTACTGCTGGTTTTGTGGCTGAAAATCGACGTTCGCATGTAACGCGACCGAAGAATCAACGCACGGAGCTGGAGAAACGACGTGCAGCATCGCTGACAGAGGTTAGTGAGATCGCAACCCACACTGGGTGGTTTTCGGATCATCGTGCAGCTGGATTTTTGATGCAAGTACCGCTGGGCGTGTAAAAACAACGCAAGGCCTGCCCGGACCCGAGAGTGCTGACTGGATCGATGCATCGCTCTCCTGCGGAGAGAAGAAACCACGTGTCCCGATCCAATGAAAGGAGAAACGATGCAAGGTCTCGCTTGTGAGTGAAATCAACGCATCGCAAGCCCTTTTTGATGCACACTCGCCCGTGCATGGTTATTTTTGACGCACCCAAGGTACATTTTCACGCTAACAGTGTTAGTGTGTGTTTAAAACTACATGAAGACTCTTTGCTTTTTAAGTGATAACTTGACTTGTGTATTGTGGATTTTTGTCGTTTTGGTCTTGTTTTGTTTAGATAAATATTTCCTATTTTTCTAAACCTGTGTTGCGTCATTTTGTAGTGTTTTCATTAAGCTACTGTGTGTGTTGGTACAAATACTTTACACCTAGCACTGTGAAGTTAAGCCTACTGCTCGTGCCAAGCTACCAAGGGGGTAGGCAGGGGTTAGCTGAGGGTGATTCTCTTTTACCCTGACTAGAAGGTCTTGCTTGGACAGGGGGTAAACTGGCTGCCAACCAAATACCCCATTTCTAACACAGGGTGAAATAAAAATTTCTGTGTCTTCGCAGTACAAAATGCATCCTCTGGTCCATTTAGTTTAAATCATGGTTATTAAGCTGTCAGAATATCAAAACCAATTCATCGTCACATATATTGATCTGTGAAGCATGAAAAAACAGGACAGTAGAAAAAAGACAACGTTATAGTAAAGGGAAACTGAAGACATCCCCACAGAGCTGTCCATTTCAGAGTGTAAATATGGCGCAGTGCTTAGCGCCACAGGAGCATCACAAAAAGTGCTACTCCTGTGGCGCTAGGGGCCTTTAAATACGGTCCAGAATGCCATAACTTATAGTGAAGTCAGCCAGTGGCTGAAGTGAAGTGATACATTGCCCCTTGATTGATGCATGCTTGAGTGAGCTGGAGAAAAATGTGAATAACAACACCACAGACAAACGGATGAAGTGTGGCTCCAACCCCCTATGAGTAACCATGTCATACACATAATTGTAGTAAAACAAAAAGGTCTTGGGTAACACAAACTTAAAAAAAGCAAATAATTTTGCCATTGACAGGCAGTATCTTGCCTTTAAGAAAGAAGAAAGGAAAGTAAGGAGGCAAGAAAGAAAGCAACAGTGAAAGAAAGTAAAAAAAAAGAAAAGAAAGAAGGAAGGAAGAATTCGAAAAAAGGAAGGAATGAAAGAAGATGGGAAAAGGAAGGAATGAAAGAAGATGAAAGCAGGAAGGAAAGAAGAAGAGAAAAAGTAAGGGAGATGAAAAGAAAGAAGAAAAATGAAAAGGAAGGAGGGAAAAAAAATGAAAAGAAGGAATGAAGAAAAATGAGAAAAGGGAAATAAGGAAGAACAATGAAAAGAAGCAAGGAAGGAAAATGAAAGGAAGGAAGGCAAGAGAGAAAGAAACAAACAAAGAAGGAAATTAAAAAGAGTGTTACAAGTACTGGCAATTAAACATCATAAAGGCTATTTTTCTTCCTGAGCAAAGTTTATTAAATAAGTATTGGTGAAATTTAGTCCAGAATAAATTTGTTCTGAAGAATTGTCTGCTTATGAATTCACTTGTATAATACTGAAAATGTTGGACTGTATACTGCATGCATAGTAAAAAGTGTAAAACTTAACACAAAGAGTTTTAAATGAAAGCATGTTGTGCTGTGAAATAGGACACTGCAAAATAAATTTGCCATAGCATTGCCAGGGGAAAGGAACTGATAAAGCTGGAATGTGTCACTGGTAGAAAGGATCCTGCTATCACCTCAGACTCTAAACACAAGAGCAAAACTAAAGTAATTATAAAGTAAAAACAAAAACATTAACACTGAAGGTAACTACTCTGTGTGTGGATGTGCTCATTCTGAAAGGAATAAATGCAGTCACTCAAGGTGAAGGTAACCAGTCATTCAAGTAAGCTGAACCATTGCGCCATGCTGTATGCAGTAGTCGATGTAAGCAAAATGTGAGTGACACAACAAACCAATGGATGAAGAAAAGCAGGAGAGAGCCCCTTTAAATAACTATAATATAGGTATAATTTTAGTAAAATCAAAAGTTCCTGGCTAATGCCAGCCCTAAAAATCCAAAGAAGGGAACCTGAGATATGATTTTTTTTATTTTTTTTGTAGGAATAGTACCAAGAAGAATAAAGTGCCAATGATGGTCAATGGTCGCTATAGCCTGGTTACAAGGTTTAATTTAAAGCTGACCGCAAATGAGTGAAGGGTGGTCATCAACAAAGTTCATCCTGGTCAAAGATTTTATCTTTGGACTTTAGTACTTTTTGTCCCATTCCACCACAGTAGTAAACTTGTAAAGGATTCCAGCACATGGTAGGAGGAACTTAAAGACTCACATGGTGTCAGGCACTGGCCAAACAGCAGAGTCCAGTCCAGGTCGAGTCACTCCTGGTCACTGGTCACTTACAGAAAAAGGCCTCTTTGAGCTTGTGTCTCTAAAGCTTTAGCAGGAAGTTAGCCTTAAGAGTTGTGAATTCCAGTTCTGTGCAGTGGGTACAAAAGAGAGCACGTCCAGTCCTCCCTAAGGTTCTTCTCAGGTCAATGACAGCAAGTTCAGACCTATTTTGGCCATTGTCCAGCCTAGAGTTGTTCTAAAGTGGGTGCCTGGTGATTCAGCATTTATGTCTAGCACACACTAGTGAGTGTGAATGACTCCTGGACACACCTTAACCAATGTGATGAAAGTTCCTTGCATCAACCCTACACACTTTGGGCATTTTCAAGATTGTGAACGTCTTCTGCCACACGAAAAGTGGGCTCTGAGGGTTGGATGTGTATGTGGGTAGAATAGTATGTTAATATCAGTACCCTCCCACATCTAACAGTAAAATCCTATTAGAAACAGATACTTCAACAAGAAGACAATGGATACACAAGAATTGGCTTGCATCATGTTTTCACCCCCTGACATGTGCCACAAGTGTTATATGTAAAACTAAATAAAATCTGTCAATCAGGGTTTGACATTCAAGATGAATCTGACACTGTAATGTCAAAATGATGCTAAAAGCCTCACCCTGCATACTTTGTCAGGTGCAAAGGGTTCATCTCTGCCCATTTAGGTCAGCCTATTTGTGGCTCCTGGGAGGCATGATTCACAAATTCACACCTATTCAAATGCTAATTACTGGCTGGCCCAAGCTGAGAAGTAAGTACAAGGGAGAATCCAGAGGCTTTAGGCAGGAAAAAGGTGACTTTCTAAAACTACCTTTTCTTCAACCTTTAGCTGGCAAGGAAAAAGCTAACTGTCTAAAACTTCCCTTTCTTGAACATTTAGCATGGGTAAAGTGCACAGATTTCGGCAGCTAGCACAATACAGGGTCCAGAGAAAGGCAAAAAATCCAGGGTTACTTGCAGAAAGGGCATATTTCCTACAAAATGGTTCTGGGAAGGTCCTGGAGGAAACATGTGTACCATTCTAATAGTTGTACAAAATCAAATTCACTATTAAGCACACATTTTTGATGCTTAATATATCACAGAAATGGCATATGGAAAAGGCGTTTGCTATGCTTGAACTCTAGTGAGCAGGCTGGTTCCTTCTGAAAGACTTTCTGGAAGCAAATGGCCTGCTGTCAGAGCTAAAGAAGATACACAGAGAGTGGCTTTACAGGTCATCTACTCCTTGTTGGCTAGGAATGTGAGGGAAAGGAACAGTCGGCCAAAGAGTACAGGGAGTAATCCTGATAGTGGCATGTGTGCCGTTAAGATGGCTATGGTGTGAACTGGCCTTGGAAAAAAGCCTGCACCATGGACACCCTGGTTTCAATCGCTGCAGGAGGTGCCCAAAATCAATTTGAGTGGAAAGGAAAAGTCCACAATTTCGTAGGCTAGCCCCTAGGAGCACTGGAAGAGTTCCACATATTGGCCTTGGAGTCCTGCCATTTTAATGACATCCAGAATACAGTTTTGATTGATACTTTAAAGAAAAAAGAAACTACTTGGTTCAAAGGAGGTGTGAACGTGAAAATGTGGGAACACTTTGAGGATATGTTGGTGACTAAAGACTACTCACGATCCCATATCTATCATAAAAAAGGCCTCACCCATGCAACTCCAAAGCACATCTTGAATTGGATAAGGATAACGCAATTGCCTTAGCAAACAGAGGCTGGATCCAGCTTTCCTATGTTTTCAAGCACTGGGAGTGTTTCTCCAGGAGCAGACCTGCTGGTTACCTGTGGTCCCAGGACCTCAAAAAACAAGAAAGGCATACTACATAAGAACCAGCAGACCGGTGGGATCTAGAAGCTGTGCTGAAGCCCTGGCTGAAGATAGCATTTGAGATTGTCTCCCTCTACTATCAATAATCTGATAGCATAGAATCTTTCCACTACTATTTTGGAAGTTTAGGATTAAATAAGAGGAAGTATCCAACAACCTGAAATGCTAGGAGTGGATTTTGACCAGGCCCTCACTAACAAGTGTAGGCGAGCCATTGTCTTACTGATATCTGTGCCCTCTAATCTGGCAAATGGTCTTGTGCAATTTGAGAATTTTAGGAGAAACTAGGAGGACGATATTGAGCAACCAGAGCTTTCAAATGAATCAATGTGTACGTTAACAGACTATTCCCTCCCAGGCATAGCAACGTAATTGGTCTCTTGAGGTTAGGTTTTGTAATGTAGATAGACTGACAGTGATGTGTACACTTCCAGTGTAACTATTGTTATCATTGTTTTAAAGAAATTCACATCCCCCTATCGTTTTTTTACCATTTTAACAGTGTTATACTCAATATATAAGTAATCTCCTAATTAAATTGGTTTAAAAATTATTTTACTGTTTTTGTTTTGTTTTCTTTTAACTTTAGTTTGGTTTGGTGCCATTTAAATGCTTTCTTTTATTTTCGTTGAGAAAAAAACTAATTTTCACATTGAAGCTCTATTTGCCCAAGTAGTGGATTACTAACTTTGTTGGAGTACATACATTGCTCTCCACACAGTTAATATTCCATGATCTTGCAGCATCAGTAGCATAAATCAGTGGTTCCTAACCTGTAGTCCGGGAACCCCTGGGGGTCTGCAAAGCCTCCTTAGGGGGTCCGCGACGGCTTAGAAAATTAAATAATATTAACATATTAGGTCCTCAGCTTTCAAGGAGGGGACCCCGGATTTCAATAATGATTCAGTGGGGGTCCCCGGGTTCCAGAAATGAAAAAGTGGGGGTCCACAGAAGTCAAAAGGTTGGAAACCACTGCCATAGATGATTATATATCACAGAGCAGCTCTTGTAACAGTGATGTGCATGTAACTGCAGATGGTGCAAGTAAAGCAGACTGCTGGGAGCTAACATGATTTCTCTTGCAGGTCAGTCTACAATTGTTTGGAGACTCATCTCTAGGGTTATTTTAGTTGATTACTCTTATTCTCCTCAAAAACATATAAACATTCATATAACCACAAAATGAATGTAGCAAATATATATCAACTAGAGTGCAACATTATCTATGTATAAGCATATGAAAACCAAATGTTTAATATTTCTTTTTGAACAGTGGGGTTTATTATCACCGCTTTTATGAAATTCTAGCCACTTGAAAGTTTTTATATCTGCCTGTGGCTTAAGGAATTGGCTATTTCATACAAAACGGCCAGAGCAAATATAAGGGAAAGCAAAAGACTATGGGCCAGATTTACAGACATTTTGCATCGTGGTTGTTCCACTTTTGTGGTGCAACCATGGCTCAAAATTCTAGCAGTTATTTACCAAGCCAAGCAAAAGGCAATTTGCACCACCTTGCTTGTCTTTGAGAAGAAATGTAATGCAACAGAGCGGCTTGTGATGTATTGTGTTACATTTCATTCTGGGAGGCTTTCCATGGGTGGAGCACAGGCATTCTCTTGCATTCATCCATGAATTTCACACAATCCCAGATTTATAAACCAGGGATTATTTGAAAACGCTACACCTTCTCCTTGTAAAGCAGGGCCCCAAGGGTACAAAGGACCCTATGTTGGCAGTAAGCTCCCCGAAGTGCATCATCGCTATGAGAGAGCAGAAGTGCACCATATGTTGACACATTTCCACTCTCTCCCTTTAATGCAATGCAGCACAGCAAGTGCATTGCATGAAATGTTAGTCAATCTTGCCCTATAGTTATGTTACTTTTACTGCCTTTTCATGACATCAAAGCCAGCATGATTTTAGGAGAATGGCAGCTCCTCAGTGATGCCAAGTAGGCGGAAAAGCAAAACAAATGAGAGTTTGGATATCCAAGGAGAGGTATCAGGTCTTCAATGAGCTTTAAAGTGCATCTTAGAAGAAGGCAGATTAAAGCAACCTTTTAGATTTGATGTATTAATCTGTTCTGTGTTTATGTTCTTTTCCTCCTAAATCAAGTAAGAAAGGACCTGGGACACTGGGCTGGGCCTTGCGTCCCTTGTCCACATCTAGTCATTTGTGCAAAACGTAGTTATACGTTTGGATGTTGTAAGTAATCATGTCTTTTGTTATGTGATTCCAATGTCAGTGCTATTCGGACTATTGTCTTGAAATGTGTTTCACTTTAATTATCAGAGTTGGACTTGCCTGTCGGTTACTCTGGCACAGCTTGTACGAGCCAGTGTGTGGGCTGGTATTGTTGGTCCCATTACGACCCTTTGGAACATAAAAATTGCCCCACCCAGGCCTTTTCAAGTCTGCCCATTTGGTAATATCAGAGTCCATGATAGGCTACTCCAACGCTCTTTATTGATCACAAATATGGAATTGTGTGTCTTTGTTCGGTTTCTCAACTCTTTCTTTACACTTTTGGTGACTTAGGCCTCATATAGTCGAAGGCAGAAACATGGCAGAAGCCACAAAAGCAGATGTTCCATCCTCCATTTTCATGGTTCAGCCAATCCATTTATATATTGGGGAATTATGTTTTTCTCTGCCATTCGGGGAAACGCCTTTTGCAAACCCGTGTCGGTGGGAATGGGTTTGGATGTGCCATTCTGTTTAGGGTTGTGCATCTTCATGCATCTCCCATGCGCTTCCAGTCTTCTCAGGACCAAACTTTTGCCATTGTTTGTAGTCAGACATGTACAGAAATATCTCTCAGGCTCTGCAGGGGATGCACAACTTTTGTGGGGCATTATTTCTAAAAGAAAACATCCCTCTTTGTACATTCAGAGATAAAATGTCTGACAATTGGTGTGCCGTGCTGCTGTTGCTAGTGGTACGTGCAAGATAGTTACTTCTTGGGGCAAAAAGGCTGCCAGCATAACGTGTAACTATCGATCTTGAAAGTCTGTTGCAGCTCTACTGACATTGGTGGTAAGTCTCCCCACCTCACACCTTTAAAAGGCCACCTTAAAAAAACTATTAGGGTTTGCTTAAAGATCCTGTAGGCTCTGCAATGTTGCATCCTGAACCCTCTGACTCCATCCATAGTTTAAGACTTGAACTTAGCCAAGATCCCAAAATGCGAGCCACGAATACAAGAGCCATTGGCTTACTCCTATCTTTGGATATTGTGAAGCTCTGCTATAGTGTTAAACCTTTGCCATCTCTCTTCTATCCCAATTGTCAAGGGAACTTCTCAAAGAAATAAAATGCTGCTGAATTGAATTACACATTCATACATCTACATTAATACATTGTAGA
This sequence comes from Pleurodeles waltl, assembly GCF_031143425.1. Classification (NCBI taxonomy): domain Eukaryota; kingdom Metazoa; phylum Chordata; class Amphibia; order Caudata; family Salamandridae; genus Pleurodeles; species Pleurodeles waltl. Next base: position 858,602,231 of record NC_090450.1, on the reverse strand, counting down.
ATAGCGCGTACAAATATAGGTTTCACATGAAAAACATTTAGGATGCTGAAAGTCAATTTTGGGTCCTTCAAGAGAAGTATACGTTATACATATTTTTAGAATTTGTTGTTCTTCTACTAATAAAAGTCACAACATTTGGAAGAAAATACACGTATTCAGACTGACAGAAAGAGATGTTTGTGCCTTGAAACCTACCCAACTCCTCTCATTGAAATATTTCCTTCTGTAACCTAATCTTCCAACCCCCCACACCTAATTTCCAAGGACTCTTCTCAACATCTGAAATGTTTTCGACATCAGGATAAAATGGTGACATTAAATTCTGCTGTGCCTGCCTTTGCTACTGTCAACACTGCAGGATAAAGGGCCGTAAATACCAATGTTTCTTTCCCACTGCACATTACAAATGACAACAGGGGGTTGAGCCTGCGAGCAGAGAATGACGGCTGACCTTTTCCTTTCTCTCTTGTTTCCTAAATGGGGCATTAATAATAATAGCACCTTCATCCACCCTCGCCACCGATATCATGGCAACCTGCAGAGCAAACTGTGTATTCTCCAAAGAGTTCTTCTGTTCCATTTTCATAAAATACCGAATTTATTTTTCCAGGGTAGACTCATTACAATTTGCATTCGTATCACATTGACTTTGCAAGCGGAATCAGAAGAAAATGCTCTCTTTTTGCTTATATTTGGCTTGTAAATTAATAATAATATTGAGTCAGAAAACAACTGTCAATCAATGATCCATTATATAACAAATAAATGATAACACCACAAGGACAACTACATCTTTAAAAAGAGCTCATTCTGATGTAATTTGTTTTTAAAGAAAAATTTATATTTCGAGGTTTTTATTCAGGCACAAATATCACCACAAAGCATTATACACAAACCTCTGGTTGCCCTTGACAGGGAACTAGATGTGATTTAAGGCCGACTGTGATGGACCTCGTGTGAGATACAGAAACCAGGTTCATCCCAGATGACTTCTCACTTGGTCTCTGAATGGAACTTAAAAATCCTCAACGAGGCAAGGCAGCAGGTTGTGGCTAAATAGGGCTCTACGAGGCCAGATAGCTGTCCAACGAGGTCCTTGTAAATATTTTGACTTTTGGCAGAAAAACTCCTAGCAGAAAAATAAACAATTCATGCCCAAGGAAAATTACTTGTTCTGTAGATAATTTTGCGGTCTTTGTCGGGTGAAGATCTCTACCTTCGGACTTAGGGGCATATTTATACTCCGTCTGCGCCGATTGTGCGTATATTTTTTTGATGCACAATCAGCGCAAGCGTTGCCCCTTATTTAAACTTTGACGCCCGAGCCCGCGGACGACAAAATTCCGCCGTGTGCGTCCTTTTCTGGATACAGCAACCTGCCTTGCGTTAATTATATGCAAGGTAGGCGTTTCCTTCCCAAAATAGCTTAAACGGCCTTGCGTCGTATTTATGCTTTTGGGCAAAAATGACGCACGGCCGGGAGGCGGAGCCAGAAAATGACGCACAGCCCGATTTGCGTCAAAAATTAACGCCTGGGTCAGGGCAGGCGTTAAAATGGGGCAAACACACCTGTATTTAATCAGAACACACAGAACAAACAGCAGAGCAGCAGAGCAGCAACAAGGAGCCATGGAGGTGATTCTAATCCAGCATGCACGCAGACGCAGAGCCCAGCAACAACAACAGCAGCTTCAACAACACCAGCAGGGACCCCAAAGGCAGTGCAGATGGCAGGAGAGGATATTCCACCCAAGAACAAACCTTCAGGGCCTCAGGGAACACAACATCATACAGAGGTACCGGTTGAACTGGCAGGACATTCGGCAGCTGCTGCGAAACATTGAACAGCAGTTGGCCCCCACTTTGGTGACACCCCACACCATCCCAACAGAAACAAAGCTGCTTGCCATAATTCATATGCTGGCAAGTGGCTCTTTTCAAACAACTGGTGCCCTGGTTGTCGGAATATCACAACCATCATTCTCCGCCTTTTTGCCCAAAGTACTGGACGCCATCATTCGACTGACACCCCGCTACATCTGCTTCCCTAACACACTGCAGAGGCAGCAGGAAACAAAACAGGGGTTCTACGCAATCAGTGGCTTCCCACACGTCCTTGGTGCAATCGACTGCACACATGTACGCCTTGTGCCACCTGCTGCAACTGAACACCTCTACCGCAACAGGAATCACACACATTCCATCAACGTGCAGGCCATTGTCGATCACCAAGGATTGATCACCAACATCGTGGCTAAATATCCTGGGAGTGTACATGACTCATTCATCTTCCGTCACTGCACCATCAATGAACACTTCCAGGATGGACGGTATGGCAATGGACTACTTGTTGGTAAGTACAAAAACCTACTTATATACTCACTGCACAGCAACCCTCTAGGACACACAACACATACACCACAACAGCAACATGTCGACAGGAACACACTGAGGTTATGACATCGCTAGCCATGTTTCTTAAGTCACCATTGAACCTGTCACACATTGGAATTTACTGTACAGCCTAATGTGAAGACGTCAACGAGTGTGGTTGCCTAAATGTCACCTTGCAAATTGTAAGTGTCACAATGACCTTTACATTAAGACTTTGCATAAGTCTAAAGGTATGGGATGTCCAGGGTACTTTGATATGAACGTGTTAAAAACACTTTCAATTTTAACTATGCATGGAACTATCATCTCACCCCTAGTGAAGACACACAGACACCTGTCTCACAAGTCACAATGCTAGGGAGGGCACACTGTACTGAAAATCCCAAAACATACTGCTGACAAACGGTTAGCAGACAAACACTTGTTCAGCCAAGGAAACAACACAATGCAGATGGTATAGCCAACAAGCATAGGATGTCACATTAGTACACAAAAGAGTCACAGACAACACAAGACAACTACTGCCATTAAAGGTCTTTTCAATAGTGCCATCTACATCAACATGATCCCATTCATTTTCTCTTGCAGCTGATCAGGGGTATGGCATCCAGCCATGGATTATGACACCATTTGGCAACCCGAGTACAGCTGCAGAGCGTGCATACAACGAGGCCCATAGGAGGACATGCAGCATTGTCGAGCGGACCTTCGGCATCCTCAAGTCAAGGTTCCGCTGCCTCGACATCACTGGTGGTAGCCTCCTATATTCCCCCGAGATGGTCTGTAGGATCATCCTCACATGTGCAATATTACACAACATTTGTGTCAGAAGAAACATTCCCCTCCTGGAACCAGAGCCACACATGCCTGAAGAGGAGGAAGAGGAGGATGCTGGCCTGCAACAGGAGGGGGAACTACAGAACACAGCTGCTGGTATACGCAGGCGGCAACAGATTGTAAATAATTTCTTCTGAATATGATCACCTTCACCACTTTAGTTAACTAATTTAAATAAACACCTATTATAATCACCATATCATGGTCTGGCTATTCCTTTTTACACACCTTCATCTGTACTTATCAGAATAAGAGTGTCGCCTCATGGAGCATTGCTGAGATACTGAGTAGGACACAGAACATCCCAGAGCTTATGTGATGCTTAACATACAATGGTCACATACACACACACTCTTAATGACATATATCATGTACATATCTCCTTTGAATGCCTATAGCAGAGGACCACAACTATTTCACACATACATGTTGAAAGCAAGGTCCAACGCAGCATATGGCACACAACTATGACACCATCACTCAATAAGGGGAATACAAGCCTCATACATGAGGCAGACAATGTGCTTTAGAATCACTAACAGGAATGTCTGACAAGACCCTTGACAGCAGTTAGTCCAACTGCATCCAATATTTGCAAGGAATATCTGTGACCAGAGTTCCATAGAAGCAGAACATAGACAGCACAAGTGCCACACATATGATATGCATTGCGCACATGACATTCCATGTACATGTCAGCCCATATCCGAACTCATCACACACCCATGCACCTGGTCACAACCCACCTGTCGGAAGAGGTCCCTGGAATACTAAGATGTGTACCCTGATAATACCTCCTCTACAAACCAACATTAGCAAACCAGTGTGCTACACCCTTTCCTAAGGTATGCCATTGTCAAAGAACATCTGACTGCATGGACGTCAGGTCAATTTATACACTGTCTTCTAGTTTCAAATCCCTGTTAGCACATGTAGATTGCTTCCCCTTGTGAAAATGCCTGTTGGCCCTTAGAATGCAAGTCTCACCTACAGGACTGGTGAGAAACAGATGCAGCCCACACCTGTGATCACCTCCATGCACACCACCCATTACAAAAAGCACTGCCTCTGACGATGCCTGGAACAGCATAGTAGTAGCCATTATGTCAAATACATCGTCAACCATTGATAGTAATTAAGCCGTGTAACACAGCCCTTGGGTTCATTTGTCACCTTCAAAAACACAGGACATACACAGATTGACATGTCAACTGTCTACTTTGTCCTCCAAACAGTCTCAGTCACACCACTGATTATGTAACTTGTCCAGTAGCTGGCTCCTGAATCATCTTGCATTCTGACAGCCTGACTGGCAACTGTCTGTGCGTCACACTAAAATATCCCTGTGTCTACATATGTACCACAATTGTGTTGGCAAACCTGCCATTCATCAGGGGGCATTGGGCATGGGCTTCTACCATGCATACACAAATACATTGTATAGCATCATCTGCCTTTTAACTGTACCATTTGAGTTAAATCCTCTTGGAAATGCAAAATTCATGGCCCATCCCTTTTCTGGGTTGCATTTATGCATGAATGACAAAGTGTGACAGTGTCCCAGGGTCATAGGCAGGGCTTGGGTACGGGGCTTTCAGCACAACCAGTAACCTCTGATAATGTACATGACTAATACACAAATGTCAGAACCATGACAGTTCACACACAGCATCACAGTGCGCACAACATAGTGATGGGCCGTGTGTGCTGAATAGCTGGTAGAATAAACAGCACAGAGGCTATGATGTTCCCAGTTGCAGTGGGAAGTGCAGAGGCCAACCTGTGTACAAATGTTGTAATGACACCTGCCGGAACATGACACCTGAGACATTATCTCACTCAGCACACCAAGGTTGCCCTGTTGACTGTCTCATTACACGTCTTTAGTGACAGGGTGGGACCATACACATGTTGGTTCACATGTCCACATCTACTTTACTCACATTGATCAACAAAGGATACTCAGTAGTTACAGGAATAGCTGCCACTGACTCATGATGAGTCCTGGTCCGAACTGTGACAAATTACATCCCAAAATATCTACAGGATCATCATTGGGCCACACACATGAACAAGATACCTATGTGCAATTGATCACTGGAAATATGTGGACACGTGCTGTCTTGTATGCTGGTCCACCACAGCCACTTGATAGTTGGGGCTTACTTCTATGGCCTCAACTGTGGTGTCATCATACATATGAGATTGACCCTTGTCTGTCTGTGCAAACAACATGGTACCCACTTCCTCAATGCATGTGTATGACTCACTGTGGGATTCATCAACTAGTGCCTAGGAAGCTCTTACCAATACTCTAGGACATAGGATGTAGAAATTGTGGACCTTTGACATGAACATGTGTCTGCCATCCATCTGGTGCCTGTTATGTCACATGTGGTGTCTACGTGACCCTAAAACTTGGGAGTATACTTTGCGGGTGTTGTTACAAGTATGACTAACCCATGCCCTTACTCATTCCAATTTTTACTTGCATCTTAGGGTTGGACACATGGACGTCACATTCATACAACCAAATGTAGAATAATGCTTCATGTGATGTACACACACACCTGGTCAACCAACAAATTAGTTGTCAAAGCACACACTTTGAGCCAAAGGCAATTAGGTATTGTACATATGTGCGTCACATTGCTATCCTCTCCTTATGGCAAACATGCACAATTTGTGCCATACATATATGTGGGCCACACATATGACCATCTATGAAGTCAGCCAACTGTAAACATACTGTGAAGGGTGTAGTGGATGATGTTCCGCTGCAGTATGATGTCACACATGTGAACATACACCATCAACACCATACTGTCTTCAATTAGCCAATCTCTGATGTGTTCCAAATGTAAAATAACCAAAAAACATGTAAAAATGCCCCAAACCAGTTAATGCACTGTAATTTTGACGTCCCTAACGGTGTGCGTCATTTTTTGTTGCACAAAACTGTATTTGCGTCGTTTTTTTTTACGCACAGGAGTGAAATATAGCCCGCATCCAGATATTTGTACAGTCCATGTATCATTATGTGTATGCGGGTTAATATTCACGTCTGTGCGTCAAAAAAAATGACGCAAATACAGTTTTGTGCAACAAAAAATTACGCATAACACAAAAAGGCAGGACTTTTCAATCAGGCAGTGATGTAATAGGATATCCTGTTTACAGATCATGTACAGTGGGTGTACTTTCACTTTCACTTTGCAGTCTATGATCCTTCTAGACTGTGTGGCTGTGTAGAGAGTGTTGTCCAGAGATTTTGTGCTTTATTTGTCCTGTGTGCTATCTGTAAAGTCCTTTTGTGAAATAAATGTTGTTTGTATATACTGTAGTACTGTGTTTTGTCTACATTTGTCCATTTATCTTGTGTATTTCTTGTTTGTGGGAGTCTGTTGTGGGTAGTGATAGTTTGGGGATAGTTGGGCTCTTTTAGTGTTTAGGTTTACTTTTTTCCTGTCTTTTTACCCCTACTTTCACCCATTTCCCCTTTCTATTTCTTTTACCCCTATTCCATCTCTTCATTTAGAAGTATGTCTGGTAGGCCACGTCTTGGCAGGATGGGGGAAGAGGAGTTGGGGGTCTCATCTGGCTGGTGACACATTTCTTGCCGCTCATGATCCAGGCAGGGGGCAGGGTCATACAGGGCTACCCGACAGAGGCGCGCAGAATCCAGTGGGGAAAGGTGCTGCATCACCTGCAGCGTGTGTATTCCAGCCAGAGGAGTGACCACCAACTGAAGCACCGGTGGGCTGACCTCATCACCAGGGAGCAGGATCTCTTGGACCACCTGGGAATCATGATTGGTGGCACTGTTGGTGAGTACAACTATTGTTATTGTGCACAAATGAATGCTCTGTTGTGACATCAGTGGATTAGTGCAATGTCTGCCACCTAACTTGATGACTGTGTGTAATTTTGGGGACATATAAGGGAATCATTGATGCACTATGGCAAGGATCACAATTGCTAGGTGTCAGGTACCACGTGCTCAGCAAACTTACAGGTAACTTTACCATGAAGGAAATTGGTGCAGCCTTTCTGTCAGCACAGCTAACAAAATAGGAGCCAATCATGTCTATATAGGGTATTATTGACAGAGAAGTACAGATTTACCAACATTTAGGCCAACTATGATGACGCAATTGCTAGACTGACCTTAGAATCTCTACATGATGCTGAAAATGAGTGCTGCCTTCACAACAATTTATAATAGCAAAGTGGCTCAGACATTGGTCTCATGTGAGTCTGGTGAGTGTGGAAGGAAAGCGTTCACAGAAGTACTATGAATGTGTGGGATTATTGTGTTTCTTAATCTTTTAGGATAAATGTCAGTTCATGATTTGAATACATCATGTAAAGGTGTAAGGTGCCCTCAGCTAACATCATAAGATGTTTGTTGGAATCAGTTGAGCCACAATCCAATTATGGATGGCAGACCAAGTGTATGCACATGGCTTTACATCTCCATGGTTGGTGCAAATCACCATAGCTGGGCCACATCAATTGACTACACTGTAACAACAGGATGGCTTACAGGAGTCCCTGCCCCTCCCTCTGTACATTGGGCCTATGTGCACTAAAGGTGTCATGTCCACAAGGCATGTTTGACTGGTAATGCAGTCCTCAAGTAACCAGGCGTTGGATGTTTCTCTTGGATGCACATGATGAGACGATTACACTCCATATTTTTTCGTGCTCACCAATTATGGGGCAAGTTTGCAACCACATGATAGTTAGGGCCAATGTATGTGTGCAGATATGTGTGTAACTGTCACAGGAGACCCATGCTATGTACAAGTTGGCCGTGAAATATCAGATGCAGTACCATCATGTCTGAATGGCTGCCATTTACTTCTTCAGCCTACACATTGTAAATGATACTGAAAATGTTGCACTGTGCACAGATTTTGAGCACATTTCTTCCTTCCATACCTTACAGGTGGACCGGCGCCCTACACTGTGGGAGAGGTGGCGACATTTGAGGACCCCGACCACTACAGTAAGTGTTGATATGTCTGTTACGTGTTGTGTTTGCTGGTTATGTGAGTTGCTGGTTTGCTGGTTATGTGTCGTGTGAGTTGGACGCATACCAAGGTGTGATGCTGGGGTCAAGTTTTTCACTTGTTCCATGAGTGGGAATGCAGTTTTCACATGTTTGGAGTTAGCCAATGCGTATCCAATGGTATCATGTAGGGATTGTAGGACATCCCTGTAGGCCCCACTGTGAGTACAGGGGATAGTCATGTGTCTGACACTTGTTTCACCAAGAGTCGCAATGGAAGTCAGCCCCTATTTAGTCAGCCTGTCAGACCCACATTCTCTAAGATTGGTGGAGCTAATAGCTTCCCAATAGAAATCTGCTTCACTATTTACCTACGTAATTTTGAAACAGTAGGTAGAACCTCCTAGCACCATGTACTTCCACATGTAGTGCATCAAGTCTGTGGAACCTGAGTGTAATGGCCTAGGTGTGCATGCAATTCATGCTCATGGGTGTTCTAGCAACTCTGTGTCTGATGTAAGTCAGGCCTCACTGGAAGTATATGTTGTGTACTAAGTTCTGATTTTCCTGACATGTCTGACCCTATGAGTGCTCTAGGATTTGCTGACTCCAAAATGTAGATAGAACTTAACTGTGGTGTGTCTGAAGAGACAAACATGTGTGGATTAGCCTATACACTCCTCGGTGTACATGTCGTTGGCAAATTATAGTTGTATATCCACCGCCCCCCCTCAAACACGGCCATGGGTTTGTGAATGGGGTACCTAGTATTGATGCTACCAGTATGTTACACATACCTGTGAAGAAGTGATGTTTTGGTTGCATACTAGTATACACACACTCAGGTTTGGCACTTGGTACCATACTGGAAATTCCAGTTACAACTTGCAGACCATGTGGCTTTAGTTTTGCTTTCCGTACACTGACATTTGTAGCCCAGCTCTTGGTGGAGGATATGCAGCATGATTCTTAGCTGATAACTGTCAGAACTCAGATTGCAAGTCAAGGCCAGTTGTTACCCATCTTGTGGGTTATGAATGTACTTTGTGTGATGTGACCTTTGTTGTCTGGCCTGCCATGTACGTCCTCAGGGACATTTGATGCTCTGTATCGTGATATGAGCTGTTAGAAGTACAGTAGATGTATTGTCTGATTAACTTGCTGTGCTGTTTCACACAATGCAGTTACTAATGTGGCATATCTGCATTTGTCTTCACAGCAGCTAACATGACTCCAGACCAGGTCCGTTAATTTCAGCGCCGGGCCATGCGATACCAGCACATCCTGCTGGTGGAGTCGGGGTTCCGGAGGATGGCCCGGCGATATCGCCATGAACCCGCCTCCGGGGCAAGGCGAGCCTTCCCACAGGGTGGGCCTACTGTGCCCACCACAGCCAACACAGAAACAACCACCAATGAGAGCCAGGTGGCCCCACCCACAGCTGCCTCTGTTGCATCTACATCTGCTGGACTTCCTGGCCCCAGCATTGCCACCGGTGCAGGACAGCCCACACAGACCTCCTCCACTGGTACCCAGACTGCCACTGCTCCAGCTGTTGACCCTGCCGCCTTCAATAGACTTGAAAACAAGATGGACAAAGTGCTGCGCAAGGTGAGCCACCTGAGCCGGGAAGTGCGGCACATTAAACGGCGGGTGAAGGATATCAAGAAGACCCTCCGGAGGGCCAACCTCTAGACAGTTGATTAGATGGACATGATACCCTCCCATCCCTCCTCTTTCCTTGTTCTTATACTTAGTGGGCTTAGGGGGCTTAGTGTTAGGTTAGTATAGGCTGTTAGTTTAGTTAGTGTTAGTGGGTGGGGGGTAGGGGGTCCTGCTTGTTTCCTTTGTGACTTATTACATGTGTTTGCTATGTTTGGGTTCTTGTGTGAAAAAAAATAATTAAAAAAACCAACAAAAAAAAAAGACCCATAAAAAAACAATTTACCAAAAAAATATATATTTGTATAGGATAGTATAGTATGTGTTGAGGTTAGTATGTGTTGTCCTCAATGTGTCCCGTCTCATAAGGGAGTTGGGGGGAAGATGTTTAGAATGTTTCGTTACATGTGATAAGTAAGTGTAGCTTAGGTTAGTTAGGGACAGTTGCGGGTAATGAGTAGTCAGGGTAGATTAGGGTAGGTAAGATTTTTCCCTCAGTTTCCTCATCTATGGTTAGCTTTTAATAAATATTTGGTTACCCCTTAATAGTATGTGTTGAATGGTACTTGATCGTGGGTTTGGATTCCGTGTACATCTCTTTTGTACTATAACATCTGTGTCCTATGCTACAAACAAATCCCAACTGAGCTGTACGATTGGCAGCTAACCCAGAGCTACCTTGCAAAGTGTCTACCCTTTGTTGCAACCACCAATCACAGTTAATATGGATGACAATGTGTTTCTGTTGATAAGTGTGTTTTCAAAGTCACTAACAGTGCTTCCAGACTTGATATTGGGAAAACAGTTTTAGGTCTGACTGCAGTGTGATGATCATGCACACCCTTATAAGATGAGTTCTCATTGGCAATCTTGTAATCTTGTCTTCAGGACCCTCATACATCATTTGTGACACAGTTCAGCATGATTACCTATTTGTACGTTAACTCAGACACCTTCATTTGTGCAGTTTTTTTAGTGTTTACTTAGATTAGTGTGGCATGTTTATTGTGTTATTTTTGCACGTTGACAACATTTAGCGGGCACTATTTGATGACTTAGTTATCCCCTGAGGAAGCATTCTTCTGCCCAACACAGCATGGTGGTCTATGGTTTCTCACTTCATCAGATTATTCCCTCAGGATGGGCAGAGTATGATGCAATCATGGTCACTGTGCAGATTTCTCTAACTACATAATATCTGGACAGTTGTATTGAGAAGCTACGTTATTTGACAGTAGGGACATTCCAATTATCTACTGCGCAGTTGATATGTCACATTACCCAGAGACAGATTTGTGGTGTAAGTGCTATTTATTGAAAAGTGCTGTAGTGCTATATGTATATTGTCCATGACTGTGAGTCCATTATAGTGACATTTTAAATTGGGATCCAACACAAGGGTTTACCAAAATGCTTTTGTCATGCTGGGGTTGCTGTTTCAGACAGTGCAGAGGGACAGGATTTGGCAATGAGTAGGAGAGAGACAATCACTGGGCTGGGTGACAAGATATACAGTGGTTTGCAGAACAGTGCTTGAGTACAGTTGTTGCAAGACTGGCAAGTTACAAAGTGCAGGACCTTGGTAAATGTCGGCCATGTGGCAGGGACTAGTGCTTCCGGGTACTTTTCCTTGTGAATGTGATCTGTTCCATGTCTTCTTCTTCTGATGTGTGTGTTGCCTGCTTTGTCCTTGTTGTTGTTGGTTGTGAAGGGGCAACACACACCTCAGTGTTAGAAGACATGGAGTCAGACATCCCGGTCGCTGCTCCCTGTGAAGGTCTTAAGGGCAGTACTGCAGCAAGGAGGATCTGCTGGTTCTTGAGAATAGCAGCCACATCACGATGGTAGGCAGCCAGGTCGGCCCTGAGGGGTTCAATGTTGCATTCGTGCATGCGTTGACAGGATTGCTGTTGTAGGTGTTGGGTCAACTGTATTACAGCTGTGCTGATTTCCTTCTGGGTTTTCTGCAGTTCCTGCAAGATAGATGTTAGGGCTTGCATAGCTGCTGCCTGATCTGCAGATGACATCATGCACGAACGCACCCCCTCAAGGCTGGCTGACATATTTTGCATCCCCACCTGCACCTCCTTGGCCAGCTCCCTCTGCACTCCAACTACAGTGCTCTCAAAGCTGGTGCCAGTGTCGTCTGAGTCCTCCGCTGTATTGGAGCTGGCAGGTCTTACAATTGGGGTGGTGGGTGGTTCCTCTGCAATGGCTGCTTGTTCTGTGCTCCTCCTTGTGAGTGAAGGTGGGGTCTGGAGGGTTTCAAGGACCTGGATGGTCTCATGGGGAATGTTTATCGGCTTGTCATCCATGTCATCAGGGAAATCTGGGACAGGCATATCGGCAGGAGATCCATCTTCCTCTGCCATGAAACAGGGTACAATTAGTGTGTTTGTGTTGTGACAATTTAGACGTGACGTGCCTGCCTTTTGATGAATTCACTTTGTGATCTTGTTTTGTATTAATATCTGCAGTCCTTCAGATGGGCATTGTTTCAGGCCTATGGCCCATCTGTGTGTTACATGTATGTTATTGAGTTATCAGACTTGTCAGCCTCATTGCCTCTAGGTGTTGCTTTATGCCAAATAGAGAATTGCCACCTTTTTGTCCTACTCGACCCTCCGTGTATATCCATTCTCATGGTGAGACCTTTCACTGGCTGTGGGTGTTCTGATGGCCCTGGCAGCACACTTAACTATCAGGACCTGCCCCAATCCCTGATCGTTCACATCGACTTAATTGTAATTGACATGTTGCATATCCTATGCATGGCAATGTTATGATGTGATATGGATGTTGACATTGTTAATGTGTCCTGCTGATGTTGGGTAATGTGTGTTACATTGGATTGCCCTGATAGTCGTATCAGTGCCTATTTCCTCCTCTGACTGTGCAGGTGTATTTCAGTGACCAGTTACATGTGTCCCCTCCTCAATGCTATTGTCTGAGCAGTATGACATTTGTGATGTTGCCTTGTTACCCAGGCACAGGATGGACCCTGACATATGCAGCATGGGTGTGTCCTTAGTGCTGTGTCGCTCCTATTGTTGTTTAGATTGGCTGATGTTTGTGACAACTATGGGCATTGACATTTGAGTGTACTGGGGCCTTTGTCTTGTTTCAGGAGATTGTTGCAGATGTCATCCTCACCCCCTAATTTAGGTATGTATGTTCCATGGGGAGGTTACTGCCATTGGCTACTTGAGCTGCACACAGATCAGAGGTGGTGGTGGCAACTGTTGTTGCAGTTACATTGCAGTTGTCGGTTTGGCTAGAGGATTTCTAATAGGGCCCTAGTTAATGTAGGAGGTATGTTGGCTGACGAGTGCCAGGATGTCAGTTTGACGTAGTGGCCTTCCCTCCTGTCGTGGCTTTCCCTTTGCTCCATCGTTGGCATGACAGCATGCCCCCATGGGACTGTTGTTGGTGTAGTGTAATGGTGTGCCCCAGCTTATGTTTGTGCAGGCCATGCCCCCATGCCGTGCCCCTTTACCCATGCCACTCCATGTATATGATGACTTACATGCAATGTGTAGTAGGTATATCCCCCCCCCCGGTTGCAGTTGACATTAGTGCATTTCAATACCCCATGTGACTTACCCTGCATGTGCGTTGTCTCCTGGTAGTCTGCACTGTCCTGTCCTTGAATCCTTGTGATGATCTCCTCAGGGATGACGGCTGCAACCATCTTCTCCATGTGGTCCAGGGCCTCCTGGTGTGCTGGACTCCCCCCTTCAGTCTGCAGTGCTGCCTTCCTGTTCCTGGCCATCTTTTCCTTGGTCCTGTGCTTGCAGTCATGCCAGCGTTTCTTGCACTCAATGACTGTTCTGCGTACTTCAGCCACACTGTTAATCTTGTCGACAATTTGTTGCCATATAGCCTCTCTCCTACTGATTGGCAACTTTGATGTGACAAACAGTTGGTGCTGGTGTTCCGTCACCTCTTTAACCAGGATTTCCTGCTGCTCTGCACTGAAGCAACACTTTCTTTTCTTCTTAAAAGTGTCCTGGTTCTTGTGTGGATCCTCCTGACTGGTTCCTGGTCTGCTGTCATCTTCCTGGGGTCTGTAGTGGCATCTGGGATCCATTTTGGCTCTCCTCTGGTGAACTGGCAGTGTTCGCTGTTTTTTTTTACGCTATTGCGTCAAAAAACGGCGCATATCCGGTTTGCGGTGTCGTAAATTGACCCACAGGCATTTCCGCCGCGTTAACGTCTTTTTCCTTTACGACTTGACGCCACGGTGTGCGTAAAAAATAATGACTCCCACCTGTTGTTTGCGCCACCGTGCGCCGAAGTATAAATATGACGCCCGCACGGCGCACCAAAATGGCGTTAGTCGGCGGTAATATTTTTTACACAAAAAACTGCACCGGCGCAGTTTTACGTAAAAAATTATAAATATGGGCCTTAGTCACTTTTTTGGAGCTCGTATTCATCGACAGGGGCAAGGCTGAAAGCTGTAGCTAAATAGTGCTCCACTATGCCAGATAGCCTCTCTGCAATCAATCAGTGCTTTTATAGCGCAACTACTCACCCGTTAGGGTCTCAAGGTGCTGGGGGGGAGAAGTGTAGCGTTTACTGGTGAGGTGGTTCTTGAAAAAGCCATGTCTTCAGTTCCTTCGTGAAGCTGGGGAGGGATTTGGTTTGTCTGATGTGGAGAAGGAGGGCGTTCCAGGCGGTGGCTGCGAGGTAGGGAAAGAAGCGCCCTCCTGTTCTGGTTTTCCTGATGTGGGGTACTTCTGAGATAGAGAGCTGGGCTGTGCGTAGGGTCCTATGGGGTACGGTGCGGTTGAGTCGCTGGTTCAGGTAGGCTGGTCTGGTGGTGTGGAGGGCTTTTTGTGCGTGGGTGAGGATCTTAAAGGTGATTCTTTTCTCTATGGGAAGCCAGTGCAGTGTACACAAGTGTTGCGAGATGTGGCAGTGTCAAGTTAGGTCGAGGACCAGTCTGGCAGAGGCATTCCGGATGTTTTGTAGTTTGTGGGTGAATTTCTTGTTGATTCCGGTGTAAAGTGCATTGCTATAGTCCAGTCTGCTGGTGATGAGGGCGTGTGCGATGGTCTTTTTATGTTCGATGGGGATCCACTTGAAGGACTTGCGTAGGAGGCGGAGGGTGCGGAAGCAGGTGGAGATGACTGAGATGATTTGATGGTTCATGCTGAAGTTGGAGTCCAGGATGATTCTGAGGTTGAGGACTTGGCTGGTGGGGGTGGGCGGGTTTCCGAAGGTGGGTGGCCACCAGGAGTCGTTCCATGCATTGGGTTGAGGGCTCATGATGAGTACTTCTGTTTTGTTTGTGTTGAGTTGAAGGCAGCTGTTTCTCATCCAGTTGGCTACTGCTTCCATGCCTTTGTGGAAGTTGTGTCTGGCTTTGTTGGGTTCGTTGCAGAGTGAGAGGATGAGTTGGGTGTCGTCGGTGTAGGAGATGATGTTGATTCTGTAGCTTCTGACGAGGGTGGCTGGCGGGACCATGTAGATGTTAAATAAAGTGGGGTTGAGGGAGGATCCCTGGGGCACTTTGCAGGTGGTGGGTGTGGGGTCTGCGAGGAAGGGGGCGAGTCTCACTTGTTGAGTTCTTCCGGAGGGGTCTAGTAGGATGAGTGCTTTCATCTCTCTCTTGTCCAGCAGGGAGCGGATGTCATCTTTTGCGGCCAGGAGGGCTGTTTCCGTGCTATGGTTTTTCCTGAATCCGGATTGGGAGATGTTCAGGATGTTGTGGTCTTCTATGAACGTGGCAAGTTGGCTGTTGACTGCTTTTTTTATCACTTTCACAGGAAATGGAGTAGGGCGATGGGCCTGAAGTTTTTGAGGTCGGTGGGGTCTGCTGAGTGTTTCTTGAGGAGGGGGTTGATCTCGGCGTGTTTCCAGTCGTCGGGGAAGGTGACGTCAGCTAGTGAGTAGTTGATAGTGAGGAGGAGCTTGGGGCAATGGTGTCTGTGGCTCTGTTGAAAATCTGGTGGGGTCATGGGTCCATGGGGGCTCGAGTATAGGGACCTCATTGTTCTCAGCGTATCTTTGGTGGTGAGTGGGGTACAGGTGGTGATTGTTGGTTTGTTGGTGTCGGGTTTAGGTGGAGGGGGTTCTGCATGAAGGTTGTCCTTGCTGAAACTGTCGTAGATGGTCTTGATTTTGTGGTGGAAGTAGATATTGAGTTTGTCACAGAGGTCCTGTGAGGGTGGGAGTCCGTTGTTTCACTGTTGGGTTGGGCGAACTCCTTAATGATGCTGAAGAGTTCCTTGCTGTTGTGTGTGTGTGAGGAGATTCTGTCTTGTATAGCTTTCTTTCTGGTGTTTCAGATGAGTTTGTGGTGTGCGGTTGTGGCATCTCTGAAGTTGCCATGGGCTTCTGTGGATTTGGTGTTTCTCTCGATTTTCTCGAGGTGGTGAAAAGTGCGCCTAGATTCTCAGAGTTCTGGGGTGAACCAGCTGGCTTTCTTTGTGTGGGTGCTGTTGTTCTTTTTGAGGGGGACTATGGTGTTGGCACAGTCGGAGATCCATTTGTGTAAGGTGCGTGCTGCGGTGTTTGGGTCGACGTTGTGTGCGATGGTGGGGTAGGCGATAGCAAGGGTGGCGGTGAGCTGATCGTCGGTTATTCTTGTCCAGTTTCTATGTGATGGTTAGTGTTGGGGTCTGATGACGGTGGGTGTGTTAAAGGATTAAATGGATGCATCGGTGGTCTGTCCATGGGAGTTCTCTGGTGTGACTGAAGGTGGCGGAAGTTCCTGTTGTGAAGATGAGATCGAGGGTGTGACCTGCTGAGTGTGTTGGCTCCGTCATGATCTGTCGGAGTCATATGTTGTAGAGGTTGTTTAGGAGGGATGCAGTGTTGGAGTCTGGTAGGTTTTTGAGGTGGCAGTTGAGGTCTCCCAGCAGGAAGTAGTTGGTGGCTGCGTTGGCTTGTGCAGAGATGTTGTCCGCGATGAAGTAGGCTAAGGGAGTACGTGGTCCAGGAGGGCAGTAGATGAGGTTTCCCCTGATGGTGGATGTTGGGCTGGAATGTAGCTTGAAGTGGAGGTGTGGAGGGATACTTCAGAGTCTTCGGAGTGTGTGTTCAGGTGGAGGTTGGACATGTGGACAATGGCAATTCCCCCCTCAGGGCAGCTAATGCGGTCTTTCTGAGTGATCGTGTATCCCTGGGGGATGGCGATGGCGATGTCTGAGCCTAAGGTGTGTTGAACCAGGTCTCGGTGAGGACCTGGACAAACTCCGAGATGTCATTGTCCCGCTGAAACCATATTTGCTGCTGCGGAAAAGCTCAGAGCAGGAGCAACGTTCCCAGTGGAAGCGCACATTCACAAGATTGACTTGGCCATTTGTTCCTGGTTCTCTGGTGGTCTTTGGAGCCACGGCTCACTCCACTGCCTACCTGGCATCCCGCGTTATAGAACAGGATGCCCTAAACACTTACCTGCAGCCTGGAGAGTTCTGTAAGGGCCCATGGAGGGACATTTTTCACATCTCGCTTTTCAGGTGGTCTGGAAGCAGTCCTCTCCTTGGGGGCCATTTTCATGCTCTCTGTAGTGTCTTCTTCCCAGAATTCTGAGGAAGGGTTTTTACATAACCAAGCCATCATGGAGGCTCGATCATGTATTCCTGCCAGCATTTCCCAATCCATCATCGCAACCTCACTTCTTCCTCTATGTCACTTTGTGTTTTGGGGTATATAAGGAGCAGAACTGTCTTTCTACTTTACGTTGTAACCCTCCTCACTCCTGCTGGTGTCTTCAGTCCTGCTAGTGTATCCTTGCTCCTGCATCATTGCTCCTGCTGGTGCCTCCTTGCGCTGGATGGTGATTCTTGCTTCTTTTGCTTCCTTTCTGAACCCTTCTAGTCTCCTGGCATTTCCTCTAGCTGTATTTTCCTTTCAGGGATTTGCCTTTTGGGGGCTCCTTCTGGAGGGCACTGTCTGGTTAGATGTTCCATCGTCGGCAGCACGATGGCTACCAGAAGGGATCACCCCTACCTTTGGCAGACAAGGACAGTAAAAACCTGAATTTTCCCATCACACCAAGGCTGCCAATGGCATTCCATCTGCTGATACCCCGACAGATTGCAATGCCCAATTTCGAGCTCAGGCCGCAGAAGCATGAACACTTCACAAGAATTACCTCAGGCTGGGCTGGTGGACCCTTCCAGTTCAGACACCGCAACAACAAGCTCAAGAACAGCAACAAATGTAAAAGAAAAACTTGGCCCTACATCAAGCGCTTACTGCAGAGCATCTGAAGTGCCATTCATTTCTCCTGCAACCCTTCATTTTGCTGAAGATCAAAACAAATTAAAAGAATTTCTAGACTCCCAGACAATATTATTCCCCTCCTGTCCAGGCCACTTTACCCTGGATAGAACCAAAGTGGGGTATCTGATCTGTGCACTATCAGGCCTGACATTAGCATGGGCTACCATTTTGGTAGCTGCAGACGAACCAAACCTTTTTGAATATACAACCGCAGCCTTCAAAAAGATATTTGAAAGACCTGGTTTAGAGACTTCAGCCCTCTGTGGCATTCAGTGGGGTAATCAACACATTCTGCAATACTTTACTTGCTTCTGCCAGTTATCAGCTTAGACCATATGGGTGGAATAGACTCTGGTTATTTTCTTTCATTGGGGCCGTCATGAGGAAATAAAAGATGAACTGTGACATGCGCCCCCACGCAGAAATAATGGGAGTGTTAATGGACCATCCCTGTCCATTGAACACCGACTCAATGAATGCAGATATGTAAGACGTAGGGCTTAAGTTTAGCAAACCCCAGGAATGACTTGTCTCAGTGCTCAAGAGATTGATACCCCTGTTACAGAGAATCCTTCATCTTCAAGAGCCTATGCAAATTAGGCTAGCTCGTGGAGCCTTGCCTGAGGCAGAACGGGAATATAGATGAAAGCAAGGATTATGTGTGTACCATGGTTCTTCTGGTCATCTAATCCACAATTGTCCCAAATGTTCACAGAAAGTTTCCCAGAAACACCAAATCCTGTCCTCTGTAAGAGGGGAGTGGATGGGAAAGTCAGGAAACACTTCTGGAACTTCCTAATGAACCAAATGAAAAGGGGCTGGGTTTATTGCACAGTAGGGCAAGCGGGTTGTACCTTGATGACAAACGGGCACCAAAAAGGCAAATACCCCGAGTACCGAATGAATCCCCAAATGAATCCCCTGAACAGATCCATACTGTAGGCAGAACATCATGGACCTCTGGCCCGGTCATTGATGTGACCACTCCTTTAAGTTTGGCCTTTGAAAAACATTGAGATTTTTTATTTCAACCTTATTGCACCTCCCAAACATGGTATGATTTTAAGGCTTCCTTGGCTGATCAGACACAATCAATTGGGAGACTTGAATCAATAATCAATGAATAAATAACTTTATTTCGGCTAAAAGCCATAAAAGTATCCAATAAACAGCAAACCATGATCATACAGTAAAGTTTTAAATAGATAAAAGGAAGGGTTCCACATAATACATTAAAGACACTTGAATCCTATCCTTATCTTCCCAATTTTGTCATCAATTTTGTTGTGTCACAGAAGACTACTGGGCTCCTAAGGAAACTTCCAAGACCAAGGAAACTGAGACCCATATTTATACTTTTTTAGCACTGCATTTGCATCATTTTTTGACACAAAAGTTTGAGCCACATTTGCGTAAACAAATGACGCAAATGCGGCGCTAAAAAGGTAGAAATATGAATGAATGTGATACCACTAGAGTCATACAGGGAGTCCCAGTTCATTATCAGACGTATGCAGATATATTTCAGAAACCTAAGGAAGTCTTCTTACTTCATCACCATGAATTTGACTGCTTCATTCCCCTCAAACCTTGTGCCATGGTTCAATTTGGAAGAATGTATTCATCTTCTGAAATTGAAAAGGTGACCCTAAGGCAGTATCTTGATGAGAATCTTCACAACAGACTCATCACATGCTCCTCCTCTCCTGCTAGGGCCTCTTTTTTTTCGTACCCAAGAAAAACAAAGATCTACCACCATGTATTGATTTCAGAGAATTTAATAAAGTTACTATATAAGACAATTATCCCTTTCTGCTTATCAAGGATATTTTAGAGTCAGTCAGAGGAGCCCAAATATTCACAGAGAGCGTACCTTCACCTTTGTATCAAAAAAGGAGATTAGTGGAAGACTACTTTCAGGACCCCCGGGGGCATTTCAAAAACTACATTATGCATTTGGGTTAAGCAATGCTCCATCCATTTTCCAGTGCTTCATGTGTGACATATTTTCAGACCTACTAAACCAGAATGCTGAGATATATTTTGGTGACATTTTAGT
Organism: Pleurodeles waltl; assembly: GCF_031143425.1. Classification (NCBI taxonomy): domain Eukaryota; kingdom Metazoa; phylum Chordata; class Amphibia; order Caudata; family Salamandridae; genus Pleurodeles; species Pleurodeles waltl. The sequence goes on along the minus strand of NC_090450.1, from coordinate 858,582,027 downwards.
TTATTCATCTGATCCCCCCTCCCACCACATGCATGTTTGTCAAGTACTGGATAGACTATGCAAAATGGAATGTTCTGCAAGCCTGAAAAATATGAATGTGATCAGCCTGAAGTAGAATATTTGTGATACCGTCTAAATTAAGCAGGCAATGTCATGGAGTCCCAGGAAAGTCTGCCATTGTTGAATGACCTTTTCCTTCCTCTATTCAAGAGACTCAATGCTTCTTTGGTTTGGCAAATATTTATTGCCAGTTTATTGCGCATTTTGCTTCTCAAACTAACCTGATCTCTCAAACCCTAAAGAAAGTGAACCTTAAATGTGAACTTAAGTGGACAGAACAAGCAGAAATAGCCTTTTAAAACTTGAAAATATCCTTTACCCAGGCTCCAATTTGTCAGCATCCCAATACCTTCATGTGGCCCCTTTTCCAAATGTCATCAAGATTGGAAATGCCTATAAAGTCCCCATGCTAAAACTATGTTAGGCCGTGATTTATGCCAAAGTGGCTCAGCTCAGTGCTGTGCCAAAAATAGCAGCGCTGCGCTGTGCCACTTTTGAAATGGAGGGATGCACTGTATTTACAGTAATATGGTGCACCTCTGTGTTTCCCCCTGCATTGGCACTGAATTAAGCTGACCGTACCAACGCAGGCATCCTTGCACCATAGTGCAAGGGTGTCTGTGTTGAGGGGATAGATTGTATATGTGCAGGAAGGTGTCCCTTCCTGCACATAAACAATCTATAATGGCGATGTTGCACTTCTGTCTGTGCTGTTAAATGCAGCACACATAGAAGTACCAAAACGTCATCTTGAAATGATTGTTCATGTGCAGGAAGGGACACCTTCCTGCACATGAACAATCATTTATGGCGGTTTTCCTCTTTCTATGTATGCTGCAGAATACAGCACACATAGAAAAAGCAAATAACGGAGAGGAATAAAAGCGTTCCTCCTCGTTTTGCTGTGCTAACACCACCCCTAGGGTGACGTTAATTTTTGGCGCTACCACAGATTTACGATTTCTCATGAATCTGGGGTAGCGTCAAAAGCAATGGGTGTTGCAGTAAAAAGCCCACTGTACCACCTATTGCATGCCCCTCTGATGCAGAAAACATCATCGGAGGGGCCCATATTTACAAGGAGGTGTAATGCCACGAAAAGTGCTATTACACCTCCCTGTAAACATGGAGCAGAGGTTAGTGCCACCGGAGCATCTTGAAAAGTGACTCTCCAGTGGCACTAAGGGCTCTAAAATCTGCCCCTTAATCTTGCTGCCTGTGAAGCTGAGTACAATGCCAAAGAAAAGTTCTGTTAGCTTGGCATGCTCTTTAATGTGTTTAATAGCAGCTTGCCAAAAGGGGATAGAAGCTTAATCTCAGACAGTAGGCTGCTGGGTGGCGTCTTGCCGTAAAGCAGGTTCCATATGCTGTAATCACTGACTAAGGCCCTCATTATGAGTTTGACAGTCGGACAAGCTGACCACCAAACTCGCAGGGATGAGCCTGCCGTCAACCCGAGTGCCTCACCCCCAGTCATACTGCGATATTCCCACCGGGCTGACGGGTGGGAAAATCGTATTATGACGTTCCCTCCGGTCAGGGTGGCGGGAACAGTGTTACAGTATTGGCCCCAGCTCCCTTAAGGGAGCTGAGGCCAATACCGTAGCACAACAGCACCCTTGAAATGCGCACTGTCTGCTGTGTCACAACATGGTTATGGGCAGTGTAGAGGCCCCTTGTGGCCCGGCACTTCCTTTCTGCCAGCTTTCGTGATGGTTAAACCACCATAAGAATCCGGTGGAAAGGGGACTTGTGATCATCACGGCATTGCTGAACTGAGTACTGCCAACGCTGACCACGAGTCTGACCGCTGTCAGCCCGTCGGGAACTATGTTCCTGGCAGAAACGGTGGTCCCCTGGTGGTCTGACTACCAGGGTCGTATTGTGGCGGCCGGACTGCCTGAAGTGCGGGAGTCCGATTGCCACCGCAAGGCTGGCAGTCTCAAGACCGCCAGCCTTGTGATGAGGCCCTAAGTCCAGTTCTATCATATTGCATGGGCCTTCTCAAACCCTATGCATGCAATCATTGATTGGCACTATTTGGGCAGCCCAGCAATATGTCATATCTGCCCATCCCAAGCCTTCGGTTTATGGTAATTAGTATAATTTAACGAGGGACATGAATGGGGGTTTACCATCCCAAAGTTAGTTCACAGTCAAGGCCTGCAAGTCTGTGAAGAATGCAGGTGGCAGTATGCATGAGTATATATGGATAATCATGCAATATGCAAAGAAAGCTGGTGAAAGAAATCATTTTAATGAGGGCGCCACAATCAGCCATAGTGAGAGGGAGAAATTACCATGCTTTGATATCTCCTTTGGCTTCAGAAAATAGTATAGCAATGTTTAAGTCCTAATACGTCTGTTGAAATCAGCACACCATTGACCCTAACTTGGGCACATGAGTCGGTGTATAACATGTTGGCAAGCATAAGAGAATGGGGACAAACTGAATCTTACGTAATACTTGCATAAAGTATGGCCAATGGATTGAGTCAAAATCACTCTCCACATCCAGTAAGAGGAGGGCGATATACTCAATCACTTCATCTTTACAGGCAAATGCAACATGGAACTGATGTAGAGAGTGCCATATACCTCCATTGGGCATGTGAATATTGTCCGCCAATCAAGTAGCTATACCTTTGGTGAGTATTTCAGACTCAATGATAACTATAGTGATGGGTCGATAGAAAGAAAAATATTCTGGTGGTTTACCAGATTTGAGAATAACTGCTATTATTGCTTCTATCAGGTCAAATGGCAGTAATTGTTTTATATCAGTTCTATCATAAAGTGCTTTCACATTTGGAATAAGAAGCGAAAAATGCTTTTTTGAGTGTTTGAGCATGAATTTGGTAGGTTCTGACATTTTGCTCAAAGTTGATGTTGCATTCTGTCACAGGTAGATGTGTATTTTTAGATTCAGAATAATGGGATTGTCCCTCTCAGCCACTGATGGAAGCTACTGGCAGATAATGGTTTGTTTTTTAAGAAGCAAACTCTGTGACTGTGGGACCCCCCCCCAGTATGTGAATTTCAGGAACAAACCTGTCTGCGTAGTCCTTGTTTGCTAGTCATTGCAGCAGTTTTCCTACTTTGTCTCCTATCTCGTAAACCTTCCCCTGTTTATGGAATGACCCTAATAGAGTAGTGTCAAGGTGTTTCTGTTTCCATGTTGCTCTAGCTAAGTCCAGGGTCATTGGATATTGCTACTCCTGGCAGCGCTGTCTCCATGCTCCAGGTTCATTATTTCTCTTTCTAAGCACAGAAACTCTGCATCGTCATCTTTGGTTTAACCCTTGATGAAGGACATGGCATTGCCTCTTACGACCATTTTAAATGCTTCCCATAAGAAGGCTGAGTAGGAAACAAAGCCTTTAGTCAATTTAATTTATTCCTTGATGATGTCTCGTAGATTGACACTAAATGTGGCATCTTGAAATTACCACACATTTAAGCAATAAATTCCTCTCTCTCCACCCTTAGGTGGTATACTTTTAATTCTATGGGTGAATGGTTTGAGATAGCTCCTGGGACTATAGGAGTACATGTAATACTAGGAAGATCTTTAGTGGAAACAATAAAGTAATCAAGTCAATAGGATGTACCATGGGGAGGGAAGTAATAGGAGTAGCTTTGTTCTCCTTTATTCTGCACATGCTAGATATCTACAAGAACGATCACATCAACCCAATTGAGCATGTGGATTTGTGTGCAATGGAGGGACAGTTGGGCCCATATTTATACTTTTTGACGCAAAACTGCACAAACGCATTTTGCGTCAAAAAGTTTAGCGCCAGCTTGCACCATTTCTCAGCGTCATTCATGTGTCATATTTATACAATGACGCACTGTGGTGCTAAGAAATGGTTAGATAAAAAAATTATGACTTTAACCCTTGCGCTCTGTCTTAAGTCAAAATGGCATTAATGCTGCAAATTGACTCTAACCCATTTTGCGACATGTAAACATGTCGCAAACGGATGTGCACCATTTAACACCGCATTTGCATCAACTTCAGATGCACAAGCAGGAAAGAGTACAATTGAAAGGGAAGTTGGAAGCAGCAGGCCAACAGAGACTCCAGGGTGACCCCATATACCCTGCACCAGCCAGGAGGATACACAGAAGTCCCAGGAGAAGGAAAAGAAAAAGAGGGTAAGTGTTGGTTCAGTGAGGAGGAGCCCAACATCCTTGTCAGAGAGGTGACGGAGCACCAACACCATCTCTTCATCACCTCCAAATTGCCAGTCGGTAAGAGAAAGGCTATATGGCAACAAATAGTGGACAAAATCAACAGTGTGGCAGTAGTGAAGCGAACTGTCACATAGTGCAAGAAGCGCTGGCATGATTGGAAGTGTAGAACTAAGGAGAAAATGGCCAGGAACAGAAAGGCAGCCCTGCAAACTGGAGGTGGAAGTCCAGCACCACAGGAGGACCTGGATGAGATGGAGGAGATGGTTGCAGCAGTCATCCCCAAACAGCTGGTCACAGGAATACAAGGACAGGACAGCGCAGACTTCAAACAACCACCACAAATGCAGGGTAAGTTGCATGGGGGAAATAACTGCCAATTTCACAAATGCCAGAAGGGGGAGGCACATAGGACACATTCAATGCATGCTAAAGGATTGCAGAAGGACACATTGCCCATGAATGAAAATGCACTATTCACACATAAGCAACACATAAACACACGCCTTGGTTGTGCCATGCACCACAACACATACACAACCTGGACATACGTCAGTCACCAGGGCTATACACCAACATGTACATATGCAGTACATTGGATGGAACACACGTCTAATTACTGTGCATGTGGCTGTGTCATCACAACACTTATTGCACATAGTCAAACCTACTCCATCTACACAACTTAGACATCAGAAACGATGAAGAAAGTCAATACTACTCTCTAAGGAGAAAATGGCCAGGAAGAGAAAGCCACCCCTGCAAACTGGAGGTGTAAGTCCAGCAGCACAGGAGGACCTGGATGGGATGAAGGAGATGGTTGCAGCGGTCATCCCGGAAGAGCTGGTCACAGGAATACAAGGACACGACAGCGCACACTTCCAACAACCACCACATATGCAGGGTAAGTTGCATGGGGGAAATAACTGCCAATTTTGCAAATGCCAGAAGGGGGAGGCACATAGTACACACTCAATGCATGCTAAAGGATTGCAGCAGGACACATTGCCCATGAATCAAGATGCACTATTCACACACAAGCAACACATACACACACGCCTTGGTTGTGCCATGAACCACAACACATACACAACCTGGACATACGTCAATCAGTACGGCTATACACCAACATGTACATATGCAGTACATTGGATGGAGGGCACGTCTAATTACTGTGCCTGTGGCTGTGTCATTACAACACCCACTGCATATAGTCAAACCTACTTTACCTTCACAACTTAGACATCAGAAACAATGAAGAAAGTCAATACCATTCCTGGGGTTATGTTATGGTGGTGCCTCTTGCAGAAACACTTTGCTACCACCATGTCCCATTGCTGAAACATATGTGATGCGTATTACAGCACACATTAAAATGGCACCTTAGCTAACATTACTTGTGCATGCACAGGAAGGAACACTACCACGCACATATACAAGACATCCCTACAAGGCAGCCACTTCCTCATCATGCTGCATCAATGCCTGTCTGGGTGCAGGGAAAACTAATCAGTGCAGCTGCTGGGGGAATTGTAGGGTGGTCCTGTATCATAGTAAACATGGCACTACCCTGCGTACCTAACCAGGTGCAGTGTTGAGCCACACATATTGATGCTGATCAGAACTGTGCCACTAGAGAAAAATGTGCACTACAGATTGCAATCCGTAGAACACAACACATAAAGGGTGAACCCACAACAACTATGACACAACCATGTGAGCCACATAGGAATGGGAAAAGAAACACACAAATACAACATATGGTGAATGTCTGTGAACCTCATGGTGAACATTATCACAGTTGCGGGTGGGGATAGTGGGAGGGCAAGTCCGGTGTTGATAAGACAGCCAGAGCGCCCTTCACTCCACGGTTGGCATTACGAGTTTCATGCTGGGAATGGCGGGAGGAAAGTGTGTCTCCTCAGCTCTGTGGAGAAGTTACCACAACATTGTTGCTGGATCAAATAGAGCCAACGCTGAACTTGTCACCGCTAATCAGGCAGTGGAAGAAACAATGGGCCTGGTCATGGGGGCCCCTGCACTGCCCATGCCTCATGCATGGGCAGTGCAGGGGCACCTGGGGCGCACCACACCACATTACCTCCAACCTGTGATTGGTGGTTGGACCGCCATGCAATGGCTGGTAGAAAAGCGGGATCATAATCTGGTGGGTAGTGCTGAGTGTAAAGCTGGGCTGATGTCATAAAACGGGTGGCACTGCCAGTCCGTTAGCTGGAGGCAACCTGCCAGTGCCAGGCCACCATTGTCCAAATATGCCAGTTCCCCCTGTGCTGTTGGTGTTGGTCATATTGCAATGGAAGTCTGGTGGTCATAGGACTGCCAGACTTGTAATTAGGGCCCATGTGTGCACTTGTCCAACTAGATGCAATATCTCCATCAAACTAGATAGAGGCCCTCATGAAAGTTGAAAATCAGTCAACTGGCTAGGTCCATAATTTAGTTGCATCAGGCACTGTCATGTACAAATTTATGTTCACAACAATAAATGATACCCATGCCAGCCATCCCTGGGTCCACATCTGTGCCGGTGGTAAATTAGCTGCCCTGCCATAATGCTTCATGCCTTGCACCATAGTACAAGTTTTGCTGCGTTGAGGGGGAGATTATAGTTGTGTAGGAAGAGCACCTTCCAGCACAACAAGAAACAGAAATGGTAATCTGCTAGGTCTATGCGTGCTGTGGAATGCAGCACACATACACATACTTAAACATGAGGAGCCATCAAAGTAAACTTCATCATTGCACCTTGGTAATGCAATCCCTGGGGTGGTGTAAGATATTGGTGCTGCCTCAGGTGTATGAAAACACGTAAAACTGGGACGGGTCAAAATGCAATGGGTGTTGGTGTGGCTTGACCACCGCAACAGCCATTGTAAGGCCATACCATGCAAATTGATGCATGGGAAGGGGCAATAATAACAAGGTGGTGTCAAGCAACTGTAAGAGAATACATCACACCTTGAAAATATGAGGCAGCCCATTGTAGCACCTGAGCTTTCCTTTATGTGACACTCAGGTGTGGCAAAGGGCTAATAAGTAGGACCCATAATGTACAAGGACAATGTTTGGGCTGTAAGTTGTCACTGAGCCTCCAATAGCAATTAAGTGATGTGCCATGTCAACTGCCACAACTTAGAAAGATTGATTTTATGCCGTCTCATTACAGAGGATGATGGCTCTCCTGCTCATCTGCCTGTCCTGGATTTCAACGATGACCTGGATGACCAGCTGACAACCGTCAGCTAACAGACTCTCCAGGATGTCCTGGGATGCCCCCAGACACTAGCTCCAGTTGCAAGGAGGACACCCAATGTTGCAGTCTCCCCAGATGACCCACTCAACACCCAAATTAAACTACCTGCCAGAGCAAAAACAGCTCAGTACTCCGAGGAACCAGAGACAAGCTTCCAGAGGACAGCGGTAGGAGTCCAGTGGGAGCTGACCAAGCAGGTGTGGGTGAGGAGGAGACCGTGGCAGGCAGCCTAGAGGGAGTGCGCACATGGCTTGTGACAGCTAATGAAAACACAGCTGCCATCCGAGGCACACACTCCCCACTGCATGGAGTCCAGCAGTGTCTGGCGGACTTAGCTGCTGCCATGAGGGAGAGTCCACAACAACTGCCCTTCCAAACTGGCAGCAGCATGTCAGACAACCGGCTAGAGTCCATTCAGTGTGAAGTGGCTTCTCTCAGGGAAGATATGGCTGCCTACCACTGGGATGTTGCAGCCATCTTGAAAAATCTGCAGTTCCTCCTTGCTGCAGTGATGCCACATGTCATACCACAAATGGCAGCTGCCAGGAGCTTGGACTCTACATCCTTAAGCCCTGAAGTGTATGTGGCCCCCTCTACCTCTCCACCACCACCACCACCACCACCACCAATGCCACAGGAGGCACCACACACATCAGAGGATGAAGATGTGGAACAAATTACTTTTACTCTGAAAAGTACCCGGTAGCACCCGTCTGTGCCACATAGCCAGTTTTCTCCTTAGTTCTGGGCTTAAGATCATGCCAGTGTTGTCGGTGTAGGATATGTGCACTCTTCACCCACCCGCTGTTGACTTGTATGCTATGGACTGTCATTGTCTCTCACTTATCAATTGGCAATTTTTGTTCTTCCATACTTATCGACAGTACTCCAAAGCATGTCTTATGACATGCCCCTCAACCCTGGACTTGTATTGTGTCACTAATATCTGGATTTCACTAATGGGGTCTCTGACCTGGATATTGTAAATATCTCACTTTCACACTTCCACTTGTACATAAACACCTTGTACACATTTAGCACGTCTACTGTGATCCATCTACTCAGCTAAATGATTGTAATGTGTAAATCCATGTCATTGGTCACAGAATATCAGTATATGAGTGCAGGACTGTGGGGGCACAAAGCTACATACAAGGATCCTAACATGACAAATGTGCGTGCATGCTAGTCTCATCTCCTACAAGCAATTCACTGAGTATGTTACAAATGAAGGACACATATATGATTACCTCATTATATATGACAGGTATGGCTGAAAAGCAAGTGTAGGGCAATATTATCAGCTGGGCATACCAGTAGAACTTATTGGAGTGGTGCAGAGGTAGCTAACCTTTTTAGTGATGGCCACTGGTCAGTGTTGCAGGATAGAGTTCCAATTGTGACTGTTGTCAGATGTGTCACAGTTCCCAACATTGTTACTACAGGACCCCAGTACTGACAGCTGATGTACCAGACATACCTGTCCGATACAAAGTATACATAGTCATCAGGAATGGTGGGTACACTGGATGGCAGATGCATGGACTAGTAGATGTGATTTTGCAGTCGAAGTGACTGTCAATATGGGTAGAATTTGGAAAATGAGGGTTTTCGAAAGGAGGACGGATTCCCTGGGCCATTTCCACAATTTGCCCGGTAAACTCATGGGGAGAACCCTGAGACTCACACTAATCACACAAAATGTATGCAATCATAACAAGATATTTATTATAAAAACAATCTACTTAAAAACAGCTAAAACCTACCCTATCCTAAACTAACCTTTATTAACTATGCTTATCATACAACTACATCTATTTAACCTGTGCTAAAGTTAACTTACACATGAAACACCACACTCTAAACATTGGTCCCCCACCCCTTCAGAAAGAAGATATAAGTAGGGCAACAATTACTACAACTACACACGTACTACCTTATCCTATGGCCTAAACAATTTTTTTTTTTGTATTTTTAATTGTTTATTTTTTTTAATTGTTTTTAAACACAGATACATACCGCAACATGACCCCCTACCCAACCACCCACCATATATATTACCTATGTTACCTAAACCTCGAGCCCTAGGGTAACTATAACTAGTGCCTTCACCATGCACAGCTAATTACTTTACATGGTAAATCTTTGATGGCATGTTCTATGCCATCTTTCATATTCTCACTGAAACATTTGCAATAAAATTATTGATCAGATAACTGCGCATGGCAAAGGTGCGAGTTATAGTTACCTTAGGGTGCAAGTTTTAGTTATTTGAAATAACTCTAACTATAACTGCTGAATTTCTATGTCGTTTTACAAGTAAATTCAGAACCTAACTATAACGTCCCTGTAACCTTTTTTTCAGTGAATATATATATATATATATATATATATACACATTAAAAAGAAGGTAATTTCGTTTGAGGTCCCTTCCTCCATTATTTTCTATGGGAGGGTATTCCAGTATCAGAGAACTTACTACTCTTCCTTCATCAGTAACTCTGTACTCATAACTGTGGCTTCATCCTTTGTTTCAGGGGGTGGAGACGTAAGTGTACACTTTTGAGTAACTTTACATTAGTCAATAGTTGTTGGAACTTGGGTCTTTAGTCAGCAAAAGTATTAACCCTGTCCAAGTAGGCACCACAGTCCTAGTCAGGGTAAGTCAGTTACACATAAATGAACCTCAACTCAACCTCTGGTAGCTTGGCACAGAGTAGGCATATTTAACTTAGGAGGCAGTGTGTAAAGTATTTCTGCAACACTTAAAATAGTAAAACAACTAAACACCACACAAAAATAATACACACTAAATGAGATCAATAGAGTTTAAGTTATTGAATGAAACAAGACCATAACAGCAAAAATCCAATACGTAGAAGTTGAGATATGAATTATTAAGGAATATCTTAAATATATTGCTTAAAAGCATAAAGCGCCACCCGGGGCTATCAGGTTGCGCTAGGCTGGTTGAAATCTGAAAAATCCGTCCAGCTGTGATGGAGCACAGGTTAGATATGGGCACCAACATTGTCTTGCTCGAAAAGTACCTTGCTTGGAGGGTTGAGTTGATGTAGAAGACCAGATGGGAGGAGCACTGGAGGCAATGCATTGGTGTGTATCCTTTTGGATGCAGGTGATGCATTGGTTCCGATCTGCACAGTTAGAAAAGCATCATTGTTGAGCTGCGCTGCCATCAATGCAATGTCCTCAAGCAGCATTGAGTCGGCAAACCAGTTTGCGATGAAGGCAATGCTTCATGATCACGCTGCACAACGCAGCAATGGCATGGCATCACCGTTGAGAGGAAATGGGTCTGCTCCGACTGACCCAACAATGACAAAGCATGGATTTTACAGTTGCATCACGTTATGCACACTTCCAAGGGCCTAGGAGTTAATTGATACCACTTGGCAGGACAAGAATTCCAAGAAGCAAAGTCCAGGTGCTGTTGCAGGATGAAGTAAAGTCTTTGATATTCCTGAGATTTCAGAACAGGAGGCAAGCCAGCAAGATCTTTGAGGCACTTTGGTTCTGGGGATGTAGAGATGCTGGCCTGATCCTTCTCACTCCCAGAGAAGAAAGAAGGTAGGTAACAGGGTAGGCACAGCAAATCAGGAGTCCAGCAGAGTGACAGTCCCTTCAGCAACACAGTAGTCCTTCTTCCTGGCAGACTGTCTACATTTCTGAAGTTGTGGAGTCTGACGCCCAATGCTTATACTCAGTTGTGCCTTTCAAGTGGAAGAGACTTCAAAGAGACACCTTTGAAGTGAACAATGCCCCTGCCCTTCCTGCCCTGGCTCCAGGCTCACTACGGGGGGGTATGCAGCACTTTGTATGGGGACAAGCACAGCCCATTGAGATGCAAGTGTCAGATTCTGCCCAGGATGACCAATCAAGATGTTAATGGCCCATTAGGATGTGGAAAGCCCACCAGGCACACCTTAGCTCCCTTTGTATGTGGCTGTCTAGAGGGAAAGCACTCAGTCGAGCTGTGCCATTTTCAGACTTGCAACTTAAAATCCAAGTTTATCATAAGCTATCATGTTTTAGGGAAATAGCACCTGCACTTTAGCCCTGGCCAGCAGTGGTAAAGCGCCAGGAGTCCTAAAGCCAGCAAACATAAGGTCCGGAAAACATGAGGTCAGAGGCAAAATGTTTAGGGGATACAACACTAAGGATGCCACATCTAACAATAGTGAATAGACACAAGTAGTAAAATGACTCAAAAGTGTATGAGTAAACTTTCATTTGTAGATTTACTTACACATAAGCTTATCTTTGTGAAAAGGCCCCTATGTCATTAACCCATGAGAGCATCAACAAGGGCATCAGCACAACCAAAAGGTAGTATCTAACCATCATGTCATACGCTTGTGACGGATCTTGGCAAAACCTTAACATTAGGTAAATCTCCTGCCCAAAATCAAATTCTATAGGGGTCAAAACAGTAGATGTCCATCATTTGTGCAAGAAGAAATTATGCATCATGATATCTGCCCCCCATGCAATAAAAGTATACTCAGTGGGAAGCACAGGAGCAGAGCCACATATAGCGGCACCATTAAAAGATTGGGACCAAAACACAGAGAAAGCTGCCATCCAAAAACTAGTTAACACCCAGTAACATTATGACACATTTTCAAACACTCATCATGCTATCATTGGGCAGAGAACTTTTCCGGTATTTGCTAAAGCTCTGGTATTCCAGAGCAAGGAAGAATTATGAACTCAGGCATTCCCATGCTTTAGTCGTCACTAATTAGTCCAGCTTCAGTGAGTTATTTGAACATGCAGAATTACCACAGGCCAGCCTAACACATGCTTAAAGTGAAACCGACAATAATACTCACAATAGACCTACCATATTTTGTTGATGGAGTCAGTGCTTTTAAAGAACTGACAGCAAATGCTAATCAATGGCCTCAGACACCTAGACACAATTTTCATACATCACCACAATGTCTGAAAATGTGGAGTTTGTGTTAACAGGTGGTAGCTAAAATATTGAGCTGGATTTTGTGGCTGCAAGCAATGTCTAGAACGTCACTGATAACCAAAGGTTTTAGAGCATGTTACTTACTGTGCCTTTGTTCTTCATCATGTTGTGACAATAGGTCCATCAATTACCAATCTGCTTCTGATTAGATTGCAGTTATGCTTTATTTTAATCAGCCATGCGGTGCTAGTAATTAATTGCAGCTATAGAAGGTACCAACAATTTGCCTCATAACCAATAAAAAACATCAGTTCATCCCACTAGAGATAAACATTTCATGAGCTAACCCACCTTTGTGAGTAGTGCAATCCTTTTAGTGGAAGTCAAGCTTCACAGACGGTGGCTGCGTACGGGCAGAAAACATGCCTGATTTGAAAGGGTGACGATCTGCTGAGCATCTGTTTTTCAAGAAGTCTTTTTCACCAGAACTAGTTGTCCATGAGAACTCTAAAAATGTAAGCTGCAAGGTGACCAGTAAATCTAACAGTTAAATGTCATTAAAGGCCACTTTGTGGTTCACGCCGAAATAGACAACAGATATTCCACAGAATGAGCAGCATGTTCCAATAGATTAAGGTAAGCATCCACTGGCAGTCAGTGAACAAAGACAAAAGAATCTTCAAACTATGTTGTAATCCTTCACTCACACGCAGACCAGTTCAGAATTAATAGGTAAGGTCTTCATGGGCGTAGCAGCTGAGTAGTGTAGAGCAGTAGTTCCCAATCTGTGGTCTGGGGACCCTTGGGGATCCGCGAAGCCTCCTCATGGAGACTGCAACTGCTTAGAAAATGAAATAATATTAACAGATTAGGTCCCCAGCTTTCAGTAATGATTCAGTAGGGGGCCCATAGATTCCAATAATCATTCAGTGAGGGTCCTCGGGTTCCAGTAATGATAAAATGGGGGTCCACAGATGTCAAAAGGTTGCGAACCACTAGTGTGGAGGGCAAACTTTTTTCCAAATGCCTCACAACAATTACAGGAGTAAAGGTTTACTTGTAATAAAGTATTTTAGCCATAGGGTCACAGGTGTAAATGGTCAAGCAAAATAATATTTTTTGACAAAGCTGACCACAACATTTGTCAACACTCCAACAAATGGTAGGGGGCCATTTCAAGAATGCTTTGGCAGCGCTGGCAAGGGTATGAGGAACCATTCAGCATAACAATTTTGGCAACACTGGCATCAATGCAGGGGGGAGTACAACAGTTGGCAAAACTGGCAAACTGGTCATGCAGAACAAAAAAATTGTTCCACTGTTGAAAGGGGTTGTGTGCAACATTGTTTGGTGACATGAAAAAGTATAACACATGAACAACTTGTGGTGACTCTGTCAAACAGCAAGATGACACACACTACAATTTTTAGTGACATTGGCACATGGGAAAGGGGGCATGCACTACAACAATCTTTGTTGAGACACACACATGAACAGATTTGAGGACAAGAACAAACAACGGTGACGCCTGTTGTGGTCTGCAAGCTTCACAATTTTCAAATAATCTCTGGAAGCATGTGCCTAAACAGGGACACAAATCATATTTTGCAGCCACTCTCAATTCTGGGCTAAGGGCCTCATTTACAAGGCCCTAGCAGCACATTGTGCCACCGCAGTGTCATTTCTTTTTTTATGCTCCGGTGGCTCAGTGTCCCAGCCTATGTTTACAAGGCTATGCAAAGCCGCCTTACGTGCATAACACTGCATGAAAGGGGTGTTCCATGGGTATTGCTTGGGGTGTTCCCATGCAATACCCATGGAACCCAAAAGAATCTCATGCATTCAAAGATTTGAAAGCTTGGGAATGTGTCAGATTCCTACACCACCGCTGGGATGTGACGCAAGGGGGATAAATATCTTTATTTCTCCCTATTTGTTCCTCTTTCTATGTGTGTTGCAGAATGTAGCACAAATAGAATGTAGAGACTCTTGTGATTGGTTTTGTGCTGGAAGGTGTCCCTTCCTGCACAAACACAATCATCCCCACTTGCTGCGCCACCCTGCACCAATGCCCTTGTTAAGGAGGCCCGTAGAGTGCTAGTGGGTTAATATATCTGGATGGTGATCAGGGCCAATATAATCTGGTATACTGCTAATAAGATAAGAAAGTCTAACTGAGGTGTGACTAGAGTCCAAGAATGCTCCTCATGGGTGGAGTGGTTCTTCATGCCTGAAAGTAAGCACAGTGGCCAGTTTACTGAATGCTAGCTAGAGATTTGACTAAATAAATGGGCCTTCTGAATATTAAAAAGTAGTTTTTCAATCTTGAGTGGGATGGAAGTGGGTTCCAAAGAGATGATACTTGTATGTGAAGGGACCTTGTGTCAGTTTTGTGGCTGTGAATTGGTTGGATCTGGTTCTGATTTATGGATTGTAGTCTTTGGGGTGGAAGGGATGGGATGAACAACTTAATTTAATTCTTCCCTTTACCAGGAGCCAGCGGATAAAATTCAGTGAGGGTGTCATATGACAGAAATGATTCAAGCTGAGAGATAGAAGAAGACTGAAAAATCTGGAAATTGATTTTTAGCATGCTACAGAGTCAGTCCCACTTGTGTGAGTAGATATTGAGGGACTATTTGTGTAAATGAACATGAAGCCAACTTGCGTACTAAGGGGCATATGTACAAGCCCCTTGCAAATACGTGTGCTGCCCTAGCATCACTTTTTTATGTTAAGGAGCCCCCACCATGCGCCATATTTACAAAGTGGCACAATGCATGCATTACACCACTTTGTAACCCCTTGGACCACATTATACCTGCAACAGGTATAATGTGGGCAATTGCACGTATGGAGGTCCATACAAATGGTGCAGTGAAATTTAGAAGATTTCACTGCACCATTTTTTCCATAATTTTTAATGCCTGCTCACGGCAGGCGTTAAAGGGACATTCCCATAATAACCTATGGGACTCCATGTGCTTTGCTGGCCTAGAGCCATAGTTTATAGCGCTTATCCAGCAAAGCGCCAAAATAGCATAATAAATTATGACGCTATTGTACTAACATGCTCCATGGTGTGCTGTATAGTAAACACAGCGCTACCATGGTGACGTTAGGAGAACGCAGGGCAATGCAAAAAAAGTGGCACATCAGAGCTCGTCTCCACAGTCTTTTGGCAAGTCTATGTACAATATTTAGGGGCTTATTTAGACGCCCCTTGCGCCTCTGGTGCGTCACTTTTTATATGGGATAAAGTGATGTTCTGGCAGTGCAAGGGGCTTGCAAATAAGGCCCTAAATATTGTACATTGACCTGCCAAAAGACTGTGGAGATGAGGAGTAGGTGGCTCCAGGATGAACCCTGAACAGTATTTCATTAGATTGATGTTAAGTATGGATTGACTTATTTAATATGATTGATGATTTTTTTATTTTTTTTACAAATTGGCAAAACAATTGTAAAGGAGATTGTTATATACTCAGTTATGCTCTGAGTGAACTGGATAACAATCTTCATAGTGAAACAGGCTAACATAGCAAAATATGATGCATGAGACGGATTCATAGTGAACCTTTTGGAACATACGCATATTTAAAAATGTTCTTGATTCAAATAATTAATTGATGAAACTATTACAATGCACGGGGCTTAAGAGTAAAATAGAAGCATCCAGGGTGACATAACCAACATGTTTTCATAGAGCTTCCCTAGTCACCAAGATGTCAACTTTATCAGTCTGTACTCAAGAAGCTGGTCCTATGCAACCATTGTATGAAGATGTTGCACCTGTCCCTTTCTGCAGTGTAACCTCAGGTTTTTGCATTCTTTTCGTGAACCAATTTTGTTGGCTTTTAGAGCTCTGTGCACTTTTCCTCCTACTAATAGTTGTAAAGTGAATGCACTCGCTCTTTTGAACATGATAAAGTTGGGCTCCGCCTGATTATTACTTTTAGTTTACTTGAAAGTCTCTAGCATATTGCACTGCCGGTACACAGGCTTGGAAGTTAATGCTAAAGTTGCATTTTAAAAATATTTCTCAGGCAAGCCTGTAGCGCAGTTTTAAACTGCTGTTTTAGCCTGTCATCATGCCCTTTAGGCATGTCTAAACATTTCCACTCTTTCTTTTGAATTGTAATTTAAAACCATCTTTAATCTTAAGGTCAGATTTTAAATTATTATTTTAGAAATGCCACTTTTAGAAAGTTGGCATTTTCCTGCCTAAAACTTCTGTGAGCTTCCAGCTGCCAGGGGTGGTGGTGCCTCTCCCACTACAAAATGTGTATTGGAACCAGACAGTGACCAAAAGGGCCTGGGTGTAGAGAGGGGTGTGGATCTTCCTGACAGAATTGTCTTGGAAAGGGAAGGACTTTCCCCAGCACACACACAAAGATACCTGGCACTAGTGTTTTGTGTCACTAGCCAGGCTGGAGCTCAACCCAGGAAAGAGGGGAACACTGACCAGGAGCAGTTTTAGGGTTAGACAAAGGGTATCTCCCACCCACAGACTGAACTGGACATAATCATGGCATCCTCAGAAAATGAAGGGTAATAAGATCCTGGACTTGGGCTGCAACTGTGGAAACACCATGGGCTTCTGGACAGACAATTCCCCTGATACCTTGATGGAATGAGGACTTTCAAGCTGACCCCCCCCCCCCCAGGACTAGATGTGTATCTCCAAGACTTGTCATAGTTGCCCCTGTACAACCCCAGAGGTCCACTTGGGATGAGACTTGGACTCCACTTCCCTCTAGATGCCCTGCTTGATGGCCAGGAGATGTGGAGTCTGTGGAGAGCACAGGAGATGGTAACGCTGGTGCAGTTAGCCATTGAAACCAACTCCCCGCAGAGTGCACCCCTTTGGAGGCCAGATGACAATGCTCCTGGTGGCAAGATCATTGAAATTAGCCCCTTGGGGCAGAGTTTCGCAGCTTTCAATTTGAAGCTTTGTGACATTTGAATATTTTGCGGGTGACAGAACACATATGACTCAAACTCTACCCCTAGAATGGACAAGGGCCCGGGGGTCTGTGCAAGATTAATTAATTGTATTTAACAGGAATGTGACATGCATGTGCCCCCCCCCCCCCAGACTCATGCTTGGCCTGGGAACCATATCTCCGGGACTCAGAAGAAAGACCTAAGAAGTCCAGACACATAGCCACTCCTACTGAGTGGGAGGGGAAACAGTCTGCTCTAGCTGGGGAGCCAGGGATCCAGCAGGGCAGCCCAGATTGGATTCCCTAAGCTGCCCTCAATCACCCACCTGATCCTGGATGTCTAGTGGTCTTCGGCACACTGGAAGAGAAAGAAGGAAGGAAAACGAGAAAAAAATCAAAGATTTGTGTCTGCAGACCACAGCTGGAGACCCACTGTTATAATATTCACTGCTTCATGGGATATAATGCCCCATAATGCCCTGCAAGGTGCACCACCAACAGATGCTGAGAGTGTCGTGGGGGCTGTAGGGAGAGCAACAGCCCACTCCAGCAATGCTTTCCAAAAATTTACCCAATGTCTCCCAGGTCAGAGGATACCAGTCCTGTAAAGGCCTTTGATCTTATTCTCAAGCATTTCTAAGGCTGAAATGTGTGTTCTACAGCTTAGGATTGCAGAGATCTCTAGTAGTTGTGCTTGGTTGAAAATGTAATGTCAGTGTCTTTGATAAACAGTGTAATGCTTCATTGACAATAATGATTGCATTTGAGCATGATTATTGATGCCAGTGAAATAATGGTGATTTATAACGTAGTTATTGGTATTTAAAGTGGTGACCCCTTGACAAAGGCAATAAACTTGTCCTATATATTGAAGTGTTGACCAGTAGGCTGGCTTTATTTAAAATGACACTCCCTTATATTGTGAAGTTCTATCTGAAATAGTTTGGGGTTTACTGTGAATTTGGGAGACATGAGACCCATTTGGGGTCAAATGAAATTTCAGAATGTCACCAAAGGTATTTCCATTTGCCTGATGTGTATATTTGTAAATTGATGCATAGTATTTACTAGCATGTGTGCAATAAATGTACTTTTTATTTTCCAAAGAAAAAGCACTGACTGGACAATTATTTTTTGATTGTTATTATTGTGGGTCAGTGAATTGCGATTATTAACCCACACCACTCCCCCTGAGCAGGATTTTGACTTCTCTGCTTGCTAACATGAGAGAGTCTAGCGCTACAATGAGGTGCTTGGTTCCAGTAACAAGAAATTGTGGCCCGCTTATTTGTGTAGGCCTCAAATCGTGCACTCTTCAATTCATTTCAAATTGTATTCGATCATTAAAAACAAATGATCATAAATGATACAAGACAAACATAATTAAAAAGTCTTGAATTAAATACACAATGGATAAGAAACCATAACATTGCAATTCATCTTAAAAATGTAAAAGTTGTTACATGATCAAACAGATATATAAAAAAGTGTGCAAATCAGCATGTGATGTGCAAAGTGTAAAATAAATATATAAAAAAAATAAGAATGCACCATTAAGTATCAACATGGAAAATAGTCACCAGAACTGCAAAGAGCAAGATAAATAAGCATACTCCATTAAAACTCAGCATACAAAATGGCCAACAGACGAGGTTTTACATTTGTGGATAGTTGACTTTAAGAAACAGCCCACATAAAAACAAATTCTAGGGCTCATAAATTGGTAGGGAAAAAACACGGCAGGCCTATATTGGGTAATACCATACAATTTAAGAATAGATTTTAAAATCGTTTTAGTTAGGTGCTCATATTACTTGCAAAAAAAAAAAAAATGCTCCAGGGTTTCAATGGCGTTCTTGCCGTGTGGACACACAAGGATAGAGGTTTTATCAAACTGGCCTAAAGGGAAGCAAAGCATCGACCAAATTCTCCCTAACCGGAATTTAGCCAAGTAGCCAAGAGGGATCTTTCTCAAAGACTGGGGACCCATGGTTCAGTGAGGGGTGTCATGTGGACCAGGACATAATCCAGCAGGGAAGTTTTCTTTAGTTCCTCTTGCTCTTTTGTTGTGAACATATGTTTAAGGAAAAGTGTCGCACCTTTAAGAATGTCCTCTCTGGTCAGGTTTTGTGGGGAGGAAAATAATTCTTTCCAGCAGATGATGGTTGCAACAGATTTCACATAGATTATCCAGGAAATTGAGATATCTTCTTGGTTAAAGCCAGTGTGACTATTGGACCAGACTGAAATCTAAAGGGTAAGGGTGCACTTGGCGAAATCTGATATATGGGTCAATACTAGCTCATGCAGGAAAAAAATAGGGTACAAGCAGGTAAGACCTAATAAGTGTCTACATAGCATATTGCCCTCCACCTGAACCTTAGAGACCTCCCAGTAGCCCAAAATCTCAGAACTGTACGGTAAGACCGGTAGCATTTTCTAGAGTAAACTTCAATGGCCGGTTTGATCAGTTTATTGCCAACACATTGAGCAAAGTTAAATCGGGCCCTAGTGGAGTGGTTGAAGCTTAGGCAATAGTTAGCTATACATAGAATTCAGGAAGTTTTAGAATCAAACAAAATACTAAGGTTGGGGAAATTGGTGACCTTGTCTATATGTTTTCCCTTAAGGCAAAAGAAGCTGTTTTTACAGTTCTCTTTGCACATACCATGTATTTAGTTTTAGAAATGTTCAGATCTAGAACCGAACTGTCAATAAAGTTGTGAAAGCTGTTAATTATGCTGGCAAGCCATTCAGGGTGTCTGACATCAAGACAGCATCATCCGCATAGAGTAGAGCTGGGACTAGGGTACAAATAATCTTAATGAGATCTTTTCCCTCAGATTGAAAGATAGTGTCAGGCCGTTTTTATATAAAAGGAATAAAATAGGGGCAAGGACACACCCTTGTCGAACACATGCTATAGTTCAAAGGTTACTCGTACATTCTGTCCCTACCCCATTACGCACAGAGGCATTAATCCTACAGGATAGGGCCCTTAAATATGTAACCAGATCATCTTCAAGGTCCTGCTCCTAAAATGCCCACCATAGTTTACTTCAGTTGACCCGTCGAAGGCCCATCTAAGGTTCATGAATGACAGAACCAGTGCCCCCTCCTTTGCTACTGTGCACTTTTTTATAATGAGATAGAGGTTGAGACATTGTTCTACAGTGCCCAAACCCTCTCTAAAACCATACTGTACTGGAAAAATCCTGTTCAGGATGATCGCCTCAATGATTTTGAAAATGTAATCTAGGAGGGATCTGGGACGATAACAGCAGGGATCCTGCTGGCAGCCCTTTTTGTATACTGGGACTCTAACAGCTGAGTGCCACAAGTCCAGGAGGCTACTTTTTACAGCTCTGTTAACCACATTAGTGATGACTTGGATCCAACAGTCCAGGTTTTCTTTGTAGAGGTCCGAAAGGACCCCATCTGAACCAGGGGCCTTCCTAGAGGGGCCTGCGCAGATGGCTTCATATACCTCCAGCTGATCAAAATTAATGTTCAAGGGATAAGCGATAGGTTCCTCAGTTTGCACAGTGTTCATATTAGTGGTTAGAGTGTAGATGACTTTAAAATGCTCAACCCAGTGTTCAGCACTAATGTTAGTCCCCAACCCCACTGTAAAGATGTTGGAAATTCCTGGGCCGTTTACACTTTTCCAGAAGTCCCGGGTATCCCTGG
The DNA here is from genome assembly GCF_031143425.1 of Pleurodeles waltl. Taxonomy (NCBI): domain Eukaryota; kingdom Metazoa; phylum Chordata; class Amphibia; order Caudata; family Salamandridae; genus Pleurodeles; species Pleurodeles waltl. Next base: position 858,560,921 of record NC_090450.1, on the reverse strand, counting down.
TATTGAGAGTTGGGACTAGACTGTCCCACAATTCTTCTTTATCCTGTCTCTTTCTAGCAAGGATGGCCTTCTTGTAGGGTTAGCCGCAGGCCTTCAAGTAGGTAATGTCCCTGGAGGCAGCTTTACTAGCAGAGTGCAACTGCCTGTTAACTTTCCTGCAGTCATCATTAATCCAGGAGGGGCCTGGATTTACTCTTTTGGGTTAATGGCAGGATGGAAAGTTTTTAATGTTACTATTCAACAATCCAAAAGCAAGTATAATGGAGCCTGAAGGGCAGTCCAATACCAGGAGAGACTCCATGAAGAGTGGAACGTTAGATTTTATCACCAGTTTACCGAAGTTGGGGGAATCAATGCCACTCCTCCTTATTCTCATCCCCTGATCATGTGCCTCAGTGTCTGTGACTCCATAGCTTAGGGTAATATCCAGGGGCAATGGAAGATTGAGGAAGCTCAGTTGGGTTGTGGTCACTGTGGATGCTGGGGGTCATGCTGATAGAGTGTATAAAACAACTCATCGAGCGGGGGGTAAATGTGCCATCTATGATGGTACCCTGGCCTCTACCTGTAAAGGTTGGGGCATGTGTATCCTCAGTTCCATTGCATTCACCATTCCGAGGTCTAAAACATAATTGTGGAGCCTAGCACCCCTAATATCTGCAGCCCCAAGAACAGAGCCGGGTTTGAATGCTTAGAATGGCTGGATCACTGTGTTACTGGTCAAAAATTGGCATTAAAATTGCCCCCAAAGATGATGTTGAAGTTGTTAGCTAGGTAAAAAAAAACTAGTACGCAGATATTGTGAGTCCTTTAGGCTGCTAGTGTCTTTGCATGAGATATATTGCAATTTTCTATTCTATTTTAAACTAAGGAGAACAGCATTGTAGAAGTTAACTAACAGGAACATACTGGACCCCGGTATGTGTAAAGGCATGGGGGAAACCCTAAAGCCACACGTAGAACAAATGAACATCATTACCCCCCTCCCCACCAGCTCTACCTCTATTTCTTTTGATAGCAGGGACACAAAAGCTCAGACACACTCCCCATGTTAAATGGTGTGTACACCAGTTTTTTTGCAACAAGATAAAATCTTGTTTTTAACATAATCAGTATTTTTCAATTTAACCAATAGTCCCAATACATTCCAGCACACTAGACTTTGTTGATAACTGGCCTGATTGCCATCATATTCTTTTTTTGGGGGCTGCAGTATAACATAATGGAGAAAACGTTCGGGTTCCTTTGGTAGACTACATCAATTCAAGAGGGGTATCATTAAGGGAGACTATAGGGACAACATCCAAGTAAGATTAATTGGGTCCCCCCTCCTCGCTGGCCTTCTGAGATTGTCCACTGTTAATTGTCTGGCTCAGGCAACTGAGAGATGAAGGGAGTCAACCCTGCTAATTGGGACCCAAAAGTATTGCAAACTGATTTTTGCTAGGAACACAACAGCCCCCAGGATAGTAGGGACTCAGTGGGACTTTGTGATGTTACTGGTTACTTGGTGGTCCTGAAATCTGGAAAGGCTAGCAGGCCAGTGGCACACCGTATTTTGGAAATTTTGGAAATTGTTGGTGGACTCCAGGTTGAGGTCTGACAGAGTAGGAACATCTGCCATACCCACTACATAAGGACAGCAGACGGGGGAGTCGATTGCTGGTAATGAAAATGCTGGGTGGGGCTCATGTGCAGCAGGGAAAGAAAGAAAGGAAGGCTGGAGATACCTTTGAACGCAGCCAGAGCTGCAGGGAGTGTAGCAGTGTAGCAATCCGACCTGGCTCGATGGGGAGCCATAGGCTCAGATGGCTCAGGTGGTACATGCTGACTAGGCCTAAAGGAAGATGGAGGTGGGGGGTGGAGGTCAGATATTACAGTGGTTGTGGAAAATGGTGGCTCAGTATGTGGAGCCTCAAGCTGGCATAGTAAAAAATGTTCCCACTTCAGCCTCCCGCTTGTCCAGTTTCATCCTTATGGGGCAGACAGATTCTAGTTTGGCCTGGAGGGGGAGGTGCAGGGGGAAAATGCCTCCAAGGCCATGGTGATGATAAACCCCTTGAAGGCCTCTGCCCAAGAGTCATTAGTTGTGGGGGATGTTCCATCAAGACCAAGGGATAAAAACAAAAAAACACAAAAAAACTAAATTCAAAAGGTCCTAAAGGGGGAATTATAACCCTAGACGTCCACGGCAGTAGTTAAAAATAAACCTCCATCAGATAGGTTACTTTTAGAACAAATATATTTATAACAGAAATTGTGTTATTCAGATCAAATATTCAATTTGTATTAAAAAAGTCTGCAAATAACAGGTGCTCTGAAAGGTTTAACAGTGCAGTGGAAGTGATTGGGTGAAATAAAAGTTTCCAAGTGCTCTATAAGGTGCAAATATATACATCGACTGGTAGTGACAAATAGAAAGAACAAATAACACTTAAGAATATGAGTGTTGAAATCTTTAGTCCAGTTGTTCATAAAAACATTTCAGTGTACAAAACTGTTGATGTTTCGACCCACATATCAACTTAAATAAGGGTCATCAATAGGGCATAATTATTTATAGGAGACACCTTAAAACGAAATAAGAACCATCTATCAGTCACTCTATACAGCATCAAATTAACTTGTTTGCATAAACGTGTCTATAGGTCATAAAGTATTGCTTAAAAATACTTACCATCCAAAGTAAGTTGCCAACACTGTCAGTGAATCCTTGTGGCAGGTGCATGTCCCTTATTGCAATGGCTTAATAAAATATCCAATGCACTGTGCAGTAAATACTTGCACTCATTTGAACAGCTAAAGGGAAGACTAAGGCCCTCATTACGAGTTTGGAGATCTGAGTCCTGCCGCAGTGGAGTTGGTGGTCGCACCGAAGCGGGCCCCGTGGAATAGACCACCATAATATGACCATGATGGTATTATGACCGGAACACAGCCAAGTAACCCCAGTCCCGCCATTGCGGTTGGGCTACGGCGACCATCGGTGGGCATCTCCAGGTTGGTGGGGAGCATGTTTCCGCCCACCATAGTGCTAGATCGCACAGCGCCAGGATTTCCGTCACGGTTGTGCCACCAGGTAAAGCCTGGCAAAAGCAAACTAAAAGGGGACACTCATCTTCAAGAACACAGGCGCGTCTACAGCCGCCATTGAACCCAAACTGGAAGTCTTCCAAATGTTCCTGCTGGCCATACAACTCCAGAACCAAGGACAAAGACACCAACCGTAAGTACAATCACCTAGCACACACTGGAGGGAAGGCCATTAGTACACACACAACACACACACACACAACGCACACACCCAGCACAGCTAACCACACCCACACACATACTCAAACAAATACCCATAGCAATATACACACACTCACACACAAACCACACACAACAAATCACATGTGTGCTACACAGACATGTGGAAGGAAAGCCAGGACAAGTATGTTACCCTCGACACCAAGAGGTCCCTGGTGCAGAAATATTATATCGAAATTTGCAGTGAATAAATAACTATATACAATATAGGCCTACTGGCCAATCCAACTGTATTGTGTGCCCCAGGCACACAGGGCAAGGTCTGTGGCCCCAACTTGACTCCTGACTGCAAAGTGGCCTCAACATGGCAGAGGCATCAATGGGGCATGCAGGCACCTAAGGGGTTGAGGAGTTAAGGGGGGGGTTGGCTTTTAGGGCATTCCTTAGGTGGGGGTCCTTTGGCTTGGGTTGGGGGGTTTAGGTTTGGACTTTGATTTTGGGGGAGGGGGCTTGGGTCTGGGTTTAGGAGGGGTAACCTTCGCCTTTGTGGCGGTTGAAGTCTTAGGTGGGGGAGGTGCATGGTGGGTACCAAGGGGGCCATGAGAGGACTGGGAGGTGGAAGGCAGGGGTTTGGGGAGGGGAACAGTGCTCTTTGGGGGAACAGGGACTCGCACAGTGGGAGGGAACAGGGACAATTCTTGGAGGAAACGTTTCTTGGGGGAACAAGGTTGGTCATGGGATAAACATTTGGGAGTGGAAGGAGAGGTAGTGGTTGTGAGGTGTGTACGGAGAGGTGTCTTGAGTGCCGGGCGAGCGTGGATGTCCTGTGTGATGGTTGGGTGGGTGAGTGTGGGGGTTTAGGTGTAGTAGGAGGAAGGGAAAAAGATGCAGGGAGATAGCAGGGTGGATGTGTGAATGTATGTTGTGGTGGTGTCTGCAGGTAGGGTGGATGTGCTGCGTGTGGGGGTGTTGACAGATGTGCTGAGTGCGCATGTGGTGTATGGGGTTCATGTATGGGGGTCTGCTATTGTGGTGACGGTGGAAATGAGTGCTCTTGTGGCAGGATCTGGGAGTGATGATGTAGAGATTGCAGGTATGAGTGGTGTGGTGTCTGTGGGGGTGGGGGGGTTCGTGTAGGGAATGGATGTTGCTGTGACTACATGTGTCTGTTGTGTGTGTGCATGGCAGTGATGTCTTTTGTGGTGCTTGTGTTTGTCCTTGCAATCTGTGTCTGTTGATGTGGATGCATGTTGGTATGAAAGTATGCCTTGGATGGGTGAGGGGAGAGGGCTGTGCGATTGGGAACAGGTAGTTGGAGGGGGGACGGAAGAAGAAGGGACACTGGCTGCCATCAATTAGGAGACTGGAGCCTGAAAGGATCTCTGCAGGGCAGCCAGGGCACAGTGAATGCCTTCCAGATAGGCATTGTACTGCTGCATATGTGATACCAGTCCCTGGATGGCATTCACAATGGTTGACTGCTCAAAGAGATGGAACTCAGGAGGTCAATAGCCTCCTCATTGAGGGCATCAGGGCTGGCAGGGGCAGAGGTGCCTGTGGCGAAGGAGATGCCCATCCTCCTGGGTGAGCAGGCATGGGCAACTGGGTGCAGAGCTACAGGGAGGGGGTGCTAGTAAGTGGGTGGAAGACAAGGATGGTGTTGGGATGGTCCCAGATGGGTCCGCCACTGCCAGGGAGCGTCCATCGGAGGAGGAATCCAACGATGTTCTTACCGATGCTGTCTCCCCTGTGGCACACCCCTTGCCCTCTGTCCCATTGGTCCTCTCGGCTCTGCAGGTGTCAGCCTCCTCGGTCCCATAGGCTGCAGTTCCCCCACTCACTGGTGCGCCTTCTCCTTCACCTGATGATGCTGATGCACATAAAGACAGAGGAGGAGAGGGAGAGAGGGTGGCAGAGAAAGACAGGGTGCAATGGGTCAATACCAATACAGCGGGTCAATACCAACACAACATTCACACAGAGTAAGAACATAATTATCTGCTGCTATGCCTTGGCAAGCCATGCCCTCACCTATGCATGCTACAACAGTAGGGCACCATGGGGGCAACTACAGCAATGCTGATGTAAACTGCTAATGTGGGAACAATAGCACTCATGTACTTGATGAGGATCATACTAGCCAGACTTTCCCGTGCTTGGCATATTGTCACAGTCGTTAAGGGAGACATTGCCTGTACTCCTTACTCAATAGAATCCTGCATGGGTAGGTAGCATGGCCACATATCCATTGACAAACAGCACAGTGACATCTGGGTTCACTGTGCCTATCTACACATACAGTACATGGCAGCTGTTGGAGGACTCACCAACTACCTCTGTCACTGTGGTAGGCTGATACTTCAGGTGTACTGATGCTGACAGTAAGGGCTGGGCTCTTAAACTTTGTTGAGGGTGACCACACAAATCCCAAATTGGAAATAAATGCCCTCATAAGTCACTGTCTGCATGGTATGGGCACACACCTTTGACACCAATACTGCCACGGTGGCTGACACCCATGGTTGAAGTGCATCAACCAATGACCTACGCTACATCTTCCCACTAATAGACTACCCAAAGCCATACAAGCATTAAATTATTGAGGTGTGAGTGTGTACTTACCCCCTTGTGGCTGCTGGGCTGCCCTCAAGCGCCCATCCACCTCAGGCTACCTCCAAATGCAGGTCATCGGGGGCTCAGGGTCCGATGGGCACCTCTCCTTCATTGGGAGGATTTCCCCAGCTGGGCCTCTGAGGTCATACGTGCCCAGCGTCTTAGGCCCTCCCACCACTTTCTACAGTGGGTGCTATGCTGGCTCTGGACCCCCAGGGTCCACCCTTGCTTGGCGATGGCATACCAAATCCTCTTTTTTTGATGGGCGCTGACCTGCATGAGTGGCACAGACATAAGGACAAAGTCATGTAGAGTGTCATCACAGGGACAGCACTGGACATCACACATCAGGCATACCTCATAACCACACTCACATGTCATCACGCCACTGATGCTCATACTCCTCATCCATCTCCATGCATCCACTCTGTCTGCCTCATCCTAGCACCTTTCATCTTCACACACATTACTATCAGACAGGACAGTGACATAAGACTCACCTGCTGCTCTGGTGCCCCATACAACTGTCCATACATGGGTAGAATCCCATCCACAAGCTTCTCCAGCTCCTCCTGGGTGAAGGCTGTGGCCCTATCCCCTGCATGACATGGCATGTTGGCTTCTAGAGTCTGGACACAGCAGCACAACCAGTGAAGGTCTTGCTTGAACGAGTGTCAGGAGTCAAGTGAGCTATGCCACTGTAAATTGGAACATCACCCTCTGCATACATGAACGTCACTGCCGGCGGTGATCACCATTGGCCCCAGTCTCCTATAGACAACAATGTTATGCAATGCAGACTTGGACGGCAGTTGAGACTGCCTACCGCCGTGACGAATAACGGTGGTGGGATGAGGTCAGTTATATTTGTCTTGTCCATGCTGGACAGGTGGCTGTCATTTTACATGTAAAAGTGAATAGTAGTTGAGTTTTATGTGCGTCATGGATGACATATAGTGACTACTGTATAGATTGACTATGTCCACCCAATGAATACATCAACTTTTGACTTCTCCTCTCTCCTATTCCCAGATATGGTGCAATGTTGTTAATGAGACATGCCCCTGTATATCAGACCCTAGTCAACCCTGCTACCCTGGATTAGAGACACGTCATACAGACGTATAGTCTGAACCATCAGACAATCATGGAGCTGTGTACCCAGTTGGAGCCAGATCTGTTTTCTGCCATACGTCATCCCTATGCCATCCCTCCCACAGAACAGGTGTTGTCAGTTCTCCACTTCCTTGCCTCAGGGTCGTTTCAGAGTGCAGTGAGCTTGGCAGCATGGATGTCACAGCCGATGTTCAGTAATATGTTGAAGGATGTACTGTGTGCTTTGCTCAGATATCTGCCCAACTACATCAGGTTCCCACAATGTGCGGATTTGGCCACTGTTAAAGCTGACTTCTACGATTTGGCACATGTCCCTCATGTGATAGGGGCCATAGATGGCACCCACGCAGGATAAATGAACACGTTTACAGGAACCGGAAAAACTTTTATTCCATTGATGTCCAGGTGGTGTGTCCTGCTGAACAATATGTCTCACAGGTTACGCCCAAGTTCCCTGGTTCTGTGCGTGCCATTCGTTCTGTGGAACAGCAACATCCCACACATGATGGCACAACTACAGAGGGACCAGGCCTGGCTTATCGGTATGTATCCAATAGTATTTGTGCCCCTGTAAATCTCACCTCTTTTCACAATCTGCCCTGTTTCTTCATCGGTATTGAGATGGGTCCAACCTTTGTGCACACAGGTGACTCTGGCTACCCTAACCTTCCCTGGCTGCTGACATCTGTGAGATATCAACCTCACATGGTGAAAACCATTACAATGAGGCCCATGGCAGGACGAGGTGCGGCATCAAGAGGATCTTTGGGCTCCTGAAGGCCAGATTCCGGTGTCTACACATCTCCAGAGGTACCCTACTTTACAAACAACTTAAAGCCTACCGGATCGTTGTTACCTGCTTCATGCTATACAATCTGGCCCTGAGACGTCAGAACCCATTGGTGGATGTTGAGGAGGTGGCAGCTGGACCAGTGGCTGATGAAGGGGACATAGTGAGTGAGGAGGAGAAAGATGATGAGGTTGCAGCTGACTCTAGAGCAGAGTTAATTCAAAAATACTTCCCTTGAGAAACAGGTATGTGTCAACTGTTTTGCATGTGACCTGTGCTCCATTCTGCCTTGTGACATAGCCCATCCTGGTGTCTGTCATTATTGGAGGTGTTGAGTACAGCTCTCCCTCTGGGTGGGGCGGGGGGACATTTTGCCCATCAGAGGAGGTGTTAATGTCCAGATGTCAGTGCTATTCTCACTCTGCTGATGTGTTGCATCACTCATGCAATTTATTGTCCATGTTCTCTGTTCCCTGTACTGCTATGTCAATTGTTGTGCCAAACATAGTGGTGTCATCAGTATTGCTACTTATCCTCACAGTCCACAATGTGAGAATGTGTAACCTAACTTTCACTCACTGTGGAACATGCCTTTAGTTGAGTTTTGTCAGCTGTGAGGGAAAGACCATTGGGTATGGATGTCTAGGAAATGTGGATTTGACATAGGCATATGGTTCACAATTTCACCTGCCCAATCACATGAGGGATTTCAACATTGTACTACATGTGTGTTGAGCGGCCAAAATTGACTCCTATTGTGATAGCTGTCCCTGTCTTGGTCTAATTGCAGGGCATTCATGTGGTGCAGCTCTGGTTCATGCCTTGCCTGTTGCCTCCCTTGACCCATGTATCCTGAATATGTCTGCTCTTCTATCATCCTTGCTGCATATTGCTCCTCCTTCTGTCTATCTCATGGACCTTTGCAGGACAATGGGTTGACTGTTATGACATGTTTAACAACAGAAAATCATACTTATTACTATTAAGACATGCAGGCAGTAGCTATGCACAAAGGTGTTTAATGTGAATCACAAGTGCAATGGGTGATGAGCGGGGTCATGGTGGGTGCAATCATCAGAGTAGTTGTCCCAGCTGTAGGTAATCCAGTTCCAGTATCCAAGGGTCCATGGGAAAAAGGGCACATGCCAATAGGGTGTGTCAGTGGCAGTCAATGAAGAATGTTCAGGAGAGCGTCGCTTCCTGGCAGTGGTCTTGGTCTTGGCATCAGGTCTTGAAGGATGTCTGGATGGATGTCCTTGCTTGTGTGGGGCTTCCTCAGCTACAAGAGGAGGGGTGCTGGTGGTCTGCAGATCCTCTGGCAGGGCCTCCATTCCACTAGCTGTCCCAGAAGTGGCGGTCTCTGTTGGAATGTGGCTAGTGGAAGGGGGCTGCTGGTGGGTGGAGGACGTATGCAGTATGGTGGTGATGTCCTTGAGCACACCTGCAATGGAAGCCATGGTGGCATTGAGGTTCTGCTACTGTTACCTGGACTTCTGATGGTATTCCCCCTGCAGCCTCTGGTTCTCCTGCACCGCTGTGAGGATCTGGCCCATAGTGTTCTGTGAATGGTGGTATGCTCCCAGGACTTGGGAGATGGCCTCCTGGCCAGTCGTTTGGTGGGGCCCACCCCTTGGGCCACAGGTGTACTTCTACTGCCCTCGGATCCCTGTGCCTGTACCCCTGGACTCTGATGTGTGCAGGGAGGGGCTGGTGGTGGTGGACTGACCAGTCGTCCCAGATGGGCCAGGCAAGTCGTCAATATCCAGACATCTACTGGGGCCTTCTGGGCCTTCATTGTTTCCATTTCCCATTGAGGGTTGAGGATAGTGGATGTCATTGCTGTCATAGCCATGTGTTGGAACGCAGTGGAAGCATCCAGTTGGTGTGGCATGTGCTATGGTTTTCCATGCAGGTGTTCCACTGTGGAGTGAACTGTGATCTTTTGATGTACAGAGAGTGATGCATTGTGGGAGTTGTGGTCATTGGCATTGTGATTGGTATCCGTTCTTTAGGGAGGGACTATGTGGGGATAGTGGCAGTGGGGTGGTGTGGCATGCAGGGGAGGAGTGTGGGGTGTTTGGAGATGTGCAGAAGTGTGAGATAGGGTGGATTAGGGAGTGATAGGTGGTGGGGACGCATGCTGCATAGGAGTTGTTGGTTCCTTGGAGAGTGTTGTCCACTTATTCCAGTCGAGTCCTCCAATAATTCCTGACAGGCCCTCAGGATTCATGGTGTCCAAGACCTTCTCTTTCCATGACGTGAACTCTGGGGGGAGGAGATGGGGGCTCACCGCCAGTCTTGTGGGTGGCAATCTGGTGACGTGATCCCATGGAACACACCTTCCCCAGTAGGTCGTTCAACCTTTTCCTGATGTCCTCCCTTGCGTGTGAATGGGTGCCCACTGAGTTGACCCTGTCAACGATACTCCACCACAACTCAATTTTCCTGGCTATTGAGGCTTGCTGGACCTGAGCTCCATAGAGTTGTAGCTCTATCCTGACTATTTCATCTACCATGACCCTCAACTCATCATCTGTGAAACATGGGTGCTTCTGATGGGACATGGTGGTTGTGTTGTGGGTGAGAGTGTGTGTTGTGTGTGTAGGGTGCAGTGTAGGGTGCTTGGTGGGGTGGGGGTGATTGGTTGTGTGTGCTGGTGGTTTTGTTGTTTGTGTGCAGTGCGATGTGTGCATTGTGTTGCTGGTGCAGTTATGTGGTGTGTGATGCACGGGAAGTGTATTGGTGCCTATGGCATTGCCATGCAGTGCCCTCCGTTGTTGTGCTTCTCAATGTCTCTGTCAGTAGTTGTTTTTACAAAGGATTGTGGGGGTGTGTGAGGGTGTGTTATATAGTGCAGTGAGCAGGTGTGTATGGTGTGTGTATGTGATTCATGTGTGGGGTGTTCAGAATGTCCAATGTGGTGTCAGGTTATGGTGGAGGTGCTTTTTAGTCCTCTGCGATTCTAGCACCAATGGTTTTCCGCTGTGCAATGACCACTGTGCTGATTTCAGGGTTGTAATATGGAGGGTGGGATGTTGTCGGAGTGGCAGTGCTTGTGCTATAACTAGACAGTCTTTCACATGTCGATGATTGGCTCCTCTTCTCCCATTCCCATCACCAGTTTCGTCACATACCTTTTTAGTTGCAATCATAGCTTCAGTCAGTAAAGTCTTTGTTAAAGCCTGGGAACATTTATTTCTCACACATTACGGTAACATGTATACATATGTAGTATTCTACATTTCAGCAGCGACAGTTCTCACAAGAAAGTTTTTAAGGCATCAACTTGTTTAACAGTGCAAAGTTACAAATCTATTTGGTCAGCTCTGCGTGAACGATGGACAAGTGTTAATTCTCTGCTTTCACAAACAAACATTGTGGGCATTTATTCTCAAGCTTAACATAAGGCTCTGTCGAATAGGCCCAAAATCTCATAATTTTTGAATGCCTTAATATTTTTAAGCAAATACATAGCATTAATACATTAGTATGAATCACTAATATAGTTCATTGTACATGTGCACATTATTTTGTACTATTAATGTCCTACTTGATTAATGTCGTACACGTCATGGTGGCCACTCAAGTAGGCAAATTTTCCAAGACACACAGTTTTCTCTATGTTAGCCTAATTCATGCAAATTCTTAACTATTTATTAGTGCAAATTTATTAGTAATGAATTCAGCCTTCACACCCTCCAGACCAAAATATATAGTGGAGCAACCAATATCAGTAAATACTGCCAGTAATGCATGTAATAACTCAAGAAAGAACAATGTGGCCCTGCTTTGACTTATAAAATCGTAATAGAATGATGCACTGACACAGAATGAGCTCATGTCTAAAATAAACAATCTGATGGCTCAGCCTGAGATATGTCATTAACAATAAATGCTGCCAGTAATGTCTTTAATTTCTTGAGAAGGACAAAGAGGCCCTGCTTTTTTCCAATAAAATCGTAATAGTCTAATGCGCTGACACAGAGAGAGCTCGTATCAAAATAAACAACCCGACGGCTCAAACTGTGTGCCGTGCACTAAAACTTCAAAGCCGCGAGAATGCAGCATCATTGGATATACTGGACTGGCTGAAAAGAAAAACCAAGAGGGCTTACCTCCTTACGCAAACTAGCAGGAATATTCTTCCCCGTGAGGGTGGGCACATCTCATTGTCACAGCACTTAGGGCCTCCTGCATAGAGCCAAAAAGCACGCGTTCAAGTCACTGTATTTAAATAACTTCTCACTCATAGTGAGATGAGCAAAGAAGAAGACCTATGAATAGCCTAAGTTACTATGGGCACCCGATGATCGACTCAAGCCTATCTACATTTAGAAAGGAGTAACAAGTTAAACTTGGAGGACTGTGTTTTATTACTTGGAAGGAAATAGCTATAGAAAGCACTGACAAATCCTCCTGTCAGGGATATGTGATATGCAAAGGAAGTGATCCAAAAATGTCAGGAGTGGCTTCAAAAATATGCCCCCCCCCCCGCTCTGTGTAGTTTCTCATAAGATGTAATGCAACTTTCTGTTATAGTTTAAACTAAGGATAAACTTAGAAAAAGACATACAAATTACAAATCCACCAATAAACTGCATATGTTAATGAAGTTAAGGGAGTGAGCAAATTAAAAACAAAACACTGAATGACCGACTTTCTCAAATGATTCTGAAGTGCGATTTGCAAGAGCAAAGAACATACTTTTCATCCCATGTAATCTTAGAATAAAGAAATCACAACATTTGGACAAAAAACATAGTAGGGAGACAATATTAATAGACAGAGGAAGGTCACTTCTTTTCCGGACTAGGCTCAATCAGATGCAATTTGTGAGCCAGCAGACTCCCCATATTACTCTTGTGTCCGAGGATTGGAGTGTTCAGATAAATGCTGCCTGTCTCCAATCTTCAACCCTGTTGAGGTTCTCGGTTATTGGCTCCAATTTGTCCCTCCAGATCCGTTCCTATCTCGACCATATATTTTATTTATCGCTGCCACAATGGTCCCAGAGAGATCTGTTTCACCACCTACCATTATATATCAGTTCAAGTATGGTTTAGTCTCTGAAAGTGTTCAGAAGAGGTGCTCCAGTTGTCCCACATTTGATTCGGCTTTTCTGTTGTAGATTTCTGCATTTCAGCTTTTATGTAGTTTGACCCACATAAATGTGATCACATGGGCACCAAATCACATAAATAACATCCTGAGAGTTACAATTAGAAAACCCGGTCAATTAGATCCTAATGTTTTTGTGGATGAACACATATTCATATTTCTGGTGTATTTGAAGGCAACAGAATGACCACATTTGTAATGACTTACTACTGCCGTGAGTTCCCAAAAGGTGTTGAGAGCATTTTGAGGGGGCTGCAGTAAGGCAGCCCGCACTTGGGCTTCCTTGCGATTTCTACCTCGTTTGAGGGAGAATAGTGGCTCTTCTTTATTGGTCAAGTGTTCTTTCACAAGCCACCAATGACATTTTAGGATCATCTTGACCTCATTACAAGATGGATTGAAGGTGGTCATAGACACTATATAGTCCTGGCTATCTTCCCTAGGCTGTGGTTCCAACAAGTGTTCTCTATGACTGTACCAGGCCCTTTTTCTCACCTGTCTTCATATTCATAGAGGGTATCCTCTGTCTATGAATTTTTTAATGAGGATCTCTGATTCTCTGAAAAAAACTTTTTTTTTTGGTGCAGTTCCTACGTGTATGCAGGAATTGACCAAAGGGCAAATTGTCCCTTAAACTTCCAGGGCGGCTGCTGGTATAGTTTAATTAGGAATTCCTCTTTGTGGGTTTTCAGTGGAGTGATACAAAACCCTTTTCCTGGTCTATGGTGACATTGAGATCCAAAAACAGAATACATTCTGAACTTTGAGCTAGTGTGAACTGGATGTCTCTAGATCTAGTGTTCAACCAAGCATGAAATTAATCAAGATCCTGTACTGAACCCTTCCAAATTAAGAAGACATCTATATACCATAGCCATCTGAGTATGTTATCATTGAAAGGGTTGTCTGGTGTAAACATCCTGTGTTCTTCATTGTTAGCCATTTAGGGATTCTCCAGATCCAATGCAAAGTTTGCACTCATAACTACTCCCTTTGTTTGAAAGTAAAAAAAGTTGTCAAATGGGAAATAGTTTTTTCATCATGGCAGTCTCCATTAACTGAACTGTTAGACCTGACAGCCTTAGGATGGTCATCTCCAAACATTTTGCCTGCCTCCCTCCACTTGCTGGTTTTAGGACTCTGCGCACTTTACCATTGCTATTCAGTGCTAAAGTGCATATGCTCTCTCCCTTAAACATGGTAACATTGGTTCATTCCCAATTGTCATATTTGATTTACTTGTAAGTCCCTAATAAAGTGCACTGCATGTGGCCAGGGCCTGTAAATCAAATGCTACTAGTGGGCCTGCAGCACTGAATATGCCACCTACCTAAGTAGCCCCTTAATCATGTGTCAGGCCCATTGCAAGGTCTTTGTGTGCAGTTTCCCTGCCACGTCCACTTGGCTTTTAAAATGACTTGCTCCCCTTTTTCTACATATAAGTCATCCCTAAGATAGGCCAGAGGTAACCCATAGGGCAGGGTGCTATGTGGGGAAAAAGCAGAACATATCCCTGTGTGTTTTATATGTCCTGGTAGTGGAAAACTCCTAAATTTGTTTTTCACTACTGTGAGGCTTTCTCCTTTCATAGACTAGCATTAGGGCTACCATCAAATACCGTTTAAGTTGTAGATACTAAGGGGCATATTTATACTCCGTTTGCGCCGAATTAGCGTCGGTTTTTTCGACGCAAATTCGGCGCAAAACTAACGCCATATTTATACTTTGGCGTTAGACGCGTCTAGCGCCAAAGTATGAGGAAAGAGCGTCATTTTTTTGCGTGAACGCCTTCCTTGCGTTAATGAGATGCAAGGTAGGCGTTCCCGTCTAAAAAAATGACTGCGCCGCAAATGCGTCGTATTTATACTCCCGGGCAAAAATGACGCCCGGGAGTGGGCGGGGCAAAAAACCCCGCATTTGCACCGGATTTTAGCGCCTGGGTCAGGGCAGGCGTTAAGGGACCTGTGGGCTCAAAATGAGCCCACAGCTGCCCTCCCATGCCCCCAGGGATCCCCCCTGCCACCCTTGCCCACCCCAGGAGGACACCCAAGGATGGAGGGACCCACCCCAGGGACATTCAGGTAAGTTCAGGTAAGTATAATTTCTTTTTAAAAAAAAAAAAAATTTGGGCATAGGGGGGCCTGATTTGTGCCCCCCTACATGCCTCAATGCCCAATGACCATGCCCAGGGGACATGGCCATTGGGCAAGGGGGCATGACTCCTGTCTTTAGTAAGACAGGAGTCATGTAAATGGCGTCTGGGCGTCGTTAAAAATGGCGCAAATCGGGTGGAGGCGATTTTTTGCGTCAACCTGACTTGCACCATTTTTAAGACGCCCTAGCGCCATTTTTCCCAACGCCGGCGCTGCCTGGTGTACGTGGTTTTTTTCCACGCACACCAGGCAGCGCCGGTCTGCTTGCGCCGGCTAACGCCATTCAATAAATACGGCGCCCGCATGGCGCTTCAGAATGGCGTTAGCCGGCGCAAAACTTTTTGACGCTAAACTGCGTTAGCGCAGTTTAGCGTCAAAAAGTATAAATACGGGCCTAAATCAGAAAAGGGCAAGCAGGTCATGTTTAGTATGGCCGGAATGAAAATCCTGCTTATTGGTGAGGTTGGATTTTATATTATTATTTTTGAAATGCCACTTTTAGAAAGTGAGCATTTCTCTGCACTTAATATCCATCTGTGCCTTACAGCCTGCCTCCAATCAATGTCTGGGGTGGGCTGGTTGACAGCTTCCTTGCGTATTTCACCCAGACAACCACAAACACAGGACACTTAGGGCCAGATGTACAAAACTTTTTGCACGTCGCAAACAGCAAATTTTGCTGTTTGCGACGTGCAAAAAGCACATTGTGATGCCCAATCCCCGATTTGCGATTCGGTAACCTGGTTACCAATTCGCAAAATGGGACTGCGAGTCACGATTAGGGAGGGGTGTCCCCCTTCTTAACTGCGAGTCGCAGCGTGATGTTGTATTTCATTGGACCGCGAAAGCGGTTGCAAAACAATCGCAGTTAGCACCCATTTCAAATGGGTGCTAACCCATTCACAAAAGGGAAGGGGTCCCCTTCCCCTTTGTGAATGGCATTAAGAACATTTTTCCAGAGCAGGCAGTGGTTCTATTTAAAAGCAGTCACAGACATGGTGGTCTGCTGTCTCCAGCAGGCCACCATCCCTGTGTGTGCCGCGATTCTCAAGGGGGTCGCAAATTGCGACCCACCTCATGAATATTCATGAGGTGGGCCTTTGTGACCCCCCTGTGAATTGCAGATGGTGTCAGGGACACCATCCAACATTCTGAATTGCGACCCGCAAATTGCGAGTCGGTCTGACTCGCAATTTGTGGGTCGCAATTCAGAATTTCACTACATCTGGCCCTTTGTCACACTCAGTCACACCTGCACTCATCTGCACACTGAATGGGTCTTCCTGAGCTGGAAAGGTGGAAGGGCCATGCGCTTACATTTCAAGGGCTAGGGGCCTTCCCTCACACAATGGACTGACAAACCCCCTACTGGTGCCCTGGCAGACAGACCTTGTGCACTTCAAAAGCACTCTTTTAAGTCTCCCCCACTTCACAGGCATTTTGGGGTATATAAACTGGGTCTCTAACCCCACCAAATCAGACAGTTCTGGACCAGATCCTGCAACCTGTCAAGAGGAACTGTCTGGCTCCCCAAAGGATTCACCTGGACTGCTTTGCTGTGAAGGACTGCTGTCTTGCTGTTGCCCTGCTGCCTTGCTGGCCTCCGACTTTGCTGAGAAGTGCTCTCAAAGGGATTGGATTGAGCTTGCCTCCTGTTTTCTGATGTCTCAGGGCCAAAAAGATTTCATCTCTTCAAGGAAACTCCTTGTACAGTGAAAACCTGAACTGGCAGTAGATGGTCCCTTTTATAGACTAGGTCCCGGTGCCGGCCCTCCCTCTGGGAGTACCCAAGCACTGGGGTTGGAAATGGGGCATGCGGGGTCTCCACCTACAGTAACTTCAACTCTGAACCCTGAAAGGGACAGGGGTCCCCTTTCTCCTCACACTACACTGAGACCTGTCTGGGTCACTGTGTACTTTCCCCTCACCATTATGGTGGGAACCTGAACCACCCTCCTTTGGATCACTTTCCAATGCCTCTCCAGACACCCTGGTACATACTCAGAGGTCTGCCTCCTTTGCAAGCTCCCTGGGGTCAGTGAGCTTAAAACCACCAGGTGTTGGCATAGATCTGGAAAACAGTTACTAAAAATGTGCTGTCTGACAATGAAATTGTGCAGTCCCTCAAAGGTGTTTACCTTGCTACCCTTCACCCACCCATCTAGTGCCTTGGAAAAATAAAAACAGTTTCTGACTGCCTCTGAACCTTAACATCTTCTCTTCTGGAGTGAATCCATTATTCCTGACAAGGGTCTCTTTCATGGTGGAATACCTCCTCCTTTACACCTTCTCTAAGGCAATTAGGGCATCCCTACCATCACCAGGAATATGCCTCCAAAGGTTAGATCCCCAATACTCCTCGGAGATTCTCTGTACCTCTAGAGCTACCCCAGATGTCTCAAACCACCTACCTATGTAATCCCATACCTTAATGTCAGGGACCAGGTCCTTGGGTATATAGACTCTTACCTCTTCATTGGACACTGCTGATTTGTTCCACCATTTCTACTGAGCGATGACAGCTGTTTGGCCTTCAAATCCAGCTCCTTGAGTCTGGGTTCATGGGCTTTCCTCTTCTCCTCTATGGCAAGCCTCTTTTCCTTCAAGGCTTTTTCAGCCTCAGCCTTCCTCTCTTCTACCAGGGCTTTGTCAGCCTTATATTTTCTTCTTTCCTTTACAGCCAGTTCAGCCAGATGCAGCCTCAAGTCCCTTTCAGCCTGTCTGTCTTTTAACTCCTCATGAGACAGGGTGTGTGAGGAGACACTGCTTCCTGCAGGGGATCCAGCAGGGGATGCCCTGTCTGTGAGATCTCCTCTCACCTCTGCAACTTCTTCCAAGTCGTCTTCCTTCTCCTTCTCATTCCTCTCACGGTCACTGCCCTCCTGGTCTTCTGAATCATCCAGTGGGTTCCAGGGCTTTTAGTTCTTTAAAATTCCAAAAGGGTCCTCCTCCTCCTCAGTGCCTGTTGGTGCTCCTAGCCTCTGTGCTTCCTCATAACTATACAGGGCTAGTTGAAGTTCCTGCTTGGGGGATCCTGTTTCCTCAACCAGCCCCCTCTCCTTGCAGACACCCTTCAGCTCCTCCAGATTGTCAGATAGTAGGTGTTGGACATCCATGATGATCCTCGCAAGGAATCACTGCTGCAACAACAAGAGTTCCAAGTTGATGAAGATGAAGCAGGAGTCAAATTTAGAATACTGACCAATTGAGAGGAAAAAGGAGAATTTAAACATCAATTCTGATGCCAAAATATTTATGTGGGTTTCTGTGTCACACAAATCACTGTATGCTACTGTACAAACACAAGTCCTGATCCACACCGCTGAACACCAGTGTGAGAAATTGGGTTGTTGGTTGACTGGGGTTTGAGTGCTGGTCAAGCAACAGCCACAATCCCTTACAGGGTGAACCAGAAAAAGTCACTAACTCAACCTGTGCCTAACCCTAAGTAGATTGGCACAAACAGCAGCCAGGGTAAACTTAGAGGCAATGAGTTAAGTATTATTGCAGAACACAAAGAGCAACACAGTGAAAACACAACACATTACAAATATAGAGAAAATGTTGATAAATTATTTGACACCAAGACCATGAAAATTCAATTAGTAGAACCTGAGTTCTGAATTGGTAAAGTTTAAGGTTCGAAACAGCAAGTCTTCAGTTTTGGAAAATGATCACGTAGGCACCTTAGCACCACAACCAAGGATCCAGGAGTTGATGGAGACCTCTTGGGGGTTCAAGACTCACTCAGCCGCCTGGGTCCAGGTTCAGGTTTAGGATGGTGGTAGCCCATTATGTCTCTGTGGCTCAGAACAGGAGACCAGCTAAACTAGCCCTTGGCATCATTTCTGAAGTTCTGGGTGCCGGTGGTGATGCAAGGCTCTACAACAGGGCTGGTTTTTGAATGTTCCAAGCAGGCTATAGGCAGTGAAGCTGTCCTTCCAGATACAGCAGAAGTGTGGCTGAATGCCTAGCAGATCACAGCATCAGGCAGTCCTCTTAAAGTCCTTCTGTAAGTCCTGTACTGAACTGAGGCTGAGGTCTGAGAGCCCTATTGTTATACCCTGGTGCCCTCCTCCTAGATGTTGGAAGAAGGTTCCAGAAGGGTTCTTTGAAGTTCTAGGAATTTCCCCTGTCCTGGCTCCTAGCTGGCAGCACTGACAATACAGGATTGTTAAGCCTATTGTGTGGAGGCAGAGCCCAGACTATTCAGCTGCCTCCACATAAAGTCAGTTAGTGGCCCATTCAGGCTCTGCTAATCCCACTAATGAGTGACTATTTTTGGTGAATTCACAAAGTCTCAACTCAGTTACACCCAGTCATGTGACCTAAGGCAGGCTGTATGCACAGAGGGGCACGGGCAGGAAAATAACTACTTTCTAAAAGTAGCATTTTCAAACCTGTAATGATAAATCCAACTTTACTATTAAAGCAAATTAGATGTTAATTAAAAATGCCAATCAGGTTCATGCCAATCAACCACTGTTTTAGAGAGAGAGCACAAGCACCCTTGCACTGGTTAGCAGTGGTAAAGTGCACAGAGTCCTGAGGCCAGGAAACAAAAATCCAGCAAAAAGTAGGAGGAGGAAGGCAAAACATTTGGGGGTGACCCTGTAGAGAGGGCCATTTCCAACACACATCAGTAGTTCATGTCATTGCCCGCTTGTAAATTAATCTATAGGTTTTCCCTGTTGATAACAACATTGCGCATCTCTTTTTAGCAACTGCACTTAGACAGTATTCTATTTCTCCATAGCCTTGTGACATTGCTTTATAGAGGATTAAACATTTGGTCTTCCCTTTAGCTGTTCAAATGTGTGCAAGTGTTTAATGCACAGAGCATTGGATGTTTTATTACGCCATTAAAAAAAGTGACATGCACCTGTCACATGGATTCAGCGATGGGGCTGGCAACGTATCTTGATTGGTAAGTCTTTTTAAGCATTACATTATGACATATAGAATCATTTATGTAAACAGATTAATTTGGTGTTGTATAAAGTCACTGATAGATAGTTCTTAGGTGTCTCCTATAAATAGTATTCTCCTGATAATTACCTTTATTTAAGTTCAACTGTCAGTAGAAATGTCAACAGTTTTGTATAGTAGATTGTTTCTTTGAAGAATTTTTACTAAAGATTTCAACACTTACATCCTTGAGCATTGTTTGCTCTTTCTATATGTCCCTACCAGTCAATATATATATTTGCACCTTGTATAGCACTTGCGCACTATTAGGTCACGCAATCAATTGCACTGCTCTGTTACACCTTTAGGAACTCCTTTTGTTTGCATACTATTTTAATACAAATTGAATGTCTGACTTGGTTAAGACAATTTCTGTTACAAATAAATTTGTTCTACAAGTAACTATTGTAATGTAGGTTTATTTGTAAGTATTGCTGTGGAAGTCTAGGGTTATACTGCCCCCTTTAGCACTTTTTTTTGTTTTTTATCTTACCCAGATCCCAGGGTTACTGGGTAGCTGATTTAACCTTGCAAACACCCAGAAATATGTGTCTTTCAGCCAGATCAATCTCTTTTCAGATAAGGCCTACTGATCTGGCCAAAAAGGAGTCAATGGTTGTTTGGCTGGTGGCCCCTGAGGGTTCAGGACTCAGGACCTTATTTTTACCCATGTTGGCGACTCCGGGAATCACCCAGACAAGGGGACGATACAGTAGTAAAGTACAGGAGAACAATAAAAAGTAATCAGGGCAATGTTAGAAAAATAAGTCAATGCCACTTACTTCCTAGAGGAAACAAGCCATCAGATCAAGTCATTGCCTCAACACAATCTAGTGGTGGGCCTTAGGACCCAGCCTCGTTCACCCGTGGCTGTTCAGACAGGCCTGCTCTTTCCCCTCCCCAAGTAATAGCGCAATTTTGTACACAGAGATATTCACAGATGCAAGAAGAGGATAGTACTGACTTTTCTGTCTATGACCCCACAGTTGTACCACTGGCATTAGTGCTGGCTTTCTAGGTGGGCTCACTACCTCATTGAGCCTTCACTATAGAATATATGGTAATGGGCACTGTCATAAAGATATTGTTTAGACTTAGAGGGGAAACAAGAAATCTTGTTTTTCTCAGATATACTGGTTTAGCACTACTCAGTGTCATCTCGTAGACAATACATTTTACAATTGTTGTTACTAATTCTGAAGTTTGTTGCCTCGGGTACCTAGAAATAGGATAACACATGCAAGGATGATGAAGAAGTGCACTCCACTGTGAAGATCTGGCCATGCTATAAATTATGGAGGCACTCCTCTTTTACTCAGCTTCAGACATCTGTAGATTCAGTTTAACCAGGCGACTCCTTAAATGAGTGTGTGGAACAGATGTCATAGTATGGTCTTGAGCATATAGGAAGGATAGATACTGGTGTTCACAAAAACAGCACCCAGTCCAGGAATTGATTGCTTCCTAATCTATGGATCTATGGCAGACAGAACCTGAAGAGGAGGCAAATAGGGAAGAATGTGCATGGATTACCATTACAGTACAAGGACAATGAAGAACACCGAGGTCAGCAAACAAGGGGGGTCATTCCGACCCTGGCGGCCGGCGGTATGTTGGCGGTAACACCGCCAACAGGCTGGCGGTGTTCTGCCAGCAATTCTGACCGTGGCCGAAAAGCCACGGTCATACCGCCGGCCCCTCCACTTTCCCGCCAGGCTTCTGCCTGGCGGGCATAATCCCCAGGGCAGCGGTGCAAGCACCGCTGCCCTGGGGATTATGAGTCCCCGACCGCCAGCCTGTCCGTGGCGGTAAACACCACCATTGAAAGGCTGGCGGTAAGGCGACTGGGGGTGCCCCTGGGGGCCCCTGCACTGCCCATGCACTTGGCATGGGCAGTGCAGGGGCCCCCAGGCATAGCCCCATCGCGCATTTCACTGCCCGAATTTCGGGCAGTGAAATGCGCGACGGGTGCTACTGCACCCGCTGCACATCAACATTACCGCCGGCTCTATTACGAGCCGGCGGCAATGTTGATGTGCCATTTCCGCTGGGCCAGCGGAAATGTCGGAATAGGGAGGCATGAATACCGCCAGCAATGGCGGTATTCTGTCTCCCCCGGCCTCGGTGGTCTGGAGAAAAGACCGCCGAGGTCGGAATGACCACCAAGGTGTAGGAAATTGGGTTACTGGTTGAGAAGAGGGATGAAACCCTACTCAATCAGCAACCACAGCTCTTGTCAGAGTGAAACACAAGCAAACACAAAATTAACCTGTGCTTAACCCTCTGGTAGCTTGACATACAAGCAGTCAGGCCTAACTAAAGGTAATGTTTAAAGTATGTATACAGCATACAAGCAGTAATAAAGTAAAAACACAACACAAGGAAAGTCTCTCACCAATTTTAAAAATAGATAAAAAAAGTATAATTGATTTGACACAAAAATGACAAAAATTCAATCAAGTAGAACCGGAGGTTTACAATTTTAAAGATTTTGGTAAAAATAGTGCTTAAAAGCACAAACCGCCAACTGTGGTTATCTGGTTGTACCACACTGGAACAAAGTCAGAAGTTCAGGACAACTAGGATGAAGCATGCCCTGCATAGAGGGACCAAGTTAGGCCCACTGAACAAAGTACCTTAAATTTTGGTTTGGAGCGATGCAAGGTTCCATATCTAGGGTGCATCACACAGTGGTGGTTCTGAAGAGCTGCAGGGAAGTGATGCAAGCTCTCTCATTGAGGACTCATTGGGCAGTGGTGGTTCCAAAGTGCTGCAGAGCTGCAAAGTGAGGTCCTGCATCAAGGATGCATTGCACAGCAGCAGTTCCAAGGAGCTGTGCAAGGCGCAGTAGCAATTTTGCTGCAAGATATTATGTCAAGCTGCATTGATTCTGCTGGGACCACATTAGGCCGTTAAGGTCCTCACTCAAGCAGGAGGGCAGCAGAGTAGCAGTCTTTCTTGCAGCAGAGCAGCAGAGCAGTCCTTCCGAGTCTACCACATGTTTAGATGTATACTAAAGAGTTTGCTCTGAGGGTCCACTACTTATATATGTTGTCCACTTTGAAGCAGTGGGTGGTAGCGCAGTAGAAGTTCTGCTGCAAGGTAATATGTTGCACTGCATTGGTTCTGCTAGGACTACACTTGGGCTGGCAGAGCCCGTTCAGGTCCATTCCAAGGGTCCACCACTGGGGTGGCACTATTTGGGGGATAGGACTCAAAGCAGGCAGAGTCCAGGTGTAAGGCTCAAGGTAGTCCCTGAGGCCCTGATCAGGAGGCCAGCCAAGTATCCCTTGGAGTCACTCTAATGGTCCCGAGTTCAAGATGCATGTCCAGTCCTCACTCAAGCAGCAAGGCAGCAGAGTAGCAGTCTTTCTTACATCAGAGCAGCACTGCAGTCTTTCTGAGTCTACCACAGGTCTAGATGTATGCTGGGTCTGAGGGTCCTTTACTTATACATTTTGTCCACTTTGAAGCAGGAGAAGCTTCTGGAGTCTTCCCATTTTAGGGGTGTCTGGAATTTCCTTCCTCCCTGCCCTGACCCTAGCTTGTCTGGGGGCACAAAATACTAGTGTGAAATCCTTTGTGAGTGTGCTGAGGCAGAGACTTTGTGATGTGCAAGTGTCGCCAGTGATAACGCTGCCCCCTGTCAAGTCAGAGTTGACCTACCCTGCCAACACATATTCTCCTTTTGCCTCAATGTCTTAGAGCAAAACACAAAGGCCAATTGCCAGCTATACCTAGTCATATGACCAAGGATACAGGCTGCATCCTGTATGCAAGGAGATTCCCTATGATGAAGTATGGTGAGTGGGGGAATTCGTCCTTAGAATCTTCCCCTTTAGCTAAGTCAGTGTTCCTCTCTGTTTCTGACTTGCTTAAATACCCAGGTGTTTATTTGTGTATGTTTATGATTAGATTGGGAGTCAATGGCTGGAGATCTATAAATCCCCCTTAGCCCCCTTTTTGTGAGTGATGGGACAAGAAATGTATACGTTTCTAAAAGTGGCAGTTTCAGACTTGTGACTGAAAATCCACATTTACCATTAAAGAGGGTTTTAAATGACAGCTCTTAAGAGACCAAGCTCAATATTTCTACCTGTTCTCAATTTAAAGTTACCACTTAAACATAATAAGGTAACCCATGTTATCCTATGGGAGAGGCAGGCTTTGTACTAGTCAAAAACTAATTTAAGAATTTTCACTACCAGGACATGTAAAAGTCAAAATACATCTCCACATGTTTTAATACGCTGTCCACTGCCTATGGGCTGTGTAGAGCCTACTCTGTGGGTTCCATATGTATTAAAAAAGAAAGGTTTAGGCTTGGCAAATGCTTTATTTTGCAAGGCGGAAGTGGCACTTTAAACTGCACAAATAGGTTGCAATGGTAGGCCTGAGATGTTTAAAGGGATACTTAAGTGAGTAGCACAATGGATGATGCAGGCCTACTAGTAACATGTAATTTACAGGTCCTGAGCACATGCAGTACCACTTTACTAGGGTCTTAGAAGTAGATTAAATGTGCCAGTTGGGTATAAGTCAATGTTACCATGGTTCAAGAAGAGAGCACAAGCACTTTAGCATTAGTTAGCAGCGGTGTTTCATTTTATGGATGCATTTTGCTTTTATGTAATGTATTTTTAATTTATGGAAGGGGAGACTGAAACAAAAACCCACAACCAAACCTACTGCCAGAACTTTGTGGTATATTCCTGCTTGAGAAAAATCTCCAAGGGCTTGGACTGAGCTTGACCCCTGTTCTGAAGTCTAAGGGCCATCAAAGACCTCCCCTGACAGGACCTGGACTCTCTGCTGAGACCCCTGCCCTGCCAAGTGGTGCCCTATCGAGTCCCTGGGCCGTTGAGAAGTGAAGCTGACAAACAAGAACTGAAAATTCACGCACAGAACGCCGTGTGGGGAAATTTTTGACGCACCTTCCGCAAAGTGGCTAATAAACAACACGCCGCCAGCTTTGTGGCTGACATCAACGCTCCACCTGCATCACGGCTGGGAGATCGATGCATCGCAGCTGGAGAAAAGATGCACAACACCCGCTTACGCAAGCTGATAATGGTGCAAACCCCATGCAGGGAGGTTTTTTGATACTGTGCGAGTGGATTTTCCACGCATCGTCCCTGGGTGTGAAAGTCAACCCGACTGCGTGGATCCGAGGTGCCCCGTCCCTAAATTGACGCATAGCTCTCTTGGGAGGAAGAAAAATAGCGCATAGGCGACCCGATTGGAGAAGGAAACAACATCCGACGTCACTTACAAGTAAGGAAACGGCGCATCGCTGACTTTTTTCGACACATGCTGACCTGTGCGGCTTTATTTTTTACGCTAACCCAGTACTTTGTGTAACAACAGCATTCTCACTGTTTTCTAAGCATTAAGACTCTTATTCTTTTGAAAATTCATATCTTGACTTGTATATGTTAGTTTTTTGTTGTTTTGGTCTTCTTTTGTTTATATAAATATTATCTATTTTTCTAAACCTTTTCTGTTTCATTTTGTAGTTGTTCACTGTATTGCTGTGTGTGCTGGTACAAATACTTTACACATTGCTTTTGAAGTTAAGCCTGCCTGCTCGTGCCAAGCTACCAAGGGAGTGTGCAGGGGTTAACTGAGGGTGATTCTCCTTTACCCTGACTAGAATGAGGGTCCTTACTTGGACAGGGGGTAACCTGACTGCCAACCAAAAAAACCCATTTCTATTATTGGTGATCAGCGGTGAGGATTGGACTTGTATTTGTGCTTGACATACAGTGGTTAAGTGTACACTGCTGTTTTCAGTGCAGACCAATATGTGACCACATACAGCTTGTATGTGCTTTTTCTCTTTTTGGATTTTTTTCCCTACTTCCATATTTTTGGTGATCCTTTTATTGACTTTTGAACTTCATTGGGAACTCTTTTTCTGCCTTGGAACTTTGCACTTTTGTTGATTCTTCATCATGTCTCAGTCTGGAGATGCATCAGCTAGATCTGCTCTTGACTTAGGGAAAGTGTAGAGGTATACAGTTGCTTAGTCAAGGCAGTTCTCCACAAATCTTGCCTGTCCCTTTAAGGGCTCCTCCAGGAAGGAGGAGCTGCAGTAGGCACTGGGGGCCTGGGTGACAGCCAAGGAAGCTGAGGGGCAGACAGAGGAGGAGGAAAAGGAGAAGGACGAGGATAGAGAGGTGCAATCCATACACAATGGTATGTGGGTGGGCCTGTTATGATCAGGGAGAGGATCTCAAGGGCAAGTAGCAGTGTGTCATCCAAGGGTCTGACTCCTGAAGAGTTACAGGACAGACAGGCAGAAAGGGGTCAACAGCTGGAGTTGGGAATGTTTAGGATTTAAAGGGAGATGGAAGAAAGGAGGATGGCAATAGATGAGAAAAGGATACTGCTGGCTCATGAGCTCAGCTTGAGAGAGCTGGATTAGAGGAGCCAGTCCAGTAGGGATGGTGGCAGCAATATCACAGTGCAGCCTGAGAGGAGGGTGCACATTCCTAAGGACCTTGTGAAGGACTACAAAAGGGAGAATGACATATTCTTGTGGTTTAAGGGATATGAGTCTGCTCTCCATATGAATCTGGTCCCTGAAGCTCATTGGGGAGCGGATCTGTTGAAGCACTTTGAGGTAGAGGGGAGCCATACACTGACATCATTAGGGGATCCTCAGGGGCTCACTTACTCTATCATGAAGGACTCCCTACTCACAAGGTATGGTCTCACCCCTGAGCAGTATAAAGACATGTTTAGGTCCTATAAGAAGAAGGAATCCCAAACAGGGTTGGAATGTGTTGATTCTTTTTGCAGGTCACTAGATGGTTGGGTGCAAGGCAGTAAGGTGACAACGTATGAGGGACTTTACAATTTAATTGCTTGGGAGCACTTGTACAGTTTATGTTTTCCAAAGCTGCACCACCACCTGATTAACAGCAAGCTGACTGATCCCAGGAAGCTTGTGCAGGAAGCAGACCATTGGGAGAGCACCAGGGTCCAGAAGGGGCATGGGGAGACCACACCAAGGGTGTGCAGGGTCTCCCTCAGAGGAAAGGGGAGGGTAAGGGTAAATAGGGGGAGTTCTCTATAGGTCCCCAACCTATTTCCCAGGGTAAGGATTCCCAGCTCCCAAGTGAAAAGAAACCATGGTTCTCCAAAGGGAAACCTGTGGAGGGGGGTCCCGCAAGTGTTATGTATTATAACCAGGTGGGTTATGTGGCCTTCAGAAACCAGACTGCTCACTTCAGAGCTCTTGCACAACAGAACCTGCAAGCAAGCCAGGCAGACATGAAATGGTGATGACCAAAATGCCATTGTCGTCGAGTTTCAGCCTGGGCAAAAAGTGTGGCTAATGGTGCCAGTGGAGCCTACGGTGCTCCAGGACAAGTGGACTGGGCCATTTGAGGTGGTGGAGCTCAAGAGCAAAGTCACCTACCTGGTGTACTTGCGGACGCCCAGGAAACCCTTAAGGGTCCTGCACGTGAACCGTCTCAAGCCACACTTTGAGTGGACTGAATTGTCCATGCTCCTAGCGATGGATGATGGGGTGGAGGAAGAGAGTGTGTCTCTTTCTGACCTCCTGTCTGCTGGAGAAAAAGATGGGTTTGTGGAGGGAGTGAACCTCTCTCCCTCCCTGACCGATAAGGTCAAGGCTAGCATCAAAGGTGAAATGTCTAAGATGTTATCCCTAGGGATAATTGAGTTTTCCGGCAGTCCTTGAGCCAGCCCTGTGGTCTTGGTCACAAAGGCTGCTGCTCCTGGTCCACTCCAGAAATCTGTGTGGACTACTGGGGTCTCAATGCAGTCACTAAAACTGATGCACACTCTACCCCCTGAGCTGATGAGCTCATCGATCATTTGGGCGCTGCCAAATACCTCAGCACATTTGATATGATGTCTGGGTATTGGCAGATTGTCCTAACTGAGGAGGCCAACGAGAGTCACCAGATGGACACTTCCCATTTAAAGTGATGCCATTTGGGATGAAAAATGCCCCTGCCACAGTCTACCAGGGGTTGACTGGACTGGATGACTTCAGTGCAGCATACCTGGATGACATTGCAGTGTTCAGTTCCACTTGGGAGAAACACTTCCAGCACCTCTGCAGAGTGTTGGAGGTCCTGCAAAAGGCAGGCCCCACTATTAAGGCAAGCAAGTGCTAAATAGGGTAGGGTTCAGTGGTGTATTTGGGACTCCGGGTAGGGAGTGGCCAGGTGCACCCCTACAGCCAAAAATTTACACAATTTTGGCTTGGGGGCCTCCCAAGATCCAGACTGAGGTGAGGGCCTTGTAGACCTCACGGGCCAGTACAAGAGGTTTATCAAGGGATATGGCACCATTGTTGCCCCCTTGAATGAGTTGACTTCCAATAAGCGACCAAAGAAGGTGATCTTAACAGAGGCTTGCCAGAACGCTTTTGATGCCCTGAAGGCTGCCATGTGCACAGCACCCTGTGGTGAAGGCACCTGACTACTCCAAGATGGCCTAGATCAACCTGTAGCCTTCATTTCAGGAGGTTACTTCCCAGGCAACCTGGGGGGGTGCAATAGAGTGTGAAGCTTTTGCTGTGGTCTGGGCGCTGAAGAAGCTAAGACCCTATGTGTTTGGGAGTCACTTCTAGTTTCAGACTGACCACAGGCCCCTCAGATGGTTAATGCAGAGGAGGGGTGAGAATCCAAGATTGTTGAGGTGGTCCATTTCCTTACAGGGGATAGACTTTATGGTGGAACACCACCCTGGCACAGAGCACACCAATGCTGATGGTCTGTCCATATTTTTCCACCTTAGTGATGAGAACTCCCAAAAGGTTTGGTAGTTGCTCCCCACTTTCAGCTGGGGGACACATGTTAGACTTGGCATCCTTGGTGTGGTCTCCCTTAAATTTATGCTTCTGTTCCCCAGGCTTGTTGATGTACCTGGAATCAGTTTTTGCTGTTTTTGATACTTTTACGACTGCTATCCACTGCTAAAGTGCAAGTGCTCCTATGTAAACTATATGTGTAATTGGCTTTCCATCATTGGCATATTTGATTTACTAGTAAGCCCCTAGTACAGTGCACTAGAGGTGCCCAGGGCCTGTAAATCAAATGCTAATAGTGGGCCTGAGGCACTAGTTGTACCACCCCCATTAGAAGCTCTGTAAACATGGCTCAGACCTGCCACTGAAGTGTCTGTGTGTGCAGTTTTAAATTGCAAATTTGACTTGGCAATTGTACCCATTTGCCAGGCCTAAACCTTCCCTTTAGGCACCCCTAAGGTAGGCCCTAGGTAGGCCCATGGGCTGTGTGCAGTGTATGTTTAAGGTAGGACATATCCCAATGTGTTTTATTTCTCCAGACAGTGAAATACAGCCAAATATGCAAGGTTGATCTCTCTCACGGGGTAACATGGGGGCTGCCTTTAAATATTATTAAAGTTCATATTCCGTTTGGGAGCAGATGGAAATCTGGAGTTTAGGGTCTCTGAACTCACAATTTAAAAATACATCTTTTAGTAAAGTTTGTTTTTAGATTGTGTGTTTGAAAATGCCACTTTTAGAAAGTAGGCATTTTCTTGCTCAAACCATTCTGTGACTCTCCTGTTTGGGGATTCCCTGTCTGGGTCAGTTTGACAGTTGGGCTGTTTGCACCTCTCCTCTAGACAGTGACACAAAGGGAGCTGGGGTGTAGCCTGCATATCCTGATGAGCGATCTGTGCTGGGAGAGGAGGAGTGGTCACTCTCACCTGAAAGGGCTGTGCCTGCCCTCACATAATGCAGTCTCCAACCCCCTGGTGTGTGTCTGGGGCCTGGCCTGGGCAAGGCAGGGTCTTACAAACAAAAGGAATTTTCCTTTGAAGTTTGTCTACTTCAAAGACAGAAAGGGGTATAAGTAGTTGAACCAACCCCCCTGAAAATTGGATCATTTCTCGAATTATGAGGAACCTCTGCCAAGAAGAAGAGCTGAAGAGCTGCGGAGAAGTGCCGCCCCTGCCTGTGACTGTGCTTTGTTGGGCTATCCTGCAATTGCTGCTTCTGCCTGTGAAAGGGGACAAAGACTGTACTTTGTTGTGCATTCCCGCTTGAGAAGAATTTTCAAGGGCTTGAACTGAGCTTGCCTCCTGTCTCAGAGCCATCAATTACTTTCCCTGCCAGGACTTATACTCCCTGCTAGGACTCCTGCCCTTCGAAGTGGTGCCCTATCCAGTCCTTGGGCCCTTGAAAGGTGAAGCTGGCAGACAAAAACTGAAAATCCATGTACAGAACGCAGTGTGGGGAAGCTTTCGATGCAACTTCCGCAACATGGCTAATAAATGGCATGCCGCCAGCTTCGTGGCTGACATAGACACTCCACCTGCATCACGGCTGGGAGAGTGATGCATCGCAGCTGGAGAAAAGATGCATAACACTCGTTTACAGAGGCTGATAACGACACAAACCCCACACAGTGTGGTTTTCTGATACGTGCGACTGGACTTTCCACACATCATCTCTTGGTGTCAAAATCAACTCGACTCTGAGCTGATCCGAGGTACCCCGTCCAGAAATTGATGCATCACTCGCTTACAAGGGAGAAAAACAACACATAGCCAACCTGACTGGTTAAGGAAATGATGCCCGGCCTCACTAACTTTTCTGATGCACTCTCGCCTGTGCGGCTTTATTTTTTACGCTAACCAGGTACTTTGTGTAAAAACAGCATTCTCACTGTTTTCTAAGGATTAAGACTTATTATTTTGAAAATTCATATCTTGACTTGTGAGTGTTGGATTTTTTCATTTTGATCTTGTTTTGTTTAGATAAATATTATCTATTTTCCTAATCCTGTGTTGTGTCATTCTGTAGTGGTTCACTGTATTACTGTGTGCGTTGGTACAAATACTTTACGCATTTCTTCTGAAAGGAAGCATACCTGCTCATGCCAAGCTACCAAGGAGATGAGCGGGGGTTAACCGAAGGTGATTCTCCTTTACCCCAACTAGACTGAGGGTCCTTGTTTGACAGGGGGTAACCTGACTGCCAACCAAAGACCCCATTTCTAGCAGACACCATGTCCCTCATTATAACTTCGGCAGTCTTTCCTTAAGACCGCCGAAGCCTCGGACGGCGAAAGACCACCAGTGCTGGCAATCTTAAGACCACTCTATTACGACTGCTGTCTGAATTCCACCTGAAATCGGGTGGAATTCTGACACCAGTCGTGCTGGCGGTTGGTGGTTCCACTGCCGGCACCTCCACGCCACGCCAAAAGGGTGCTGCACGCCGTATTATGACCCATAATCCACCTTGACAGTGTCCTGATGGTGGGGTGCTGACAATGGTGGAAGCGCCGGGACCCGTCCCCACCTGGACTACCTCCTTGACGGACGAGGTAAGTGGATTGTCTGACAGGGGACGGGACGGGGTGTGAGTGTGTGTATGCGTGTCTGCGTGTGTGAGTGTTTGTGTGAATGTCATGAATGCGTTTCTGCGTGTGTGAGTGGTTGTTTGAGGATGGGGTGAGGGGTGTGTGTGACTGTTTGTGGATGGGGTGGAGGGTGAGTAAGTGCTTGTGGATGGGTGAGGGGGTGAGTGCATGTGTGTTTGTGTGTGGGTGTGAGCGATTCAGTGAGTGAGTGCGATTGACCAGATGGAAGGGGTGAGTGTGTGTATGCGTTTTCATGTGTATGTGAATGGATGGGTGAGTGCACGAGGGTGCATTTTTGTGTGACTGAACGGGAGAGCAGGTGAGTGCATGTATGCGATGCAGCAGGAAGAGTGTGTGAATGTATGTTTGCACTGGGAGAGGGGGGTGTGAATGTATGTATGCATTGGGGAAGGGGTGTGAATGTGTGTATGCACTGGGGAGGGAGTATGTATGTATGTGTTGGGGAGGGGTAAGGGGTGTGAATATATGTATACACTGGGGTGTGTGAATGTATGTATGCACTGGGGGAGGGGTGTGTGAATGTATGTATGCCCTGGGGAGGATGTGTGTGAATGTATGTATAAATGTATGTATGCGCTGGGGAGGGGTGTGTGAATGTATGTATGTGCTGAGGGAGGGTGTGTGTTAATGTATGTATGCGCTGGGGGTGTTGGGAGTGAATGCGTGTGTATGACGCAAGTGAGTGGGTGAGTGAGGGTGTGTTTGGGAGTATGTGGCTGCATGTGCGCGTGTATGTTGACGTGTGTGCGAGTGTAGTGTATCTTGGTTACAGAAATGCTTATTCCTGTTGCCAGAATGCAAGACCGTCAGATTTTTCTGGCAGCGTGACAGCCAGACAAATCCTGGCGTTCTCCCGCGTCGTAATACCGCTAGTGGTATTAAAACATCTGCCTTGCTGGAGGTGCTCACCTACAGCTCGGAAGACTGCAGAAAAGAGGCAGGACAGGCATAGTATCAGAGGTTTGGCTTCAGCCAAACCGCTGAACTCATAATTTGGCGCTCTTCACCGCTGGCCCATCGGCGGTGAGACCGCCACCGAGGCAGGGTCGTAATGAAGGCCCATGTCTTTATCCTTCCACACAAAGTGAGGTACGCTACAATGCAGCATACAAACGAACTTGGTCTGTCATTGAGTGAACATGTGGATTTCTGAAAAGTAGATTTTGCTGTCTTCATAAAAGTGGGGGTACTTTACAATATTCTTCAGAAGCAAGATCAACTCTACTTGTGAAATACTTCACAATATAGCAATGCTGAAATGATTGCAAGAAATGATGTCTGATTCAGAATCTGATGACAATGATGAACCCCAAAACCCACCAGCACAGGCATGGCAGCAGAAAAAAGAGTCAAATGTAGGACCATTACAAACCATTACTTTTAAGGCATGTCAATAATGATTTGTGTTACATTTTGCACAAAGCTAAACACAAGAAGTGTTGTGCTCAGCAATATAACCTTTATTGCTTAGGTTGTAAAAGGAGTCGTAACATCCTTTTCACTCTTCAGAATGTTCACATCAAATAACAACATCGGTACACATGTTAATGATATAGCAAAATATGACAAAACAATATGTAGTGCAGCCTTTAGTACCAACAACCGTACCTCGTGATCTACTGTGATGCACACTCATTGGCTCATTTACAAAGGCACTGATAATACTGGAAAGCTCCTTACTTTTGGCAGGCTCAGCTGCTCTAACTTGTACAATTTGAGTGGCCTCTAAACCTTCCACTGCAGCGGTTACTTGAACAAGGCGTTGTGCCACGTCACCGCTATGGTGACCCATTTTGACCTGTAGCCCTATAGCATGAGATAAGAGTGTTGTTGTAGCCTGAGGAAGAAGATTTATTACATACTAAACATAGCCATTTGGGAAAATAAATTGGGTTGAGTATGTCTGCGCATTGCATTGTCTTGTTGCATCTGGCCACATACATTTTTCATAGCCTCTGTAGTAGAGTTCACTTTGCCTCCACAGATTTGCCAGACTCTTCAATGGTTGTTGCTAAATGTTGGAAGCCACTTGGGATGCTCTTTTCCAGCCTGGATATTTTTTTGTTCATTATTCTCATTTGCTTGTGTTGTAGGTCCTTTACCTGCAACATAGAGGCTTTGAGACCTCCAAACAACTGTGTGGTATCACCCATATTTTGTGCGGACCCTGATCTAGGATTAGGTTGCCTGACAACACTGTTATGACGGAAACAATGGCGCAGTTGTTGTGCCTCACTACATGTTCTTTGATGACATTTAGACTCCCTGCATCATCCACATCATCCACATCATCAACTGGCAGTGTGTGACTATCAGATTTAGGACTTGGACTTTGGCTTTGGGGTTATGTATGTGGCATCTGGGACTCATTCCCTTCTTCTAAGTGTAGGAGGCTGGTTCTCTATATAGTGTACACAAATGATGTGCACTGTGCAGAGAGTTTTAGAAATCCCACCTTGGTTTACAGAGGTAAAACTAGACCACCTAATTTTATGGTAGTTTGGTCGAGCCATTAGGCCAAACTTGGAGAAGTACTAATAATTTGTTGTACTCACATTATCAATAAAAGTAGACTCACACTCAAAGGAATAACTCAAGACTAATTTACAAAACGACTTCAGATTTCTATAACTTTTTTAAGGCCAGGAACCTCTAAACAAGGTAAGTACTTTTTCAGTTATGAACATTCTGCACCATGGGAATCAATGGGAGACATTTTTTAACATGCATATAAAACCAGGCAATGCATCCTTTCGTGTTTTGATCAAGGTCCTCTAGATGTCCTGTGGACCATCCGGAGACGTTTTGGCAGCTCCCGGTTTTGGAAGGAGCAACTGCTAAAAACTCTTGGAGCTGGTGCAGAACTTCTGCGGGGGACCACTTTGAAAAGCACTGCACAGGTGGACTTCAAGGTGAGTCCAGTGGGTCCCTTGGAGTGTAGCGGTCGCAAGGGATGGAGAACCTTAGGACATAGCTGGTTCTCAGGGACAGGGCCCAGGGAGGCTGGGGGCAGAGCAGATAGGTGAGCCAAGAGCTGTTCTCAATGGTGCCCCTGACACCAGGAGGCAGGTCACTTTGAGGGTGTGTTAGACCTGACAGCCTTAGGGTGGTCACCCCTAACGTTTTGCCTGCCTCCCTCCACTTTTTGAACACTGTTTTTTGCTGGCTTTTAGACTTTGCGCACTTTACCACTGCTAAAGTGCATATGCTCTCTCCCTTTAAACATGGTAACTTTGGATCCTACCCAATTTAATTTACTTATAGGTCCCTAGCAATGTGCACTGTATGTGCCTAGGGCCTGTAGATTAAATGCTACTAGTGGGCCTGCAGCACTGGTTGTGCCACCCACTCAAGTAGCCCCTTTACCTTGTCTCAGGCCTGCCATTGCAAGGCCTGTGTGTGCAGTGTCACTGCCACTTCGACTTGGCATTTAAAAGTACTTGCCAAGCCTAAACCTCCCCTTTCTTTACATATAAGTCACCCCTAATGTGTGCCCTAGGTAACCCTAGAGCAGGGTGCTGTGTGAGTATAAGGAAGGACATGTACCTGTGTAGTTTACATGTCCTGGTAGTGTAAAACTCCTAAATTCGTTTTTACACTACTGTGAGGCCTGCTCCCTTCATAGGCTAACATTGGGGCTTCCCTCATACATTATTGAAGTGGTAGCTGATGATCTGAAAGGAATAGGAAGGTCATATCTAGTATGGCCAGAATGGTAATACAAAATCCTGCTGACTGGTGAAGTTGGATTCAGTATTACTATTCTAGAAATGCCACTTTTAGAAAGTGAGCATTTCTTTGCACTTAAATCTTTCTGTGCCTTACAATCCACGTCTGGCTGGGTTTAGTTGACAGCTCCTTGTGCATTCACTCAGACACTTTCTGGAGAAGAAACCTGAACCAGAACCTGCATCCTGACAAGAAGAACTGCCTGGCTGCCTAAAGGACTCACCTGACTGCTTTCTACAAAGGACTGCTGCCTTGCTGTTGCCCTGCTGCCTTGCTGAACTCTTGCCTTGCTACAGAAGTGCTCTCCAAGGGCTTGGATAGAGCTTACCTCCTGTTCCCTGAAGTCTCAGGACCAAAAAGACTTCTATCTTTCAACTGGACTCCTTGTGCGCCGAAAAATTAGACGCACAGCTTGCTCCGCGGTGAAAAATTCACTGCACGCCGACCCAGTGAGGCGCCGCTCGACCCCGTGAAGAAAAGATCGACGCGACGCCTGCGGTGCGACCGGAACTTTGACGCACGGCCCGCCTGGACAATGCTGCCCGACTTCCAGAGAGGAAATCAACGCGACGCCTGTATGAGGGAGAAATTTCCACGCACAGCCCACCGGAACGACGCGCAGCCGGACAACAAGCCCAGGATTCCACGCACAGACCCCGGGGCGTCTGAAAACCCCGTGACCCACAGAGGAGACTGTCCGAGCGCCGGAAATCTACAGAACGTCTTCCCTGCGTGGAAAATAACGATGCAAGTCCGTGTGTGAAGGGGCGAAACCGACGCACACACCATTTTCCACGCATCTCCTCCTCTGCGGCCCTTTGCAGAGATTTTTCACTCCAAACCAGGTACTTTGTGGTTGAAAGAGACTTTGTTTGCTTTTTAAAGTCTTAAGACACTTTATATCACTTTCCAGTGATATCTTTACAATCTCTTATTGCATCTTTTATCGTTTTGACCTGCAAATATCCAGATAAATATTATATATTTTTCTAAACACTGTGTGGTGTATTTTTGTGGTGCTATATTGTGTTATTGTATGATTTATTGCACAAATACTTTACACATTGCCTTCTAAGTTAAGCCGGACTGCTCAGTGCCAAGCTACCAGAGGGTGGGCACAGGATAATTTGGATTGTGTGTGACTTACCCTGACTAGAGTAAGGGTCCTTGCTTGGACAGGGGGGTAACCTGACTGCCAACCAAAGACCCCATTTCGAACAGGGTGGATTGCAGGTCATCAAGGCCACTCTGTGGATTAGTTCTTATGTGTCCTGAAGTCCCTCAGCTGGAGATTGCTTCTGGCCCTTGGAGAGTCTAGAGTGGACTTTTCTTCTGGGGGCCCGAACACTAGGGGGTCCTGTACACCTGGCTATTGTACAGATCAGCCACTGGAGGTCACATTGCCACCAAACTTGGCACACTTGCAGGGTATTTCGGTGGGATTTGGTCCAGATGCTGTTTCTGGTTCCTTGCTCAGCGGCTGGTCAGAGTACTGGACTTCATTGGTCTTTGCTTCTTTGTTGAAGGGAGTGATGCCTTCACTCTGGAGGGAGATCTTTGGGTATTTTCAGAGGGGTGTAGGTCCTCTGGGGTTTTGTAGAGTCCGTCTGATGTCCATGCAACACCTAAGCATTGATTGTCGAGTCCTGAGTGCAACAGGCAGGGTTTGGCACCTTTTTCATTGTGCAGCAGGACTGCAGCTCTCAAGCCTTTGGTCTTCTTTGTTGCTGGCCTTCTTGTGTCCTTGGAGTTCTAGTAGTGACCAAAGAGCCATCTACCTTAGGGTGGTTACACCCACCATGTGACAACTTCCTATGGGCAGAGGACATTTCCCTAGCCCTGATTGGCTATTTTCCTACCATGCAAGATAAAAGAAAATGAACTAGAGGGGTCACCTCGCATGCAACACCTTAGCTGTGGTGCAGGCTGGGGGTGGCCACTCCTCCTGTCCTTTGTGCATTTCCCCGCTGTTGCTCCTGCCAAAAGTAGGGGTTTGCAATGGGGGTGGCCATCTGCTTCTTGCAGCAGGGATGGAGGTTGTATTTCAAGGGTGACAAGCCTTTTGAAGCTCAGAGGCAGGGCTGAGCTCATTCCTGGGGGAGGAGGTGTAACACCACTGCCGTGGAAGGGTATTTGTTTTCTGAACCCAGAAAGCTAAGGCTCAGTCCCCAAGGTTCCAGATTCTTGTCAGGCAGTGGCAGGCTGGTTGTGACCGGCCAGCAACGTATCAGGGTTAGTTAGCTTTTGCATGGGTCACCTCTACGGTGACCGCAGGATACATTTTGCAATAAATCCAATACTGGTACTAGTTTGGATCTATTTTACTGAGTTGTTTGATACCAAACAACCCAGGGTTCAGAGAGGCCATCATGTTGCTGTGAAACTTGTGCTCGTGCTAACGAGTGTCCAGCACATGCATTTAAAATGCCTATTCTGTTCACTTACTATATCCCAGGTTTGGCAAGGATACATTAAGGGCATATTGCTTATGCATGTATGCCCACACATGCAATATTGTCTATCATGCCTTAGGGAAGAAAGGCCTGCCAATGGGGTGACTTGTCTACATTGCATGCAATGCATCATAACAGCTTTGGGAAAGAGATCTGGCCAAGGAAACCTGTTTAGCAGGGCTCCTTGTCCTGAGCACTAACAACTTTGAAACCACATCAAATATCAGGCAAAAGGTGGGATGCTAACCATGTCAAAAGAGGCACTTTCCTGTGCTATGCACATTGGTGAATCGTCCTGCCCTCTCCTTCAGACTCATGGTCTGTTTGTGCTGGGACATATGTTTATAAATGCAATGTGAAAAATATTTGTAAATAAATGTTGTTATGGATATCTTTGCATCCTTAAAAGTACGCTAAGTTTGTTTTGTGCCTTAGGTATTTATAATGGAGTACTACATATCCCATAATGCACTACTAGGGTAAGTTGAACACTATTTCATGTATTATATCGTAAGTAAATGTTTCCCAGCCTAACAAGGTTGCAATGTCACCTCACGTAATGCTGCAAACATGTTATTGTAACACATTAATTGTATGTATGGCTCTTACCTTTTTATGTAGCAGGAGCCACTGACGTGGCAGAGGCCTGGCACGGTTTCTGACTCCAGGATGGACTCGATCATTTCCTCAAGAGGAGTAGGTGGTGGCTGAGGTGGATGTTCTCTTCCTGTTGCATGTGCCTCATTTCTGCGGCTTGCCAACTTCTCTTTGGTTCTGGGTCAGAGATTATACCACTTCTTATGGATCTGTTTGATTGATCTCTATATGACCTTGAGAGAGCGTAGCTTATATAATATATGTTAACATGAAATGTTTATGAATTAACGTGTGATAATGCTGCATAGAAACTATAATAATAATTTTGCTTAAAACGTGCACTTGAAATGTGACCACGGGGAGTGGCCGCCAATGTATACGTAGACTAATAATGATGACTAAAATGTTTTTATTGTGTTTAAATAAGTTTATACTAATTATTAATAATTGCGTTGTTGAATCTGTGCTGAAATCCTCAGAGGCCTTAAGTTAGCATGAGCCGAAGCTTAGCTGCTTCGCTCTCATATTAAATGTATTTTTCTGTTTTGCAGTGTGCTGACTCATCAAAGGACACAACCCTGTATGTTTTTTTCTTTAAAAT
Organism: Pleurodeles waltl; assembly: GCF_031143425.1. Lineage (NCBI taxonomy): Eukaryota > Metazoa > Chordata > Amphibia > Caudata > Salamandridae > Pleurodeles > Pleurodeles waltl. The sequence goes on along the minus strand of NC_090450.1, from coordinate 858,522,135 downwards.
AGAAGACGAATGTAACCATGTTAGATCCGTTCTCATAGCCTTTTCCTTGTTTGCAGAATAAATGTTAAAAACAAACTGAAACGGTGTAGATTAATGTAATGTACAAGGTCATTCAAACCGGTGAAGACAATGGAGCTGCTGACCAAAAGATGTGCAAAGAATTACGGAAAGATGAAATCATACCGGAGGTGCCACCTCTGAAGATGTCAATTATGGAGACCAATCAAAGACTTGTAAAATAATATGGGGTGAAGAGTTAGGTTACCTAATGTATTTTCTGATAGGTTAAAGATAGTGGGGTATAACAAATGTCCAATAGAATTTTGGGGGAATGTACAATGGAAAAGGGAAAAAAAACCATTTCACAAGGAGTCATTTAGAATTAGGTAGGGAATGCTATTGATTTTATCCAGAAACTCTGTCACTCTGTTTGGTGACTTGTTGGTTTACTTAAAACCATCCTCGCCCTTAGAATTGTCCATTTTACACTTTGCCTCCTTATGAGGAAAGTGCCCTTTTTGCCCAGAGCTGAGTTCTGAATGATGGCGAATTGACTGATGTCCTGAAGACGAAGACTGGACCTGTGCGCGGACCTAAACCTTGGAGGGTAATTATGACAATGCATTTGTGATTGTCTGTTTGCTTTTCCTTTCTAGGTACCAACTGCTTCTTTTGACAGAGACCTTATCTTTTGACAGAGACCTTAGTTAGATGTTTTCTAAATTAGTGTTCTAAATTGTTTTGCATGAAGCCCAACATGCGAATGCTAATCAGTGGTTAGGACAGGTGTTCACCAAAACTGACGCAAATAGACAAACGACCGAGACTATGCTTTGTTGAACTGACGCGTTATTGACACTCTCTTGAATTTGATCTATGTTCACGCCGTGTTATGTTCTGATGTTTGTGATTCTCGCTTTAATGAAATCTTACCAAAGTTGCCATATCGTGACTATGCTATTGTGTTTCGTGGTGTTGAAATTAACGCATCTGCTTCTAGGTTGTAATTAATAGGGAATGAAACTTATAAAATTCTATTAAACTGGTGTGATTATTCATGGCTGAAAGGTCATGGTAGCGTCTTGAATTGATTAATGACTTTGACTAAAGTGAAATGCATTGTCGTGATAAATATTGATGACATTATTGATGTATTGATTGACATATTGATTAGCTATCTCGTCCTAGGGTGTCTCTCAACTGGGTCAAAAGATTCATTGGCCTAAAACGAGTCCTGATGTGTAATAAATTATCATAAAGGGACGCGTTATCAGTTCTGGTAGCAGAGCGACGGTTTGGCCCTTTGGGGCCCTAGGACGGAGAATTATTGTTTAGACTGTTTTTCTGAGATAATGCAAATTGGAGGTATGATGTGTTTCTAAATTCACCATGACTTTCCCGGGATCTCAGAGCCTGCCTAAGTGAGTTGGGAATGTTCTCAGCGTCATAGCATGCGTGCAGGTGATTTGTGAAGTTTGTGTGTATCTAGGCCAGGTAAATGTTGTTTTAGTAGGAGTGGGCGTACTCCTCAGTATGAGAGTAGGGAAGTCGACGTACTTCATATTAGTGTGCCGCTTTGTGCTCAAAATTATCCACGTGGTTTGTTGTTCATGTACGGACCCGTCGTGGTCTAAGACTCCGGAGTATATTGACAAGTGTAGGAGACACTTGGGTTTATGTTGTAATTTGTGCGGTTTAATTAGGTCAATCGGGCGTGGTTGGCAAGTCGAGTTTGAGTCGAATTGTATGTGTGAAACCTTCGATCGAGATTTGTCAAGTTCTAAAGTGCACTAGAACAAACCATTGACAAGTCGAGAGTAGGATTTGCGGGTTTAATTCTGCTTGCGGGTGCGGGAACTGAGAAGGAGAGAGTAGCGGCCGAGGCTTCAAGTGAAATCTCTGTAAAGTTCTGAAGCGAATGTGTTACCCTTCTTGTGGTAAACCGGCAAATTTGTGCTGTTGTTGTTAAGGTGCTCGCAGTAATTTTTGCATTAGTCTGGTGTGAATCTAGTGAGGGGCGGACGAGCCGCAGGACTTTGTCAGCTGCAGTGTGTGAGTGTGATGTCAGTGGTGCTGCGCTGAGATAGGTCAGTTGTTGAGAAGGGTCGCGCATGGATTGGCTGCCGTCCGTGAGAGGCAATAGGTTGAGAAAGGTGGGTGAAGAGTAACCTGGGAATTAAAGTCACTTCTTGATTATATACAAACAAAAGAAAAGGACACAAAATTGAACTTTGTCAAAGCTTTTAAGAGTACTCTGAAAGGAGACACATATATTATGGCGAATGAAGGGGAGCCTACACCGCCTGAGGGAGCTCCAGCTTACATAGTCATGGAGGAAAAAGGTGTTGCGCCTTGTTTGTGGATGAAACAGTGGCGCAAATTGACAGAAAAGAGGGATGTTTGGCGTTCCCGGAACACAGGACGTTCAATACGAGAGCTCTAGAGAATTTAAGGTGGATGTTAAGTGTACAGAAGCCACCTCTGAGGCCGGCTCAGTATGAGGCTTTAGCAATTTGGGATTTAATGGCTATTAAACAGAGACAAGAAAAATTCCAAAGAAGAATAAAAAGGGCAGAAAAGACTTTAGCGGAAGCTAGGTGAGATAATGAGAGCAAAATGTGGAGACGGGGAATAGTTGATGGATTAAAATTGCTCCCAGCAATAACACAGGGAGATGAGGCACAGGGGAAGAAAGCCACATGCAAAACAGACAAAGACTCTAATAAGCCTAAAGAAACTAAAAGATCTTGGGAAGAATAAGTTGATTCAGATAACGAAGAATTTTTAAATCAGATATTACATGACCGCCCGCCACCTTATGCGGTAAGCGACAATGTCCTGAGCATTAGCGTGGGTCCTGGGAACCAGACGCAGGAGAAGGGAGTTACTGATACAGTACAGACTAGTGATATGGGTTCGATACGGAATGGTGTCAGTGTACCCACTGCGCCAGACATGCAGATACAGTTGCAACCTCCACCGCAGATACAGAGAATCTATCCAGACGTCCCAGTACTAGAGACTACTACAAATCTGATAGTGCCGCCAGACCCGATATATACAAAATCAAGGTGAGTGCAGATTGAGCCAACTCCGCAATTACTGCCCCAGCCACAGCCACAGCCACAACTAATACCAGGATATAACCCAGCAGCAGGACCTCCATTAATACCTGCCCCGGCTTCACTGGATCAGACCTTTGGAGTCGCTGCTCCATGAGGCTTGGGACCAGGTCACACACCAGCTGCAATATCATTGCCAATTACTGTTGGTCCGCCGGTGCCATTGTATGCACAAGGTAAGCCTGGTGTATGTGATCAGGGAGTAATGACACAAGATGTAATAAGAGGAGGGTCCATAGGAACTCCCCAGTTAATGGCCCCAGGAGAGCAAGCGGTTGAAAAACCAAGGTCTTTGTTAGACCTTAGCCCAGTTGAAACACCATTGGAGGCAATGAGACAGGCAGGGCTAGGAGTGCTAACCCCACAAACTATAAGTACGAGTGCTTCACAGTTGCCAATGGTGCATGCAGGGAACATTTCATTGCAAGGTTTTATGGTACAAAAGTTAAATGAGTGCTTAGAAAAGACCTGTACTACGCAAAAGACTACAGTAACTGCAGTGGAAACGGAAAGGTCGGAGAAAGATGATTACCTGAACTTTGTGAGACTGGGCGTGGAAGCGGCTGAACTAGTGGATGGAACAATGGGGGTAAACAGATTAGAGTCATACACAGAAGCAGAATTGAGATATCTCAAGGGTAGGTCGCTCCCCCTGCCGCTGCAGCTCCTCCTGCCTAGGCTCCTGAGACCTCCCAGCAAGACCAGACAAACCGTAAGTACCCCCCCCCGCCCAGCCCCACACCCAGCCCTGCGCCACTCACCTCTCATTCCCTGTACTTCTGTCTTCTGCCTTCCGCTCTCTCCTCCAACCTCTCTCCGCACCTCTGCTGTCCATCTCCCTTCGCTTCCTGCGCCTCCTTCCTGCTTCTGGTAGCCATCTTTCTCTGCTCCTCTTCTGCACCCCGTCCTGCGTGTTCTTTCTTCTTTTTCTTCATCTGTGTTCTTCTGTGCTCCTCTCCTCCTCTGCACCCCGTCCTGCGTGTTCTTTCTTCTTTTTCTTCATTTGTGTTCTTCTGTGCTCTTCTCCTCCTCTGCACCCCGTCCTGCGTGTTCTTTCTTCTTTTTCTTCATCGGTGTTCTTCTGTGCTCTTATCCTCCTCTGCACCCCGTCCTGCATGTTCTTTCTTCTTTTTCTTCATCTGTGTTCTTCTGTGCTCCTTGTCCTGCGTGTTCTTTCTTCTTTTTCTTCATCTGTGTTCTTCTCCTCATCTTCTGGACGCTTCCCTCCTCTGCTTCTCTGGTCTCTCCTCCTCTTCTTGACTCCTCTCTTCTTCTTCTTGACTCTTCTTCTTGACTCTTCTCTCTCCTCTTCTTCTTGACTCCTCTCTTCTTCCTGACTCTTCTTCTTGACTCTTCTCTCGCCTCTTCCTCTTGACTCTTCTCCCCTGACTCTTCTCTCTTGACGCTTCTCTCTCCTCCTCCTCTTGACTCTTCTCCCCTGACTCTTCTACCCCTCCCTTCTGTTCTTCCTGACTCCTCTCCTCCTCTGTAATCCCCCTTCCCTATCTTTTTTCCCTTCCCCTCTACCTGACCCCCCCGCCCTCCGCTTTCCCGCCGCCACCTCCTGCTCGGCCCCGTCCCCCCCTGCTCCCATTCGTCGCCTCCCCCTCCCGCCTCCCGCCCCAGCTGACCCCTCCTCCCTCATATGGCGCCCGCTGCGCGGTGGAGTTAGCGACCCTTGACCCAAGGGTAGGTCGCTCCCCCTGCCGCTGCAGCTCCACCTGCCCAGGCTCCTGAGACCTCCCAGCAAGACCAGCGAAACCGTAAGTACCCCCCGCCCAGCCCCACACCCAGCCCTGCGCCACTCACCTCTCATTCCCTATACTTCTGTCTTCTGCCTTCCGCTCTCTCCTCCAACCTCTCTCCTCACCTCTGCTGTCCATCTCCCTTCGCTTCCTGCGCCTCCTTCCTGCTTCTGGTAGCCATCTTTCTCTGCTCCTCTTCTGCACCCCGTCCTGCGTGTTCTTTCTTCTTTTTCTTCATCTGTGTTCTTCTGTGCTCTTCTCCTCCTCTGCACCCCGTCCTGCGTGTTCTTTCTTCTTTTTCTTCATCTGTGTTCTTCTGTGCTCTTCTCCTCCTCTGCACCCCGTCCGTCCCCCCATGCTCCCATTCGTCGCCCCCCCTCCCGCCCCCAGCTGACCCCTCCTCCCCCCTCCTCCCTCATATGGCGGCCGTAGCGCAGCCGTGCCGCTGGCGCGCCACTGGCGCGCCAAAGGCAAGCCTGTCTGCGCCTGCATGCACCTGTACCGTGCCCAGCGCCACGTCCCCTGGCCCCCAGCACTGCCAAACCCTGCAGCACCGCTACGACCCAACCTCCCTCCACGCCCTCAACCCCGGACGCCCTAGAACCTGCTTCCAAGCCAACCCTAAACGCACCCATGTCCCCTTCGTATGCCTCTCCTACAAACGCACCTTCCACCGCGACTGCACCCCGTCCGCCAGCCCACGCGCCAATAACCACCTCAAATGCATCCTCATCAATGCACGCTCCGTCCACAAGCACGCCATTGAACTATGGGACCTCCTGGACTCCACCACATTGGACGTCGCCTTCATCACTCAGACCTGGATGAACGCCTCCTCGGCCCCCGACATCGCCATAGCCATCCCCGACGGCTACAAGATCACCAGGAGAGACCGCACCAACTAAGTCGGTGGAGGAATCGCCATCGTTTTCAAGGACTCCATCAACGTCACCACTTCCACCGAAGACACCCCCTTCACCGCCGAACACATGCACTTCCAGATCCACACCGACCCTAGGACCACCCTCAGAGAAACTCTCATCTACAGACCCCCTGAACCACGCGCCCTCTTCATCAAATCCATCGCTGACTTCATCTCCCCGCACGCCCTTGCCTCGCCAGATTACATCTTCCTCGGTGACCTCAACTTCCACCTGGAGCAGAACAACGACCCCAACACCACCACCCTGCTCGACAACCTCTCCAAACTCGGTCTCAAGCAACTGGTGAACACCCCCACCCACATCGCCGGACACACGCTCGACCCCATCTTCTCCGCCAGCGACCACGTATCCTTCAGCCACTCCTCTGTAATACACTGGACCGACCACAGATGTGTCCACTAAACCTTCAGACGCAAGACTCTCCACCTCCGCACTCAACCCACCCCACGCCGACATTGGAACAAAATCCCAACGGAACAACTTCTCTCCACTCTCAACGACAACCAACCCACCCACCTTCTCCACCGACCCCAACGACACAGACCTCAACCTCACTCATTGGATCACCAACTGCGCGGACAGCCTCGCTCCCCTCAGATGCCTCCCAAGACAGACCAGCACCAGGAAACCTCAATGGTTCACAGACACCCTCAAGGAATCCCAAAAAACCTGCCGGACCCTCGAGAAAGCCTGGCGTAAGGACCACACCGCAGAAAACATGTCTGCCCTCAAAAACGCCACCCGCGAACACCATCAACTGATCCGCGCCACCAAAAGAACTTCCTTCACAGACAGACTGGACAAGAACACTCACAACAGCAAAGAACTCTTCAACATCGTCAAAGAGCTCTCCAATCCTAACGCCAACTCCAACTCCATCACGCCTTCACAAGACCTCTGCAACTCTCTCGCTACCTTCTTCCATCGTAAGATCACCGACCTACACGACAGCTTCAGACACCAGACCCAGCCAACCACCACAGAACCTACTACCCCAGCCATCACCCTCAACGCCTGGACTCACATCAGCGCAGAGGACACCAAAGCTACCATGAACTCCATCCACTCTGGTGCCCCCTCAGACCCCTGCCCCCACTTCATCTTCAACAAAGCCGACGACATCATCGCCCCGCTTCTCCAGACCATCATCAACAGCTCGTTTGCTTCTGACACCTTCCCCGAGAGCTGGAAACACGCGGAAGTCAACGCCCTGCTGAAGAAACCTACGGCGGACCCCAGCGACCTGAAGAATTTCCGCCCCATCTCGCTCCTCCCCTTCCCTGCCAAAGTCATTGAGAAGACCATCAACAAGCAACTGACCTTGAAGACAACAACCTCCTCGACCCCTCTCAGTCCGGATTTCGAGCCAATCACAGCACAGAAACAGCCCTCATCTCAGTCACAGACGACATCAGAACTCTGATGGACAACGGAGAAACAGTCGCCCTCATCCTCCTTGACCTCTCGGCTGCCTTCGACACCGTCTGCCACCGAACCCTAACATCCCGCCTGCGCTCCACCGGTATCCAAGGACTGGCCCTGGACTGGATCACCTCTTTTCTCTCCAACCGCTCCCAAAGAGTCTACCTCCCTCCATTCCGCTCAGACCCAACCGAGATCATCTGCGGCATCCCACAAGGGTCCTCGCTCAGCCAGACTCTCTTCAATGTCTTCATGAGCCCGCTCGCCGACATCGTACGCAAACACAACATCATCACCTCCTACGCCGACGACACTCAGCTGATACTTTCCCTCACCAAGGACCCCACTGGCGCCAAGACCAACCTGCAAGATGGAATGAAAGACGTCGCAGAATGGATGAAACTCAGCCGTCTGAAACTGAACTCAGAAAAAACGGAAGTCCTCATCCTCCGAAACACCCCGTCCGCCTGGGACGACTCTTGGTGGCCCACGGCCCTAGGCACCGCACCAACCCCCTCCGACCACGCACGCAACCTCGGATTCATCCTGAACCCGCTTCTCACCATGACCAAACAAGTCAACGCCGTATCATCTTCCTGCTTCCTCACTCTCCGCATGCTCCGTAAGATCTTCCGCTGGATACCCGCCGACACCAGAAAAACTGTGACCCACACTTTCGTCACCAGCCGCCTGGACTACGGAAACACCCTATACGCAGGAACCACCGCCAAACTCCAGAAACGTCTGCAGCGAATACAAAACGCCTCCGCCCGCCTCGTCCTCGACATACCCCGTAACAGCCACATCTCCGCCCACCTGAGACACCTGCACTGGCTTCCCGTCAACAAAAGGATCACCTTCCGGCTCCTCACCCACGCACACAAAGCCCTCCACAACAAGGGACCCGAATACCTCAACCGTCGCCTCAGTTTCTACACGCCCACCCGTCAACTTCGCTCCGCCAACCTCGCACTCGCCGCCGTCCCTCGCATCCGCCGCACCACAGCAGGTGGGAAATCCTTCTCCTACCTGGCTGCCAAGACATGGAACTCCCTCCCCGCCAACCTCAGGACCACCCAGGACCACCTCGCATTCCGGAGGCAGCTCAAAACCTGGCTCTTCGAGCAGCAGTAACCCCCCCCCAAGCGCCTTGAGACCCTCACGGGTGAGTAGCGCGCTTTATAAATGTATTTGATTTGATTTGATTTGATATCTGTGCCCTAAGATTACTAAAGAAGCAGGCAAGGTACATCAGAAATTAGCGAACCTGGCAGACAAATACAATATTGATATTGAGAATACTAAACATTTGAAAAGAAGTTACAGGTTAGACTTTGATTCAAAAGACTTCGAGCATATGAGGTCTGCCGGAATGAAAGCGCATTTAAAGGAAATATTGCAAAGTGCACAAATCTGGGGAGCGTTAGAAAAGTGGGAAGGCAGATGGGCTAAGAAAAGAGACAAGGAGAAAGGTGACAGTCCGGGATCGAGTAAAGCTAAAACTTCATCAGATACGGAATCAGTAAAGATGCTACCAATGAGAGAAACGGCTGGTTGGGTTCTAATTCATGTACCGTGGTCCAGGAGAGATATCTTATCCTTCACTAAGGATTATCCCAGATTGAGGGAGAAACCGATCGAGTGGTACCAACAAACAGAGGTTTGTGAAGCTTGCGAAGTGTCTCTGGGAAGACCTGAATACCCTGTTTGAGATCACTGTTCCGCCCGACTTCTGGCTTGAGTGCAAGAGAGGGGTAGACTGGCCGACGCAGGAGCCGGCAAGGGATAAGGTGACCGGAGCACCCTCTGAGGAGGTGATGAAGTATTATCACAAGGTGATTGACTTTTTGAAGCAGAAAGTGTCGCTGAAAGTGACTGATTGGCAGAAAATCGACTGGACCTCACAGGAGGTTAAGGAATCAATACATGCTTACTAGGAGAGGTTGTTGAAGGCATTCAAACATTACAGTGGTACTGAGACCATTGAGCTGAAAGACATGAACCATCTCGTGTTCAGATTTGTTGAAGGGCTGAGACCAGAGGTTAGCCAGATGATTAAGAATCATTTGATCTTTTGGCAAGCGAAGCTGATTGATGAGGTTTTGCAGTATGCGAAATACTGTAGTGATGAGATTGAGCTGAAGCAGAAAAATTTGAAGGAGAAAGTGATGGTGATGCAGATAAGGGCTGCGCAGGCAGGAATGCAGGGAACTGGGATTCAGCAGATGATACAGCAGCAACCGCAAGGGAATGGTGTGTTTCAGGCACAACCGAGAGGTCAAGGTCGAGGTTTTGTGAATCGCGGTCCAGACTTGAATACTGTTGTAGTTCAAAATAATGTACAAGGGATTAACAAGATGTCACCATGTCACGTGTGCAGGGGCGTGGGGCATTGGAAGCGGGAATGCCCAAATGTGGTGCAGGATAGTGTAGTTCAACAAAACACTAATGTCGGTACATTGCAAAATATGAGAGGTCCAAAATTGAGAAATCAAAACCCGAACTTCCAAAATAACATGGTTCAGATGCAAGGGTTACAGCCCATGCAGCAAATGCAAATGCTGCGTGTTCAACCAGCACAAATGCAGCATGTACAACAGCAGGTTCCCATGGTACCTAGACAGCAAATGCAACTACCAATGGCTCCAATGGGACAGCAACAGGTGATGCTTCCTCAGCAGGTCACGGGCCAAGTGATGAGCCAAAATAATACAGTACAGTAATTCCCATTGTGTGGTGAAGATGGAATTAATGAGGAATGGTCGGATGACAGTTCAGACAGTGAAGAGTGCAGGCTTGCAGCGTCCCTAGAGGTAGATCAGAGGGGGCCCTATGTAGAGGGAAAGGTAATGGGTCACAAGGTTTCATTCTTGGTAGATACTGGAGCTCCACGCTCCACGGTCAGAAGTGCAGAGGTTCCGAAATTGCCACTTTCGGGGCGTACTATAAGAGTGGTTGTAGTAGCAAACCAGTACTTGACAAATCCTATTACAGATCCAGTGCAAGTTGAGATTGGCAACTTCCAGGGACTGCATAAGTTTGTAGTCTGTGATTCAAGTCCGGTATCCCTACTGGGAAGAGACTTACTGTGCAAAACGAAATGTTCGATTACCTGTTCCAATGATGGAATTGAGGTGCAGACAAACAGTGATGATGAAGGGGGTGATGGTCAGTTCTCAGAGTTAGAGACAGAAACCGCGAATGAAGATTACCCTTTGATAACATTATTCCCGATGCTTACAGTGACTGACTTACCAGCCGAGTTGCAGGGAACGGTGACAGAGAAGGTGTGGGATTTGACAGGAAAGGAAGTGGGACTGATAAAAGGAGTGGAACCAGTTAAGGTTCAAGTGAAGCCAAATGCAGTGTTTCCCCAGGTGCCGCAGTACCATATGGCACAAGATGTCCTTATTCAGGTGTCGCAAATATTTGCAGACTTTGTGAAATAGGGAGTCCTTAAGGAGGTATTGAGCAGTCCATGTAATTCACCGATAATGGGTTTGAAAAAGCCCTGTGGGAAGGTTCGAATTGTGCAGGACTTGAGAAAAATAAATGAGATTGTGGTGAAGTGTTGCCCCATGGTGCCAAATCCAGCAGTGATTATGTTTCAGGTTCCATGCTATGCTGAATGGTTCACCCTTGTAGATTTGTCACAATCCTTCTTTTCGGTGCCTCTTCATGAGGACAGCCAGTTTTTATTCAGTTTCAAATTCCTCAACAAGGTGTACAGTTGGTGCAGAATTCCTCAAGGGTTTTCTGAATCACCGTCCATCTTCAATCAGATATTGAAAAAGGACTTAGAATCCTTAGTACTACCTTTCAATTCGACACTAGTACAGTACATTGACGACTTGCTGAATGCGTCCAGGACAAAAGATAACTGCAGGTATGACACAATTGCCTTACTGAATCATTTGGGAAAGAATGGACATAAAGTGTCGCCAAAGAAGGTGCAGTACTGTCAGAAAGAGGTGAAGTACTTAGGACATTTGATTGAGAGAGGGTCCAGGAGAATATCAAAGGAAAGGGTAACTGCTATTCTGCAAATGAACCCCCCGACAATAAAGAGAGATGTCAGGATGTTTTTGGGAATGGTGGGTTACTGTCGCCAGTGGATACCCAACTTTTCAATTATCTCAAACCCATTGATAAAGCTGACAGGTAAAGAGATTAAGGATGAACCGTACACCATAACCCTATCCAAAGAGGAGCTTGAGTCATTCATGGAATTGAGAGAGTGCATGTGCAGAGCACCAGCTTTGGGTATGCCTGATTACACAAACCCTTTTTTACTGTTTTGTCATGAACGTGATGCTTGTTCTTTGTCTGTCTTAACACAGGTCCATGGAGGTGCAAATCGCCTTGTAGCATATTTTTCAGCTACATTGGATCCCGTCGCAGCAGCCTTACCGGGTTGTTTGCGCGCAGTTGCATCAGTTGGTCAAAGCCTCATGCAGTGTGAAGGCATAGTGATGGGACATCCCTTGACAGTAATGATTCCACATTCAGTTGAAATTTTGTTGACTCGAACCAAAACTCAGCACATGACAAATGCCCGACTTACCAGATATGAGACAATCATTTTGGGGTCGCCTAATGTCTCACTGAAGCGATGTAATGTATTAAACACAGCAACTCTACTTCCTGTTGAGAGTACCGAGATTAATAACGAAGAGGAAGTGGAGCATGATTGTCTTGAGGTAACAGAACTATGTACCAAGCCCCGACCTGATATTCAAGATGCGCAGTTAAAAGAAAATGACTGCATTATGTTTGTTGATGGATCCTGTTTGAGAGGCTCACTCGGAATGCTGAGAGCTGGTTACGCTGTATGTACCATAGCTGGTATCATTGAAGCTTCCTGGCTCGAGAGAGTGTATTCCGCACAAGTGGCAGAATTAATTGCCCTTACTAAGGCATGCCACGCAGCTGAAAATCTGAGAGTCACTATCTATACTGACAGCAGATACAGATTTGGAATTGTACATGATTTTGGCCAATTGTGGTCACAGAGAGGTTTCATGACCTCTTCTGGTTCTCCTGTGAAAAAAGGTGAACAAATTAAGGATTTGTTACACGCGATTCAGTTACCTCTTGAAATTGCTGTGGTGAAATGCAATGCTCATGTTAAGTCACAAGACTTTGTGTCCATGGGAAACGGCTTTGCAGATCAAGTCGCAAGATTTTGCGCTTTGAACTGTATATCGTTCAAGGATCAGTGGGAATTGTTACCGCAAACCGAAAATGACACATGTTTGAACCTTGCATTAAGGGTGGTTGATACACTAGATGAGTGAAAAACACTACAGAGTTGTGCTAGCAAAGAGGATAAACGCTCCTGGAAGAGAATGCAATGCGTACAAAGAGCTGATGACTTGTGGGTCTCAGAGGAAGGGAAACTGGTTTTGCCAAACAGTCTTCTGTCACAATTTGTGAGGCTTTACCATGGACAGGCACATCTTGGGAGAGATGCAATGATCAGGTCATACAAGATTGACTGGTTTAACCAAAAATTCAGACATGCCGCAGAGGTTACTTGTTGCAGGTGCATCATCTGTCAACAGATGAATGCCGGAAAAGGGACTGTGGTAACTTTGAGCCACATAGGGAGAGCTGGTGGTCCATTTAGCAAGATGCAAATGGATTTCATTGAGATGCCTGTTTGTGGAGGATTGAAGTACGTGTTGGTGATTGTGTGTGTTTTCAGCCACTGGATTGAAGCTTACCCCACACGTAGAAATGACAGACTCACAGTTGCAAAGCTGCTGCTTAGCGAACTAATACCCAGGTTCGGGTTTCCGGTCTCTATAGAATCATATAGGGGCAGACACTTTGACAATGAGGTGATTAAGCTCTTGTGTGCCGCATAAGACATTGAACAGAAGCTGCATTGTAGCTACCGCCCTGAAGCATCAGGACTAGTAGAACAAATGAATGGTACCTTGAAATCAAAAATGGCGAAGATGTGCGCAGCTACCAATATGAAATGGCCAGATGCATTGCCCTTAGTGCTGATGTTGATGAGGAACACCCCTGATAAGAAGACAGGACTATCACCCCACGAGATCCTTATGGGTAGAGCTATGAGGCTGCCCGCAGTACCTGCAAATGCTCTTGTGAATATCACGGATGATATGGTGTTGGACTACTGCAAAGGTTTGGCTGATGTGGTTCGCTCTTTTTCTCACCAGGTGGAAGCCAACACATTGCCACCGATCAGTGATCCAGGTCACACCCTGCAAGCCGGTGACTGGGTGGTTGTCAAGAAGCACGTGAGAAAGTCGTGTTTGGAGACGCGCTGGAAGGGGCCATATCAAGTCATATTGACAACAACCACTGCTGTGAAATGTGCAGGCGTTCCAAACTGGATACATGCCAGTCACACAAAGAAGGTAACGTGTCCAACTGATGAGGAACTTGAAGTTTCTGACTCAACAGTTCCAGAGAGGGAAGTCTCAGGGCCTGAAAACAGCCAAGAGAGAACTGAGACTGTAGGAGAGCCCACTGAGAACATCCTAGTCCCTCAAACAGTAAACGAGTTCGAGAGAGGTGACAATGTGCCTATCTCAGAAGAGGCAGCAGGAGAACTAAATCAAGGAGAGGTTCTCCCAGCAGCAGACGAATACAGGTTAGAGCTTGAACCCGTTACAGATCCAGAAGAAGAAGAAGAAGGAGAAATAGTAGAGAGAGAGCAAAGTACACCGGCATCCCCTGAGCCAGTTGCAGGTCCATCAAGAGAAAACACCATAGCACAAGAGGAGGGTGCTGTTCAGCGTCCTGAAAGAACAAGCAGGAAAAAGACACATAAGGGAGATAACTGGCCAGAGAAGCAGGCTTCCAAAGAAAGGATCGTACCAGGTGAAACAATAATAGAAGAAACCAACACCACAAGAACAGAAGATCTGAGTGAAGGAGAATTGCAAGGCGAACGCAGATTGAAAAGAAAGAGAACCGCAAATAGAAGGTACGCAGGTCCTGAATCGGCATATGCAACAACATCTGAATGGCAACAAGAATTTTTAGCGTTCTGCTTTGATCGAGAAGTACCAGGCCAATACTACTGTACCTGAAATCAATCAGAGAAAAAGACTGTGTTAAAACTAAAATTGAAAAGAAATTGAAAGTTGGAAAAGCTAAGAAAGAGACTTATAAATTACAGGATGTGACACTGATAACCTGAATTGAGTTTGAAAACCCGATTATGACAAGCTGCTCACCTGATATGACAAAAGGGTCCTGGAGTGAGTGAAACGCTGAGAGAGAAAGAGACTTTTGCATTAAGAAAAAACAAAAAAAGGAGTTTTATATCGTCCTCAAATTGATTATTGTTCTGCTCTCTGATTCTTTACAGGTATGGCTTATAATAGAGGTAGAAACAAAAGGGGTAAGGTGTGTGGTTGGTTAAGTCTTATATTAGGTATTGTGTGTGCGATAATAATTGTAGGAGTGATTGTGGGAATGCCGTGGTTGGATTAGAAGGCAACTAACAATGCTTCAAAACCTGAGACTACAACACTAACACCGTAGGAAAAGATTGAGCAGGATGCAAGACACTTGCATGAGGGAACTAACTCACAGGGGGAACTTTCCACTAATGTCTTCTATCGCTTGCTGAATGAGTATGTTGAAACAATAGATGCGAAAAACTGTTATGTGTGCACAAAGATTCCTTCATCAGTGCAAGAGGGGGGTCACCTACCATAGTCTTCCTCTAACTTACGGGATAAGCTGTAGTTTGCTACTAACAAAATTCTATAATCAAGAGCATGTGCAATATTTTTATTCAAATTTGGATGTAGTGTTTTCTTTTGTGTCTGTGATTGAATTTCTGAACAAGGTAGCTAAAGAGCATAGTATAAAATTAGTTAGGGGTTTCTTTGAACCGACACTTACATTTGAGGCAGCTTATGCACACCGCAATAATCTGACTTGCTTATTGACACCTGTAGAGAAAAGCTTCTTAGATCACACTGATGATAGACGCAAAGCATTAAAAGAAAGATTGGAAAAAGGGCTAGAGAAACTCACATATGCAAATGATTATGCTTACACTGCAATAAAGACACAAGGCAAACTAGCTATAGATGCATTACATGTAGGAAGGCTTTGTATATATAGGCCAAAATCTGAACATGACACTTTATTTGTGGGAACGAGTGAATGCAGGAATGTGTTTTTGTTTCAGAGTAAATGGACATTTATGTTAAATGGACAGGATCCAGCGATCCCTGGGATCTATTATATCTGTGGACTTAATGCTTATTACCGTCTCCCTAAGGGATGGTATGAGACATGTTATTTGGGAATAGTTTTCCCAAAGATTTACCATATTGATGATTTAAAGCAAATTCCTAAAACGTCTATATTACAACATGCTAGACAAAAACGAGAGACAGCGGCTGCTCGTTGGTGACATATTTGGAGCCATAATTCCTTCGGTAGGGGTTATCTTAAAATCCATAAAGATTCAAAAGTTGTCTACTATTGTGGATAACATGCTGACAAATTTAACAGGGGCTATACTCATGATGGATACTGAACTTGCTGCAGAAAGAGCTATGACTCTTCAAAATCGGCTTGCTTTAGATATTCTTTTAGCAAAGAGCGGCGGAGTCTGCAAGATGCTCAAAAATGCGACATTGTTGCTCATATATACCTGATAATAGAAAAATGATAAGAGGTGCACTTACTAACCTAACTAAAGATAGTGCAGATTTGAAGAATTTGAAGGAACCCGGAGTGTGGGAGAAATTAGGAAAGGGAATTGCCAAAGTAGGGAGCTGGTTTAGCAATATTTGGAATGGGGTACTTGCAAAAATATTAGGGGGTTTATCAATTGTTCTGGCCTGTCTATTAGGTTTATGGGGAGCATGCAAAATCAATGACAAAATTAAAAGAAATTGGACAAAGAGGAGTAAAAAGAATGAAGAAAATGAAAGGGAGAAAATGTTTAATGAAATTTGGGAGAGTTCACACAAGGGACAAGGTGTTGAAATGTGCATTATGCGTAAAGTGACAAATTTAAGTGAAAGGTCAAAGGGAAAGGTTTGTGTGATGACGAACATCATCAGAGGAGGGACTGAGGAAGCGTAGCTTATATAATATATATTAACATGAAATGTTTATGAATTAATGTGTGATAATGCTGCATAGAAACTATAATAATAATTTTGCTTAAAACGTGCACTTGAAATGTGACAACGGGGAGTGGCCGTCAATGTATACGTAGACTAATAATGATGACTAAAATGTTTATATTGCGTTTAAATAAGTTTATACTAATTATTAATAATTGCGTTGTTGAATCTGTGCTGAAATCCTCATAGGCTTTAAGTTAGCATGAGCCGAAGCTTAGCTGCTTGGCTCTCATATTAAATGTATTTTTCTATTTTGCAGTGTGCTGACTCATAAAAGTACACGACCCCGTATGTTTTTTTCTTCAAACTAGAAGACGAATGTAACCATTTTATATCCGTTCTCACAGCCTTTTCCTTGTTTGCAGAATAAATGTTAAAAACAAACTGAAACAGTGCAGATTAATGTAATGTACAAGGTCATTCAAACCGGTGAAGACAATGGAGCTGCTGACCAAAAGATGTGCAAAGAATTACAGAAAGATGAAATCATACCGGAGGTGCCACCTCTGAAGACGTCAATTATGGAGACCAATAAAAGACTTGTAAAATAATATGGGGTGAAGAGTTAGGTTACCTAATGTCTTTTCTAATAGGTTAAAGATAGTGGGGTATAATAAATGTCCAATAGAATTTTGGGGGAATGTACAATGGAAAAGGGATAAACACCCATGTCACAAGGAGTCATTTAGAATTAGGTAGGGAATGCTATTGATTTTATCCAGAAACTCTGTCACTCTGTTTGGTGACTTGTTGGTTTACTTAAAACCATCCTCGGCCTTAGGATTGGCCATTTTATACTTTGCCTCCTTATGAGGGAAGTGCCCTTTTTACCCAGAGCTGAGTTCTGACTGATGGCGAATTGACTGATGCCCTGAAGACGAAGACTGGACCTGTGCGCTGACCTAAACCTTGGAGGGTAATTATGACAATGCATTTGTGATTGTCTGTTTGCTTTTCCTTTGTGGGAACCAACTGCTTATTTTGACAGAGACCTTAGTTAGATGTTTTCTAAATGAGTGTTCTAAATTGTTTTACATGAAGCCCAACATGCGAATGCTAATCAGTGGTTAGGACAGGTGTTCACCAAAACTGACGCAAATAGACAAACAACCGAGACTATGCTTTGTTGAACTGATGCGTTATTGACACTCTCTTGAATTTGATCTATGTTCACGCCGTGTTATGTTCTGATGTTTGTGATTCTCGCTTTAATGAAATCTTACCAAAGTTGCCATATCGTGACTATGCTATTGTGTTTCTTGGTGTTGAAATTAACGCATCTGCTTCTAGATTGTAATTAATAGGGAATAAAACTTATAAAATTCTATTAAACTGGTGTGATTATTCATGGCTGAAAGGTCATGGTAGCGTTTTGAATTGATTAATGACTTTGACTAGAGTGAAATGCATTGTCGTGATAAATATTGATGACATTATTGATGTATTGATTGACATATTGATTAGCTATCTCGTCCTAAGGTGTCTCTCAACTGGGTCAAAAGATTAATTGGCCTAAAACGAGTCCTGATGTGTAATAAATTATCATAAAGGGACGCGTTATCCACCTCAACAGAGTTAATGCACTCCTTGATGTTGAGCCAGATTATTTTCTTTTGTGGCTCGCGAAGAGAGAGAGATGTTTTGCCAAAAAAGGCATCATGATGGGATACAGACTCTTCAGTGAGCATTCCCAACTCTTTTTCTGAGAAATTACATTTTCTCATCCTCCCTCAAAGGGCCTTGTCCTTCTCAGGAGTCTGCTGGAACAATTTCCTGTTTTTCAAGACTAGATGACTGAGATTGGCACTGATCCCGATTGGGTCTAATTGGCAATCTCCAGTCTCAACGCTGTTCAGTGTTTTTATAGCCTGCTGCTATCCTACTTCTTGTTTGTGATGCCATTGCTCACTGCCAGGTTAAAATTTTATATTTGCAACTTGATTCGCTATTTACTGAAAGCTATTTGTGATTCCTTAAATTGCAACTGTGACTCATACTGAATTGATTATGGACAGTCAATCTCATTCGTACGTACTAAACACTGATTCATAATTTGCAATTCAGTAACCATCGCAAATTACACATAGGTATTCATCTGCTTTGTAAACCTAGTCCTAAATTCTCTTTTATGGCACCACATGCATTCTTTTGTAGTTTTCTAGACTACAAGCTGACTCAAATTATGAACCTAATGCCATTATTAACTATGTTGTCAGCACCAGATTCAGATCATTTTAGATTCTACTATATAGACAATATGTCTACACCCACATACATTTCTGATTAAAAAGTGTGCCTGTTCTTGTCAACCGTGGGTTATGTACATATTCCTTTACGCACCTGTTTCCTCTATTTGTAGACCATTAATTCCTTTTTGTGAATACCTAAAAGATTATGGGGGTCATTCTAAGTCTGGCGGGCGGCAGAGGCCGCCCGCCAGACTTCCCCCTCCGAAATACCGCTCCGCGGTCGAAAGACCGCAGAGGGTATTCTAAGTTTTTCCCTGGGCTGGCGGGCGGTCGCCAAAAGACCGCCCGCCAGCCCAGTGAAAAACTCCCTTCCCACAAGGATGCCGGCTCGTTATCGAGCCGGCGGAGTGGGAAGGTGCGACGGGTGCTGTTGCACCCGTCGCGTATTTCACTGTCTGCCAAGCAGACAGTGAAATACTTGTAGGGGCCCTCTTACGGGGGCCCCTGCAGTGCCCATGCCAGTGGCATGGGCACTGCAGGGGCCCCCAGGGGCCCCGCGACCCCCCCTACCGCCATCCGGTTCCCGGCGGGCGGACCGCCGGGAACTGGATGGCGGTAGCGGGGGTCGGAATCCCCTCGGCGGCGCAGCTAGCTGCGCCGCCTTGGAGGATTCAATAGGGCAGCGGTACACTGGCGGGAGACCGCCAGTGTTGCCGGTCTGACCGCGGCTTTACCGCCGCGGTCAGAATGCCCTGCGGGGCACCGCCGGCCTGTCGGCGGTGCTCCCTCCGACCCTGGCCCCGGCGGTCTAAGACCGCCGGGGTCAGAATCACCCCCTATTTGTTATTTATCCAGTCCAGCGCACACTAATTTTGTTAATTAAGTCTTACAACCACATCCCTAAAATTCCTTCTAACCAAAATGATCATTGTTTGAGTGTATTTGCTATTTTTTTGGTTAGTCTTTTGCTATTGAATATCTTTAGGAAACATCTCTCTTCAGTTTTGAAATACATGCCCATTTAATTAAGTGCTATGGTCTATGTACAGTCTGTTTTTTAAATCCTTTTTGTTGTTTCATACAAGTATTACTATATTTGTCACACTGCTTAGAACATCTAGAATGTATTCAAACATATTTGTAGAAGAGCTATCTTTTTGCATGGTCACCATAGATGTTTCACTTTTTTATGTACCCTATTTCTGTTTGTCTCACAGTGTTTGTGTTCTGTCCATAAAACTGTACTATAAAATTGACTTCACCCAATTGGTATATAAAACTTTCTGATAAGGCCCTTGTAAATTGGGGCATAAACTGTAAAAGTAGTGCAGTAGTTAAATGCCATGTGCAATTACAACTCCCTCATATGACAAAAATGTATGGCTACAAAAAGCAGCATTGTGCTTTGTCTGTGCCACTGTTTAAAAACCCTGCAGTTATAAATGGTTAAGTTGCCTCTGAAGTGAGCCTTACAAGGCCACATTGACGGGTGCTTAAATTGGGGCACATAATAAACTGGGAAAAACATGCCCACCACAGGGAACTGTTACAAAAAAGTTGTTATCACTGTGCAGGTAAAGTTGTGTTTGCAAGAACAGCAGGCCTAACAATGAATAAAATCACATTTTCATATGTGGACATTAAAAAAACTGAATCCGTCTTTGAAAGTTATTTTCCACTTAGTTTTAAACATCTACTTCACGATTGAGGGTAGGTTTTCTATAACTTTAATTGAAAAGTAACTTTGGAGATGTGTGTTTTGTGCTGCCTGTGAGAAAATTATTTTGTTCACTGGTTTGTCACTTAACCTTATTCAAGAGACTGACTACTCATCCGTGGTTTACTTCCTAATGACCCTCCTTCTGGAAGACAATACCTTGTCCTATGAAGGAGCATGACAGGAACGGTGTTGACAGTGACCACATACCAAAGGCAAGCCATCTACGAAGAGGAGAAGAATTGCTGGAAGGGACAGAATTCACAACTGTTCCTTTAATTCGTAAATACCAAATTAGTTTGTGAAGATCTACAACCATTTATTCCTAGACTTACACTAGATTTGTCATCCACAACTCCAGCAAGATGGCAATCTAAATCTAGCACTGACAAAGAAAAGGAACTTCATTGTTGGTGCCTACAGGTAGGGACAGACCTCCTTCGGATATTGTTTTGGGATCCTGGAAAAGCTGTCAGCAAACTGAGTGAGAAAGCACTGATAACTGAGTTGGGAACTCTGCAAGAACATAGGCAGGTTGGCTGAGGGAATACTATAATCACTAGCTAAAGCACAGGGTAAGACTGGCACCTCATTGCTACCTACTTAGAATTTTACAATACCTAGGAAGGAAGAAGACTCTGCCTAACCGCTAAAAGAGGAAGACACAAAGGATCCGGATCCCCACTGCTACCAATTGTATTGGAAAAGCTTTCCAATAAGTCATGTGGTTGGCTTCCTGTTACCTGCACTACGCATGCAGAAAGATTCCTGACTCCATGAAGGTCCAATTGAGAGAGACCTGGCATCTAGAGGCATGCCTTGAGGACCTGAGAGTTCATGGGAGACCAGGTGGAACTTTCCTAGCAGGTGGAGGGCAGTGGGACCATATTTATTTTTTTACTTCTGGCGACCAGGACAACGTAGTGATTCCCCAGGTAGAGGACACCATCACAAAAAGACAAGTTCATCCTGCTGAGACCTTTTTTTCTTAACAAAACTAAGTTCAGCTGGGCATCAGGGCTCAAGTTTATCATTGAATTGCATTGCTCTTGCTTGTTGTCGCAATAGCAACACAATACTTAATTCAGACATATCATGCAACCTTGCATGGCCCTATGTTGCTTGGTACATCTGAAGTAATGCAATGCAGCACAATTTGCTGCCTTGCGTTACTCTGCCTTGGGAAGGCATTCCATGAGTGGAGAGTGGGGGTTCCCATGCATCCACCAACAGACTGTGGCACAGTCCCATATTTACTAAGGATGGTAAGCCTAGGAATGCAACAAAATGCTACATTTTCCCGACAGAGGTGTAATGAGGAGAAATATCTTGATTTCTCCTTGTTGATTCCTCTTTCTAAGTGTACTGCATTCTGCAGCACATTAGCAAAGAGGAAACACTCCTAAGGTTAAACTGAGTGCACCAGTGCAAGGAGAGAGCAAGAATGTGCCATAACCTGGGGGACATGGCACATTCCTGTACTCGCCATTTGACGGCGTGCAGCAAGTTGTCTTGCTAGGTTTCATCATAGTTCGATAAACCTGACTCTACATGTATCTGGCTTTGTGGAACCCTGCTGATTTACAGCTTTCAAGCTTGTCCCACTAGTGGATTGTGATAAACAAAAAAGTACTAAAGCCCGGATTATGAGTACCCTGGCGCTTTGGCGTTTAGCATTTGCTAAAATAAGACTACCTGAGGTTCAGAACTTAATAGGTGCAATACATTGCATCTATTCAAGTTTTTGAGAAACAATATAGATTTTGGTGCTTACAATACCATAATCCATGTCACAGTCAATGAAATACTCTGTCCCCTTATTACATACTGGCAGGTTTGATATGCTGAAATTTTATGAAGGGGACTAAATTTATTTTACCCGGTAATTAAACGGTATGGTTAACTCTGCACAACTCAGAATTCTGACACCTGTACAAATAGTGATTTAAGCAGGGGGTCAGAAAACTCCAGCCCACTCGTAATCAGGGCCTAAAATTGAAGGTAAAACCTTGGATGAAGTACAGTGACAAATCTATGCCACCAACAAAGTGACCGGAGTGGCTGTAAAGAAATGCCTCTTTTTGCATATTCACCTCCTCAGTTTTAGACTGATGCTGCTGGTTTTACCATTCAGAGTGCACCGAGTCCTGCTAACCAGGCCTCAGTGCCGGTGTTCTAACCCCTTATGAAACATATATCGAATTAGCTGTACCTAATTTGCAAGTGCTAACTTGTAAGTCCCTAGTATATGCCACCCAGGGCATGTACGACAGAGTGCCCACCCAGTGCTGCACTACTATTTGTGCCACTTTGAGTGTGACAAAGGACAAAATGGGTCCCAGCCTGTCACTGCAGACTAGAAGAGCAGTGTTTACACTGCTGGTTTGACTTAGTCATTTAAACCAATGGCAAAGCCACCACGTCCCTTAACCCTATACATAATTCTCCCATAAGGAAGGCCTAGGGAGCCCTATGGCAGGTAGCTATATTGTTAAGTAAGACATATATTTGTCATATATCTTAACATAGTCGTTCTGCTGGAAAAAAGTTAGTAGCCCCATTGACTAACACAGTGTTACCAGCTAGCACCCTAGTGTGGCTAACTCCTGAATGGGACTACCCAACTGGATACAGTAAGGTATCAAATTAATCATGGTATTAAACCTGATCTGATGCCCAGGTCAAATTTAATGTCACAATGAAGGTTCTCTACTTTTCGAAACTTACCACTCTACAGCTAGTCCTTTAGTCTCACACAGGCTCTGGCACATAGAAAGCTTTCTGCCTGTCTGGGAAGACGTGTGAATGAATCCCAGGCTTAAGAACAGAGGCAGTTGCTGCAGAGTGAGGTGTGACCTCCTCTCCCACGATAGCCACGAGGGGTGTTAGCAGAAAAGCTGAGCTTCAAAAGGGAAGCTGCCTTTGTTGTCCAAATAGTGATAACACTCCCAGGCAGGTTGCCTTTTGTTTATGTAGACAAGTTGGAGACAGGGACAGAGAGAGAAACCCAGGGGAGCTAAAGATGCTTTTTCCACACGCCATATTTGTAAAGTGGCACAATGCATGCGTTGTGCCACTTTGTAAACCCTTGCACTACATTATTCCTGCATCAGACATAATGTATGCAAGGGGGACATTCTGGCTAGGAGGCCCGCAGAATGACGTACTAGAATTTAACAGATTTTACTGCGCCCTTTTTTGCATCATTTTTAACTTCAATTTTAAGCAGGCATTAAAATTATGGTCCCATAGAAACCTATGGGCCTACTTGCACTTTGCTGCACTAGCTTCAACATTTTTGACGCTAGTGTAGCAAAGCGCCACAATAGCATAAACATTTTTGATACTATTGTGCTATCAACCGTCATGATGTGCAGTATCATAAATATGGTGCAACCATGGTGTGGTTAGGTGCTGGTAGGGGGCATGAAACACATCACCAGAAAGAAAGGGATGCAGTCGTCTAGTGGCTAGTGAACACAAGGTCCCCTCAGGGTACTTTCCTGGGATAAATATGCCTCTCCTGGAACCCTGCCCCCAGATCAAAATGGATTTTGAGGTTAAACTGGAAAAGGACTGCCAAGCTGCCCTCGAACCTGCAAAACGTGAGGCTGCATTGTTGGAAAGACTGCACCTGCTGCAGTTTCGGCTAGAGAAGTTTGGACTATGTTTGTGGCTCCTGGCTCAGAAAAAAGATGATACCAGTCTCCACATCAAAGCAGTGACTCCAAAGATCAGTTGGCTAATCCCTGAAATGTATGCTAGGGACAAAAGAGCTGAAAAAGCCCAAACCGACAAGTTGGTAGCCACTGCAGATGTTTTGCTGCTACCAGTCACTGGGAGTACTAAGAGACAAATCCAAGATAACCAAAAGTTGCATCCATGTCTATGGGACCTGAGAGTGCTATCCAAGTCCAGATTCAGTACCTACAAGGGACACTAGCCCCCAGCTAAGGATTTCACCCCAACCGTGGTACAAGGAGACCAGTAGCCAAGTATGAGGTGGCAGATACTGCAACTTTATGGACCTTGAGAGACCCTGACTTATGTGGCCCAAGATGCTCCACATCTTCTGCCAATCACAGAACAACCACAAAGGCACCCTGTCAACCGCACCTCAACCAGAGCATCCTTGAATTTCTATTCACCTGTATGATAGGCATCCTGTAAAGTTTGGAACTTGCCTTAAAAGCACTCTGGTGTCCAGGTAACTGTCCAAAGCATCCTTTCTGGCCCCCTAGACCTCAATCTTGTCAGATGTGGTTGCCCAAGCCAGGCCGTCGTAGCCAAAATAAAGTTTTCAAACTTTCCAAAAGTTTACAAACTTTTTGTTAAACAATGCTAGTTTCTGGTTGCATTTAAAAAGTATTAATATCTTCTAAACTCTGTATCTCTGGGACCGTTCGTGGATTTTGCTCATCACGGTGTCTAAAAATTCATAAAAATATACACTAGTTTTATAACTGGTGTCCTGGTTCTTTCATGTTGTGTGACTTTGTTTTTGTATTGTTAAATGTATTAAACTAAGTTCCTTTGCTAAGCCTTGCTGCCCAAAGCCACAGCTACCCAGAATTGTGTTGAGGTGATACAAAGGAGTCTGACTTGACCAAAGCCAGTTTTTAGCAGTATATTCCATGATAAGGCCGACAGCCATTTAATACTCCCAGATCCTCACAGTGGCTATGAAATCCAGCTAAAAGCTTTTGATGCTGAAACCAAAAGCGTCAGCTGGATACTTTTAGGCATCCTTGCCTACTTCAGTTTCTTGTCTTGACCTCTTGGAGGACTTGGACATCCAGAAAGGGCCTAGTTAGCCCTTAGTGGTTGACCTGCCATTGCATGTGGGGAAAGTTATTTTAACCACAAACCCCTCGATGTTGCTCTACTTGAAATATGAAAAAGCCGGCACCCTTGGAGTGAAGTTTGCAGCCTGGGCCCCATGCTTAATGCACCCGCTCTACAAACTAGTTTTTTGTTTTCTGAAGCAACCTCTAAAAGCAGGATTGTTTTTCTTTGGAATATTAATGGCACCAACCTCCAGGGAGGTTTTTTCCCTGCAGACGGGAGCCATAAAAAAATGTTCCTGCTTGTTTCTACAATGCATCACATGGCAGATATCGTCAAGTTAAATGAGTGACGGTCACCTAGTGCAAAGAGACTGGGACAACTATCCCTGTGACCCAGTGGAACCATGGTAGATGGACTGTTGGTTCAGTTTTGCCATTGTTGGAGCTTTGGAGGCTCTGTCAGCAGTTACTAAACAAATTCCCTGACTCGAAATACTGCTCCACCAAAGGCTAAATAGACCTCTAAGTTCTAATGTAAAGAAAAATGACTTGTGCATTTGGCATGGCTGATGTGACCCCCACTTCATCATTGTTGGCCTAAAATGATACCTAACCACTCATTAGCTGCAAATTGAAATGCTGTTTGAAGAGTTGTCTTATCTTGGCACATTTTTCATTAAAACTGTTAAAATTCCTATGTACGGTTCCTCCATCCAGTTATAATGATTTTGATGTATTTTTATCCTTTATATTGTATCATACAATTTATAAATTGGTTTGTGAATTTATTATGTTTTTTCCTTGATTTTAAAAATATTTGTACTACTTGAACGGAATACACATACCTTTGTGGAAATGGTTGCTGCTTGCATCACATCTACCAGTGGTTGAGTAGAGATTCTCTTAGAACTGCATTGCAACCTAAGCAGGGTGAGCTTATAAATTCCATAAGTCCACCTCCTTCACAAATTAATGGCCCACTTTCTGAAAATCTTGTGCTCTTAAGCAATGGGAAGCTACACAAGACACAAATGCCATCACTGCAAGACACAGAGGGCATCGTGGTGGCGGTCAGGACTGCCACTGTTGCAGCAGTCTTACCGCCACATTAAAAACCTGGCAGTCAGACGGCCAGGGTACCACCAGCACCACCAAGATCCATGATCTCAGCGGCCTGGCAGTGGCGAAGATTGTAATCCGCAAGGGCAGCGCTGCATGCAGAAAGGAATGAGGCTTACAAAGTGCAAGCAGTGGCTGAAAACCAACCTGGTTTGCTCTACCTATGACCTACAATTGAATTTACTGTCACTGTACTCCAACTTTGTAAAGGCTGTCCTTTAATGTCATCTCCTGTCCCTGAATGTGTCTACCTTGGAAAGAAATCAGTAAGGAGCATTGACAATAAAAAGTGCTATAAGCACAATAACATAGATGAAAAAAAAAAAAAAATCATCAATTAAGAATGCAGTTGCCACTCTGATCACAGGCAACCTAATGTTCTGTAAACCTGTCCATTATTTTTGTTCAAAAAACAACATTCTATTTATTTTAACACCAAGCATGTAGCTGTTTAGAAATGTTTGTTTGTCTACCCCAGCTAAAATGCATTGAGTTTCATGTTCATCTCAATTAACCTCTTATACTCTGCAAAGTCCTTGTAAATTGAAGTGGGATTTCGTCTGACACATCCGGTGGCATAGCAATTTGAATTAAAAGTTAATACAATAATATAGAAGAAAACATACTGACCATTTTAAAAATGAAAAAATTCAATATTTGCTGGTTGCCTGTCAATGTCACGTACACACAAATAAAAACCTAATGCAACTTATACCATGCCCTTCTCGTTACAGGCCCACAGCGTGTCACTTCAGACACAGTGATCAATAGGACAAACTCTAAAGGAGAGGGTTCTTCTTTGTGGACAATAAATTAGTATCATGGGAATTCAACAGGACACACAAGAGTGTCAAGTAGTCATTAGGTGAATGATACCTGACTATCAGTCTATTAGACATGCTGATCCATACTATAGTCCTTGAAATCCTCTGGGGTTCTCCAAGTCATCCTAAGAGATCTGATTGCCTGTGAATATTTGTATCGCCTTCCCTGCTTGGTGCACAGAGAAACCCTTATGGATATCAGACTGAAGGACCTCTTGCCCAGCCCCTAAGATAAACAAGGCTCCTCTATTATGTATCTTATGCAAGGACGATATTGGGATAAATACAGCTGCAAGGATCTGGATGTAGAAATGCGTTTTCACGTGAATTATGTGAAATCATTTAAACGCAAACATGCTGATTCCCACCGATGTTTGAACACTTCAAGCAACAAGGCCTCTTTACAAAATGGTGGCTGCTCTTAACATGTAAGATGTTTTTAATGTTAATACCAGGGACTTCATAATATGCTGAATCATTTTTTTGCTGCCTGAAACAGCAATGGGCAATGTCCAACCAAGTTTGCCTCCACTTGCTTATTTCAAAACATGGGCCTGGCTTTCATGGCCAATTCTTCAAATTAAATGTTAATATATATATTATTCTATTTACGTCTCAAACCGTCACTTCTTCATTCTTCATATTTGATCATAATTTCCACATGTAACAAACCCACTGCAAAAGTTGTGATTTACGAACTTGGTTCAAAATTATTTTCACAATTTCACAAACGAATATGTCAAAGAAATGCATTTATTATAAACATGAGTCTACTAGAGATCAACTTGAAACATACAATGTACATATTTTGTCCACTAATAGGAAGAAAGGTTCACCCTGTCGGAGTTTTAGAAGTCGTGACTACCACTGAAGTTACACAGAAGGGTTTCCAATCCTTATTCAGCTGACTCAAGTTAATTCTCTCCCAAACGAAATGCTAGCAGGCGAGCTTTAAACACTCTCCATTGTTCGTGACTACAACAACCATACAATGAAGTAGATTTATATACTGAGGGGCATATTTAAGTCAAGTAAAGTGGTGCTGCAACTAGTGCAGCGCCACTTTCCTTGCGGCCCTTAGCTCCCCCCCCACCGCCACCAAGATAAGGCGCACCATGGTGCAGTGTAGGGGTTAAATAGCGTAATTATTATTGATGCTATTGATGTACTCTGCAGGAGTAGTGCCAAAATATTGGTGCTACTTCTGCAGAGTACATAGGGGCCCATTATAAATAATTGACGCCCCCTTTTAACGCCTGCTCTGAGCAGGCATTAGAAGTGCCGTAAAAAATGATGCAAGGAAATCTGTCAGATTTCCTTGCACCATTTTGTCGACCCCCCTAATGGGGGAACGCCCCCTTTGCATACATTATGCCTGATGCAGACATAATGTAGTGCAAAGGGTTACAAACATTTGTAAATATAGAACAAGGATTTTAGCTTTGTTGGGCTATATTAGCGTAAAAGAAATAATGCTAATGTGGTGCAAAGTGGTGCTAGGGGTTTACAAATATACCCCTAAATACATAAATAGCAAAAAATGAAGGCACAGTAAGGCGATACTTTATTTGCATGAAACACTAAATAAAGTTCAATAATGGTGCAATAAAAAGGCAAAATTAAGTGTAATTTAAAAATAACAACACTAAAAATAATTTAAAACCAGATACAGTCAAAGATGGTTGAATTCAATAAAACAGTTACACTACAAACTAATTTGAAATGGTATCAAATAAAATTTAAAATGGCAAAGTTTAAATGAGCTAATTTACAGATGTCAAAATCAAGGGCCATTATGTGCCTTGTCGACCTTTCATTACCAACTATGGCCCATATTTAAAAGAAAATCACAGAGCGTGACTCTGCGTGAAAAGTTTCAGCGCTGCACTCTGTCATTTTCACAAGCAGGGATGCACCGTATTTAATTGACTACAGCACACCTCTGTGTTGTCCCCTGCTCTGGTGCTAAATTGAGCTGCCTAGCATCAACGCAGGCATCCTTGCACCATCGTGAAAGGATGTCTGCATTGAGAGGTTTGATTGTTTATGTGTGGGAAGGTGTCCCTTCCTGCACATAAACAATCACTAATGGCGATTTGGCACTTTTGGTGTGTGCTGCAGAAAGAAGCACACACCAAAAGTGCCAAAGCATCATTTTGAAATGATTGTTTATGTGTAAGAAGGGACACCTCTGCACATAAACAATCATTTCTGCCATTTTGCTCTTTCTATGCACGCACAGAAAAAAGCAAAAAATGAGGAGGAATAACAGTATTCCTCCTCGTTGCGCCTTGCTAATGCCACCCATAGGGTGGTGTTAGATTTTGGCGCTGCGTCAGGTTTACGAAATCACGTAAATCTGTGGCAGCGCCAAAATGCAATGTGAAGGGGCTGTATTTACAAGATGGCGTTAAGCCACAAAAATTTACTTAACGGCACCTTGTACATGCGGCGTAGGGCATAGCACCACCGGAGCGACACTAAAAGTAACGCTCTGGTGGCACTAGGGGCTCTTAAATATGCCCCTATGTCTGTTCAATTGATCTTACTAAACAGAGGAAAGGAAGTTGTCAGAACAATGTTCTAACAAGCACCATAAAACACTGTCAGTGAATACATTCACAACACCGCGTTTACAAAGGTTACAAGTTGGAACCAGGCGAAAATGTTATTACAGAGGCAACATTTCACATCTTGCCACTGTTCTCTTCCTCCAGCCCCAACGGAGGCTGCTTTTTGAGCAGGAGAAGGTTTCTATATGTTGTCAGGTGGAAGACGAGGCTTTCAGAAAATAATGGGCACGTGCCACAACGTGTCCATCCAACTGTACCTCCACAAAATAACAGCCCACTCATCAACTCCAGTGAGCACAGCTTGTCATCCTGCTGACTGCATAGTTTACTCACCGGCAGCTGACATCAGTTCTTTTGGGACTTCTTGACTTTAATCAAATTACCACTTTCTGTCTGCACCTGCACTTCTTTCACTCCTTCAATGTCAAAGCAGTGCAACTGCAGTTATTTAAAAGAAAATAAATCTGTATGAATCAGTTAATTCCAATTTGAATGGTTTTATCATCTGAGGAGTTTTGTCATCCATTTTTTGTTATAATGAAAAACCACGAAGCCTAGTTATATTTCAACTTTTTGTTCGCTATACAATTTATAGCCATATATATTTCTCTAAACCTCTCTCAGTTTTAGTTGCTTTAATTGATTTATTTTTCAAGTGTTCTTTGTAGAATGTAATAACCTATTGACACTATAAGTGTAAACCATACACTACCTCTTGTATAGCATATTGTTACTGCCTTATTCTTAAAAAGAAATCGTAAATCTAGTTGTGTTTATTTTTGATTATTCCTGTGTTTGTAGTAGATTGCTATTTTTTGAGAATTTGTAAAGGTTTCCATGAGTACTCCTGGTTAGATGTGACTCACAGTTTTCCCAAGAGTAGTCTTGAAGTTATTATTTGAATTTCATTTCCACACGACCAAATATACATATACACATTTGCTCATGTAAGGACTCAGCAAATGCAAATGCCATTGTTTACCTTTTTCACCCATGAGAAAATATATTTTCCATGGAGAAACTCATTCTATAAAGTCCCGCTAATTTTGCATGCATTCCCTTTCTATCCCGACTCAGGAAACATTTACTGGTGCCCCTGACAGACATAAATATAATTTTGTACCCATGAAAAAATATATTTTCTTCGGAGAAACCCATTCTCTAAACCCCCACTAATTTTGCTTGCATTCCCTTTCTATCGTGACTCAGGAAACATTTACTGCTGCCCTTGACAGACGTAAATATCGCACCGTTTTCTTGGAGTGAATGGGTAAAGAATGGTTTTGGATAATGACAAACCCACTTGTTAATGGTGGGTACGACTTTAGTAGGCATCCCCAACATGAAGCGCTAACTTCTACCCTTGGGAAAAGATTTATGCAAAAGAAAAATTAACCGCAAGTAAATGTTTTTACAAGCCATGCGTTGCACTCGTAAAAAATGTAATTTACAGTACATGTGCAAAGTGAACGTGCAAGTGAAAATGGATTTCTGAATTGCGCCTTAGTGTATCCTTTAAATCCTGTGTGCCTGCAACTGTAATACGGCTTTAGGTTCGTTTATTTGCATGGGTCTACACTCGATCAAATGACAGAACATTCGCTTTTACCTTACATAGGTGCCAACTTTGTTCCCTGATAAAGTGTATTACAAAAAGGCTCGTGCAAACTTGTGGTCCTTTGTGTAATATCAGAGGGATGTCATAGCATAAAATACGCACACAAACGCTTATTATGCTCGGAGCTTCAATGAGTGAAAAAGGGTATTTCTGCATACCTTTGCAAAATGCCACGAAAATGTCTGACTTAAAATCACTTTTAGTACGAAAAGTGGTTTGGCGGTGTCTGACGTTGCTTTTTCACTTGAGGGTATACTTCATATAACAATCTAAACGACAGCCTGGAAAGAGAAATATTTAAACAGACAACATCTCTCATCATTATTTTCTTGGTATGACCCACTCTACCACAAGCGCAAAGTATGTGAAATTGAATAATGTGTAATTCTGAGAAATTTCATGGGCATTGCATAATGGAAAACTAGGAAGCTTCGCCCATTTTGTCAACATAATTTACTTTTCACCAAGGTCTTGTGTAAAGTGCTAACCACCAAGAACATCAATAGATCACAAATCTGCGACCCAGATCCGACTTCTGATCATCCATCCTCTCCATCCTCGCCCATAGACACAGCATTTGGCCATTTGTTGTGTTACGCATCGCTAAACAATAAAAGGAAAGTTTGCTCAGCAGATGCCCACATGTTCTGCAGTGTGGCATGCCATTAAGCAGGAATTGCAGGCATTGAGGGCCTCTCAGTGTGCACTAACTAGGAAATGAGGGAGGTTGGCATTTGAACGCCGATTCATCAAAATGCCAGGGATAGCAGAAGCGACATCACATACCCTCCCACCTTAACCTCATCACAGGAAGTTGTATCATATGTCCCTCGACCATGATTTTGTCCCAGAAAGTCATGTCTCATGACCTTAACCTTGATGACATCTCAATAATTGACATTGTTGAAGTTCCAGAATAATGTCATGATTAACGTAACAACACATACAGAAAAAGCCAATTTAAGATAACATCTACATTATGGCACTGGCTTGGCCTTTGAATATCATGGCACATATATCTTGCCCTGAATTGTAGTGTGCAAATGAAGCTAGTAAGCCAGACCTCTTCTAAGGGGTTTTGCTCCCCTAAAAAATTGTGAAAAGAAAGATATCTAATAGTTCATTTTAAACACAATTTTTCACACACATCTGTTAAAATGGCTCCCTGATATTTCTTTTGTTGTATCTGCAGGTGACTGAGTGCATGGGCCCAGAATTTCCCTCAGGGGCCCGTTAGTGGTTCTCCTGAATGATATGGTTGCCAGATACCAATCTTGATTCCACATTACTGGTATACCTTTTACCACCCTGCAGTACCTATTTCTATCCTTTTTGTGCATGTGCTTTTTCATCCCTGTTTTTCCTATTGTAACGGATTACTAGCTATTGTTCTCCCTCTTTTTCACTTAATGAATATTTGTCTTTTTTGGGGGAAATATCGGACAATGAAAAATAAGATTTGACTCCCAAAATTGAGTGCTGGTACCTACCTACCACAATAGGCAGAGCCAAATAAAGTCTAGATATGTTCACAGACAATTCTGTGAGTAGTGAATGCAGAAAAGGCCTGCTAGTGAGCTTGGAGGCTCAGGGCTACAACCGTTGCTGGTCCAGGAGGCAATGTTCTAATTAATGGCACAACTCCTGCTGTATTATGGTATGTCGAATAGTCAAGGCCAACTGTTCTTACACGTTGGAGTGCTGTGGATCGCCACTAAATTACTATTGGAAGCCAGGGACCCAGTCGTAAGCAATGTCTATTATTTGATTCGCAAAAAAAGTACACAAAACTACAGAAAAAGGTATAATAAAATACATAAATCGTACATTTTATTCTTTGATTCCTAAGCAAAACATATTCAAAAATCAACATTTTAATGGAAAGTTTTCGGCTTTTTGGCTTTATTACTAAAAGGCAAAGCGGGGTACTAGGTTCTAACATTGTATTGTGTCTTTTTTGCTCCTAATGTGTCCTCTCATGCTTTCACTACATACTAGAGCTTCAGCTGAGATCACCAATAGTTCTCGTTATTGCTTGTTACAGGTGTGTTGCTCCACACCACTCAGTGGCAGATTTAGGAAAAGTGTTGCTGCATCCACTGCAGCTCCACTTTTCTTGTGCCACCTTATCATCCCCCTGACACCACCATGTGTGCACTGTATTAAACATATGGCACACCATGGCGGTAGTTAGGGAACTAACGTCAAAAAATGTCACGCTTGTTTGGTGCTTTGCAGGATTAGCGTAAAAAATGTGCACGTTAATCCAGCAAAGCACATTGAGGCCTATTCGAAATATTGGTGTGCCTCTTTTTAACGCCTGCTCTGTGCAGGTGTTAAAAATGCAGTAAAAAATGG
The DNA here is from genome assembly GCF_031143425.1 of Pleurodeles waltl. NCBI lineage: Eukaryota > Metazoa > Chordata > Amphibia > Caudata > Salamandridae > Pleurodeles > Pleurodeles waltl. The sequence goes on along the minus strand of NC_090450.1, from coordinate 858,488,580 downwards.
TGCAAAGAAATCCTTTTGATTTCTTTGTGCCATTTTGTCGTACCCCCTAACGGGGGAATGCCCACCTTGCATACACTATGCCTGGCGCAGGAATAATGTGGTGCTAGGGGTTACAAAGTGGCGCCATGCATGCATTGCACCACTTTGTAAATATGGCTCCTAACACTAAATTAGCATAAAAAAATGATACGAATGTGGCTCTAGAGCTTCTTAAATCTGGGCCACAATCTCATAGCACGTTAATTTTGTAGCCTTCAATGTTTCATTTAATGAACATTTTACAATTACCAATTTTACATTTTGCTCTTTTATGTCGATATATTTTATTAGTCTGATAATATCTTTTTTTTATAAATAGTCGTGAGCCCCCAGAGTATGCATGTCCGACCTCCACAGATCCTAGGATCATAGGTTAAGAACGGCTGGCCTCTGCTTTTTTAAGCATAGGAGATCCCTGCCTTCATTTGCCATTACATGTTTCAGACCACTGAACAAGATAATATGACCAGCAATTACTTCCCCAGGTTGTTTGTGGGAATGGGAGTATTGGTCTACATGCCGATCTATGCAGCTCTTTAGGAGTACCAAAGTGAGTAATTTATGTTTGTTTTTAAGTGTGGAAAAATAGAAATGGCCTAATTTGGAGCAGGGCTCCACTGACTGGGACTTGTACCTGTCAACATCTACATCAACAAGGGTAGTGCAATGCCAGGTCACAAACACTGCTGAGCTCAGAAAGAAAAGGCAACAATAACTGGATGAGGTTTCAAGATGTGTGTATAGAAATGGATCCAAAATTCAATAATGCAACCAGTGTTCTCCGTTACAGACCATCAAGTGTGCTTCATGATTAGTGTCTTAAGGAAGAAAGAGGTTAAGAATGGAATTTCATGGGGGTGTCGCTTGGTGCCATAGAAGATGGCCGCCTTCACCGGAGCTCCGTGACCGAGACGGAGGCATGGGGAGCCAGCTCCTATATCCTGCAAGATTTTACCATTGCTGAAGAGAAAAAAAGCTAGGGGAATATGCCTGGGCAGCATTATTCCCCTTGAAATGAAATAAAAGGCATTTTTTAAGCCTTTTTTCAATGACTTACATCGTCTGAGGAATTTATTGCGACTGCCATTTTGTTTTTTACTTTTCACCTCATAATTTCTTTATTTGCTCTTTTCATCGCGGTCTAAGATTTTTGTTTTTGCAATTTTTGGTTTAAAGGTGTGTATCTATGTTCTGATCTGATCATCACAAGCTTTATTTGGCCATTTAACCATCAAAGCATCACAATACATTCCAAAGATAAAAATAACTCATTTAAAACCTAAACAATCCTTAATTAAGACAGTAGCTAATAAATACTTTAGAAATCTCAGACTACTCATCCCATCCAAGCAGTCATCACAAGATCCCATTTAAAAAACAATTGCGTTTATGCCACGCTGCCACTCAAAACTTACTAACGGCAAAAATTAACACATTAGAACTGGAATTTTTTAAAACCTTTATTGCTATATAACATTTCCTCAGCCCCATTTCTCGACACATTTTGTAAATCCATTTTGACCGGGGAAAGGAATAGGCAGGACAAAAAACATAAAGTGCATAACTGTTTCTGGGGCACCACCACATGCCGGACATGTATCGGCAGCAACAATCGACCCTCAGCTGCTTATCAATGACTTCAAAGGCAGGGTCCCAAAGTGAAATCTAGCATATAAACCTTTACCCAATAAATCAGGTATCATATCTAAATAAGGTTCATACCGTGGATACCACTTAAAATCAATAAAAAGGTTAGTTAATTGACCGTTCGTTTTTTGACAAATATAGTAATTCCTTACATAAGCCCAGTATACAGATTTCAAAACAGTTTTATGGGATTTCTCTAATTTATGGGGATTCTTCCAGTAATCTCCCAAACCCAAGGTACGAAACCAATTGGACACATTTCTGACCCATGGAATATTAGCAGCATTTGGTCTCTTTAGTAAATCAAGAAGTGAGATCTTATATATATCCAGTTCGGGGACAGTCCAGATCCTTACTCAATATAAAAAAGGTCTTAAAGCTATTAAATCGGTTACTTGTTTTAATCCTAGGTCAAGGAACATTGGGATCAGTGGTGTACTGAGAGGGGACGCAATCAGGGCCCTCGTAAAGTTGTTCTCACCCACAGCTAATCTATTACAATTGGAGGATCCCCACACCTCCGCACCATAGACAGCAGCTCCTTGCCCCTTGGCCACATAGATCTTAATGGCTGGAGATACAGCTTTTGTGATCGTGCTCTTATAAAAACGTAGGATAGATGCTGCTCTATGCTGTAAAATCCCCACGCTTTTGCTAATCTGATCCTTCCAGTGCAATTTACTTGTTAACCTCACTCCCAAATAGTCTATTGAACTAACCTTACTCAGAGGGACACCATCCAAGTTGATGGTGCATTTGTTGCAGGGTCCAGAACTGAACACCATAAATTTTGTTTTACTAAAATTCAACTCCAGACCATAATCCCTACAAAATTAATTAAATCTATCGATGAGAATATGTAGGCCCATAGGTGTCTTTGAAATAAGAAGTGAGTCGTCAGCAAAAAGAAGAATAGGAATTTTCTGTGCATTCAGGCAAGGGGCGTCATTCTGACAGGAAGTCAAGACCTGTACCACCTCATTAATAAATAGGGTAAACAATAACGGAGCCATCACACAGCTCTGGCGAACTCCCCTCAGAGTAGGGATTTTTTCGGTCAGCTCACCTTGGTTACCCCATCTCACTTGGACTTATGTGTTTTCATGCAACCGCATGAGTATTTGGATTATATTGAATGGGGTCCCTAATCTGTACAGCACTTCCCACAGTTTTTTCCTTGGGACCAGATCAAAAGCAGATCGCAAGTCTACGAATACAACATACAAATGTTGCTTAGCAAGAATAACATATTTCGAATATAGAACAGCCAACCTAAAAACTTGATCTACCGTACTGCTTTTTGGTCGGAACCCCGCCTGAAGAGGAGAGAGGATCTGATGATCTAAAACCCAACTATTTAGCCTCCCTAGAAGTTGTTTGGCAAAAATGTTTGTAAGTTGTCAATGAGGCTAATTGGTCGATAATTAGTTGGGAAATTTACTTTACCCTTTTTATAGAAGGGGATGATTTCAGCCCCTTTCCACGTACTCGGAATTTGGCCCCCTGCAGCTATTCTTTTCGAAATTAGGTTTATGTATCAGGACCATATAACTGGTTCTGATCTATAAAGATCTCCCGGGAGCTTGTCCGGCCCTGGAGCTTTACCTGGCTTAAGGGTATTAATTGCACTAAGGGTTTCTTCCATGGAAAAAAAAATGTGATCCTCAAGAGCATTGTTACCCTCCACTAGTGGATCAATACCAGGATTCACATCCTGCAACGATGAGAGGGCCTGATTTCCAACAGGAGAGCCAGATGCCAAGACGTTCTCAGGTTTAGTATAAAGACAGGAAAAATGATACACACAGCTCTCTGGTTGTATGTGGTTCCTTATACTGCTCCTGCCCCCTTTTTTTTGTTTGGATAGCAGTTCCCAAAACAGCATGTTATTATTAGATTTTGATGCATCCAATAATTCCTGCCAGATTGAGTCTTCCCAACATCTTTTTGCTTGTGATATAATTTCTTTATATACACATCCGGCTTGTTGTGTCTGCCCCAGGGTACCAGTCATAATTGCTGTTTTTAACCCAGACTTTGCCCTAGAACGGGCTTCATCAAACCATCTATTGTTGACCAGGTTCCCACCCCGGGGTTTGGATCCAACCTTCTTATAGAAATAACTCTGCATTTTTAAAGACAAACTATCATGTATAGGGATGTCGCTGGAATCCAGTTCTTCATACGGTGCCAAGCTATCTATGAACAATTGGTAAATCCTGCATATCAAATAGGGGTTGGACATCACCTTTGGCCACCCTAGCCTTATGGAGTTATTGTTTAAACATGGGGATGGGACAACTGTACGGTGGTTATTAGATGTCCTCCTAAATACATCCCCAGAGAGAGAGAAGCAAGGGATGATGATCGCTCTCACATCATGGAACCACCCTCATATCCTTTAGCAAGGGCCATAGCCTAACATCCATCAGAAAGTAGTCGATAACACTTGTCGACCTACCTCGTTTGAAAGTGGGCTCAATGTTTAAATCAGAGGGCGTACGGCCATCACAGACCCTAAGGCCATACATTAAACATAAAGAAGCCAACTGGAAAGCCACACACAAAATGATACAATACCGGTGATTATTTAACTGTGGGATTCCCCAAAGTTCATCCTCTTTGACAGTTAGTCCACTGAGCAGAACAGAGGGTTCGAAAGTGCAGTTCAAGTCCCCTGCTATAATTAAGAAGGACGAAGATTGCAAGGTATCTAAAAATTCAGATAATAATACCAAAGTCTGAGACTCAGAACCTCGTGAGACAGATCGGGCGTAAACATTAATAAAAATAATATTAAAATTCTTTTGAAACGAGATTTGAATACCCATTAAACTAACAGAATCAATATCTAAAATCTTATCATCACATTGCAATTTCTTATTTAAAAGAATTAAAAGCCCTCCTTTAGCATGACCAGTCCCCTTCTCCGATGGTTGGGCAGAGATACTAAATGAAAGAAACCCATCTATATTAGTTGTACGTTTGGCCCAAGTTTCCTGAAACAAACAGATGTCCTGGTTATTAATAAACACAGTCCAATCTGGATCAGCCAATTTTCTATCAAGTCCAGCTAAGTTCCAAGTCGTTATTGATAATTCATAGTTATCTGACTCTAATCCATATGTCGGGGTACTGGCCCCCTCCGTGTCTTTGCAAGCCCCAAATGACACTATCCTAAAAATTCCAGTCATGTCCAAATTCTCAGTATTAATACCAGTAGGTATTTCCTGAGCGGAGTTAGTCATACAGGTTTTTGCTCTTCTGATAGTAAGTTGAGCATCCATGGGCAGCATTCAAGCAGGCACTATAAGCCTTCAGTGCAAGGCTAATCTCCCCTTTCTCATCTCCCTATACTGGTGAGTACGTAAATCAAAGGCCATAAGTTGTTCCACCAATACCTTATCAGGGAGGTGAATAGAAATTAAATCAAGGTTTGAACCCGGGGGACTGCATCTTTCTGCTGCAAGAATATCTGAGCGGATAATTGAAAGACAGTTCCGTCTGGTGGGTAGCCAATGTATTATCTTGTTAATCCGGGATTCATGATCCTCAACAGAGCCGGGGACAGCTTTGGGACATCAACCATATAAATTATGTTATCTCCACTTTTTGTGCCTAAGTCTTGGGCCATAATTACTAAACCTCTCGGATTACTACAAGGGGAGGATCAATAATGATAGCTGACCCCAGTGATTTGTCCATAGGGGAGGTGGAACAACCTCCTTACCCACTGTTTTAAAAGTGACATACCCCCTTAGTCTTCGTCTGTCTTTAGGAACATCAGGGTGGGTAGTGTTGCATATCAGATTCTCCGTGGAATCCCCACAGTTAGATCTTCTGTTGTGACCCCATCTGTTACTCGTAGGGTTACTTAGAAGATCTAGGTGGTGCCCCTCTGCACCAGAAATAGACAATTTTTCACAGCAAGGGAAATTTACCAGTTCCCCTAGAGGGGTATTTTTAGATGAAATTATTTTAGTCTTGGCTGGTATGTCATCCCCCCTTTTCTCCACATCACCCTGCTGGTAGATGCACCCACATTGATGGGCCATTTTTCCCCTCATTAGTTTGGTTAGTAGTATGACCATGCTCCTGACTTCATCTACCCTCTGTAGAATAAGTGCCATGTTAATTCCACTATCTGGTGGTTCCAATCCTCTGGAGGTTAACGGAGGGGTGCTGGCCATGGTATTATCCTCACTGGCAACTCCTGACAGGGTTTTTAAAATGCCCATAAATAGATCCCCGTCCTTTGCCAATGGATCAAACCGATTGGTGCATGGTATATTTGGAATCACCCTGACCACAGGGCTTAATGGATGGGGAATATTCATAGCTCCGTCAGAGAGAGTAACCTCCTGCCAGAGTGGAGAATTAGGAACACTACAAGGTGTTGCCTGTGGGCATAAAGCAGTGTTCCTTGATGTAGATGATTTCTCCCTCCTAACAACCTCTGTGGGAGAATCCAATGTTTGCCTCCCTTTCTTTCTTTCTCTGGAATTTTTCCATTTTGGGGCAAGACTTTCTTAGCAGGCAAGCCCCCGGTCGAGTGGGTATCAGATTTCAAAATAGCCTCTACTTCCTCGAACAATAGATCGATTTTTTGTGTCATTTAATGGCACAAGTAGGTCAGCAGCCTTCCTTTTCCCCATAATAGAAACTAAAGAAATAATGCCAACCCAAATAGGGAAAAAACCTCTAGCTCTTACTTGGTGTTATCTTCTCCAGCCAAAATGGTGGGCCCTACCCTGCCTCCATCGGGCGATTACGGGCGAAGACGGGCCCGTCTTGGCCTGGTCTTCAACCGGGCACGCGCCCGGGCATGACCCGCATTCCGCTTGAGGACGCGTCAATTTCAGAATCAGCTGCCGGAAGTCTGGAGCCTAAGTGCCTGGGGGATGTAGCCTCACCCCTTGCAAAAGAAATGAGCAATTACACGTCCCACGCGAGGACGCGTCAATTTCAGAGTCGGCTGCTGGAAGTCTGGAGCCTGAGTGCCTGGGGGATGTAGTCCCACCTCGGGCCGTAGAAATGTGCAAAGACGTGTCCTGCACCAGGATGCGTCAATTTCAGAGTCGTCTGCCGGAAGTCTGGAGCCTGAGTGCCTGGGGGATGTAGTCCCATCCCGGGCCGAAGAAATGAGCAAATACCCCGAAGAAATGAGCAAATACCTATGTTCTTTATTCAAAGTTTTTTCCTTTTTTGGAAGATTTGGTCCAGCTTAAGGAGCATTTTGGACTACTCTCTTTTCTGAGGTGAATCTCACTTCATATATACTTCAATATATGCGGTACTATTTATTGGGCAGAATTATTAATTTTTGCTTATGGGCAGATCTAGGAACCTTCAATTGACTAGCAACAAAGTACAGAGCAATAAAAGTTCTGAAAAAATGTGTTTGTCAAACTCATTTGCTCCTTTATCAAATATGGAGAATGCCAGGGCTACTAGTCTTGATGCTACATTCTCGGCACCTGTTTCTCCCCCTACTGTTATTAATAAAGTATCGTCCAAGCTTCCAGTAACAGTTTCAACCTCCATGAATAAGAGAGCTAAAAAGGATCCTCCATCTCCTATTAAAGTTGTTGATACCATATCTATGGAGTTACTCCTTGAGGAAATAAGAGCGCTTAAACCCTATATGGCGGATACAAATAAACAATTACAAATATTGGATGACAAATGGTCCCTTGTGGAAAACACAGGGCCTGATTCTAACTTTGGAGGACGGTGTTAAACCGTCCCAAAAGTGGCGGATATACCACCTACCGTATTACGAGTCCATTATATCCTATGGAACTCGTAATACGGTAGGTGGTATATCCGCCACTTTTGGGACGGTTTAACACCGTCCTCCAAAGTTAGAATCAGGTCCACAGTCTCTGGAGTGGAACGAAGAGTGGAGGTGCTTGAATATTCAGTGGGGGTTCTTCAATCTCTGCAATCTGAAGTTACTATGTTCAAAAAGCATGCAGAAGATATAGAAAATTGGAACCGTAGGAATAATCTACGTATCTATGGTCTACCTGAAGGAATTGAAGGCTCAGATTCTTTATCTTTTTTTCAAGCATTTCTGCCCAAGATTCTGGACCTGCCTACTTCTTCTGTTTTGAATATACAAAGAGCGCATAGACTTGGTCATCCTTCGCATTTGACTTCGACGTCAAGGAAACCAAGAGGAATGATACTTTATTTTTTGGAGTATGTAGACTTGCTAAAAGTTATCAGAGCAGCAAAAGCTAAAGGTCGGATAACATGGTCAGGTTCTAATCTTTTTTTTGCTCAAGATTATGCTAAGTCGACAGTGGACAAACGAAAAAAAATTCTGGATATGCGTCCGGCATTGAAGTCACTTTTAGGGGGTCATTACGACCCTGGCGGTCATGGACCGCCAGGGCCGGGGACCGCGGATGCACCGCCAACAGGCTGGTGGTGCATCCAGGCCAATTCTGACCGCGGCGGTAAAGCCACGGTCAGAAAAGGGAAACCAGCGGTTTCCCGCCGGTTTTCCCCTGGCCTGAGGAATCCTCCATGGCGGCGCTGCAGGCAGCGCCGCCATGGGGATTCCGACATCCTTACCGCCAGCCTGGTTCTGGCGGTTTTGACCGTCAGAACCTGGTTGGCGGTAACGGATGTCCTGGGGCCCCTGGGGGTCCCTGCAGTGCCCATGCCAATGGCATGGGCACTGCAGGGGCCCCCCTAACAGGGCCCCACCAAGATTTTCATTGTCTGCATAGCAGACACTGAAAATCGCGACGGGTGCAACTGCACCCGTCGCACCCTTTCCACTCCGCCGGCTCCATTCGGAGCCGGCATCCTCGTGGAAGGGGGTTTCCCGCTGGGCGGGCGGGCGGGCGGCCTTCTGGCGGTCGCCCGCCCGCCCAGCAGGAAACTCCGAATTACCGCGGCGGTCTTTTGACCGCGCAGCGGTATTCTGACGGCGGTACTTTGGCGGGCGGCCTCCGCCGCCCGCCAAAGTCAGAATGACCCCCTTAATGCTCGGTATGGTCTCTTTCATCCATGTTTGTTTAAGGTGACCTACAATAATAAGACCACAACATATGAAGATCCAGTATCACTTCAGTGATTTATTGAGCCTTGTAGAGGTGAAACAATGGACACTTCCAAAATATCAGGGACTTGAATATTGTATTGTTTTTTGTTTTTCTTTTATGCTCTTATTTAATGGATATGCCCGTTTTTGGTTTCTGTAATATTAAATGTGTTCATTTGTCTAAGGTTTTCACTGTTTTCTAGGTTCCTCTCTTTTTAGATCTTCATGCATTTACGTACCAGTTTTGTTTTTGTGGTAACAACCTATGTGGCCGGGCCCCTCTTTCCTTCGTGTCTGCAGTCGTGGAGTGAAGGTTGCGTCATCTTCCCTTTGTGGTTTCACCACTCTCACATTGTTTTTGTCTTATAGGTACGTTTTTATAACTCAATATGTGTTTTTTCTGTAATTTTCATGTTTTCTTTTTGATTTTGTCCGGTTTATTTTCTTTCACTTCATCTCTTCTGCTCTTACTATTTGTTCCTCCTTTTCTTTTCTTCTTTCTTTTTTCCCATGCACATAGTTCTATTTTTCTTTTTCTGTACATCAAATGTTTTCATTTGGTTCTATTTCCTTATATTAATAATTGGTTTGTATGCATTAATTTCATGGTTATATTACAATTTATATATATTAAATGACAATTAGATTTCTTTCCTGGAATGTTAACGGTTTGGGATCCCAATAAAGCGTCAAAGAGTTTTAACACATATTTTAAAATTGAAAGCTGATATTGCTCTGTTGCAAGAGACTCACCTAACAGGTGATGAGGTAGCCAAACTAAAAGACAATGGGTAGGTCATGTTTTTGCATCTCCAGGTATGGGGAAAAGAAATGAGGTTACTATACTGTGTCATAAGGCTTTGACCAATACTGATTTTTCTCAAGATTTTGATGAGCAGGGTAGATGGATTATAGTTTCAATGAATATTAATAAAGTACCTCTAACTATAATTAATGTTTATGCACCAACCCAACCAGGTAAATCCTTTCGGAATGAAATATTAGCTAAGTTAATGGCTCTTTCAGATGATTATTTGATTTTTGGAGGTGATTGTAAGATGGGTATGGATCCCTTTCTTGACCGCAAATCCAATTCTAGATTTGTTCCATCCACCATATTTTCACAGTTTTCCTCTATGATTCAACAAAGAGCATTAACGGATGTTTGGAGATCGTGCAACCCCACATTACAGGAATTTCCCTTTTTTCCTCAGTACATTCTTCCCAATCGAGGATTGATTATCTGTTTGTCTCACAAACTCTTGTACAACATGTTTTGGGTTCAGAGACTGGTTCCATGTTAATCTCGGATCATGCTCCTATGAGCATGGACCTTGATCTCATCTCACAAAATCAGCCAAGTAATAGATGGAGATTTAATAATTCATTACTGCTCTATAGTAATTTTACTCTGCTTTTCGAGAAGTTTGTCACACAGTTCTTTGCAGAGAATGATACCCCTCAGATATTGGTTCAAATTATCTGGGATACATTCAAAGCAGCCTCTAGGGATTATATTATATCTTATGTTGCCAACAAAAAGGAAACGGCTAATAAAAAATTGCTTAGTTTAATGAAACAATTAGAAAATCTTTACTACTCTTCCAAATCTACAAGTTGTCTTAATGAATTACTTCAAGCTAAATTTGCCTTCAATAAAAATTCGACTGATAATGCTAATTTGTATCTTCTTAAATCTAGTGCTAATTATTATGGGGCCAAAATAAATCAGGTAGATTGTTCGCAAATTATCTTAAAATCAAAAAAGATAGAACAAAGATAGAACCTATTTATCTTTTATTACATAAGAAGGAGGAAATTTCAGATGAATTCATTCATTTCTCCACACAATTATATACTCCTGATTCTGTTCCCGCTCAGGATCTTATTGATCAATACTTGTCTACCATTAATCCACCTGTACTTCATTCTTCTGATTTTTCTGTACTTGATCATGATATTTCTATTGATGACATTCTTAGTGCACTAAAATTTATTAAGAAAGGTAAAGCCCCACGCCCTGATGGCTTTACTATTGAATTCTAGTTACGCTTTTCTAAATTATTGGTTCCAAGATTATTTAAGCTTTTTACCCATTTTGTTCAAGCAAAATCCTCTGGAGGTTCTTTTCAAGAAGCCTTAATAATTTTTACACCAAAGGATAATAAAGATCCAAAGTTTTGTAAGAATTATAGACCTATATCTCTAGTAAATTTGGATTATAAAATGTTTGCTAAAATTATTGCTATGCGTTTGGAATTGATTCTACCTAAGTTAATTGGTAAAGAGCAGTCTAGTTTTATAAAAGGACGCTTATTATTGGACACCACATGCCTAAGTAAGTCTGTGGCATATAAAGATTCTCTATCTGCAATAGCTCTCGATGCTGAAAAATCTTTTGATCGGGTTAATTGGTCTTTTATTTTTTCAACACTTCCCTGGTTTGGCTTTGGAACTAAATTCATAATTTTAATTTTGTTATTGTATTATTCTCCTACAGCAGCTATTTTTCTAAATGGTTTTATTGCTCCCTCAATCTCACTTCATAGAGGACTTTGCCAGGGCTGCCCGTTGTCACCGCTTTTGTTTGTTCTTGCCTTGGAACCGTTTTTTTATTGAAACTTAGAGTTAATCCAAATTTGCATGGTTTCCAATATGGGGAAAGACAGATACAATTTTTGGCTTATGCAGACTACATCTTACTTTTTATATCAAATCTGAAATCTTCAATCTTCAATTCCTTCTTTTCTATCCGAAGTTCAGAATTTTGCTTCTATTTCAGGGTATAAGAAAACAGAAACTAGTGTGAAATACTTCCACTAAACAAATTCTGTTTTCCTGAGGATTTTAAATCCTCAAATTTTCATTGGAATAATGATAAAATTAAATATCTAGGTCTTTTAAAGATACAATTGCTTGTAATTTTTTACAATTATTTTGTGTTCTTGATTCTCTTATTTCTAAATGGAACCCTTTATTTGTATCCTGGTGGGGTAGATTAGATTCTCTCAAATTATGTTCCTCCCTGTAATTCTCTTATTTATCAAACATTCCAATTAATATTCCAAGTTTTTATTTTAAGAAGCTGAATTCTATTTTAATTAATTTCTTATGGAATAATAAGAAACCAGTTATGTCTCTTCAAAGGTTAATGAGACCTAATGCAGCTGAGGGGTTAATTTTCCGAATCTCTGCTCTTATCATATGGCATTTTCGCTTAATAAAAACAAGCTTCTTGTTTATTGAAGGATGATGATTCTATTTTTTTCCCCTTAGGGGTTGACGTTGAAAAGTCTTTTGTTGTTCCCCTTACATTTCTTGAGAAATTGACTCTGTCAAATAAACCAACTTCTATTTCCCTTCTGATTTTGAACAACTCTTGTCGAATTTTACAGCCTGTTTTTGCTTCATATAACAATGATAAGGTACAGTTTCTAAATTTGTCAATTTGGTACAATAAGTTCATTAAGTTGAATATTAGAACCATCTATTGGAAATCATGGCATTTGAAGGGGTGAGATGGGTACATCAATTATTTGAAAATGGTTCCCCACTTTCTTTTGAGCAGGCACAATCTATTTTTTTGTTTTCATCCTCCTTTTTATAAAAAATATAATGCTCTAATACAAGTTTTAAATACTTTATATCAATCTTTTCCAGTTCAGCAAACACCTTCAGCCCATCTTCTTCAAACTAAAAATGTGTTATTAAAATCTGCATCAGCTTCTTGTCTTTATCAAACTATTACAGCTCTTCCTGAAGATAGACCTAAGTCGGCAATAGAAATGCAATGGGAGAGAGATCTGGATATCTCACTTTCACCTTCTTTATGGAATAGAGTGTGAATTAAAATACAGAAATCCTATAGAGCAGCTAATGCAATTCAAAGTTTAAAAAAAATATATAATAGGTTGTTAATTACACCTTCTTTTTTACAAAAAATGAATTCTAACCTTCCATCCTCCTTTTGGTCCTGTAGAACGCCGGTCTCTGAACTTAAACACATGCTTTTTGAGTGTCCATATACTTTTCAATTTTGGGTTAAAGTATGGAGTCGAATTAATACTATTTTTAAAACTCAAATTCCCATGAACTTTGCCAACATATTTCTAGGTAGCCTGGCAGCTGACTGGTCTCAGTTTCCAAAACTTTCTGTTGTAATTTTGGATTTATTGTTGCCTTTCAACAAATTACAAAAAAATGGAAGGATTTGTCTCAATTATACTTTCAAGCTTTGTGGTATGGTGTGTGTTATAATCATGGGCTGGATAGAGCTTATGTCACCCCGTATCCCTTGCTATTAAAAGAGACATGTTATGGTTACCTATTACAAATTATTTAAACTCTTAGGCTTATTCTTCCTACAATCATCCTAGAAATGAGGAGGTCTCTAAACCCCCATGAATTGTGTTTTTCTTTTTACCTTAATGTACCTAATTATATTTAACTATCTCTTATAGTATTTTATTATGTGCATATAGATTTCGGTTTTAAAGTATTAATATATTTAAAGTGTTTTCTTTAATGCGTGTTTTCTCAAGAAATTGAACTGTTATACTGTTTCATTCCTGTTATCAAATGTATTTGTATTTTTTGTATATTGCATGATTTTTCAATAAACGTTCTCCTTAAAACATACAAAAAAGAATGGAATTTCATGTTAGCTTGTCCTATTATTGCAGCGGAGCATGGGGGCCTATCCTGGTTCCTTGGAAGGCTATATCGACCTATTCTCAGGTGGACGGATGATCAAGAAGTTGTTGTCATTTGTTCCAAGTCTACACAGGTGCTGGAGAGAGAAATTGGATGGGTATATGGAGACTGCCATGTGAGAGTGTTCGAATATAATATCTATACTGCTACCCTATGAACTGCCATTAAAAAAAAAAAAAAACATACTTCAATGTCTGATAATGGCAGAATCCAAGTTGGTAGTAAAATGTCTTCCAGTCTATTTCAGCAGTTATAAGACGTTATTCAACATTAACCGAGGCAGAACTATCTTTTTGCAGTTAACTGTACTCAACCGCAAAATTACATGACTCTTTATATTACTGGTTACTTTCATAGTTCATATCCCCTAAGTGGGCTGCAACCTTTCTTCATATTAATAATGTATGTCTAGAGTTGACCCAGATGTATGGTCATGTTGGACACAACTACTCTGGTGGTGTGCTTGGATGGACAGAACTGGTGCTGTTTCTAGAGTGAGAGGGGGTACCTGCCTGGGCACCTGCATGCTACAGTTCATGGCTGATGTTTGTTTCCAGACTTTGGCCACAGACTTTGAATAAAAATTGGCCATTTTATTGCTGTAACATGCTTCTAATTCCTATCAACAGCAAATGTAACAGCAAATACAATGTAACGATCTTAAAGTACATCTGCATTGTGCCTGTCCTCCTGTAAAGCTAGCTCTCTTTCACATATCCAGGTCTATTTATAAAACTGCAAAATAAATAAATAGCCATTGTGTTTCACAATTAATACATTTTATAAGCATTTCAGCTCTGAGAGAATGTCATTTAGAGGCTTTCATCAATGCCCAGCAACAACTATTAGAGTTCACAATATATGTATAACTACAGTTAGACTTATCTCTCAGTAAGTACTAATGTTTATCATACACTGGATGAAACTGTGTGTTTCAGCATGTGAGCCATAGAACATTTTGTAATAACTAGTGTTCCAATAATGTGAATTTTTCTGGTACCTAATTGCAATCAAGGGAGAACAACGCAGCCCTGAGCTCAAGAGTTCACATCAAACCCCATCTACAGCTGTCAATAGAAGTATTGAATACGGAATGGCTCACTGAAGCTTGGAATTATCTGGGAACGCAATAATTAGATGAGACTTCAAGAAAGTACGGTCATGCGTTTTGTTGAGCTTTACAATCCAATTTGCTTTAAAATACCAATTTCTGAAAACTCGCATGGCACAGCTAAAATAAAGCAACTCTTTGTGGCATGTTCAGTCAATGTCAGATGAGGTTTAAAAATGGCAAGCTTGCGATCTATAAGTAAGAGTGAGAATACAGACAGTCCTTGCATACACATTTTTGAAACCTAAAGTCTTATTTACATTATAGGGACATTTTCATTTTTCCTGTCATCGGTTTACAGTTAAGTGTCTTCACTGTAGTTTAATAGAAGTTCAGACAGGGGTGGCTCCTCCACTAAGGCAGAGGAGAGTTACACCACTGCATTTCAGAAAAAGGAAAAATAAAATGATAATAAAGCTACGTTATTAACATTTTGTTTTTCCTGGTAGAAAGGGCGGGACGGAGCTGGGCTGTGGGAAGGGGGCCAGAGGCTAGCTGGAGGAGAGGTATGTGTACCACGAAGTGCCTATGTCTGTTTGGCCGGACGTGTCGGGCCGGCCAAACAGACATGAGCACTTTGCATGTTCTCTACCTGACTGTATTACACAGCTGAGTGGACAACATGCCCTGACTCCCACTCCCAATCTGAGTGGCAAAGCAGGCCGCTCAGACCAATCATGACGCTGCTGTCATGCTGGTGAAAGCAGCAACGTGATTGGCTTGGAGCCTTTGTGCAGTGCAGTCGGGAAGAGGATGAGGACAGAGGGGAGATAACCATTTCTCTCCAAGAAGGTACGTTTAAAAAAATATATATTTTGGCTTTTTTTCATCCCCTTTCACACCGTCTCATCCCGCTCTGCCATCCCTGTGTGGTGGCAGCTGCCACTGATTGTAGATCATTTTTATTTGTCTGCCGCAAAAATATAGTGCCCATGTGAAAACCCAGATTAAAAAGTACTTAGTGAAAATAACATTTGGACTGGGGCGTCGTCAAATGTTTCCAAAGATTTTTGATTTGGTGCTAAAGAACCAGGGAATCAAAGGTGAAACCCTGCATTTGTCATTTCATACATAGCATGGACAAGGCATACAGGCACAGAACAGAGCAGTGAGTCTGTTTTGAATCAAATCAGGGTGTTTCTAGGCATATTCAATAATTTGGTATCTGTACCATTACAAGATTTTGACTCAGAAATGGGAAATAAGCTTGGAAACAGTGAGGTACGGATTTCATCAGGCTTTTCCCCAATTTCTGGTGTTTTCCCATTCCCATTTTGCCTTTTTCTTCCATGGCAAAATATTTGAGGTTAATACAGACCACACATTTGTGAACTCCTGCAACTAGATGAGTCAGAACTAACTCCCAACATGTGATGTGGTATTGCTACATTTTGTGATGCATTAATACCAAATGACTTTAAATCAGAGAAAATGATTAAATATGTTGTAATTCTCTTAGCACATATTAAAATACACTTGCCACCTTCTAATCCTCTCTAAATGAAGGCTATGCCCATTGTGTTCCTTGTTCCTCCTTTAGTGTATGATCTTCCCAAGATTTTTTTGTTACTTGTCCTTGTCCCCCAATTTTTTTTTTCAGTTCACCATCTGTCAGCTTTTCTGCTCCCTGTGTGTTCTATCTTTACTAACATATAATTGCAGCTCTCTGCCTTCCTCTGTTCATCTTCCTTTTCTTTTCAATTTCTATTGGCCTATCTCCTCCATTTAAATTCTCTGTTTGTGCCATCTTCCAACAATTTCTTAATTTGGGCCTAATTTAGAGTTTGGCAGATGGGGTACTCCATCACAATGTGACAGATATCCCATCCGCTGTATTAGAAGTCTTTATATTCAATGGCATTCCTAATACGGTGGACAGGATATCCATTACATTTATGACTGAGTATCCCATCTGCCAAACTCAAAATTAGGCCCTAAAATGTTTTGATGGAGCCAGCAGGGTCTCAAGAGTTCCATGAGTGTGGAGGTTATGTGGATAAATGGCTTTGAGGTAACTGATGAGCTCTGCTGCAACAAGTAGGATGCCAATCACAGGAGCAATATGGACTAAGGGAGGCTCTGGAGCAAAGAGTTTCCATCACCCAGATGCTTGAGTGTGAGGGATTGAACAGCAGTTCTGATATCAGTTTTTGGTAGCAACAATGTAAATTGCTTTGGCAGAAATAGCTGGTACTATGCAGGCTTGGTTAGCTTGTGATGATATGTTCCTTGAGTGCAAGGTAAGTATTGCTAGTCATTGAAATTTTGGGATTTGCTTTATACGCAGTTCTGGATATTACTAGAATTTGTAAGCATTGGTAAGTATTTATATTTATAGATTTTTTGTATTTCAAAAGCTGTTTGGTAAGTACTGGTAGGAATGACTACTCAGATATGTTCTAGTTTTTGTCATCATAACAATACTTGATCAATAATTGTAAAACAATATTATTGTTTCCAGATAAAAGGGTTAAGAGTGTGAAGTGTATTTATGCTCTTGTATTAATTTTAATACTTACATATTTTTAATGCTATAAATGAATAGTTGTAAAGTTAGCTTGTATTTCCTTTTCATATGTGTTTTACAACTAGAGAAAAGTATTAAAAGCCAGGGTTGTACGGGAAATGTGTGTATTAACACCCAGGTATTGATTTAAAATATTTCACAAACCAGTCTTGAGTATTAAATAAATAATTAATATTATATACTTAAACATATAATATTAATAAATCAAGATATTATAAATGTATCATAGATCAATGGTATGCTTACATTATTTTATTTCTATGTAAATATGGGGTGTTATTTAACATTCCATCTTAAATTAAACATATAAATAAGCACATTTAAAAAAAAAATCGTATTTGACATGTTTAAAAAAGTAAAATTCATTCTGAAAATGTATTTAATTATATAAAATGTTTCAGAATTTTTTGGCAGTCGTCTGGAATATGCCTTGTGGAACAGAGGTATGCAACTGAGTTCCAAAGTAATCACATTTTAAGTGAACTAAAAAGGCATAATTAGGGTTCTGTGTATTTTCAGCATTTTAGAAAAAGATGTGTTTCAATGTTTTGCTTTAGCATCATTTTTTTTACTCTCACACTTGTAGACAGAGTACGCACACTGGATTGTGAAATTTTTGGGGGCTTTAAAAGTGTATTATTTGTGCTTTGAATTGGCTAATTCACTCTAAACTTGTAAGTATTAATGTACTAGCAGCCCATTTTCATTTCGTTCTTTTTAAGGCAATGTTAGGTTTTTAAAATGAGTGGATATTTTTCTCAGTAATCTGAGGATGACGTGATTCATTGTGAAAAGTGAGGTGCATGTTTTACACTGCTTAAATACACTTCCATTTTACTTGCATACTCGTTTGTAGCAAGGAGTTTCTTTTTCATTTCACTATATTTTCAATTGTTTCAGGATTACTAAACAGGCTTGTTCTGAGCTTGCCCCCTGTTCTGAAGTCTCAGGGCCATCAAAGACTTCCCCTACCAGCACCGGGACTCTCTGCTGAGACTCCTGCCCGGACAAGTGGTGCCCTATCCAGTCCCTGAACCCTTGAAAGGAGGAGCTGGTGAAAATCCAAGAAAACCGGCTTTGGACGACTCCAGACCAATGCCGCTGCCAAATCCCATGACGCTGCCTGCAACCGACTCCGTGGTCCTCGGATTGTGTCGACCCTCGCAGGCCCAATACCGCTGCAGCCCCACGAAGTGTGCTACTCCATGGAAGTTGCTGCACCACATTGTGACGGACGTCGCCCGAAGTGCGCAGATTCAGTGCTTCGCACCGACGATGCCTCACCTCCACCACTCCGCAGAAAGGACACGATGCCTCTTCATGATGCCTCAGCTCCTTTGCCCCACAGCACCGGAATCAACGCCAGTTGGCACAGTTTTTATCTCTGACGTGCGTGCAGGGAACAGAGATGAAAGCATTGGTTCAGCAACCAGGCAGCTGCTGTTAAAAGCAGCTGCCTGCTTGCTGAAACAATAAGACCGCAAGAGAGGCCTAAAGGCTCCCTCCTTCGTCCCAGATGGCCCGTAAGGGCATATAATAAAATAAATAAAAAAATATAGCCAGGGACCACGGGGGAAGCCTTGAGGCTCCACCTGCAGTCCCAGATAGCTCATAAAGGGGAATATATTGATAGATAGATAGATAGATAGATAGATAGATAGATAGATAGATAGATAGATAGATAGATAGATAGATAGATAGTTAGTTATGAAATTCAAAGCTCAAGTGTGAGGGTTGATACCAGGTGTCTTCCTAGTCATTTCCCTCCTTTTTGTTTTTTTAAATTACAAATGTCTAAGTCTCATACTGAAAGGGGATCTTACTCTTTTTAAATAACAAATATATTTATCTTTTCAAATTGTGCAGAAATATTGAATTCTAAGTATATCATACATCAAAGCCTAAAAAAACCTCTATCTCTTTCCCACTCACTTTCTTCTCTCTCTCTCTTTCTCTCTCTCTCTCTCTCTTTCAATCTCTTTCTCCCACTCATGCTCCCACTCAGACACTTACGCACCCACTCACAGACCCACCCAGGCACTCACGCACCCACTCACAGACCCACACAGACCCTCGTGCACCCACTCACTGCCCCACTCAGACCCTCACACACCCACTCCCAGACCCAATGACACCCTCATGCACCCACTCACAGACCTGCGCACACACTGATGCACCCACTGAAACACTGATGTACGCACCCTCGAACCCCGGCAGGCACTCTCACAGCCACTCTCACCCCCACAAACAGTCTCTCACATCTTTTCTTACACCCACAGAGGCTGCATCCTACTCCCGCCGTGCACAGCCAAAGGGCTGCACACAGCATGGGGTTGGGTGGTTAGGAGGGGTGGCTGCAGGGACTGGCTGCAGGCCAGGTCTTATGGGCAACCTCCGCTGCACACGGGCGAAGTCCGTGCATGATGCAAGATTGAGCGCTTATAGGGGGTTCGTCTTGGCCAGCTCCTGTGGCCAACAGCTGTGTGTGGTGGTGGTTGGATTAATGTATAGTAATGAAAATTACCATATGTTAAAAAAACATAGAAATTAATTGAAAAAAACAAAATTTACAGGAACATTATAGTTAGGAAACAGATTTTTTTTTTAAACATAGAAATTCAATTAAAAAAAAAACAAAGGTTAGTGAGGCTCACATTTTAAAACGTACGAAGCCATAGAAATTCACCAGTTCTAGTTGGAGTTACCTGAATCAACTATAACTCATGCCCTCACCATGCATTGTTAATTACCTCACAAATTACAGCACTCACGACATCTTTGATAACATGATTGATAATATCAATCTAATATTTCCAGTAAAATGTTTGATGAAAAAACTGCATGGAGAGGGCGCTTTATATAACTATTGCGATTATTGTATTTGTATATGCACTTTCTCCTAAGCAGGATTTGTACTGCACTTTGGTACTGCCCACTTAGGCATGATTTTCCTTATTTGCATTTTTCAATAGTAAATGGGATGTGTCAGCTTGATATGAGAATTCCTATGAATTATTTCTTATCCCACGTATTGAATTGCCAACCACATAACCTTGAATGTCAAATGAATTATTTTTGATTGAATAATGTGCCTCACAGATTATTAATCGCCAAATGGTGTATTAATGAATGGTCAACTTTATGTCTTTTCGGGCTCGGAAAGGAATTTTAAAACACTCTATGTATCTTTGATGTGACTTTCAGGGTCTTTTTTCTGTATACTGAAAGTCTTCTTACTATGCTTATTCTTCACTGGGGATAGGTTTACACTATTTAGTTTTGTAAGGGGATTGACACTATACTTGACAAAGGCGGAACAGCCGAAACACGCTGCTGATATCTAATAAACCAGTGGTTTGACCCCGGAGGAGTGCTCAATAGTATTCTTGCTTGTGGTAATTATTATGGGCTCCGCAGCTTATCACGGAGCACCAGCACATTAATGGATGCATCCGGTGTCCTGCGGAATCTGTTTTTGTATATATATATATATATTTGAATTTGCATTTGTACTCCAGTTGGTCGATTAGGTACATTGATGATAAGGGTCCTACATTCATCTGATCATCTATATTATCGACAATGGTCCTCTTAATTACAACATCTGTTATAGTCGGAAATAATGAAACTCACAAAATAGGGCAAGGCAACCCTGAGGTCCAAGAAACCCCTACTGTAGACGGCAGAGACCCTACGCCAATTTTCGTACCTGCTCAGCCAGATCTTTCGAAGTGTTTTGAAAACTGTATTGGGGGTGCAAATAAGAAGTGCAAGGTGATTGAGACCAATTTAGCCACAGATTTATCAGATCTCAGCAAACTTGGATATCCACCAACATTTTAGACACTCGAACTGCTCACGCCACCCCCCGATCTAGACGGGGCAAGAAATACATTGGGCAATACAGTAGTGGGAAACCCAAACCTGACTGGCATAGTTACGATTGAAAAGGGTATAAAACCTCTCCAAGGTACCCCATTGGCAAGAGAGAACCCTGTGGCCGAAGCTCCCCATGACAAAATAGATGGCCTAGATACCATCCTTAGTTGGAATATTGCAGGGTTGGAGAATAAAATGAACAACCCTGAATGGGGCAAATTCATAGACGAACACAAAATATGTCTTTTCCAAGAAACATGGGCATTGGAGCCCAAATACAGAATTGGTTATAAAAGTTATTGGGTCCCAGCAACTAAGGTGAATTCAGGGAGACCCTCAGGTGGCCTGCTTATATGGCTCAGCTGCTCCTTTAAATGTCGGATTGAAACAATTGACTTGGGATGCCCTGATTTAATGGGCTTATCAATACCATCCCTTAGCGAGAAACCACTCTTAATAATCAATATTTATAATAGGAGCCTGGGTAGCAAATACGAGTCCGACACACTGACTATTTTGGACAGCTTTCTTTCTTGTAAATCACCTTCCCACTTTATTCTTATTGCTGGAGATTTCAATACCACTTTTGAACCCTACTTGCTGGCCCAGGAATTATACAAAGATGAAGATGCTTACTGGGGTATACCTCAATTGGTATCAAACAAAAGACCAAAAATAAATAGATTAACACACCAGGTTGTGGACATTACATTGGCACATGGACTGCGGGCTTGCAATGGTCGCTCCCGCTCGGACCCTAATCTTCACCACACATTTAGACGCGGGGCACAGAAGAGCCAGATAGACTATATTTTGCTTGATGTCCGCCTGTGGGGCTATATGGTATGGCTGACATGAATATTGTAGAACATGAGGAACCATTGATTTTATCTCTTAGGAACCTATTACCCCTACTTGAAGTTTCCTGTTCCAAGACCCACGAACAACAGCTCGCACTGACCAATAATAGACGAAATGTTAGATGGGAATCCCTGAACACCGATACAGCCACCTTGGCATCTGCGTACAGGCAGCTGGCTGATCACATGGATTGTATATCTCAGCCTCTAGAAGATAGTGGTGGGCTTATAGCAGCCCACACATGTTTCTTTAATTCTCTAAAAAACCTTTTTACCAAAGAGTCTGCAAAAGAAGTTAAAGAGAAGTGCAATGCAAGGTGGTTTAACGCCGCATGCAGGGAAGCACAGCACAAACTGCTGAGAGCTTTAAGAGGAGGCCAGTCAGATCATATAAGGGAAGCCAGGAAAGATTATAAACAGGAACAAGGCAGAGCCCGCAGGACATGGGATGAATCTAGATGGGTTTCCCTCCTGGAGTCTGCTAAAACAAATGACACCTCGAAATTTTGGAAACTGGTGGCTGATGCCAACAAAGAACCTAATTGTTCGCCTGGTACCTCAATACTCCCTGCAGAGTGGACAGATCATTTTTCCCGATTATATTCTGGGATCACTGGTGTTACTCCTAGGGAATTGACCCATATCATGATTACTGAGACCCCCAAAATAGAATTTACGTTGGCAGAAACTAAAGCTGCGATTGCTTCATTGAAATGGGGGAAGGCCCCCGGCCTTGATAAAATACCTGGTGACTTATACAAGACAAACCCAGATATATGGGCCCCATATCTGAACCTTATTTCCAATGCGGTAAATGCAGGAGCACCTGTCCCGAGCTCCTGGATGGGTGCAGAGATAGTTCCCATCTTTAAGAAAGGTAACCCCTCTAACCCTGTTAACTACCGCCCAATCTCCTTAATCGACAACTTCCAAAAACTTTTTGCAAAGCAAATTTTGTCCCATCTAGAAGAATGGATTCTGGAAACCAATGCTATTTCTGATTTGCAAGCAGGGTTCAGGCCAGCAGTTAGTACCATAGATCAGGTGCTAAGATTCCTAACAATAAAATGGAAGACTGTGGAAGTAGGAAGTGGCAATCTTTTTGTAGTTTTTATTGATCTTAGAGCTGCGTTTGACTTGGTCCCAAGAAACCAGCTATGGCTGACACTAGCCAATATGGGTGTCCCACATGGCCTATTGAAACTCATCATCCGACTACATGAGAATACTTATGCTCAAATTAGGAGCGGCAAGAATGGTGACCTAACAGAACCAGTCGCTATTGAGAGGGGAGTCAGACAGGGGTGCGTTTTGGCCCCAACTCTTTTCCTTCTATATATTAATAATTGTATTAAGTATTTAGCAAATTGCACTAATGATTCCCCAAAGCTGGCCGGGACCAAAGTCCCATGCTTACTTTATGCAGATGACACTATCCTCCTGTCCAAATCATCCATGGGAATCCAGAATCTGGTTAATCAGTTCGGTGTATTCTGCAGAGATTACGGGTTAGACATAAATCTCAAGAAAACTAAACTCATGATATATAGTCCCCCGAACAAGAAGCTCAGAGCAAATATAAAGATAAATTCAATTCCTCTGGAGAGGGTAATTGAATACGATTATTTGGGCATCAGACTATCCGATAAGGGCAGCTGGGATGCAGCTATAAGGAAAGGGGCACTAACAATCAGCCAAAGATGTGGAGTGATAGGACGCAAAGCTAGCACTGCAACAAGTCCCCCTCTGACCCTCATCTCTGAAATATACAAAGTCCAAATCCGGGCCGCGGCCCTATATGGAGCGGATTTTTGGGGATCTCACAGACAAATGGATACTCTTCAAGTTAAAGAAAATAATTTCCTTAGACACATATCTAGACTAGGGAAGGGTACGCCGATGCTCCCCCTAAGACTGGACCTGGGTCTAAATAGTATTAAAGACACAGCATACTTAAGACCACTTCTGTACTGGGTCAGACTATGGAAAATGGATGAACTCGAACCTTTCAGGTTAGCAGTTAAAGAATTATTGCCACCTTGCTATGGATGGGAAAAAGTACGATGGCTAAGGGAGATGAAAGCAGCTTGGGTTAAACTGAATCTATCCCATTATTGGGAGAATCCTGGTAACGCTAAACGCTTGATCAAAGACTGTTATTGGGAAAAGATCCATGAGGAATCTCTCGGCTCAAATGGGTTAGGTCGGCTGACAGCAGAGTTCCTGCTGGTTAAGCACGAACCTCTGCCTGAAAGCTTCCTGGATCTCCCTATACCAGCCCGTGCTCGTTCTCTATTACTTCAGTTCAGAAATGGAACATTGGCAGTCAACAGCTTCACGGCCTGCTGGTCGACCAATAGTTCCTTATCTGACAAATGCACAAACTGCCATCTATGCAAGGAAACTTCTGAGCATGTCCTATTTTTCTGTCCTTTGTACAAATGCCCCCGAGGGAAGTGGATTACCCCTCTGTGTAAAACACTGTTAATACAAAATCGTAACAGTGCATATAGAATATGTAAATATGATACTTCCATGCTGATAGTGAGTTCTGTTTCTAAATATTTGGCAGCAGCATGGAAAATCCGCAGTAGGATCACTACAGATCTTAATCCACCGGTTGAAGTACAGTCTAGAAGTTAGCGAACTAGCACCCTGTTTACAAATGGTAAGATGCAATCTACTTGATCAACTCATTCAATAGAACTGATTAACTTAGGGCATCATTTTCCACTGGTTGATTTTTTAACTTTTGCTAACAGGAGCTATTGTATGTAGTTTTTAGGTCTTATTTTTATTGTATAAACCCGTTTTAAAATGCTTTTTATGCTTTTAACAACTGACCAGTATAATTTTAGCATTTAGCGTCTTGCATAGGGTAGGATCCAGAGACTATTTTGTGAGTCTTGTCTTGTCTTAACTATTTTTGAAACCTTTTATGTAATTTTATGAACTTCTTTCCTGTATTAATTGTCAATGTCCTTTTTATATATATTACTTTTTACTTTTCAAATGGTCCAAATTTGGACCGAATAAACTATTGATTGATACAACATCTGTTATGAGAGCACAAGCATTTTGATTAAGCAGTTTACTAAAACTGAGAAAAGTATTCATGTATTCATGAAATTAAGGATACTGTAACAGACTTAAAAGTCAGGAATTCGAATTTGTATGTGCAAAACGTTTTTTCTACATTGATAATAAGGGTCTTTAAAACTATGATATTTTTTAAATGAAAGGCATTTGCACTTTAATTGAGTACCTCACCTAAAATTAGAAAATTATTTACAAAATTAGTGGTTGTAATACCCTAGAATTTAGGAGTTAGAATAGATTTGTACTTTCATTATTTGCACGCGCACTTTAACTATTGGAATGTCATATTGATGACAAGGTTCTTCAGGACCATGACATATTGTTTACAAACGCACAAGACCTGTATTAAGTACTTTACTCATAATGAGATAATGCTATTTACAGGATTAATGGTATTGAACAGCTTAGAGGTTAGGTCTACGTTGGCAGTTTAACAAGCATGTACTTAGGGCCAGATGTAGCAAGCAGTTTGCATGGTACAAACTGCAAAATGCCGATTGCGATGCTCATTCACAATTTGCGAGTCGGTACCGACTCGCAAATTGTGAATGCGACTCCCCCTTCCTATTTGCGACTCACATTGCTATGCTAAATTGCTTTGTGACCGCGAATGCGGTCGCAAAGCAATTCGCAGTTACCACCAGTGTCACACCATGGGACCCCTTCCCCTTTGTGAATGTTGCCAAAAAGGGTTTTTCAGAGCAATGGACCACTGCCTACTCTGAAAAACCGAAACCAAATGGTTTCGTTATTTTTTTTATTTTGCAACTCGTTTTCCTTTAAGGAAAACGGGCTGCAAAAAAAAAAAATGCTTTATTTAAAAAGCAGTCACAGACATGGAGGTCTGCTGTCTTCAGCTGGCCACCATCCCTGTGAGTGTAGGGACCCCATAGCGACTCTCAGACGGTGTCTGAGACACCGTTCTGCATCCGATTTTGCATATCGGAAATTGCGATTCCGATTCGCAAAATCGGAAAATGCTACATCTGGCCCTTAGTGCTTATATGAGATTTAATAGGTTACTTTATCACAAAAATAAGGATCATAATGCTGCCGTTGTGAACATGATTCGTGCATTTTAATGAACAACATTGTTGGAGAATATTAAATCAAAACAATATAGTTCAGATAGTACTCCCAATGTAGAAATCAGAATAGCGGGGGGCGATGCCGGGCCACGAAACAAGATGGCCACTTAGAGCGAGAGCTCCGTGCCGAGGCGGTCCCAGAGGGGTGACGGGGGTGAGAAGACAGCCGGACAACACACCGGGTTCGGTGCCCCTCCACCCCTACAACAGCGGCGACACGGAATCATGTCCGGGGACCCCGTAGGAGCGGGACGCAAGGCAGGAAACTCGCGACTCGCCCCAGGCCGATAAGGCCTGACAAAAGGGGCAGAGTCGCGTCTTCGAAAGACCGGGGACGGCGTGCCCGCAGCGGCAAGGAGCAAGCTGAACAGGCCGCAGGGACTGCGGGAGCCGTGACGACCCGCATCCATCTCCCTACAACACCAACAAACACCCATAGACCTTCGACCCCCCACAGGGAGACGGGGAGACGCAGCAAAGGGGTGCGGCCCCTTCGACAGCCGGGAGAGAAACCCGGTCAGAGAGGTAGGATCGAATCTCTTCAAACTAAGAACGGCATAGCTGGAGGCAGAGGCACGACTTCTCCCCTCTTTTCCATCACAGAGGGACAACAAAAACCCTCCCGCTGGGATAATAAACTTTCGCCCCCCTCCCTCCAGACAACTAATACTGAGGAGGGCAGAGGGACACGACGGGAGGCACGCGGAGGCGAGGAGACGAGAGGGGTGAGCGACTGGATGGGCATCGGAGATTAAGAGAGCCAGAGGGAGCCAAGAGAACAGAGATACAGGAGAAGGGAGAGGACTGGAACCAGTGTAAGCCACCGAACATCTATATCCTTATCGGAATCCACGGAGGGAATCTCGGGCCCCACGTGGCCAGACTCTGTAGACAATTGAGGCGATGCCCGGCAACAAACCGAACCATAAACCTGTCAGCAAGCCTGCACGACAACTATTATTCTCAGAAGCGCTACAACACAAACGCCTAACCCCCACGAAGATAAACCCTCAAACATCTTCACCTTTAAACGAGTCCACCACGATGTCTGATAAAGATCAATCCACAACTATGGACAGGATACTACAAGAGATCACCACCGTCAGCCGCCGCATAGAGGGGATGTACGCCTCTATAACTTCATTGACACTAGAAACCAAATCCATGCGATCTGACATTGCAGGCTTTCAATCTAGAGTGACAGGGCTAGAGCAACGCATGGGATCACTAGAGACGCAGATCAACACATCTCAGGAGCGAGAACAAGACTTCATCTACCTCAGGAGCAAACTAACGGACATGGAGGACAGGAGCCGGAGAGACAATATCCGCGTACTTGGGATCCCAGAAAACGAAGAAGGCTTGGATATGCAGGCTTTTCTGACCTCCACTCTTCCAAAAATGATTTCATTGGACTTTGACCCGCCGCTAGAATTCCAACGGGCACACAGGATAGGCCCAAAACGCTCTGACAACTCCTCAAGGCCCCGCCCAATCATCGCATGCTTGCTGCGGCATAATCAAACCCGACAAATACTCCAAGTAGCACGCAACCACGGCCCTTTCCGAATAGACCAGCACGAGATCCGAATAACCGCTGATTACTCCAAGGAAACCAACAAACGTAGAAAGGCTTTCCTAGCCCTACGACCCCGGCTTCGCAAACTAGAGATGAAATACGGTCTCTTTGACCCTGCAAGAATGTGGGTTACTAAAAATGGAGTATCCAAGGACTTTTATAACCCCGACGAATTGAGACTCTTCCTTGACTCTTTCCAATCCCAGCCTATGGACTCTCTCAACACAGACAGTGAGCATGACATTATAGGAGGCAGTGATAGGGCCGAAACCCCCCACTCAGGAATAGAAAAGGTGAAGACGGCTCTACATGACACCGGAGCCAGTCATAGAGGTAGAGATATGGAGAGACTAACCAGTTCATATGATGACAGGGGTCAGATTTTACACGCAGTAGTAACCCACACCCAACTATCGGAAAGAGACAAATCTCGCTCCCCTTTAAAGCCTACAACTGGGTCTTCTTGAGATGGTAACACAACAAGACGACTTGTGGGACTATCGCTAGAGAGTCGACAATAACAAATATAGACTCTGTGGATGGATGAGTACCTTTCCAGATCATATGTGTTTTACTATTGTAATTGTCTAAGACTGCTAGTATTAATGTTAAAACCAGATACATGAAAAACCTATGCTCTTTATGACTAGAGCCGAGGCCCTATAATGGAAAACTACCAGTAAATCATTATTTGCCCTCAGTACACAACAGATGATGATTATTAGAACAGGGATCAGACCCCACCAACTCCCTGTATGTTGCATAAGGGCCCGGTCCCGACCCTATAACCCTATAACAAGGTAACAAGGTAACAGGGGCATTAAACAGATAACAAAAATAAACACTAATTAACTATCATGGAACTTACCTTACATTCCACACACTACAAAATATCTCATGGTAGTAAACAACAAAGTATGTGAAACCTCCCTAATACACACCACACTCGACCAGCGCTGACATTAGAACCGTTTAGCCCCCATTATCACCCCAAGGGAAGGGACTAGACCACGTAAAGATAAATTAATTCCAATACAGGGACACACAATATGATATAACCTGAGACATATCAAAGCTCCCATTACTTGACTTTACTTTATTCTACAATAAGAAACTGGGGAAAAAAATAAAAAATA
Source organism: Pleurodeles waltl (assembly GCF_031143425.1). NCBI lineage: Eukaryota > Metazoa > Chordata > Amphibia > Caudata > Salamandridae > Pleurodeles > Pleurodeles waltl. Next base: position 858,459,845 of record NC_090450.1, on the reverse strand, counting down.
GAACACGAGGACATAATACAACATAATACCGCATAACGAAGCAAAATAATATGACATTCTACACTGCCACTCCGCACCACATTATAACATCACAATGTAAATTATAAACTATTAGCTATTCCTTTCCCCAGATGTTTGTACCTACCCCCATCCTAATCATTATTACTATCTTAACCTACCATCTACAATAGAACGACTATGATGGTGGCACATACCAAGTAAGACCTTAGTAGGTCACTATTATGATGTAATAATAAACGGCAAGGAGTTAGTAATAGGACAAGATACGCATTATCCTCGCGTAACCCGGGGCTCAGCTACACTCATTACCTATCCTACGATTAATAGAGAGACGCTTGGCATAATAGCTCCTAACATGATAATGTGATAAGATACCAGGAAATGTTATCTTGATCAACCTAATATGTCATTGAAAAGTTGTAAGGCGAGACGAGGCTGTGTTATAGTTGAATAGAAATGCTCAGGAAATATTATATTATACTGTATATTGGTATCTTTATGTACCCATGCATACGCGAGAACTGTAATACTCTGTTTGAGCTCTTTCCCCCCCTCCTTTGCCCTGCCCCCCCCCCCTCGCCAGCCGGTCTCGGTCTTTCTGTCTGCCCAGTCCCTACTTTAATTTACGACCCTATCTTATGAACTCCTAAACACCCTACGATATCATACAACATCAAGTACTAGGCACAACATCCTAAACACCATACCCCATCAACACTCGACACCCCCCCCTCCTCTCCAGCGCCGCCCAGGTACTATAGTTATTAACCGACCATTACTTCTGCCAATATACACTTTAGTTATATAACTAATACACTAGTCACTAACCACTGATGAACAGACCCACTTCCCGATACATAAACATAAACATAAGCACTGCTGTGTACCCCCCCCACCCCTCCTTATCACCGACATATCGATAACCGGCTGTCTGTTATTTCCCCCCTCACCCCCCCCGATCGAGATCGCCCGACGGCACGAGAGCTCCGAGAGAAATCGGTCCCGCCGTTTACAGACCTAACGAACGAAGGAGGTTGGACTCCTAACCTCCCTCATCCCTATCCTTCTCCACTTCTTCCCCCAAATTGCACGCTCTCTTGCTATACTCTCAATCTCAACTTCAGCACACGCATCCATCCCTTCCCCCTCCTTCTCCCTCTTTTCTTCTCCCTCTCATTTCTCCTTGTCTTCTTTTCCCCTCATATTTCCCCTCCATTTGGCTCTCATCCTACTTATATTGCCTCTCTTCCTTCACCCTCTCCTCTCTCTTCTCTTTCTTCTCCAGAGGACCCCCTTGGCCTCCACCAGCCGCTAACCCCCGTATAAAATAAAACACCATATCATATCGAAACACAACTCCCACTCTAACAACTAAGTCAATATCTCCCACCCTCCCTCCCCCCCCCCACCAACACCAACCCCGGAACGAGGGTGCTTACTCACAATTATCCAATATGTCAAAGTCCCACCCTCAAGCGACGCGACCATTACGCATACTCTCTTGGAATGTACACGGCATGACGAGCTATGTTAAGCAGAAAAAGATACTGTCCTATCTTCAATCCAACAAAACAGATATAGCTCTGATTCAAGAGACTCACCTTGACACTCTGGAATCCAGTAAACTTAAACGGGATTGGGTAGGGAGGGTTGCCTTCAGCTGCCGTCCGACGAGTCAGGAATCTGGAAGTAACGGACCCCGCAAATGTGGAGTGGCGATACTAGTACGTAAATCCCTCCCGGTCACTATCATTAAAACCTGGAATGATACGGAAGGAAGGTATATATTTGCTAAACTAAAACTAGGGGACACTGTTTTATGCGTGGGATCCATTTACGCACCAACCGGCCCAAAACACCCATTCCTTCTACAGCTAAATCGCCTCCTGACAGAAATCGGAACTACTCGATACATAATCGGGGGAGACTGGAATCTCGTCCAAGACGCCATAATAGATAGGACAGGCCCTGTTGATATATGTAACAATCACGACAGAGCGCTTCTGACAGACCTGACCACCGACGTCGGTCTGGTGGACTGCTGGAGAATACAACACCCGAAAGATAAGGAATATACTTTCCTATCCACCGTTCATGGCACCCAATCGCGTCTGGATTACTTCTTAGTATCACACACTGTAATCCCTCATATACAAGACACCTGCATCCTAGACAGCGGGCTCTCAGATCACTCCCCAATACTAATCCGGATCCAGGTGGGACTCTCTTTCTCTGGTCGTAAACCATGGCGATTGGCTGTACACAGATATCGCTCTCCCCAAGGGAAGGAACAATTAAAAGCTCATGTAGCTACATACATGGCCGAGAATACAGGCACTGTATCCTCAAAAAGGATCCTATGGGCGGCAGCAAAAGCAACCCTAAGAGGGAATATGATGCGAGATGCAGCACTGGCCAACAAAGACAGAATAGCCCGCCAAACCACCTTAGAGACCACGATACAGGACCTCACTAAACAATATACCGCCCAACCATCCCCTAGGCTGCGACACGCCTTAGAACAGGCCCGCATGGCACACAATGAACTCTATACATCTCAGGCGGAATACGCACTGCAAAAATTGCGAGGCCGCCATAACGAATAAGGGGAAAAAGCAGGTCGCCTTCTAGCGGCGCAGCTCCGACAAAGAGAGGCAGCCTCTGCCATTGCGGCCATAACATCTTCTTCAGGAGCAGTGCTAACTCGCCCACAAGACATTGTAAACGAGTTCGCCAAGTACTACCGACATTTGTACACTCCTGAAACAACGACAGATCAAACACAAATGGAGACATTCCTTACCGCGGCCAATCTGCCCCGTCTGTCTGAGGCAGGCAGGGCCCTCTTGGACGGTAACATAAGCAAAGAAGAGATAACCCAAGTTATAACAAGCCTCCCCTACCATAAATCACCAGGAGAGGACGGATTCCCTGCGGAATTCTATAAATGGGCTGGGGAAGAGGCAATAACCGCAGTACATGAAGCACTGACGGAAGCATGTCAAGAAGGCTCCCTGGGCGCTCTATCCAATAAAGCCACGATTGTTATCTTGCCTAAGCCAGGGAGAGACCCCCTTCTTTGCGGCAGTTACCGTCCTATCTCCCTTTTGAATGGGGATGTCAAACTCCTAGCCAGTGTTCTAGCAGCGCGGCTACGCAAGGTGATACCATTATTGATTCACAATACCCAAGTACGATTTGTACCAGGCCGTACCTCCAGAAATCATATGCGAACTCTTTGCCATACACTGTTAGAATCCATACAATTACCTGACGAAGCCCTAGCCCTGTCCCTAGACGCGGAGAAAGCATTCGACTTCATTGAGTGGTCCTACCTATTCACAACCATGAAGCATTTTGGCCTGGGGGAACAATTTATATATTGCGTTTATTATATGACCATCCCACAGCACAGGTTAAATGTGGGGGCATCATGTCAGACCCATTCCCTATCGGAAGGGGCACACGCCAGGGATGCCCCTTGTCGCCACTTCTATTTTTATTGGCCATGGAACCCCTAGCTGCCACCATACGAAATTCTCACCAAATAAAAGGGATCCATATCACCGGGGGCATATCCAAAATATATCTCTACGCAGACGACATTCTGTTAACAATGTCCGATCTAGAAACCTCGCTCCCAGCACTACTTTCCACTATAGAAGACTTCGCATCCCTATCCGGATATCGGGTAAACTGGGATAAAAGTGAGGCACTACCATTATCCCGCATAACACCGAGGGCAGCGATACATGGCCTCCAATTCAAATGGACCCCGACCCGCCTTAAATATTTAGGAACGTTCATTAACAGAGGTCTAGAACATATGGCCAGGGACAACATAGACCCCCTTATATCTAAAATGAAACAAGACTTTGCCAAATGGTCCCTACTAGGCCTGTCCATGTGGGGCAGGACACAGGCGGTCAGAATGGTCACCTTACCACGCTTCACATACGTGCTAGGCATGCTCCCCCTACAGATACCTCTTTCCTCACTCCGATTAATAGACGCATCCATAAGGGCCTTCGTCTGGGGCTCCTCACGCCCAAGACTGAAACCTGCAATAATACTGGCACGACGGCTCTACGGAGGATTAGGACTACCCTCGGTAGAACAATACTCTCTGGCCCTACAACTCTCACAGCTAATATATACACTTCCGGATATAGCCGATCCACCGCAATGGGTGATCACAGAGAAACTCCTATATGGACAGTATACGGAGATGGGAGGAACATACGCCGACCATGTTCCTTTAGCTAACCACATCCTCAAGGCTACAAACACAGCGTGGTGCAGAGCCCATTGACTACTAGGAGTACACCCCTCCCTGCATACTCAGGCTCCCATAGCAGGGAATAAAAGCATTAAAATAGGAGGGAATATTCTCAGATGGCCCCAATGGTCCGAGGCAGGTATCCACAATATATCTCACATAACAGATGGAGATAGCTTCTGCACATTCGCCTCCCTCCAGGAAGAATTCGGCATCCAAAGTAACCAGGAGTGGCGATATCTACAGCTCAAACACTGTATGCGGAGAACATTAGGAACCCCCCGTGGATGCTGAAAACCTCACCCATCGTCACCTATCTTCAGAAATGGGACCGACAAAAAGGCGTCTTGGCTGGCCTCTATGCCGAATTAACTAACCACCTTTACTCTCAGCCTTTACTTGAACGACTACGCTTAAAGTGGCAGGATATACTAGAGATAACCTACACGGACGAAGAATGGCCAGACATACTAGAAGCCCTCGACAGGGGCGTACGTGAAGCACGCCTGAAATTTTGCCTATTTAAAATCCTTCAGGGGTGGTACTGGACCCCCGTTAAACTCTTCAGGGCAGGGTTAATACCTCACGCGAACTGTTGGAGATGCACAGAGCCATATTGTGACCAACTTCATATTTTATGCCACTGTCCAACGGTACAGTCACTATGGGACGCGGTACGCCTCGCCTTATCGGACTTCATACAGATACCAAAACCGACCCCACCAGCATTTATCATTCTACATGACATTCGTCCGTATCCCTCCCTATCGCGGGCACATAAACGATTAATCCACACAGCGCTTGCCACGGCCAAAATATGCATACTCCGGCACTGGAGATTTAGCATTGCCCCCACACCCATAGAATGGATGACGGCCATGTATCAAACGGCTACCCATGAACGAGTGATTTATAACCTACAGGACCAAGCAGAACAATTTGAGGAGGTCTGGCGCCCATTGTTGAAGAGACCATGAAGCGGCTGGTGGATGACCAACGGATGATCAATGTTCAATGATCAATGATGAGGGAATATCAATTACCAATCACCCTCTGAGAATCGTAGACTCCGGAAACACATTTAATCTCCTACTGTCCCCTCTCTCTCTCCCTAGCTACGCTATCCTCTCCCCTTTCTCTCTTTTTTCTCTCTCTTTATCAATCCACAGGCCTCTAATTTTGTCATATGCACGAGACCCTGAACTACCCAACATAGTAATACAAGTCGCTTCCTAACACAAACAAGGACTGAGAAATCAACTCACATAAGACGTAGACACTCTCTAACCGACCTTACCATATCTAACATACATACTATCTACCCCTAGACAATAACTTGCTACAGATGGAGCAGTACAGAACGATCTACTCTTAGGCCTGAACAAGCTAGTCTCAGGATACAAAGCCCCCCTGCCTACCTCGAGTCTCTTCATTCTACATTCCCCCGCGATGACCCTTCCTCTTTCTTCCCCTTCTCTCCCCCTCCCCATTTCATATGACTATTTCGTCTCTCCCCTATACCAAGATCAACCCCTCCCACACAACCCTATCCTCGCTCCCCCTCCCTTTACCACCCCCCCCACCTGTTCTCCACTTTTCTTCAAAATAAGGGTACAAAACTCAACTATGCAACTGGGAATTTTTATTTACCTGACAGTACATGCATATATGCTCACAATGGAAATAATTGTGGTAAAAGAACAAAAACAATGTTTTGAAAGCTAAACAGTTTGTTTATATGCTGTATGTATCGCCTTATATATTCTTAATAAAACTTTTGAAACTTAAAAAAAAAAAAAAAAAAAGAATAGCACTGGGTAATACAGAACACAATGGTTAACGCTCTAGTGTTTGTGCAATGAGTGTGAGGTGGGGGTGGTTTCTGTGTATTGAAAGGCACTCTAGAACACAGAACTCTATGGCCAGTCAAAGGCTTTGGCTGAAATGCGTCACCATTTTAATTTATTTGCACCGAGCACTTTATGACTTAAAATAAAAAAAAAAAAATTGGCTTACAGATCTGGTGGTGCCCCGTCTCTTTTTTCAGGACACAAAGCAGAAACAGAAGGGAGAGAGGTTCCTTGAGGAAGAAAACAAGAAAAATTAAAGAATATATATATATATATATATATATACAACAAGGTACTACAAAAGCTACAATAGTATACTACTAATGAGTGATACTATTTCCAACATATAATATGTGAGTGACTGTATCCGTGTGTGAGTGGATATCTAAGTGCATGTATGGATGTGCGCGTGGGTGTGTGTGTGCATGTTTGGGTGTATGAGTAGGTATGTGAGTAGCTATGTGGGTGAGTGAGTGTCCCTGTGAGTAACAATATTGATTGAGTGAGTGAGTGTAGCAGTGGCTGTATGGGAAATTGAGTGGCTATGTGAGCTATGTGGGTGTCCGAATAACTGCATGAGTTAATGACTGGCTGAGTAGGTGGCTGTATGGGTGAGTAAGTGTATGTGTGAATTAATGTATGGGGGAGTGAGTGGTTCTGTGAGTGCTTGTTTGGATGTATGAATGTGTTTGTAAGGGGTTGTGTGGGTGTGTAAGTGAGTGTGTGAGTACTTGTATGGGTGAGTGAATGGATGTGTTGAGAGGCTGTATGGGTGAATGGCTGTATAGGTGAGTAAGTGGGTGTGTAAGTAGCTGTGTGGGTGAGTGTGTGGCTCTGTGAGTGGCTATGTGGATAAGTGACTGCATGAGTAGCTGTACGGGTGAGTGAGTGGGTGTGTGAGTGGCTCTATGGATGAGTAAGTGGTTGTGTGAGTACTTGTATGGGTCTGTAAATGGGGGTGTGAATTGTGTGGGTGCATGAGTGGGTGTATGAGAGGTTGAATAGGGGTGTGAGTGCTTCTGTAGATGATCTCATCAGTGATGTCACATAAGATTTTATCTGTGATGTCATCACAGACCATGTCATGAGTGATGTAATATGTGAGGTCATAATCAGTGCTTTTCACTGTTCTTTTTATGATTAAATTATGATCCGAACTATAACGTCCCTGTAACCTTTATTTTTTTCAGTGAATATATATGTATATATCTATCTATCTATCTATCTATCTATATATATATATATATATATATATATATATATATATTCCTCAGTTGCTTCCTGCATGTTGGGACCCAGCACCCTTGGGGGTTGGAGTGCAAGCCAGAGGGGCATGCCATCAATATCATAGAACCAACAAAAAAATAAATACACTCACTCAGGAATTTCGGTTGTCAGCGCAGCCTTGCTCACATGAGCATGTGAGCAACACTGCGCTGATGGCCGAAACGCGTTGTTTGGTCTAAACTTACCCCATTCACCTTGCTTTCCTGAATGAGTGAAGTTATTTTATTTGGTGGTTATATATAAATATATATATATATATACATATATATACATAAATATATATGCATATCGGCGATGCCGTGAAGCACCAAATTGCTGGTGGTGCTGTTGTGTCGCTTCGTCACTGCGACTTTCATACTCCAGTTTCTCCTTGCAACAGTTTTAAGGAGGACAGCACTCTGGATGCAAAAAATATAGCTTTTAATACAAGAGCATCATAGAGGAATGTGTTTCTGCACTGAATGCCTTTCTCAGGTTCAGGAAGGCATTTTGGGGGTTATTACAACTTTGGAGGAGGTGTTAATCTGTCCCAAAAGTGACGGTAAAGTGACGGATATACCACCAGCCGTATTACGAGTCCATTATATCCTATGGAACTCGTAATACGGCTGGTGGTATATCCGTCACATTTGGGACAGATTAACACCTCCTCCAAAGTTGTAATAACCCCCTTTGTGCCAAAATGCATTCCTGTATATTACTCTTGGATTAAAAGGTTTATTTTAACCTTAATACTGTTGCGAGGAGAAAGTTGAATATATATATATATGTAGTTAGAAATGGGGTCTGTGGTTGGCAGTCAGGTTACCCCTTGTCCAAGCAAGGACCCTCACTCTAGTCAGGGTAAAGAGGAATCACCCTCAGTTAACCTCGGCTCACCCCCTTGGAAGCTTGGCACAAGAGGGCAGGCTTAACTTCAGAGTCTAGGTGTAAAGTATTTGTACCAACACACGCAGTAACTCAGTGAAAACACTACAAAATGACACAAGACAGGTTTAGAAAAATAGGTAATATTTATCTGAACAAAACAAGACAAAAACAACAAAAAGCCCCCATACACAAGTCAAATTATGAATTAAAAAGCAAAAAGTCTTAAATCCTTAGAAAACAGTGCTAACACTGTTAGTATGAAAAAGTACCTGGGTTGCGTCAAAATAACACCGCACCGGCGAGTGTGCATCCGAAAAGGCCAGCGATGCGTTGATTTCTCACTCACAAGCAAGAACGTGTGTTGCTCATGTCAGGTCGGAGTGCGTCGTTTTTTCTCTCCGCAGGAGAGCGATGCGTTGATCCGGACACGTACCTCGGGTCCGGGCAGGCTTTGTGTTGTTTTTCCACACCCAGCTAGGTTTGTGTCAAAAATCCTGCTGCATGGTATCAGCAAAACCGCGCTATGTGGGTTGCAACAGTATTAGCCTCCATCAGTGGGTGTTGCACGTCATTTCTCCAGCCGCGCACGTCGATCTTCTAACTGCAATGCAGGTGGAGCGTAGATTTCAGCTGTGAAGCCGGCGGCGCGTAGTTTTTGAGCCGCGTCTCGGAAGGTGCGTCGAAATTTTCCCCGCACGGCGGTCTGTGCTTGGATTTTCAGTCTTGGTCTGCCAGCTTCACCTTTCAAGGCCCCAGGAACTGGATAGAGCACCACGTGGCAGGGTAGAAGTCTCAGCAGAGAGTCCAGGTACTGGCCAGGGAAGTATTTGATGGCCCTGAGACTTCAACAAGAGGACGCAAGCTCAGGACAAGCTCTTGCAGATTTTTTCACAAGCAGGAATGCACAACAAAAGTATGTGTCCTCTTGCACAGGCAGAAGCAGCAACTGCAGGATAGCTCCACAAAGGACAGACAAAGGCAGAGCAGCTCTTCTCTTCAGCTCTTCTCCAGGCAGAGGTTCCCCTTGATGTCCAGAAGTGACCTAATTTTCAGAGGATTGGGTGCCCTTGTTATACCCAGTTCTGCCTTTGAAGTAGGCCTACTTCAAAGGAAAGTCTCTCTTGTTTATGAAATCCTGCCTTGCCCAGGCCAGGCCCCAGACACACACCAGGGGATTGGAGACTTCATTGTGTGAGGGCAGGTACAGCCGTTTCAGGTGTAAGTGACCACTCCTCCCCCCAGCACAGATGGCTCATCTGGATATGCAGGCTACACCCAACTCCATTTGTGTCACTGTCTAGAGAGAGGTTCAAACAGTCCAACTGTCAAACTAACCCAGACAGGGAATGCACAAACAGGCAGAGTCACAGAATGGTTTAAGCAAGAAAATGCCCACTTTCTAAAAGTGGCATTTTCAAACAGTCAATCTTAAAACCAACTTTACTAAAAGATGTATTTTTAAATTGTGAGTTCAGAGACCTCAAACTCCACATGTCTATTTGCTCCCAAAGGGAATCTACGCTTTTTAATAATTTTTAAAGGCAGCCCCCATGTTAACCTATGAGAAATATAGGCCTTGCAACAGTGAAAAATGAATTTGGCAGTATTTCACTGTCAGGACATATAAACCACATTAGTATATGCCCTACCTTCAACATGCATTGCACCCTGCCCATGGGGTTAGCTAGGGCCTACCGTAGGGGTGTCTTACATGTAAGAAAAGGGAAGGTTTAGGCCTGGCAAGTGGGTACACTTGCCAAGTTGAATTGGTAGTTTAAAACTGCGCACACCGATACTGCAGTGGCAGGTCTGAGACATGATTACAGGGCTACTCATGTGGGTGGCACAACCAGTGCTGCAGGCCCACTAGTAGCATTTGATTTACAGGCTGTGGGCACCTCTAGTGCACTGTACTAGGGACTTACCAGTAAATCAAATATGCCAATCATGGAAAGCCAATTGCATACACATTTTACATAGGAGCACTTGCACTTTAGCACTGGATAGCAATGGTAAAGTGCCTAGAGTAACAAAAACAACAAAAATAAGAGTCCAGCACACATCAACAACCTGGCAAACAGAGGCAAAAGGTTAGGGGAGACCACACCAAGGATGCCAAGTCTAACTGATTTACCCAAATAACAAAAAAGGTGCTTTCTAGACAGGCATCTACCTTTCTGCCAAATTTGGTGTAATTCCGTCCAGCGGTTTGGGCTGTTGTTCCTGTCTAAAAATCCCTCCAAAATTCCATCAGAAAAAAGCATTTTGAGACCTCCCTTTCTCTCTGCCCCTGCTTGATGAATCATGTCGAAACCTTCAACACAGCAGCTGAAATGACTGTTGTACTAGTTTTGAAAAGTTTGTTAAGATTCGTCAAACTGCTGCAAAAATATTGGCAAAGCAAAAAATATTTTACCAATGGAAACTAGTTCCTAACTATATGTACCTATATATATTTACAAATATATATATATATATATATATATACACACACACACATAGGTAGTTATAGTTAAGACCTAGTTTCCATAGAAAAACTGTTTTTTGATTTACCTATATCTTTGGCACCATTTCACAAATCTTCATGCAAATATTTTTAAGAAGTGTCATGTTGGTTCATCTTGTGCAAGGGAAGTTTCAGGATGATCCGTCAAGCAGGGGCCGAGAAAAGGGGGGTTCTAAAGAAGTGCATTACCTATGTTAATTCCCATAGGCTCTTTGGACACACTTGTAGCCCAAACCGCCTGACGGAATGACAACACATTTAGCAAAAAGGTAGCTTTTGATCCACAGATCACCATTTTTAATTTGATGTTAATGATTTCAGTAGTTTTTTAGGGAAAATAAATTTGTGTATCTAGGGCTGCAAATCCAGGGAGATTCCCTGCTGAGATCTGATTGGCTGCCCAAACTTCAACAAGAAGTGTTGGTAGCCATTTTGGGACTCCGCTTCAGTCGAGTCCCAAAAAAAACATAAAAAATAAGAAAAAGGGGCAGGTTATATATACCCTAGCCTCCTATCCTTGGTCCGTTGGTCCCCATGGAACCCACCCCAGGCAAAAAGTATATTTTTTTAAATCACGGAGAAATCCACAGCTGGATATGTGGATTTCTCTATGATCTAAAAAAAATGCTGTCTCCCACATTGGTAACTGCTTTGGCCCCCAGGTGGGGCAGATTCCGGGGGCATTGTAGCTTTAAAACAGGAGAGGGGGCGCATACCCCAGTCCTAGGGCTTTTAGAAAACCCAGGGCCCACCACCTCCTTGCGGCAACATACTATATAATTAATAGGAGTCTCTGCCCTACCCTGCCGGCGACCACCACCTTCCCGGGGCAAAATTGAAAAGATGGAGGAGGGCCACTCATCCCCCCTCGTGGAGCCATGCATGGCCCTGGGAACTGGCACTCCCCCCAGGGCTGGCTCCTGCTACCTCCCAAGCTGCCCACCCTCGAGAGGTAGCTTAAAGCAGAGTTTTCATCATTTTCCCTTCCTGCACTCAGGGAGCAGCTCAAGCAGGACACAGGCAGCCAGCTGCGACAGTGGGCGCTTTGAAGTTCCCCAGTGGTACCCATCTATCACTACTGGGTGCCCTGGGAGGGGTCAGGGCACCCAGGATGATGTGGTCAGGCCCTACAGCTGAAATTGGGCTGGGGAGGGGGGGCGCATGCCCCCCTAACTAATTTTAATTTATTGCCCCTGGAGGTGGTGGTCCCTGGGGCCCAGTTGGGGACTGTGTGGCCACACAACAATTTTTATTTGGTAGCCCTGGGAAGGTATGTATATTTTCACTAAAAAGGTCAAAGGTTACAGGGACATTATAGTTAGTATCACATTTCACACATACACAACCAGTGAAATTCAGCAATTATAGTTACCTCAGCTAACTATAACTTGCAACCCATAATGCACTGCTTATAACCTCACATATTACATCACTCATGACATGGTCAATGAGATCACTGATGACATCTCAAATGATAACACTGATGACATAACCAGTGAGTGTAAGTGATTGAATAGATGTGTGAGTGGGAGTGGCTGCCCAGGTGCCTGGGTGTGTGTTTGCTTGTATGGGTGAATGACAGTGTGTTTGTGACTGTATCAGTGAGTAGGTGTCAGTGACTGTACAGGTGAGTGAGTGGATGTATCAGTGGGTTTTCTCTAAAGGAACAATGGTCCCTGAATTAATTAAGATGAACATAATAATCATATAGTTTAAACGAAATCAATGAAAACAGGTGAATACATTGTTTCAAAATGGTATTTGCATTTATTAAATAGATAAATAACACTGGAAACCAAAAGCATTAAAATCAACCGCCCTCAGACAAATTAATTGTAACATGACACAATGAACTGGTCTGAGGATGGTTGATTTTACTCTGTGAATATTATGATCATCCTATTTAATTTAGGGACCATAGATCCTTTAGAGTTACCTTACCCAAAGTCCCTGCTTATTTACGGGCTCCCTTGTTTTTTACAGCGAAGTATCAGTGGGTTTATGGATAAGTGTGTGGATGTGTCAGTGACTCTATGGGAGAGTGATAAGTGTGAGTAGCTGTATTGGTTAATCACTGAGTGTGTCAATGCCTGCATTGATGAGTGAATGGGTGTATGAGTTACTGCATGGCTGATTGAGTGGATGTGTGAGTGCTTGTATGGATGAGTTAGTGTGTGTGTTAATGACTGCATCGGTGAATAAGTGACATTGGGTGACTGAGTGGATGTATGAGTGACTGTATACATAAGTGACAGGCTGTATCAGTGGCTTTATGGGAGAGTGGATGTGTGAGTAGGTCTATCAGCAAGTGAGTTGTTGTGTTAGTGTCTGCGTGGGTGAGTGACTGAGGCGGTCATTCCAAACGCGGCGGGCGGCGGTAGCCACCCGCCTAGCGGGAACCGCCGAATGACCGCATCGCGGTCAAAAGACCACGGCGGTCATTCTGGCTTTCCCGCTGGGCCGGCGGGCGACCGCCAAAAGGCCGCCCGCCGGCCCAGCGGGAAAGACCCAGCAACGATGAAGCCGGCTCCGAATGGAGCCGGCAGAGTTGCTGGGGTGCGACGGGTGCAGTGGCACCCGTCGCGATTTTCAGTGTCTGCAAAGCAGACACTGAAAATCTTTGTGGGGCCCTGTTAGGGGGCCCCAGGACACCCGTTCCCGCCATCCTCTTCCTGGCGGTAAAAACCGCCAGGACCAGGATGGCGGGAAGGGGGTCGGAATCCCCATGCAGCGCCGCCATGGAGGATTCCCTGGGCCAGGGGTAAACCGGTGGGAAACCGCCGGTTCCCCTTTTCTGACCGTGGCTTTACCGCCGCAGTCAGAATGGCCCAGGAAGCACCGCCAGCCTGTTGGCGGTGCTTCTGCGGTCGTTGGCCCTGGCGGTCGGTGACCGCCAGGGTCAGAATGACCCCCTGAGTGAGTGCATACTTGGTGTATGGGGGTTTGATTGAGTGTATGGCTGTGTTTATAGGCATGTGAGGGAATGCATGAGTGGTGTATCAGTTGTTGACAGTGCATGACTAGTATATAGGTGACTGAGTGAGTATATGAATGGTGTATGGGGGATTGAGTGAGTGTATAATTGTGTGTGTAGGTGAGTAAGTGAGTGTATGAGTGTATGAGTGTTGTACGGGTGAATGAGTGTGTGCATAAGTGTGTGTATGGATTTCCAGTGTATATATAGGTGCTGTGTGTATGTAAGCATCAATGTGTAATTGCGTCAGTCTGTGGCATACTAACTGAGTGAGTGGTTTATCAACTTTTTAGTAGGTATATGAGTAGCAGTATAAGTAGCAGAGTCAATATTTATTTGGGCATATTTGAGAGCACATGTATATCTAAGTTAGTTAAAATTAAAAGGATGATTATCAACTTAAAATCAGAAAACATGTCCTGTTTCCCTTTCTTCAACCTACCTAAGGAGTAAGTTCTATGAATTATACTGTACTGTAACACTTGTGAAGCAGATTTGTTTAATACCAATTTCAGGTTTATGAGAAACAGTACCCCCTACCTTCACCTGTAGTAAGTTGAAACCATGTTTCAACAATTTATTTTCTCAATAATCGACTAGAATATTGAACTACTCCATTATGTATTAGAATGATTGTATCGTTTACTCACTTGTTATCATACTACACTATATATAGTTGTTGCGTGGATATATGTTTGAATGTAGAAATTAGTATTTTGTGTCTTATAGATAGCAGAGTCCATATATAGCTGGGCATACTAGTCTAGAAGTGGGACAATTTTTACCTTTGAATCACTGGGTATTGTGCTACATATTTATCTATAGTATTCTTCATGGGTAAGTTTGGTGTATTAAAATAGAAGTATAACTCTTGTTAAGTAAGATAATTAATGCAAAGTACAGATGACAGTAAAGCTGCATATTGATGCTCACCCCTTCTAGAATTAAAGCATGTTTAAGGGCCTAAATATTTGTAGGTGTTCACTACATATGAGAGTGACTGTATAAGTTGCTAAGTATGTGTGATACTACAACATACATAGTTGTGGTTTGTATCTGTTAAGTATTAATTAATAAAATGTAAGTATATTTTATTTATTATCATTATTAGTATTAATATTTTTTATTTATTTATTTATCCTGAGCAGTGGAGGGATTCAGATCCACGGTGCCAGAAAACATAAAGAGCTGCACTTTTTGTTTTTTGCTCTGATCACGTGATTGGATGGGGTTTGTGGATCCAGATCAGCCAATCCTGCTATTTTTTATGAGATGAGTTTAAGTATATACCAGCACCTGTTTTTTATATTCGAGTCAGTGTGCACCTATATGTAAGTATATATAATTTAACCTATAGTTGTTTTACTTTTAAGTATGTGATGTTATGTGTTATCAGGAACCGCTGATCCACAAAGGGAATCGTGGATCTGCATGTTTTGGAAAAATAAACATTCTCATTTGATTGGCTGTATTTGGTCCCCGCCCCATTACAGTTGCAGGCACACCCTACAGTAGTAATTTCTTGTTTAATCTCTGTAAAAAGAGCACTCAAATCCTGAGGAGCTGTTGCATTGTTTTTTTTTTCCTTTGGAGGTTTTTCTGAAGCAATGGCTACTAGTTTTATCAGTGGCACAAGAACCAGAAGATCGCACCATGGAGGAAGAGGAGAGAACATCTTCAGCGAAGAAGTAGAGTGAAGTGTGGAGACACTTTACTATTACCCCAGGGGAGAAGAAGGTCACAGCAAAATATGTGTCTTGTAATATTTGTGGGAAGCAACTTTAACATGGGACTTCTAGAAAGTATTCACATGGAACAAGTTCCATCTGTAAGCACCTAAATACCATCCATGAAAGGGTATAAAATAGGATCCTGCATGAGAGGGAAGTCACAGAAGGTCCTTCCACTTAGAGTACTGCTGAGGGACAGTCTTCAGCTACTACAGCAGTGCCATCTGTATCACAGGACCAGGGAATAACAATGATATACCGATTAAAATGTCACTTGCTGCTTTCTGCCAAGGTCTCCTCTGTGGCTAGATTTTTCTCTTCCAGTAGCAACCACTGTTGCTAGTTTATCTTTTTGTTATAAAAATGTATTTTCCATTTTTTACAAAATGAAGCACATTGTTTCCTTGTTTGTTATTATGTTCTTTTGTTTTAGAACCAGTTTTTGTTTTTAAAAACACAAAAAAAGTTTTTAAAAGTTCAAGACATTTTCCCCCCAAAAAACCCAAAGGTTCTTGTTAGAACCACTCCATTCCCTCAAAGACGAGATGTGTCTGTATTTTTTTCTCTTATGATAAGTGAGTACATGTATAGTTTAATAAATGTGTGGGTGTATAAGTGTACGCATTAGTGTCTGTTTACATGTATCACTGTGTAAAATCAATATGTACATGGGTGTCATAGTGTGAGCATTAGTGTATGTCTGGGTGTGTTAGCAGATATGTGAGGGAGTGCATGGGTGTGTCAGTTTATAGATAACTGTGTGTCTATATATGTTAGTGTATACTTGTGTTTGTTATTGGATGTATGCATGTTTATCTGCATGTGTCACTGTATACATCAGTGTGTATCTGGGTGTGTTACTATTTGGATAGGTGTGTTTGGGTGTGTTGTGGTATGAGTCAGTATTTGCATAGATGTGTTAGTGTATGCAAGAGGGTGTATCTGAATGCGTTACCGTATACACAAGTGTAGGGTAGGGTGTATAACTGCATAGATGAGTACGTATCTGCCTATAATAGTGAATGCATCTGTATTTGCTTGGGTAAATCAGTGTATCTATGATAGTGTGTTTGGGTATATCAAGAGAGATGTGAGGGTGAAATTGGGTTTATGAGTGTATATGTGAGTGTGTGGTTCGGGTGTTAATGCATGCATTAATTGTTGCATGGCTGTGACAGTGAATCCATGAGTGTGTGTCTAGGTGTATCAGTATATGCATGTGTGTATGGCTGGGTATGTAATTGTATGAATACGTGTGAGCCTGAGTGTGTCAGTGTATTAATGAATGTGTCTCTGGGTATGCTAGTGTATACTTCAGTATGTGTCTCAGTATGTAAGTGTATGCATTAGTATGTGTGTGGGTGTATCACTGTAGGCGTCAGCGTGTGTCTGGATGTGTCAGTGTATGCATAAGTATGTGTGTGGGTTTGTAAGTACATGTATGAGTGTATGCTTTGCTGTCTCAGTGTATGGAGGAGTATGTGTTAGCTTATACCTCAGTGTATGTATGGGTGTGTCACTGTATGCAACAATGTGTTTCTGGATATGTCAGTGTATGTGTCAATTTGTGTCTGCGTGTTACTGTGTCCACTAGTGTGTCTCTGTGTGTATCAGTCTATGCATGAGAGTGTGCCTGGGGGTGCAGCGTGTGAGTTATTGTGTGCCTGGGTGTGTTACCCTCTGCTTCACTGTGTGCTTGGGTATGTGAATGTATGCATAAGCAACGCCACTGACCTGGTCAGTGAACTGCTCTACCTCCGTGTAGCTCCTCCAGTAAGTGCAGTCCGTGTCTGTCAAACTCTAACCCCTGTCAGAAGTTCAATGCCCTCCTCCACCCGCAGGCTCCTGCCTGCACCACATTCCTGGTGTCTAGAGGGAGAGCTTTGCTCTTCTGTTAGGCTGCCTGCCGGCCCTCTGCCTCTTTTTCTCTGTCGTCTTCCTTTGTGCTTTTCTGCTTGCCCTTGCGCTTTCTGTGATTTTTCTATCTGATTCCTCTTTTTTCTGTGCTTTTTACTCTTGTTTTAAATTTTCTTTTCTTCTGATTTTTGTCTCTTTTTTCTTTCTCGTTTCCCTCTCCCCACCGCTGCTGCCTCTGCAGCCCTCCCCCTTTCTGCACCATTTTTCCTGCTCCTGCCTCCCAGCTGCCCTCTCCTCCCCCCCCTACTTAATGGCGGCCTCTACACGGTAGGAAGAGCAACCATATTGACCTGGTCAGTGAACTGCTCTACTGCGTGTAGCTCCTCCAGTAAGTGCAGTCCGTGTCTGTCAAACTCTGACCCCTGTCAGAAGTTTGAGGCCCTCCTCCTCCTGCAGGCTCTTCCCTGGTGTAGAGTGAGAGAGCTTTAGCTCCTCCAGTAAGTGCAGTCCGTGTCTGTCAAACTCTGACCCCTGTCAGAAGTTTGAGGCCCTCCTCCTCCTGCAGGCTCTTTCCTGGTGTAGAGTGAGAGAGCTTTGCTCTTCTGCTAAGTGACCCACCGGCCTCTTTTTCTCTGTCTTGTCCCTTTGTGCTTTTCTGCTTGCGCTTTCTGTGCTTTTTCTATCTGATTCCTCTTTTTTTCCTGTGCTTTTTACTCTCATTTTATGTTTTCCTCTCCTGATTTTTGTCTCTTTTCTCTTTCTCGCTTCTCTCTCCCCATCGAAGCTTCCCCTGCGGCCCGCCCACCCTTTTCGCACTGTTTTTCCATCTCCCGCCTCCCAGTTGTCCTTTCCTCCCACCTCTCCCTACTTAATGGAGGCCAAAGGTGCACCAAAGGCAAGCCCATCTGCGCCCGTCCTTATCCTAACTGCAACCAGCGCCAGGACCCCTTGATCTCCCACTCAACACATCTACCGGCCAGAAGCACTCCATGCTCCCAACCCAGGACGCAACAACAACTGTAAGCCCTCATCACGGCCAACACCCATGGACCCTTCTTCTGCCTCCACTGCCACCAATCCTGTACCACCACAAAGATCTCTGACCCGGCACAACCCACCGCACCAACACACTCACACTGAAGACCCCAAAATGTAACCTCCCTCCCTCCCTCCGGATCAAAGTACGCTCCCTCCACAAACACGTCACTGATATCTGGGACCTTCTTGACAGCACCACCCTGGACGTCTCATTCCTCACCGAAACCTGGACCAACACCACCTCTGGCCCAGATCACCCGGAAAGACCGCCCCAGCTGCCCTGGGGGCGGGGAATTGCCATCATTCACAAGTCTAGCATCTGACTGAGCATACACCCCGAAGACCACACAAGCCTGATGCTCCACTTCAGACAAGTCCAACGTCCACCCTCAGGGCAACCCTCATCTACTGCCCAACCGGGCCCCGCGCACCTTTCTCCGACTCCATCACAGAAGGTATCACTGTGCAAGCCATCGCAGCCTCCAACTACACCCTGTTGCAAGACCTCAACTTCCACCTCGACAACCCACAAGGCCCCAACACCGCAATTCCCCCTAAACAACCTCCACAACATTGGGCTCTGACAGATCATGACGGAACCAATGCATTCAACAGGACACACCCTCGACCCCATCTTCACAACAGGAACCTCTGTCACCTTCAGCCACACCTCCGAACTTCCATTGACAGACCATCACTGCATCCATTTCACCTTTAACACAGCCACCATCATCAGACCCCAACACCAACCATCCCATAGAAGCTTGGCAAGAATTACCGACGACCAGCTCACCGCCACCCTCACAAACTCCACCCCCCACTGCACACAACGACGACTAGAACATCACAGCCCGCACCTTGCACAAATGGATCGCCAACTGCTCCAACACCATAGCCCCCCTCAAAAAGAACAACAGCACCCACACCAAGAAGGCCAGCTGGTTCACCGCAGAACTCCGAGAATCCAGAGGCACAATTCAACACCTCGAGAAAATCTGGAGAAACACCAAATCTACAGAAGCCCAAATAAACTTCAGAGCCATCACCACCGCACTCCACCATCTCATCAAAAGCACCAGAAAGAAAGCAATACTGGAAAGAATCTCCTCACATGCACACAACAGCAAGGAACTCTTCAGCATCATCAAGGAGTTCGCCCAACCCAATAGCAAAGCAACGAACATCCCACCCTCACAATATCTCTGTAACAACCTCAACACATACTTCCACCACAAAATCAAGACCATCTATGACACCTTCAGCGAGGACAACCTACATGCAGAGCCCCTTCCACCGGAACCAGACACAAAAAAACAAAGATCACCAACTGACCCACCTCACCACCGAAGATACACTGAAGACAATGAGGACCATACACTCCAGGGCCCCCACAAACCCATGCCCCCACCACATCTTACACAGAGCCGCTGAAACCATCACCTCCAGGCTCCGCCTCACCATTCACCGCTCCCTAGCAGCCACCTCCTTCCCAGACGACTGGAAACACACCGAGATCAACCCTCTTCTCGAGCAACCTTCGGCAGACCCCACCGACCTCAAGAACTACAGGCCCATCTCCCTGCTTCCTTTTCCAGTGCAAGTCATCGAGAAAGCCATCAACAGGCAACTTGCCACCTTAATCGAAGACCACAACATCTTCGACACCTCCCAATCTGGATTCAGAAAAAAACACAGCACTGAAACAGCCCTCCTGGCCGCAACGGATGACATCCGCTCCCTGCTGGACAAGGGAGAGACTGTGGCCCTCGTCCTGCTCGACCTCTTGGCGGCCTTAGACATGGTCTCCCACCACACCCTAATACGCAGACTTCACGAGGCCAGCATCAGAGACAAGGCCCTCGACTGGATCCAATCTTTTCTCTCCGGCAGAACTCAACGCGTACCACTTCCCCCTTTCCTCTCGGACCCCACACCGACCACTTGGAGAGTTCCTCAGGGATCCTCCCTCAGCCCCACTCTGTTTAACATCTACATGACCCCACTAGCCGCCATAGTCAGAAACTACGGACTCAACATTGTCTCCTACACTGACAACACCCAACTCATCCTCTCCCTATCCAACAAACCCAGCACAGCCAGACACAACTTCCACGAGCAGTTTGGAGCAGTCAGCAACTGGATGAAAAGCAACGCCACAAAAACCATGGTGGTAGACCCTACCGGTGACAGGGAATTCCTTCCCTGTAACCGGTAGGTGGCTCCCCCACCACCCTAACACTCACCTGACACCCCCCACCCACCTCCATCCAAACACCCCTAGCCCCCCGATTCGAATACCCCACCACCTCCAGTACACGCATTCAATAGGTGCACACACACACTCACACACATCACGCCTCCACCCCCTCTACAGTCACAGCGCTCCTCAGCTGCCACCTCCTCCCCACATACACGCACACATAAACCAACATGCACCACACATACACCCATTCAAGTACACTGGCATACATGCATTCACTTATTCACTGGCATACACGCATTCAGATACACATTCGTCCAGACATGGGGCCATATGTACAAACACATTTTCCCATAGACACACCCAGAAGTGCCCCGCCAGCAGAACACTGCCAGGCCATATTGCAGCTCAAAGTATGGCTGACGGTGTTCTAACAGCCGGAGTTAGCAGCGCCAGGTCACCACCGTCCGCCAGTATGAACATTGCCAGATTTCCGCCCTTATTGTGGCAGAAGTCAGGAAGTGCTCATGATCTGGCGGATGGATGGTCGCCGCCGCAGTGGTATGGTGGAGGCTGTCACTGCGGCGGTAGGTGGTTATTACCGCCAATGTTAAAATGACCACTAATATGTTTTTTGGATGATTTTCTTGTCAGTGTGTGCCTAACGGCAGAGAG
Source organism: Pleurodeles waltl (assembly GCF_031143425.1). Classification (NCBI taxonomy): domain Eukaryota; kingdom Metazoa; phylum Chordata; class Amphibia; order Caudata; family Salamandridae; genus Pleurodeles; species Pleurodeles waltl. Next base: position 858,438,558 of record NC_090450.1, on the reverse strand, counting down.
AAAGCTCATCGAACTTCTTTTTTAAATGATAGGCCTTGGAAATCCAAAACGATGCCTTGTGTAAAACTTCTGTGTATCTGTGTATTTAGTGGCAATCCTTGCCACATCTATGTGTTTGGAAGCATACAACTCGCTTCTGTAGTGTATTGTTATTCTTCTCATCTGGATTACTGCATGCAACATACATTTCTATGAAAGACAGTACACACTCATCAGTATCAATTGCTCTGGCTGGCTTTATAGAATCACCTAATTTATTACAAAAATACTTTCATTTTTTTGTGTCTAAATTAAACTGTTATTCTGCAAATAGATAGGCACCAAATCCCTTCCACTCATTATTGCTGTTTTCTTCAGTTTTAGGAAATAGAATTATATTATGAGTTTGGTTTTGTAATGAGTACAGTGACAACAGATGCATACATACTCAGGTTTCTCAGAACTTAGGCCCTTAGTATAACATTGGTGGTAAATGCCACCTACTGCTGTGCTGACTCCGTCAGCATACCGTGACCACGGCGGTATACCGCTACGGGTATTATGACCCACACAGAGAAATCCACCACTATACAGACACTCACACAAGACCACCAGCCCAAAGGTCAGTGATAAAATGGCGGTACAAAAAACCCACACCGTTACGCAAACAGAAATACGCTCACAGTATCAGGACCCATGAATCACCGCAGTGGTCTTTCAACCGCAGTAAACTATTGGAGGTGCCACCAACATCCAGTCCTCCCACAGAAGAGACACACAGTGATGATAGCAGCTCTGCACGCCTGGATCACGATCACCAACCTGGCCCCTCAGGGACCTCTGGACAGTCGGTTATCCTGCCACAGTCCCATAGACCACAGACCCTCCCCCCTGAGGAAACACCAGCAAAGCACACACCCAGTGGGCCCATACCACTGTCCCCAGGACAAGTCAATCAGTAGTGGGTCCACCACTACAGGGACCCCAGGCAACCCCACAAACCCAAGACAATCAGGGACCTGGGGTCAGTGGCAGTGGGCACACGGTTCAAAGGACAGAGGCACAGGACAACAGGGAAGCTGGGAGGACTGCTGTGCGACAGGGGGAGGACAGGCCCAGGGAACCCACTCTCCACGAGGCACTTGCAAGGATCCTGGGAGCATACCACCATTCCCAGGAGAACTTGGGCCAGATACTGGCCAAGTTGCAGGAGACCCAGCGGCTGCAGGAGGGACAGTACCTGGGGATCAGTGAGGACCTCAAACAGATCCACACCATCTTGGTCACCATTGTAGGGGTGCTGGCTGACATGGCCAACACCATGAGGGAGGCAGTGGCACACTAACGGGCCCCTGACACTAGCCACACCAAAGAACAACCCTTCACCTCCGCTGACGATAGTCGACAGGAGGCCCCGCTACTGGAACAACAGGCCACCAGCACCCCACCCCCCCTGCAGAAGGAGAACCACCCCGCAAACGGTCCTTGCGATCCAGGCAGAAGCCAGAGAACATTGCCAAGACCCCCGCCAGGAAATAGGACTCTCCTGATTGTCACCCTTCTGTCCCTCTCTGTTACCCTGTCCACCTTGAACTGCCATTACTCCCATTCCTATGCCCACTTGGACAATGCACCTGTGATACAATGAGACTGGACTCTAACTGGACATTCCCCCACCATCACTCCAGCCCATTGCACATCCACCTCAACCTCTTAGCACTTAAATAAGCACCCTTGGAACAAACACAAGTCTGGAGTCCGTCAATTGATTAAAATATGTATTAGTTAAACAATCTGTAAACATTGCAATTCATATGTACATTTATATATACATTAGTATGACCTGTAGTGGGCAGCAGTAAACACACCAGGAGCCAGAGTGGGGCACAGAGATCTGAAAATAGAGATGCCAAAGGGTACATTAAGTGGCCATAGACGTAGGGAAATCATGCTGCCATGTCCAATGTCCAACACAAAACTGCAATTTAAAGTGAAGTTTCAGTGTCTTACCTGTGTGTCACTGGAAGTACTGCTGTATGAGAGAACTTCTGTTGTCCACATCTTCATCCCAAGCCTCTTCTTCCTCCCTGTCCACAGGCTGCCTAAACCGCTGCCACAAGACGATCTCCAGGCTCATCCTCCTGCAGAAAAGGCACCTGCCGTCTCAAAGCCAGGTTGTGCAACATGCAACATGCAACGATGATCTGGCACACCTTCTTGGGTGAGTAGTACAGGTATCAACCAATCAGATGGAGGCACCGGAACCTGGCCTTCAGGAGGCTGAAGGTTCTCTCAATTATCCTCCTTGTTCGCCCATGTGCCTCATTGTAATGTTCCTCTGACCTTGTCCTGGCATTCCTCACTCGGGTCAGTAGCCATGAGAGGTTGGGGTAACCAGAGTCACCTGCAAATATCGAGGGATACCTGTTAGCCACACACTCACCCTTAGGGACAACCACATACACCAACATATACTGGGTGGGGACCTTGGGCTCACCTATTAGCCACACCCGGTGCCTCTGGAGTTGAGCCATCACATATGGGATGCTGCTATTCCTTCAGTTAAAGGCGTCATGCACAGAGCCAGGATACTTGGCATTCACACGGGAGATGTACTGGTCCGCCAACCACACCGTCTGCACATTCAGAGAGTGATAGCTTTTTCTATTCCTGAATACTTGTTCATTTCTCCAGTGGGGGGGACAAATGCTACATGTGTACAATCAATGCAACCAATTATGTTGGGGATATGTCCCAGGGCATAAACGTCAGGCTTCACTGTGGCCAAATCCTCCACCTGGGGGAATACGATGTAGCTGCGCATGTGTTTCAGCAGGGCCGACAACACTCTGGTCAACACATTGCAGAACATTGGCTGAGATATCCCTGATGCCATGGCCAATGTTGTTTGGAAGGAACCACTTGCCAGGAAATGGAGCACTGATAGGACCTGCTCTGGAGGGGGGATACCTGTGGGGTGGTGGATAGCTGAAATCAGGTCTGGCTCCAATTGGGCACAGAGTCCTTTTTATTGTGGCCCGATCAAGTCTGTAGGTAAGGATTATGTGCCTGTCATCCATAGTCGCCAGGTCCACAAGGGGTCTGTATACAGGGGGTTGTCTCCATCTCCTATTCATCCTCAGCAATTGAACTCTAGGGTGGAAAACGGTGAGCAGAGGGTCATATTTGCACATATGTTGCAATAAAAATGCATTTCTTCCTTTACAGAAACAGTATGTCAATTTGAAAATCAGTTGATGTGCCAATGTCTGCTGTGATGAAGTAAGGTGCCATGGCCTGTGCCCCCTTGAAATGGCGGCTGCCTGACCTCTGAGGAGAGACAAGTGGAAATGAGGTAATTCCACTGGTGTTGTGTGCTGTTGGGGTCGGCGGACGATGTCCACCGCGCAACTTCGCATTGGTTATCATTGAGCCCTTTGGGTTCGAGGAGGCAATGGCGATGAACGCAGGTGGTGACGGTACGCACCGCCGCGGATGTGACCGCCATTTTCTATCTGTTCAATCACTTGCTACCTGACCTTCAACAGGAGAGGACCTATGCTGCAAGTGCTGCTGTGACCTGTGTCTGGAAGCGACAATGGCTCGAGTGTCTGGGGAAAGGGCCCCCGCCTTCACTTCGGAGGAGTTAGAGAGACTGGTGGATGGGGTCCTACCCCAGTATACTTCACTCTATGGTCCTCCAGACAAACAGGTGAGTACACTGTGAGCATGATGTGTGGACCATGAATGTATGGAGTGCTGTGTGTGTATGCCTCATGAAGGGGGGGCTGATGGGTCCTGGGTAGGGTGCTGCATGTATGGTTGTCAATGTCTGTGTGTAAAGGGATGGGAGGGATATTGTGGGACTTGAGTGTAACAGTCTGGACGGTATTACTAATCCCTTTTTTCTATGCATTTTTTCTTGAAGGGCCGCGCCCATCAGAAAAAGGGTATTTGGCGTGCCATCGCCAAGGAGGTATGGAACCTGGGGGTCTTTGACAGGCAGAGCACCCACTGCCACAAACGGTGGGAGGACCTGCACCGCTGGGCAAGGAAGCCTCCCAATGAGGAAGGGATGCCCGTCGTACCCTGACCCCCTTATGTTCCGCATACTGGTGGTGCCCTATCCGGCGTTGGACGGGCGCTTGAAGGAATCACAGCAGACACAAGGGGGCGAGTACAGATTCAGAATCATGACTTTGCACGCATTAAGGTATTACCTGGGTGGTGGATGTGGGCTGTGGGTGCCCCTAGGCCAGGGCGAACTGGCAGGGTAGGTCCCTTGTTGGGCAGGCTCTGAAGCACTCCAACCCAAATAGTGTTAGTGGGCATCTACTACTGGGCAGGGTCCTGTGGGTTTCAGGTGTGCAGCTAATGGCGTTAGGCATTGTACCCCATGGGCTGGTGACTAGCTGTGTAACTGGTAGTGCATGGCCTTGTGCATAGGGCAGCTCCCTGTGTGTTGTGTATGCCAACGGTAGTGGTGTTGCTGGCATTGACCAAGTGTATCCTCTGTCTCTCCCCCCTTTTTGTTTTGTCACCCTGTCCTTGGGTGCATTAGCATCATCTGGTGGAGGAGCAGAGGTACCGGCGATGGAGGGAGCTGCATCCCACATGGGCCTGGAGGCCAAATCCACCGATGGTGAGGGCACCAGTGGGACAGAGGGCGAGGGGAGCACCATGACGGAGACAGGAGGGGACATTACAGACAGCGACTCCTCCTCTAATGGAAGCTCCCTGGCAGTGGCGGACACCTCTGTGCCCACCCCAACAACAGGTACTGCTGCCACCCCCTACCAACACTGCCCTCCCAACAGCCCTTCAGCTTATTTCCCGTGCCCGCCCACCCAGGAGGGTGGGCATCTCCTTCGCCCAGGCACCTCAGGCCCTGTCCCAGTCAGCCCTGCTGCCCTCAGTGAGAAGGCTATTGACCTCCTGAGATCCCTCACTGTTAGGCAGTCAACCATTCTGAATGACATCCAGGGTGTCGAGAGGCATTTTCAACAAACAAATGCATACCTGGAGGGCATTCACTCTGGTGTGGTGGCCCAACAGAAAGCATTTCAGGCTCTGGCCTCAGCACTGATGGCAGCCATTGCCACTGTCTGCAGCATCCCCCTCCAACTTCCTCTACCCAGTCCCAATCCCCTCAAACTCAACCTATATCAAGCACACCTTCAGACCAGCATTCACCCAAATCACCACACAGAAGTTGCTCAGGCAAACACAAGCACCACACATCATCCTATAGGCACTCACACAAGCACCATCCAGAAGCAGACACTCCAACATCCACTGCCTCCACTGTGTCGCCCTCCTCCTTGTCGTCCACCTCCCTCCCAGTAGCGTCTCCACTCACACCTGCATGCACCACATCCTCATCCACTACCTCCATCACCAGCACACCTATCACTACACGTCCCTCACTGGCAGTCACCACCCCCACATCCATGCACACTTCCCTTGTGTCCTCTCCCACTGTGTCTGTGACCCCTCCTCCCAAAGTACACAAACGCAAATACACACCCACCCAAGAGCCATCCACCTCACAACAGCATACAGACACCTCCTACAACTCCGTCTTCCTCCACTCCAAAACCTTCACCCTCTTCCCACCGCAGTGTCCCTAAGAAGCTTTTCCTCGCCAGCATTGACCTATTCCCTCCCCCACATCCTTCACCTCAGGCTAGGGTGGCCAGAATTCAGCCCAGCACCTCAGCCACCAAGTCCACGTCCGCTGTGATTTCTGGAGCTCTGAGAGTCTCTAAGGAGGCACCCGTCAGCCCAGCCAGTGTGCCACCAACACCTGCCAAGGACAAGAAGGTTCCGCCACCAGTAAAGGGCAAAAAGGGGAGAGCATTCAGCAAGGAGAAAGAGGAACAACCAGCCAGCAAGGCAAAGGCAAAGTATCCAGCTGGCAGAAGCAAGGAGGCAACACATCTGCCAAGGGCAGGAAGGGGCATAGAACACCAGCCAGGGCACTTCAGCCATCCGAGGCTGCAGGGGAAGGGCTGGAGCCTCCTGCCTCCACTGGCAGCACCGCCACATGCACTGCGGCCACCACCGCCAGCTGAACCGCGGCCTGCAGCGCCACCTGCACTGTCGCAAGGACCACTGCAAGCAGCACCTCCACCAGCAGCCCCAGTGGACAGGAGTCCGAGGCTGCAGGGGAAGGGCTGGAGCCTCCCCCCTCCACTGACAGCACTGCCACCTGCACCGCGGCCACCACCGCAGCCAGCACCGCCACCTGCACCTTCGCAAACACCGCCATAAGCAGTACCACCAACAGCATCAGCAGCCCCAGTGGGCATCCATCCGAGGCTGCAGGGGAAGGGCTGGAGCCTTCCCCCTCCACTGGCAGCACCGCCACTTGCACCAGCACTGCAACCATTGTACAGCCGTCCCCATCGGCGGATGGACTGTAGTCATGCATCCATGGTGTGTCATGCATCCTGCCCAAAGAAGATCGTGTGGATCTGACACCTAGGTGAGTGACTGTGACCTGGCACACCCCATGTGCTGCATCTCTGGGCATCAAGCCCCCTCCAGAACCAGTGGAAGAAGGCATCCACTCACCCTATCCTTGGCAGGATGAAGCATACTGGGCACCAAGCCCCCTCCAGAACCAGTGGAAATCTGGCACCCACTTGAGAGACTGTGGCCTTGCACTCCCCAGGACCAAGCAGTGGGCAAACCACCCACTTGAGAGACTGTGGCTTTGCACTCCCCAGGACCAAGCAGTGGGCAAACCACACACTTGAGAGACTGTGGCCTTGCACTACCCAGGACCAAGCAGTGGGCAAACCACCCACTTGAGAGACTGTGTCCTTGCACTCCCCAGGACCAAGCAGTGGGCAAACCACCCACTTGAGAGACTGTGGCCTTGCACTCCCCAGGACCAAGCAGTGGGCAAACCACCCACTTGAGAGACTGTGGCTTTGCACTCCCCAGGACCAAGCAGTGGGCAAACCATCCACTTGAGAGACTTGAGAGACTGTGGCTTTGCACTCCCTCCAGGAGCAGTGGCGTTGTGCCATCTTCTGGCTGAGGTGCCCCCCTTTCCCCATCCCCCTGAGGTGCCTGTGTGTTTTTGACCTGATGCCCCTGCAGTGTACTCTCCATATTGTGGCAGGAGTCAAGTGTGGGCTTAGCCTTTGTGTTTTGGCCCAGTGGGCCACAGACATTTTCAGTGGACATTGTCCTGCCTTTTGTCAATATTGTATATTTTGTAAATACTGTTTTTGAATTATTAACGTATTTCTAACTATTTCTAATATAACACTCATTTGGCTCAATTCCTTTTGTCCTTGCGTTATTCCTGAGGGTTACGGGGTGTATATGCAATGTTGTTGCATGTGTTTGTGTGTATGGTGTTGGGGTGAGGGTGAGGATGGAGTGTTGCGTGTTACGTGTGTGTCACTCTCTTTTTCCTCCCCCTCCCCTGTGTGTTAGGTGCAGTACTCACCATGGTCATCGTCGCCACCATTGGTAATCCTTGTATATGAGCAGAAACACTATCATGGGGAAGACATGCAGCTCGGGCTCCATGGCGTCCTGGTTCTTCCTTGAGTGTCGAGAGGTGAGTGGATTCCCTTCAAAGTACTGTTTCCACTGTGCTTTTGATATCATTGGTACCGCCCCGGAAAAGCTGGTGGATGGGGGGGCTGTAATGGGGTGAGCGGTACATTGTCTTCCGCCTGGCTGTTGGCGGTTACCATCACGGTGTTTGTTGCTACCGCCGTGGCGGTTGGAGTGTTAAAGTGGCTGTATGTGTTGCCGGTTTCCGCCGCGGTCATGATTCCATTTTTTTAAACCGCCAGCCTGTTGGCGGTATTACTGCCGCTTTAACACTGACCGCCAGGGTTGTAATGAGGGCCTTAGTGTATTGAACATTTCCATCTCCTTTGTAATTATTTATCTGTGTATCCACTTCTTCCACAGCTCTCAAAACATCCTCCTCATTTTCACTATTATCTTCATTAGGCCCAAATATACATTACTGAATATATTCAGAAACTTTTCCAAACTCAGCCACACTACCACGTAGAAGAGTTCCATTAAAAAAAATCCTAATATTATACCCTAAATAGAAAGCTGGACTTTTTACTTTTCACTTAATAAAGTCTCCTAACTAGATTGAACATTTTTGAATGATGCACAGCTAACATTCTAAAGTAGTGAAAAGTGCTTTTGCATACTTTCTTTGTAAGACATTCCAATGAATGACCATGCAAGTTAGTATATTTTCTAACTTTGCATGGATCTAATTCTTGAAGCATCTTACTTTTCTGCTTGAGTCTTCTACATGAAGATTCTCCTTGGCAAAATTGTCAGTTTATCAATTGATTCCTGACAGACAGTACAAATATTGCTACACTTCCACTTGTACACAAAACCTTGTTTTCGCCTACATTTTACTTCCTCAGCTATCACTTGTTCTACTTTCCTAGGAACTATCTGTTCTTTTTCTATGAGAGTGCCATCCTTCACTTCATAGCAATGGCCACTTGTGTCAACTGCATGCACTAATGAGTTCTCTTGTAAGTAGCTCTCTTCATTAAAAAATGTTCTGTGCTAGATGTGTGCATCCATTCACTTTTAAAACCTTTACAAAAATAGTTTTGTTAAAAGCCTTTACCTTAATGTTCTTATCCTTATGCACACTACTGTTTTGTCTAGTGTCTTTTGTTCAATATTAGGATAGAAAGTTTCCTTTTCAAGACAATACTTTGTCCACTATACTCTTAATAAGTTGCTTTTGCTTAATTATAGCACTTCTCTTTTTGGACTCATCTTCATCTGTCAACTCCTTCCTCTCCTTAATACATGTCTTACTTTTGTCCGCATGTAGTTCTTCCTCTTTATCATTTGATTTACAACTCCTCTTGTCATTTGAAAAATGTTTTACAGTTTGCAATTTTCAACATATTTTTTTTTTTAGAAAGCCTTTAGTGCTCTCACCAGCTGTTCTTTTTTTCTTGTCCACACTTTCCACCTTATTTTTCTTTTTAGAGTCAGTTTGAATTAGGTAGTATTCTTTTCTCCATTTCTTTCTTCTTTGTCTCTTATTAAGCATTGTAATATTAAATTTTTCGGTACCAGTGGATTTCTGAAAATCAAACAAAAATGTATTTAGCTCTTCAGAAAATAGTACTATTTTACATACTAGAAATAATATTTAGTTGTCTCAGTGTGTACACTGCCAACTACATACCTGTTAGTGATTGTCTATGGGAGTGGTGAGTTCTTTGTAGTAAAAGTAGACTTTAAGGATTAGGAAATTGACTTATAATGGCAACTCAAGCTACAAGTGCACACTCATGCTCTGTAGTAGTAGGCCTGAGCTGATTTTAAAGGACTACTTCTCTAAATAGGATTGTAGATTATGTCAGTACTTAGGTACATATCTAACTGACTGTATTAGTACCTCAATGAGTAGCTCACCAGATGTTTAAGTACATATGGTAACTACAAGCATATCCAACTCAGTGTACAACTGACTCAAATACTGCTGGAAACATAACTGCTGTGTGGGTGTGTGCATGAATGTATAAAGATCCCTCTTACAGTCTGACTGGATGTGCCATTAGCTCTATCATTTGGTAATAGGTATATCAGTTATAGCATGGGTGAGAAATTGCATATATACTTGAGCAGAAGAGTCTGCAAGTGAATGTCTAACTTGCTGAAACTTAGAAGGAGATGTTTCATGGTTTAACCACAAAGCACCATGCAGTATTTCCTAGCTACACCCTAGCTGAGTACTCAACTTTCTGTACCAAAATGAGGGCTAATGATTGAGAAGCAGCTGTTTTAATAGCAAGTTCAGGTGACAGTAAAGATTCACACTTACAATCTGCAGTAGTACGCTTATAAGTTATGTTTAAAGGAATAGTTATGTGTATATGTGAGTAGGTTGTGGCAGTACCTGGCTACATTTCTGAGTGAGTGTATAAGTGCTTTTATAGGTTAAACAGATGTTTAAGTAAATACGCTGCCCACACTGGTATGTAACTGTGTGCAACTGGCTTCAATACTATTTGGAAAATAAGAGGCACCTGGCCGTGTGAATGCCTGTATAAGCAGCTCTGTCACTGTATGACTGGATCTGTCAGTGGCTCTATCTTGTTGTTATTAGCTATGTGAGTTGCAGTATCAGTTAGAAAGTGCATATATAAGTGAGTGTAAGTCTCTGTAACCGCATTTCCAACTCAGTGACACTTAGAAGAACATTTTATCTTTTAAATATAAAGCTCTGTGGTCTGTGCCCTGCCTTCAGGCCGAGGAGTGAACTTTGACCACTAAAATTACAATAAAAGTGCACACTTACAGTCTCCAGCTGTAGGCCTCAACTATGTTTAAAGTAGTACATGTGTGGATAGATGAATAGGTTGTGTTACTATTTAGCTACATATCTCTATGACTGTATCAGTAGGTCTATGAGAGTCCCACCAGATGTTCAAGTAACTATAGTGAGTACAGGAGTACCTAACATTGTGGAACATATTGCTCCAATACTACTGAAAACATACCTACTATCTAGCTGCATGCATGAGTGTACAAGCAGCCCTGTAAGTATTTAATATATTATGTCAGTGGCTCCATCCATCTGATAATAGTAATATGAGCTCTAGTATCTATGTCAGAGTTAATACATATCCAAGCATAATACTCTGCAGTGCCACATATAACTCATTTCAACTTAGAACATGTTTCATATCCTAAAGTTCAGCGAAAGGGGGTGGAGAATGCCAGAAGTCGCTCGCACATCAACCAAGGTTTATCAAGTGTTCATCAAAAAACAGTCTTTTATGAAAACCAAATAGTAATGGGTGCCAGGCTAGCCAAACACCTGCCACCCTAGGTGTCAAAGGGCCACACCCTGGAAGAGTGAGTGGTTGCCTATACGACGAACACACAACGGCCAGGGCACACCCGTGTAGTAGCTCAAGGTGGTGTTCCAGGAATGAAGTAGACGTCCGGCAAGAATCGTGATGTTGGATATTTATTATAAATGCAGGTAAGTAGTCAGAGATTCCATCAAATGACTACGGGTACAATAAGTCCATACAGCAAAACAGCCAGATGAAAATGAGTGGTCAGAGTTACAATCAGATGACCACATGCAAATAAAAGTCCGTACAGCAAAACAGCCAACACGTTTTTCGTCTTCAAGACTTTGTCAAGGCTGTGAAAATAGATGAACAATTTCTACAAATAGATGATGTACAATAAGAAATCCAACATCCAAATCCATTATTATAAAAGGGGGGGGGAAACGGTCAGACAAATAATGCAAGTGTGACAAAAGTGATGACGCGAACTAGAGTGAGGGATGCGCAACGCAGGTGTGTATATATGTGACAAGAGGAGTGCATAATAACTCCGTAATCAGCAAATGAAATACGAATTTGAACGTAGGGACGAGCAGGTAACCCAGGGGTGAAGTAACACAAGTGAGAACTTGAAAGGCAATCAGAGCATATAGAAGAACCGAGAAATGGAGTGAGGGTGAATATGCAGGTTATGTAGGTACATGCAGAAACAAAAATGGAGATTAGAGTAATTTGAAATGTGAAAGCATGATTCGAGAGTTTAATAGTAAGCAGTGCACAAGATTATCGTAAGAAATAACTACCTTACGCTATGCAAACATGTATAAATAGATAGTAGTATATGATTCTCTAACAATTGGTTGTCGTGGATCTCCAAGTAGAGTCAATCTTAGGAGAAATTAGCAACACAGGCCATGATAAGCCTAGAGTGGAGCAAACAAACACAGAAAAAGATGCCAAAGTAAGGAAACAAAGGTATACTGTTGTGTTGGCCCGAAAACAGTGCCAAATGAGTCATAACAGTGAGGGGAAAACCCGATTAGAATACCCTTGAAAAATAGTCCTACTGACACAAATGTCAATCGACATTACGGCAATGGGTCGGAATGTAACAAGGGCTATTACTCGTGAAATCCCGGCAAAAGCGGCTCAGAGATTAAAAAGCCGGGAATGTCCGTCCAGGACATAGAAGTAAAAAGAATCAACCCGTAAGGGGTACATCATACGATGGGGAAGGATATAGTGCCAATGGGCGGAAATTGTTGTTTTGTGTTTACATATTGTTCCCTCACACAACATGGACACATTTGATGACAATAGGGATGCGCTACTTGAGGACATTTTTCAAACTGGCACTAGCCATCCAACTACCCACACCTTGCCCACCAAACAAGAGGGTCTAAAAATGAAATTTGTAAAACTAGAATGTTTAAAAAAACAAGAGTTATCGAGGTGGTGGGATTACATCATTTTACAAAAATATATAGATAACAAACAAATTCCTAGGGGGTCTACGTGTGATTCTACTCCCCTCATTTGAGGACTTGAGTCCAGAACTCTTAAAGGAGTGGGCGCACCTTTTAGTTACCTCATCCTTTGGCATGATGGACATATTAATCAGAGATGCACGTGCCAAAAGAGACAAACTTATTGAGGACATTCTGTCTCTGGAAAAGGAAATTAAAGATATTAACTTACCTGAGGCTAAAGACAAAAACTACAAGATACTTAGAGAAGTGCTACTCAAACATCAAGAATACATTAAGGATAAAAAAATACGCAAACTTAAAAGAGATGATGGGGATTACAAGAATGGGAGGGTTTTCACCTACTCGCGTAAATTTGACAACATTAAACTCGATAGACAAAATGCTCCTTCCCATTTACCCAATGAAGGTGCAACCTCTACTTACTCCACGAGCGAGACAGACCTCTCGAGTACATATAGTATTAGTGAAAGTGACACCAGCATTCCAACACGACAATCCACGATTCCTACCAGCCACAAATCACCTTTTTTATTAGAATTAGAAAGATACAGAAAGGGTCAAATACTCAATTGCAGGAGGGAAGAACCCCACACAAACCCATCAGAAGATGCAAGAGAAAAACATATAGGGGGTCATTCTGACCCCGGCGGGCCAGGGTTGGCGGGAGCACCGCCAACAGGCTGGGGGTGCCCCGCAGGGCATTCTGACCGCGGCGGTTTTGCCGTGGTCAAATGCGGAAAACCGGCGGTCTCCCGCCGGTTTTCCGCTGCCCTTCAGAATCCCCCATGGTGGCGCAGCTCGCTGTGCCGCCATGGGGATTCTGACAGCCCATACCGCCATCCTGTTCCTGGCGGTTCTCCCGCCAGGAACAGGATGGCGGTATGGGTTGTCATGGGGCCCCTGGGGGCCCCTGCAGTGCCCATGCCAATGGCATGGGCACTGCAGGGGCCCCCGTAAGAGGGCCCACTTTGTATTTCAGTGTCTGCTTTGCAGACACTGAAATACGCGACGGGTGCCACTGCACCCGTCGCACCTTCCCACTCCGCCGGCTCAATTCTGAGCCGGGGTCCTCGTGGGAAGGCTCTTTGCACTGGGCTGGCGGCCGGCCTTTTGGCGGCCGCCCGCCAGCCCAGTGCAAAAGCCAGAATACCCTCCGCGGTCTCACGACCGCGGAGCGGTATTTTGGAGGGGGGAACTCTGGCGGGCGGCCTCCGCCGCCCGCCAGGGTGAGAATCACCCCCATAGACTCAACAAGGGAAAGAGAAGGGATGACCACGAGGTCCACCACTCGCAATCAGAAATGATTCACCCTGACTTGAGAACCAAAGATGAGATTGCAATTCTCAACTTAACGAACATTGAATTGAACACACAACAAATAAATATCTTGGGCAAAGGTTTGGGTTCTATGCCATCATCTTTACCTAACAGATGATTTGGAGTGCAAGGTCACAGTCTCTCACCTGGGTGTCAAAACAACAGCTTTTGCAGGGGCCAGGACGCACTGCAGCCCATGTAGTCACCATTACACACTGCTCTCCAGCGGTGACGGCTGCTCAGTGAATTGCAGTTGGCGGTGCTGGCAGTGGCGGTGGTGGTAACCTCCAGGCCTTCACCAGCAGCTTCGGACGGCTGCCCACTGGGGCCGCTGCTGCTGGCAGCGGTGCTGCTTGTGGCGGTGCAGGTGGTGGTGCTGCCTACGGTGCAGGTGGCAGTGCTGGCCACGGCGCAGGTTGCGATACTGGCGGTAGCCTCCAGGCCCTCAACTGCAGCCTCGGATGGCTGAAGTGCCATGGCTGGTGTTCTGTGCCCCTTCTCGCCCTTGGCAGATGGTGGTGCCTCCTTGCTTCTGCCAGCTGGAGTATTTGACTTGGTCTTGCTGGTTGCTTGTGCCTCCTTCCCCTTGCTGGATGTTGTCCCCTTCTTGCCCTTGCCAGGTGGCAGACCCTTCTTCGCCTTGGCAGGTGTTGGTGGCACACTAGCTGGGCTGACAGGTGCCTCCTTGAAGCCTTTCACAGCTGCAGAAACCACAGCGGTCATGGACTGGGTGGCTGAGGTGCTGGGCTGGGTTCTGGCCACCCTGGACCGAAGTAAAGGATGGGGGGAGTAGGGAAGAGGTCAATGTTGGCGAGGAAAAGCTTCTTAGGGACACTGGGGCGGGAAAAGGGTGAAGGTTTGGGAGTGGGGGAAGAGGGAGCGGTTGTAGGAGGTGTCAGTCTGCTATGTTTGGGTGCAGGTGCATGAGCTGGATGCTGTTGTGAGGTGGATGGCTGTTGGGTGGGTGTGTACTTGCATTTGTGTACTTTGGGAGGAGGGATCACAGGGGATGTGTGCATGGATGTGGGGGTGGTGACTGCCAGTGAGGGGTGTGTAGTGATAGGCGTGCTGGTGATGGAGGTAGTGGATGAGGATGTAATGCATGCAGGTCTGAGTGGAGATGATACTGGGAGGGGGTGGATGAGGAGGAGGATGGGGACACAGTGGAGGCAGTGGATGTTGGTGTGTCTGCATGGGGATGGTGCTTGTGTGAGTGCCCGTGAGATGAAGTGTAGTGCTTGTGTTTGCCTGATCTACTTCTGTGTGTTGATTTGGGTGATTGCTGGTCTGAAGGTGTGCTTGTGATAGGTTGGGGTTGGGTGGATTAGGGCTGTGTAGAGGAAGTTGGAGGGGGCAGGCTGGAGACAGGGACAATGGCTGCAATCAGTGCGGAGGCAAGAGCCTTGAATGCTCTCTGTTGGGCCACCTCGCCAGAGTGAAGGTCCTCCAGGTATGCATTTGTGTGTTGCAAATGCCCTGTGACACCCTGGATGGCATTCAGTATGGTTGACTGCCCAACAATGAGGGATCTCAGGAGGTCAATAGCCTCCTCACTGATGGCAGCAGGGCTGACTGGGGCAGGGCCTGGGGTGCCTGGGGCGAAGGAGATGCCCATCCTCCTTGGTGAGCGGGCATGGGAAACACACTGAGGGGCTGCTGGGAGGGTGGTGCTCATAAGGGGTGGCGGCTGTACCTGTTGTTGGGGTGGGCACAGAGGTGTCCGCCACCGCCAGGGAGCTTCCATCGAAGGAGGGGTCGCTGTCGGTAGTGTTCCCTCCTGTCTCCGTCATGGTGCTCCCCTCCCCTCCATCCCACTGGTGCCCTCCCCATCAGTGGATTCAGCCTCCAAGCCCATGTGGGATGCAGCTCCCTCGGTCGCCGGTGCCTCCGCTCCACCGCCAGAAGATGCTAATGCACTCAAGGACAGGGTGACAAAACAAGAAGGGGGGGAGAGACAGAGGAAACACTTGGTCAATGCCAGCAACAACACTACCGTTGGCGTACATAACACACAGGGATCAGCTCTATGCACTAGGCCGTGCACTACCAGTTACAAAGCTAGGCACCAGCCCATGGGGTACATTGCCTATCACCATTAGCTGCACACCTGAAACCCACAGGACCCTGAACAGTAGTAGATGCCCTCTAACACTATTGGGGTTGGAGTGCTTCAGAGCCTGCCCAACAAGGGACCTACCCTGCCATGTTCGCCCTGGCCTAGGGGCACCCACAGCCCACATCCCCCACCCATGTAAAACCTTAACGCACGCACAGTCATGATTCTGAATTTGTACTCACCCCCTTGTGGCTGCTGTGATGCCTTCAAGCGTCCATCCAACTCTGGATAGGCCACCGCCAGGATGCGGAACATCAGGGGGGTCAGGGTACGACAGACACCCCTTCCTCGTGGGGAGGCAAGCCCCAGCTGGGCCTCCCCCATCTTCCTTACCCAGTGGCGCAGGTCCTCCCACTGTTTGCGGCAGTGGGTGCTCGGCCTGTCAAAGACCCCCAGGGTCCGCACCTCCTTGGCGATGGCACTCCAAATACCCTTTTTCTGATGGGTGCTGACCTGCAGGAAAATATGCATAGAAAAAGGGATTAGTTATACCGTCCGGACTGTTACACTCATGGTCAACAATATCCCTCCCATCCCTTTACGCACAGACATTGACCACCATACATTCAGCACTCTGCCCAAGACCCCTCAGCCCCCCCTACACGAGGCTTACACACACAGCAATCCATACATTCATGGCCCACACATCATGCTCACAGTGTAGTCACCTGTTTGTCTGGAGGACCATAGAGTAAAGTGTACTGGGGTAGGTCCCCATCCACCAGTCTCTCCAACTCCTCCGAAGTGAAGGCGGGGGCCCTTTCCCCAGACACTCGAGCCATTGTCGCTTCCGGACACAGGTCACAGCAGCACTTGCAGTGTAGGTCCTCTCCTGTTGAAGGTCAGGTAGCAAGTGAGTGAACAGATAGAAAATGGTGGTCACGTCCGTGGCGGTGAATACCGTCACCGCCGGCGTACATCGCCATTGGCTCCTGGAACCCATAGGGCGCAATGATAACCAATGCGAAGTTGCGCGGCAGTCATCAACCGCTAACCGCAATGGCACACAGCGCCAGCGGAATAACCTCATTTCCACTTGTCTTTCCTTACATGTCAGGCAGCTGCCATTTCAGGGGGGCACAGGCCATGGCACCTAACTGCATCACAGCAGACATTTGCACATCAACTGACTCTCGCATTCACATACTGTTTCTGTAAAGGAAGAAATGCATTTTTATTCTCACATATGTGTGAATATGACCCTCTGCTCACCGTTTTTCACCCTAGAGTTCAACCGCTGACGATGAATAGGAGATGAAGACATCCCCTGTGTACAGACCCCTGGTGGACCTGGTGACTATGGAGGACAGGCACATTATCCTGACCTACAGACTTGATAGGACCACAATCCAAGAACTGTGTGCCCAATTTGGAGCCAGACCTGATTTCACCTATCCCCGTCCCCACAGGGATCCCCCCTCTAGTGCAGGTCCTATCAGTGCTCCATTTCCTAGCAAGTGTCTCAGCCAATGTTGCCCAACGTGCTGACCAGAGTGTTGTCTGCCCTGCTGAAACACATGCTCAGCTACATGGTATTCCCCCAGGTGGAAGATCTGGCCACAGTGAAGGCTGACTTTTATGACCTGGGACATATTCCCAACATCATTGGTGCCATTGATGGTACACATATAACATTTGATCCCCCCCCCCCGGAGAAATGAACAAGTGTTCAGGAATAGAAAAAGCTTTCACTCTCTCTCTGAATGTGCAGATGGTGTGTTTGGCGGACCAGTACATCTCCCATGTCAATGCCAAGTATCCTGACT
This sequence comes from Pleurodeles waltl, assembly GCF_031143425.1. Classification (NCBI taxonomy): domain Eukaryota; kingdom Metazoa; phylum Chordata; class Amphibia; order Caudata; family Salamandridae; genus Pleurodeles; species Pleurodeles waltl. The sequence continues at coordinate 858,421,055 of NC_090450.1, read as the reverse complement.
CTGTGCATGATGCCTTTATCTTGAGGAATAGCAGCATTCCATATGTGATGTCTCAACTCTAGAGGCACCGGGTGTGGCTAATAGGTGAGCCCATGGTCCCCACCCAGTTGATGTAGGTATATGGGTGTGGGTTTAGCCCTATGGGTGAGTGTGTGGCTAACAGGTATCCCTTGATATTTACAGGTGACTCTGATTACCCCAACCTCTCATGGCTTTTGACCTCAGACAGGAATGCTTTGTCATCTAAATCCTGTACTAGCACATACAACTTTGCTTCATCTATAGGTGGTAAATACATGTTGGCATTTTCTGAGGCTACTTCAGTATTGATGTCCCGATTGTCTGCTTTAGCAAAATCTAAACATAAATGAAAAACTATTTTCCATCCTCAAGCCTAGGAGAGTGTTTGGTAGTGACAGATTTTTATATGACAATACTAGATATCAAAATATATAAAACTATCAAATAATGACATATTTCTTATTGTTTGTGTGATGTGTGATAATAATTGGTATGGTGATTTAGTAAATCAGATTGTTTTTGAGTGGAGTGTATGTTTACATATCTTTTATTTGTACATACTTTTACCTCAATGTACAAAATATTGAGACTGCATAAGTACATGAATGAAGATGTTTAAATTATAGTTTGTGCTTAACACAGTGATAGTGCTTTTGTGAGCAGCGTAGATTTTGTACGTTTTTGCACATTGGATACAGGAGTGGCACTAATTCAGTGTTGTAACATTGATAGAGGTTGCACGTTCCCAATGAGTTGTGAGGTGTTGAAGCAGTACAGATCAATCTTGCAAACAGACAGACAGATTTTTGGGAAATGGATGAGACTATTGGTGACATTATAGTTAGAGTTTGCAACAGTTAAGTTGATATGTTTATAAGTGAAAGTAATGTTAGCTATACCACCTAGCACACAGGAATAACATTACACAGGTTCAGGAAATTGCATTAACAATGGAATGTCACAAATCAAAAGCACAATACTCTAACAACTACAACATAAATGATCAAAATATAACATATTGAAACAGACAAAATATTAAATACACACCTCCCTAAACCAATGAGGAGACAAATATAGGATAATTTTAATTTTCATATGTTAGGTCAAACATTAACCTAATGCAGACCACTGGTCATGCTATACGATGTCAAAATCTATCATTAGGCCCAGCCAGAATGTAGAGCTGGTTAGATACAGGGAGCAGGTTGGTTATGGTAGAAAGAGAACCTACAGACTTTATTGCTTTGAAGTAGAAAAGCAGAAAATGTTCTGTTGATTTGAGCTTTAAGTGCCACGCTAGATGTTAGTTGGTATTCTAATTAGCTGTGTTGATGAAGTGCATTTAACATTGATTGGCAATACCTCAGCTCTGGTCGCAAAGTGCTGCCTCCGTGGCATGGAAAATCTTGAGTTTGACTATCTTAGTTTTCATATCACAATTGGCAAATCTCTCTACATTTTGTGAATAAATGTATACTGGACGTCAGATCTCCTTCAGCAATTATATCACAACAAGTATGGCTTTCCACCAAAATGGTCTCCCAGTCTCCCACCAGTTCTTCTAAAAGCACTTAGAGTTTATTGAGTATATTCCACATTTTGCCACTTGAGTATGAGAACGACAGTCTGAGTCTTTTTTTATGGACAGCAGGATCATGGGAATAACACTTAGGCATGAGTACTAATTTCATTACAAGATGGAACCAGGGTACATCCCAGTTCTAGACTAACCTGGTCAGGTGTGGTTTCTATGAAAGTGACATTGTTTCAACTTTTGTCTCACTGTACTTTAACAGTAGGTAAAGCAAGTGACTCTTGGCATACACTTCTCAACCCAGTCTCCCGACATCTCACACCAGAAGATGCAGTCTTTCTTTGGTCTTCCACGGTTCCACAGGTGTCCTTGCATGGTAATGACAGGGACACATTTATATACAAGTTCAGACTCAGGGTGGCGTACAATCTAGCACACTAAGGGCCTCATTACAGACTGCCGAACTATGAGTTACACAGAGAGGACTGCCAAACGCCAGCCAAAAAAGCCAGACTTCCAGTACCATTGAGGGAAGGAAATAGGCAGTCCGACCACCAGCACAACATCCCATTGACCAACCACTGAGTGTATTACAAGTCAAAAGTCGCGGTGGCAGTCAGCCATGCCTTTCCACCAATGGCCATTCAAACCATGGTGGTTCACGCCCACCAAAGTAATACACAACACCAGATTGGATGGATTTAAAAATATCACAGCTGACACACATTGCCACACTCAACATACTCGACATACCTTCAAAACACACTATAAAACACACCCTTTCACACACCACAATCCTTTGCATCTCCAACATCAAACTCAGAAGCCAGAGTGCATACTAAAAAAAAAAAATACTTCAGAATAGCCACCCCTCTAACTTGACCTGAGCACATATCCCACACCCTCAAAACACTTCTATTTCCAATCACACCCTTTTGCACTTCACAAAACCAAAAAGTCACTGTCACCTGTTAACTTGCTCCTTATTTTTCATCACCACCATGTTACCCCAGAAAGATCCCTGTTTCACTGAAGATGAGTTAAGAGTAGAGCCACATTTATTTGGAGCCCTAGTCCAAAACACTACTTTTGCCAGGAAAATGGAAATGTGGCAAAGGATAGTTGACAGAGTGAATTCTGTAGGCACCACCCCGTGCACAAAGGACGACATCAGGAAGAGGTGGCCCAACCTCAGGGAGAAGATCCATTCCATGACATCCAGGCACCAGTTGCAGGCCCAGAAGAGTGGCATTGGTCACACAAATATATTTCAACAAATGTATTGTGATGCATGTTCACTGCTTACCTTTTGCCACTTGCACTGTCACCCCACTCACCAGCCCAGTATTCACCTGTCCATAGACCCTGGTCTGGCATCTCACTTATGAAGTATACTCACCTAGGGGAACAACATCTCTGTATAGTGTGTGTAGTACAGAGATTGACAGCACTACAATTCCCAAGAGCTACTGTTACGCCATTAAAAATAAAAAAGAACAGTGTACCCTTCTCTAAATTAACTTGTTTCTCAACTCCCCATTGAAGTGTACCCACCTGAGAGGATGACCTTTGTACAGGACAGGGACTGGCATGACCACAACTCCCAGCAGGTACTGTCATTGTTACTCCACTCAGCCAGCCCAGTGTCTTCTGCACCAAAGAACCTTGTTAATCAACTCCCAATCAATTGAAGTGTCCTCACCTGTGAGGATAACAGTTGTATACTGTGTGTAGAACAGGGATTGACATGATTGCTAAGGCCAGGAAGCTCTGTCACTGGTAGTCCACTCAGCCAACCCATTGTCCGTTGCTCCAAAGACTCATGTTTGTCAACTCTCAAGTGAAGTGGACTCACCTGGGAGGACAACATGTGTACAGTGGGTGTAGTACAGAGACTGACAGGACTGCTAAGACCAGGAGTCTCCTTCACTGTTACTACCCTCAGCCAGCCCAGTATCCACTGCAACAAAGACCCCTGTCTCACAACTCTCTGTTGACGTCCACTCACCTGGGAGGATAACATTTGGCCAGTGGGTTTAGTATAGGGACTGACAGGACTTCAAAGGCCAGATGGCACTGGTACTGTCACTACAAATACCAGAACAGTGTCCCCTTCTCTGAAATTCTAAAAAACATTTGATTCTCATATGATGTGTACTTACTGGGGGAGTAGGCATCTGTCAGGTTTTGGGGAGCAGTGCGAGTGACAGGACTGCAAATCATAGCAAGCACTGTTCCCCCAACTCCAAACACCCAAACAGTGTTCTCCCCCAAAATACTCCTCTGCACCAAATCATCATTGAAGTGTACTCACTTGGGATGAAACCATTGGTATAGTGTCTAATACAGAGAGTAACATGGCTGCAAATCACAGGAGGCTCCCTTACTGTCACTCCAACCACCAGTTCAGTGCACACTTGCAAAAATAACCTTTTTGGGGAATCCACACATGAAGTCCACTCACGTGGGCGGATGACATATAACAAGTACATGAAGTACAAGGAGTGACATGACTGCTAAGGCCAGGAGGCTCTGTCTCCACAACTCCAAACATAAGCCTGGTGTGCATCTGTTCAAATATCTTTGTTTGTAAACTTGCAATGGAAGTGTACTGGCAGAATGACTAATGTATAATGTGTGGAGTTAATGGAGTAACATGACAGTAAATTCCAGGAGGGCCAGTCCCTGTAACTCCAATCAACAAGCCAATGTCTGTATGTAATTATGCATCTGCCTGTGAACTCACAAATTAACTTTACTCACCTGGGAGGGGCGATGAAACACATCACGGTGAACTTTGTGATGTGGCTAACCACCTAGATCCATCTTAAGCAGCTAAGCCAAGATGAGAGTATTGTGGCCAGGAAGGACAGCTCGACCTGTGTGGATTAACAAAAGAACCAACGGTCTCAAGATGCATCATCTGAATGGTATTGGCAGCAGACACAATCACAATAAACTGACCATATGATGACTACAATCACATTAACAACAAAGTCCTGGGTCCATTTGCATAACAGTCAACTAGGCCTTAAAAGGATCAAAGCCACATCCTGCCCAGCCACTGTTTTGCCTGCACTGGTGGCAAGATGTAAGTATATGTCCATCCTCCCAAGTGCTAATGAAGTCATACATCCTACAGCTAGTTGGCTGAAATGGAATTGGTATGTTTCACAAATTTCAGGTCAATGCAATTGATAGCATGTGTACCTATCACATAGGGGAAACCTGAAAATCCAATGTATACGCAACCTTTGCCAAATGTCACTGTCAACTATTGGAGGTAGATGTCAAAATACAACCTGTAACATTGTATCTCTCATATCACAGACCGAACTGGCGCTTGGGACACAAGACAACTGAAGAGACTGCCAATACCCCCATGAATGAAGCCCTCAGTTAGGATACACTCCTGGAGCCTCACCATGACCACATCAAGTTCTCCCAGTCCGTTGCATCAACAACGCAGGTAGCCATTCGCCTGTCAACCTATGTTCCTAGGGCACTGACAACCATCTTCCGCCCTCCTGTCCAAGATTCTGAGTCACAGCAACACACTTCCGACAATAATGGTCCTGGAACCAGTAGTAGGGGGCAGGGAAATGAAGCAGCTGCAGAGGGACTTCCATCATGAATCACTGCAAAAGTTGAAGGCCACCAACAGCATCCTGGCCTCCCTATAAGGAGTGTTCAGGGTGATAAGCAGTACTCTGATTAGGGACTGTGAGCAACACCCCACCCCTTTCTTTGGCCAAGTAACATCAGTCATGCCAACATCAGTGGCAGTCATTTGAAGGGAGGGCCTGTCAGTGGAAAGACCCACCTCAGACACCCCTGCCTCTGTAGCAGCAGACCCCTCCCACCTGTAAGGGGGGACATCCAGCCAATAATTCAGGAGCATCAATGGCAAGACAGCAACTACTGCCAGCAAGTGATCTCTTCCTGAAGGAAATCCTTTGTGTACCACATATTTACTCTGTTGACTGTTCTTAAACTACCTTCCATTTTCATGGTTGTGGGACACTGGACTTTGGATTTCAAATGTTGCAGCATCTACTAAAATAATTACATCCACCATGACTGATCCCTTCAATATCCATTTGTGTTGCATCACATTATTATTTCCTGCACCTATGTCAATAAATTCACCGATCAGAATATAATTGCCTGCTTGTTTCTATTGCACATTTTGAAATGTTGAGATGTAAACCCGTGGGACGCACATGATGAACACACAAGGTGGTAATGGAAGGAGGGCTGTGTCACAGGTATGGTCATGCGGAGGATTACTAGCAACACACTGATACAAGTGCCTGGTCATACCAGATATATTATTGCATTGTAGGGCTCATAGGCTGTCAAAGTATCTGGACTGTTATAGCCAAGAATAGTTGAGCTATAGTGAGTCAGGTTAGATATACCAAGGTACGGTCCCCCAGACCACAGAAGAAAGGACTTTGTCATACCTCGTCCCATAGAACAGGCTAACAGATTTGTGGATTTTGTCACCAGCTTGAGCCTTATCACATACCAAAACCAGGTCTGCCATAACATAAGCTATGGCACAGACAGAGGGCAGTACAACAGTCCCTGATCATAGGTCCATCCAATCATAATGACCAAGCATCTGGTGGTACGACCCATATCTATGTCAGTGTTGTGGCACAGCCACTGTAGTCTGCAATGATGAAACACATCTACAGCTACATACAGGTCAAATAAGATCATATTCAACACAATGTGAAAGGAGAATGCATGGCTTGCCCTTGATGATAACATATGTCAACCCCATATGATCACACGCATTAAGCAATTGGCCCAACACACCACATCAAACCAGTGTATTGTGCACTTCAGACTTCCACCCACCCACTGTCCAAATAGATTTGGCATAGGACTCATACACCCTAAATCTGTCACCAACATTACCTGGATCAATCCATGTTCACTTCCTGTCTCAGAATAGTATCAAATGCCTGCCAAAGTCACAACTCTGAAATGCCCACATGAGGATGTCATGGTGAAGGTACCTGGATAAGAACAATACAAGGCGTTTAGGTTGGAAATTAATACCTATAACCAAATGCTCATATCAAACAACAGTTGATACGCTTACATTGCAATGAGACTGACAGAAACCCAGCAGATAATCAATGTAGTGAAATGTTCACATCTCACTTAGCAAGCCAACCTTGGCTGTATACTGCAAAGCATGAGATCCCCTACCTTTTGGAAAAGCACCCTACTCCACACATCCTGACAACTAGAGTTCCTCATACAGTCACAGTAATCACATCACTTTACATACTTACACTCAGGTAAAGTAGTGACTGAAGTATTAGGACGTTTTCACCTTCCTCTTCATCACTGTCATCCTCACTTGGCATTTCAGGATTCCCACCCAGTGGCACTACTAGCTCTCCCTCATCTGTGATGTATGGGATATTCCTCCGTAGGACAATGTTGTGGAGCATGCAGCAGGTCACAATGATCTGACACACTTTTTGGGGCTGAGTAGAGGAGAGATCGACCTGTCTTGTTGGGACACCTAAATCTGTCTTTCAGGAGCCCAAAAGCCCACTCTATGGCACGCTATGTTCTTCCATGGGCATTATTGAAGCGGACTTCCCCTGGCGTAGTTGTATTCCTCACTGACGTAAACAATCATGGACAGTTTGGGTACGCAAAGTCCCCTGTGATGGAATGCGACATATGTGCAACTATGAGTTCCTCTCATCAGATTTGTTGTAGCAGATATTGCACACACATAAACATGACGGATATGATTTACCAACCAGACTGGGTACAGTCATGACATCAGATGGTGGATTGCTCTGTTCCGCATAACGAAGGCAACATGGACTGAACCCGGATTGTGGGCACAGACCTTTGAAATGTAGAGATCCCCCAAACAACTTGGACATTGATGGAATGGTAGTTCTTTCTGTTGCGGTGCACTTGTTCATTGCCATGCGGTGGGACCAAGGCAACATGTGTACCATCAATGGCTGCCACCACATGTGGAATTTGTGCCAAACCATAGAAGTCAGCCTTCACATGGGCGAAATCCTCACTTTGAGGAAACTGGATATAGCTGTCCAGGTGTTTCAACATTGCTGAGAGTACATCCTTCAAAACCAGACTGAACATTGGTTTGGGACATCCCAGCAAATAGGGCCACTGTATTTTGGAAGGATCCCGCGGCCAGATAGGGCAACACTGCCATAACTTGTGCAATGGGTGATATGCTTGTTGGATGATGATTGGTAGGCATCAGATCTGGCTCCACCTGATGACATAGGTCCACAATGGTTTGCCTATTCAGACAGTGGATCTGGATGATGTGGTGTTCTTCCATGGTCTGAAGGTCTGGCAGTGGTTGATAGACAGACGTTTGTTTGATCCTCCCCACTCCCTGGGTACCTACATGATAAGAAATGAGTATTGACATTATCCTATATGTCCCTTCCAACATACATGATGCATGTCAATGACAAAAGGTGACAAGGCATGTATTAAGGTGTGGACATGATACACAGTACACATCACAACTGATAATCACACAGAAGTCACAGGTTACACCTTGCTTTGCAACACAGGTGTAAACATCAGTGATCTGCTCATCAACATTTTGTGGTTTAAAAATGTCACTCAGACTGTGACTTGATGCCCCAAGCTTAAAAATGACCTTTTAAGGGGTGGGGGATTGTGCCCAATGCAAACTGCCATATGTATGTAGCAATGTACAACAATGGTGTTAGAATAGTAAGACCTACATGGCAGGACAAGTCAAGTGCTCATTACTGCAAATACAAACATTTTCAGAGGTGTGACACATCATTCGGAGCCATATAATGCATTTCAGACTTATAAAATGGTGGCTGCCTGACCTACTCCACTGGACATTAGAAACTGTCCAAGACTGGCAGCGGAACTTGTCATGGTGGTAGGTGGTTGCAACTGTGGCAGACACATCCATAGGCTAACATTGTTGCCAGTGGAGGTGGCAGGCCAATGGCTGTGTCCACCAGCAGTGACGGATACATATGTGGCAGACGTGGCTGCCATGTTCTGCAAATCCCTTACTTGACACCTGCCACTGTCACCAGCAAGACCTCCACTACCTGAGCTGCTGTGTACCACCTCTGGAAGCAATCATGCCACATCCAGCAGGTGATAGGGTTCCAGGCTTTTCACCAGAGGAGATAGAGAAGCTGTGTCTGAGGTCCTACCCCTGTATGAAGAACTCTATGATGCACGAGAGGAGCAGACTGGTCCCTTATGTGCACATATTTTCACAGTACTTCACCACATATTCCCTCCTCACAGCCTAGATTGTGCCCATGTGTGCCTGAATGTAAACTCAAGGCCATGTAGGTGCAGTCAGTGCAGCATTAATGGGAGAGTCAATGAGCATGTATTTTTGTTCCATGTCAGATGTTGAGTTCTAATACAATATGGTGAGTGTGCATTGAGTGTTCCCTGCTCCACCTTGCGTTGAATGCACATGACTAGTTGAAGTGACATAACACCCATCCCCAGACATCTTTTACTTCATGGATGTTGTCCATATGAGACAACATGTATTTGCATGATAGCATGAGCTGTGTATGCATGTTGTATGTGTCAGTTGTGTGTAAAATGAGCAATGGGTATGTTGCCACGGAGATTCCACTCCACATCTGCCCTTGCTAAATTGTTCTTTGGAAGGTATATCCTGACTTACTCTGACTTGGGGTTGCCACACACACCACATGCCAAATTGCTGTTGGCTATCTGTAGGGACAGTACGCAGGGACCATTCTCAGAGATTGTGTTTTGATGCATTCATGCCTAAGGAGTCTACCTTTCAGAAGCCACAGAGGTGTGATGTATCACATTGTTTCTCAGATCACAGTCAGATTGCCAGATCAGGTCCCACAAGATGTCAGTTGACCTAACTAGTCAGAGCAGGGCATGAGAAGGTGGTGGGTTGGTCTGCAGATTGGGAAGTGTCCTTGTAGTCAATGGCTAGTATGTGCCACACTTGGGCAGTACAGGCAAAACAGAATGTTCTCAGCTTGGTGTACTGACATGTATGACATACATTTTGGATGAGACTTGTGGACATAATTTCTTGTCCTGTCTATTGCATCCATGTAGGTCAATGCCCATCAGAAGAAAGGAATATGGACAGCCATCACCAAGAAGGTGCAGACCCTGGGGGTCCAGAGCCGGTGGAGCGCACAGTGTCACAAGAACTGGGAGGACCTCAGACGCTGGGCCTCGAAGATCATGGAGGCCCACATGGGGCTGTCCTCCTGACGTTGGTGAGGTGCGTGTGGGACCATGACCCCTCTAATACCCTGCATTCTGGTGATAGCCTACCCGGAGCTTGATAGTGTTTGAGGGCAGCATAGCAGCCACAAGGGGGTGAGTACACAACAAATTCCTGTCTGTCTTTTTGCCAAGTGATTGAGTGAAGTACAGACTGCTCCTCCTACAATGAGGGATGAGCCATGTGTCCCACAGTAGATGGGAGAGTGTTTGTGTTGACATGTCAAGTGTATCAAACTGATGTGCCTTTTGGATCTGGGACTTACAACAAAACTGGGGGCAATACACAAACCACTTGCTCTGCAGGGAGCACAAATATCTGTGTATAAATGTTACAGGCCAAAGGTAAGAAGGTTATGGAGCAATGTACTCTGCCATGTGTCTGTGTATATAGACATCTGCCACCCAGAAGCTAGTTATCATCAGTGTGTGATGGGTGCTGGTGCCTCAATGCAGTCTGTGATGTGTAGTTGCCCATCATACATGTGACATGGCTTACATGGCTAATTGTTTGCAAGTGTAACACACTAATTCCCCTTGGTAAGTGGGGATGTCTATTGGCATGAATAATGTGTCATCACTGTTGCCAACACTCCTTGTGCCCACATGTTAGCATGTATCCCTTTCTCTTTAAGAAACATTTGTAAGCAGCTGTTTCATGCATGTTCTACCCATGTTGATGGGGTGACATCTGTATTCTCTCACATATATGTGCTTGGCAACCAGTTTATGGAATTGCAACATTGGGTTTTCGTTTCATCTTGTGCCACGGACAGGAGTGTGTCACCATTGTCTCTTGTCTGACAGATGACTCCATGTATAATAGTATGTCATTTGTCATGTAAAACTGCAGTAGCAATGAGGGACATGCCAGGCAGGCCCAGAGTGGATAACCACTTTGTGTATGTGTACGCCCTTGATGTGGAATCATGGGGGAAAGTGCACTGTACATGTGTAATGGTTAAGGAGTGTTCCCTTTTTTTGGCATGCATCATGGAGTGACTTGCAGTGATGTTGACATAACATGTGTGTTGGACCTGGCCCTATTTGAAGGGACATCCCAAACCTGTTTGCCTCCTTCCTCCAGTTTTTTCTGACCTGGCTCTCATCCTTGAAAGCTGTCAGTGGCCACTGTGGCTTGCTGTCCTGGTGGACAGAGTTGCCCCTTGAGGGGGTGGGCAGGAAGCACACCCTGGAAGCACACACTGTGTTGGCCAAGGTGGTACAATCCACCCTCTGGGATACATCTGTGAGAAAAGTAAGGTTAGGTACTTCACAGATTGTATCTGAAGGTGAAGAGAAGGGTTCCCCATGGTTATCTTAGTAGGCCCTGCGAGTATAGATAGAGGGGTCCAACTGGAACATGCCCCTGCTGTTGTGGGCCTAGTTTCCTGTTCTACCACCCCAATCAGGGAAGTCCATCAAGGTATTGATTGATCTCCCTGAATTTAGGCTGGTGGGGGGTTGTGTTGGACCAGGCCTAACTACCAACTAACAATTTAAAAAGACATCTTTTGGTAAAGGTTGTTTTCAGACTGTGTGTTTGAAAATACCACTTTTAGAAAACAGGCATTTTCTTGCTTAAACCATTCTGGGACTCTGCCTGTTTGTGGATTCCCTGTCTTGGTCAGTTTGACAGTTGGGCTGTTTGCACCTCTCCTCTAGACAGTGACACAAAAGGAGCTGGGGTGTAGCCTGCATATGTGCCGGGAGGGATGGGAGAAGTGGTCACTCACACCTGAAGGGGCTCTGCCTGCCCTCACACAATGCAGTCTCCAACCCCCTGGTGTGTGTCTGGGGGCTGGCCTAGGCAAGGCAGGATCTTACAAACAAGAGAGACTTCACTTTGAAGTTTGCCTACTTCAAAGGCAGAAAGGGGTATAAGTAGTGGACCCAAAACGCCTGCAAATTAAATCACTTCTGGAATCAAGAAGAACCTCTGTCAAGGAGAAGAGCTGAAGAGCTGAGGAGAAGTGCTGCTCCTACCTGTGACTGTGCTTTGTTGGGCTATCCTGCAGTTCCTGCTTCTGCCTGTGAAAGGGGACAAAGACTGGACTTTTTTGTGCATTCCTGCTTGAGATGAATCTCCAAGGGCTTGAGCTGAGCTTGCCCCCTCTTTTTGAACTCTCAGGGCCATCAAAGACTTTCCCTGCCAGCACCTGGACTCTCTGCTGAGGCTCCTGCCTTGCCAAGTGGTACCCGACCTAGTCCCTGGGCCCTTGAGAGGTAAACCTGGCAGACAAGAACTGAAAATCCTCACACAGAAAGCTGTGCGGGGAAATTTACGATGCACCTTCAACGACGCGGATGATAAACGATGCACCGCTGGCTTTGCGGCTGAAGTCGACACTCCACCTGCATCGCAGCTGGGAGATCGATGCATTGTGGCTGGAGAAATGATATGCAACACTCGCTTACGGAGGCTCATAACGATGCAAACCTAATTAAGAATAATTTTCAATGCATCGTCCCTGGGTGTCCAAGTCAACGTGACTCTGCGCAGATCCGAGGTGCCCCGTCCAGAAATCGACTCTCTCTCTTGCAAGGGAGAAAAAGTGACGCATAGCCGAACCGACCTTAGAAGGAAATAACACACAGCCTCAGTTGCGAGTAAGGAATCAACAAGTCACTACCCTTTTCTGACGCACGCTCACTAGTGCGGCTTTATTTTTTATGCTAACCAGGTACTTTGTGTAACCACAGCATTCTCACTGTTTTCTAACAATATAGTCTCATTCTTTTTCAAATTCATATCTTGACTTGTGTATGTTGGATTTTTGTTGTTTGCGTCTTATTTGATTTGGATAAATATTACCTATTTTTCTAAATTGGTGTGGTGTCCATATTACTGTGTGTGTTGGTACAAATACTTTACACAAGTTAAGCCTGCCTGCTCGTGCCAAGCTACCATGGGGGTAAGTGGGGGTTAACTGAGGGTGATTTTCCTTTAACCTGACTAGAGTGAGGGTCCTTGCTTGGACAGGGGGGGTAACCTGACTGCCAACCAAAGACTCAATTTCTAACATTATTATCCACAGGCATACACCAGGGTTGGCATGTCCAAGGTGTGGATAGTGGGCAACAGGTTGAGAGCCTTCTATTAGTCCCTGCAAGTTCTGTGTCTCTCCAACGTGCAAAGGACAGATGGCATCTACAGAAACACTCAGAGGATGTCATTGTAATAGGTGTCAAACATTTCTGGGGCTTACTGTACATTGTTTTGTGTATTCTGGAGACATCTCTCTCTTTGAATTTGACCTCAACAGTGTTCCTTTTGATGCCTCATGTGTTGACTACCTGAGTGACATTAATACTACCTACTTGACTCTGTTTGCTACAGATGTCACTTGGTGAAGTGTACAATGTTGATTTGTTTCCCTGTGCATTGGTATTTCCATGTTACATACTCCAGGATATTGTACTTTTGTAAGCAACATAGCAGGATAGCAGAGCATCATTTCTCATTGTAGTTTCCTTACATATGTGCCAGAGAGATGTGTGCATGACCTTGTGTGGGATTTTTAGGAATGGTCTTTACGATGGAATACTATTGTCTGTCATTAGTTAACTGAGGTCTGCTGCATGTGGGACAGCTTTGAGGATGAAGAGGACTTCTAGTTGTTGTACGGTAATTATGGTTCCAAGTCTTTAGCCATGCAATTGTAGTTGTCTGAGATCCTGATTTTCCTGTGGGCAACCTTAGGGAATCCACATGGCAAGCATGCAAGGTTATTGCACATGCATGTGCCACTTAGGTGCAAGTTTTTGCTGGGGCCTACTTGACATAATGGTATTATTTGTCAATTGTGGTCAAGTGTTATCATGGACATGTAAAGACTCTTTGGGCCTGATTCTGACTATGGCGGACGGCGGAGGGCGTCCGCCATAGTCCCGCCGCCAAATGACCGCACCATTCACACATTTCCTCTGGGCCGGCGGGCGCTCTCCAAAAGAGCGCCCGCCGGCCCAGAGGAAATGCCCCTGCAACGAGGACGCCGGCTCAGAATTGAGCCGGCGTAGTTGCAGGGGTGCGACGGGTGCAGTTGCACCCGTCGCGTATTTCAGTTTGCAGACACTGAAATACTTTTTGGGGCCCTCTTACGGGGGCCCCTGCAGTGCCCATGCCATTGGCATGGGCACTGCAGGGGCCCCCAGGGGCCCCGCGGCACCCCCTAGCGCCATCCTGTTCATGGCGGGTTTCCCGCCATGAACAGGATGGGGGTAGGGGGTGTCTGAATCCTCATGGCGGCGGAGCGCGCTCCGCCGCCATGGAGGATTCCCCCGAGCAGCGGAAAGTCGGCGGGAGACCGCCGACTTTCCGCTTCTGACCGCGGCTGAACCGCCGCGGTCAGAATGCTCGTGGGAGCACCGCCAGCCTGTTGGCGGTGCTCCCGTGGTCGGTGGCCCTGGCGGCCACCGGCCGCCAGGGTCAGAATGACCCCCAAAGTCCTTGCAGCATCAGTATCAGCAAGCGGAGGAGGCTGGGCCAAGCGAAGTGGGGAAGCATCTGGCCACGGGACCTTGGGTGAAGACACCGTCAGCATAGAGGGCCACGGGGAGACCGGATCTACATCCTCATAATCAACGGTTTTCTCTTCCAGTAGTCACTCCGTAGTGGTGGCAGACCCATGGGGGCATCCCCCAGTATCATCTTTGTCTGACACCCCTTATTCTATCACCGCCCACCCTGCTGCTCCCCAACCAGTTGGTAGTGTCTACTCTCCTAAGAGCTTGGGTATGTCCTTTGCCGCAGGCACCTTCGCCCAAGCAGCTGTTACCTCTGCTGCCCTGAGTAAGGAGGCTATTGACCTCCTGAAGGGCATCCTTGTGGGTCAGACAGCCATAGTGAATGCCATCCAGGGATTGGCAAGACAGCTTCAACGGGCTAATGCATTCCTGGAAGGCATTCATATTACAATTGCTGGTCTACAGAGATCTTTTTGAGGCTCTACCCTCCTCACCCCTCACTTTCCGTCCCCACTCCACCTCCCTCTTCCCAATCCAAATGCCTCCTTCCCTTACCTACCGACAGCACACAGACAGATCTTCACAAATCTACCTGAACACCCAAGAGTAGCTCACACAAACACAGGTACCACAAAATACACTGGCACATACATAAACAACATCTACCTACAGACACAACAACACTCCCTACTTCCGTGGACACTCTCACCACCCCCAGCATCACTAGCAATACATCAAGCATACCGACAGGCACAACACCAACCGTCACAGGCACACCCTGTACACCAATCAAACCCGCACACACCACCCCAGCAGACCCACAGACATCCACCACAAGCACCACACCTGCAGACACCACAACTACAGACACACAATTATCTACTACATTCAGCCAACCCGCAGTCACAACCCCAACAGACACACACACATCCACTACTCCCACATCTCCCAACACCTCCATCTCCTGTCCCCCAAGACATACAAACGCCCACACTCACCCACACAACAGACACCCACCACACACAAATATCTCCAATAAGCATACACCCATGACATCCACAACTACACAGCATACAACCACTCCCGCAACCTCCAAATCCCGACCCCTTTCTGATGACTGTCTCTGTGTGTCCAAAAAGGTTTCTTTTTGTCTAACATTGACCCTTGGCCTGGTATTCCCATCCCAGACACAGAAGGACCCCACCCAGCTCCCAGGCCGTCCCTTCTACCTCCTAGGCCTCCCCTGCCCCCCCTGCAAGTAGCTATGTCTCCCCCCCGAAGAAGGAGCCCACCTCTCCCAAGAAGATGACCACCCCTCCCAAATCCAATTCCCCCCCAGATAATCCTGAGGTGCCTGCCTGCTTGCCCCCTTGATGCCTCTTCCTGTGGAGGTTCCCTGGCAGTTAGGGGTCAAGTTCTGGCACAATGCTGAGCTACTTCTGTGACCAAATATAAATGGATGGGCCAGTGGCCTTTGGACTTTTTTTTATCTTTGATATTGAATACGTCCCAACCAGTTGGTTATTTTGGGTACACATTTGTCTTGCAATTCTTTTTCTACCTTTATGTTGTTACTGATTGACTTGTGTTGTCTGCATCCAGTTGTGTGTCTGTGAGCCTGCTTGCTGCTCCATGTGCTGTTGTTTGCAGTATGTGAGTGTGCGGGCAGTGCTGGTGTCCTCCAAGAGAAAGGTATATGTTGTGTGTATTGGTATGTATGTGTAAATGCAATGATGGTGTCATTGCATTGTGCACTCTTTGGAATGGTAAGTATTTATTTTTGTGTTGTCCAATGTGGGCATGTGTGATGTTACATTTATCTCCCTGATATGGCTTATGTATTCATGTGATGTGCATCAGCTGGAGTTTGTTTGTGCAGACATGGAGTGTGTTCCTTTGTGCTAGCTGTGTTTGCATTTGATTGTGCATGTGCCCACTTAGGTGTGTTTACCTTGCAGCTAGTTCCTGTAGAGCTATGTCGCATGCAGTACAAGTTGTATGTGCTCTGTTGACTTGCCCCTCCCCATTTTTCAGATGTGCATGACATTGGGTTAGTGATTGTTAGTCCCTGAGACCCATGTAGGGCCATTTCCTGTGCACATGGTGTTTGAGGGGCCTGTAGACGGTGATATATGTTCCAATGCAGCCTCCCTCCCTGGTTGCCACAGATGGCCCCATTCCAATTTTACAGGTGTGGTTGCACATTGTTCTTTGTCTTTTTTTCTCTCTGTGTTTTGTGCATGCCATTGTGCTTCCATTGTGCTGTGATGTGTGTGTCCATTGCAGGGTTGTTAAATGGTGGTGTTGTTTGTGTTGCATGCCACATCGATACATTTGTGTGTTGTATGTGAGAACAGTCCATGGCCAGAGGTGAATGCAAGTGTTTGATTTGTATTTGTATCTGTGCTGTAGGTGTTTTGTTTTTGATGTGTATGACAATGTTGTGTAGCCTTCAGTCTCCCTGTGCCTGAGCTGTGTGGTCATGTGTATTTGTGTACTGTTGCAGTGCACTGAAAGTGTGCTGCCCAAAGGGGGCACATTGTGACTGTGTGCGTGTCCATGTTGATGTATGTTTGCCATTGTGTGAAGGTTGAGACATTTACCTTCTGCCTGTGGCTTGTCCCCCCTATGATGTGTAAGCTGGCCCTACAGTTTTTTAGACTAATGATACAGGGCAGCGTGTGTACTTATGGTTGTTGGCATCCACAGGGCATTGCTATATTGCCCTTCGATGTATCTCCCTTAATTCTGTCCATTTCTGCCAGCTTGCACATGGTGGTTGGACCACCATGGTCACGTTGGCTATGTGCAACCTCCTAATGGGTCCGGTGGCAACACAGACTTCGCTGCACTGTTTGTGCTTCCTCATGACTGTGGTGATCTGTGCTGTCTAATGATGCTGGTGGAGCACTGGTTAGTTTTGGTTGGTACATCTGCCAAACTCATAATACAGTGGTCCGACAGCTAGGCCAATGGTGGTCGGATCACCGATGCCGCCATGGCAGTCTGTGGACCGCCAAACTGAGGACCTCAGTCAACAAAGAGTTAAACATTCACAGGGGTGAGGCTAACCACCTTTCATGCACTTCCTATGTGTTTTGCTCACACATGCCTCTCTAAACCTATGTACATAAAACCAACATGGCTGTTGCACTGGGTTCTGCCCCACCAGCATTCCCAGACTTTTTGTTTTTTTAATCACCTGGTTTTTGGACTTTTTACTGTAGGTGAGCCTCACTACCGGTGTCCCGGTGTCTCACCCACAATAATCACACGGTAAATGGACTGTGCATGTTAACCAACAGTGTCACCTTTTAAGATAAGGCCGCTGCAAAGCAGCAGTGGTAAGGGGCATTTGGCTGGTTAGATGTGAACATAGGTGCACATGAGGGCTGCGCGTGGGAGACTATTGTTGTGAGCAGCGTGGTAAGATCACATATGTAGCTAGGTGCAATGGCGACTCTGCAGGTATAGATATTCACTAGGGATAGGCCTCATGAGAATAGTGTATACTATTAGGGAAAGTCAGTGTGCTTTACTGTTTTAACTATAGTGACACTCCATTATATACATAGAAGGGATCTGCTTTAGAGTGTAGTTTCCCTTCTCGTTGCCCTAAAGAGAACACTGATGTCTTGAATTAGAGTGTAACATGTGCTAGAAAATCAAATTTGCCACTTCCAAAATGATAACTGTAAATCTTATGGGTCATTTAGAGTTTTCATGTTTTCCTTGCTCAGCTCATGTTCCAAGCCTAGGCCTGTTTTCACCCTGCTGTGTCCAGTAATTACATTCTCACAAGCATCAGGAACAAAGGCCTCCCCCACTCACAAGGACCAAGTAGTTCTACTTCTCCTTGCTCCTGAGGAGGGAGAGGTGGGGTGGAATGACCTGCATCAATCACCTAGTTGTCACACTATTCCAGGAATGGACCTGCCTAAGCCCACTGAACAAAGGAGAGTGCCCAGACAATTGGTGCCAAACCACTGGGGGGCCACCTTTGAAATTCTACTGTGCAGGTCCCAGGTAGAGATGTCAGCGAGAGGTGGAGCTGAGACCCCAGGAGCTGATGTCACAAGTGGCTCCTTCATGACACCAAGTTGGATTGTCCCAACATGCTGTGCAGGAGTGTTGGGACAGGGGTGGAGAGGTGATGTGGCTCCCCACAATTGGATATGGGTGCCTGTTTTCTGGAACCTTCATCTTCCCTTTATAAACTCTTGCACTATGGGAAAATCTTTCTCTTGCCTGCAGGCTTTCTACCTGCTTCGCTGCTGGATACTCGGACTGCCATGGAGAACTGGAAGGAGAAACCACGCAACGGGCCCAGGTTATGGCATTTTAGTTTAGTGACTTTTGACCTTCTCTGCCACTGAGCACGTGGGTCTCCGCTGCAGGTCCAATAAAATTACCCTGGGGTGGGCAAGGGCCCTGGGATGGTGCAAAGAAGCTCAATCCATTTGTTTGGGGGGAGAGAGCGTGCATGGGGCCTCTTCCCCAGATTCCTAACTCGCCCTGGGACACTATTCCCCAGGCCAATTCTCATGGCAGGGGCCAGGACCCCATCCCGACCTCCGTGCATGTATAATAGCGGGGAAGAGCCATCCCACTTCCCTGGGAGAAGGCAGAAGGGGTTCAAGACCCCATCCCTGGGCCCTGGTAGGCATCTCCATCTTCACCCATCCACCTGCTTGAGCGGGCAGACACACAGAAGGACTGCCACAAACCACAGCACAATGCAGATGCACTGCCAGCTTGGGGAGCCAGGGAGGGCAGCTGGAAATGGGCCACCCAACTGCCCTCCAACAGTTTCTGGGGTGCCAGTATAGGACTGGGCACCCCCACCATAAGAAAAAAGCTTAAAAATGCAAGGCCACATTTAAAAATCAAACAAACAACATAAAACCTCAGGGCTGCTCTCCCCAACACAGCGGGAGAGCAGCTCCTATAAAATTCACTGCACCCAGGGAGGCTCACCCCATAATGCCTTGTAGGGCCTACTCTTCAAACCACATTTTGTACATATCTTCACTTGTGCTGGTCCTAGGACGATGGGACCACCACCAAAATACTCAGCACCACAAGGTCTGTATCCCTGGATCATGTTCCGGGTCTCACCGTAAGATGGAGGGGGACCAAAATCATCACCTTTCCTACTTTTTAAGGCCTTTGTAAGCCCCCTATTGGTTGGTGCTTTTGCTTAACAGCTGAGAGTAGCTTGTCTTCTGGAGGCCTTGTGTATGTTAACATTTTAGAAGACCTGTAAGTCCTGAAAATGTCTAATGCACTGCACCCTGTAGGGGATGGTTTTGTTGTAATGCTTTGTACTGTGATTACTTTGTAATCATATCTCCTGGGGTTATGTTCTCTAGGGGCTGAATGTATAGCTACACTGCAATGTTTTTTGCCATATCTTTTTCATGTGATTACGCCCTCTAGAGGCTGATTATATGGTTATATTATAATGCTGCTCTGAACATTACAGTCTAATGCCAAGGGGTATGAACAAACACAAACACAATGCTCATTTCTGATTAATGTTTCATTGGGTTTTCATGATGATTGCATATGTTTTATTGATCAATCATTATTACAATTATGACAATGATTCATGCCAAAGCAATATGCTTAGTATACCATGAATGTTTGTACACACTTGATATGTTTGTGTGGCCCCTCCAGGCGGTCATAAATGGTTGTGCAATGTCAACTATGGTATGTTCCATCTGCCAATGTATATTTGTAAATAATTGTGCAGTACTCAGTAGTGTGTGTAATAAATGTACTTCTCCTTTTTCTTAAGAAAAAGTACTGACTGGGCAATCATTTATTGAGTGTTGTTACTGTGGGACAGTGATTGGGGATTCCTAGCCCATACCAACTCCCTTGAGTAGAACTTAGACTGCTCTGGCTCGCTACCCTGTGAGAGGCAAGCGCTGCAATGGGGTGTTTGGTTCCCACTGAGGACAATTGAGGACCTTCATTTTGCGTAGTCAACACTGGTTTTGGGGGTAGCCCCTCTCTCACTATAATTGGCACATGCCTAGGTAGCAGGAATTTATAGTCAGTAGGCAAGGTGTAAACTATGTCTTGCTGTGTGGTCAGACTTGAACCTTCTTGACCTTCTTTATGTTCCTGAGAACTGAAGAGATTGGCATCCTGCTAGGGAGAGGAACACACCAAAAATCTCAGTCCACTGTCTAAGAGTAACACACATTTCACCACAAAAGAGTCAATCACAGTCAGGTAACACCAAACACTGGCATTAAGACACATTTACTTAAGCAAGGACAAAGACAAATTCATTGCAATTAAGTCTTATTAAATTACACTTGAGCATTAAGATATATGTCTTTGACTATTACTAGGAGTGTTTGGCAAAGGTTTGTAGGCACTGCCACTATGACATTAAACATATTTCCCCATTATTATCATTTGATGCAGTTGATACATGTTGTAACATATAAAAAGTATGTCCACATATCATATGATAATTCATGTCATTTCACATGTATAGTAGGGATGGGTGGTGAGCTTCCCTCTGCTGGAGGAGTTAACTGAGTTTTTGGCACTCTACGCTCTGCTTGGAGTGTGGAGTTTGGCCCAAAACTCTGCTAGCCTGGCAGCGGAGATGTGCTCACTGACATGCACAGCAGACCAGTTATGAGCCACACAGTGCAAGTGCTGACTCGCAAGCGCAGTCTGCACTGGCGCTGTGTGGCTCATAACTGGGCTGCACTTTGCACTCACCCCATTTGCTCTTTGACAGTATATGGTTTCTGCCGGTCTGCGGTGTGCTACATAGGGGCTGCACAGGCGCTAGCGCCTGCTTTGGTTCCAGGCCTTCCTCCTTTCACCGTCCTCAGCAGCCTTTGAGCAGGGGGCCAAGGGAGGCAGAGAGCCAGGCCACTGGCAACGGGGACCGTAGACCTAGGTCAGACCCTTGTTTTGCTTTCTTTTCCTTGTATACATGGGGGCTGACACTCAGGGTGAAGATCATTTCCATATGAGAGGGATTGTGCTTAGAAAAATGGAAACTGGCAGTCATACCTCCATTTGAAAAGATCCTGTCTCCCAGAGTCCCTGGAAGGGAAGTGGTGTTTGGGGTACGGTGCTGAGGCCAGCAGGAAAAGCTGCAGAACAGGGGAGCATCAGCTGCTGAGTGGTAGTCCAGCAGTCCCCGCCAGATAGAGATGTGTGTCGCCTGAAAGAGTGGCTTAGATCCCAGTGGCAAGCAAGGCTAGGCACTTAGTGAACATACCAGGCTGCTGGCGGTGAGCTGATTTGCTGCTGCTAGTGCTGGGCCCTAAGGAAAGGGCAGTCTCTGGATATGTGTAACTTCAGAGGAAAAGATTGCAAGGCTGATGCAAGACACAGGTTGTGCTTGGCCCTCCCTAATCAGTTTGTGAAGGAGTGCAGTTGATGAAGGGAAGTGTGCTGGTGTGGTGGAGAGACACAGGCTCTAGGCCATGGGCACAAGACAGGCCTGAAACAGCACCTTTTGCTGCCAACTGCATACCACATTGGCCTGAATGCACCCGATTCAGAAGCGTTAAGCAGGGTCGGACCTGGTAAGTCAAAGGAGTACACTGTTCCTGAACAGAAAAAATAGAAACAATAGGCAGAGGTTCAAAAAGAACACTTCTTATATTAGAAACAAAAGCCCTCACACATCCAATGGATGTCATGCTTCATCAAAGGGCCAGCTCCTTGTCAGATTGGTGCTGCAATGTCTGACAGGCCCCAGAGAGGGGCACATTGCCGGGGATCTTAAACAAAAGTGTGTGCCGTGGTTGAGGTAGGAATGAATTTAAACCTCACCTCAAAAAAGAGCAGAAGAGAAAGAGGGGATAAAATTGTCTCAAGAGCCTCCGAACTAAGATTTTTCATTGATGTGGAGCACCTTGGTCAATATTTAAAAAACATAGGAGAGGAGAAGGAATAAAGTTCCACCACTCTCCATACAAAACCAAGCTAATAGGGGCACATTCCCTTTAGCTAATCTCTATGGTCAACATGTTTCGCGCCCTCAGTGTCCCTGCAGTTTGTTTGGCACTTCATGAGGACCAAAAGGACAAATACTCCTAAACTACAATGTATAGCCTAATCAGGTTTAAAGAGAAGAAACGACTTGCATAGAACGCTATGCTACTTATAGCCTGAACAGGCGAACCTGTGCAAAAAAAATACAAAATCTAATGTAAAACACAATGAAAAACATCAAAACATGTTAGCAACACCCAATAGGGTAGTGACACACTTTGTAATTTGTGCTGCCATACAAAAGCGTGAACCAATTGACAAATGCAGTACTCCTTACTCTCCCATATTAGGGATCGAGTTCCTTGGGACAGAACAGACCTTTGGACTAGCGTTGCTCTATCTGAGTCATGGAGACCACAAAAATAGTACAAAAAGAGGCTTCCGAATGGACATGTTTAAACATAATTTTCTATTGACAGAGAACAAATCAAGACACTCTAAAATATTGTGAGGTATGAGGAAAGAAAATCTGTCTGGCTTAAGGAGGCTGAAACAGAGAGAGGGTTGGTAAAACCTTATTAACGCTCATTAGTACACATGATAGAGCAAGTTTAACAAAAAGGAAATGCGTGAGTGTACTCTGTGCCCCCCAATATGGCCTCACGTATATTAAACAATGCAACATGTACAGCAGGGCTAAGAGATGTTGGAACTTAGAGACGCTGATTTCATCAGCCACCAGCGTCGTTATCTTGTGCACATACGTAGTATCAGTCCATCAGAATTAATAAATTAGTTAAGCGACAACGGCAAGGCATGTACTTACGAATTTCGTGTGGTCTCTTGCTGAAGACCTACCCGGCGGCCGCTGTACCAAACGTGAAACCGGGAGAGCAGCAATGTCAGGTAAAGGTCCCCGTGGGTGGCGAGAACCAATCACAGCATGGTAGTGATGCTGGAAAAGGGACGGGCGTATGATGTAGGTCTCGCCCAGCTGTAAAAATGAACGACGGGCTCGCATGTCACGTTTGCACAAAGGCGAATGTGAAAAAAACACTTTTGTTCTTAAAATAAAAACGAGACCTCCGTCAGGTAAACTTGAAAATATTATTTAAACAGAGAGTAAGGACCCTCAACTGAAGTATAATACTGAAAAAACTCACAGAGCAGGTAAGAGTGAGTAATAATAGATATAGGTGAGCTATGAAAAAACAGGGGAATAGAGGTTCATATTTGACATAAGCTGGGGGGCAAGTCAGAAAAATCTCTATTTTCTTAGAATAAGAGAAGGCAGAAAGTCGGTGTACTCGTCTAATAGTCATGAGCCTTAGAAAAAGGTCATCCACGGGATATCATCATTTAACCCATGGATATGGGTCTCCAATTTAAAAACCACCACAAATCGTCAAGGGTATGGTTGGTCTCGCAAAAGTGAATGCTTAGTTTGGTAGTTGTGCGTCCACATCTAATGTTGCTGCGATGTTCGTTAATTCTGATCTTAACTGGGCGTATGGTCATCCCTACATAGCGTAGCTGACAGGGACACGTGATCATATAAATACAGTTACGGGTGTTACAATTAGTAAGCCAGGCCTGACCCTGCTTAGCGCTTCCAAGATCAGGCTAGAGTAGTGATAGGGCAGACGGCATTCCTCCACATGTGGAACTCTGCTGAATTCCTCTGCATTTTTACCCAACTCTGCCTTCAGACGTCCGCTGAGTAGAACTCTGTGAGCTCCACCCACCCTTAATATATACAATGTGCAACATTCATTCTGATTTTTCCTTTGCTTTTCCTATCGGTTGTGGTGCTATTCCATATTATTATTTTTACTTTACTAAGCCACACAAAGCCAATGTGGTTGGATTGCCATTGTTTACTCATTACATTACCATATTACACAGCAAGACACATAGCACTGTCTTACTTTACTTTGCATAAGTTAGGCTTTACATGGGTGGAGCATGGTCATGCCGATGATTCACTGCTTTCATATTCACACACTGATTGTTACAAAGACTGATTTGTGAAACACTAGTAGGATCAACATGAAGCTGTTTTAGCAAGGAGAATTTTCTGTGTTTGTAATCTGCAGGTCCTCTTCCCATGTGTGATTCATACATCATCGCTATTCGGTACATCATACCTATATATTCTCTGTTAGTATAGAGGCCAAACACTTAAACTATTGTAACGTAAACCTGAACATCTGATTATATAAATAATTATCAATACAAACTGCGAAGCAAAACAGTGAGAAATATCTTCTTATGAATGCAACTATTAAGGTGGTATTTCCAATAAACAAGTAGTGACACATTTAATGAACTTTTTTGCAATGCAGGGCTGCAACCAAAGTTACTACACTGCATTGTGTGAAAGGGAGAGAACAGAAATGCTGCATATTTGCCAAGACATAGAGCATTTCTGCTCTCTCCTTGCACTGGTGCACTGTGTGCAGCCTAGCACCAATGCAGGTATCCTTGCACCCTAGTGAACGTATGGCTGTATTACTAGTAGGATTGCTTTTGTGCAGGAAGGGGAACCTTCTTGCACAAAAGGAATCCTTATTGACCTTTTCCTCTTTCGACATGTGATGCAGAATGCAG
Source organism: Pleurodeles waltl (assembly GCF_031143425.1). Lineage (NCBI taxonomy): Eukaryota > Metazoa > Chordata > Amphibia > Caudata > Salamandridae > Pleurodeles > Pleurodeles waltl. The sequence goes on along the minus strand of NC_090450.1, from coordinate 858,396,124 downwards.
CACAAGAAGAAAGAGGAAGTAACGATGAGAATTAACTTGTTTCTCATCGATAACATCGCTTAGGAAAGTGTTGAATTTTGACACATTACTAGGTTTACAATTTTTTGTAAATCTGGCAATGCATCAAAATCCATAGGTGGATGCATGTGAACACCTATGTTTCAGCTATGGAACACCTCCCAAGCTGAAATGTAATGTACCGCATGACAATGAACTGCCTTGACTTACATTTTCTTACAAAGTCATGCAAGGCCAATGCTAATTTGCCCTTGCATGGCTTTGAATGTATTACTGAAACTTTGCATTTTCCTTGTGCCACCTTGCATGACACAAGGACAACGCAAAGGCTGCATACCATATGTCCGTAGTATGTACACATACTCACATACATTAGCATATACAGTGATGTGTATGCGAATTTGCTATATTTGGCAATCATAATACACATATGACCTCACACAGTAACCTTAAGTGAGGATAACTTTATAAATATGAAACATAACTTTTTCTTACCCTACACACATGTTCCTCATGATCTGCCGTCAAGTTCGCCTCCTGTTGCCATGGCAGCATGCCTATTTTGGGTCAATTTTTCTTTTATACGACGCGACATTTGTAGTCATGCCAATGCTTCAGAACTCCTCACCTGTCCGTCCTGGTTGTAGGTGCAACTGTGTTTATTTTTTAAGGCATACCGTTCTACAAAGCTGATTTCTTGTGTTGAGGAAGTTTAGAATTTACAAAAAGCTGCTACTACTAAAATCTCAACCTCCTCTTCAAAAAATGTGAACTTTCTTTTTCTACATGCATCCTGTGATCCTTCAAGGAAGATATGAGTAGGATCTTGGGTAACCAGAGGTGTGGGACAGGTCACCTCAGAAAGTTGATTACCTGCCATTCTATACCATAGCTGTGTCCAAAATTCATTCCCCTGTTTTGAGTCATTTTCCGTGTGTTTTTATCAGTAGTGTAACACATTGCTGCGTATGTGCTAAGTCGCAATGCTTTTTTTTAGGCATGTGCAACTTGCCATCATCTTGCGTTGTAAACGTGGCACCACACTATATTTCCTGACCCACCAACTATGTTGGTGCAGCACACCACCAAGAGTAACTTTGTAAATTTGGGCCTATAAGTTCCCTACCTCTGAATGAGAATAACATGATAATACTGCATGTTTTGTTAAAAATGCTTTATCCAAAGCTCGGAAATTCCTCCAAAGGTTAAACCCGTTGAAAATCGTGTGAGGAGGGATAATTAGTGTAAAACGTAGAGTCCCTGTATAATGCAAACTCTAACCTGCAATTGACAAGGATTCCTGTGGTACTTGCGAAGAGGCCCTAAGTAGAGCGAATTCAATGGTAATTTATTATGATTTTTTAGCTGAATATTTTCTCAGCTTATTTCAAAAAAATCTTTTTAAATTGCTTTGAAATACTATCTTCAAGAACACCTCACAACTTGTCTTTGTCTCTAAATTTGAAACTGGAAAACTACTGATCCTCAAACTAAGGAGAACAAATTCCATTCCTATTGCAATCAACAGATATCTGAGGAATGCTTATTCCTGAAGCCGTCAGGCTCCAGAAGATCTTTAGATTTGTTTGATGGGATTTAATTTCATGCCTATTGGTTACAGTAAGTCAGCTTCAAATTGTATTGAGTGCCTGTGCCAACTAAATACGTATCTTTCGAAAAAGACAGGTATAATTGAAATAATTCACACTGCGGACAGCGCAAATGGCATAGGATCGTCAGGCTATCCTCAGTATTTGCCAAAATCTCGTTCATATTTCATAGATTAATTGCTTGCCATTTCTGAGAGGTTCAAAGCAGACATCTATGAAATCAATTTTCGTAGCCTTTGTAGAGGATTGCTTATATAATGCACCTTTCACGTTTTAAAAATAATCTGGAATGCTCAAGTCATACTGTGACCTACTGAAATCCTATGTATTTTAAAAACAGATTGTCACTCTTTAGAATACCTTTCAAGAAAGTAACAAATTAAATATGTATAATCAGCACATTAACAGATACACAATTTTACTCAGTATTCCCTGACTGTACCTGCACTTTTCTGGCTTCCTGCGGCTAGTACCCACAGCCTTGCCTCAGGCCCTGTTTCAATCGTGTTTTGAACTAGCATATACTGCCCCGGGCAAAGATGTTCGTGTTACCAAATGAAAGTGCTATTTCTATCCTAGAACAGCTTGTGACACGTTCCAAAATGTGAATTCTCCTCGGTGGGAAATAGTACTATCTGATAACTAACCCAATCAAGTGTGTGGCATGACTATGTGTGGGAATGAACCAAAACATAATGACTAAATGATTTTGCGACATTAACCCTTCCGTGAGCACAGCTAGTCACTCGATTTTCAAACGCCTCGCAGCAAAAATGCAACATAGAAGACTCTTCCCACAATGCAAATGTGATTTGCATCATGGCTTCAAGTCAGATGTTGAAGTACCGCTTTGCTGCGCATTTTGTGGAACTGTTGACTTATCTTCCGTATTGCACGTCGGCTTACAGTTCTTCCCATATAAGCTCTTCGAGGGGAGTACATGAGACTTTTCTTCGTAAACAGCTTGGAATATACACTCCGAGATATGTTTCATCACTTATTTTCTGTAAAAGAATTCTTCGTTAGCAAGATGGCATCATTCCGAACTGCTCGATAAACATTCGTTCCTTCTACAGGAAAAGCAATCATTGACAAATCTAAACAGTATGACCTTATTTAAAATATAAAAGTGTGTGTGAGAGAGCGAGAGATTATATGGATGAGTGGTTTATGAATGAGTACTGTTTGGATAAATGTATGAATGAGAGTGCGTGTGAATGGTTGGATGAGTTTATGGGTGGATAGATGGCTGAGTGCCAGGAACTGGCACCACCAAGCCAAAGATGTCGAAACTATGCCATTGTGGCATGGGCAAAGTCAACAGGACTCAACTGGCAAACTTATTGGTTTTGTCAATGCTTGTTGCCATCTTACAAAGCCAACATGAATGAATATGCGTACATCAACAGAGGCCATCTTTGCTTGCATTTAAAAAAAAAAAAAAAAATGCATGGAAAGCTGGCATCCACATATATGTGTACATACACAGTGGCCATATTCGAAATGTTTTATTTTTAACCAACCCTGTTCAAAGATGGCCTTTATGGATGCACACACATCCATGGTGACCATCCTTTAATATGATTTGTTAGAATAAAACAAACCCTTTTGGAAATTCTCTCCGCTCATGCAAACCCACTCTTTAAAACAGCTGCCTGCTGATAGCCTGTGGAAAAAGCGATAGAGCGATTGGATGCAAAGCAGTTTAAAATAAGCATTGGCATAGCCACTAGGTCTCGCCTTTGGAACCTTATAAGTGCTTAGCCAGAGCTATTGGCTTTGCCAATGTGTTTAAGTTATGTTGTAGAGCAGTGTGGCTGCTGTCCAGCATGTTGATAGGCTCCCTTGCTGCTAGGCGTTTTTTTCCCCTCAGGTGCCAGGCATTGTTTTGGCTATTTGGGGCAGTCCACGCTTAGGTCCTCATAACTTTTTGTCCACATAAGCTACCCACGCCAAATTTGCATCCTGTTTTTTCCAACATCATAGGGATTCTAGAGGTACCCACAGTTTGTGGGATCCCCTGGGGGAGACCAAGAATTATCCACAATACAGCAAAAATTTCGATTTTTTTAAACAAATGGGAAAAAAGCTGCAGAAGAAAGCTTGTGGTTTTTCCCCTGAAAATGGCATCAACAAAGAGTTTGTAGTGCTAAAGTGATCACCTTCCCAGCTTTCAGGAACAGGCAGACTTGAATCAGAAAACCACATTTTTCAGCACAATCTTGGCATTTTACAGGGGCATACCCCATTTTTACTATTTTTTGTGCTTTCAGCCTTTTTCCGGTTAGTGACAGAAATTGGTGTGAAACCAGTGCTGGATCCTGGACGGCTAAACATTTCTGAAAAGTAAACACAATTCTGAATTCAGCAAGGGATCATTTGTGTAGATCCTTGAAGGTTTTCCTACAGAAAGTAACAGCTAAAATAAAAGAATATTGAAATTGAGGTAAAAAAAGAGCCATTTCTGTCCACATTTTCTTCTATAACTTTTTCCAGATATGGCAGATTTTGTAAAGCAATATACCGTTATGTCTGCTGGACTCTTCTGGTGGTGGGCATATATAGGAAATGTAGGTTCATTAAGAACCCTAGGTACCCACAGCCAAGACAGGAGCTGCACCTTGCAATGGGTTTTCATTGTGTACAGGGTATACAGCAATTCATTTGGTGAAATATAAAGAGTGAAAATAGGTATTACCAAAATAGGCACAAGATAAGGTGATGAGAAGCAGTGGTTATTTGCATATCTCTGAATTTCGGGGCCCCTATACTAGCATGTGAATTACAGGGCATTTCTCAAATAGTCGTCTTTTTTACACACTGTGTTACATTTGGAAGGAAGAAATGTAGAGAAAGACAAGGGGCAATAACATTGTTCTTCTATTCTGTGTTCCCCCAAGTCTCCCGATAAAAATGGTTTCTAACTTTCATGGGTAGGCCTAATGCCCGCGACACAAAGCACAACATTAACACATCACATTGTTACATTGAAATCTGACATGTTTTTTGGAAAGTGCTTAGCGGTGGATTTTGGCCTCTAGCTCAGCCGGCATCTAGGGAAACCTACCAAAACTAGACACCTAGGGGGATCTAGGATGGAGTGTCTTGTGGGGCTCTCACCAGGTTCTGTTCCCCAGAATCTGTTGCAAACCTCAAAATTTGGCAAAAAAAACACTTTTTCCTCATAATTTAGTGACAGAAAGTTCTGGAATCTGAGAGGAGCCACAAATTTCCTTCCACCCAACATTCTCCCAAGTCTCCCGATAAAATGGTACCTCACTTGTGTTGGTAGGCCTAGTGCCTATGACAGGAAACACCCCAAAACACAACATGGACACATCACATTTTCCCAAAGAAAACTGACCTGTTTTTTGCAAAGGGCGTAGCTGTGGATTTTGGCCTGTAGCTCGGCCTTGCACCTAGGAAAACCTACCAAACCTGGACATTTCTGAAAACTAGAAACCTAGGAGAACCCAGGATGGGGTAACTTGTGGTGCTCTCCCCAGTTTCTGTTTCCCAGAATCCTTAGCAAATCTCAGAATTTGACAAAACAATTATTTTTTCCTCAAATTTTGGTGCTGCAAACTTCTAGAATCTGACGGGAGTCACAAACTTCCTTCCACCTAGCATTCCCCCAGGTCTCCCGATAAAAATTGAACCTTGCTTCTATGGGTCGACTTAGTGCCCGTGACAGGTAATGCCCCAAAACACTATGTTGACACATCAAAATGATCAATTCAGAACTATCTGTTTTTGCGGGGGGCACCTGCGTTTTTGGTCCTGGGCTCAGCAGCCATGTAGGGAAACCCACCAAACCCAGACATTTCTTAAAACTAGACACCCGAGGGAGTCCAGGGAGGTGTGATTTCCGTAGATCCACCAGTGTTTTCCCTCCCAGAATCCTCAGCAAACCTCACATATAGCTAAATAAAATCACAAATGTTCCCACATTTCTGTGTTCGATCACCGCATCAGCACAAATTTCCTACCACCCAGCATTCCCCTTAGTCTCCCGATAAAAATTATACCTCACTTGTGTAGGTGGGCCAAGTGCCTGTTACAGAGAAGACCCAAAAGCATGTCAAAAGTGAGGAAGAAGCAAAACGGGTCCAAATGGGGAGTTTGAAAAAAAATGTTTTTAGGGTGACAAGTGGGGCACAGTTTTTATCAGTATAGATGTGACAATGCTGGGTGGTAAGAATTTTGTGGATCCCTGCAAATTCCAGAAGGTTCCATCAGAAAACTATGGGAAAAATGTGTGATTTCAAGCAAAGTTGGAGGTTTGCAGGGCATTGTGGGTAAGAAAATGGTGCGGGGTGCATGTGAAGCACACCACCCTGGACTCACCCAGATGTTTGGTTTTCAGGTGTGTCAAGGTCTCAGAGATTTTTCTACATGGCAGCGTTCCGAAAGTCCAAAGAGTGCAGCCCTCACCATCCAGGTGGGACAATTTTGAGTGTTAGACAAGCTCTAATGGCCCAAATGTAAAACCAAAACCCAAAATAATCAAATGTCCTCCTGCTTGCCATTGAGATAAGATCTTTTTAGTGTGCGGGGGAGAGCTGAAAGATTGTCACCCCCTTCAGTTGGGGTGGGGGCATAACCCTGCCCATACTGGTTGGTAGCCACCACTCCACTATTGTTTTTTTTTATTGTTTTTTATTTCCCTGGAATCTAGTAGGCTTTCAGCCCCCCCGGGAGCGGATTGGGGGTAATTGCCCCATCTGCCCACCGGTGTACAGAACAACTTTATCCCCATTTCTTTGAAGTGAAGGTATGTGTAGGAAAGTACCATCTTGCCTGGCATGTTACCCCCATTTGTACTTGTGTGTCAGTTTGTTTTTGCCTGTCTCACTGGGATCCTGCTAGCCAGGACCCCAGCGCTCATAGTTTGTGGCCTAAATGTGTTCCCTGTGTGGTGCCTAACAGTGTCACTGAGGATCTGCTAACAAGAACCTCATTGCTTATGCTCTCTCTGTCTTTAAAATTGTCACTGCAGGCTAGTGACCAATTTTACCAATTCTGAATGGCACACTGGAACACCCTTATAGTTCCCTAGTATATGGTACCTAGGTACCCAGGGTATTGGGGTTCCAGGAGATCCCTATGGGCTGCAGCATTTCTTTTGCCACCCATAGGGAGCTCAGACAATTTTTACACAGGACTGCCACTGCAACCTGAGTGAAATAACGTCCACGTTATTTCACTGCCATTTTACACTGCACTTTAGTAACGTATAAGTCACCTATATGTCTGACCCTCACTTAGTGATGGTTAGGTGCAAAATTACTAAGTGTGAGGGCACCCTGGCACTAGCCAAGGTGCCCTCACATTGTTCAGGGCAATTCCCCCAGACTTTGTGAGTGCGGGAACACCATTACACACGTGCCCTTCATATAGGTCAATACCTATATGTAGTTTCACAATGGTAACTCCGAATATGGCCATGTAACATGTCTAAGATCATGGAATTGTCCCCCAATGCCAAATTTGGTATTAGGGTGCCAATCCCATGCATCCCCGGGGCTCCAGTATGGACCCTGGGTACTGCCAAACTAGCTCTCTGGGGTTTTCACTGCAGCTACCGCTGCTGCCAACCCACAGACAGGCTTCTGCCCTCCTGGGGTCTGGGCAGCCCAGTCCCAGGAAGGCAGAACAAAGGATTTTCTCTGAGAGAGGGTGTTACACCCTCTCCCTTTGGAAATAGGTGTTAAGGGCTGGGGAGGAGTAGCCTCCCCCAGCCTCTGGAAATGCTTTGAAGGGCACAGATGGGGCCCTCCTTGCTTAAGCCAGTCTACACCGGTTCAGGAATCCCCCAGCCCCTGGTCTGGTGCGAAACTGGACAAAGAAAAGGGGAGTGACCACTCCCCTACCCATCACCACCCCAGGGGTGGTGCCCAGAGCTCCTCCATTGTGTCCCAGACCTCTGCCATCTTGAATGCAGAGGTGTGAGGGCACAGTGGAGGCCTCTGAGTGGCCAGTGCCAGCAGGTGATGCCTGATAGGTGCTTACCTGGTTAGGTGGCCAATCTTCCTCTGAGGGCTATTTAGGGTCTCTCCTGTAGGTTTCTCTTCAGATAACGAATGCAAGAGCTCATCAGAGTTCCTCTGCATCTCCCTCTTTGACTTCTGCCAAGGATCAACCGCTGACTGATCCAGGACGCCTGCAAAACCGCAACAAAGTAGCAAGACGACTACCAGCAACATTGTAGCGCCTAATCCTGCCGGCTTTCTCAACTGTTTCCTGGTGGTGCATGCTCTGAGGGCTATCTGCCTTCACCCTGCACTGGAAGCCAAGAAGAAATCTCCTGTGGGTCGACGGAATCCTCCCCCTGCTAATGCAGGGACCAAACTTCTTCTGCATCACCGGTCCTCTGGTCCCCTCTCATCTTGACGAGCGTGGTCCCTGGAACACAGGAGCTGGATCCAAGTGACCCCGACAGTCCAGTGGTCCTTCTGTCCAAATTTGGTGGAGGTAAGTTCTTGCCTCCCCACGCCAGACAGTAATTCTGTGTACTGCGTGATCTGCAGCTGCTAGGGCTTCTCTGCACTTTTGCAAGGAATCCTTCATGCACAGCATAGCCCAGGACCCCAGCACTCCGTCCTGCATTGCTCAACTTGCTGAGTTGACTACCGGATTCGTGGGACCCTCCTTTGTAGTGTTCAGACAACCGCTGTGCTCAGATTTCTTGAACGCCTGTTGAAGTGCTTCTGCGGGGTGTTGCCTGCTTCTGCATGGGCTCTCTGAACTGCTGAGCAGCACCCCTTCTGTCTCCTCCTCCAAGGGGCAACCTCCTGGTCCTTCCTGGGCCCAGGCAGCACCCATTTTCTTCAACCTCTACCTTTGCAGCTAACAAGGCTTGTTTGTGGTCTTTCTGCATGGAAACAACTCTGCATCCTTCAGCATGCCGTGGGACATCTTTTGTACAAAGGAGAAGTTCCTGGCATCTTCCGTTGTTGCAGAATCTTCAGCTTCTTCCACCCAGAGGCAGCCCTTTTGCACCTTCATCCAGGGTTTAGTGGGCTCTTGCCCCCCCTGGACACTTTCGTGACTCTTGGACTTGGTCCCCTTCCTTTACAGATCCTCAGTTCTAGGAATCAATCTTCAGTGATTTGCAGTCAGTTGTTGTCCTTGCAGAATCTCCTATCATGACTTTAGTGTGTTTCTGGGGAAGTAGGGTAACTTTACTCCTACTTTTCAGGGTCTTGGGGTGGGGTATCTTGGACACCCTTAGTTTTTTCTTACACTCCCAGCTACCCTCTACACACTACACTAGGCCTGGGGTCCATTCGTGGTTCACATTCCACTTTTAGACTATATGGTTTGTGTTGCCCCTAGGCCTATTTCATCCTATTGTATTCTACAGTGTTTGCACTACTTTTCTAACTGTTTACGTACCTGATTTTGGTTTGTGTGTATATTTTGTGTATTTTACTTACCTCCTAAAGGAGTATATCCTCTGAGATATTTCTGACACATTGTCACTAAAATAAAGTACCTTTATTTTTGGTAACTCTGAGCATTGTGATTATTATGATATGCTGCTGTATGATACAAGTTGTATAATAGGAGCTTTGCATGTCTCCTAGTTCAGCCTAAGCTGCGCTGCTATAGCTACCTCTATCAGCCTAAACTGCTAGAACACTACTAATCTACTAATAAGGGATAACTGGACCTGGCACAAGGTGTATGTACCATCAGGTACCCACTATAAGCCAGGCTAGCCTCATACATTAGTGGTGCAGCGGTTGGATAAGTACTTGTAACTGCTTTACCACTTTGTCATTGGTGCTTTTCAAAAGAAAAACATATACCAAATACTTCAGAAAAGTTTTCAAAAGTTTTCAAAAGTTTCAAAAAGTTTTTCTCTTTGCTTTAAAACTTTCTAAACTTTTTTCTCTCTGTTCTAAACCCTTTCTAACAATCTTGTCTGCAGTAGAACTTACTCCCACAGTTGTCCAGGCAACCTATGGTAGTTTAAACTTTAAAAGTTTGAGGGGTCTCTGCATTGAAAGAGTTTTAAGCATTGGTAAGAATCTTACCAAAGATCTTCTCCTTAGCCTTCTCCTAAAAAGTGACCAGAACCAGTCTGGCCCATCCAAGTATCTGGAGGTAGAGGAGGGGGTACCCAGCAAGATTCAGAGAAGTCCCCTGAGGATGCTGGGGAGGGTTGATCCAAAGACCTGCCAGCTAACAGGCCATCTAGTGACACTGGTAGTGGAAGGTGGTCACACACTAGTAGGGCACCTTTCACTCCTAAAGGCCAGGTTACTTGAGTCCAGCCAGTTTGAGACAGGTTACACTCTGCCAATTCCCACATTTCTTCTGTGTCCCAGAATTACCAAGCCTCCCACCCTGAGTATAACACTATGGAAAGGGAACTCAGAAAGCTGAGGTTGGAAGAGGCCAGGCTGAAGTAGCAGCTGGCCTTAGACAGGGAATCTCTAGATGTAGAGAAAGAAAGGCAGAGGTTGGGGTTAGTTCCCCATGGTGGCAGCAGCAGTGTTTTTGATAGCAATCCTGTAAGAGAACAAGATTTCAGAAACCTGCATAAGATAGTCTCCCCTTACAAGGAGGGGGATGACATTAACAAGTGGTTTGCTTCACTCACTTGAGAGGGCTTGTATGGTACAGTTGGTCCCTCAAAGGCAGTTGGCTGCTATCTTGTGTCTATCTTTCACTGGTAAGGGTAGGGATAGGATCCTTACTGTCAGAGAAAGTGATGCTAATAATTACAAAGTTTTGAAGGATGCACTCTTGGATGGATTTGGCTTAACCACTGAACAATACAGGATAAAGTTCAGAGATACCAGAAAAGAGTCCTCTCAAAGACTGGACAGACTTTGTAGACTGTTCAGTGAAGGCCTTGGAGGGTTGGTTACATGGCAGTAAGGTGACTGACTATGAAAGCCTGTATAATCTAATCCTGAGAGAGCATATTTTGAACAATTGTGTGTCTGATTTGTTGCACCAGTGCTTAGTAGACTCAGATCTGACCTCTCCCCATGAATTGGGAAAGAAGGCAGACAAATGGGTCAGAACAAGAGTGAACAGAAAAGTTCGTACAGGGGGTGACAAGGATGGCAAGAAAAAGGATGGTAAGTCTTCTGCCAAGTGTGGGGACGATAAAAAACATTCTGAGTCTTCATCAGGCCCACAAAAATCACCTGGGGGTGGTGGATCCAAATCCTCTTCCCACAATCAAAAGAAGCCATGGTGGTAATATGTAAAAGTAAAGGCCATTGGGCAAGTGATTCCACCTGCCCAAAGAAAAACACCAAGGCTCCCACTACCACAACTCCAACTGCAACCTCTAGTGTCCCTAGTAATAGCAGTGGTGGTGGGAAGTCTACTACAAATAGCCAATCTAAGGGAGTCGCTGGACTCACCACTGGTAGTGTAGTTGGGGTTGGTCTTATTAAGGAGACCACAGAGGCTGTTTTAGTCTCTGATGGTGGTATTGACTTTGCAACCTTGGTTGCTTGTCACCTTAATATGGGTGAGTATAAGCAACTTCCCCTAATCAATGGTGTCGAGGTTGAGGCCTACAGGGACACAGGAGCCAGTGTCACTGTGGTGATTGAAAAACTGGTCCACCCTGATCAAGACCTACTTGGTCAGCAGTACCAAGTGACTGATGCTCACAATAAAATAAAGTTGAGGTAGCCATTGAATTACCTGTAGATTGCTTACTAGGCAATGATTTGGAGACATCAGCTTGGGCTGAAGTGGAGTTGGAGGCTCATGCAATAATGCTGGGCATTCCTTGGCATATGTTTGCTTTGACAAGGGCTCAGGCCAAGAAGCAAAAAGGACAGGGAAACTTGGATCCTGGAACAATAGACCAAGTACTCCCAAAAGCTAGGGGTAGTAAGGGTAAATCCTTGCCCACTATCCCTCCCTCTCCAGAAGATTCCCCTTTTGAAGAAGAGGAATCCTCTCCCTGTGCAGAACCTTCACCAGAGGAGCTGACAGCAGACACTGCTGAGCTTTTGGGTGCAGGGGGGCCTGCTAGGGAAGAGCTGAGTGTGGGACAGCAGACCTGTCCCACCCTAGAGGGGTTGAGACAGCAAGCTGTCAAACAGCAGAATGGGGATGTCACTGATAGCCATAAGTTGTATTGGGAAGACAACCTCCTGTATACCTAGTCAAGGGACCCTAAACCTGGAGCTGCCAGGAGATTGGTTATCCCTTTGCAGTATAGGGAGTTTCTTCTAACCTTGACACATGACATTCCTTTGGCTGGGCATTTGGGCCAGAGTAAAACTTGGGACAGGCTTGTTCCATTTTTTCACTGACCTCATATGTCAGAGGACACTAAAGAGTTTTGTCGCTCTTGTGTGACCTGCCAAGCCAGTGGCAAGACTGGTGGCACCCCTAAGGCCCCCTTAATTCCACTACCCGTGGTTGGGATGCCATTTGAAAGGGTAGGGGTTGACTTAGTTGGCCCCCTTGACCCTCCTACAGCTCCAGGCAATAGGTTTAACCTTGTGGTATTGGACCATGCTACTAGATATCCTGAAGCAATTCCTTTAAGGACCACTACAGCTCCTGCAGTGGCAAAGGCCCTCCTGGGAATTTTTTCCAGGGTGGGCTTCCCTAAGGAAGTGGTGTCAGACAGAGGTAGTACCTTCATGTCTGCATACCTCAAAGCTATGTGGCAGGAGTGTGGTGTAACTTACAAGTTCACTACTCCTTATCATCCACAGACAAATGGTCTGGTTGAGAGGTTTAATAAAACTTTCAAAGGTATGATTATGAGACTCCCTGAAAAACTCAGAAGGAGATGGGATGTCCTGTTGCCATGCCTCCTTTTTGCTTACAGGGAGGTACTCCAAAAAGGAGTGGGCTTTAGCCCCTCTGAACTCCTCTTTGCGCACCCTGTGAGAGGTCCCCTTGCACTTGTGAAGGAGAGTTGGGAACAAACTTTATAAGCTCCAAAGAAAGACATTGTGGACTATGTACTTGGCCTAAGATCCAGATTGGCTGAGTACATGAAAAACGCCAGTAAAAACCTTCAGGCCAGCCAAGAGTTCCAAAAGCAGTGGCATGACCAGATGGCTGTCCTGACCCAGTAGCACCCAGGACAAATTGGAGTAGACCCCATCTCATTGTTGAGAAAAAGGGGCAGGTTACCTACTTGGTAGACCTGGGCACTGCCAGGAGTCCCTTTATGGTGCTCCATGTCAATCGCATAAAACTCTACTATGACAGGGCTGACTTAACCCTGCTCATGGCAACTGATGAGGGACAGGAAGAAGAGAGTGACTCTCTCCCTGATCTCTTCTCCACCTCTGAAGCTGATGGCTTAGTGGAGGGAGTGGTGCTTGCAGATTGCCTTACTGCTGAGCAGAAGGACAACTGTGTAAATCTCCTAAGCCGATTTTCTGAACTCTTCTCACTGATACCAGGTACCACTACCTGGTGTGAGCATACAATCAACACTGGAGACAGTTTACCTGTCAAAAGTAAGATTTATAGGCAACCTGACCATGTCAGGGATTGCATAAAACAAGAGGTACAGAACAGCTGGACTTAGGAGTGATTGAGCTTTCAGAAAGCCCATGGGCTAGAAAAATGGTGGTGCTTGTCCCAAAACCTCACAGTAAAGATGGTAAAAGAGAAATGAGGTTTTGTGTTGACTACAGAGGACTCAATCAAGTAACCAAAACTGATGCTCACCCTATACCCAGGGCAGGTGAGCTAATATATACACAGGCTTCTGACACGTATCTAAGCACTTTTGATTTAACTGCAGGGTATTGGCAGATTTAATTATCAGAAGATGCTAAACCTAATACTGCATTTTCCACCATTGGAGGGCACTAACAGTTCACTGTGATGCCCTTTGTTTGAAGAATGCCCCTGTCACTTTTCAGAGGTTGGTGAACACAGTCCTGCAAGGTTTGGAAGCTTTTAGTGCAGCATATCTAGATGATATAGCTGTATTTAGCTCCACCAGGGATGAGCACCTGGTCCACCTATGGGAAGTTTTGGAGGCCCTGCAAAAGGAAGGCCTCACTATCAAGACTTCAAAGTGCCAGATAGGGCAGGGGAAAGTGGTTTATCTGGGTCACCTGGTAGGTGGGGAACAGATTGCACCACTGCAGGGGAAGATCCAGACCATTATGGAATGGGTCCTCCCTACAACTCAAACCCAGGTGAGAGCCTTCTTAGGCCTCACAGGGTACTATAGGAGGTTCATCAAGAATTATTGCTCCATTGCAGCTCCTCTTAATGACCTCACTAGTAAGAAGATGCCTAAAAAGGTATTGTGGACAGCTAGCTGCCAAAAGGCTTTTGATGAGCTCAAACAGGCCATGTGCTCTGCACCTGTCCTAAAAAGCCCTTGCTACCCCAAGAAGTTCATAGTCCAGACTGATGCTTCTGAATTAGGGGTTGGGTTAGTGCTATCACAGCTTAACACTGAGAGCCAGGATCAACCTGTTGCTTTCATCAGCAGGAGGTTGACCCCTAGAGAAAATTGTTGGTCTGCCTTTAGAGAGGGAGGTCTTTGCTGTGGTGTGGGCACTGAAAAAGTTGAGACCATACCTGCTTGGTACTCACTTTATTGTTCAGACAGACCACAAACCTCTGTTATGGCTTAAACATATGAAATGAGAAAACCATAAATTGTTGAAGTGGCCCATATCCCTACAGGGAATGGACTACACAGTGCAACATAGACCTGGGACTACCCACTCCAATGCAGATGGACTCTCCAGATATTTCCACTCAGACAATGAAGACTCATCTGGGCAAGGTTAGCCTTATTGTCCCTCGTTTGGGGGGGAGGGGTTGTGTAGGAAAGTAACATCTTGCCTGGCATGTTACCCCCATTTTTACTTGTGTGTCAGTTTGTTTTTGCCTGTCTCACTAGGATCCTGCTAGCAAGGACCCCAGTGCTCATAGTTTGTGGCCTAAAAATGTTTCCTGTGTGGTGCCTAACTGTGTCACTGAGTCTCTGCTAACCAGAACCTCAGTGCTTATGCTCTCTCTGTCTTTAAAATTGTCACTGCAGGATAGTGACCAATTTTACCAATTCTGATTGGCACACTGGAACACCCTTATAATTCCCTAGTATATGGTACCTAGGTACCCAGGGTATTGGGGTTCCAGGAGATCCCTATGGGCTGCAGCATTTCTTTTGCCACCCATAGGAAGCTCAGACAATTCTTACACAGGACTGCCACTGCAGCCTGAGTGAAATAACATCCACGTTATTACACAGCCATTTTACACTGCACTTAAGTAACTTATAAGTCACCTGTATGTCTAACTCTCACTTAGTGAAGATTAGGTGCAAAGTTACTAAGTGTGAGGGCACCCTGGCACTAGCCAAGGTGCCCCCATATTGTTCAGGGCAATTTCCCTGGACTTTGTGAGTGCGGGTACACCATTACATGCGCACACTACATATAGGTCAATACCTATATGTAGCTTCATAATGGTAACTCCGAACATGGCCATGTAACATGTCTAAGATCATGGAATTGTCCCCCCATGCCAAATCTGGCATTGGGGTGCCAATCCCATGCATCCCTGGGGCTCCAGCATGGACCCCGGGTACTGGCAAACTAGCTCTCTGGGGTTTTCACTGCAGCTACCACTGCTGCCAACCCACAGACAGGCTTCTACCCTCCTGGTGTCTGGGTAGCCTAGTCCCAGGAAGGCAGAACAAAGGATTTCCTCTGAGATTTCCTCCCTTTGGAAATAGGTGTTAAGGGCTGGGGAGGAGTAGCCTCCCCCAGCCTCTGGAAATGCTTTGAAGGGCACAGATGGTGCCCTCCTTGCATAAGCCAGTCTACACCGGTCCATAGATCCCCCAGCCCCTGCTCTGGCGCAAAAACGGACAAAGGAAAGGGGAGTGACCACTCCCCTATCCATCACCACCCCAGGGGTGGTGCCTAGAGCTTCTCCAGTGTGTCCCAGACCTCTGCCATCCTGAATGCAGAGGTGTGAGGGCACAGTGGAGGCCTTTGAGTGACCGGTGCCAGCAGGTGACGTCAGACACCCTTCCTGATAGGTGCTTACCTGGTTAGGTAGCCAATCTTCCTCTGAGGGCTATTTAGGGTCTCTCCTGTAGGTTTCTCTTCAGATAACGAATGCAAGAGCTCACAAGAGTTCCTCTGCATCTCCCTCTTCAACTTCTGCCAAGGATCAACCGCTGACTGCTCCAGGATGCCTGCAAAACCGCAACAAAGTACCAAGACAACCACCAGCAACATTGTAGCACCTAATCCTGCTGGCTTTCTCAACTGTTTCCTGGTGGTGCATGCTCTGAGGGCTGTCTGCCTTCACCCTGCACTGGAAGCCAAGAAGAAATCTCCTGTGGGTCGACGGAATCATCCCCCTGCTAACGAAGGCACCAAACTTCTGCATCACCGGTCCTCTGGCTCCCCTCTCATCTCGACGAGCGTGGTCCCTGGAACACAGGAGCTAGATCCAAGTGACCCCGACAGTCCAGTGGTCCTTCTGTCCAAGCTTGGTGGAGGTAAGTCCTTGCCTCCCCACGCCAGATAGTAATCCTGTGTACTGCGTGATCTGCAGCTGCTAGGGCTTCTGTGCACTTTTGCAAGGAATCCTTCATGCACAGCATAGCCGAGGTCCCCAGCACTCCGTCCTGCATTGCTTAACTTGCTGAGCTGACCACCGGCTTCGTGGGACCCTCCTTTGTATTGTTGAGACGACTGCAGTGCTCAGGTTTCTTGAATGCCTGTTCAAGTGCTTCTGTGGGTGCTGCCTGCTTCTGCATGAGTTTTCTATACTGCTGAGCGCCCCCTCTGTCTCCTCCTCCAAGGGGCGACCTCCTGGTCCTTCCTGGGCCCAGGCAGCACCCATTTTCTTTAACTGTGACCTTTGCAACTAGCAAGGCTTGTTCATGGTATTTCTGCCTGGAAACAACTCTGCATCCTCCAGCACACCATGTGACATCTTCTGTGCAAAGGAGAAGTTCCTGGCATCTTCCACTGTTGCAGAATCTTCAATTTCTTCCACCCAGAGGCAGCCCTTTTGCACCTTCATCCAGGGTTTAGTGGGCCCTTGCCCCCCCTCGACACTTTCGTGACTCTTGGACTTGGTCCCCTTCCTTTACAGATCCTCAGTTCTAGGAATCAATCTTCAGTGATTTGCAGTCAGTTGTTGTCCTTGCAGAATCTCCTATCATGACTTTAGTGTGTTTCTGGGGAAGTAGGGTAACTTTACTCCTACTTTTCAGGGTCTTGGGGTGGGGTATCTTGGACACCCTTAGTGTTTTCCTACACTCCCAGCGACCCTCTACACACTACACTAGGCTTGGGGTCCATTCGTGGTTGGCATTCCACTTTTAGAGTATATGGTTTGTGTCGCCCCTAGGCCTATTGCATCCTATTGTGTTCTACAGTGTTTGCACTACTTTTCTAACTATTTACTTACCTGATTTTGGTTTGTGTGTATAATTTGTGTATTTTACTTACCTCCTAATGGAGTATATCCTCTGAGATATTTCTGACACATTGTCACTATAATAAAGTACCTTTATTTTTGGTAACTCTGAGTATTGTGATTCATATGATATAGTGCTATATGATATAAGTGGTATAGTAGGAGCTTTGCATGTCTCCTAGTTCTGCTCTGCTATAGCTACCTCTATCAGCCTAAGCTGCTAAAACACTACTAATCTACTAATAAGGGATAACTGGACTTGGCACAAGGCGTAAGTACCATCAGGTACCCACTATAAGCCAGGCTAGCCTCCTACAGTATGGCCATCCCCCGCCCCTCTTTTTTAAAAAAACATTCTTCCCTGGTGTCTGGTGGGCTTTCTGCCCCCCTGGGGGGCAGATGGGTTTTACAAAAATGGGCCGATCTACCCCAAGGGGGGCAGAAATGACCAACAGTAATGTGCCCCCATGGGAGCGACCCTTGCCCAAGGGTCTTCCCCCCAAACAAAACACACACACCTATCCCTTGTGCCTAAGTGGTTTGTGCCCGCTGGGGGCAGATCGGCTTAATTGAAATAGGCCGATCTGCCCCCAAGGGGGGCAGAGATGGCTTAAAACACATTTTCCCCCCAGGGAAGCGACCCTTGTCTAAGGGGCCGCTTCTCATCAGTAAAAAAATACATTAAAAAAAATCCCTGGTGTATTGTAGTATCTGCCCCCCTTGGGGGCAGATCGGCCTAATTAAAATAGGCTGATCTGCCCCCAAGTCGGGCAGAAATGGTCTAAAATAAATTTGACCCCCCAGGGGAACGACCCATCCCTAAGGGGTCACTCCCTTTGTGTGAAATTGGCGCAAAAAAATACCTGGTGTCTAGTGATATCTGCCCCCCCGGGGCAGATTGGCCTAACAGAAATCGGTACATCTGCCCCCAAGGTAGGCAGAAATGGCCTAAAATAAATTTGCCCCCCAGGGGAGCGACCTATGCCAAAGGGGTCGCTCCCCTTGCGTGAAACTGACCAGAAAAAATAGGCTGATTTGCCCCCGGGGGGGGAGGGCAGAACTGGCCTAAAGCAATTTTCCCTTATTGGTTAAGGGATCGCTCCCCACGTGTAAAAAATTATTGAAAAAAATGATCCCTGGTTTCTAGTGGCTTCCGCCCCCCCGGTGGCAGATTGGCCTAATTAAAATAGGATGATCGGCCCCCAGGGGCGAGGGGGGGGGGGTTAGAAAATGCCTTATTGTTGGAAAATGGGTTATTGGTAAGGGCAGGTAGGTACCTACACTTAGCAATAGGCCACTAACCTCCACTAAGGTCCAGTTAGGTCTCAGTAAATTAACCCCAGCTCAACCCTTGGTAGCTTGGCAACGAGCGTCAAGGCTTAACTTAGGAGACAGAGTGTAAAGCATTCAAATATCACAAAACAGTAATTAAATAAAACACAGGAAACAGTTTAAAAATCCAAAACCAATTTATAAAAATAGAATATATTTTTATCTTTAAAATGACACCAAAACGAATAAAATCGGATGAGGGGAACCGGAGATATGAATTTTTAAAGAATTATTATTTTTTTAGCGCCTAGAAACAAAAAGTGCCAATCGGGTCATCTGGTTGCACCTCGACCGGGGCAAAGTCAAAGTTTCAGGCCGACCGCGATGGAGCCCTGCTCGGCTACAGGCCGCGGGAGGCCTCGGTTAAAATGTTACCTTCACACTTAGTCTTTTTTTCGAAGATTTTCTTCAGCGGGACGAACCTGCCAGTCCAATCCGACCTCCTGGAGCCCTTCTCCGGATACGCGATGCTGGAATCCTCGGTGGAGATTTTTACCTTCGGACTTAGTCGTTTTTTCGAGGTGAAAATCCTTCGACCGGGGTAAACCTGGATCTTGATCCATAGTCCATGGAGCCCTTCTCGGATACGATGGCTGGGAGGTCCCGGTCAACTTTTTACCTTCGGACTTAGTCTCTTTTTCTGAGATTTTTCTTTACCGGGATGAACCAGCAAATCAGGCCGGGTCGCGGTTGAGGATAGCCGGCTAGAGTTGCCGCGGCAGGTCGGTCCCTCTATGGAGCTTTTTTACAAAAATTCTCCAAACTTCTGGGGCTTCTCCCAGATGTCCTTTTAAGGTTCTTTTGGGGTCCACAGCTCACCCCAAGGGTCCAGAAGTTCTGAGATGGTCCTTGGGGGGGTGCAGACTACAACTCCCAGAATGCACCTGGCGCAAACTCCTTTTTGGCCACTGGACAGTGGTCAGCTGGTCGCTTTCTTCAGGAGTTGGTGCAGGGGACTCTGGATAGCAATTTTTCACCTGTAGCAAACAGGGAGTCCCTCCTTGAACCAGTTGAATCCAGGCAAAGTCCTTCTTGTGGTGAAGCCCAAGTGTGCAGCTGGTGCAGTCCTTCTGAGTGCAGGTTCCAGGTGCAGGCCAGGGGTCCAGCAGGGCAGTCCTTCTTCTCCTTTGGATCTTCCTTGTTGGAATCTGATGGGGATCTGAGGTGTGGGTGCAGGTCTGCCAGTTTTATCCTTGCTCCTGGGTGAAAAGCAGGGGGGTCCTGGTTCTCCAATCAGGTGCAGGGTCCTTCCCCCTGCGATGACCACTTCCTGGGAAGTGTGGCAAAAATCAATCCCAGGAGGCAACATTCTCTAAAAATCCATCATGGCTGAATCTGATTTTTGGAGGTTACATCTGGCTGAGCCCACCCACTGGTGTGGCTAAAAATCATAAACACACCCCTCTCCTGCCCTCTCCTAATCTAATCAAGGGGGCACGTAGTTGTCTGGGGTTGCAGGATGTGGGGGTGTTGCTGGTTGCTCCAAATGTCCTTCTCTGCCTTTGAAGACCAGTTTGGCAGCCCTCCCCCTTCCTGCCTCACCATCTGCTGAGGGGAGATTCCCTCCCACAGGCACATTCCTTTGTGTGAAGCCAGGCCACTTCACACCTCATCAAGGCAGCTTGGTCAAGCTGCTCAAGGCTGGCCAATCAGAGCACAGCAGCAAAAACAATGCAGGGCTGAAATTGGCCACTTTTCAGGTAAAGTGTAAAACTCTTTACCTGAACAAGTTATATTAAATCCAACAACTGGAAGTTGTGGGATTTATTACAACAATTAATTTGATACCAAACTCTTGGTATGCGCCATTTAAGGAGACTTTAAAAATTAAAATAAAGTCTCCCCAGTCTAGCCTATGAAGGCCATTTACTACAATGAGGGAAAAACGAATTTGGCTGTTTTTACCTCTCCAGGGCTTATAAAACTATTTTTATAAAGTCCCTGCTTATAGTTACATGGCACCCAGCCCTAGGGGCACATAGGGCACACCTTAGGGGTGACTTATATGTAAAAATAAGGTAGCTTAAAACTTTGGAACTACTTTTAATTCCAAAGTCGAATTTGCATATAACTTTAATTTAAAAGCAGCCAGCAAGGCAGGCCTGCCTTTAAAATGACACTGGGCACCTCAGCAGTGCACCTATGGGTGCACTACCTATGCTGTGGTCCCTAAACCTACATGCCCTACCATATACTAGGGACTTATAGGTAGGTTAACTTAGCCAATTATAATTAGCCTAATTTGCATATCCATTTTACACAGAGCACAGGCCCTGGGACTGGTTAGCAGTACCCAGGGCACCATCAGAGTCAGGAAAACACCAGCAAAAAGTGGAAAATGGGGGCAAAAAGTTAGGGGGCCTCTGCAATCAGCCCTGTTTTCTCACACTTATAAAAAATGCCCCCACTGGGGAGCGACCAATGCTCAAGGGGTCGCTCCAATCATGCCAATGTCAAAAATAAATAAATATACCTGGTGTCTAGTGAGCATTTCTGCAGCCCGATCGCTTCACGATGGGCTGCAGAAATGCTCAGAAAGACATCAAATGAAAAGAAAGGCCTTTCCTTTCCTTTGATGCCTCTCTGCCTGCCCCCACCCCAATCAGAAGAGAACTTACTCTTCTGATCTTCCAGCGCGATGGGGGCGGCCTCTGATGAGGTCAGCACGCCATTGTGCGCTGACGTCATCAGAGGTCAATGGTGGGGCGGGTGGGATGTAAGAGGAATAACAAGTCCCCTTCAATTCCTGCCCAGGGGAGTTGGGTGGGAGGCCCACAGGGGAGTGCTAGCGCTCCCCCCTTGGGCTGGGTGCAGGACGTAACAGTTAAGTCCTCTGCACTGAAGCGGTGCTGCCGAGGACGTTCTTCCTATTTGTTCTAACGTTTGTTTATTTAGTTTTTTTTGTTTTGTTATGGGGAGGGAACATAAACAACAGGAAGGTGGAGTTTGGGAAATAGAACCTGAATTACAACACAGGAACAGACTGCCATTAGGGAGAATGGGCAGATGCTAGATTGCAGGTGGCAAGCTATCTATCGCTCGTGTTGTTGGTGACCATTACTGGGTTTAGGTAGAGGCCTTGGCTCCCAAGAGGTGGTGACTCATAAGTCGTTCTGCCTCTCCCCTCCTTCAATAATTATAATAAGCTGGAGAATATCCATATATCTACCTGTTTAGTACATACCAGTCTGTCTCTCACAAACGCATACAAAAATTCTGAGCAGGGAGATAAACTTTAATTAAACGGGTCTTGTGAAAACAGGCCAAGTTCTTTCTCCGCTTGTCAAGTGCCTGGAACAAAGAAACTGAAAGGCAGAAACAGCAATTGCTCAAATACATTTGTACTTTGATGAAAGTATGGAATTCAAATTTTGCGCTGCAGTCATAAATTGGGTGACTTCCAATTGCCTTGCTTCGCTCGGCAGTCACTCACGTACATGTGATATAAAACCTTACTGATTTAGAAAATTATTGTTCAAAAGCAATAGTTCCAAAATCCAGCCTTAAACTTCATGGCAGTGTCAAGAATTACTTCAACGAAAGAAGCACTCATGTTCACGCGAAATAATTAATTATGAAGAATATAGCTTATATGAACTTATGGCACATTTTACACGTTTTAAATAGCTTTTATTTTAACTTCTGATATTTCCTCCTTTAAAGAAAATATATACCATGTCTAAAGAACAACGTCCATCAGTGCTGATCTGCATGTCATCGATGCAGATTAGGACATATACTACAATTCATATTATGATTTACACTTTATTGGGTTTTTAACGAACACATTTCAAACAAGCCTCACAAAGTAAACAGCAGTGCTTAATTTACACAAGTAGGTATATTAATCACAAGCCACTGCTCCACACATACTAACACGCTACCACTGCACACATACATACACACCATCACCATGAAGAGGCAGACCAGAATAGCTTGACTATTTTTAGCAAAAACATGTTCGGTTTTGGTGTTTGCGTTGCAATCGAAGAGGTGTGAGATGTGATAGCTTCTGACCACGTGGCACAGATTCGGGTCTGTTTTCGGCACATTGAAAAAAACAGCCGACAAAAGTTGCCCTTGTCACTTAACCCCTTCGCTGCCAGGCCTTTTCCCCCTCCTGTGCCGAGCCTTTTTTTGGCTATTTGGTGCAGTTCGCGCTTAGGCCCTCATAACTTTTTGTTCACATAAGCTACCCACGCCAAATTTGCGTCCTTTTTTTCCAACATCATAGGGATTCTAGAGGTACCCAGACTTTGTGGGTTCCCCAGAAGGAGGCCAAGAAATTATCCAAAATACAGTGAAAATTTCGTTTTTTTCAAAAAAATGGGAAAAAGGGGCTGCAGAAGAAGGCTTGTGGTTTTTTCCCTGAAAATGGCATCAACAAAGGGTTTGCGGTGCTAAAATCACCAGCTTTCCAGCTTTCAGGAACAGGCAGACTTGAATCAGAAAACCCAATTTTTCAACACAATTTTGGTATTTTACTGGGACATACCCCATTTTTAAGATTTTTTGTGCTTTCAGCCTCCTTCCAGTCAGTGACAGAAATGGGCATGAAACCAATTCTGGATCTCAGAAACCGCAACATTCCTGAAAAGTAGACAAAATTCTGAATTCAGCTAGGGGTAATTTGTGTAGATCCTACAAGGGTTTCCTACAGAAAATAACAACTGAAAAAGAAAAATATTGAAATTGAGGAGAAAGAAACATCAATTTTTCTCTACGTTTTACTCTGTAACTTTTTCCTGCAATGTCTGATTTTCGAAAGCAATATACCGTTACGTCTGCTGGACTCCTCTGGTTGCGGGGATATATAGGGCTTGTAGGTTCATCAAGAAACCTAGGTACCCATAGCCAATAAATGAGCTGCACACTGCAGTGCGTTTTCATTCTCTACCGGGTATACAGCAATTCATTTGCTGAAATATAAAGAGTGAAAAATAGCTATCAAGAAAACCTTTGTATTTCCAAAAAGGGCACAAAATAAGGTGTTGAGGAGCAGTGGTTATTTGCACATCTCTGAATTCCGGGGTGACCATACTAGCATGTGAAATACAGGGCATTTCTCAAATAGATGTCTTTTTTACACACTCTCTTATATTTGGAAGGAAAAAATGTAGAGAAAGACAAGGGGCAATAACACTTGTTTTGCTAATCTATGTTCTCCCGATAAAAATGATACCTCACTTGTGTGGGTAGGCCTAGCGCCCACGACAGGAAACGCCCCAAAACGCAACGTGGACACATCACATTTTTTTAAAGAAAACAGAGGTGTTTTTTGCAAAGTGCCTACCTGTAGATTTTGGCCTCTAGCTCAGCCGGCACCTAGGGAAACCTACCAAACCTGTGCATTTTTTAAAACTAGAGACCTAGGGGAATCCAAGATGGGGTGATTTGTGGGGCTCTGACCAGGATCTGTTACCCAGAATCCTTTGCAAACCTCAAAATTTGGCTAAAAAAACACATTTTCCTCACATTTCGGTGGCAGAAAGTTCTGGAATCAGAGAGGAGCCACAAATTTCCTTCCACCCAGCGTTCCCCCAAGTCTCCCGATAAAAATAATACCTCACTTGTGTGGGTAGGCCTAGCACCCGCGACAGGAAATGCCCCACAACGCAACGTGGACACATCACATTTTTTGAAAGAAAACAGAGGTGTTTTTTGCAAAGTGCCTACCTGTAGATTTTGGCCTCTAGCTCAGCCGGCACCTAGGGAAACCTACCAAACCTGTGCATTTTTGAAAACTAGAGACCTAGGGGAATCCAAGATGGGGTGACTTGTGGGGCTCTGACCAGGATCTGTTACCCAGAATCCTTTGCAAACCTCAAAATTTGGCTAAAAAAACATTTCCCTCACATTTTGGTGACAGAAAGTTCTGGAATCAGAGAGGAGCCACAAATTTCCTTCCACCCAGCGTTCCCCCAAGTCTCCCGATAAAAATGATACCTCACTTGTGTGGGTAGGCCTAGCGCCCGTGACAGGAAATGCCCCAAAACGCAACGTGGACACATCACATTTCTTTAAAGAAAACAGAGGTGTTTTTTGCAAAGTGCCTACCTGTAGATTTTGGGCTCTAGCTCAGCAGGCACCTAGGGAAACCTACCAAACCTGTGCATTTTTTTAAACTAGAGACCTAGGGGAATCCAAGATGGGGTGACTTGTGGGGCTCTGACCAGGTTCTGTTACCCAGAATCCTTTGCAAACCTCAAAATTTGGTTAGAAAAACACATTTTCCTCAAATTTTGGTGACAGAAAGTTCTGGAATCAGAGAGGAGCCACAAATTTCCTTCCATCCAGCGTTCCCCCAAGTCTCGCGATAAAAATGATACCTCACTTGTGTGGGTAGGCCTAGCACCCGCGGCAGGAAACGCCCCAAAACACAACATGGACACATCACATTTTTTGAAAGAAGACAGAGGTGTTTTTTGCAAAGTGCCTACCTGTAGATTTTGGCCTCTAGCTCAGCTGGCACCTAGGGAAACCTACCAAACCTGTGCATTTTTTAAAACTAGAGACCTAGGGGAATCCAAGATGGGGTGACTTGTGGGGCTCTGACCAGGTTCTGTTACCCAGAATCCTTTGCAAACCTCAAAATTTGGCTAAAAAAACACATTTTCCTCACATTTCGGTGACAGAAAGTTCTGGAATCAGAGAGGAGCCACAAATTTCCTTCCACCCAGCGTTCCCCCAAGTCTCCCGATAAAAATAATACCTCACTTGTGTGGGTAGGCCTAGCGCCCGCGACAGGAAATGCCCCACAACGCAACGTGGACACATCACATTTTTTTAAAGAAAACAGAGGTGTTTTTTGCAAAGTGCCTACCTGTAGATTTTGGCCTCTAGCTCAGCCTGCACCTAGGGAAACCTACCAAACCTGTGCATTTTTGAAAACTAGAGACCTAGGGGAATCCAAGATGGGGTGACTTGTGGGGCTCTGACCAGGATCTGTTACCCAGAATCCTTTGCAAACCTCAAAATTTGGCTAAAAAAACATTTCCCTCACATTTTGGTGACAGAAAGTTCTGGAATCAGAGAGGAGCCACAAATTTCCTTCCACCCAGCGTTCCCCCAAGTCTCCCGATAAAAATGATACCTCACTTGTGTGGGTAGGCCTAGCGCCCGTGACAGGAAATGCCCCAAAACGCAACGTGGACACATCACATTTCTTTAAAGAAAACAGAGGTGTTTTTTGCAAAGTGCCTACCTGTAGATTTTGGGCTCTAGCTCAGCAGGCACCTAGGGAAACCTACCAAACCTGTGCATTTTTTTAAACTAGAGACCTAGGGGAATCCAAGATGGGGTGACTTGTGGGGCTCTGACCAGGTTCTGTTACCCAGAATCCTTTGCAAACCTCAAAATTTGGTTAGAAAAACACATTTTCCTCAAATTTTGGTGACAGAAAGTTCTGGAATCAGAGAGGAGCCACAAATTTCCTTCCACCCAGCGTTCCCCCAAGTCTCGCGATAAAAATGATACCTCACTTGTGTGGGTAGGCCTAGCACCTGCGGCAGGAAACGCCCCAAAACACAACATGGACACATCACATTTTTTTAAAGAAGACAGAGGTGTTTTTTGCAAAGTGCCTACCTGTAGATTTTGGCCTCTAGCTCAGCTGGCACCTAGGGAAACCTACCAAACCTGTGCATTTTTGAAAACTAGAGACCTAGGGGAATCCAAGATGGGGTGCCTTGTGGGGCTCTGACCAGGTTCTGTTACCCAGAATCCTTTGCAAACCTCAACATTTGGCTAAAAAAACACATTTTCCTCACATTTCGGTGACAGAAAGTTCTGGAATCTGAGAGGAGCCACAAATTTCCTTCCACCCAGCGTTCCCCCAAGTCTCCCGATAAAAATGATACCTCACTTGTGTGGGTAGGCCTAGCGCCCGTGACAGGAAATGCCCCAAAACACAACGTGGACACTTCACATTTTTTGAAAGAAAACAGAGGTGATTTTTGCAAAGTGCCTACCTGTAGATTTTGGACTCTAGCTCAGCCGGCACCTAGGGAAACCTACCAAACCTGTGCATTTCTGAAAACTAGAGACCTAGGGGATCCAAGATGGGGTGACTTGTGGGGCTCTGACCAGGTTCTGTTACCCAGAATCCTTTGCAAACCTCATAATTTGGCTAAAAAAACACATTTTCCTCACATTTCGGTGACAGAAAGTTCTGGAATCTGAGAGGAGCCACAAATTTCCTTCCAACCAGCGTTCCCCCAAGTCTCCCGATAAAAATGATACCTCACTTGTGTGGGTAGGCCTAGCGCCCGCGACAGGAAACGCCCCAAAACGTAACGTGGACACATCACATTTTTTTAAAGAAAACAGAGGTGTTTTTTGCAAAGTGCCTACCTGTAGATTTTGGCCTCTAGCTCAGCCGGCACCTAGGGAAACCTACCAAACCTGTGCATGTTTTAAAACTAGAGACCTAGGGGAATCCAAGATGGGGTGACTTGTGGGGCTCTGACCAGGTTCTGTTACCCAGAATCCTTTGCAACCTCAAAATTTGGCTAAAAAAACACATTTTCCTCAAATTTTGGTGACAGAAAGTTCTGGAATCAGAGAGGAGCCACAAATTTCCTTCCACCCAGCGTTCCCCCAAGTCTCCCGATAAAAATGATACCTCACTTGTGTGGGTAGGCCTAGTGCCCGTGCCAGGAAATGCCACAAAACTCAACGTGGACACATCACATTTTTTGAAAAAAATACAGAGGTGTTTTTTGCAAAGTGCCTACCTGTGGATTTTGTCCTCTAGCTCAGCCGGCACCTAGGGAAACCTACCAACCCTGTGCATTTCTGAAAAGTAGAGACCTAGGGGAATCCAAGATGGGGTGACTTGTGGGGCTCTGACCAGGTTCTGTTACCCAGAATCCTTTGCAAACCTCAAAATTTGGCTAAAAAACACATTTTCCTCACATTTCGGTGACAGAAAGTTCTGTAATCTGAGAGGAGCCACAAATTTCCTTCCACCCAGCATTCCCCCAAGTCTCCCGATAAAAATGATACCTCACTTGTGTGGGTAGGCCTAGCGCCCGGGACAGGAAATGCCCCAAAACACAACATGGACACATCACATTTTTTCATAGAAAACAGTGCCTACCTGTGGATTTTGGCCTCTAGATCAGCCGGCACCTAGGGAAACCTAGCAAACCAGCGCATTTTTGAAGACTAGAAACCCAGGGGAATCCAAGATGGGGTGACTTGTGGGGCTCTGACCAGGTTCTGTTACCCAGAATCCTTTGCAAACCTCAAAATTTGGCTAAAAAAACACGTTTTCCTCACATTTCGGTGACTGAAAGTTCTGGAATCTGAGAGGAGCCACAAATTTCCTTCCACCCAGCGTTCCCCCAAGTCTCCCGATAAAAATGATACCTCACTTGTGTGGGTAGGCCTAGCGCTCGCGACCAGAAATGGCCCAAAACACAACGTGGACACATCACATTTTTTCATAGAAAACAGTGCCTACCTGTGGATTTTGGCCTCTAGCTCAGCCGGCACCTAGGGAAACCTACCAAACCTGTGCATTTTTGAAAACTAGAGACCTAGGGGAATCCCTAAAATAAATTTGTCCCCCACCCCCCAAACCCCCCCCCCCCGGGAGCGACCCTTGCCTATGGGGTTGCTCCCCCTGCGTGACATTGGCACCAAAAAAAAAATCCCCGGTGCCTAGTGGTTTCTTCCCACCTACAATCGGCCAATCTGCCCTCAAGGGGGGCAGAAATGGTCTAAATACAATTTGACCCCAGGGGAGGAACCCTTGCCTAATGGGTCGCTCCCCATCTCTAAAAAAACAAACAAACAAAAAAAACCCCACAAAAAAACAATTTGTCCTGGCGCCTAGAGGTTTCTGCCCCCCCAGGGGCAGATCGGCCTAATAACAATAGGCCGATCTGCCCCCGGGGGGGCAGAAATGGCCTAAAATAAATTTGCCCCCCAACCCCCCCCCGGGAGCGACCCTTGCCTGCAGGGTTGTTCCCCCTGCGTGACGGCGCAAAAAAAAGATCCCTGGTGCCTAGTGGTTTCTGCCCCCCTTGGGGGCAGATTGACCTACAATCGGCCAATCTGCCCCCAAGGGGGGCAGAAAAGGTCTAAATACAATTTGCAGCCGGATTGTAAAGCAATTTGCCCCCCAGGGGAGCAAACCTTGCCTAATGGGTCGCTCCCCATCTCTAAAAAAACAAACAAAAAAAAAAAAACACAAAAAAACAATTTGCCCTGGCGCCTAGAGGTTTCCGCCCCCCCTGGGGGCAGATCAGCCTAATACCAATAGGCCGATCTGCCCCCGGGGGGGGGCAGAAATGGCCTAAAATAAATTTGCCCCCCCACCCCACCCAGGGAGTGACCCTTGCCTACAAGTTCACTCCGCTTGCGTGACGGTGCAAAAAAAAGATCCCTAGTGCCTAGTGGGTTCTGCCCCCCTTGGGGGTAGATTGACCTAAAATCAGCCGATCTGCCCCCAAAGCGGGCAGAAATGGCCTAAATACAATTTGCCCCTCCAGGGGAGCGACCCTTGCCTAAGGGGTCGCTCCCTATCTGTAAAACACAACAACAAAAATCTCTGGTGCCTTGTGGTGTCTGCCCCCCGTGGGGGCAGATCGGCCTAATAAAAATAGGCTGAATCTGCCCCCATGGGGGGCAGGAATGGCCTAAAATAAATTTGCCCCCCAGGGGAATGACCCTTGCCTAAGCGGTCGCTCCCCTTACGTGAAAAACAAACAAACAAAAAAAACTCCCTGGTGTCTAGTGGTTTCTGCCCCCCTTGGGGGCAGATTGGCCTCATAAAAATAGGCCAATCTACCCCCAAGGGGGGCAGAAATGGCCTAAATATAATTTGCCCCCTAGGGGAGCGACCCTTGCCTACGGGGTCGCTCCCCACCTCAAAAAACAAAAACTAAACAAAAAAAAAAAATTATCCCTGGTGCCTAGAGGTTTCTGCCCCCCGAGGGCAAATCGTCCTAATAATAGGCCGATCTGCCCCCAGGGGGTCAGAAAAGGCCTTAAAAAAAAATGCCCCCCTGGGAGCGACCCTTGACTAAGGGGTCGCTCCCTTTTGTCAGTTACAGTAATAAAAACAGACATCCCTGGTGTCTAGTGCGCATTTTGACAGCCGGATTGCTTTACAATCCGGCTGCCAAAACGCAGAGAGAGACATCAAAGGGAAGGAAATAGATTTCCTTCCCTTTGAAGCCTCTCTGCCTCCTCCCCGTGATCGGAAGAGAAATGCTCTGCATTTCTCTTCCGATCATCGCGCTGGAAGCTGAGCTTCCAGCGCGATGGGAGGAGGCCCTGTGACAAACAGCGCACGCTTGCGCGCTGACGTCACAGAGGGGGTGGGGGGGCCGGGGGTGGAAGGGGAAGGGCTTCCCCTTCCATCCCTGACTTGGTGGGGTGGGGGGGAACCCCACAGAGGGAGCGCTAGCGCTCCCTCTGGGCTTGGTGCCCAGGACGTAATGGTTATGTCCTGGGCACAGCAGCACTGTGCCGCAGGACGTAACCATTACGTCCTCGGCACAGAAGGGGTAAATGCACGTCAACCGTGCAGCGCCGCACGCTGACGAAGCTCTTTCGGAATGCTAAAGAACATAACATACAGTATTAATATTGCATTAGGTGTCTTTCAATATACTTTTGTTTGTTTAAAGGAAACCCACCCTTTTAGTTGTTTCTTTTAATCTATGTCTCCCCGACCCAAAATTTTAAAAAAATCTAAAGACAGCACTACCTAAACTAGGCTTAGCAAGAAAATATATCATGATCACTTCTATAGTGCTAAATAATAGGAGGTAACTAAGCGCTATACATGAACGACAGCTGCATGGTTCAATTTAAAAAACAGAAAAGGTTTTCAAAACATTCTTAAACTGGAGAATTAAGAATCTAAAGCAGTTTACAAGGTGACCATCATAAAAGCAAAACCTACCTACTTTACTATTAAAATAGAACAAGCAAAATAACTTTTCCAAACTGTCATCACGCTAACAAAGGATGCAACAAAGAACATAGAGGACACCAGTCAGTCTTTCTGTAGCACACTAGCCAATTCTTTCCATCAAAAAACTGACAGAACATACAGCTGTTTTTCATTAATTCCTCCATCACCGCCCGGTGACACGCATGCCCTATCGTCCCAGAAGGATGCAAATCTCTTACTAAGTTAATTCTGCCATCAGTAGAGGAAGTCATTAAAATTCTCAGATCCACATTTTCGAGATCCCCGTGGGATAATTTCCCTCCTAGAGTTGCGAAGCTTGTAGCAGAAACAACTGCTCCCAACTGAGAAAAGATGACATGGCAATATAAAAAATATTGCTTTAAAAAATGTAACTTTTCAATTTTGTGTGTCCTGCTGGGCACGTTTTTGCCAGTCACAAGCCTTCTGTTTGCGAGGTACTAAAAGTTAATAAAAAGAACAATTAGTACCTCAATAATGTCAGGAGCAGGGATAGGCACTAATTAAGTTGAATCTATTAGTGTTTGATCCCTGCTCCACACAGAGAAACGGAAATGATGACAGGCGTGCTTTGACGAGTTATGAGGCTGTGAGCGACAGGTGGGCTCCAAGCCCTTTTCTGCACACAACAGAGTCTTGCAAGCGAGATGCATGCGCTAGCACATGAAGTCACAGGCTCAACCTTAAAAATGAGGGAGCAACAGGCTGTTTGGGGGGGAGAAATAGTACCTCAATCATGTCGAGAGCAGCAGACAAGCTCTAATTAAGTTAAATCTGTCAGTCCTTGGTCCATGCTCCACAGACAAGACCGGAAATGATGCCAGGTGTGAAGTGGATGCACTGTTTTTCTCTTCACCTGACATTTAGTGGCAGAATAGGAGTTGTGAATAACAAAGCAGTTTGTGCTATTGATGCAGTTCCATGTTATAATTTTGATAAAAACAATGCTGTGACATCAAAATATTGTAGCAAACATATTGTTGTGAAAAAGTGAATTATTAGTTGGAAAGGATATGACTCATCATAAAGTAAGGCTGTAAATAAGAGTGCTACACAAATCAACAAATAGTGAGCGGCAGGTGGGCTCCAAGCCCTTTACTGAACACAACAGACTCTTGCGAGCGAGATGCATGTGCTAGCACATGAAGTCACCGACTCAGCCCTAAAAATGAGGGAGCAACAGGCTGATTGGGGGCGAGAAATAGTACCTCAATCATGTCAGGAGCTGCAGACAGGCACTAATTAAGTTAAATCTGTCAGTGCTTGGCCCCTGCTCCACTGACAAGACCGGAAATGATTCCAGACCTGAAGTGGATGAATTACGGTGCTGTAAAGAAGAGTGCCACGTATGCCGAAAAATGGGCTCCAAGGCCAAAGTATCTCACAAGCGATACGCATGCACTGGAGCATGCTATCGCAGGATCAACCCTAAACAAAGAGGTCTAGGTAGCCAATAGGATGTTGAGTGGGGGAAGGGAGGGAAAGGTAGGGGCTCAGGCGGAGTGGGGGCAGGTAGAGAGTGGGGCATGAAAAAGTTCTGCAAAAAAACGTTTGGCAGTGAAAGAATACCTCTTTAAATAAGAACACGTGAGATCTAAATGTTGCTGACCATGACAAAAAAGAATAGTGAAACAAGTCATTGAATTGGGAGCAGGAGCTGGGAAGTGAGACAGACAGCAAAACCAACCAACCATGAGCAAGGGGTCGAGCAAAAGACTACTCTGATTATATGCAATGTGTTGTAAATGGTTGCAGATTTTAAAATAAAAGAATGGTCACGTTATTTGGAACACT
The DNA here is from genome assembly GCF_031143425.1 of Pleurodeles waltl. Lineage (NCBI taxonomy): Eukaryota > Metazoa > Chordata > Amphibia > Caudata > Salamandridae > Pleurodeles > Pleurodeles waltl. Next base: position 858,363,997 of record NC_090450.1, on the reverse strand, counting down.
ACAATGACTTTGAAGAGTTTGTGGCCATGCAACTAAAAATGTGTGACCATTTCTGTTAGAGTTCACTAAAGCAATAATAGGCCAAATGGAATGAGTAGACACAGAAATATAATTGTTAACACCCTGTTTCCCAAAAAGGACAGACCAGTAGTATGGGTTGGTTAAATAAACAGAAAGTAAATGGCAAACAAATATTCTTTACACATATCACTGGCTACAGCAACCAATGGCCCCAGTGATACAAAGTTATGGTTAGCCATTTTCATTTCATTATGTTTTGAGAAATAGTATGACCAATCTGAAGATGGAGACACTAGAATTTGCCATCCATTTGCTCTAGATCAGAAAACAATTTAAGGCAGCAACTTGCATGCTCTTTGGAAAACCTTGAAAGGTGCTGGGAGTCAAACTGTTTCTACTGTGATGTACACCCAGTATTGACTTACACTGGAAGAATCTTCATGATGACACATTAGTTGTCCCTCCTGGATCAACTCTGGACTAATCTGCCACCATCCTGGACTTGCCATCGGAATCCCTTTGTTTTTCCACAGTGAGTGTGCTTCCTGGTTGTGGTCACACAAAATTGTTGCATGAAGTATCGATGAACGATCCACAGAATTTTCTATCAACATTTTTCTTCAGCACTACAAATAATTCAAATGCACTAGTGGCAGAATAGGAGGAGTTGTGAATAGCAAAGCAGTTTGTGCAATTGATGCAGTTCCATGTTATAATTTTTATAAAAACAGTGCTGTGACACCAAAATGTTGTAGCAAACATATTGTTGTGAAAAAGTGAATTATTAGTTGGAAAGGATATGACTCATCATAAAGGTATGCTGACACAATTCTGTAACGGGGCCAGTTTGGTCTCAATAATTGAAACCTGAGCTCCATCCTTGGTGACTGTAGCACTGAGCAGAGAGGTTTAACTTAAAAGAAATATCTGAAGTATTTATAAGCACCAAAACAGTTAGAAGGAAAAAAACACAATACAATAAAAATTTCACTCCAATTTATAAACATTGACAACACTTTAAAGAACAAATAAACCCTAAAATGACAAAAATCTAATGTAGGGAAATAGAGATATGATTCTTAAAAGTTTTAGATATTTCTAGCACAAAAAAGCTGAACACGCCAACTTCGGGCATTGGTTAGCACAACATGGGCTCAAAGTTAACAGTTAAGCTGACAGCAATGGAGTAAATTCAGATACAGGTACCAGAATCATTCTGGTCGAAAGCTTACCTTCTGACCTACTATTTTTGTTCTGAAGAAACTATGACCCTCTTCATGATATTGGCAGAAAAAAACGCCTACGCTGCAGTGATGGCCGCCAAAAGACCATTGCTGCAGCTACCATCCGTCCGCTGTATTATGACCACAGATGGATTTCCGCCAGAAGAATGGCAGAAATCCGTCTGTGGCCATGCCGGCAGATGGCGGTAAGGTAGCGTTGCTGCCAGCAGCAGCGCCACGCCAGTAGACCACCGCCAGCCTTATTATGACCCATAATATGGCCTGGAGGTGTTCTGCTGGAGGACTCCCCGAACACAGGTAAGTGCGTGCTCTGATAGGGGACAGGGGTGTGAGTGTGGGGTTGTGTGTGAATGTTTGTACGTGCGTGTATGCGTGTGTGTTTCGTGTTGAATGTGTCTGCATGTATGGAGGTGTGAGTGCCTGTATGTTGTGTTCTGTGAATGCGTGTCTGCGTGCATGTATGAAACTGTGTGCAGATGTGTGTGTGCATGGATGCATGTATGCGTTGATGCATGTGGGAATGAGTGTGTGTATGCCTGTGTGTGTGTGTGAAGGGGGTGTGAATGTAGGGGGGGTTTGGAGAGGAAGGAGGTAGAGGGCATCTGGAGAGGGGTGTGGGGGAGACCTCTATCAGTGACAGGGAAGTATTCCCTGTCACTGATAGTGCCTGCTCCATGGTTTTTGTGGTGGTAAGGAAGCCACGGAAACCATGGCGGTAGGCGGGGTCATTATCCTGCAGGCAGTACAGTTACGGCTGCTGGGCTGGAAATTGATATTTCCAGCCCAGTGGCTGTTACCGCCGTGGTGGTGGGTGTGGTACATTGGTAGTTTGGCTTCAGCCAAACCGCCAATGTCATAATATGGTGGAAAGTACCGCCAGTCTGTTGGCAGTACTTTCCACCATATTACTGCCAACCACCAATGGCAGAATGAGGGCCTATGTGTTGACAAGGTCATTGGGGGGGTCGAGTGCCAGTTGAATCTGAAGAGGGACTTGTGCAAGGCAACTGTCTGGAGCACAAGACTTCCATGGCATACTTGGCTCCAGCAGGACGTTCAAAGCCTTCAGTGTCAATGGTGGGAAATCTCTGAACAGGTGAGGTCTGAAGATCCGGACCAGGAACGCAGCTTTGTGCTGCTTGGCATTGGTACTGTTAACATCCTCTACGTTGTGACTTAGAAATGTTTCTGAATTTTAGGATTCTTTGAGCAAGGCACACCAGTAAGTTGAGTCTGACTGGCAGTTCCACGATGGCTGCTGAGGCTCAGACACAGTCCAGTGGTAGCCTTTGTTTTTTTTCAGAAACTTTGAAGACATTTTCCAAGGCCTCATTATGAGTTTGATGGTCTGACAGTAAAACCACCAAGGTGGCAGCTGCCAAAAGACTGCCACGTTGGCGGTCATTAGAGTGTCGTACTAAGAGTTACACAGCTCAGCCCGCCAAAAGCAGCCAAAATCACAAAACCGCCAGGACACTGGAGGACTGAAAAAAGACCGTTCGACCACCATCACTTCCAGCCCGCCAAAAAGCCTCCAATCAGATTACGATCCACAATACCCCTCTCTGTCATGCCACACATCAATATGTGTTCAGATGTATATCGCATCTGAAATACAGAGACTGACAGCACTACAACTCCTAGCAGGCACTGTGCCACCTGTAAGAAAATCAGAACAGTGTACTACATTTGAAAATGTCTTACATGTGCAACTGACAATCAATGTAACCCCTCCTGAATGCACCACTGTCTTACAGTCCATGGCAATGACACAAATGATATGGCCCACTACCATTACTATTACAAGCTAAACACGGCTACTGCTGTGTCCCCTACCAAACTAGCCTCTGAGAAAACCTTCTTAACAATGTAATTTACTCACCGGGGAGGGGGGGATCTATGATGGGTAACTGGATGTACTTGCAGTGCATCCATACAGAGGCCCAGACCAAACGGTAACTCTCATACTGTGTGCCAGCTATGTCACCATTGTGCATTGTCCAGCTGTCAGTTGAAACAATGATTCAATACACCTTAATAGGAGAGAAATGTACATTGTCATGTCTTTACTCAGTCAAGATATGAGGGTATCAGCAGTCATCTAAACACCAACAAACTCCAAGTGCATGGAGCATGGTATATGCATTTGCAAATCTCTGGGTCCCACATTGCTCTAACCCAAGTTTGGAAGCAGCTGTCATTGTCATATGAAGTGATCACATAAAGGCAGTGTGTGCATGTCACATAGCATGTCTCGTTGTCAAAGTTAAACATCACTTGTTGCATCACTTACAGCAACTCTGTGTTCCACTTATCCTACAGATAATCTTGCCATTCTCAACATAGAGAGGACACCAGACACTGACAATACCCCTCTAGATGAAGGCCTTAGTGAGGAAAGCACCCCTGGCTATTTGAACACTGAGGATGAAGCTGGCCCATCAGGGACACCTGGTCAGTAAACAACTGTGACCCTCACCCTGCCCACATCGACTCCTCCCAGCCCTGTTGCATCCACATCACAGGCCACCATTCACCCCGAAACCTATGTCCCAAGCACACTGTCTTCCATTGTGTGCCACCAGTACATGTACCCAAGTCTCCTCTCATCACCCCTGCAAACATGGACATCCACCCAGACATCCAGAAGGAGCATATGCCAAGACCAAGCCCACTTCCAGGAAGTGACCCTCTACTGATTGGTTCCTCTTGTGAGGCACAGATACACCCTGTTGACTGTTCTGAAACCTGCCTCCATTTTCTTTTTGTACAAGGACATTGAACTTGTGTTTCCTCCACCATGACTGAATTCTTCACTGTTATATTTGTGTAATTTTAGTTTCTTATCACTCATTTATTTTCCTGTGCACTCCCTAATAAATACCACATAACCACAGATCATGTGTTAGTGTGATTTATCAACCATATACAACTGTCATGTATGAAAAGGCTTGCATCAAAATGTTACTCTCTAATGTAAAACATTTGTCATGATCATTACACATGTACTGTATAACCAGGATACATATCGCATTGGCAGTGTATTATATACATGACACAAGTAACTTATATTGTACATTCCCATATCTTTATTTGGAGAATGCCCATTACCACATGGTAAAGTGCTGTTGCTAACTTCAGTGTTGCAGCTGAGGTGTCAAACACTACCAACCCACAGATTTCTGAAGTTTGGGACATGTCAGTCTTTCAGTATCCCAGGAGGCAAACAGATAGGTTCAATGTATCATCAGCTAAAGCCTTATCACATACCCATACCACAGTTCCCAAATGACCATACCCCATGAAACAGAGAGAGGTCAGTACTAATGTCCCCAGTCATGGAACCTCCCACTTACCATAGCCAAGTATCTGTAGGTTTGCCACTCACCTATGTTAGTCTTCAGGCACATGCTCATTGGCCTGCAAAGTGGAAACACACTGACAACTATGTACAAGGTAGCTCACACACAACACAAAACATTATGCTGTTAGAGGGTCTGGATGTCACATTATGACATAAGTTAGAGACAAATGAACAAACACATGGCATCATTGGCCCCACCTCCAATACCAAACAGGTCTTCAGTGTGGAAAAGGACATTACCATTCGAATGTCCTGACAGTCTGGGCATAGAACTCACACACCACAAATGTCATGTCAGACAGTAGCTGTTTTTATCCATGTTCACTTCACATGTTAGTCTGCAAATTTCATCTGCCTGTGACACTGTCTGATATTGCTAAATGAGGATGAGACAGTAAATCTGCAATCTGGAATTTACACATAAGGTATAGGTCTCATTCATACGTGTTCATTACACTGCCAAACTGATGTACATATGTTACTTTGATTTTGCACTGTGAAAACATTAAACTATGTACATAACAGTCCTGTACACACACAGCTCCAAGTAACAATCTGCATGCATATCTGAGTCATGGGCTTTGGAGCCACTCATAGCCTATCTGAGGGTCATATTAAGAACCTTAACTGGTATTCGTTACCTCACCAATACTCGACAGAATAGCTTTTATTACATCACATCACATACCTTGATTCAGTTGAAGTACTGATTGATGAGATCAGCCCTGATGTTTCCAGCTTCATCCTCATCATGCTCATCCTCACTTGACAAATCTGCATTTCCACCCTAAGAACCTCCTGGCTCCCCCTCATCTGGTATGAACGGTATCTGACGTCTCAGGGTGAGGTTGTCTAGCATGCAGCAGGCAACAACAATTTTACAAACCTTGTTGAGTGAGTAGAGGAAGGCTTCTCCAGACTTGTCAATGTTGCGAAATCTTGCCTTCAGGAGCCAAAAAGTCTACTCCACTACATACCTTGTCCTTCCGTGGGCCTCATTAAAGCAGACTTCACCTGTCGTGGTTGGATACCTCACAGGTGTCAACAACCAAGGACGGTTTGGGTAGCCAGTGTGCCCTGTAAGGTATGGTTACAACAATCCAAACATTAATCTTGGACATCCACATATATGGAAGCAGATAAAAGGTACAGACACACATTACAGGCCCTCTCTGTATATAGCTCTGTCATTAGCAGTGGGATAATGCTGTTTCACATGATGAAGGAATTGTGGACTGACCCAAGATACTTAGCACAAACTTGTGAAATGTAGAGGTCAGCCAAACAGACCACATGGACGTTGATGAAGTGGATGTTTTTTCCTGTTCCTATATACGTGTTCATGGGCACATGAGGGAACCAAGGCAACATGGGTGCCATCTATGGCTCCAACCACATGTGGAATGTGTCCCAAAGCAGATAAAGCAACCTTTACATGGTTCAAATTGTCACGTTAGAGAAATCTGATGTAGCTGCCCAGGTGTTTCAACAATGCAGAGAGTACAGCCTTCAAAACCAGACTGAACATGGACTGAGACATCCCTGCAGTTAGGTGTATTTTGAAAGGACCCAGTGGCCAGGAAGTGTAGCACTGACATGACTTGGACAATGGGAGGTATGCAACTGTGATTACAAATGGCAAGCATCAGATCTGTCTCCAACTGACGACTGAGATCCATGATTGTCTGTCTATACAGGCGGTATATTTGAATGACATGTCACTCCTCCATTGTGTGATGGTCTGCTAGTGAACAGTTCAGTGGAGGTTGCCTTGCTCTTCTCATGCCAGGGTAACTACATGGGACAACACCAGAAAGTACGTGTATGACTCAATCATTACATCATCAGTATGATTATACCAAAATCACTGATAATGCTACATGATGTCACATGAAACAGTGAAAAAGTTGTACTCAGCAAATACCTGGTGTTAGAAATGGGGTTTCTGGTTGGCTAGGGTATGCACCTAAGCCAGGAAGAACCCACCCAATCTAGTCAGGGCAAGGGAGTTACACGTCCAAGATAACCCCTGCTCACCCTCTGGGTAGCTTGGCACGAGCAGTCAGGCCTATCCCAGAGGCAATGTGTAAAGCGTTTGCACAACACACACGACACACATGACGCACTAGCCCCACCACAAAGGAAACACAACACCAAGTTATATGAAAATATAGTATATTATACACAATGCAATTATTAGACCAAACACAACATGTCAGTAATATCCTGCTACCTTAGAATTTGTCAGAACGTTACACATTAGCTACTCTGCAAAACTAGCAGTAGTCACATATAACACACAGCTTAGTATTCTGCAACATAAGCGGGAGTCAGGAAACACCTTACTACACCAATGCACTTATCATAGAAATATCATAAACGCCCAGATTAGGAACATTATAAAACTTAGGGCAAGTCTGGAAAGCATTTTAGCGTGTCATGCCCGTAAAAGGAACATTGGCATACATATGTGAAACATTATAAAACAACCAGGTTAGCATAAGAATATATTATGTCCATATCAGGAACATTATACACTGTATGTCTGTCCAAAGTACCTGTTTGTGATGAAGTCACCTCCAGTGCCAGGAAAAGATCAAAAGGGGATCCCGGCGCTCCACTGCGCAAAACGGGAGCCCTCCGGTGACTTGGGGGAAAGAGGGGGATGACACGCACCCCTTCTCGATTTACAACTGGCCCCTCCTGGGGCCCGCGATCGCTGGGGGCCCCCCAGGCCTCAACCAGTCCTCAAGAGGGGGGCCAAAGTCAGCCAAACATCAAAGGGCAGGAGAGGGGGGCCACGCACCCACTCTGGTTTGTATAACGGGCCCCTCTGGGGCCCAAGATCTCTGGGGGTCTCCCCGGCCTCAACAGGCCCTTCAAAGGGGGGGGGGAACGAAGCATACTCAAAACAATCAGGGCCAAACAGTGGGGCCTTCACCCTGCTCTGATGGGGGCCAAACAGCTAGTGCAGGACCTCGTGGTGCGGGGAGCCTCCGGCGAGGCTTCCACACCGCCCGTCTCCTGTAAAGGGCAAGGTGGGACTCCGCTGGGGCCCGGGGGAGCTTCCTTCCCCCGACATCTGAATGGAAGCTGGGGCCTGCCCGGGCCGTAACCAGCAGCAGGCACCAGAGTGGGTGCCTGCTTGTGCCCCGGGGGGCGCTCCTCAAAGCGCGCTTCACTCCGCGGGCACGGTTGGAGCGCGCTCACTCCTGTTTCTTACTTGATGGTGCCCTGGGGGTCCCTGGCGCAGCACATCCCACGTGCTTCTCCAGTAGAGCCCTGGTCGCGGCTGTGAGATCCTGCAGCACACAAATGCATTCTCCAAAGCGCCAACGAGTTACGGCAACAGCGCTCCCAGGCACTGTACAGCCTAGTTGACAAGCTCTCTCAAGGCGCTACACTAGGACGGGAGAAGCGCTCTCCGTGCGCTTGAAGTAGAGTTGCAGGGGTCAGGGGCCACAGCACCCTGCCCCTGGAGGACAATGTCAAGGGAAGAGGCACACAGGTGAAAGGGCCCAGCAACAGGCCAGCACAAAGAGGATGCAAGCAGGTGACAGTTTCTTACAGTGACCAAGCAGGTCACAGGTCAGCACAGCAGCAGCAGTCCATGGTGGTTCCTGGTGAGTTATTCCAGCAGTCTGTGTCCAGTTCCAGGTAAGTTCCCAAAATGTCTCCAAATTGTGGGGGAAACTTCCCTGTACTTATACTCAGTTTTTTCAGTGTTTTACAGAGGAAGGGGAGATGAGGTTCCAACTCGTTACAACTGGTTCTGGGAGTTCCCCCTCTCTCCTCCAGCACAGGCTGGACATCAGTCAGGGGTAAACAACCCTATTGTGTGAGGCCAGGGCACAGCCTTTATAAATGCAGGTGTGCCCTGCCTCTCCCTTCTCTCAGCCCAGGAAGACTATTCGGCATGCAAATGCACCTCTGTGACATCTCCACCCTCCCTGTGTACAGGCTGTCTGAAAAGTATGCACAAAGCCCAACTGTCACTCTGCCCAGACGTGGATTGGAGTCAAGCTGCCAAAAACCAGAGTCATAAGCACAGAGAAAAGCTCACTTTCTAGAAGTGGAATTTCAGTAATAATAATAAAAAATACACCTACACCAGTAAGCAGAATTTTTTTATCACCATTACAACCATACCAAACATGCATACGCTACCCCTCATAAATCAGACAATACCCCCTACATATACAGCAGGGCATTTCTAATGCAATCCTATGAGAAGCACTCACAGCAGAGAGACACCAAGTTAGGCTGTTTGTCACTACCAGGACAGGCCACGCAACCTGGCACATGTCCTGCCTTCTACAAACATAGCACCCTGGCCATAGGGCTAGCTAGGGCATACCTTAGAGGTGACTTACATGTAGTAAAAGGGGAGTTCTGGGCCTGGCAAGTAAAGTTAGATGCCAGGTCCCTGTGGCTGAAAACTGTGCACACAGGCCCTGTGCTCGCAAACCTGAGACAGCAGCGCTGCAGGCCCACTAATAGCATTTAATTTACAGGCCCTGGGTATAGAGATCCCACTGTACAAGGGACTTATAGGTAAAATAAATATGCCAGTTGGTTATACGCCAATCATACCAACTTTAGATGGGAGAGCACCTGCACTTTAGCACTGGTCAGCAGAGATAAAGTGCTCAGAGTCCTAGAGCCAACAGCGAGAGGTCAGAAAAAAATAGAAGGAATTAGGCAAAATGTCAGGGGTGAACCAGCCACAAGGGCCAGGTTCAACACCTAGCCAACATTTGCCTTAATACTGTAATCAGATCCCCCTTAAGCCTAGCATGTTCTTTGAATGGAGAAACATGTCACCAACTGCAACTGCAAAAGTGACATCAACTTACTTAACATGTGTAACATAGTTGGAACACCTATACTATGTTCAGATCATCATTACTCTGCTGACAATACTATTTCATTTACATAACTCAGGATACTTCATTTTCACATCCTATATATATTACATGGACATTGCTACATATTTGCACTAAGCCAGCAGTTAACACATTATCACAAATACGATCCTTAGTCAATGACACAACTTTCAAAACCTTAACGCACATATATGAGCCTCAAAATGGCAGCTGCCTAACCAACCTGCCTGAACATCAGGAAGTGACCTAAGTCCGCCTGTGGATGTCGTCCTGGCGGTGACAACTGTGGTGGACATTACCATTGGAACACATTGCTGCCTTTGGCGGACTTGGACCAATGGTGATATCCACCTGCGGTGACAGTCCTGTATGTGGCGGACGTGACCGCTATCTCATGCTTCATGCTTCACTTTACTCCTGACACTGCTGCCAACAAGACCTCCACTTGAGCTGCTGCATACTGACTCTGGGAGCAATCATGCCACATCATGCAGGTGAGAGGGCCACTGCCTTCTCGGCTGATGAGCTGGACAAGATTGTGGAGGAGGTCCTACCCCTGTATGAACAAGTCCATGGTGCACCAGAGGAGCAGATAAGTGCACTGCAATACCCAATTTATGAAATGTTGATTGTATAATATAATAATGTTGATGAAATGTGGTGGTATGAAGGATTGTGATGATATGTGGGGGTAGATGGACATGTGCACATGGGCATAGATGGCTTTGATCCCTGAAACATAGTAAGGAGTGTGTGATGTATGTACCCTGATGCAGCACCAAAAAACTGTATACCATGATAAAGTAGGTGGTGGTTGAAATTGTTGTATACTTATACCATGTTTAAAGACATGCTTGTGGTCTGGTCATATGCTTCTAGCCAAGACCTGGTACTGGATATGAATGTTGTATCCCCGACTCCACTTACCACATGGACTGTCTGCAGATGGTCATTCCACATAGAAGGGGATGTTGATGGAAGTGGATGTATGGCTACCTGCACAAATCTTTGTTTCACCCTTCTTGTTTTGGAACGGTGCGTGTGGACATGACTTTCTCCTCTTGTCTTTGTCATCCATGCAGGTCAACGCCTACCAGAAAAAGGTAATCTGGAGTATCATTGCCAAGAAAGTGAGGACCCTGGAGTTCCACAGCTGGCGGAGCACCCACTGTAGGAAGAGGTGGGAGGACCTGAGACGCTGGGCCCGGAAGACCGCAGAGGCCCAGCTGGGAATGTTCTCCCAAGGAGGAAGGGGTACCCATTGGACCTTGACCCCCCCTAATGGCCCACATATTGGCAGTGCCTACCCTGAGTTGGATGGGCATTTGAGGGCAGCACAGCAGCCACAAGAGGGTAAGTAGTGACTTAACACATCTTCATCCCTATGCCAGGTCAGTGTATTAAGTGATATAATCTAAGTTGTGACAGTGTGGTAAGTGCAAAGGGTCAAAGATCTCCAAGGAACACATAGATGTAAAGTCCTGAACATTGGTACACAGGTGTGCACATACTATTGTGCATAGGGACATATTACTCTCCTATGTTATCCCTGTACAAAAGAATATGATGATGCCCATGTGACTGTGTCATATGTGTACCTCTATACTGCTATATAAACTTTGCTGGTTGTGATTTGCCACCTATAGATCAATACTCCCTATATCGTGATGGTACATTGTTCAGGTCTTTGACCTCTGTTCATTCTAATGCCCCTTGATCCATGTCTATGTGCAACATAGAGACTGACAAGGTTTAGTCATACCTACTTTTCATGACATTTCTGATGAGTGACAACTTCGTATGAGGTTTTGATGTCCATCTGACATTTCACATGCCATATTTGCTAAACTTACTCAGAGCTGCTAGGAGGTGAACCCATTTGGTAAGTGAGGGCTGTATATTGGCCCCTGTAATTTCTCATCTGAGTGGGCATCCTACATGTTGGAAACGATGGAGGTATTGCTAGACTACTATTGCAACACATACATTGTTGACAGAGCTCTAAATGTTAGTACCATGTACATGTTATTTGAATGGTAAATGGCTACACAGCTATTTTCTTGTTCATTGTGCTGTGGTCATGCTAAATAAGCCAACACATTTTATGAACGGTTTCATTATTCACAGGTTTTTGCCAACATCATGTGTACATTGTAAGGATATGTCATCAATAAACTTTGTAATGGACCATAGAAATACTTTCTTTTGCTATGTTGGATAGGCTTTGATTGCTTTTAGTATGGAAACATATTATTTGCAAGGACTACATTGTGGTACAGGTGTTGTAGCTCACATTCACATGTGGGTGGAATGGTATGTGTAGTCAGTCATTTGGCTAGCCTCAAGGTATGTGTCTTCTAAGATGTGGTTTCATGTCATTGACAAATTCCTATGCAGTAAGAATACTCTTGTCTGAAATGTACATAATGATGATGCCACTCAAACATTGAGCTATTGTTGTTACCACTCATCATGATATCTTGTATTTGATGTGGCCTGCATGCATGTGACAGGTGTCCATTAAAGTAAAGGAGTAGCTATGCTACCTGTGGTTGTCTGTGGGTAAATGCAGTGGGCTAATTAGGGCCCTATGAGTATGCAAGACTTTGGTTACAGGTGGAGAATGACTAAGGTGAGTAAGACAACAAAGTATGCATCATCTTTTCCTACATCACTATTGGTACATGTGTTGGTGACATGTGTTAAGATTCTTTTGTAGTCCAAATTAGGAAATGGCAAATATAGTGGTTGCATGTTTGCAATTTTCAATTGTGAAGGTTGTGGACTCTGTGACATGAAGTGGTTTTGGCTTGTATGCAACATGCTTTCTTGTATTTGGCATATGATAAGATTCCTTTCCTGGTACATGACATCAGCTAATGATGTAGGTATGTGTGAATTTTTTGTATGTGATATGTTACGACTATTTCCCATTGCTTGGTTGTTGGTTGTCTATGTTGCCTGTGGCTAGGTACTCTGAATCATGTTGCCAAGTCAGGTTGTCATGGAATGGTTAGTGTGAAAGCTCTACTGATATCATGGTATAGTAGGTATGCAATAGGTGGCTTAGCTGGTGTGTGACATTGTTGTCATGTAGGGATAGAATCTTGCTGTGACACGATGTTGGCACTAACTTGTTACTACCTGGGGATGTAGTACAACTGGATGTAATGTGAATGATATATACAGTGTGATGTCAGTGTCTGAAAAGGGTCTGATGAGCCAACATCTCTTCCTGATTTCCAGCATCAGCATCGGCAGGCAAAGGAGACAAGGCACAGCAGAGTGGGACAACTGCTGGACATGAGACCACAAGTCATGATACCACCGACACCGAAGGACCCAGTGTACCAGAAGTCGAGGGGAATGCCACAGGGGGGACATGATCCACCTCATCATCTTTGGAATCCTCCTCCAGTGGACACTCCCTGGTGGTGGTTGTCCCATATGGGACCACCCCAGCACCATCTCTGTCCACCACCCCCCTTTCTACCACTGCCCTCTCTGTATTTCTCCCCACCCAGTTGGCCGTTCCCGGTCACCCAAGAGGGTGGGCATCTCCTTTGCCACAGGCACCTCTGCTCCAGCCCAATTTAGCCCTGCTACCCTCAGTGAGAAGGCTATTGTCCTCCTGAGGTCCATCTCTGTGGTTCAGTCGACCATTATGAATGCAATCCAGGTACTGGCAACTCAAATCCAGCAGAGTAATGCGTTCCTGGAGGGCATACATGGTGCACTGGCTGGCCTACAGAGATCCTTTCAGGCTGTGGCCTCCACAATGACAGCAGCCAGTCACCCTTTGTCTATCGTCCCCCCTCCACCTTCCTCTTCCCATTCCCAATCACCTCTACCGCGGCCCAGCCAAAGCACACAAACAAACAGGTATGCATCTGCCTCAACATTCAAGGGTAGCTCAGAAAAACCAAAGCATCACAGGACACAACACCAGCATACAAACAAGCAATATTCAGATGAACACACAACAACAGTCACAACCTGCGCTGATACCCCCACCGCCCCCAGCATCACAGACAGCACACCAGACACACCTGTTGACACCACACCAACATTCACAGTTCCAGCCACTACACCTATTCTACACACAGACAGCTCCACAGCAGATCCTCAGACATCCACCCAGTCACCACACCCATACACACCACAACCGCTGACACTCCTACATGCAGCAAATACACAAAACCTGCAGACACCACCCCAACAGACAGCCACACACCTACCACAGCATCTCCCAGCACCTCCACCTCCCCTCAGCCCAAAACACATAAATGCTCTCACTCATCCACCCAACAGACACCCACCACCCACAAGCATACCTCCCCAAACACACACCTAAGATATCCACACCAACACCTCATACAACCACTCCATCTCCCGCCACACCCAAATCATTTTGCTCTGACCGTCCCTGTGTGTGTAAGAAAGCTTTCCTTTCCGAGTTTGCCCTTTTCCCTTCTCCTCTCCCCCATGAAACTCCTAAACATGCTGTTACCCTCCCCAAGCCCATCCCTTCAGCCTCCAAGGCCTCTCCTAACCCCTGCAAGTACCCATGCCTCTCCCCCACCAAGAAGTCTACCCTTCCCATGAAAACCCACTCCCAAGCCTAAGCCCAACCTGCCACCTCTACCACCTCCCCACAGAAAATGCCTGAGGTGCCTGCCTGCCCCCGTGATGCCCCTACCTGTAGAGGTTACGTGGCAGTCAGGAGTCAAGTTCAGGGGAACCAATATGTGCCTTTCATGCATATTACTGTGACTATGGACTGGCCTATGGCCTTTGACTTTCATAACATTTGTGGTTTCAAATATATTCCGACCAACCAGTTGTTGATTCCCTCGTTACATCTTTGTCCTGCATTTCCTTAACTAAGTTAGAGTTGTTTCAGGCTGACATTGGTTGTTTGTCAATATTTGTGTGTGTGTGGTGCTTGCGGTTCCTGTATTGTGTGGCCAGTATGTGAAGGTGTGAGCAGTGCTTTTGTCCCCCAGGAGTAGGGTGTGTGTTGGGCCTGTGTGTGTAGCACACATGTTGTTATCATGGTATTGTGTGGTGTTTGTGTTGACATATGTTTGTTGCTGTGTTGTGTGGCTTTGTGTGCTTTGGCCTTGTGAGTGTGCATGTTTTGTGTATGTTATGATAGGTACGATATGCTGTATGTGTGATGTGTGTTTCAGTTGTTAAGTTGTCTGATTGTGTAATTGTGTGTCTTCATTCTGTATTGGTTGTAGGTTGTGTTGTATGTGTGATGTGTTGCTAGGGAGTGTCTATTGTGAGTGCTTGTCAATGTGTTGATGATGGTGTGGTTGTGGTGTTGTTGTGATGTGTTGTGGTGTTCTGTGTTATTGTGTGAGACTGGGCCTGTGCTGTGATTCTGTGCTGAAGTGTGTGTTTTTGATGTGTGTGTGTGTGCTAGCTGTAGTGTGTGTACTGTGTATGTGTGGTTGTCTGTGTGGCTGTATGTGAGTTTGCATGTCAGTGTACAGTTATGTGTGAGTGTCGCCCTCGCACCCCCTACCCGATGGTATGTTGCATAAGTGTACAAAATTAACAATATGCAACAGTAACAGGTAAGTGTGTGCACTTATGGTTGCTGTCGTCGTCGTCAGCGAAGATTCTGAAGTCTTTCGGCAAGAAGGAGCAGTGGGACGACGTCTACTTCTGGCTCCATGGCGGCCCCGGACATGTATGGCTTCCTGAAGGTGAGTGTCTACTTTTATAGAGTTTGTTTCAGCCAGGGTTTCCGTGGTGGTGCAACTGCGGCAGAAATCTTGGAGTGTGCAGGCTTGTTACATGTCTGGAGGAAACATGATCTCTGCCTGCCTACAGGTGCCTTCAGTCGTCTGTGGCGGTCTGACCACAGTGGTGGTGCCAGCAGTATTTTGCCTGTATTCCATAGGAAATAAAGGCAAAGTCATAATTTGCCGGTCTTCTCCGCCAGCCTGTTGGTGGTATGACCACCACCGCCAACATGGCAGTCCTGGGGCCGCCAAACTGATAATGAGGCCCTAAGTGTCCAGCCCTGCAGTTTGTGAGGGGGGAAAGAGTACACTCTAACACTATCCAAGGGTCCAGGACCTTTTGGATACCACTTAGGGAATACGACTCAATCTCCCAGAAGCCACCAGTAGGGTCCAGGGCAAATCCAATTGGAAGCGGTCAGCTGGGCTCAGCAGAATCTTGGTCTTCTTGTAGCTTTTGTGTTCCTGGAGCTTAACAGGAGGATAGCCAACTAACCCTTGAAGTCCACTGTTCAGTCTTTGGTATAAGAGGAGAGCAAGCCCTACCCTTGGATTTCTCCTCACGCGTTCAACAGCAGGTGATGTCCTTCTTCAACTGGTCTACTGGTGTTTGGAAAACGATATCCATAGATGCCTTATTTACACCTTGCACCTTCTTTCGGGTGTGGGAAATTCATGGTCCAATAGAGAAACATTTGCGAGGGCAACCTTACCCGCTTTCACATCTCTTGCTTGGGGTTAAGCCCAAAACAATCACACTGCTCTGCATAAATACAACATGGAAGAACTTTCTTTACCTCTGTAAAGTTCTGCACATAACCCTGAGCCATGGATAGGAAAGTGAGAAACTCCCTTTGAAAACCAGTTATGAAAAAGATCCCCCCCCCCACTGGAATTAGTGCCGCTCTGGCTACATGGACAATGGAAGGGGCAGGCCTAGATGTTATTTACATATGCATGTGACAAGTGATGCCCCTTTGAAGCCTGTGAAGTTGGTGGACACATCCCTCAAGCCATCTGCTAGGAGGAGTTCATACCTCCTCCCACCCATGCCCTTTGTTCACTGGGGACAATACACATCTTACCAAAGGAGAGCAATAGCAGTCAGGCGACACTGAACACTAGCAGAAAGGCACATTTTGCTTCAGCACAAAAATGCAATCTTCCTAAAGAGTAATTTATTTAAACTATGACTTGACCATTAGATTGGATTTTAAATTAAGGGAGCAGAGGCTAATACTGTAGCACTCTCAGAATGTGCACTCTTTGCAAAGCACACATTCCGGAGGTGCTGGGCAGAGGAGCCCATGACATGGGCAGGGGAGGGAGTCCCCTTTGGTCCCCTGCAGTTTGTTTCAGCCAGTCTTTCCATGACGGGGTCCCTTCCATGGAAAGGCTGGTGGAAACACAAGTCATGATCAGCACAGCAACGCTGAGTTCAGCGCCGTCGTGACTGACCACAAGTTTGCCCAGCGTCAGCCAGTCAGGAACCCTGTTCCCAGTGGTGACGCAGTCTGGAGTGCGGCGGTCCAACCATCACAGCTGGGTTGGCTGTCTCAAGATAACGAGGGCCTTAGCTACACATGTCCTTTATTTAAAAACCATGCATCCTGCCCTATGGACATTTTTTGCTTAATTTAGAGGTGAACTATAAGTCTTAAAAAATTGAAGTTTAGGCCTAGAAAAAAGTTTTTTTTGCCAGGTCTAATTTGCAGTTTTAAAACTGCATACTCAGACTAAAAGGGCAGGCCTGAAGACATGCATTGTATTGTCACTTTAGTGGTGGCACAATAAGTGCTGCAGTTCAAATAGATGTAATTTATTGAAAATTTAAAAATGCAAAATAGTAACACTTAATTAGTCAATTAAATGTTTTTTTAAGTAATAATACATATACATATGTATATGTATATTAAAGTACTAATTAATGATTTTTTTGAATAAAATACATTAATTAAAAAAATGAATATGAATATGAACTTGAAATTAAACATTAATACAAATTTAAGGAAAACTCATCTAACTCATAAATAATATAAAAGGATGTAATTAATAATATGAGCTAAATTCACACACACACACATTTATATACTTTAAACAATAGATTAACATTATTCAAACAATTTTAAACATACAAATATTAAAAGTAAATTTATTAGAAAAAAGTAAACATTATTAAGCATATTAACATAACAAATATCCCAGTTAATAAAAAAAAAAATTGACATAAAAATAACATTTAGATAAAAAGTAATTTTTTTATAAATAATAAAAACATCACAACAATGATAAAAAATAAACAATGTTAGGCAGAAGTGTTGGTCTTTAAATGTGTCAGGTTTAATTTGCTAACTCCAATTTAGGCAAAATTAGAGATTGAGGGGTTAGATTTACTATTCCTACTTCAATCACAGCAATAGTAAGGAAAGTGTTGAGCTTTTGCATGGTTAGATTTCAAATTCCCACTGCAACATAAGCAAAAGCAGGGATAGTGTTGCACTTCAGAAGGGTTAGGTATAACTTTTTAATTCCCACTGATTTGTTTTAAAAACATTTAAATATCTAACTACATAAACACATTAAAACATATTTGACCCCTTCGCTGCCAGGCCTTTTCCCCCTCAGGTGCCAGGCCTTTTTTTGGCTATTTGGGACAGTTCGCGCTTAGGCCCTCATACCTTTTTGTCCACATAAGCTACCCAGGCCAAATTTGCGTCCTTTTTTTTAACATCCTCAGGATTCTAGGGGTACCCAGAGTTTGTGGGTTGCCCTGGAGGAGACCAAGAAATTAGTCAAAATACAGCAACATTTTTTTTTCAGAAAATGAGAAAAAAGGACTGCAGAAGAAGGCTTTTGTTTGTTCCCTGATAATGGCATCATCAAAGCATTTGTGGTGCTAAAATCACCACTTTCACAGCTTTCAGGAACAGGCAGACTTGAATCAGAAAACCACATTTTTCAACACAATTTTGGCATTTTACTGAGACATGCCCCATTTTTACTATTTTTTGTGCTTTTTGCCTCCTTCCAGTTAGTGTCAGAAATGGGTGTGAAACATATGCTGGATCCCGGAAAGCTAACCAAAGTAGACAAAATTCTGAATTCACCAAGGGGCCATTTGTGTAGATCCTTGAAGTTTTTCCTACAGAAATTAACAGCTGAAATAAACATTTATTGAGATTGAGGTAAAAAGACATATTACTTTATCCTGCAATGTCAGATTTTCAGCTTGTAGGTTCATCAAGAACCCTAGGTACCCAGAGCCAATAAAAGAGCTGCACCGTGCAATGGGATTTCATTGCATACCAGGTGTACAACAATTTATTTGGTGAAATATAAAGAGTGAAAAATAGGTATCAAGTAGACCTTTGTATTTCCAAAATGGGCAGTGGGTATTTGCATACCTCTAAATTCTTGGGTGCCCATACTAGCATGTGAATTACAGGGCATTTCTCGAATACTCATCATTTTTACACCCTGTCTTACATTTGGAAGGAAAAAATGAAGAGAAACACAAGAGGCAAGTACCCTTGTTCTACTAATCTGTGTTCCCCCAAGTCTCCCGATAAAAATGGTACCTCACTTGTGTGGGTAGGCCTAATGCCCACGACAGGAAACACAATATGGACACATCACATTTTTACATTGAAAACTGATGTGATTTTTGGAAAGTGCCTAGCTGTGGATTTTGATCTGTAGCTCAGCCGGCACCTAGGGGAACCTACCAAACCTGTGAATTTTTGAAGACTAAAGACCTAGGGGAATCCAAGATGGGTGACTTGTGGGGCTCTCACCAGGTTCTGTTACCCAGAATCCTTTGCAAACCTCAAAATTTGGCAAAAAAACACTTTTTCCTCACATTTTGGTGAGAGAAAGTTCTGGAATCTGAGAGGAGCTACAAATTTCCTTCCACCCAGCATTCCCCCAAGTCTCCCAATAAAAAAGTACCTCATTTGTGTGGGTAGGCCTAGTGCCTGCAACAGGAAATGTCCCAAAACACAAAATGGACAAATCACATTTTCCTAAAGAAAACTTACCTGTTTTTTAAAAAGGGGTGTATTTTGGCCTCTAGCTCAGCCGGAACCTAGGAAAACCTACCAAACCTATGCATTTTTAAAAGCTAGACACCCAGGGAAATCCAAGATAGGGTGACATGTGGGGCTCTCACCAGGCTCTGTCACCCAGAATCCTTTGCAAACCTCAAAATGTGTCAAAAAAACACTTTTTCCTCACATTTCGGTGATAGAAAGTTCTGGAATCTGAGAGGAGCCACATATGTCCTTCCACCCAGCATTCCCCCCAGTAGCCTGATAAAATTGGTGCCTCACTTGTGTGGGTAGGCCTAGTGCCCACAACCCAAAATGCCCCAAAATACAACATGGACACATCACATTTTCCTAAAGAAAACTGACCTGTTGTTTGCAAAGTGCCAAGCTGTGGATTTTGGCCTCTAGCTCAGCCGGCACCTGGGGAAACCTAGCAGACCAGTGCATTTTTTAAAACTAGACACCTAGGGGAATCCAAGATGGGATGACTTGTGGGGCTCTGACTAGGTTCTGTTAGCCAGAATCCTTTCCAAACCTCAAAATTTGGCAAAAAAAACACTTTTTCCTCTCATTTCGGTGAACGAAAGTTCTGGAATCTGAGAGGAGCCACAAATTTCCATCCACCCAGCGTTCCCCCAAGTCTCCCGATAAAAATGGTACCTCACTTGTGTGGGTAGGCCTGGTGCCCGCGACAGGAATAGATCACACAACGGTCAATGTTGGTCCTTACATAAGGCAGCTGTTGAGCCTGGGGTGATCCATTCCTGACGCAGGCACTAGGTATAGGCTCTCAAGTGGGGTAGTGTTTTTATCAGGACAGGTGAGGAATCACTGGGTGGTAGGAATTTTGTGGATCCCAGCATATTCCTGTAGTTTGTGTGACACAAATGCGAGAAAAATAGAGTTTTTATTCAACATTTCAGCTTTGCAGGGTATTCTGGGTAAGAAAACTTTGGGGAATCCACACAAGTCACACCCCTGTGGACTCCCCCGGATGTCTAGTTTCCAGAAATGTTTGGGTTTAGTATGTTTCTCTATATGGCCGCCGAACCCAGGACCAAAAACACAGGTGCATGCCTTCCAAAACCAGTCTGTTTTGTGATAGATAATTTTGATGTCTCCACAATACGATTTGGGGGGTGGAATTTGGGGCTGAGCTAAATTGGGGAGCTCCCAAGAGAGCACTCTCTCTCTCTCTGCTTGCCGCCGCATTCACCTGCTCTCTGGGTTGGGCTAACCCACCATTTCCCCATTGCACAGACTGTGCTTGCGAAGGGACAACAGGACTGTCCTCATCACCTCCCTCATGATTTACTGGAAGAGGAGTTATCGAATGGGACTCCTCTGACTGAAAAATCACTCCCAGAGTCTTCGCCATTGTCCTATCCATCAGATGCTGTCTCAGTATCTGATGTCTCAGTCTCTGATCCTATGTCAGAGCTGTCTTCTATAACCCGAGTGATGGCAGCAGTCATCCATCAAGATGCCATCTCTGCTATTGGCTAAACTGTTGCTCTAAAACACTAGCCTACGTAGACAGTCACAAAATCGATGGTGTGTGTGAGATACGTGCAACAGTAGAGGCCACCTTACCTGTGCTTCTTCCCTCAGTCAGCACGTTCTTTCAAGACACTCAAAAAACACCTTGTCACATACCATTTGTCACAGTCTTTAGCACCTCCTGCGCCCAGTCCAACAATCATTATTGGTGCTCCCACTCCCTCCTCTTCGGATTCCCTCATTACCACCCAGCAAAAGTGCCCTTCATCTCTCCATAGCCGCCACCCACCCCGCACATACATTTCATTTGTATTATAGCGCAGGTAATGGCTGACTTTACTATTGTACTAAGCTATTTACATAAAATACAGATTTGCTCTTTGAAGTAGGCACATAAACCTTCTGTGCTTCTTTATGGCACTAAAACTGCCACTAGACAAAAGTCTGATCCTTTTGTAGCAGAAACATAATCACAATACTTACTTGACTTTTTTATTGCTGCCTAAAAGCTACAGTTGAAATGCGTCAGTTGAAGTATTTGCATTGCTTTGAAGACACAAGCTGAAACTGCAAGACAACTGGTGTCAAATATATATATATATATATATATATATATATATATATAGATCACTTTTATATGTGGGTCTGGTTTTCCTGGGGGCCGATCGCAGCCCCCAGGGAAACCACACATGTATTGACAAAAGTGATCTATATATATATATACCCACACACATATATATATATATAGATCTATCTCTATATAGATATATCTATCTACATGGATATATCTATAGATAGATCTATATATACAGTATGTATATTATTTTTTTTAGTTGTTGTAGGGTTTCCCTGGGGGCCATTTTGGCCCCTAAGTAAACCATACAACTACTAAAAAAAATATAGATCTCTCTACATATATATAGATCTATCTATAGATATATCCATGTAGATAGATATATCTAAATAGATATATCTATATATATAGACCTATATATATATATATAGAGAGATCTATATTTTTTTAGTAGTTGTATGGTTTCCTTGTCCCCCAGGGAAACCCTACAACAACTAAAAAAAAATATTGCCCCCACAGGGGGTCGCCCTGCCCACGGGCGACCTCCTGTCCATTAAAAAAAAAATGTAATTTAGCATCTGGAGGGGGGACGCGATTGCGCCCCCCCCCCCCCCCCAGGGGACACCTACTTTTTAAAAAAAAAAATATGCCCCCGGGGTGCCGACCCCCCAAGTGAAATCCCTGGTGTCTAGTGGTGTTTCCTGGCCCCCGATCGCAGTAGTGCTGCGATTGGAGGCCAGGAAACACTTTCAGGAAGGCCTCGTAAGAAAGGGGAGAGTCTCCCCTTTCTTACGAGGCCTTCCCGAACGTGGGGAAGGCTGTTTGGGCCCGTTTTCCCCATCGGAGCAGGAAGCGGCCTGCTCCGATGGGGATATCAACAAGGTGACGTCAGCGCGCCTCGTGGCGCTCTGACGTCACAAAGGGGCGGATTGGGGGACGGGGGGAGACACGGAAAATCTTCAGTGTCTCCCGGGGATTAAAAAAATGAAGAAAAAATTCCTTGGGTGCAGATTTATTAACCCCCTCCCTGGTGTCGGCCAGTGGCCGACGCCCGCATTTAAAGGGTTAACTGTTGCAAGGCCTATCTCTCTCATAGGTTAACATGGGGCTGCCTTTAAATATCCTTAAAGTACAGTTTCCCTTTGACAGCAGATAGAAATATGGAGTTTTGTGTCCCTGAACTCATAATTTAAAAACACATATTTTCGTGAAGGTCGTTTTTGGATTGTTAGTTAGAAAATGCCACTTTTGGAAAGTAGGCATTTTCTTGCTTTAACCATTCTGTGACTCTGCCTGTTTGTGGACTTCCTGTCTGGGTCTAACTGACAATTGGGCTGTTTGTGAATCTCCTCTAGAAGTGACACAAAGGGAGCTGGGGTTTAGCCTGCATACCCTGATGAGCCATCTGAGCTGGAGTGGAGAAAGGAGTGGTCGCTTACACCTGAATGGGCTGTGCCTGCCCTCACACAATGCAGTCTCCAACCCCCTTGTGTGTGTATGGGGCCAGGCCTGGGCAAGGCAGGATCCTGTAAACAACAGAGACTTTCCTTAGAAGTTTGCCTACTTCAAAGGTAGAAAGGGATATAATTAGTGGACCTATAACCCCAGGCTTTAGATGTCTTCAAGATCACTTCTGGAATCGAAGAGGAACCTCTGCCAGGTGAAGAGCTGAAGAGCTGTGGAGAAGTGCTGCCCCAGCCTGTGACTGTGCTTTGTTGGGCTATCCTGCAGTTGCTGCTTTTACCTGTGAAAGGGAACAAAGACTGGACTTTGTTGTGCACTCCTGCTTGAAAAGAATCTCCAAGGGCTTGAACTGAGCTTGCCTCCTGTTTTGAAGTCTCATGACCATCAGAGACTTTCTCTGCCAGCTGAACTCTCTGCTGAGACTGCTGCCCTGCCAAGTGGTGTCCAACCCAGTCCCTGGGCCCTTGAAAATTGAAGTTGGCAGAACAAGAGCTGAAATCCATGCACAGAACGCCGTGCAGGAAAATTTTCAATGCACTGTTTGCAAAGCGGCTTATAGACGATGCGCCACCCCCTTTTCGGCTACAATCGACGCATTGAGGCTGGAGAAATTACGCAACAACCGCTTGTGGCTGCTGATAATGAGGCAAACCCCATGCAGAGCGGGTTTTCTAACTCTGTGGATTTCTCATGCATCATCCCTGGGCGTCAAACTCATTGTGAATCGGCGCGGATTGAAGGTGCCCTGTCTGGAAATCGACGCATTTCTCCCTTGAGAAGGAGAAAAACGATGCATCGCCTATCCGACTCGAGAAGAAACGATGCACGGCCTCACTTGCGAGTAAGGAATCGACGCATCGCTGACTTTTCCGACACATGCTTGACTGTGTGGCTTACTTTTTGCGCAAACCAGGTATGTTGTGTAAAATCCACGTTTCCGTTGTTTTCCATGGAGTAAGATTCTCATTCTTTTAAAAATTCATATCTTGATTTGTGTATGTTGGATTTTTTTTGTTTTGGTCTTGTTTGATTTAGATAAATATTGCTTATTTTTTTAACTAGTGTGGTGTCCATTTTGTGGTGTTTCCACTGTATTACTGTGTGTGTTGGTACAAATACTTTACACATTGCTTCTGAGATAAGCCTGGCTGCTTATGCCAAGATGTCAAGGGGGTAAGCAGAGATTATCTAAGTGTTTTTCTCCATTGGCCTGACTAGACTGAGGGTCCCTGCTTGGACAGAGGGCAAACTAATTGCCAAACAGAGACCCCATTTCTAACATGATCCGTTGGTGAAATGCAAATTGCGAGTTGCAAAACAAAATGTACAACAGTGTTAACCATACTGTTTGCGATTCCCAAATGGATTGCAATGGATTTGCCTCATCAATATTCATGAGGTAGGTCTCAATTTGTAAGCCATTTGGCAATGTACACACACAGGGATGGTGGCCTGCTGTGGTCACCAGATCACTGTCTGCAACTGTTTTTTAATAAAGCAGGTTTTTGTTTTTGAAATTCAGGCACTTTGCCTTGAAGGAAAATGGGCTGCATTTAAAAAAATAAAAAATTTAAGTTTTCTTTTCATTTTTTCACAATAGGCAGTGGTCTGTGGGAAACATTTTTGATACTATTCACACAGGGGAAGGGGTCCCGTGGGAACACCTTGCCATTTGCGAATGGGTTAATGCCAATTTGAAATTGGTATTAACTGGGACTGCTTTGCGACCTCATTCACGGTCACAAAACAATCATACATCCCCATGACAGTCACAGGATGTCCCTTCCTAATTGCGAGTCACAATCCCTATTTTGCGAGTCGTTAACTGGATACTGACTTGCTAAATAGGGAAGGTACATTGTACAGGGCCATTCTGTGGTGGCAAACAGCAATTTTGCAACTGCAAAATTTCCTCGTACATCTGGTCCTTATTGATTATACCAACTTTTTTTACATTTGTTTGACTGCATGTAGAGGGCTTACCCAGCAAAAGAGACTCAAACTGATCTAGTGATGCAGAGATATGTAAAGCTAAGTTTGAGGTGCCCACATGATTTGGCGCCTCACTATTGACTCTTTCATGTTCAAGTACATTAACAGGAATGATGACTCATTAACCTGACTATCGGTTTTCTGGAAGTAAACTCAAGGGGCTTTTTCACATTATCAAAAGGGGATTTTTCTCATTATTTGCCCCATCATCAGGAAGCACTTCAACCTGACATACTCAAGACTTGAGGTTGCAGTCATTCTTAATAATGTAAGCCAACTCAGAACCTCATTATCTGTTCCTTGTGTTGCATTTCTGTTTGCGTACATTTTTACCTAAACACCCAAGATACATTTACTTATTGCTGATTTTAATTTATGTTTTTGTATAGCATTACATTTACGGACATCATGTAACAGTAAACATTATAAATAGAAGAACAGTGGAGACCAGGAAAATCTTTATAATGAAAATAGAAATCGAGTCTACAGAAAACTTGGAACCAAAAGAATTAATGTCAACTCCAAGAAACAATGGATAGTGCGAGAAAGAGAAATAGAAAGCAAAAAGAATGAAGGCGTAGAGAATGTGGTTAACAGTTTAATTTATTTTAAGAATGAATTGACGATCATCGGAAGGGGATACATATATACTGGAGAGATAAGTGTCTGAAAAAGCCATGAAATGAGAAGGAAGAGGGGAGAAAGGAATTAGCAAGAAGAAAAGTTGAGAGATAGAAGTTTGGGAGCAGATGGGGATGCAGCCATGAAAAAATTGCAAGGTTGGGTGAAAAGGAAGGAAGAAAGAGGCAGCAAAGAAGGTGACTGGTTGAATCAATTAGACCCATGGCACTTCCTATACCTATCATATCAATGTCCACCAAGCCAATTTTTGAGGTTTTGCAGTTGACCTTAAGGATGGGTATGGGCCAGGCATGTCTAATAGAGGTAAGGTATTGAAAATTATCATAAGATCATTACCAGGTGCAGCACTAGGGGACCATGTGACATTTTTGCATATATTTACAAAGGAAGCCAAAGGTAGGTGCCAGTTGCTCCCAAAAGACCTTACCCCGGATATCTCAGTTTGGGAAAAGACACAAAGATCTAAGCTTCACATGGATCGTTTCAACATATTCAGCCCACTTACCTCAGGGTACATCCACATGGCATGCTCAAAGAATTAGAGTGAACACCCATTTAAGCATCAACAGACTGTTGAACATGTATAATGTTTGTTGTGTCCAAAATGTTTTGCGCCTAAATATGCCTGATGAGAATCTGACCCACAATGCACTGCTTCTACCTACCACTTTGAATGCTTGCATTTATCATGTTTGAAGTAAAGACGCCATAAGGTAAGAAATAAGGCCCATATTTATACTTTTTTAGCACCGCATTTGGGTTATTTTTTGGCACAAAAGCGGTGCATAATTGCAAAATACAATTGTATTTTATACGCTTGCACCGTTTTTGCATCAAAAAGCGGCGCAAATGCGACGCTAAAAAAGTATAAATATGGGCCTAAGTTTTATTAAGGAAAGTATGAGTGATGGTATAATCAATGTCTCCAGACTCACCACCAAGAGCTCTCTGACAGAGCTCACAACATTATAGATGAACTTGAGTGGAAGGTGAAAAGGAAAAGGGAGGAACCAATAGGTAAATAAATATCAACAATGTTCCTTTTCATTCAATTGGAGACTAAGAAGGCAAAATGATTATTTGTGGAAAAAACTTCTTTAGGTAGGTATCTGTAGAAGAGGAGTCTGTTGCTGTGAAGGTTTAATGTGGTTTAACAACAGAAACATGTTGGGAAAGCAAATTTTCGATCATGTGTAGCTTCAGCCAGTTAATTAGTCACCAAACTGCCAGCCAAGCTTACAATCCACGGCAAAAACAGCATGTAAGAGAAAGAACAAATCTTGCGAGGGTTGCCTAAAGAAAAGCCAACATAAAATGTTTGTTAGTCCGGCCTCCTGCCGAGCGTTTGTTTTTGTATTTGGTTTGCACATTCTTTCCCACACCCTGTGAAATGCTCAAAGTCGGAAGGCTTAAGGGAGAGTTTGTGTAACTGACTGATTCAGAAATCAATAGCACTCATAAGAAAACAATTGCTTGCCTGGCGTTTTTAGAAACTTGACATGGCAATATTAAAACTTATTTAAAGGTGTGCTGAGATTAATCATTTTTAAAGTCTGGTATGAATGTAATAACTTTTAATGTATATAGAATTATTTATTCAATTAGTTATTCGACCCAGGATTGCAATGGATTCAATCGCTCTTAAGGCACTAGCTCAGAGTTTGTACCAGCAAATGACATTTCTGCTCCAATTGGTATTGCAATTAAGCCAGTAATTTCACAAGCCGAATGACTGCATCTGTGTTTCCTGAGGACTCATTTTACCTGGTCAAATTTGTTGGAATTCATTCCCAGAACATGAGTGGAATTCAGTAACACACTAATTTCTCTGGTAATTACCCATTATCTCTCCGGGGCCCGTGTGGGGTTCGGCGTCTGCTTGTAGTGCGGAGGACTTGCCGATGTTCGTGGTTTTCCTGTGTTCTCCTCTGGAGGTTTAAGGCGCTTTTTTCCGACTGTCGGATGTGATTGGTGGGTGGGGAGAGGGTGTTCTATGCTGAATGGCTCGGCCAGATGTCTGCAGTGCCTTCTCTCTGGCCGGTGTGTGTTTTGGGTCGTGTTAGCACCCATTGTCGACCTGCCACTTGCTTTAGTGAGAGGTTGTGATGGGAGTCCTATCCCTGAGCTGGCAGCCCCAAGGTGTGCATGGAGTTGGTGCAGAAAGCTTCTGAGCTTCCACCATGCCCATCTCATATGTCCCAGGGCCGAAGGGCTGCTACTGGATATCCTGGGAGCCGCATGCTACGTGCCTTCGGGAGCTACTTTGTCAAGGGCCGGGTTTGCATTAATTGTGCCACTGGCTTTTCTGTTCTGCTCAGTGGGGGCAGGTGTCTGGAGGCGTTTGTGCGGCATCTGTCCTGGCTCAGGCTTCGGATGCCACGTTGACCTCTGGCTTCAGTACGCTAGAGGCTCAAACCCTATGCAGCAGGGCTGGCGTTTGTCCGCTCACCATCTTGCTCGATGCCCGACAGCAGTTGTAGCAATATAGCCTATTCCTCCTCTTACTGAGTGCAGTCCAACTTGCGGGGCATGTGCTCGGTCCTAACCCCATGTCTTGCGCAGTTTGAAACCGGGCTGCACTGCTTGCCGGTGCTCTGCAGAGGTTCCTCACTGTCGCCCCTCCTGGTTGGGGTAGCAATCATACCTCACCTCTTCCTTAGAGGGCAGCTTGGCTTGTCTAATCTTCAGCTGAGTTCGATGCATGGCAATACATGGTGCTGTGTTATGCCTATGCTGTTGTTTGGCCTTGTTTCTTGGTTCTGTTTTCTGAATTTGCACAGTTCGCTCTCTGCGTCGCAGTGCTGCAGGCCTGGGTGGTTTCCGAAGGCTTGCTGCCTCTGCTGTGTGGTGCTTATCCATTCTTGTTGCGGTTTTTTGTATGAAATTTGGCTTGTTACTTGGGGGTCCAGTGTACCCTTACTCCGTTGGGGCATAGGGCCCAGGTCTTTATTTGCAATGTACGGGCACTGAAGCTCGCGTGTGAGGCTTTTCTGTCCCTTTCATATACAGTCAGGTGTATTCATCTCTCTGACTTTCGGTTTCTTAGTACTTGGCTTGTCTGTGAATCTGGAATATGTTTTCGTGTGCCCTTCTTCTGATTGCTACTGGTTGTATGTGCTGGTACGGTTCGGGCAGCGTGGTGCGTATGCTCCTACCCTTTTTTGGCTTTCCTGTCTCAGCATGGGGCAGCGTCCCTGGGGGTGGCATGTCCTGTTTGTCTGCGCAGATTTTGACATGCTTCCTTTGCTTTGTTTTCGCCCAGGGTGTGCGGTGCCATGCTTCGGCCAGGGAAGGGGTGTCTGGGTTGATCTTGAGGACATGGCAATTTCTGTGACCTTTCTTCTTGAAGTTTCAGCAGTTGCATTGAAATTCTGGTCATTCCTATAGAACATTGGCCTGATGTCACCTTTATCCATGATTGCGGTTTTGGGCGTAACACAGTCTGTTGGGACCTCTGTAGGTTGAGAGTCAGTGTTACTTGTGCTGATTGCCCTTTGTGGCCCTTCTTCTTGATTGATGGGCTCTGATTGTGTCGTATTCTCCTGCTGTTGCCAGATATCTTTTAATGTGCTGGTGCACATGGCGTGACAGGCCAAGTTTCTGGCAGACATGTCAGCCATTGTTATCGAGTCCGCTTTTGGGGCATCTTCCTCAATCATTGTCGCCAGGCATCACCTGTGGTTGCAGGAGTGGGAGACAGGTCTGGTGGAGCTCATTCACATGCTGTCTCTGGGTGTCTTCCTGGCTGCGTTCAATCTACAGGGTGCATACATGCATGTCTCTGTTCTCTGCCATCTGCCATTGTGTGGTTGGCTGTTGGTTCTTCAAATTTCCTTTCTGTGGCTTGCCCTGTGGTCTAATGTCGGGTCCCCAAGTCTTTCCCATGGTATTGACTCCCCTGATGGCGGTTTCTCCTCTGAGGAAGTTTCAGTCTTCCCTTGGCTGGATGGACGTTATACGTGTGGAGGGGTGCTCTCATCCCCTCACTTGTTTCCATATCTGAGGAGTGCTTGTGCAAGGTGTTAGTAACTCGATAGCCTGCTGCCCATGCTTTAGCTCCCTGATGCAGGCTCTGGTCTGTGGTTCGGCGTCACCTCTGGGTCATGGGTTCCAGTCTGGCCATGGGGGGTTGAACAATGCTTGTGAGGTTCCCCTTGCCAGGTGGCCTGGCTTCCGGTTTTGATGTTCGTGCAGCACTTGCGCCTATGGTGTGTTAGAACCCTGGTTGTCCTGCCATTCTACTGCTCAGTTTGAGATTGTGCTGTATTGTCTTTCCAGTCCATCGGCTACTCAAAGGCATTCCTGTCTCACAAATTGCTGTCCATGCTACTCATTCAGCTGCTGTTGCCAGGCAGCGTAGGTTCTGCTGGCCTGCTGTGCTGTCCTCCCTATCAATCTTTTGGGTCTGGCCCCATTCTGCTGGTATGAGTGCTCCAGTGTCTACCTGTGCTGCACTGTCCATTTTCTGGTGCCTTTCTCCCAGGTCTGCATTTGTATTGGCACTCTTGATGACTGTTCTGTTGCCTGTTTGTTCGGGGAGCAGTTTTCCCCCAGCTTGTTTTCAGGTGTAGTCAACATTCCCTCTTCTGATGTCTTGGGCTTTTTTGGTGTGTGACGTTGTTGTGGCTAGCTCATCCTGCTGGGGGTAACTGAGTGACTTCATGGCTGCAATCAGTGTTCCAGAGGCAAGACTCCCCCTTTTTCTTCATCCCTTTCACCAGGAGTTCTGTGGTTCACTTTGGGATCCTGGCATGTCCATTCTGGGATCTGCTGTTGGGACTGCAGTCTACTCTATGTGTGTTGCATTTGTCTTGGCAAACCTGTGGGCTTCTCTTCATCTGCAGAGGATTTCCATCTTCCCTTTCTGGTGGCCTGTCAGTGGTCTAGTCTGTTACCCATCTCCCCTGAGATATCTGTGTCTTCAAGTGCTGTCCTTGGCCAGTCTCAAGTTGATGGCTTGGTGATTGAATGGGTGGGGCCCTGGTGCATTCCATCTTCCCTTTCTGGTCATCTGTTTGGTCTGGGACATCTCTTCCAGAGCCCTAGTTCTTGGTGGTTCCTGTGCTTACTGTTCTATCCAGTTCCTGATGCCTGCCTTATGGGTGTTTGTGTTTTGTCTTCTTGGGGTTCTGTTCTCTGCCCCATTTTGGTCCTTCCTTCATCCCCGCGGGGGGGAGGGAGTGATGTTGTGTTGATTTCCCCCGCCCTGGTGTTCCTCACTGTGATTTCTGGTCTGTGTGGAATTGGGCCTTGTCAGGGGCCCTCCAAATCGGCAGCTAGTGGGTTCTCTTGTTGTGTGCTGGATCTTCTGCCTGGTGCCTATAGACAGCATTCCGGCTGGTCTTTTTTTGCTTTTGTCTATTCAGGCCCTATTTCTTCAGGGTGCTCTTTACTGTCCAACAGTTCACCTGTGGGGGTGTGTTGGCTGTGGGGTCATGCTCCGCTGGTTCTGTTGCATGCCTTTACGCTGCCCTTCGTCGAAGGTTGTTTCCAGGATTTCAGTGTTGGGCCTTTGTGGGTTTCTGTGCCGTCATGTCCTAGGTTTTTGGGATTCTTGTGGCTTTCCCACCCTCGATGCTGTGTCTGTTTCCAGTACAGGTGGCGTAGGCACAAGCCATTCTTATTGCGGGCATCTAGTACTTTGTTTCCTGGGTTTTTTTATGGTCTGCATTGGAAGTAGTCTTAGGTCTGGTGTGCTCGGGTGTGTTGGTTCTTCCTCAGGTGTTGGTGTTTCTTCTTGTTGTTTCATTTGGATCTTCGCCTTTCCACTATTCAAGGTCTGTGTGCTTCTGTGTTGGCGTTATTCTCCCCTTGCGGTGCTCTGATGTTCATCCGGGTTTTGTCTTCCAGATCTTTCTGGGGTATTCTGCTCTCCATCCTGTCCCGCAGGTAGGGAATATGCTTTCCTATCTGCCTTGTGCCAGTGGGTCATGCCTGTGTTCTGCTGACATCTCTGCAGTTTGGTCTGTCTTCCCTTCTAGAGATCCTGAAATGGTCGGCTTGGTCATGTTGCCGCCTTGGCTAGGTTACTGGGAGGCTCCTTTGTGGGGCTTCTGTCAGGCTGCCTCTTTGGCATTTCCATCCTCCTTTGTGACTCCATCTCGGGTGGTCCAGGGGTTGCAAATTTATTGGGTTTTCATGTACTGACGACTGTGTGTCACGATCCGTACATCTCTTACCACCGTTGGCTGAAGAACTTGAAGGAACACCTGGTCTTCTACTGGTTCTGGACTGGCCAAGATAGGGGCGACCTTTTATGACTGGAAGAGACGCCAAGGCAGACCATACCCTCTAGAAGGCATCCTAGAGGAAAACCCCCAAAAGTTGGGAAAAACCTCTATCAAGGAACTCATGAAAAAGAGGAAAAAAGCAACAATGAAAAGGAGTAGTGGAATAACTCTTGCAGGAAAAACAGGAACGCTGAAAAAACACAGAACAAACAGGAGCAAGAATGTCCACCAAGCGGAAGTGTTTGCAATGCAAGGAAGAGAAGAACTGAAGTGCTTATATACCAGAAGACAGGAAGTGACACAACAGGAAGAAAGTGTGACACTATCTTGGATTGTGAAAGACCATATACAAAAGAATAGGAAAAAAGACCAAGTAGAAAAGGAAAAGGGCATGCTGGGAAGAAGAATACCAAAAAGGAAGACAACATGGATACCAAGAAAAGAAGAAATGAAGATGGAGAAACAAAGAAGAAAGAGGAGGAAAGAAAGAAGGAAATAATCCAAGGAGGTAACTAAATATGAATTCAGGGAGGGTGGCAGGGGCTGTGGCGCGACCCAGAGCGCGAAACGTGCCTCCTGGGTCGCACTGGAAAACCAGGCAGGCAAAACAACGAGCTGCAGCGTGGAAGGCATGCTGAAACTCAGACCGCCGGCCCGACTGCGGCATCAGAAAGAGTTGTCACCAGTTTTAGCCAATGGCATTTTATTGTGTTGCATGTTCGGGGCAGTTGTCCTGGTCCACTTTTTCGCTTGGGTATATCTCACTATGTGATTCATCATATTGAGAAGGACGAAGGGGTAATGCTGCAATTACTTACTGGTATAGCATTATTTTGAGCCCCTCTCTCTCACTGTGATGAATCAGGTCCTCCCTCCCACTGTATCAACCAGTCCAACTGTGTGTTGTTTGAGCTTGATACAGAACAGGAAGCCACTTTTATGTGTTGGGAAGGGACTGTGAATGAAGGCACAGGGGCCTCACTATGTCATTCACCATGGCGAGAGAAGTAATGCTATTACCGATGCATTACATCAGAACCTACAATGTTTCTTTTGCATCTGGCAGTTATATATTACACTGCCCTCCCCTCGCCTCTTGGGGAATCAGGAGTTCCTGGTGTGAAATTACCACATCAGGAGTTTCACCAGTCTCAGACCAGCACTTGAGCGTTGTTGCCCTCTTACACTCAAGTTTAACACAATAAGGCATGTGTAAACTGCCTTTAGCTTTCCTTAAAGAAATATGACAGGAAGCATTCATCTGAGTCACGTTTATAGACAGCTTTAGCTGTTCGTTGCCAAAGGCTTATTGTATCTAATACATTATAAAATACTCATATACAGTGGTGCCTTGAGTCGCTGCCTTGCTTTGTGTTGAATGACTTTCTTGTCAGTCTCCTTTCCATGCTTCTTATTTGATGCCTTTCCTGACTAATCTTTCTTTGTCCATCATCTGGAGCATTTATTTTTCTTTATCATCTGATTTCATAATTTATGTCCTTCCACTATTTGCATTCAGGAGCTACTTTTTCTTTTAACGCTTCCGTGCATTGCCAGTGTTTTCTTGCTCTCACTGAGACCTATTCACAAAGGTAATTTGACATACAGCCATCTGGCATGTTGATCTTTCCACCTATACCTAGTGGTAGATCTCCTCATGGACAGAATTTCCCTTTCCCATGCACAGAGCTCTACCTAAATTTAGACTTCGGAAGTGTAAAAGTAACTTTCTGCCTGTTTGTGGAGACCTTCACCACTATCCAATACATGTCATTTTTATTTAAAAAAATATATAAAACACCTTTCACCGATTTCTGTTCACCCAGGACTATCATAATAACATGACACAACAACCCGATTAAACACCTTAACATACTATTTAGTTATAGTTTACATTAATGCTATATATTGAATTTATGTTTAATAAGGTAATTATAATTTTACGTTTTGTTACCTTTTACAATTAAGGCAATGTAATGGTAACAAAAAAAACTAATTGATCTTCGAATAAAAACGTTTTTAATTTAAAAGATTCTAACATTTAAAATGTGCTGTTTGTGTGAGTGTTATTGCTAAGCAACATTAACGAACAGCATTGGCAAAGACATAAGGTCTGCGTTGGCAAGCCAAAGTGCAAGTTCTAGCAGCTTTACTGAATGTTTTTTATTTTCTGTGAAATGATTTGAAACAGATCCGGGTAATGGCAGGGAGTCATGAAGTCCCTTGTTTATCATTTCAAACTGTATTAGTGTACAGATTGATAAACTTAAAGCTTTTGGTTTAGGTATGAAAACAAGATTGATCAGGGTACCAACAATATTTGTTTTCAACAAAGGACGCCTGTCACAAATAAACTTTAGGAAAATGTTGAATTCTTTCTGACACTCAGAAGAGCTAGGTTGATACTTTTGCATGTAAAATTAATAGTGCATCTGATTTCCTACTATCTCCGTAACTCCCACAAGCTGTACCCATGTATTACCAAAGTAATATGTGACATGAAGTATCATAGAACCGCCAAAAATAAAATCACAAAGTAACTTGTAGGAGATCGAGGAGTGATGACAGGATCTTTGGCTCTTCGTTCACGTCCTCCTGGTCTGTGGAACCTGTGATTAAGCTGAAGAAGCAGACACTGTGACCTCATTGACGTTGGATGCATGTTCTGACTTTAATAATGGAGGTATATCGACGTCATTTGAACGCTTTCATCATGAACACATCTGAGTCACATTTATATGTTTCAATAGGAAAGCCCTTTGTTTCTTAGGAATTCTGCATTTTGCTGCGTAAAATAATGCCATCATGTATATTGTGCAGAAAACCTTCTGACTTGCAAGAAACACATTGACCGAGACAGCAGTGAATCGAATTCACTCACTTCAAGTTGCATCATTTTGTAGAGGGCTCTCTCTCACATGAAGTCCTCTTGTTGGTAGTCCTGGCAGACTAAGTGCAGTTGTGCTATTTCTGAGGACATTTGGCTTATTTTAAGCTGCTATGAAACACCATAAAGGTGTCCTTCATGCAGAGCACAAGCTAGATAGTTCCAATGAAGGAAGCCCACATGAGAAAACAATAACCCCCTAAATAAGTTTCCTTTTCAAAATCCTGGCCAACATTTAGGCGCATATTTATACTTTTTGGCGCAAAACTGTGCAAACACATTTTTGCGTCAAAGAGTATAGTACCGGTTTCCATCATTCCAGAGTGCCAGCCGGGGGCCAAATTTATGGAATCCCACAAGCTGGCGCAAAGGGTGGGCTAGCATCTGGGAAAATGACGTTAGCCAGGTAGGGGTGGGGGTATAGGGGAAGGGGGTTTTGCATCAAACAATAACACTTTGACGCAAAATCATCCATACCACATGACTCCTGTCTTATAAAAGACAGGAGTCATTCCCACCACCCCAGTGGCCAGCACAGGGGACAAGGTTCCCCTGGGCATGGCCATTGCTCCCAGTGCCAATCAGGGGGGCCCATTTCAGAGCCCTCAATGGCACTTTAAAAAAAACTTTAAAATACTTACCTCTACTTACCCTACTTACCTGGATGGGGTCCCCAATCCTCTGGTGTCCCTCTGGTGTGGGTGGGGGCATTCCTGGGGTTTGGGGTGGGCACCTGTGGGCCCTTTCCATGGTGTTTGAAATGGGTCCTCAGGTCCCTTAGTGCCTACCCTGATCCAGGCATTAAATAATGGCACTAAACAGGCTTAGCACCATTATTTAGGCCGGCCTACCACCAGTGCACTGTTTTTGCATGGAAGGATAAATAAGGCGCTATGGGCTTTGAGTCATTTTTTTGGACGAGAATGCCTACCTTGCATCTCATTGACGCAAGGTAAGTTCATGCATCCAAAAAATGACTTTAACCCCAATATTTTGACGCTAGGCAGGTCTAGCGTCAAAATATAAATATGGAATTAAGTTTGTGCTGAATTCGCGTAAAATAAATGATGCTAATTCAGCTCAAAGAAAGTGTAAATATGCCCCTTAGATCCTGAAAAATGAACACAGCAATTTGAAATGCCAGGTGTAATGCGTGACAAGAAAAAATGGCCATCTGCTCAAAAGTGCCTTATAGCCTGTACAGAGAGAATTAAATTTGAGGTGCTAAGGTGAGGCCGTGCAGTTGGCTAACTGGGCTACCACATAATGATGAAGTTACAGGATGATTGGCAAAATAGCAAGACAAATTCACCAAGAGGGGGCAGCAGTGTGACAGATGTGGAAAGATCCTGTGCTATTACAGAATTTCTAAATTACTCATAGGGAAAGGGAACCACAATTTCAAATCGTTTAATTGAAAAATACTGTTTACTGTAACTGCTTGAGTCACTTTGTACATGATTAGATCAACGCCCAGTAGGGCAGCAACATTACAAAAAAGTTAGGACAATGAAAGAATAGCTGAGCGAAAATCTGGAGTGCTTTACACTTGTAGTTCTGTATAAGAGAATGTTTATGTACAGGAATAGTTTTTTAAATCTATTTTTTTGTTGTTAACAAAACAACCATAACAACCGTTTCAGAACTCTCTGTGTCTTGGGAAGGAACAGGGAAAGGAAGGGCCAGGGGGAGGGAGATAGAAAGACAAGGACAAGAGGTAGCACAGGATCCACATGCAGCAATGCTCAGCAATCTTGGTACAGTGAGAGTCATCTGCAAGTTACAATATTGAGAAATGAAACTAACCCAATACATTTGTGTGATGTACGTAGGCCCCTGTACTGGGACTAGGGGGTTGGGTGCTAAAAGGTCAGGGGAATGGGCTTTGAATTAGAGGAGAAATGGCAGAGCATTGCTACACATTCAACGTGAGAGGCGAAACCATGGTTGTTAATGGCGTCCTGTTGTGATTTGTCAAATTAGTCACATGTTGGGAGGGCAAGGCATGTGCTCCCCCAAAGTGATGCATGCAATGAACAATATTAATTGGAGAGTTTATGTGTAAAGGAAGAGTTCTCTTCTTCTCCTTCGGGAGGGGGGTATCATTTTGGGCTTCAAATCAATGACAAAAACATCCCAGATCTCACAGCCACCGCGAGCCGAGCCCCTGTCTCTCAGGGAGCGGAACACATGTGTCTCAGCTTGTGCCCATTACAGCACAGCTTGAAGCCATACGTCTACGTCCGGAGTGGTGGGCACCATCTACCACATCACTATTAGCTGTTCAATAGAACAAATGCCAGGTCGATGAACCTATGAAGGCATTTGTCCCCCTTAGCCTTAGTGCAGAGTACTAGGAGGCAGGATTCAGGGGAAGAAGATAATGGCCCTCATTACATCCCTGGCGGTTGGTGATAAAGTGGCAGTAATACTGCCAACAGGCTGGCAGTAACTACCACCAAATTATGACCAGGGTAGTGAGAATTCAGATAGACAACCACTTTACCACACCGACCACCAGGGTGGAAACCATGGCGGTAGCCGCCTACAGTCAAGCGGAAGCCAATGTTCCGCCCACCATATTAAGACACACGAATCCAACACCTTTTCCGGGGCAGTACCAATGACATCAAAAGCCTGGCAGAAACTCAGAAGTGAAAGGACTCACCATTGGAGACAAAAGGAACAACCACGCCGCCATGAAGCCCGAACTTCAGATATTCCCGATGATTTTCTACATCCTGCTTCACCACGAACACCAACGACGGCGAAGACGAACATGGTGAGTACAGCTGCCTAGCACACAGGGGAGGGAGGGAGGAAAAAGAGAGTGACACACACGTGCAACACCCCCACCACCAACACCATACACACAATCAGATGCAGTAATAAAACACATTTACCCTGTATCCCTCATGAATATGCAAGGACTACAAGAATGTGATAAAGTGATTTTAATAACATAAATACAGTAGAAATACGAAAATTCAATCAAATGGTATATACATATGTACAGTTCAAGGGACACTGCCCAGTCCTCATTGTGCGTGGGCCACAGGCCAATTCCAAGGCCCCACTTGTCACCTGCAACAACACGGAGAGAACACTGCAGGGGCATCAGTTGGAAAATAGGCAGGCACCTCAGGGGGACGGGGAATGAGGGGGGCACCTCAGCCGGCAGATGGAAAAACACCACTGGTCCTGGAGGGGGCCACATGCCCTGTGCTTGGTCCTGGGGAGTGCAAGACCACAGTCTCTCAGGTGGGTGTCATACGCACAGGATTTGCAGGGGGAAGGCCGCACAGCAGCCCATGGAGGCAGGACTACATACCGTCAACCGGCGGTGACGGCTGCTCAGTGGTGGTGCTGCTGCTGGTGGTGGTGGTGGGGGGAGGCTCCAGCCCATCCCCTGCAGCCCCGGACGGCTGGCCACTGCTGGTGGTAGTGGTGCTGCTGCTGCTGCTGCTTGTGGTGGTGGTGGGGGGAGGCTCCAGCCCATCCCCTGCAGCCTCGGACGGCTGCACAAACATGGTTGGTGGTGGGGGCTCCGTCTGAGTCCCTACACCAGGCCCCTTGTCCTTCCTGCCTGCTGGTGCTGGCCCCTTGCCCTTCCTGGCAGCAGCTGGGTCAGGCTCCTTGTTCTTCCTAGCAGCACTAGGGGCAGACTCCTTGCCCTTCCTGGCAGCAGCTGGTGATGGCTTTTTGCCCTTCCTGCCAGCACTTGGGGCAGGCTCCTTGCCATTCCTGACAGCACTAGGGGCAGGCACCCTTTCCTTGAGGCTGCCTGGTGCCCTGGAGCCTTTCCCACCACGAGTGGGTGTGGAGACTACTGGTCCCGTGGACTGGGTGGCTGAGGTGCTTCTCTGGGTTTTTGCCACCTTGGTCTGACGTGAAGGACGGGGGGAGGGGTAGGGAAGAGGTCAATGGTGGAGAGGAAAAACCTCTTAGGGACATTGGGGCGGGATGAGGGAGAATGTTTGGGAGTGGAGGAAGAAGAAGTGGAGCAAGAGGGAATAGTTGTAGGAGGTGTCTGTCTGCTGTGTTTGGGTGCAGGTGCATGGGCTGGATGCTGTTGTGAGGTGGATGGCTGTTGAGTGTCTGAGTGCTTGCATTTGTGTACCTTGGGAGGGGGGTGGACAGACACAGTGGCAGAACACACAGGGGACGTGTGCATGGCTGTTGTGGAGGTGTCTGCCAGTGAGGTGTGTGTTCTGCTTGGTGTAGTGGTGATGCCGGTAGTGGATGAGGGTGTAGTGCATGCAGGTGTGAGTGTAGTTGCAACTGGGAGGGAAGTTGAGAAGGAGGAGGAAGGGGAGACAGTGGAGGCAGTGGATGTTGGTATGTCTGCATCTGGATGGTGTTTGTGTGAGTGCCTGTGGGATGATGTGTGGTGCTTGCGTTTGCCTGTGCCACTCTTGTGTGTTGTCCTGTGTGCATGCTTGTCTGGCTGTGTGCTTGGGATAGGTTGGGGTTGAGGGGAATGGGATTGGGAAGAGGAAGCTGGAGGAGGGCGCGTGGAAACTGGGACAATGGCTGCCATCAGAGAGGAGGCCAGAGCCTGGATTGATCTCTGTTGGGCCACCAATCCAGTGTGAATGCCCTCCAGGAATGCATTTGTCTGTTGCATTTGGGCTGCCATCCTCTGGATGCCATTCACAATAGTTGACTGCCCTACAGAGATGGATCTCAGGAGGTCAATAGCATCCTCACTCAGGGCAGCAGGGCTTACTGGGGCAGGGCCTGAGGTGCCTGGGGCAAAGGAGATGCCTGTGTGAGCAGGCACGGGAAACTCAATGAGGGGCTGCTGGGAGGGTGGTGCTGGTACGGGACGTGGCGGCTGTACCTGTAGCTGGGGTGGTCACAGAAGTGTCCACCACCATCAGGGAGCTTCCACCAGAGGAGGTATCTGTGTCCGAACTACCCCCTCCAGTCTCTGCCATGGTGCTCCCCTCACCCTCCATCCCACTGGTGCCCTCAATGTCGGTGGACTCTGCCTCCTGCATCCTGTGAGATGCAGCTCCCTCCGTCACCGGTGCCTCTGCTCCTCCGCCAGATGATGCTAATGCACATAAGGACAGGGTGACAAAACAAAAGGGGGGGGGAGAGACAAAGAATACATTTGGTCAATGGCTGCACCAACACCACCGTTGGCGTACACACCACCGTCACACACAAGGAACAGTCCTACGCACTATTAAAAGCACTACCACTAATAATGCTAGCCACCAGGGCATGGGGAGGGGCACATACCCCAAACTGCAGCACACCTGGGACCCACACAGCCCTGACCAGTTGTGGATGCCTACAAGCTAGGTAGCAGGATTATCACTTCAGAACCCTGCCCAAAATGGGACCTACTCTGCAATGTCAGGCCTGGCCTAAGGGCACCCACTGACACACATCCCCCACCCAGGTCCACCCCTACCATGCGTAAGTTACAATGATGGGAACTGTACTCACCCCCTTGTGGCTGCTGTGATGCCCTCAAATGCCCATCTAGCTCCGGATAGGCCACCGCCAGTATGAGGGCCATCAGGGGGGTCAGGGTTTGATGGGCACCCCTTCCTCGTTGGGAGGCCATCCCCAGCTGGGCCTCTGTCGTCTTCTGTGCCCAGCGTCTCAGGTCCTCCCACCGTTTCCGACAGCAGGTGCTCTGCCTACCGTAGACCCCCAGGGTCCACAAGTCCTTGGAGATGTCACGCCATATATCCTTCTTTTGATGGGTGCTGACCTGCAGAGAAATACACACAGGATATGGTATCAATCAGACCGTCCTGCCTGTTATACTTATGGGCCACCAAACCCCTTCACATCGCCATTTGCACACACAGGGCCCAGCACACAAGCTGCATGCCGCCCAGGGGACATCCACCAACCCCCTACACAAGGCCTTCACACACACCACTCCATGCATTCATGCCCCATGCATTGTGCTCACAGTGTACTCACCTGCTGGTCGGGAGCCCCATACAGCAGTCCGTACTGGGGTAGGACCCCATTCACCAGTCGCTTCAACTATGCCGAGGTGAAGGCAGGGGCCCTTTCCTCAGTCACACGAGCCATGGTACGTTCCAGGCACAAGTCACAGCAGCATATGCAGTGTAGGTCCTTTCCTGTTGAAGGTCAGGTAGCAGGTGTGTGATCAGATGGAAAATGGCTGTCACATCCGTGGCGGTGCATACCGTTACCACTGGCGTACATCACCATTAGCCACTGTACCCCTTAGGGCCCAATGTTAACCAATGAGGAGTTGTTTGGCGGTTCCCGACCGCCTCCAGCAACAGCACACAACGTCAGCAGTATTACCTCACTTTCACCTGTCCGCCATTTCAGGGGTGGGGGCAGGCCCTGGATAATAACTGCGTCACAGCTCAAAATTAGACATACAGGACAAATACCACTTACACATAAAAAATTATTATCATGCATTGTACTGTTGTGGCTACAATGTTCAGTTTGTGACCGGTTCATCACTCTTTTGTCCCTTAGACTGAAACCACTGTGGATGAATAGGAGATGGAGACATACCCCCGTGTTCAGACCCGTGGTGGACTTGGCAACAATGGAGGACAGGCACATTATCCTCACCTATAGATATGACAGACCACAATTACGGAGCTGTATGCCCAACTGGAGCCTGATCTAATATCTGTTATCCGTCACTCCACTGGGATCCCCCTTCTTGTGCAAGTCCTATCTGTGCTCCATTTCTTGGCAACTGGTTCTTTTCACGTGACAGTGGGCTTGGCAGCAGGAAAGTCACAGCCAATGTTCTCAATAGTGCTGACAAGAGTGTTGTCTGCCCTGATCAAACACATGTGCAGCTACATTGTTTTCCCCCAGGTGGAGGATTTGGCCACAGTGAAGGCTGACCTCTATGCAATGGGATATACCCCCAACATAATTGGGGCAATTGATGGAACACATATTGCATTTGTCCCCCTCCCCCCCGGCCAGAATGAACAGGTGTTCAGAAATCGAAAGAATTTTCACTCCATGAATGTCCAGATGGTATGCTTGGTGAACCACTACATCTCCCATGTCAATGCTAAGTATCCTGGGTCGGTGCATGATGGCTTTATCCTGAGGAATGGCAGCATCCCAAATGTGATGGGCCAACTACAGAGGCACAGGGTGTGTCATATATGGGTACCCACCCAGTAGATGTTGGTGTATGTGTATTGTGTGGGGCATATAGGATAGTGTGTGCCTAAATGTTGTCCCTTGATATATGCAGGCGACTCTGGTTAGCCAAACCTATCATGGCTACTGACCCCTGTAAGGAATTCCAGGACAAGGGCAGAAGAACATTACAATGAGGCACATGGGTGAACAAGAAGGATTATCGAAAGTACCTTTGGCCTCCTGAAGGCCAAGTTCCGGTGCCTTCATCTAACTGGGGGATCCCTGTGCTTCTCACCCAAGAAGGTCTGTCAGATAATCGTGGCATGCTGCATGTTGCACAACCTTGCCTTGAGACGCCATGTACCTTTCTGCAGGAGGAGGAGGCTGGAGATGGCCATGTGGCAGCAGTGGACCCTGTGGACAGTGAGGATGAGGAGGCAGAGGATGAGGATGAGGGCAACAGAACTGCAGTGATTCGACAATACTTCCAATGACACACAGGTAAGACAGTTGTACTTCACATTTCATTGTAATGTTTTGGATTATCTCTGTCACTGGCATGCTGTTATTTCCCACTTCTATGCCCACTCACTGTACCCTTTGACAACTGATTTTGCAGATGTTGATGCCCTACTATCGCTCCTGGTGTGATCACTGCAGCCAACTACAGGTTTTTCCTATGTGAACATTACTATATAATTGAATTGCAATGTTTGAACATGGCTAAACGAATACATACTTAAAACATTTGACATACTCCAAACTTGGCTTCATTCAAAGGGTGTTTATTGTAGTGCTAAGAAGGAGAGAGGCAAGTGCATTGTGATGGGGTGATGATGGAGGAAAGTCCAGGGTATTGTTACAGTCTGTAGCACAAGTGCATTGTCCAAGGGGACATAGGAAGCGGAGCAATGGCAGTTCAAGGTGGACAGGGTGACAGAGTGGGACACAAGGGTAACAATCAGGAGAGTCTTGTTTCCTGGCGGGGGTCTTGGCAATAGTCTCTGGCTTCTGCCTGGATCGCAGGGAACGTTTGAGGG
The DNA here is from genome assembly GCF_031143425.1 of Pleurodeles waltl. NCBI lineage: Eukaryota > Metazoa > Chordata > Amphibia > Caudata > Salamandridae > Pleurodeles > Pleurodeles waltl. Next base: position 858,321,226 of record NC_090450.1, on the reverse strand, counting down.
GTGGTTCACTTTCTACATGGGGAGGGGTGCTGGTGGCCTGTTGGTCCTGTGGCGGGGCCTCCTGTCCACTAGCGGGAGCGGAGGTGAAAGGCAGTTCAGATGTCCGGCTAGTGGCAGGGGCCTGCTATTGTAAGACTGCCTCCCTCATGATGTTGGCCATATCTGCCAGCAACCCTGCTATGGAGACCAGGGTGGTGTTGGTGGCCTGCAAGTCCTCCCTGATCCCCTGGTATTGTCCCTCCTGCAGCTGTATGTTCTCCTGCATGTTGTCAAGGATCTAGCCCAGCATATCCTTGGAATGTTGGTATGCTCCCTGGATCTCGTGAGTGCCTCCTGGAGAGTTGGTTTCCTGGGCTTGTCCTCCCCCAGGTGCACAGCACTCCTCCCAGTTTCCCTGTTGTCATGTGCCTCTGTCCCCTGAGCTGTGTGGCCACTGCCACTGACCCCAGGTCCCTGATTGTCTTGGGTATGAGGTGTGCCCTGGGGTCCCTGTACTGGTGGACCCACTGCTGATTGACGTGTCCTGGGGACAGAGGTATGGGTACGCTAGGTGGGTGCTGTGGTGGTGTTTCCTGATGGGGGAGGCTCTGTGGTGGTGTGTGACTGTGCCTGGATAACGGACTGTCCAGCGGTCCCTGATGGGCCAAGTTGGTCATCCAGATCCAGGCGACCAGAGTGTGTTGGGGGACTGGATAGTGCTGGCACCTCTTCGCCGCAAACATTGACTGGGGTACCTGTGGGGATGTAAATGCAGTGTTATTGTTTCTGTGTGTGGCATGTTGTGCATCGGTGGGTTGCCCTCTTTGTTTGTATTTGCCCTGGCAGCTTTCACTTGTGTAAGTTAGTATGTGGTGGGCTAGCTGATTCCCTCTAGAGTGCATGCTTTAGTGATATGCAGGTCTGTGCCAATGCATTGGTACGGCATGCAGGGCTTGGCATTGGGATGAGTGGGATGCGATGGTAGGGTGTGTGGGAGGTGGTGGAGTGATGGGAGTGACTGTGAGGGTGGGGGTATGTGTTGGCATGCAGGTAGGTGGTTGATAGTAATAGAGAGTTGACTTACCAGAGTCCAGTCCTTCTGCTACTCCGGCCAGGTTTTGGGGTAACTGGGCAAGGAAGACGGCGTTCCATCCGGCCTGTGCTCCTGTCATGCCAGTATCAGCATGTATAGTGAAAGTGTTGTATGTAGGGAGATAATGTTCCTGGGGCCTATTCCCAATAATAGTATATTGAGGGCAGGCGACGTTGGGGGTTCAGTACCACCCTCTTACTGTGTGTCGATAAAAGCTGTTGTATGGCGAAATATGTTAGTAACTGTCCCAGGCTAATGTTGTAAGCCTCCATTATGTCATCATAGGAGAGAAGGGAGCTTTTTCTGAAGACATCCCCCACTGTTGTGAGACCTGCCACTGCCCATGGGTCATATCATGTGTGTACCAGTTATGAGTGCCCAGTATGTGGTAAATACTGGGATCCGTGACAAATAAGGTGGAGTGGGATGCTTGCCATGCACAAATCAACACCAACAGCCATGGGCTGCGTCCGTCAGATTGGTGCCATATGATGGGGGACTCATACAATCTGATAGCCACATGAATACATTGATTGGGCCTAGTCTATTGATTATTTATGTTCTTTCTGCAGTGGAAGAATTCTGTAACAAGGGCAGAGGCCACTGTAATTGTGCAGCGGTGTAACATAACTCAAAATTGAGCATACCCATGCCAACCGCTTCAAGCAGGTGTTGCGTTATGGATAGGGCAACCTGACGTTGGTCAGTCCCACACAGTAGTTCTAGCATTAGGCCATGTAAAGTGCAAAATAAGGATGTAGGCAGCACCAAAGTAAAGCACAGTAGTGCAGTGAAAAAATATAGCAGTCTAGGGAGTATGAACATCTTCGAGTGAATAGCGTGATCCAGGTTGCCATCTGGAAGATCCTCCGCAAAGTGATAAATTTGTATGCCAAGATATTTAAAGAGAACATGGCACCATGGGAGGCGGAATGATGGAAGGGCGGTTTGTGACTGCTCTGGAACATGAGCCAACAGAAATAGGCAGATTTTCATCCAATTTACCCGTAAGCCAGATATGTCCCCAAAGTTGTTTGACAATTGCATGACCGCTGTTAGCGAGGATGAGCTTTTGTGCAGGTATATTAGTGCCTCATCCGCATAAAGGGATATGATGTGATACATGTCCTGGTCTGGGATCTCATAATGCTGCACACATAAGCGCTGGTGGGAGGCTAAAGCTCCATTACAATTGGGAACAACAATGGCGAAAGCAGGCAACCCTGTCTGGTGCCGCGACATTTAGGAAAGCTATCCAAGATTGTTTTCCCAGTCTTCACATAGACCATTGGGTTGGAGTACAGTATATGTGTCCAGACCAAGAAACCTGGGCCGAAACCCATGCAGCAGAGTGTCTCCAGTAAGTACGTCCAGCTGAGGGTGTCAAAAGCCTTTTCTGTGTCTAAGGACACTGGCACCCTGTCATAGTAGTCGTACAGGGTTTCAGGGAGCAATCTAATGTTTAAAAAGGTGTTGCACCCGGGGATAAAGCCAGGTTGGTCTTCGTGGATCAGTTGGCCAAATAGGGAGAGAAGTCTGTTTGCAAGTACTTTGCCCAGCAGCTTGCAGTCCAGATTAAGCAAGGACAGAGGTGGCCTGTAGGAGCCCACGTCATGAGGGTCGCGTCCAGGTTTGGAAAAACCAAAATGAGCACCTCTCGCTGAGAGTCGGGGAGCTGACCCTGGGCCTTTACGTCATGGAATACCTCCAGCAATGTTTGAGTAAGGTTGGCGGAATATGTGGAGTAGTACTCTGCTTGCAATCGGTCTGTACCCCGTGTCTTATTGTGAGCTAATTGGCACAATGCGGTTTGGATCTCTTTGAGGCTGAAAGGCTCGTCGAGGTCGTGTTTCTGCAGCAAGGTGAGTTGGGTCAAGGGGAGATCATCCAGGAAGGTGGCCAGTTGTTCGGGCGAAGGCCCAGGCCCTGCTGCATATAGCGTGTGATAATACCCATGGAAGACGTTGTTAATAGTTGTTTGCGTGTTGACTACAGTCCCAGTGCCCAGCCTGTTAGCACATATTGGTTTGCTCGTCACGCACCAACCACACCAATAGTCTGCCAGAACGCTTGCTCCCTGTGTGAAGTCTAGTCATTTAATGCCGATAGTCATCTCTGCGCAGTTATGAGTCTGCTTCTCTGTGTCTGATCTGGAAGTGAGGCATCGGTTCTGTCCGGATGCAGGGGGAGATGATGAGGCATTGTCCGTGAGGCATCGATTCCTTGTGACCCAGTTGGGTTTCTGGTTCCGGTCCATCAGGACGTTATGTGTCGAATTCTCAGGGTCGTGAGTACCCCATGTGATGTCAGTGGAGTCTCTGCACCGTCAGACTTGCATTGCAGGCCAAGGTCGTTGCGTGCAGCGAGGTCTATGGAGCGGGGAGCAAACTGTGGAGTTACTGGCTTCACAGAAGTTGTTCCGAAGTCAGTGTACTAGCAAAAAGCTAGCAATGGAGGTCTTTGTAGTCCCTGAGACCCCAGAACAGGAGGCAAGCTCAATCCAAGCCCTTGGAGAGCACTTTTGGGAGAAGGCAGAGTCCTTCCAGCACAGTCAGAGGCCAGCAGGCAGCAGGGCAACAACAGGGCAGCAGTCCTTCTCAACAAAGCAGTACAGAGAGTCCTATGGGCAGCCAGGCAGGTCTTCTGACAGAGTTCAGGTGCAGGTCCAGAAGTGTCTGAGCTGGTGGGGTCAGGGGTCCAGGTTATATACCCTTTCAGCCCAGTCCTGTCTGCCAGGGTCCCAGTGAGGGGTTATCAGTCCATTGTGTGAGGGCAGGCCACTGGCCTTTGAAATGTAAGTGTGAGCCCCTCCACCCTTCCTGCCCAGGAAGACCCATTCAGTATGCGGATGAATACAGGTGTGACTGAGGCCCTCATTACGAGTGTGGCAGTCTCAAGACTGCCACACTTGCGATGGCGGTCGGACTGCCGCAGACAGGGCGGTCCGACTGCCTTATTATGACCGTGGCGCAGCCGCCACGGTCCAACCGCTGACACTGCCAGGATGCCGCCAGCCTGCAGCCTGGCAGTCCTGATGGTCCTGACGGTTGTAATTCCGAGTTCCCTTTCGCCAGCCTTTCCATGATGGTTGACACTGCCATGGTTAGGCTGGTGGAAGGTGGGCATCAGCGGGACCCTGGGAGCCCCTGCACTGCCCATGCACGGTGCATGGGCAGTGCAGGGGCTCTAATGCACATCCCTGTCGCGCATTATACTGCCCGAATTATTGACAGTGGTATGCGCAATAGGTGCTGCTGTACCCGCCGCACCGCCACATTACAGCCGGCTCGATTAAGAGCCGGCTGCAGTGTTACGGCCCAGCTGGAAACTCAAAATAGGGCCACCGGGTTTAGCCCGCAATGGCGGTGTAGTGGGGCTATGAGTTTGGCGGGCGGCCTCCGCCACCTGCCAAACTCATATTGAGGCCATGAGTGTCCAGTGTTTGCTGTTGTCTGGGTGAAATGCACCAGGGTCTGTCAACCAGCACAGACCAGATGTTGATTGACAGGCTGTCAGGCACAAATGGTTTTAAGTACAGAGAAATGCTTGCTTCCTAAAATAGTAATATTAAATCCAACCTCACCAATAAGCTGGATTTTCTATTACTATTCTGAAAATACTAAATATGACCTGAGTACCCCTTTCAGATCAGATTTTACCACTCACAAATTATATGATGGCAGTCCTAATGCTAATCTATGACAGGAGCAGGCCTCACAGTAGTGGAAAACGCATTTTGGAGTTTTCCACTAATAGGGCATATAAAACACAAGTGTACATGTCCTGCCTTTTTCCTAAATTGCACTATGCCCTATGGGTTTCCTAGGGCCTATCTTAGGGGTGACATATATGTACAAAAAGGGGAGTTTAAGGCTTGGCAAGTACTTTTAGATGCCAAGCCAAAGTGGCAGTAAAACTGCACACACAGGTCTTGCAATGGCCTGGGGCTACTTATGTGGGTGACACAATCAGTGCTGCAGGCCCACTAGTAGCATTTAATGTACAGGACCTGGACACATGTAGTGCACTTTACTAAGACTTATAAGTAAATCAAATATGCCAGTTGGGGATGAACCTATGTTACCATGTTTAAGGGAGAGAGCGTATGCACTGGTTAGCAGTGGTAAAGTGTGCAGTCCTAAAACCAGCAAAAATAGTGTCAGAAAAGTGGAGGGAGGCAGGCAAAAAGTTGGAGGATGACCATCCTAAGGCTGTCAGGTCTAACATGTGGTGAAAAATGTTCTATGCCAATGTCACTGGTGATGTTTTGTACTTAAAATAAATAAACAAAACACATATCTTCCTTGATGTGGCTCAGTGTTCAGAATTGTGAGATTTACTGGAAGCTTTATGAAGCTGTGTGGAGGAATGATCATTCGAATATCTAGGTCTTTGTTTTTCTTCCGAATTGCTGGAGTACCTGTGCCGCCTTGAGGTGCAGGGGGAGCTTGTTCTAGGCCTTGGCTGGCAGGTGCAAGAAAGATCTTCCACCGCTGTTTGCTCAACAGATCAGTGCGGAGTTAGCGAGTGAGAGGGGAGCTGATCATAGGTGTCTGGTCAGTTAGTGGAAGGGCAGGAATTTGTTGATGTATGCAGGACCTTTGTTGTGCATGGGCTTGTAGGCGTGGGTCAGTATCTTGAACTGGCATCTCTTCAGAAATGGGAACTAGTGTTTGAGATGTGGTGTGATGTGGGTCCTTCTGAGGAGGTCGAGTACGAGTCTTGCCGCTGAAGTGTATATTGTCTGGAGCCTTTTCAGGAGGCGTGCTGTGATTCCTTCGTAGAGGGTGTTTCGTTAGATCAGTTTGCTGGTGATGAGGGCTTGCGTGAAGGTACTTCTGGTGTCTGCTGGGAGACACATGATGATCTTGCAGAGAATTTGAAGGGTATGGAAGCAGGTGGATTAGACTGCATCAACTTATTTCTTAATGGATAGTTTGCTATTCAGGAAGATGCCAAGGTTGTAGGCATGTTCTGTTGGGGTGGGGTATGCCAAGCTGTTCAGGCTACCATGTGTCAGTTCATCCCGAGGTATTGTTCCCAAAGATGAGGACTTCAGTTTTTTCAGTGTTGAGTTTGAGATAGTTGTCCTTCATCTAATCTGCTACATTCATCATCTATCTGGGAAGTTAGCTTGTATGGTGGAGGGATCTTTGGACAGTAAAAGGATGAGCTGTATGTCCGCGGTATGTCCTCGGCATCGGAGATGATGTTGAGTCTGTGTGATCTGATGGTGATGGCTGGGGGGTCATGTAGGTGTTGAAGAGGGTCAGGCTGAGTGACGATCCTTGGGGACTCCACAGACTCTGAGGTGAACGGTGTGAGACTGATCCTTTAGGTTTTGCCGGTGAGGTATGAGGTGATCCATTTGTGGGTGTTTCCTAGAACCCCAATGTGGTGGAGTCTGTTGATCAGGATGTAGTGGGAGATGGTGTCAAACACGGCAGACAGGTCCAGGAAGATGAGGGCTGCTGTTTCTCCACGGTCCAGGAAGGCTCTGATGTCATATGTGGCTGCAATCAGGGATGTCTCAGTGTTGTAGTTAGCTTGAAATCCAGATTGGGAGAGGTTTAGGAGGTTGGGGTCTTCTAGGTGTTAGGTGAGTTGCTGGATTATCGCTTTCTGGAAGACTTATGCTGAATAGGGGAGCAGAGAAATGGGCCGGTAGATCTTCAATCTGGCTGATTTGTCTGATGTTTTCTTTAGGAGGGGCCTCGCTTCAGTGTGCTTCCAGACCTCCGGGAAGGAGGCCACAGTGATGGAGGCATTCTGCTTCCAGGTCCATGGGTGCTTCCGACTGTACGGAGTTCATGATGGAGAGTGTCTTACGTGGTGAGGAGTTCCTAGTGGGGTTTGGGTTTGTGCATGTGAGCTGGTTGATGCTGTCTGGCATGGAGGGTTGGTCTTTGAGAGTTTTCGTAGATAGCCGAGATCTTGTTGTGCAAGAAGTCTGCAAGGCTATCGCACAGTTCCTGGGAGGTAGTGTTGTTGTTCTAGGTGGCTGTGGGATTGGTAATCTCCTTCCCGATGGTGAAAAGATCTTTGTTGTGGTTTTTGCTGGCTTTGATGCAGTCTGCTAGTGTGTTCATCTTAGATTCTTTCAGGAGGCGGTGGTACTGGTAGAGGGTGGTTCTGAAGGCAGTGTGGTCTTCTGTTTTTTTGCTGATGCTCTTCTGCCTTTCAAGTTGTTCGCAGTTACATTTAGAGGAGTGCAATTCCTTGGTGAACCAGTTTGCTGTTTTGCTTTGTTCTTTGACCTTGGTTGTCTTGGCAGGGGTGATGGCATTGGTGCATTCTGTGATCCACTGGAAGAAGATCTTTGCTGCCTATATGATGTTGTGTGTAGTCTGGGAGGGGAGAGTGTCGTTCTATGGGTCTTCTGATACCTTTTTCTAGTTTCTTTGTGTGGATCTGGGGGCACCGGTGCTGGGGTACGTGTGTCAGAAAATGGTGAAACATAAGCTGTGGTGGTCGGACCAGGAGAGTGGTGTTGGTGTATTGTGTATGTACCTGACTCTGTCACTGGAGGTGAAGATGGGGTCGAGTGTGTGTCCGTCTCTGTGGGTAGGTTTGGTGACAAGCTGCTTGATGGCGATGTTGCTCAAGCTTTGCAGGAGGTTGGTGGAATTGGAGTTGCTGGAGTCATCGAGGTGGAAGCTGAGGTCCCCTAGGAATATGTAGTGCTCGGAGTCGATTGCTTGCAGGGCAAAGAGTTCTGGCATGGTGTTTCAGAAGCTGGGACGTAGTCCTGTTTCCCAGTCCTGGTGCCCAGTCAGGGCTCCAGGAGGCCAGATACATTCTTTCAAACATCCCAGTGTCAAGTGGTGCAAGGATTACTAGAATGGGCAATGTTCTAGTGGGCCGTGGGTGAGAATACCCAGAAACTGGCTCTGGGGCAGACCTTTGAGGGCTCCAATTTCTGCTCTCTGTGTCACAAAGTGGCTGGGATGGGGTCACATGGCAGAGGAAGGGTTTCCTGTCTTGGGTGGGTTAAGAAGCTCTACCTGAACCCCAGATCAGTGCTCCAGCTGGCTTGGGGTTGGAAGCCCCAGGCTGTGTCAGAAAGCACAGAGGAGAGGGTCCTCAAGGCATTGTGTGGTCTCCCATACTCAGCCAGGTTAAGAAGCACTGACTTGGCCCTCGGTGACTTGGCCCTCAGTCACAGCTCCAGGTGACCCAGGGTAGTGCCTTACAAGCCTAGTGAGGTCTTCCCTATTTGTCTGGGTTAAGATCCTCTGACTGGGCCCTAGGTCAGAGTTCCAGCCACAGCCCTGGAATCCCATTCTTTGATGCATCATGGTACAAAACACCCAAAAAAGGGTCCTGAAAGTGTAGGGATATCTCCTCTGCTTAACTGTATTAAGAAACTGACCATGTCCAGGGTCAGAGCTATCTCTGGCCTTGGAATGGAAGCCCTCAGGATAGGACTTCATTCTCCAGCCTGCTGTGTCACGTGGAGCCCAGGATGGGGTCATGCTGGCTGACGCACTCTCCCCACCTTCACAGGTTTAAGAAACTCAGAAAGTGCTGTCATGAACCCCCAAATCAAACTCCATTTAAAAAAAGTTAAGTTAGCCTCTCTACCTTTAGTCCACAGTCTGTCTGTCATCTTTTGCAGAACTTGTGAAAGTGTAATTTTATCTGAACACTGATTCGTTATTATATCAGGCGACAATTCTATCACACTCTCCTCAACATCTACACCTCAATGTTGATACTAAGGGTAAACATGTAGTCCAAATATAAATATTTTTATCTCGCTGGTTTAGATAGGTTCCATCTCGGGCTCTGGAAAATCCTTACTTGATTTTGCAATGCAGGATAAAATTCAGTGGTCAATATTCTAAATAAATCCCAGTAATTGACCATTAAGAAGGAGAGCATGTGGCATCCACGTTATCACAAGAGGTCCAGCCAGCTTGCCAGAACATCCACTCTTATGCAAAGAGTCTATCCAGTGATGAGAAGAGCTGAGCCCTGCTGAAAGTGTGTTTTCCCTCTAAAGGTGCACTCTCCTCTTGCCGGAAGTCTGATAACATAGTTGTGAACAGATATGTAGTGCACAGGGCCTAAGAAACTCTAGAGCAAGTTATCTATTTAATGCTGTCATAATGTAGCATGTAGAAATAGCAATAGGGTGGTAGGGTGCTAGAAACATTCCAACACATGCTAAATGTGTTAATTTTATTCTCAGTGATAGCAACACGCAGAAGTGCTGTTTTAGTTATATTGAGTGTGTTATGATTCATGTACTAAACACTAGAATAAGACTGTTTAAAGAAACATTTTAAAATAGTGTCATTTTCAGTGCTATGCTTAAATGTGCTATTCTAAGAAAGAAATTGGGTTTGAATTATATTGTCCACACCAATTTAGAAAAATGGAGTAAAATATAATACACAATTGATCACTGAAATAAAACATCCAACCAGTAGAACTGGAGATATGAAATTTTAAACATTTGAGTGAAAATAGTATGTAACAGCATAAAGCACCACCTGTGGTTATCCGGGCATGCTGGACTGGGACAAAGTCACAATTTCAGGTTGGTTGCACTAGAGCATGGACCAGATACAGTGACCAAATTAGGGCTGCTAATCAAAGTACCTTCAATCCAGGTTGTAGAACATTGTAAGATTGATGGATTGAGGATGCTTTGCACAGCAACAGTACAGCAGAGGCTTCGGAGCTGCAATCCAGGGTCCTGGTTCATCCTCAAGGTTGACATTGACAAGGATCTTGAGATGAAAAGTCCTGTGTTTAGGATGCATTGTGCAGCGGTGGGTCCAGAAAGCTGCAGGGTTGCCATGCAAAGTCCTGCTTCATCAACGAGGATGCTGTCCACAAGGAGCTTGCAATGTGAAGGCCAGCCATTCTGAGTGTTCTATAGGTCCAGAGGTGTATTGAAGAGTTGGCTCTGAAGGTTCATTATTTAGACCTTCGACCGACTTTGAAATAGGAGATGGTTCATGAGGTTTCCGCCTACAGAGGTGTTTAATTTTTCCTGCCAACCTACTCTGGACCCAGTTTGTCTGACATAAAACACCAGTGTCTAAGCCATTTGTGATTGTACTGGTCAGAGCCTTTGTAATGTGCAAGTGTGGTAGGTGACAGCTCCTCCCCTTCATAAAGACAGGGAAGGTTCATGCTGCCAGAACCTATTTCCACTTTATATCACTGTTTGAGAGCAATATTCAAAGACCAATTGATAATTTCACCTAATCATGTGACCCAGGATATAGGCTGCAGGGTCCACGTAGTTGGGACAAAAAAATGTCAATTTTAAAAAAGTAGCTTTTTTACAATTAAGAATTCAATCGGAAGTTATAATTAAGGAGGGTTTTGAATTACAATTCTATAGGCACCAAACCTGACATTTCCACCTCATTCCAATTGAAAGACATCACTTATTAAAACTAATAAGTTAACTCAATATTATCCGATGGGAGAAGCAGGACTTGCAGTAGTGAAAAATGAATTTAGGATATTTTTACTAGCAAGATATGCAAAAGTTAAAAGTACATGACCAACCTTTTAAATGCTCCTTGCCCTACGGGCTATTCAGGGCCAAGCCTATGGGTGACTTATATCTATTAGAAGAAGGTTTAGGCCTGGCAGCAGATTTATTTTGCCAGGTTGAAATGGCAGTTTAAAATTGCACATACAGGCTGCAATGGCAGGCCGGCGACATGTTATAGGCCAACTAGTAGCATTTAATTTACAGGCCCTTGGTATATGTAGTACCACTTTATTAGGGATTTTCAGGTAAATTATATATTCCAAATGGGTGTCAATGAATTTTATCATGTTTAAACGAGTGAACATGTTCACTTTAGCCTCAGGTTGCAGTGTTAAAGTGAGTAGAAAATAGGGCCAACAAAAATGGGTTCAGAAAACAGGAGGGTGAAGTCAAACATTTAGGGGATGGCCCTGCCTCAATGGCCTAGTCCAACACTATGTGTAAGGTATTTATGCAGCACACAAACAGTAATAAAGTGGAAATGGAATACAAGAAAAATTCCACACTATTTAAAAAATATATAGTAAAATGTAATAAATTATTGGACACCAAAAATACAAAACTATAATCAGTAGAACTGGAGATATGCAATTTCAAAGATTTAAGGGAAATGTTGTGCCTAAAAGCACAAAGCCTCACTAATGAGCATCTGGCAGTGTGAGAGTAGGTGAAAGTTATATGCATAGGCCGGCCGCAATGGTGAGCAGGCCAGGTATAGGTACCAGGTCAGTCCAGCTAAAGGAGTTACCTTCTTAAGTTTGGTGCGATGAGTCCAGCTTGTGGTGGAGGTGGCCGTAAGGAGCACAGAGAGCATTGTGAATGTTCCTCGTAGCACAAAGAACAGGCGGGGTGTCGCAGAAGGTAGTTGCAGTAGTGCAAAGATCCTTTCTGGCATCACAGATAGTTGGTGGTGTAACTTCATGTTGGCAGTCACCACGGGCTGTCAGTGCAGATCTCACATTTCCAATTGTCCCTGACAGGCGTTGTAGTGTGAAGGATTGGGTTCACAGGCACAGAAGGCAAGGATTTGGTGCAAACATACCCATTCACAGTCAGAAAGAGCCCAAAACTACAGAATTTTTCCTTTGTGTTCAGAGGAGTGCACTTTGATGCCAACCAGGGGCCAAGGACCAGAGTAGGTGCCTCATTGGAATCAGGGACTCACTCTTGCAGTGGCTGGCAAGGCTCAGGCAGGCACAGTTGCAGTTCCAGGCAGGTTCAGATGCAGCATGACAGCTGGATAGTGGCAAGTAGGCCTTTAGAGCTTATTATGTCCCTGTAGGTCTTAACAGGAGGTCAGTCAACTGACACTTGCAGTCACTTCAGGTATTCTGGAATGAAGGTAGCAAGTCTAGTATTCTTTCTAAAAAATGCAGGGAAGGCCTCAGGCAGCAGGGCAGTCTTTTGGCAGCAGAGAGGTATTTTTTTCTGTAATAGCCACAGATCCAGAAGTGTACTCAACAGTTTGTCTGTGTGTCCAAGATTTATACCTGGTGCCAGCTTTGAAGTGGGAGACTTTCTAGACTCCCCCCCACATTTGCTTCTGGAATTTTCTTCTCCCTTGCGATGATCCCAGTATGTCTGTGGTCACAAAAGGCTAACGTGCAGTTATTTTTGTGTGTGCCGAGGCAGCTACCTTGATGTACAGAGGTGGAAGTTGACACCTGCACCCTTTCCATTAGGTCAGGATGGCTCATTCTGCCAATACTCAGTCCCCCGTGGTGATAACGTCTGGGAGGGATACAACATGCTAGCTGTCAAATGCACCTAGTTATGTGACCCAGAATACATGCTGCAGGCACCAAATGATTAAGACAAGACCATGCCAACTTTCTAAAAGTGGCATTTTCAGAATTGTGACTTAACATTTGACTTTACTAGTACCAGGGTTTTACATTACAATCCCTGAGACACCAATCATGACATTTCAACAAGTTTGGAAACAGAAGCTATCACTTAATAAATGTAATAAGGTAGCCATGTATAAACGTAGAAGTACATGTCCTACTTTTGAAATACAATGCACCCTGCCCTAAGGGATTTCTAGGGTCTACCCTAGAAGTGACATATATGTATTAACAAAAGAAAGTTTAAGCCTGACAAAACATGTATTCTTCCAAGTTGCAATGACAGTTTAAAACTGATCACAGGCTTCAATGGCAAACTTGAGCCATATGAAAAAAGGCTACTTAAGTGGGTACAAAATAAGTGCTGTAGGCCCACTAGTAGCATTACATTAACAGGTCCTATGAACATGTAGTACCAATTTTCTAGGCACTTGTAACTAGATTAAATGCGTTAATTGAGTCTACTCCAATTTTACAATATTCAGAGGAGTGAACATAATCACTTTAGAACTTTTTAACAGTGGTAAGGTACACAGAGCAGCAAAGGCAAATTTAGCAAAAAAGGAGACCTGAAGGCAAAACATTTGAAGGAAAATCATGCAAAGGATGTAAGGTCTAACACCTGAGGTCTAGAACCCAGTATTCACAACAGTGCCCTGAGTGAAATCTCCAGCTGACCCTGGGGTGGAAGCCCCTAACCCATGGGCTCCATTCCCCAGTCCTTAGGGATCAGGACAAGGTACTGTAAAATAGGGGAGGCTTCCTCTGCCTAGCTGGGTTAAGAAGTTCTTATCCAAGGGTCAGAACTCCGACTGGCCCTGGGAGTTAAGCAACTGGTTCTGGCCTAGTTATCTGGCCCTAAGAAAATTGATAGCAGTATACCAACTAGCCAGTCCCAAGACACACTGATAGGTACGACCCGTGAGTTCAATCAAAATGTATCCAGTGATAGAACAACTTCACAAGATAATAATATCAACATTTTCTTTTGCTGACTTGGTATTTATTCCTCATACAATCATGTGATCATTTGCCACGTGAATACCATAATCATCACCATTTTCATTTATCCAATGATTAGAATGACCCAATGCATTTCGGAATAAGAACCCTTCTTCAAAGGTAACTATGACCCAAGTAAGAATGTATGTAATGCTCATTACTATTTCGGGGACCAACACTGTTGTGATCTTGCTAGTGAACCACAAATTCAGTTGAAATAAGATGTTGAAAAATGTTAACACCAATCAGCGAACCACTTCTCTATTGATAGCAACGTGTGTCAACAATTGCTGTGCCAGAAAGAAACATGAAATGAGCAACAAAACTATTTATGCTTGTGAAACAAATTATACCTTGGCAATCATTGCTGTGCCCAGATCAAATGTGAATGAACAACAAAAATACTCATGCAGAAATTCACCCTAATATTGTGCCTTTACACTGGTACACCACCATGCAGTCAGTTGTGAAATAAAATCAAAGTCAGCCATTAACTGTGAGCCCCAGTGATAGCCCTTGTGTAAAATGTTACCTGGAATTATGAAAGTGGGGGACAAATGTATGACCATTTCTTTTGCAACTTGCAATTTGTGATTTATTTGCACATTGCAAATTTCGAGTCGCAAAACAAAATGTATGACAGTGTCTGAGGCACTGTTAGTGATTCCCAAATGGGTTCCAAGGGACCTGCCTCATAAATATTCATGAGGCAGTTCACAAGTTGTGCCCTATTTGGGTACGGCTGCTCTGACAGGGATGCTAGCCTGCTGGGGTCAGCAAAACGCCATGTCTGTGACTGCTTTTTAAAGAAAGCATTTTTTTTAAGGCAGCCCATTTTCCTTCACCCCTTAGCTGTTGGGCTTCCCTACCTTCCCCAACAGTGCTGAGCCCTTTTTAGGTCGAGCAAAGCAGTGTGAAAGAACTGCTTTCCCGATCTTTTGGTATCTATGTCGGCTTTTAACCACACCTAGCTCACGCCCATCACTATTACTCCGTTGTGAGCTTGCCTTTCAAAAAGCCTTTGTGATCATTGGCAAAATGCTTTACGTTTGTCCCTCCTTGAGGCAGTTTGATACCATCTTATACATCGACCCTGTTACATGATTAATTGCACATTTGCTGATATGTGTGACTGCAAGCAAACTTCTTTTTCTTTTTGTGTGTCTCCTTTGCGCTCACGCTCATTGCAGCCGTGTCGCTTTGAATTGGTTCGCTTATGACAACTGTTTTAGTTTTTAGTTTTCCATTTGTGTGTCTCTTTCATGCTCACGCTCATGGTGGCCATGGTGCTTTGAATCGGCTCACTTATGTCAACTGTTTTACTTTTCATTTTTTCTTTGATTTCAATGTATGTGGCAAGAAATGTCCAGCCAGGAATTTACCAAGCTAACAGCTCTGTCTTGAGCAAATGCGAGACCCACTCCATTGAAAATGTTTATTTTTCATTCTAATGCTAAGTTACTTGATTGTGAGTGAGGGACAGTAGTTACTGTCTAACGGTTTGCCACAACTACTTTTTAAGTCTGGCCTTCATGACGGCTTTAACTGTCTCACTAGATTATTGTTTTTTTCCATAAAAATCATACACAATAAACATACATAAAGGGGCTTTTGGCCAGCAGGCTTCATTCATTGGCTGCTTAAATTTCATTCACACTTTGCTTCCACCTACCACAAGTTAGCCCACTTTACCCGTTGACTTCCTTCACTTGGATTGGCGTCAAAAATGCTGTGCACATTATTCATATCTGCCAGTAAATGAGCTTGGTCAAAGTGTGTTCACTTTAATTTATTTATTTTTGTGTTAATTTCAGATACTTGCTATTTATTTGGCCCACACTTTGGGTACCCAGTTTGATGGTGACTTACTTTCTGTTTAATGTTGGTGTTATAAAGTGTGTAAGTAACATTATAACAATGAAGCAGACAGTGCTAAATCACTGTAACATTGTAGCTGCCTGCGAGGGCTTGGTTAGGTGGCGATTTAGGCCCGTATTTATAATTTTTTTAGCGCCGCATTTGCGCCGCTTTTTGACGCAAAACGGCGCAAACCTACAAAATACAATGGCCCATATTTATACTTTTTGACGCAAAACTGCGCCAACGCAGTTTTGCGTAAAAAAAATTAGCGCCGGCTAACGCCATTCTGAAGCACCATGCGGGCGCCGTATTTAAGCAATGACGTTAGCCGGCGTTAGCCGCCGGCGCTGCCTGGTGTGCGTTGAAAAAAACGACGTACACCAGGCAGCGCCGGCGTAGGGGGATATGGAGCTTGGGCGTGAAAAAATGGGGCAATTCAGGCTGAGGCAAATTTTTCGCCTCAACCCGATTTGCGCCATTTTTTTCCACTCCCAACCCCCATAGAAATGACTCCTGTCTTAGCAAAGACAGGAGTCATGCCCCCTTGCCCAATGGCCATGCCCAGGGGACTTCTGTCCCCTGGGCATGGTCATTGGGCATAGTGGCATGTAGGGGGGCACGAATCAGGCCCCCCTATGCCACAATTTTTTTAAAAAAAAAATACTTACCAGAACTTACCTTATTGTCCCTGGGATGGGTCCCTCCAGCCTTGGGTGTCCTCCTGGGGTGGGCAAGGGTGACAGGGGGTGTCCCTGGGGGCATGGGAGGGCACCTCTGGGCTCCTTTCGAGCCCACAGGTCCCTTAACGCCTGCCTTTTACAGGGGCAAAAAAACGGCGCAAAATCGGCCGTACGTAATTTTTTTTGACCCGCCCACTCCCGGGCGTGAATTTTGCCCGGGAGTGTAAATACGGCGCACATGCTGCGGAGTCACTTTTTTAGACGGGAACGCCTACCTTGCATATAATTAACGCAAAGTAGGTGTCCACGCTAAAAAAGGACGCAAACTCCATGGACTTTGGCGCTAGACGCGTCTAACGCCAAAGTATAAATATGGAGTTACTTTTGCGTCAGAATTGCGTAAAAAAAAACGACGCAATTCCGGCGCAAACGGAGTATAAATATGCCCCAATGGTATTTTGCAAGTTTGTGCCGTTTTTGGGCATAGTGGCATGTAGGGGGGCACGAATCAGGCCCCCCTATGCCACAATTTTTTTAAAAAAAAAATACTTACCAGAACTTACCTTATTGTCCCTGGGATGGGTCCCTCCAGCCTTGGGTGTCCTCCTGGGGTGGGCAAGGGTGACAGGGGGTGTCCCTGGGGGCATGGGAGGGCACCTCTGGGCTCCTTTCGAGCCCACAGGTCCCTTAACGCCTGCCTTTTACAGGCGCAAAAAAACGGCGCAAAAGCGGCGTACGTCATTTTTTTTGACCCGCCCACTCCCGGGCGTGAATTTTGCCCGGGAGTGTAAATACGGCGCACATGCTGCGGAGTCACTTTTTTAGACGGGAACGCCTACCTTGCATATAATTAACGCAAAGTAGGTGTCCACGCTAAAAAAGGACGCAAACTCCATGGACTTTGGCGCTAGACGCGTCTAACGCCAAAGTATAAATATGGAGTTACTTTTGCGTCAGAATTGCGTAAAAAAAAACGACGCAATTCCGGCGCAAACGGAGTATAAATATGCCCCAATGGTATTTTGCAAGTTTGTGCAGTTTTTGCGTCAAAAAACGACGCAAATGCGGCGCAAAAAAAGTATAAATACGGGCCTTAGTGTCTCATTTACAAATAACATTGAAAAGCATAGCACAACGGAAAGGCTTGTTATTTAAAAAAAACACATCACTAGTAAAAACAGTCACATTAGTGTTTTTTTTTAATCATTACATTGTTATTGCAAGCACAAGGTGGTCAAATAGAGGTGGTAGCACATTTCCTATTTTGTTTTTCCTTTTATCTTTGTGGATCTTGTTTGCAAAAAAAAACAATTAAAAAATAACAATTGCAGAAACTTGCCACGGCCAGACCAACTGACTTTGCCAAAGTGTGTTTACCTTGTATTTACCCTGCTCACCCTGATACAGTTTTTCCCATTCTCTATACCTTTGAACCTTAATTGAATGCTCAGATTTTGCCTACAACCATCTCGTATTAGGGTTATTCACGTACTAGTTCTTGCTACGGCAACATAGGTTCTTGCTTATGCGATATTGACTGGTGACATTTCAAGGCTGTGGGGTGTAAAAGGTGGGGATGAGTGTTATGTCACAAACGAGCCTGACTGATAAACAGGGGCCTCCCATGGGTTCTCACCCAGGAAAATGTTGAACAAAAGAGTGGCAAATGGTGCATTTTAGATTAAATTTGAGAAAGCAACCTTTACAAAACAACTGCGAATGTGAAGTTTTGAATTATTTGAACACATTAAAACCTGCCCCATATCTTACACCCATGGAGGCTGCAATGGTGGTGGAACAATTTTCAGAGTGGGGGCGTGGCCATCAATATTACATCACTGAAATGATAGGGATTGTGAAAAATCCAAGGGTACCAAAAACCACAGGTGCAAATCGCAAATGAGCTACAACCTCTCAGCAGGAACGCGGTAAGGGTGTAGTATATAACTGATGGTACATTTTGGAAGACAGTGTCACAAATATACCCTTAAAGTGTGGTACGGTAGTGCATTGTAATTTACAGATAGCACATTTCCATTGAAATGGCCACTACATTTGCACAGACAAACAATTCCACAACGCAGCCCTTTTTTCCCTTTGTGGATGAAGCAAAGAATTAGGAGAATGCTTCATGACTGGAATGCTCATATATAAACAACTGAGAAGTGGGCTGAGGTTTGTAGTAGTGAAGTGAGTGTGTGAGACTAAGCCCGGACACACATAGGCCCTCATTCTGACCCTGGCGGATACAATCCGCCAGGGCCAACGGGCGCGGGAGCACCGCCGACAGGCCGGCGGTGCCCCTAAGGGCATTCTGACCGCGGCGCTAACGCCGCGGTCAGACAGGGAAAACTGGCGGTCTCCCGCCAGTTTCCCGCTGCCCTGGGGAATCCTCCATGGCGGCGCAGCACGCTGCGCCGCCATGGGGATTCCGACCCCCTTCCCGCCGGCCTGGCTCTGGCGGTTCTTACCGCCAGAACCTGGCCGGCGGGAACGGGCGTCTTGGGGCCCCTGGGGGCCCCTGCAGTGCCCATGCCCATGGCCCATGGCATGGGCACTGCAGGGGCCCCCTAACAGGGCCCAACTAGGCTTTTCAGTGTCTGCGATGCAGACACTGAAAAGCGCGACGGGTGCTGCTGCACCCGTCGCACGCCTTCCACTCCGCCGGCTCGATTCCGAGCCGGCTTCCTTGTGGAAGGCGCTTTCCCGCTGGGCCGGCGGGCGATCTGAATCAGATCGCCCGCCGGCCCAGCGGGAAAGTCAGAATACCCCTCGCGGTCTATTGACCGCGGGGCGGTATTCAGGCGGCTTCCGACGGGCGGGCGGCCACCGCCGCCCGCCTAGGTCGGAATGACCACCATACTCTTCACTGATTTGTCCCTGCATGGTGTCTTGCAGACATGCGTTGTGTTCTGTAATGTCACCTCGCAATAGTGTTTCACAATTTGTCATACAAGGCTCAAATATGTAGTTCACTTCATTTGCGTAATGTCCCCGCATAGACTTCTGAGATAAAAGTGCCAGCAAAAAACAGTTCTGTAATGTCAGTTTTCGAATTTTTGTATGCATGAATGAACGTGTGATGGTGTGACAGGTAGCTTGTAGCCTGGATACATTGTTCTGCCCTAACTCAACAGAATACATGTTTACACCTAAAGCGAAGGAAGTTGTCCTCATTGGTGTAAGCCATTCCATATGTGTGGATTCCCAGAAGGATGAGATAATCATGTAGTTGTGACACAACAACAATATTGATAACATCATATTCCAAACACAACAGATAATGAGGATCTCTGAATTATTCTTAGCGCCTCATTGTCTTCAACATTTAGACACTTTGTGGAAATCTTATTAACATGCTTTTGGGATAGGGTATTTACAGCTGCACTTTAGACATAAAATTTGTCAGGTCAGGTCTCTTCAACTTTCTCATGCGCAATGCCATTACTGGCACTGGGCCGAAGAAGGAGGACAGCAAGGGCCAGAAATGGCCAATCACATTATAGCTTCACAATAAAGCCATACAGTGCTTGGCCATTTTCTGTGTATCCATCACCCCACACTGTCTCATGTGTGCAGGACAATGGACTCTACACCACTTTACTCAAAACCAATACACTCTCTTCTACTGCACTCCATGCCAATCTACTTTGCACCACTGCACTCTACACCACTATACTCTGCAACACTGCAGTCTATGTGACTGATCTCTAAGCCACTCTACACTCCTGTACTATGTCACTGCACTCTGTGCTACTTCTTTCTACTCTGCACCACTGTACTTTATGCTACTGCTATCCATGCCACTCTACTCTGCACTATACGCCACTGAACTCTATGCCATTCTACTCTGTGCTTCTGCACTCTACTTTGCACCAATCTACGTTGGTGCATTCTATGCCTTTCTACTCTGCACCACTCTTCTCTATGCCAGTGCACTGTACCTCACTCTACTCTACTATGCACCACTTCACTCCTCGCAACTTGACTTGTGGGGCTCTCACCAGGTTCTGTCACCCAGAATCCTTTGCACATCTCAAAATACGTCTACAAACACTTTTCCCTCTTATTTCAGTGATGGAAAATTCTGCTATCTGAGGAGAGCCACAAACTTCCTTTAACCCAGCATTTTCCTAAGTCTCCCAATTAAAATGGTACTCACTTATGTGGGTAGGCCTAGTGCCTGTAACATGAAATGCCCCAAAATGCAACATGGACACATCACATTTTTACACTGAAAACAGGTGTGTTTTCGCAAAGTGCCTAGCTGCTGATTTTAGACTCTACCTCAGCTGCCACCTAGGAAAACCTAGCAAATCTATACATTTTTTAAAACTAGATTCCTAAGTGTGAGAAAACAGGGCTGATTGCAGAGGCCTCCTGACCTTTTGCCTAAATTTTTCACATTTTTCTAGTGTTTTCCTCACTCTGATGGTGCCCTGGGTACTGCTAACCAAGTCCCAGGGCCCATGCTCTGTATAAAATGAGTATGCAAATTAGGCTAATTATAATTGGCTATGTCAACTTACCTATAAGTCCCTAGTATATGGTAGGGAATGTAGGTTTAGGGACCCCAGCATAGGTATTGCACCCATAGGTGCACTGCAGAGGTGCCCAGTGTCATTTTAAAGGCAGGCCTGCCTTGCTGGCTGCTTTTAAATTAAAGTTACACACAAATTTGACTTTGGAAATAAAAGTACTTTCAAAGTCTTAAACTACCTTATTTTTACATACAGGTCACCCCTAAGGTGTGCCCTATGTGCCCCTAGGGCTGGGTGCCATGCAGGGACCTTATAAAAATAGTTTTATAAGCCCTGGTGAGGTAAAACAGCCACATTCATTAGTCCCTCATTTTAGTGAATGGCCTCCATAGGCTAGAATGGGGCGACTTCATTTTAATTTATAAAGTCCCCTTAAGTGATAGATACCTCAAGTTTGGTATCACATTAATTCTTATAATAAATCCTACAACTTACAATTGTTGGATTTAATATAACTTGTTCAGGTAAGGAGTTTTAAACTTTACCTAAAAAGTTGCCATCTTCAGCCCTGTAGTGCTTTGCTCTGATTGGCCAGTCTCAGCAGCCTGGCCAGACTGCCTTGATGAGGTGTGAAGTAGCCTGGGCTCAGCACAATGGAATGTGCCTGGGGGAGGAGAACTTCCCTCAGCACATGGAGAGGCAGGAAGGGGGTAAGGCTGCCAAGCTGGTCTTCAAAGGCAGGGAAGGGCATTTGGAGCAACCCAGCACCTCCCTCACATCCTGCAAACCCAGACAAGTAGGTGCCCCCCTGATTAGATTAGGAGTGGGCAGGAGAAGGGTGTGTTTATGATTTTTAGCCCCACCAGTGGGTGGGCTCAGCCAGATGTAACCTCCAAAAATCACTTTTAGCCATTATCTATGTTTGAAGAATGTTGCTCCCTGGGATTGATTTTTCCCACACTTCTCAGGAAGTGGTCATCACAGGGGGAAGGACCCTGCACCTGATTAGAGAACCAGGACCCCTTGTTTTTCACCCATGATCAAGGATAAAACTGGCAGAGCTGCACCCACAGCTCAGATCCCTACCAGATTTCAACAAGAAAGAACTACAGGAGAAGAAGGACTGCCCTGCTGGACCCCTGACCTGCATCTGGACACTGCACTCTGGAGGACTGCATCAGCTGCACAGTTGGGCTTCACCACAAAAAGGACTTTGCCTGGCTTCAACTGGTTCAAGGAGGGACTCCCTGTTTGCTACAGGTGGACAATTGCTAACCAGAGTCCTCCGCACCAACTCCTGAAGAAACTGACCAGCTGACCAGTGTCCTGTGGCCGTTTTGGAGTTTGTGCCAGGTGCATTCTAGGAGTTGTAGTCCACACCCTCAGGGAGCATCTCAGAGCTTCTGGAACCTTGGGGTGAGCTGTGGACACCTAAATAACCTTAAACGAACATCTGGAAGAAGATCCAGAAGTTTGGAGCAGTTTGGAGAACTTTTGGAAAAAAGCTCCATAAAGGGACCGACCTGCCGCGGCAACTCTAGCCGGCTTGCCTCAACCGCAACTTGGCCTGACTTGCAGGTTCATCCCGGTGAAGAAAATCTCTGAAAAAGTGACTAAGTCCGAACATGGGAAGTTGACTGGGACCTCCCAGGCGGTGTATCTGAAGAGAGCTCCGGGGATGTCAGAGCAAGATTCTTATCCGATTTTATTAGTTTTGGTGTCATTTTTAAGATAAAAATATAATCTATTTGTATAAATTGGTGTTGGATTTTTATTGTGTTTTGTGTTTTACATATTTACTGTTTTGTGATTTTTAAATGGTTTACACACGTCTCTTAAGTTAAGCCTTGTCGCTTGTTGCCTAGCTGCAAGGGTTGAGCTGGGTTCAATATATTGAGTCCTAACTGGACCTAAGTGGAGTTTAGTGGCCTATTGCTAAGTGTAGGTACTTACCTGCCATTACCAATAACCCATTTTCCAACACTAAGGGAATCCAGGATGGGGTGACTTGTGGGGCTCTAACCAGCTTCTGTCACACAGAATCGTTTGCACATCTCAAACTGTGTTTAAAAAACACATTTGCCTCACATTTCGGTGCTGGAAAGTTCTGCAATCTAAGGAGAGCCACAAACTTCCATCCTCCCAGCATTCTCCCAAGTCTCCCACTTCAATGGTACTTCACTTGTGTGGTTAGGCAAGTGCCTGCAACAGGAAATGCCCCAAAATGTGATGTGGACAATTCACATTTTTACACTGAAAACGGATGTGTTTTTAGCAAAGTGCCTAGCTGTGGATTTTGGGCTCTAGCTCTTCAGCACCTATGAAACCTAGCAAAACTGTATATTTTTTACATTTATGAAAAGTAGACATCAATGGGAGTCCATGGAGGTATCACTTGTGTGGATTCCCCAAAGGTTTTTTAACTAGAATAATGTAAAACATTGAATAAAAAGACTACTTTTCCTTGGGTTTCTGTGACGTAAACTGCAGCAATATGCAGGGATCCACAAACTTCTTACCACCTAGTGTTCCCCAACTTGTCCCAGTAAAAACGCTACCCCACTGGTGTGCCAGGACCTAGTGCCTGTGATTGGAATGGATAACACAAGGTTCACTGATAGCCCTACATGAGGGCTAATGTTGATATTGGGGTGATCCATTATTGACGCGTGCACTAGGCACAGGCACACAAGTCGGGTAGTATTTTTAGCAGGACACATTGGGAAACTCTGGGTGGTAGGAATTTTGTGGATCCCTGCACATTCCTGTAGTCTACATGACAGAAATGCAAGGACAAATCTTTGCAAGGTGTTCTGGGTAAGAAAACTTTGAGGAATCCACACAAGTCACACCTCCATGGACACCCCCGGGTGTCTAGTTTAAAAAAAAAGTCTGGGTTTGGTAGGTTTCCCTATATGGTCGCTGAGTCCAGGACCAAAACGGCAGGTGCTCTCCTTATAAAGCCAGGTTGTTTTGTGATAGATAGTTTTGATGGCTCCACAATGCATTTGGGCCCTTCCCTGTCACGGCCTCTTGCCTACCCACACAAGTAAGGAAGAGTTTTTCTCAAGAGACTTAGCGGAATGCTGAGTGGTAGGAATTTTGTGGCTGCCTGCAGATTCCAGGACTTTCTCTCAAGGAAATGCAAGTAAAATGTGTTTTTTAAGCAGCGTTTGTGATTTTCAGGGAATTATGGGTTAAGAAAAACTGGGGAGAGCCACGCAAGTCCTGCAGCGCTAGACTCCCTTGGTACTAGTGTGCTAAATGTAATCTACCACTCACACTGGTTGGTTTTAGCACCTCCAGAAATTCTGGTTTCAAAGCATAAATACTTATAAAAGTATCTGAATATTGAAACCAAGCCTTCTGACGGTGAGCCATAAAGCCTCTTCACTACACCAACCACTTTATGGTCCATTCACACACCATTCATGCACAACACTTTCATACAGCCGGCCACGGGCCCAATCCAACTGATTATTGCATTCACATCAACTTACTGCCACCAGACAAGGGTCCATCACATTCATACACCACAGAAGGGAATAAGCTTGACAACATTTTACCACCTGTCAAGTAACCAACTCCTTCTTCCCTAACATTATCGAACGCATGCTTAAGGAACCTTTACTAATGGCTCAGATGACAACCACATGAGGCTCAGGAAGGCTTGGCAGTCACAGCCATTGAAAAGCAAACCCAACTGCAGATCTACCTCAGTCAATTTCCCAGGCGTTTGCTTTACTGTGATATAACATAAAGCAAGTAAGAAAACAGAGGCCTGGCTGTGATGAGCATTGGGGACAATAAACACAATTCTCCTGCCTCTTTTCCTGCTTCGAGCACACTTTACATCAATAAAATGGTCAATCCTTTTTGGGTGCTTTAGGAATGCGATCAGCAAAGAATCACTCCTGCAGCCTTGCCACAGGCTCCAGAACAAATGAAGTGGAGGTTGCTGCTTATGTAGCAGCAGTGAGGCTTTCTATCATCGACAACTGAAAGTCTAGGAAAGACATGAGTTTTCCTGTGGTTGTCCGACGATAAAAAACATATGTATTGTATGTTGCTATCTGGATCAGGTGGGTAAACAGTTTCTTGTATCAAGTGTGAGTTTTACGACTTGCATTGTATGGTTGAAGAATCTGGTTGTTCTTGTCCACTCCACCCATGTATTTATTGGAATCAAGTACACAGATGGGCTTGTGGACTTGAACCATCTGACCCCAAACCATTATGGGCAAAGTGCTCTCATCCTGAATTGTAGTGAGCATGTACACATCACATTTATCTGAGAACTTGACTGTGAGCAGTTCATTGGAACGCAATGCGGTACTCTGGGATTTCTGGAGCTTCTTGCAAACAAGCTCCAGTGGGAAACATTTACAGTGACAATGTACTGTACTGCAGGCCACAGTGCCAGCTTTGTAGAGCTCAATGAACAGCTCTACTCCTGTATAGATATTATCCTCATAAAGGTTATAACCTTTGTTAAGGAGTTCCTGGACAAGCTTCCATACAATTGTTCCTATGACCTCTAACATGGGAGGGCAACCCACAGGGTTTAACAAGGAGTCCTTCCCTATATATACTCTCAGTCTGTAAACATAGCCAATAGAGCTCTTGCACAGCATATACAGCTTGATGTCATGGCGAGCTCTTTTGCTCGCAATGTACTGCCTGAACAGCAGCAGCCCTTTGTACAGGATTAAGGACTCATCAACTGCTATATTCTTTCCAGGAGTATAGATCTCTGGAAACCTGGTAGATACATGTTCCACAGCAGGCAGAATTTTGAACAACCTATCGTGGTCTGGATGGCCCTGGGACAATGCAGCAGAATTATCATTGTATTGTATTGCAGCATGTGCTGCAATAGCAAAAAACGATCTTTGCTCATGTGTGGTGCGAAGATCGGGGTTACCCAAGCCGCGAGAGTCGACCAGAAGGACTGAAAGGTGAGTTTCTGCACTAATCTCATTTCGAGCGTAAGGTCCAAAAATATCTTCAACTCCTCCAGTGAAGTGGGAGTCTACTGGAGTGCTTTAGAGCAGGCCCTAGAGTGCCTACATTCTCCCTCAGGAATTGTTTGGCATGCATATTTGTTTGCTGCACAATTTGCTGAAGTAAGCCAACATCCAAAAAGAGATGGACATAGTCAATTTGCAAAAAGTTGGCCATATTGACTTTACATCCAGCATAACCAGTAAAAAGTGGAATTTGCGGCTGAACTAAGATGGGGGGCTGCCAAGAGAACACTCTGTCTGTGCTTGCCACTGCATGCATCTCCTCTCTGGCCTGGGGCAACCCACTGCTGTCCACTGCACAAACCTTGCTTGTGATGAGACAGCACCACTGCCCTCATCATCTCCCTCAGAATCACTGGAAGAGGAGTCATATGATGGGACTTTGCCGACTGAAAAATCACTCCTAGATTCTGCTCCATTGTCTTCTCCCTCAGATGCTGTCTCAGTATCTGGTGTCTCAGTCTCTGAACCTGCCTCAAAGCTGTCCTCCATAGTTAGGGCTTGAGCAGCAGTCACCCAACGAGACGCCATCTCTGCCACTGGCTAAACTGTCCCTCTAAAACACTGATCTACGTAGAAGGCAGATATTGGCACAAAATTGCTGGTGTGTGTGTGTGTGTGTGTGTGTGTGAGATGTGTGCAACAGTGAATGTCAGTTACCTTACCTTCACTTCTTCTCTCAATCAGCAGGTTCTCTAAAGACACAAAAAAAAAAAAAAAAGATACACTATTTCTTCACCTTGCCACCTACTCATCATCACAGCTTTTAGCGCTGGTGGCCCCCAGTGCAACAATCAATTTTGGTGCTCATGCCCTATTACATTCTCCTTGTATTCCCTCACTACCACCCAGCAAAAGGGCCCCCATCTCTCTAGCGCCACTCTCTTACATAACTTTGATTTGTTTTAAAGCACTGGTAATCGCTGTGTTTAGTAATCATCTCAGCAATGCACATAAAATACTGATTTGTTCCTTGTAGCAGGCATGTTAACCCTCTGTGCAAAACGCTAATCTCTCTCTCCAGCAGAAAAGTAATCACAAGAATTATCTTGACGTTTTCATTGCTGCACATACATTTTGTGTCTGTAAAGTTTATATATATAAAATACAAACATAAATACATATATATAGAGAGCTATCTCTTTCAAACTCTCTCTCTCTATATATACATATGTATATATAGAGAGAGAGCACGAAAGAGAATCTTTCCCTCTCTCTACATAGATATATATGAATATATATATTTCAGAACAAAATGCTCAAGAAGTTGCTGGGCGGCGCACTCCACTGCCGGTGTCCAGTGACAGAGAAGACCAATCTCGAAATTATGTGATACCGAAGAATTTCACCGCACTCCACGAGGTATGGATAACCATATACTTTATTGCAGTCAACAACCACCTACACGTTTCGACTCTCCAAGGAGTCTTGATCACGGTAAATGGGTCCCTTTTTACTTTCCCTTTTTATACTCAATATCCTTTCATCATGCACAATGCATTCTGGATATCGTAGTTTACACAACTTAAAAACAATCCCATTCCTATTTTAAAACACAAAAACCTCATCTCTTCTGTTTTTCAATAATCCTTCAGTTCATTATGGCTATTTACATTCATTAATCTCTACAATATTTCTTCTTATTATTTACAATGTTTCACTTATTCCACTTCACAGTCAGAGGCATAACTTATTAGCCATTTGCTCACAGACCACGGGCTTCTTTGTATATAGTTATACATCCATATTTAAACTTGAATCATTCATTATCGATCAAATAATTTAATCCTGGTGTAGTCCTTAATTTTCAAATCATTTTTTCAACAGTTATGTTTCATATTTTTTCAAACCCACCAAAAGTATCAGTAATCCTTTATTCCAAATTGGTCAATACCACCATTAAGCCTCAACACTACCACCATGAATGTCGACTACAATATATGCCCTTACATAGTATCTTTTTCTGTCATTAAAGTATGCTTTATCATATTTTTTTAATCATTCTAGATAATAAATGAACATGCAGTTCCTCGTCCATGTTCAATCCATATGGTATTCTTGTGCGGAGCTGGATAATATATCTACTCTCCAATTGTCGGAGCTTACGGATTCTGTCACCCCCTCTCTCACTCTTGTTGATTTGTGCTATTCCCACAAACCTTAATGATCTCCAGTCATTTGTATGTGTTTTGGAAAAAATGTTTTGCCACTGTATAGCTCATGTCTTGGTTTGTAATAGCTCTGTTGTACTCTAAAATCCTTTCCTTAAGCGGACATATTGTGCTCCCAACATATCGCAGCCCACATTCACACTCAAGCATGTACTCCTTGGAGAGTCGAAACGCGTAGATGGTTGTTGACTGCAATAAAGTATACGGTTATCCATACCTCCTGGAGTGCGGTGAAATTCTTCAGTATTACATAAATATATATATATATAGATCACTTTTTTGTATATGTGCAATTCGTCTGGGGGCCACAATAGGCCCCAATGGAAACTACACATAAAAAGGTGTATCTCTCTCTCTCTCTCTCTCTCTCTATATATATATATATATATATATAGATAGATAGATAGATAGATAGATAGATAGATAGATATATAGGTATAGGTATATATATATATATACAGGGAGTGCAGAATTATTAGGCAAATTAATATTTTGACCACATCATCCTCTTTATGCATGTTGTCTTACTCCAAGCTGTATAGGCTCGAAAGCCTACTACCAATTAAGCATATTAGGTGATGTGCATCTCTGTAATGAGAAGGGGTGTGGTCTAATGACATCAACACCCTATATCAGGTGTGCATAATTATTAGGCAACTTCCTTTCCTTTGGCAAAATGGGTCAAAAGAAGGACTTGACAGGCTCAGAAAAGTCAAAAATAGTGAGATATCTTGCAGAGGGATGCAGCACTCTTAAAATTGCAAAGCTTCTGAAGCGTGATCATCGAACAATCAAGCGTTTCATTCAAAATAGTCAACAGGGTCGCAAGAAGCGTGTGGAAAACCAAGGCGCAAAATAACTGCCCATGAACTGAGAAAAGTCAAGCGTGCAGCTGCCACGATGCCACTTGCCACCAGTTTGGCCATATTTCAGAGCTGCAACATCACTGGAGTGCCCAAAAGCACAAGGTGTGCAATACTCAGAGACATGGCCAAGGTAAGAAAGGCTGAAAGACGACCACCACTGAACAAGACACACTAGCTGAAACGTCAAGACTGGGCCAAGAAATATCTCAAGACTGATTTTTCTAAGGTTTTATGGACTGATGAAATGAGAGTGAGTCTTGATGGGCCAGATGGATGGGCCCGTGGCTGGATTGGTAAAGGGCAGAGAGCTCCAGTCCGACTCAGACGCCTGCAAGGTGGAGGTGGAGTACTGGTTTGGGCTGGTATCATCAAAGATGAGCTTGTGGGGCCTTTTCGGGTTGAGGATGGAGTCAAGCTCAACTCCCAGTCCTACTGCCAGTTCCTGGAAGACTTCTTCTTTAAGCAGTGGTACAGGAAGAAGTCTGCATCCTTCAAGAAAAACATGATTTTCATGCAGGACAATGCTCCATCACACGCGTCCAAGTACTCCACAGCGTGGCTGGCAAGAAAGGGTATAAAAGAAGGAAATCTAATGACATGGCCTCCTTGTTCACCTGATCTGAACCCCATTGAGAACCTGTGGTCCATCATCAAATGTGAGATTTACAAGGAGGGAAAACAGTACACCTCTCTGAACAGTGTCTGGGAGGCTGTGGTTGCTGCTGCGCGCAATGTTGATGCTGAACAGATCAAAACACTGACAGAATCCATGGATGGCAGGCTTTTGAGTGTCCTTGCAAAGAAAGGTGGCTATATTGGTCACTGATTTGTTTTTGTTTTGTTTTTGAATGTCAGAAATGTATATTTGTGAATGTTGAGATGTTATATTGGTTTCACTGGTAATAATAAATAATTGAAATGGGTATATTTTTTTTTTGTTAAGTTGCCTAATAATTATGCACTGTAATAGTCACCTGCACACACAGATATCCCCCTAACATAGCTAAAACTAAAAACAAACTAAAGACTACTTCCAAAAATATTCAGCTTTGATATTAATGAGTTTTTTGGGTTCATTGAGAACATGGTTGTTGTTCAATAATAATATTAATCCTCAAAAATACAACTTGCCTAATAATTCTGCACTCCCTGTATATATATATATATATATATATATATTTATATATATGTATGTATATATATAGAGAGAGAGATGTAGTCCCTCATTATGACTTTGGTGGGCTTTTCAGAAGACTGCCGAAGCCACGGGCACTAGAAGATCGCTAGTGCTGGCAGTCTTCTAACCACTATATTATGCGTACTGAAAGATTTCTGCCACAATGTGGGTGGAAATCCTCCAGTAGTTGTGCTGGCGGTTGAAGGCGCAGGGGCGGTTCCACCACTAGCCCCACCCCAGCAAAAGGACTCCACCAGCCGTATTAGGACCTATAATATAGCCTGGCGGTGTCCTGATGGCAGGGCATTGCCAGTGGTAGAAGTGCCTGTTCCCTGCAGGATGACCACCTTGCCGGACAAGGTAAGTCCATTGTCCGACAGGGGAGGGAGGTGGGATGGTGGGGGTTGTTGTGTGTGCTTGTGTGAGTCAGTGTTGTCTGCATGTGTGAATGTAAGTGTTTATGCATGTGTGTATGCATGTTTGACTGCATGTGTGTATGAGTGTGTGCATGAGTGTGTGTATGTGTGTTTGAATGCTTGTGTGCATAGGTGTGTGTATGAGTGTGTGTATGGGTGTGTGTATGCGTGTTTGAATGTGTGTATGATTGTTGACGGGAGTGCATGTTGGAATGTTTGTGTGAATGCATGTGAGTGAATGCGTGTATGGATGTTGGTGAATGAGTGTATGCGGGGTGCATGTGGGTGTGTGTGAGCGTGTATGCGGGGAGGGGGCGCTGTTCTAGACGGAGGTCGGGGTAGAGGGGTGCTGTTCTAGAAGGGGGGCGTGGGAGGGGGGTTCTGGTATGGAAAGGGGGGTGGGGTTTTTGGAATTACAGGGGGGGTTAGGGGAGTCATCTACCACCGCGAAAACCCTGGTAGAAAGCTGACTCATGATATCGCCGGCGGTCTTCATTGGACTGCCGGGTTAGAGATGCTAATCTCTGCCCGGCTGTCCAACTCACCTGGCGGTACAAGTGGGGATATGGCGGGTTGGCAGAGGCCAACGTTCCACACTCATAATGTGGGGGTCTTGACCGCCGGCCCGTCATAATGAGGGCCATAGTCTCTCTGTCTCGGTGTATATATATATATATATATATATACACACACACTTTTTTCGTAGATGTGTGGCTTCCTAGGGGGCCAATTGCAGCCCCCAGGGACAGCAAACAGCTAGGAAAAAATAGCATCCCACTGGGGGTCAGCTCATGCATCAGAGGGTGAACCCTCGGACAATTTCACATTTATTTATTTTATTTCATGCAATGGAGCCCCCGGGGGAAAAACCAAATATATAAGAATAAATATGCTCCCGGGTGGGTTGGGGGGCGGTCCATTATCATGTGGGCTGACCTCCCCTTACATATCTCTTGCGGCCTAGTGGGGCCTAGAGGGATTCCTGATCATGGATGTTGGTGCGCCGCAGTCCATTATCAGGAATCTGTTTGTGGAAGGCATCACTGGAAAGGGGAGACTCTCCAGGCCAATCTGGCTGCATTTTCTTACATCTTGAATACACAAACAGCTATTTTGGACTACATGAGTACTCAGTGACTGTGGAACTCTACAGTCTGTATGAATTTGAAGTAGGGTGACAATAAGCTTATTTTCACAGCTCTGGCCACCCTACATTAACTCTTATTATTCAAGTGGATTGTCTGTACCTCAGTGTGCATCTATCTAGCAACCATAGGGCACTTTACAACATTTTTGAGAGTCGGTGTACTAGTGCGTCCTCTACAATCCTTGGCTGGAGCTGGATTACAATGCTGTAATTAGTAGGACTATGGAGATTTTACATTTATTTCTGACTTGCTGTAATAGACAAAACGTCATATCTGGTAACTGATTGGTGCAGCACATTGCTAATGAAGGTTTGTCATATAAATAGTTTGCTGGTGTACATTTTTTATTAGAATTCCAGCGCAGTTTCTACAGTGTTCAATCTCATTACATTAAGAAAAATTATGCTCAGAATTCAAGTTAAAAATGCATTTAAAAGGCCTCATATTTGTGCCTGTGATCTTTGGTGTATTTATAATAACTTTATTCTTTCATTTTATAATTCGAACTTCGTTGTTTATGACTTGAAACTTTAGCTCCTAAACTCAACATAATTGGAAACCATAATGAATAATGTATTTCTCATAATTGTATTATTAAACAGTTACTACTAAGTATTATCCATAATTCATACACTTTCCATTTTACAATTTGATGATGGTGTTTGCATAAATGTTATACTTAGAATTTCTTTGCAGTTCATCAGCGCAAGAAGCTTCTAGAAACATTGACATCAAAATTGATTTTACTGAGTTTCTTACTTGCAGTATTCAGTTTGTGGAATAAAATATTGCATCTGCACTTTTTCTTGACAGTATGCTAAAAGACGTAATATGGAAATATAGAACCCTGATTTGGCACTTCATTTTATGGTGCTCTTCATCCATGATAGAACGTCACGTCCAGAGCCATGACATGCTGCAGGTGGTTGGGCCCAGCACTCGATTTTGGAGACAGCAAATTACTTTTCATCTTCAGGCTTTGACCCAGACCTGGATACTGAAATGCAGTAAAGGAAGAAGAAACGAGGAAGGGAAATATAGAAGAACACACAACAGGTCAAAGCAGGGGTGAAAATGAAAATAATAGTAAGAAAGAGAGACAAGTAGTGTAGGGCAGTGTTAGAAAGAAACATAGGGTGGTTTCAAAAAGAGGCAGCCAAGGTTTACAGCAACACCGTCGTAGAGAGCTCCTAAGAAAAACTTCTGGACTGTGCACTTTATTTATTTTTTGTTTTAACAAAATAAATATGAGGTGCAATCTGAGAGAAGGAGTGAACAAGGTTGGGACTTTAGTGAAAAGAATTGAGAGGAAGATCAGAGGCACCTTAATAGGTGCTCCTTTGTTTGTAATGCTAAGCAGGAGTGACGAACAAAAGAGAGATTATAGGAATTTGAGTTATTACTTGGGAAGAATGTTAGTCCTTCACAAGTAATATGTACAGAATTTTCCTTTTACCAGGAACCAAGTACACCAACATAGCACTTGACGCTCTCACTGTAGCGAAGCAGAGCAGTCCAAGGTCTACTCAAGGTATGTGGTGGGGGATAGTAGCCCTCAGGATAATGCTTATGGTGATGCCCTTCTAATACTGCACATTTCCAACAGGCCCTAACCCTATAATCACTATCACCCAATCGATACTAGGCATGCTATAAAGCTGGGGATGGTTATCAAAAAGGCAGGCCTATTGGATTTATGGATGTGACCACCTTAATAAAAGGCAAAAACAAATCACGCCAAACATATACAATACCACTGAAATCAATAGGGATAGTGCCATCTTTCAATAACCTTGATTAACACATAACATTTCAGTATCAACAATATCACTAAAACATTATTCTTCAATGTGTGCACGAATTTGTTTTTATGTTTAACTCTCTGCCACTGCAAAGGACCACTAACAGGTGTGAACCAATGCACAAAAGCAACAGTTCAAGCTCTAGGACCGCTTAAAAGTTAAACAACTGTCCCCTGGGGGCATCGGGGTAACCCCCAGGAGACTTAGGGTGACATATGACAACATTTGTGTGTTGGTGTTCATATATGACTGCTGAACTCCTGGCAGCCCCTAGAACACTATTCAAATTGGTGGCGGTAATCCTGCCCTTACTGTGGCACCCCAGAGTAGCTTTTGCAAATGTTGAACTCCTCTCAGGGGCGTATGAGGTACTCCCTCAGCCGCAGGATTCATATTGAATGAGCAGCTTTTCTGCTATAGAGAAAATGTTTTTTAAATCAAAAGGAGCCTTGCACCAGGTTTTATTTTTCATAGCAGGTGACGTATGATGCAGTTGGGGCACTCAGTATGTGCTTGGTTCTGGGTAGCATGAAAAAACCCACTCCTGCACTGCTTTGGCCAATTCTACTCTTTGTCAGGGAGTGACATGCAGGCTTCTGAGAAACCATTTGAGCAGACAGGGTCGTGGGGAATGGGAGAGGTACACCATGTTGGGAGAGTGGAAGGTTTCATGTACATTGGGCTCTGCAGAATGAGATTACCTGGTCCATAGATGATCTAGGAGGAGGAGGAGGCTTCACGCACACATCCATCCTATAAAAATGATGGACCTCATTATGACATTGGCGGTAACGGATCCACCATGCTGGCAATGATGGGCGGACTGCCGCCAAGCCGACGGTGCAGAATGCCACATTACAACCACAGCGGTCAACCCACTGAAACCAAGCCAGTTTCTCCACAGAACTGCCAGTGCGGCCAGACCTCTGCCGATGATGGTTGCATCTCTAGGCCGGCGGCAGCCACTGCACCACTCACCCTAATACGACACTGCAGACCGCCATGATTTATGGGACGGGACATCTGACACCCAAAGCCTGGCAGAAACAGCAAGTAGAAAAGGACTCACTCACCTCCAGGGACGCAGATGACTTACCGGAAGCCATGGAACGCTGCCTTGAAGTCTTCACAGGGCTATTCCTCACCTTTCTCCTCTATCACCTGCTTACGCCATCGGTGAGTACACCTGTAGAACACACAAGTGGGGGGAGGGGAGAGTGACACACACAACAGACACCATGCATTGAGTCCAGCGTGCACCCACATTCACACCTGCAACACAACACCCGTTCTGAGACACACACACACAAAACACAGCCACGCCAAACACACACAGCACATACACACACCCCGGATCACAACTACACAACCACACCAATAGCACCAACAAGCAGAGACACAGAAACCAATACGAAGACACAATACTATATACAATGCCCAAATAAAAGAAAGAATAGAGAATCTGAATGTAAAAATGCCTAGAAGTGCCTATTGAACAGCACATGAAAGATGGATGGAAACTCATCAAAGAACAAAAAGTACTCGACAACTGTATGAGAAGTAAACCAACAGGAATTCTGTACTGCAAAAATATAAATATATATATATATATATATATATGTATATATAAATGCCAAATGCAGACAAATGAGGACATAAAGCACCCAGGCCTGTAGGCCATTCCATAGTCCAATGGGCACAACTGTGCATGTCAAATGCCTCAACTTGACTCCTGACAGCCTAATGGCCTCCACAAGGTAGGGGCATCAATGAGGCACAGGCACCTCAAGGTTCTGGGGGTGGAGTTTGGGTTTGGGAGGGGGTCCTTGGGCTTTGGCTTGGGAGGGAGTGGGGGTTTCACCCTTGCTCTTGATGGAGGGGCAGGGGCCTTGGAACCATGTTTTGGGGCAGTTTTCTTCTTGGGGACGGGACGGCTTCGTGGGTGGAGGGCAGCAGAGTTAGAAGGAGGGTCATGGGAGGACTTGGAGGTGGAGGGACTTGGTTTGGGGAGGGAACCATGAGGGCGAAAGCCAACACAGGGTGGGACAGGGTCATTTTACAGGTCAAGGAGGGCAAGGAAAAGCTTCTTAGGAACAAGGGGAATAGATTGGGAAAAAAGGTTTGGGAGTGAAGGTAGAGGGAGTGATCGTAGGATGTGAAGGTGCGCTGGATGTGGGTGCAGATGTTTGTAGAGTATCTATGTGTGAGGAGGAGTGTCTGAGTCGGGCGTTTATGTGTCCTTGGAGGAGGGGGGCAGGGAGGGCGGGAGTAGACAGACAGGTCGTGTGTATGAATGTTGGGGTGGTGTATGCATGTAAGGTGGGTGTGCTGCATGTGTGAGTGATGGTGGTTGTGGTGAGTGCGGATGTGTTGCATGGGGTGCATGTATGAGTGTCTGTTGTTGTGGTGACTGAGGGCAAAGTGGTGATAGGGGATTGGGAGTGAGGATGAAGTGCTGGCAGGTGTGAGCGGTGTTGTGACAGCAAGGGAGGATGTGCTGAGGGAGACAGGGGAAGTCGTGGCTGATGTTTTGTCTGCTTTGGTGTGTTGAGTGTGTGCCTGCTTGTGATGTGATTTGTGGTGCCTGTGTTTGTCTGTTGATTTGGATGAATGCTTGTCTGTATGTGTGGCTTGGCTGGGAGAGGGGAGAGGGCTTTGGGACAGGGCACTGGTAGCAGGAGGGAGGACGGAAGTACTAGGGACACTGTCTGCTGTCAATGAAGAGGCCGGAGCCTGAAATCATCTCTGTAGGCCAGTTAATGTACAGTGAATGCCCTCGAGGTAGGCATTAGTCTGCTGCATCTAGGATGACAGGCCTTGGATGGAATCACGATGGTTGACTGCCCTATAGAGATGGACTTAAGGAGGTCAATAGCCTCAGCATTGAGGACAGCAGGGCTGACTGGGGCAGGGGCAGAGGTGCCTGTCGCGAAGGAGATGACCACCTTCCTCGGTGAGCGGGCATGGGCAACTGGGTGGGGGGCTACTAGGAGGGTGGTGCTGGTAAGGGGGGGTGGATGAGGTTGGTGTTAGGATGGTCCCAGAAGGTGCCGCCACCACCAGGGAGCTTCCATTGGAGGAGGCATCTGTATCAGTGGTATCAGCTCCAGTCTCCCCAGTGGTGTTTCCCCGCCCTCTGTCCCACTGGTTTCCTCGGCTTTGGTGGTCTATGCCTCCTGGGTCTCGTGGGCTGCAGCCTCCACACTCTCTGGTGCCCCTACTCCTTCGCCTGCTGATGCTAATGCACACAAGGATAGGATAGTACAAATAAGAGTGGAGGAGGTGAAACAGATGGGAGCATAGGGTCAATACCAATCCTCATTGCACATATTTACATTTCAACAACATAACTATGAACATTCCTGACTGCACTCTCTACAACCTCAATGGAGATTTTCCTACACCCACTGTGCATACACTCTGATGTGCATGCACGATCATGATACCACTACGATTACACTCAGTTACTACTCTACACTGTTAGGGCTCTTCTATACCGGACCATTACTGTGAGAATCCTGTCAATGAGTGCCATTGTACATTGTCTTACTTACCCGTGTCACCCACTATGGACATGTATAGATACCAACTAAAGATACCAACTGTTGGTATGGATACCAACTGAAGATCATGTATGTCCATGTGAAATCAAACAATTAGCACTGTAAAAAATGCCATGAAAACCTGTTTGCTTAGATAAACACGTGTCACAGCTACTTCTGTTCACAGCACAATTGTATCCGACCTACATTAGCTGTCATACCTACAGTAGACATCCTTGATCCCATAGCTAACACACTCATCCAGTCCATAGCAAATTGTACACAACATGTACCATGTCACTCACTCCCTTGTGGCTGCTGTGTTGCCCTCAAGCACCCATCCAACTCCGGGTAGGCCACTGCCAGTATGTGGGCCATCAGGGGGGTCAGGGACTGACGGAACCCCTTCCTCGTTGGTAGGCCGTCCCCAACTGGGCCTCTGGTGCTCCCACAGCTTTCTGCAGTGGGTGCTCTACCGGACATGGACCCCCAGAGTCTGCAGTACCTTGGAAATGGCATCCACAAACTCTTCTTCTGATGGGTGCTGACCCGCATGGGAGACACAGAAGGAAAGGCACATTAATGTAGACCCAACAACCTACGATGTTCATGGGCCTACCAACAGCACACAAACCAGCATCGTACACGACTTCACACTTCCACAACATTCCTAGTAGTCACATCCATCGGTACACCCTCCACTGTAACATCCTACATACATGTGCTATTATACATTTACATACTCATGTAGCAACATACATAACAATAATGCGACCTACCTGCTGTTCTGGAGCCCCATACAGCTTTGTGTACAGGGGTAGGACCCCATCCACAAGTTTCTCCAGTTCTTCCGAGGTGAAAGCGGGGACCTACCCCCTGTAACATGCACCACTGTGGCTCCCAGGAACACAACACAGCAGCACCCTCAGTGGAGGTCTTGATGGCTGGAGAGTCAGGAGTCAAATGAGATACAAAGTAGAAAATGGCGGTCACGGCTACAGCTGTCTGCAGCTTCACCACCGGTGGTAATCGTCATTGGTCCCCATATGCCATAGACATTGCACAGCGGTTCCGACTGTCTACTGCCATGATGGCATATGCTGGAGGAATGAGATCACTGACATCTGTCACCTACATGCAGGACAGGCAAGAGCCATTTTGCACTACAGCTGTAATGAATACATTGATTAATAGCATCACTACTCTTTTCCATCATGGACATGTGATGAGTTACGTCCTAGGACAGTGTAAAGTAGAATTAGGCAGCATGAACTTGGAGTGTGCACATATTCTGGTAATGACAACATGACATTGTGGGAATTAACTTACATATTGATGGTGACTGTAGACTAGCAGTGATAGACAAGCATCTCACTATTGTCATCCATTGTAAATCCCAGATGTATGTGCGACTGACATGGGAATTACAGCGCCTCGGCACATTGAAGTCTGCTTTGCATGCAGCAAGTGCCTCATATGTGATGTTGATTCACTATTTGTCACCCTGCAGTAGGATGCATGAATGGTAATCGTTGACATACTTGAGTTGTATGCCATGTGTAGATGCCGACCACTGTGGAGGGTGAGGTATGCACCTGTGTACCGGCCCCTTGTTGACTTGGCAACGATTGAAGAATGTCACATAATCTCCCACTATCGACTGAACCGTGCTACCATCAGAGAGCTGTGTGCCCAGTTAGAGTCTGACCTGGTGCCAGCAATTTGACAACCTACAGTCATTCCTGCAACTGTGCAGGTGGTATCCGTCCTCCATTTCATGGCCACTGGCTCATTCAGTGGCAACAGGCATGTCTCAAACTATCTTCAGCAATGTGTTGAGGAATGTTTTGTCTACCTATGTCAAACATATTGACAGCTACATTCAATTTCCCAAACCTGTAGATTTGCCCAGAGTGAAGGCTGATTTCTATGCATTGGGACATAGCCAACATGTGATTAGGGTAATAGATGGCACACACATTGCAGTAATACCACCCAGGGATGATGCACAAGTGTACAGGAACTGTAAGGGCATTCATTTCATGAATGTGCAGATGGTCTGCTTAGCTGACCAGTACATCTCCCAGGTGACTGCAAGGTTTCCAGGGTCTGTCCATGATTCGTACATGCTCAGGAATAGCAGTGTCCCATGGCTGATGGCACCTCTATTAAGAGTGAGGGTCTACATCATTGCTGAGTATGATGAGTGTATATGTCATTACTGTTACCCCACCCTTACTACTCATTCTGTGTGTGAAATTGTGGAATGGAACTGTTGGTTTACCCTATCCACAGGTGATTCAGGTTATCCCAATCTCTCCTGGCTACTGACACCGGTGAGGAATCCAGGGACCAGGGCTGAAGAAAAGTACAATGAGGCTCATGGGAGGACAACAAGGGTGGTCAAAAGGACATTTGGGGGGTCATTACAACCCTGGCGGAAGGCGGAGAACCGGCGGTAAGAACGCCAACAGGCTGGCGGTCTTACTCTGTGGAATTATGACCATGGCGGTTACGGCCATGGTCATCCGCTGGTTCTCCGTTCCGTCCGCCAGGGCGGAGACGACCGCCGGGCTGGAGACCTGGGTCTCCAGCCCGGCGGCCGTCACTATACAGCCGGCGGTATTTGGACCCGGCTTACTGCCGTGGATTTCCAGCGGTTTGAACCGCCATGAAATCCATGGCGGTAAGCACTATCAGTGCCAGGGAATTCCTTCCCTGGCACTGATAGGGGTCTCCCCCACCCCAACTCCCTCCCCTACCCCCCCACCACCCCAGCCACCCCCCAAAGGTGGCAGGGCCCCCCTCCCCACCCTGATCCCCAACATCACTTCACCCATACCCACACAACACGCATGCAGGAACCACCTACATACTTACACGCACAAAGGCCGACATACATGCCTACATCCCCACACAGTCATACACTCACACCCACATTCAAACATACACGCACACATCCATAAAGACATACCCACAGACATACACACTCTCATTCCCATACACACAACACCCCCGCAGGCATACACGCACTCACACACCCCTCTACATACACACACGCACACCCCCATGCACCCACACAACACCCCCCTCCCCTCACAGACGATCGACTTACCTGGTCCGACGATCCTCCGGGAGGGGACGGGAGCCATGGGGGCAGCTCCGCCGACACCACAC
Source organism: Pleurodeles waltl (assembly GCF_031143425.1). Taxonomy (NCBI): domain Eukaryota; kingdom Metazoa; phylum Chordata; class Amphibia; order Caudata; family Salamandridae; genus Pleurodeles; species Pleurodeles waltl. The sequence goes on along the minus strand of NC_090450.1, from coordinate 858,281,438 downwards.
CGCCAACAGAACACCGCCACGGCGAATCACAGGATGTGATTTGCTGGGCGGTGTTCTGTTGGCGTGGCGGTGGAGGTGGAGGAACCTCCACTTCCCCGCCTCCCGCCAGTATGGCTGTTGGCGGCTCTCCGTCCGTAAAAGGACGGAGAGCTGCCAACGGTCATAATAGGCCGAGCGGCAAACCTCCACCAATGGCGGTCTTCCGCACGGCGGTCCCTTGGCGGTCTTCAATAAAGACCGCCGAGGTCAAAATGACCCCACGGTCACGTGAAGGCAAGGTTCAGATGTCTGCACATCGCTGGTGGTTACCTGCAGTACTCACCACAGAAGGTGTGCCAGATTGTGGTGGCCTTTTGCATGCTCCACAATCTGGCACTAAGGAGGATCATCCCATTGCTGGAGGATATATGAGTAGGGGACAATCTGGTGGCAGAGGAGGGAGAAAACATAAGTGCTGAAGATGAGGAAGAGGAAGATGTAGGGACAAGGACAAATCTCATCCAGTAGTACTTCAGCTAAGATTCTTGTAGGTACTTCTCTACATTTGACATGTCACATGTTGGTGTACAGATTGGGTGTACTTCATTATCCATCCAACATATCAGTTTGTGTTGTCCCCATTTGGTTTTCAGATGAGTGTATACAGGAGTGGTCTGACAAGTAGGTCTACAGTACCACTGTGGTGTTAGCTAGTCCATTTCTCTGGGTTACATATGGGTTTGTCATCCTATTTACTTCTTCACACATTTGTGACTTCTCCATTCTGGAATCACATTTTCATTGGCATAGTGTGCTGCTTCTTGTGACTTCAAGTGCTGTCAATACTTGGCATCCAAGGGTGTGAGCTGTGTGGTACAACTACAATGAGTGTCTATTACTCAGGTCATTGCTTTTAGATGCAACAATTAACTTTTCTCATTGTACCTGAACAGGTTTGTGGTCATGTGTGCAATTGCATTGGATTGTCTATCATTGTGTGGACTTACAGTGTGAATCATGTAACCATCATGATGTGCAGGTACATACTGTTGGCAACAGTGAAAATAATGTGAGATGAACATTCTGTGCTATCAATTGCAGATGTCCTATGGATGATGTTTCACCACTCTTCCAAGTCTGCTACCTGGGGACCCTGGGTTGTGTGGACACTGACTTTGCTGCGGGAACCGGATGACAGCATGATATATACACATCTTCACTGTGTTTTATGACTCAATTTCTGTGATATGCCTCACATTTGTTGCACTACTACAAAGAGTAAAGACATGACAATAAGACTTGTGTGTATGTGCAACTATTGTGTAAACCAAAGGGTGGGTAGGGTGCACAGCAATGAGACCATGGTGATCAATTCCATCAGTCTGTCAGGCCCAGCAGTTGGTGGCACATGTCCACTCTCCATGTGGCATTTGCAAATGGGGATATGGCAGTGGGATGTCAGCAAGGTGTCTCAGTGGCACACAAGGGAGACAGTTTTTAGGAGGCTCATTTTCTGGCAGTGGGGTTGATCTTGGCTTCTGTCCCTGCAGGATGTCTGGGTCTGCAACCATGTTTGCATGGGGGTTCCTCAGCAACAGGGGGTGGCTTAGTGGTGGCTTGTGAGTCCTCAGGCATGACCATCATCCCACTAGCTGCAGCAGATGTAGAGGGCTGGTCAATATGTTGGCTAGTGGAAGGGGCCTGGTGGTGGGTGAAAGACTCACGCAGGACTAGCTCCTGCATCAAGCCTTACATTGAGGCCATGGTGGCATTGAGGGCATGCCACTCCTGCATGGCCTCCTGATGGTACTCCCTCTGCTGGCTCAGGTTTTCCCCCAACAGGTCTAATAACTGGCCCATGTTGTCCTGGGATTGGCAGTAAGCTCCCAGAACTAGTGCTATTGCCTCATGGGCAGGTGGATCTCTGGGTTGCCTCACCCTGTAACACCTAGGTGCACTCCCACTGGCCCTAGACCCCAGTACCAGCGTCTCTGGCACGGTGTGCCCACTCCCACTTACACCAGGACCTTCTTCGTCTTGCATGGTGGGTGCTGACTCAGGTCCCTGTGCAGGTGGGCATACTATGTATTGACGTGGCCTTGAGACACTGGTGTGGGGGCGTTGGAACACAGGTGTTGGGGTGACAGAGGTTGTGGGGGGATCCATGGTGTCCTAGGTGAGGCTGGTGGAGGTGGACTGCTCGGAGAGCCCGAATGAGCCAGGTAGCTCTTCCTGTTGCAGACATCCTGTGTTGCTATCATCTCTGGGGTCTTCGTCAGGTGGGGGACTGGCTGTAGGTGGCACTGGTTGTCTGACGACATTCTCAGTAGCACCCATGGATGACTGGGATTGTTACTCACATCGGCCAAATGTACTTTACTGGGGTTGCGAGGTGAGTGCTATGTGTCATGCTTCAGGACTCAGGTGTAGTTATACGAGGGGAATGTGCATTGTTAGGTGGCTACAGGAGGATGCATTATGGGAGTCATAGTGCTTCTTGCTATATATGCATTGGGTGCATTTGCGAGTATGGACTTAGGGAGTGGTGTTAGTGGGGTAGGGTGGGCATGCAGGGGTTGAGGAGGCATGCATTACAGGTATACTTCATACAAGGGGACTATAGGTGACTTACCAGTTTTTGGTCCTCCGGGGATTCCACTGAGACCCTCAGAGTGCAGGATCATCAAGACCTTCTCCTCCCATGATTTGAGCTCCAGGGGAGGTGGTGGTAGCTCTTCTGCCAGTCTTCATGAGGGTAATTTGGTGTCTGATTGTCAAGGAGCGGACCTTCCCCCTCAGGTCGTTCCACCTCTTACGTATGTTTTCCTTTGTACGTGGATGGCTTCCCATTGAGTTCACCTTGTAGATGATCCCCTGCCATAACTCCATCATTTTTGCCATTGATGTTTGCTGCACTCGTTCAACGAACAGCTGTGGCTCTACCCTGATGATTTCGTCCACCATGGTCCTTAATTTGTCATCAGTGAAATGGTTTTTTTTTTGTCAGAACATGGTGAGTGTAATGTGTGTGTGAGTGTTAAATATTTGAGTGGTGTGACACGTGAGAGGTGTGCAGGTGCCCTTGATGTATGTATAGTGTGATCTTCAGCGTGGACATGCAATGTATATCATGTATACAGCGGTCTATAAATATGAAGGCTTGAAGTAATCTATGAAAAGACCTTCCCTGAGAAATTGATCCCAGTCCCCAAACTGACACTGCTGCCAGACCCTTTCCCACCAAAACTTCGAAGGGACCTCCTCCAGTGTTTGGCTCCAAAGATCTGATCTTCCCTCTTTGCTTCTGTGGACTCTGGCTTGCCTAGACCAGGTGCAATGTGACATGTTAATTAGCACATCCAGATTTCCTCCCTCCCCCCTCCTTTCTCAGTAACCGGGCCATGCACTGGCAAATGGCCCTCTGGCAATGGAAGACAGGGGCAAAGGTTTAGAACCTGATTATGAGCTGTGCCAGGGAAATTTGACATTATTCCAAGTGCCTTAAGGAGTATGGTTATCACCAAACTAACAGTAGATCAGCACTCAGAGGAGTACCTTTTACACTACAATTATTACCAGACAGGTATCTCTAGGCCTAAGTGGGGTAAACGTTTGTTATGACACAGATTTCAATCACAATATGTAATTCAGTAATGCACACAGACTTTTCAGTAATCATTAGAGATGTACATTATGAATGCCCACTCACTTTATAAGAGCTAGACCAGGTAACCACCTTTCCCTGGAGGGTTCATTCTGCAACAGACTACCTGTGTGTATAAGATGGTCTAAGATAGATGGTAGTCTCACACACTCACTCCATACACATATGCTCAGATGTTAAACCTTTCCAGAGTCTCTTACCCTACCTGGGCAGCAGCAGCATTATCTTAAAAGGTGGACACTGGCATTTAGCACTCTTAGGGGGTGATTCCGACCCCAGCGGTCCTTGACCGCCAGGGCCGGGGTCGGCGGGAGCACCGCCAACAGGCTGGCGGTGCTCCTAAGGGCATTCTGACCGCGGCGGTATGGCCGCGGTCAGAAACGGAAAACCGGCGGTGTCCCGCCGGTTTTCCGCTGCCCTGAGGAATCCCCCATGCCGGCGCAGCTTGCTGCGCCGCCATGGGGGATTCCGACCCCCTCACCGCCATCCTGTTCCTGGCAGTTTCGACCGCCAGGAACAGGATGGCGGTGAGGGGTGTCGTGGGGCCCCTGGGGGCCCCTGCAGTGCCCATGCCAATGGCATGGGAACTGTAGGGGCCCCCATAAGAGGGCCCCACTTTGAATTTCAGTGTCTGCTTTGCAGACACTGAAATTCGCGACGGGTGCTACTGCATTTGCAATAGAAGCCATGCCTATGAGCAACATGTCCAAGCGTTCTAACTTTGGCCCTGGACTCCTAGGCCTCTCACATTTACAATTATCTCAAGGCACACATGAACAAAAGGCTACTTCCACACAGATACTGAGGCAGACACGCGGTAACAGAGAAACATGTTTAAATATATTAGCGGAGAAGGAAACTTTTATTAGGAATTGTAGAAGGCAAGTGGAGTGATGGCCCACTTCTGGGAAGATAATGGAGCAGGTGAACTGCTCTAATGGCTTGCTTTCTTAGATCGCCATCATCTATGTGTCTAATTCACAAACTGCATATTGTAATATATAAAGTGATACTACAGTAGTACTACTCATGTACAACACAATGTTATTCACAAACCTCTGTCTCTCCTCTCCTCTCTTTGTGGAGAGCACCTCTACAGTGGTGGAGCTCTCTGCACAAGTAGATATACATATTTGTAGTAAATGTGAGAGGGACAAAAGGGGAGGTTGAATAATGAGGAATTATTACTACTAAATGGGAGGGTTTGGGGGAAATGTAAGGAGGGGTTTTATGATGGAGATATACAAACACACACCCATTAAAAAGTAAGACCATGGCTGTTCACAAACTTACTACATCCAAAATGATGCCAAAAAGGACTCAAACCTACTCCAGCCCAGCCCTGAAGTTAACCAAGAACCATACAGAGGTACACACTGCCAAAGTAAACAATGAGGGCAAGAAAAAACAAAGTAAAACAAAGAAATAAACTACCTCCCCATTGAACAAATGTTAACTTAATTAAATTGTACCCATACAATTATAAGGAATTAATTATCTTTGTATTATTTTAAAATGTAATCTTAACTTTAATTTTAAAACATTTAGACATTTATTAAACTTTATATCATTATTTTACATTAATTCAATTAATTATTTAATATATGTTTAACATGAGTTTTTGGACTGTAACCTTTTGTTTTATTAGTTAACAGTTAATAATCGACATTTTGATTTCAGTTACGTCAATATTATAATTAAAATATTGTTAGAAATGTGGTTTCTGGTTGGCTAGGGTATGCACCTAAGCCAGGCAGAACCCACCCACTCTAGTCAGGGTAAAAGGGAATCACCCTCAGCTAACCCCCGCTCACTCTCTTGGTAGCTTGGCACAAGCAGCAGGCTTAACTTCAGTGTGCTAGGTGTAATGTATTTGAACCAACACACACAGTAACTCAATGAAAACACCTCAAAATGAGACAACACAGGTTTAGAAAAATAGAAAATATTTATCTAAACAAAACAAGACCAAAACGGCAAAAATCCACATTACACAAGTCAAGTTATCAATTAAAAAGCAAAAAGAGTCTTCATGTAGTTTTAAACGCAATGCTAACACTGTTAGAGTGAAAATGTGCCTGGGTGAGTCAGAGATAACCCCGCACGGGTGAGTGTGAGTCAAAAAGGGCTTTTGATTCATCAATATCATTCATGAGCAAGATCTTGCGTCGTTTCTCCTTCAGTCGAGTTGGCGTGCGTTGTTTCTTCTCTCCGCAGGTGAGCGATGTTTCAATTCGAACCGCACTCTCGGGTCCTGGCAGGCCTTGCTTCGTTTTTGCACACCCAGTGCTGTTTGCGTCAGAAATCATGCCACACGATGATCCGAAAACCACGCAGCGCGGGTTGTGATCTCACCGGCCCCTGTCAGCGATGCTGCGCGTTGTTTCTCCAGCCACGGGTGTCGATCTTCCGGTCGCATTGCAGGCGAGTGTTGATTTTCAGCCACGAAGCCAGTGTCACATCGATTTTTCAGCCGCAGATCGGAGTTGTGTCGATCTTTTCCCTGCACGGCGGGCGGCGCGTGGACTTCCCACTCTTGGGCTGCCACCTTCTCCTTTCAGGGTCCCAGGAACTGAATGGGCACCACTTGGCAGAGTACGAGTCTCAGCAGAGGCTCCAGGTGCTGGCAGAGAGAAGTTTTTGCTGTCCCTGAGACTTCCAACAACAGGAGGCAAGCTCTAAATCAAGCCCTTGGAGAGTTCTTCACAAGAAGGAAGGCAACACAAAGTCCAGTCTTTGTCCTCTAGCACAGGCAGAAGCAGCAACTGCAGGATAGCTCAACAAAGCACAGTCAGAAGCAGGGCAGCTCTTCTTCCTCAGCTCTTCAGCTCTACTCCAGGCTGATGTTCCTCTTGGTTTCCAGAAGTGCTCTAAAGTCTGTGGTTTTGGGTGCCCTTCTTATACCCATTTTGCCCTTTGAAGTAGGTTTACTTCAAAGAAAAGTCTCTCTTGTTGGTGAAATCCTGCATTGCCCAGGCCAGGCCCCAGACACACACCAGTGTTAGAGAGTGTATTGTGTGAGGGCAGGCACAGCCCTTTCAAGTGTGAGTGACCACTCTTCCCCTTCCTTCTAGCACAGATGACTCATCAGGAAATGCAGACTACACCCCAGGTCCCTTTGTGTCACTGTCTAGTGAGAGGTGCAACCAGTCCAACTGTCAAACTGACCCAGACAGGGAATCCACAAACAAGTCACAGAAATGGTTTAAGCAAGAAAAAGCTCACTTTCTAAAAGTGGCATTTTCACACACAATCTCAGAATCAACTTTACTAAAAGATGTATTTTTAAATTGTGAGCTCAGAGACCCCAAACTCCACATGTCCATCCCTCCCAAAGGGAATCTACACTGTAATCATATTTAAAGGTAGCCCCCATGTTAACCTATGAGAGGGACAGGCCTTGCAACAGTGAAAAACGAAGTTAGCAGTATTTCACTGTCAGGACATGTAAAACACATTTCTATATGTGCTACCTTTAGCATACACTGCACCCTGCCCTTGGGGCTCCTTAGGGCCCACCTTAGGGGTGTCTTACATGTAAGAAAAGGGAATGTTTAGGCCTGGTAAGTAGGTACACTTGCCAAGTCGATTTTACAGTTAAAAACTGCACACACAGACACTGCAGTGGCAGGCCTGAGACATGATTACAGAGCTACTTAGGTGGGTGGCACAACCAGTGCTGCAGGTCGACTAGCAGCATTTGGTTTACAGGCCCTGGGCACCTCTAGTGCACTTTACTAGGGACTTACTAATAAATAAAATATGACAATCATGGATAAACCAATTACATACACATTTTGTATAAGAGCACTTGCACTTTAGCACTGGTTAGCAGTGGTAAAGTGACCAGAGTAACAAAAACAGCAAACACAGAGTCCAGCACACATCAACAACCTGGAAAACAGAGGCAAAAAGTTAAGGGAGACCACACCAAGGATGAAAAGTCTAACACGCATATTTTATATTTTTTTTAAATAACAGACATCATTAATTTTCCCATAGAGTCATCTCCGCCACAGTAGTGGACATCACCACCCCAGTGATGGGGATCCCTGCCACTGTGGTAGAAATCTCCCAAATGTGCGAAGTCACTGGTAGTAGCTTTACAATTATAAATCCTTTGTAGGAGCATCCGCCACTTGATTTAAGGGGGTGGAGACATGAAATTCTACATATGGGTGTAAATCTCTGCTTAAAAATGGTGTATATCATAAAAGTGTAGAGTTACACCTGAGTGTAGTAGTAAATATATGCATGGATACATTTATATTTGTATACTTACCTTTGTGAATCAGTCCCCATATCTCAAACATACCACCCCCAAAACTGCCCAACCACATTATCTAATTTTCGATATTTAGGTTTTGAGTACCTACCAAGGTTTCCCTCTTCCAAGAGAAGGTAGACTAGGGCTCTATTAAGTCCTTTCCCACTTCTTAGTTTTTTAATATTTCCTTAAACTCACTATGGAGCTGCTTATAGGCCTGCTTAGTGGACACTGTAAGGGACTAGTGTAGGAAGGTAGCATTTTTCTAGCATTGTTACCCTCACTTTTGCCCTGTTTGTGAGTATATGTCAGAGTTTTTACTGTCTTACTTGAATCCAGCTAACCCGACCCCTAGTGCTCATAGTCAACACCCTATTTGTCAGTGTGTATTATATTTCTCACTGTGACCCTGCTAGCCAGGACCCCAGTGCTCATAGTTTGTGGCCTGTATGTGTATCCCTGTGTAGTGCCTAACTGTGTCACTGAGGCTCTGCTAACCAGAACCTCAGTGCTTATGCTCTCTCTGTCTTTAAAATTGTCACTGCAGGCTAGTGACCATTTTCACTAATTCGAATTGGCACACTGGAACACCCTTATAATTCCCTAGTACATGGTACCTAGGTACCCAGGGTATTGGGGTTCCAGGAGATCCCTATGGGCTGCAGCATTTCTTTTGCCACGCATAGGGAGCTCAGACCAATATTATACAGGACGGCCACTGCAGCCTGAGTGAAATAAGGTCCACGTTATTTCACAGCCATTTGACACTTCACTTAAGTAACTAAGTTACTAAGTGTGAGGGCACCCTGGCACTAGCCAAGGTGCCCCACATAGTTCAGAACAATTTCCCCGGACTTTGTGAGTGCGGGACACCATTACACGCGTGCACTACTTATAGGTCAATACCTATATGTAGCTTCACAATGGTAACTCCGAATATGCCCATGTAACATGTCTAAGATCATGGAATTGTCCCCCCATGCCAAATATGGTATTGGGGTGCCAATCCCATGCATCCCCGGGGCTCCAGCATGGACCCCGGGTACTGCCAAACCAGCTCTCTGGGGTTTCCACTGCAGCTACCGCTGCTGCCAACCCACAGACAGGTTTCTGCCCTCCTGGGGTCTGGGCAGCAAATAGGTGTTAAGGGCTGGGGTGGAGTAGCCTCCCCCAGCCTCTGGAAATGCTTTGAAGGGCATAGATGGTGCCCTCCTTGCATAAGCCAGTCTACACCAGTTCAGGGATCCCCCAGCCCCTGCTCTGGCGCGAAACCAGACAAAGGAAAGGGGAGTGACCACTCCCCTGTCCATCACCACCCCAAGGGTGGTGCCCAGAGCTCCTCCAGTGTGTCCCAGACCTCTGCCATCTTGAATCCAGAGGTGTGAGGGCACAATGGAGGCCTCTGAGTGGCCGGCACCAACAGGTGACGTCAGAGACCCCTCCTGATAGGTGCTTTCCTGACTAGGTGGTCAATCTTCCTCTGAGGGCTATTTAGGGTCTCTCCTGTGGGTTTCTCTGCAGATAAAGAATGCAAGAGCTCACCAGAGTTCCTCTGCATCTCCTTCTTAGACTTCTGCCAAGGTTCGACCGCTGACTGCTCCAGGATGCCTGCAAAACTGCAACAAAGTAGCAAGAAGACTACCAGCGACATTGTAGTGCCTAATCCTGCCGGCTTTCTCGACTGTTTCCTGGTGGTGCATGCTCTGGGGGCTGTCTGCCTTCACCCTGCACTGGAAGACAAGAAGAAATCTCCTGTGGGTCAACTGAATCTTCCCCCGGCTAATAAAGGCACCAAACTTCTGCTTCACCGGTCTTCTGGGTCCCCTCTCATCGTGACGAGCGCGGTCCCTGGAACACAGGAGCTGGATCCAAGTGGCCCGACAGTCCAGTGGTCCATCTGTCCAAATTTGGTGGAGGTAAGTCCTTGCCTCCCCACGCCAGACAGTAATCTTGTGTACTGTGTGAACTGCAGCTGCTAAGGCTTCTGTGTGCTTTTGCAAGGAATCCTTCATGCCCAGCACAGCCCAGGTCCCCAGCACTCAGTCCTGTATTGCTCAACTCGCTGAGTTGACCACCGGCTTCGTGGGATCTTCCTTTGTAGTGTTAAGATAACCGCCGTGCTCAGTTTTCTTGAACCCGTGTTCAAGTACTTATATGGGTGCTGCCTGCTTTTGCATGGGCTCTCTGTATTGCTGAGCACCCCATCTGTCATCTCCTCCATGGGGCGACCTCCTGGTCTTTCCTGGGCCCGGGCAGCACCCATTTTCTTCAACAGTGACCTTTGCAGCTAGCAAGGCTTGTTTGTGGTCTTTCTGCGTGGAAACAACTCTGCATCCTCCAGCATGCAATACGACATCTTCTGTGCAAAGGAGAAGTTCCTGGCATCTTTCGTTGTTGCAGAATCCTCAGCTTCTTCTACCCGGAGGCAGCCATTTTGCACCTTCATCTGGGGTTTAGTGGGCCCCTGCCCCCCTGGGCACTTTCATGACTCTTGAACTTGGTCTTCTTCCTTTACAGGTCCTCAGGTCAAGGAATCCGTCTTCAGTGCTTTGCAGTCAGTTGTGGTCTTTGCAGAATCTCCTATCACGACTTTAGTGTGTTTCTGAGGAAGTAGGGTAACTTTACTCCTACTTTTCAGGGTCTTGGGGGGGTATCTTGGAGACACTTAGTGTTTTCTTACACTCCCAACGACCCTCTACAAACTACACTAGGCCTGGGGTCCATTTGTGGTTCGCATTCCACTTTTAGAGTATATGGTTTGTGTTGCCCCTAGGCCTATTGCATCCTATTGTATTCTACAGTGTTTGCACTACTTTTCTAACTGTTTACTTACCTGATTTTGGTTTGTGTGTATATTTTTTGTATTTTTCTTACCTCTTAAGGGAGTATATCCTCTGAGATATTTCTGACACATTGTCACTAAAATAAAGTACCTTTATTTTTAGTAACTCTGAGTATTGTGATTCTTATGATATAATGCTATATGATATAAGTGGTATAGTAGGAGCTTTGCATGTCTCCTAGTTCAGCCAAAGCTGCTCTGCTATAGCTACTTCTATCAGCCTAAGCTGCTAGAACACTACTAATCTACTAATAAGGGAAAACTGGACCTGGCACAAGGTGCAAGTACCATCAGGTATCCACTATAAGCCAGGCCAGCCTCCTACAACTAGCCATCAAAGAGCTTACCTGTACATGCGTGCCACTGGAAGAGCAGCATATTTTCCATTCAAGGTCTGCACAAAAGCATCCAGAGATGGAATGGACTCACTCCATGTACTGAAGTTGGCTTTGAAGGTGTATTACTGAAATGGAAATACCAATAGTAGAATGTAATGTAGTTGGGAAAATGGATACCAGAGGAACCTAACTTGTGTTGTGCCCAAAAGTATTGAAATCATACAAGTGCCACCATATGAATTGATAAGACTGCCTATTACGTTTTCACCTGAGGAACAAACAAAATAAAAGTTTCAAGTTCAACTTTCCATTGTCTATGTGAGATTCTACAGTACCTTTTCTCTATCTGATATGCAATGGATTGTATGTCAAAATATGTCAGAATATCATGCAGGAATATAGAATGCTACAAGCATATCAAAGCAAGAATATTGTGAATGTAAATCTAGGGAGAAGAACTTGTTGACATTGTTAATTCCATATCTACATATCTTGAAGACAGTGGTACTTATTGCTTTTCCCATCTTACCTTGTTGGAATCTGGTAGTATCACCCATAAAATAGTAAAAGATAAGAGGCCTGTGGACATAATCAGTCCAACATTCCTAAATTCTCTGAAACATTGACGGGGCCATCCCAGGCTGATACTGGGGAATGACCTGTCTACAGAGGAGAATCAGCCAACGACCCTCTTCCACTTTCAGAACCTTACAAGCAATTGAGCTATCATGCACTTCCTGGGAAGTAAAAAAATAGAGATGTAGGGATGAACGTAACGTTACTGCAACACAACCTGAGCAATTTTATGGACAACGTAACTGAGGCTAAGGGACGAATTACCATGCTAGAAGAAGCAGCCCAGTTCTGTAAAGCTTTGGTGTCGCATCTCTCCTTCACATGAAGGAAAAAGTACTGAGAGACTGAATCCATGCTTGGGCACCTTCGGGCAAGCTCTTGACATGATTCATCCTAAACAGTGCTCACTAGGCCTGATGCAGAAGTGAAGCCCCCTCGAGGAACCCTGCTCTGTCCATTTATTGCCAGAATGATTAACTGTATGTGCATGGATGAAACTCTCAAAGTCTCAAGCACCATGGAGAAGCTAATATTTGAGTTCTCATGCTTCCGAGCTTTCCTGATTATACTTTTGTGGTTGAGCGACAAGGAAAGTTCTTTGAGAACATCAACCTATGGCCCATATTTATGGATGGTTAGCATCGCCTTAGCACCAATTATTTTGGCGCTAAAACAGCGCTAACCTAACTCCATATTTATATATTGACACTAGACCTGTCTAGCGTCACAATATTGGAGCTAGCCCCATGTGCAGGATGCACAAACCCACCTTACGTCAATGGGATGCAAGGTAGGCATTCCCATCCTAAACATGACGCTAGCCCCCCAGTGCCATATTTACCTCCCAGCACAGAAACGACAATTGTGTGGGAGGTGGACCTCAATAATGGTGCTAAGCCCACTTAGCGCCATTATTCAACTCCTGGTTCAGACCAGGCGTTAGAGTGCAGGAAGACCCATTTCCATGGTGAAAGACCATGGAGTGGGCACAAAGATGTCCACCCCAAGCCCAAGCAATACCACCACCCACACCACTGGGACACTACAGGAGGGGAGACCCCATTCCAGGTAAGTTTAGGTGAGTATATTTTATATATTTTTTAAAGTTCCTTTGGGTGGCCCTTACATGGGGCCCCCTTCCTGTCACTGGGTATTTTGGGCTTGCCCAGGGGACACAGGTCCCTTGCGGTGGGCATTGGGGTGGTGCCCATGACTCCTGTCTAAACTTAGACAGGAGTCATTTTTTGGCTGCTTGTGCATCAGTAAATAACACTAGGCTGACTAGCGGCAAAACTTTTCCCGCTAACCAGCCTAACGTAATTTCTGACCTACTAGCGCCATTCCCCCAATGCTGTACCTCCCCAGCTCGCATCATTTTTTTACGTTAGCCTTTTTTTAGCGCTATTGTGCGTCAATCCATAAATATGCCACACGAATGGCTTTAAGGAATGGTGTTAGCCAGCATTAAGAAAAATAATGCACATCTGTGTTAGCACAGTTGTGCGCCATTTTTCATAAATATACTGCTATTTTTAATGTTCATTGCTTTCAAATTTAACCACCTGCCCCCAGCCAAACGTATGGTTATCTACAACTCAGAAAAGGATGTTCTGGGGAATGCCAGAATGTGCTTGAGACCTGTTGGCAGACACACAGTACCATTTCAGGCCACAACCCTTGGTAGATGTTCCAACAGCACTTAGAACATAGATTCCAGAAGGCAGCACTAAAGAAACAAAAGAGGTACACAAGTGGAAAGGAATAGCTTAACAGAGATGAAGAAGGCCCTATGGAGAGAAGATTACCAGTACTAGCACGGACGTTGATAGTCAATGGGAGGTTGCTACATGGGAGCAAGATGATTCTGAGGGAACACAATGAGGCCAGAGACTGGCGATAGACCAGTGCAGTGACAATAATATTTGTGGCAATCAACCCTCTGCATACAAGCTTTATTAGTGTGCCAATACGTATATCCTATTGTTATACTGCATATGTATGGGCTAGGTTGGGGTGACAGATGCTTGCTGGGTTGAAGTATGGGAAAAGAGTGCTTTGGGCGAGGAGGAAATTTGTTCTGAAGTTTCTATTTTTAGGGTACACTTTATGATTAATTAATGTAAAGAAATAAAAAAGAAATAAAACCAGCCAAGAAAGTCATCACACACTTAAAATGACTGGTTTAAATGTAATAAACGTTTGTAGGATTTTTTTGCAGATTGTATGAGTCGCTTGAATTTGGAAACAAAGCTAACAAAGCTTTCCCCACAGCTTGTAGCCTAAAATTCTTCAAACATGTTGTTTGTTCATTAGGGGAAAACCTACAATGAGAATCCGCGAGTTTCTTTATCTCGGAGTCGCTTTTGATTTTTCCAGCACTCGGGTCCCATGTATTTCCCACATAACCTTTTTCAAACTCATTTGGGATTTTATTTAACTTGGCATCTAATATTGGCAGGACGCTTATTGCATCTCATGGAATTTTATGAAAGTAAATGTATTACAACTTTAGTCTATTTCGCGAGTGTGGGGGTATAGAAACGTGAGGATCCCACAGTTTGAGAAACATAGGGCTTGCAGGTGAATTTTGGGCGTTAAGTGAGCAGTTTCAACTACGCCATTCACTAGGAGCTCGGCCTTGACAATGTTGAGTACCAGATCAACGTGCCTTCTCTGCTACCATGGTGTAATGCCCAAGCCTAATTTAACTAAGATGACATTGACAATTGTCTCTCTTGTGATTTAGGTATCTGCTGGATTCCTTTGCTCTGCTAGACTGAATTAGCTTGAAATAAACTTGGCAGACCTTCAATTTTTCTAAAACCCTGTGGTTGAAATATAATGGATAGATGCAGGTTTAGAAAGAGTGTTTTCGAACATTAGAGCATGAAAGAAAGTTGGTGAAATTAAGGAAAAGCTCAAATTGAGAATATGTTCTTATCCAAACCTCTCCCAGGTTTTAAGCCTTATTTGAATTTGGTGCCCAATACCTGAGAAACGGTGCTCCTGTCAAGATTTAGACAGGAATCTGTTTGATGGCAACTCTGTCTCACCCGGGACAGTATAACGCATCTGCGATTGTCGGTTGCCCATGAATCCCTGCCTGCTGCACCCATAACTCAACAATTGCATGCATTGCACCACTTTCTAAATATGGTATGTGTAAAAAGCCACTTTAGTGCTGTCTTAGCACCAAGAAAATGATGTTATGGCAGAGCTAAGGTGGCGCCAGAGCTTTTTAAATCAGACCCTATATTTTGTAAACTTTGAAAAATCATAACTTAAAAAGTACTTACCCAATTCTGATGATATTGGTCTTCAGAAATGTATAAAAATCTGAAGAATTTTTGTAAATCGGTCTAGAGTTAGATTACTAGTGTGTTTCCACCTTTATTGATACTGTAATACAACAAATACTTAGCACATCTCCAAGACAAGCCTAACTGCTCGCCAACCCTACCAAAACAACAGAGCATTAGGTGGTCTGCTTTTTACCTCTGGATACCAAAGTGGGTTTGCTTGGAATATCTGCACAGGGCATGTCTTTTTTATACACTATATAGAGAGCCAGCCTCCTACACCAAGTCCTTGGAGATCACTTGGGGGGGAGGCACATTCCTTCCAGCAGAGTCAGGGTGCAGCAGGCAGTAGGGCAACAAGCAGGAAAGTAGTCCTTCGACAAATGCAGTCCAGATGAGTCCTTTAGGCAGCACAGCAGTCCCTCTGACAGAGTCCAGTTGTAGGTCTAGAAGTGTTTGACTGAGGGGGGTCACAGACCTAATATATATACACACCCAAGTGTGGCTTTGAAGTATAACAATCCCCATTTCAATCCAGTCCTGTCCTTCAGGAGATCTGTGGGGGTTATCAGTCCTTTGTGTGAGGTCAGTATACTAGCCTTTGAAGTGTAAGTGAGAGCCCCTCCACCCTTCCTGTCCAGGAAGACCTATCAGTATGCAGATGAATGCAGATGCAGGTGAGTGGCCTGTGTTTATGGCTGTCTGGGTGGAATGCACAAGGGCAGCTGTCAACCAGCACAGACCAGATGTGGATTGGAGACAGTTATAAGACACAGAGAGCAGTAAGTGCAGAGAAATGCCTACTTTCTAAAAGTGGCATTTCTAAAATATTAATGTTAAATCCAACTTCATCAGTAAGCAGGATTTCTCACCGCCATCCCAACCATACCACACATGGCAATGCCAGTCCTTTCAGATCAGAAAGTACCACTTAAAAGTATATATGGGAATTTCCAATGCTGGTATAAAGAGGAGCAGGCTTTGTAAAAGTGACACTTTGGTGTTTTTCACTACCAAGACATGTAAAACGTACAAGTACATATGTCCTGCCTTTTACTTACATAGCACCCTGCCCTCTGGGTTACCTAGGGCCTACTTTAGGGGGTGACATATGTAATAAAAATGGGATTTAAGGCTTTGCAAGTAGTTTTAAATGTCAAGTAAAAGTGGCAGTGAAAATGCAAACAGAGAGGCTTTGCAATGGCAGGCCTGCGACATGGTTAAGGGGCTACTTATGTGAGAGGCACAATTAGTGCTGCAGGCCCACTAGTTGCATTTAATGCATAGGCCCTGGCCACATGTAGTGCACTTTACTAGGGATTTACAACTAAATTAAATAAGCCAACTGGGTATGAGCAAATGTTACCATGTTTAGGGGAGAGAGCACAATCACTTTAGCACTCCTCAGCAGTGGTAAAGTGTGCAGAGTCCTAAAACCAGCAAAAACTAAATAAGAAAAATAGAGGGAGGCAGATAACAAATTGCAGGAAAACCACCCTAAGGCTGCCAGGTCTAACAATCCCCAGAACTTTTTACATTTGACAACCTGGTTTTTGGATTTCTCTGTGAGTGAGTCTCGCTATCTCAGACTCACTAATGGTCAATGGCATTAGTTGAACTGACAGTGCTAACCACCAATGTCTGCGTTTTTAACATTAGGGTGCTGGTGCACATATAGTGTAATAGGCTCTAGGCTGGATACACACGAACGTGAGCACACAAGGATGCATACATGTACGGACTAAGACTACTGTCTTGTTCAGTCAAATATCTGTGCAAAGGTTGCCTGTTGCAGAATGGACTCTACAGGGATGGGTATTGACCTGAGGCAGACCTGAAAACGGGAGTGGGTGTTAAAACTGTATGTCTGTACTGCTTACTGTAATTTTCCTTTTAAAATAAAAACAACGATGTGACAATCACTTAGTGAGTAGTGTTGCTGCATACCAGCCAGCTGAGGTTACTAGCCCGCACCACCTCCCCTGAGTAGGTCTTGGGCTGCTCTCCTTCGCTACCATGAGGGAGTTATATGCAACAATGGGGTACTTGATTTCGAGTAAAAAGACAATTGTGAACTTATTACTTGTGAAGGGCTCACAATCTTTGCAACTGATAACCCAATATCTACAGCTGTCATTTGTCATAGGTCATGAGGCAAACCTGCAGAGATAGGAAGGCTTTGAAGACAGCTTTTTCCTTGCCTTTTCTGATTTGTTTTAGTTTGGGTTGTGTTTATGAGTATTCCGTTTTCTTCCCTTTGGCTCCATGAAACCGCTGTTGATAACTATCTATGCCTTATTAAGTTGATCTAACCTAACCTGGCACAACCAAACCTACCTCAGCTAACATAACATTGAGAAATACACAAAACAACTCCACAACACCAAAATACTAAGCCAATGCACCAGTGACAACATAGAAACAACTCAACTGCAGCACCACAATACCACACAGGACAACAACATGCCAGGTCCTGAACCCAACACAAAAAAGCCAGTTGCTGCACCAACAGTATGCCTTACTAAGAGTTCAGCAGATTCAAGACCTGCAAAAAAGTGCAGATGTTTCTTGCGCCTGTTTAACGTTCATAGAAGTCCTATATATTCTAAGGCCCTCATTGCGGTGGCAACTTAATTTCGATGGGGTAAGTAACTGCAGTAAATTATGAGATCTGTGGAAACAATGATCTCCGCTGATTTCTTCTTACTTGCATAGCAAAGAGCTGCACAATTCGGGCTCGGGGTCAGCCGGCAACTAAAGAACGCTAACAAGCCTGAGCCTTTTTGGAACCTGGAGATCCAAGGTAATTTAGTATGGTGTGGCTTGCATGAATCCCAGAATGCACAGCAAACATCAAAGGACATGGCAAAAAAGATTACCCTGCTAAGATGTCAGTCTTGCCACAAACCTTACCTCTGAGCCCGTGGTGTGGCCTCACAGAGATTATGTGGGCCAATTCTTCAAAGCCTGCCCTTTTACTTGTACTGTGAAGATCAATATAAAAGAAAGTTGGGGTATTGGGGATACGGTCCTGGGAGTTCGGCGTGGGTGTTCCCTCAGTGTATGCAGCTGTGGGACCTTAAACAGTAAACAAAAGGGTCATCAGTCACTGAACAATTATATGACTAATCCCACACCTCTTCAGTTGCCCCACTTCGTTCTTATGAATCTGGTAACTTCCAGCAATCAAATGTGTCTCATGTGAAGGGCTGCCCTTTTCTGCGGTTCTTCAGTGAATGGTTTGTGGTTAACTGGACTTAGGCGGTAGAGTTCAAGGTTTACCCTATTGAACATAAGTACATGGCATTAACATATATCATTTACAAATATAGAAAAGTGTGACACAAAGCAAATCAATTAGTAATTAACCTTGTAGTAGCATTATCTCTATGTAAATGTGTTTCCTGTTATGAATTCCTGTTAAAGAGAACGCTAAAGACGCCCTCTAAACACATAGGTTCTTCATAAATATGCGACACAGCCCAGGTTTTTTCAACCTTGCAGGTTTCTTAGCATTTAAACGATGCAATCTTGTGGCTCGTGGCTTTCTAACAAATAAACAAAACAAGGCACGCATGTGTCAAGCCAAGAATGATCACTAGTCAGGTTCTCTCATTCTCTTGATTTTACGTAAACATTTGATCGTAGGCCCTCCTTTGCATGCTCATGTTACTGCATGCACATAACTGAAAGCAATACCCTGTCTCTAATGTCCCTTTGTTTATTTCTTACAAGTTTCTGAAGTCAGGGCATCAACAGAAAGCTGCAACAACGCGGCGGTCGGAAGTACTTTAGCGTTCCAGCTGTGGTAATTATTCTGGCTTCTTCTTCCTTGCACATCAATGCAGATGCAATGCAGATGCTCCTCTTGGTCACATTCTCGAGGCAAAGCGAGCCTTGCGATTTCGGCAAATCTCCGCAGTCCCAGCATGCACATACACCAAAGGAGACTAATGGAGCGCTAGACACTCAGACGGTATAAAACACTGTATAAGTCTACTCAGGGAGCTGAGATAATATTGTGGCCGATGATGTGAAACATAGCAGCATAAGGGTATAGTGCTTGGTGGCTGAGACTTTCACAACATGTAAAATAGAGAAAGGGCACCAAGTGCATAACGTGGCCATACTCAGAATTACAATGCAAACAAAATACAGAATGGGCACTCAGCGCATAACGTCTACGACAATGATAATATGGCCATACTCAGCCTGTGGCAGCAATAGCAGTAGTATGACTAGGACTGACGAATGGGCAGGGTTGAGAGGTGGGCCTCTTGGATCTGCACAACAATGATGTCAGATCTGACATGTGCCCCTGGACAGCTGAAAGCAGAAAGAATTACCTATCCTCATAGGAGTTCTCATGGCCAAGGTGAAATAATCTGGAAATACTATCTGCACTGGTGTGGTCAGTTCCAGGATGATGTTCCACCATTAAGTCTGTTCCTTGTAGGGAGATTGACTACCTCAACAGTTTAACATTCTCATCCCTCATTTGCATTAGCCATTTGTGGGGGTCTGTGGATTGTCTGAACCCGGAAATGAGTCGCAGCCAGGTATGGTCTCAATTTGTTGAGTGCCTAGACCACTGTGAAGGTTTCTCTTTCACTTGCACTCCACCTCTCTTCCCTGGGAGTACACTTCTAATGATGAATGCTACAGGTTGATCTAGGGCCTCTTAATTCAGCTGTGAAAGCACAGTCCTTGTGTCATGCACTGAGGTGTCTGTCTGGACAATGAATTCCATAGAGCAGCTGGGGGCCTTGAGCACTGGTGCTGTGCATTTGGACTTTCTCAAGGTGTCACAAGTGTTCTGGCATACCTCCTTCCAGAACACCTTCTATGGTTGCTTGTTAGAAGTCAGCTTGGTCAAGGGGGCAGCAATGGTGCCTTAGCCCTTGCAAATCTCCCATAGTAACCAATGTGGGCCAAGAAGGCTCTCACCTCAGTCTGGATTTTGGGGGAGGGAGGGTTCCCAAGCCCCATTGGTCTGAATTTTTGCCTGCGTGGCTGCACAGTTCCCCACTAACTTGGTGTCCCAGGAAGACTACCTATTACTGCCCTATCTGGGACTCATAGGCCTTGATAGGTCTGGCTTCTGCAAGACATGAAGCACTTCCTGGAGGTGGAACAGATTGTCAGATGGCAGTGGAAGCATCCATTCCAGCCATGACTCAGATGACCATTGTCTAGAAGGTAACAGGGGTATTTTCTTAACCCAAAGGACAGAGCTATCCTTAGTCCACTCATTTAATGGAATCTGCCAGTACCTTGACGTAAGGTCAGACCTTGGCCCTCATTATGACATTGGCGGTAAGTTACGCTTACCGCCATGCCGACTGCCGCCAACATACTGCCGGCGCGGCGGATTACCGCAACCCATATTATGACACACACATAGCGATCCATCACTATACAGCCACACACAGAAGTCCGCCAGCCCAAAGTTGGGTGATAAACTGACGGTATCCAAACCCACACCATTACGCCCACAATATTATGACCCTTGAATCACAATGGCAGACATTCAATGGTGGTAAACCATTGGCGGTACATACCGCCGCGATCAAAATACACACACACACAAAATAACACCTCATTGGTCAATACAAACTACACAAACCTGACATACATACAGATGCCACACCCACACACCCACACCACTATAAAACACACACCCACATTACCCACAACCCTTTATGACTAGAAAGAATTGCCAACAGAGAGAGATACAGCAAGAGCATCCACATAACCAAAGCCACATAACACATCACTCATACACCATCCACACATCTTACATCGCACACCCCAACACATCAACCCACACACCCTCACCCACACCACTCACACTACACCCATGGCACCACAACAACACCCCTGGTTCTCAGACGAGGAGGAAATCATCCGGGTAGAGCCACAGCTATTCGAATCACAGGTGCAGCAGCCATCCATCGCTTGGAAGATGGAGCTATGGTGGAGAATCGTGGACAGGTTCAACGCCATGGGACAGCAGCCCAGAACAAGGGATGATATCAGGAAGAGGTGGAGTGACCTACAGGGGAAGGTGCATTCCGTGGCAGCAAGACACCAACTGGCTGTACAGTGGACTGGCAGTGGACCCCCACTTCCTTCCCCACAACTAACAACATGGGAGGAGCAAGTCTTGGAAATAATGCATCCTGAGGGCCTGGCAGGAGTAGGAGGAGGACGGGACTCTGGTAAGTCAAATCTCTATTACTATAACCCCCCTACCTGCATGCCATAACATAGCCCCACCCTTACTCCCATCACTCCACCACCTCCCACACACCCCCCCAATCACAACCCACTCATCCCAATGCCAAGCCCTGCATGCTCCACCAATGCATGGACACCCATCACAGACCTGCATGGGCAACTATCACCACTGCTTGCACACTAGAGAGAATCACCTAGCCCACCAAATAACAACTCACACAAAGGCTAATCTGCCAGGGCAATAACACCCATAGAGGGCAAGACACCCATGCACAAGATGTCACACGCAGAAACAATAACACCACATTTACATCTCCACAGGTCCCCCAGTTGACATCACTGGAGAAGAGGTGCCAGCAACATCCAGTCCCCCCACCAGAAGTAGCCCACAGTGATGAAAGCAGCTCTGCTCGCCTGGATCTAGATCACCAACCTGACTCATCAGGGATCGCCTGACAGACGGTGCCCAGGCACAGACCCATACCACCACAGAGCTTCCCCCCTCAAGAAACACCAGCACAGCACCCACCCAGCGGGCCCATACCTCTGTCCCTCTGTCCCTCATTGGTTATTATTGGCCCCTATGGGGTACAGTGGCCAATAGTGATGTACGCTGGCGGTGACGGTACGCACTGCCGTGGACGTGACCACCATTTTGTATCTGTTCACTCACTTGCTACCTGACCTTCAACAACAGAGGACATACACTGCATGTGCTGCTGTGACCTGTGTCTGGAACCGACCATGGCTCGTGTCACTGGGGAAAGGGCCCCTTCCTTCACCTCAGCTGAGTTGGAGAGGCTGGTGGATGGGGTCCTACCCAGTACCGAATGCTGTATGGGCCTCCAGACCAACAAGTGAGTACACTGCGAGCACGATGCATGGGGCATGAATGCATGGAGTTGTGTGTATGAAGGCCTGATGTAGGGGGGGATTGGTGGAGGGGCCCTGGGCAGCGTGCTGCATGTATGTTTGGCAATGTCTGTGTGTAAGGGGATGTGAAGGGCTATGTGGGTCATAAGTGTAACAGGCAGGAAGGTCTGACTGATACCTTTTCCTATGTGTATTTCTCTGCAGGTCAGCGCCCATCATAAAAAGGGTATATGGTGTGCCATCGCCAAGGACGTGCAGACGTTGGGGGTCTACGGCAGGCGGAGCACCCACTGTCAGAAACAGTGGGAGGACCTGAGACGCTGGACACGGAAGACGGTGGAGGCCCAGCAGGGGATGGCCTCCCAACGAGGAAGGGGTGCCCGTCGAACCCTGACCCCCCTGATGGCCCGCATACTGGTGGTGGCCTATCTGGAGCTGGATAGGTGCGTGCGGGCATCACAGCAGCCACAAGGGGGTGAGTACAGTGCCCCAATATACTACTTGTGCCTGGTGGGGTGGTATCCGGGTGGGGGATGTGGGCCTGTGAGTGCCCCTAGGCCAGGCCTGACATTGCAAGTTAGGTCCCATGTTGGGCAGGGACTGGTGTAAACTTCCTCCAACCAAGCTAGTAGGTATCCACTACTGGGCAGGGGTCTGTGGATCTCTGGTATGCTGCAGTTGGTGTTAGGTGTCCCTGTCCATGGGATAGTGACTAGCATTGTGACTGGTAGTGCATTGCCTAGTGCGTAGGACTGTTCCCTGTGTGTGTGTGTTGTGTACACCAACAGTGGTGTTGTTGCTGCCATTGACCAAGTGAATCCTTTGTCTCTCCCCTACCCTTTTGTTTTGTCACCCTGTCCTTATGTGCATTAGCATCATCTGGTGGAGGAGCAGAGGCACCAGCAATGGAGGGAGCTGCATCCCACATGGCCCAGGAGGCAGAGTTCACCGATGGTGAGGGCACCCGTGGGACAGAGGGTGAGGGGAGCACCATGGTGGAAACT
Source organism: Pleurodeles waltl (assembly GCF_031143425.1). Lineage (NCBI taxonomy): Eukaryota > Metazoa > Chordata > Amphibia > Caudata > Salamandridae > Pleurodeles > Pleurodeles waltl. The sequence continues at coordinate 858,258,356 of NC_090450.1, read as the reverse complement.
GGAGGAGACAGTTCAGACAATGATACCTCCTCCGAGGGAAGCTACCTGGTGGTGGCAGTCACCTCTGTGCCCACCCCAACTACAGGTACTGCAGCCACCCCTGTACCAGCACTGCCCTCCCAGCAGCCCCTCAGCATGTTTCCCGTGCCCGCTTACCCAGGAGGGTGGGAATCTCTTTTGCCCCAGGCACCTCAGGCCTTGCCCCAGTTAGCCCTGCTGCCCTGAGTGAGGATGCTATTGACCTCCTGCGATCCATTACTGTTGGGCAGTCAACCATTGTGAATGCCATCCAGGAGCTGGCAGCCCAAATGCAACAGACAAATGCATTCCTGGAGGGCATTCATACTGGCATGGTGGCCCAACATAGATCAATCCAGGCTCTGGCCTCCTCTCTGATGGCAGCCATTGTCCCAGTTTCTAGCCTCCCCCTTCCAACTTCCTCTACCCAATCCAATTCCCCTCAACCCCAACCTATCCCAAGCAGACGAGCATGCACCCAGGACAACACACAGGAGTGGACATGGCAAACACAAGCACCACACTTCATCCCACAGGCACTCACACAAACACCATCCAGATGCAGACATACCAACATTTACTGCCTCCACTGTGGCCCCGTACTCCTCGTCCTCCACCTCTCTCCCAGTTTCGTCTACACTTACACCTTCATGCACTACATCCTCATCCACTACTACCATCACCATCACGCCTATCACTACACGCCCCTCACTGGTAGTCACCACCCCACATCCATGCACACATCCCCTGTGTCCTCTCCCACTGTGTCTGTGCCCCCTCCTCCGAAAGTACACAAGCGCAAGCACTCAGACATCCAACAGCCATCCACCTCACAACAGCATCCAGCCCATACACGTGCACCCAAACACACCAGACAGACACCTCCTACAACTACTTCCTCTTCCTCCACTCCCAAACATTCTCCCTCTTCCACCCCAATGTCCCTAAGAAGCATGTCCTCTCTACCATTGACCTCTTCCCTACCACTCCCCCGTACTTTACATCAGGCCACGGTGGTCAGAACCCAGGCGAGCACCTCCGCCACCCAGTCCACGGCCACAGAAGTGTCAACAGCTACTCCAGGTGGGAGAGGATACAGGGCACAAGGCAGCCACACTGAAAGGGCACCTGCACCAGGTGCTGCAAGGAAGTCCAAGAAGGCACCACCTGCTGCATCAAGGAAGGGAGCACCCCCAGCTGCATCAAGGAAGGGCAAGGAGGCACCTCCAGCTGCATCAAGCAAGGGCAAAGAGGCACCCCCAGCTGCTACAGGGAAGGACAAGGAGCAATCCCCGGCTGCTGACAGAAAGGGCAAGAGGCCTGCACCAGCAGGCAGGAAGGACAGGAGGCCTGGTGCTGGGACTCATTCGGAGCCCCCACCACCAACCACGGGGGTTCAGCTGTCCGAGGCTGCAGGGGATGGGCTGGAGCCTCCCCCCACCGCTGCTAGCCCCGCCACCAGCACCGCCACCAGCACCACTTGCAGCATCAGCAGCCCCAGTGGGCAGCCGTCCATGGGCTGTTGTGTGGCCTGGCCCCAGCAAATCCTGTGGGTGTGCCACCCAGGTGAAGACTGTGACCTTGCACTCCCCAAGAGCTGCATCACAGGGCACGATGCCCCCTCCAGAACCAGTGGAAGAAGCCATCCACTCACCCCATCCTTCCCAGGATAAAGAACACTGGGCACAATGCCCCCTCAAGAACCAGTGGAAGAAGCCATCCACTCACCCCATCCTTCCCAGGAGGAAGAACACTGGGCACAATGCCCCCTTCATCACCAGTGGAAGTAGTCACCCACTTGAGAGACTGTGGCTTTGCACTCCCCATGACCAAGCAGTGGGCAAACCACCCACTTGAGAGACTGTGGCTTTGCACTTCCCAGGACCAAGCAGTGGCCATACTACCCACTTGAGAGACTATGGCTTTGCACTACCCAGGACCAAACAGTGGGCAAACTACCCACTTGAGAGACTGTGGCCTTGCACTCCCCAGGACCAAGCAGTGGACAAACCACCCACTTGAGAGACTGTGGCTTTGCACTCCCCAGGACCAAGCAGTGGGCAAACCACCCACTTGAGAGACTGTGGCCTTGCACTCCACAGGACCAAGCAGTGGACAAACCACCCACTTGAGAGACAGTGGCTTTGCACTCCCCAGGACCAAGCAGTGGGCAAACCACCCACTTGAGAGACTGTGGCCTTGCACTCCACAGGACCAAGCAGTGGGCAACCCACCCACTTGGGAGACTGTGGCTTTGCACTCCCCCTGGACAGAGTAGTGGGCATGTTGCCTCCTCCAGGACCAGTGGCGTTGTACCATCTTCCGGCTGAGGTGCCCTACCATTACCCTTCCCCCTGAGGTGCCTGTCTGTTGTCGACCTGATGCCCCTGCAGTGTTCTCTCCGTGTTGTTGCAGGAGTGAGGTGGGGCCTTGGCCTATGAGTTGTGGCCCTGTGGCCCACAGACATTGATAACTGGGCAGTGTCCCTACTTTTGTAAATATGTATTTATGTTTGGTTTTTGATGCACTTATTCATAGTATTTTTATGTATCACACTCACTTTCTTCAAATCATTTAGTCCTTGCGTTATTCCTGAGGGGTACGGGGTGAATATGTAATGTTACTGCATCTGTTTGAGGGTGTGGGTGTTGCGTGTGTGTGTCACTCTCTTTTTCCCCACCCCCCTGGTGCTAGGCAGCAGTACTCACTGTGGTCGTCTTCGCCGGCGTTGGTGTTCATAGTGAAGCAGAAGATAGACGAGCATGGGGAACACATACAACTCGGGCTCCATGGTGGCGTGGTTCTTCCTTGAGTCTCCAGAGGTGAGTTGTTTCCCTTCTGTGTTCTGTTTCCGCCAGACTTTTGATGTTATTGGTACCACCCCCGAAAAGGTGGCAGATTGGTGTGTTATTATACAGTGGGCGGAACATTGTCTTCTGCCTGGCTGTTGGTGGTTACCACCGTGGTGCTTGTTGCTTCCGCCCTGGAGGTCAGTGTGTTAAGGTGGCTGTCTGTCTGAGCGGTTTCTGCCCTGGTCATAATTCTATTTTTGTTATCGCTGGCCTGTTCACAGTATTACCGCCGCTTTATCACCAACCTCCAGGGTTGTAATGAGGGCAATAGTCCGGAACCTGTCAGCTCCCAACCGATCAATAATCTCATCATCTCAGGGAATGAGGGTAGCATCAGTCTTGTTGACTGTGCTGAGCCCTCTATAGTCTACACAGAACCGGAGTTCTGATGTGACACCTGATGAGATGTGTCAGAACAGGTCTCAAACAAGAGAGTGAACAAATGCACCAACTTGTGTAACCAAAGCCAGCAGGAGCGATGTTTGCAAAGATTTTGCTTCCGAGGCCCAACTGCACTCTCCAGTGTGAGTTTTTATAAGACTCAACCCACAAGAATGTTGAAGGGAAAGAGGGAGAAATAAGAAGGAAAATAGAGAGAGAGAGAGACTGTTCTTCTGACAATTGCTTTCCAATGGAGGTAGGCCTCCCTCTCTCTGCCTCTGACCAGAAGTTGTGTCACTTTCTTACATGGGGACAACCGAGAGGTTACCTGTAAAGTACACAGAAAACAGTTATTTCATTCACAAACTCCCTGTTTGTCAAGAACTATTAAATAACCTCTGGTGCATTTACTAATGTTTTAAGAATAGATGTCTTTTGTTGGCCACTCTAAACTGTGCAGTGCCCAGAGTTCAAAAGCTTTATTCTGTACAGTCACTATATTTCCAATCATTTTCCTACCACATGTTTGGTTTCCTTTACAATTTCTTTCACAAGAAAGTCTCACCGAGACCGTGGCAATTGTTCTGAACAAGGCATGAGCTTTGTGTGCAACTTTAGCTATGCATGGCTTGTTCTTTTCCATAGCGTGGTGTAATCTGCCCAGGACATTCAATGAGGACTTTGAAGCCCCTCACCATTGGGACCATGTTGAGATTCTAGATGTATTTGGGGTAGATGGGTTTGGAATTGAAGGCTAGGTATTTGAAACTACCTAAGTGAAATCTTAGCCAGGGTTGTCAATTGTGACTTCAAGGTGCCCCTCCTCCCCCTTACCTGGACAATAGTAGATTTGTCCCAGTTCACTTTCAATCGGGAAGCCTCCTCATATAGCTTGAGCATTTTCATTAGTCAGGGAATAGTCTGGTGAGAATTCCCCATGAAGAGGTGCATATCATCTGTGTAGCAAAATTACCTTCAATTCTTCCCTTCTAGTGAAATCCTTTCGCCTACGTCTCACTTCATATCCCATTTGCCTGTGGCTCCATAACTATGGCACAGCAGATAGGCGAGATGATTCAGCTCCCCACAGTGCCACATTTTTCAAGAAAGAGATTGAATGGACCCTGTTTAAAGAGAAACGCCCAGTCAAGAGCGTCTTTTTAAAGTCGATGGACATCAGGGCACAGGGATTTCAGCATTCATATACTTGATGAAGGGCTACCTGGACCCTGTAAATGCAGCGTGAATGTACTGGGGAAGGAATGAATTCAATATTTAGCTTGACCTTTAGTTTGGCAAAGATCTTAATCTCTGCATTAATTATAGAAGTCGACTAGTAGAATACATAGGCATGGAGGGGCTCATTTTAGAGCCCATAGCGCCTCCTTGTGCCACATTAGTGTCATTTTTTTTACACTAATGTGGCCCAATAAGGCCAAAATCACTGCGCCAAATTTACAGTGGTGCAATGCATGCATTGCTCCACTTTGTAACCCTTTGCGCTACATTATGCCTGCACCAGGCATAATGTATGCAAAGGGGGTCTTCCACCGTTAGGGAGGCTAAAAAAATGGCACTAAGAAATCTAAAGATTTATTTTCCTCATTTCTTTCAACACTTTTAACACCTGCTCAGAACAGGTGTTTAAAGGAGTCACACCATTGTTTGCAATGGGTCCCAATGGGCTTTGAAGGATTAGCATCAACATTTTTGACGCTAGTCTTGCAAAGCTCTGAACTAGAGCGAGTTACCCTAACTACCGTCATGGTGTGCTGTATATTAAATACGGTGCACACATGGTGGCATTCGGGGGGTGCTAATGGGAACAAGGAAAGTGGTGCTGCACTGGATGCAGGTCCACTGTCCTTGAATCAAGTCCCATGTTGCATGCCTAATTGTAATATAGCAGCGATAATACCTTGTTGTGCGTCAGACTTCAAGGCAAACTTTTGCATGGATTCATTACACATCTTGAGCAGAGAGTTAAAGTGCTTAAAGAGCTCAAGTGGGAGTCAGTTAGGGAAGAGAGTAATTTTTCCAATGGCTTTTGCAACTTGTTTTATTTCAGATATAATTCTAGGTCTAGACTCCCTTGTAGCATGCCAGTATATTAATTTTCCAGCCTTGCTTCATAGACTCAGCACTGAAATGCCATTCATATTATTTTAGTTTAATCAAAGAACAATTCTTTCAGAGTTAGTCAATCAATTTCTAAATGGTACAACTGTTCTTCAGTCCCAGTGTCAGTATATTGTTGTTCTAGTATAGGACCTGGTATCAAGGTCTACTACTCTGGCCCTCATTACAACATTGGCGGTAAATGCCGCTTACTGCTGTGCAGATGACCGCCAACACACCGCTGCAGCTGCGGAATTCCGCCACAGCTATTACGACCCACAGCTCAGAATCCGCCAAAATCTAGACACCCACACAAGTCCGCCACACCAAAGGTCAGTGAGAAACTGGCGATAACAAAACCTTCACCGTCACGCCAACAGGAATACGCCCACACTATCACGACCCACGAATCCAGGCAGCGGTCTTTCAACTGCGGTATTCCATTGGCGGTACAAACCGCAGCGCTCAAAATACACACACTTACAAAACACAACAACATTGGACAAATCAAAATACACACACCTGATACACATACACACACCACTCCCCCACACCCAATACAATATAAAACACACACCCACATTACCCACACACCCTTACTACCAACATTTTTGAAGAAGGCCAGGGAGACAGCAAAACAAAGACAACACCAGCATACAGAGGCACACAACACCATCACACATACACATCCACGCACAAAGCACCACACACCCCTAAACATCATCCCACACATCACAACACACACCACCTCACACATCACCCACACCACCCCATGGCACGGCAGAGACACCCCAGGTTTTCTGAGGAGGAGCTCAGGGTCATGGTGGAGGAAATCATCCGGGTAGAGCCACAGCTATTTGGATCACTGGTGCAGCACACCACCATAGCTAGGAAGATGGAGCTATGGCGCAGAAACGTGGACAGGGTCAACGCAGTGGGACAGCACCCGAGAACACGGGACGACATCGGGAAGAGGTGGAACGACCTACGGGGGAAGGTGTGTTATGTGGTCTCAAGACACCACATTGCGGTTCAGAGGACTGGTGGTGGACCCCCACCCCCTCCCCCACAACTAACAACATGGGAGGAGCAGGTCTTGGCTATACTGCATCCTGAGGGCCTTGCAGGAGTAGCTGGAGGAATGGACTCTGGTAAGTCAAAGCTTTAACTACTTCATCCTCCACCCTACCTGCATGCTATCACATACCCCCACCCACGCCCTCACCCCCATCACTCCAACTCCTCACATATGTCCCATTATCACAAACCACAAATCCCAACACCAAGCCCTGCATGCAACAACAAAGCATGGACACCCATCACCAATGCATGTCCACTTCACATACCCACACAGACCCCTAAACAATTATCACACAAGGTCCTATACAGGAATGGAAGCACTGGGGTACAGGGTCACCCACCCATTGCACACCATGGCACACACAGATGCAATAATCATGCCTTTACACCCCTGCAGGACCCCTACCCAACGTCACCGGACAGGAGGTTCTAGACATGTCCACTCCACCCACAGAAGAGGCCCACAGTGATGACAGTAGCTCTGTCCAACTGGATCTAGATGACCAGCCGGCCCATCTAGGACCTTGGGACACTCGGTTCCCCACACACTGGCACATGCCATCACAGAGCCTCCCCCTTCAGGAAACACCAGCACAGCACCCACCCAGCGGGCCCATACCTCTGTCCCCAGGACACGTCAAGCAGCAGTGTGTCCACCACTACAGGGAACCCAGGCTAACCCACCACCCCAAGAATAGCCGGGACCTGGGGGCAGTGGTAGTGTGCACACTGTTCAGGGGACAGAGGCCCAGGAAAACCGGGGAACTGGGAGGGCTGCTGTGCGACAGGGGGAGGACAGGCCCAGGGAACCCACTCTCCACAAGGCCCTCTCCAACATCATGGGAGCCTACCATCATTCCCAGGAGACGATGGCAACGGTACTGGCCAAGTTTCAGGAGACCCAGCGGCTGCAGGAGGAACAGTATTTGGGGTTCAGGGAGGAACTCAAATCTGTCAATACCACCCTGGGCACCATTGTAGGGGTGCTGAAGGACCTCGTGAACACCAGGAGGGACACTGCGGCACAACAAGGGGCCCCTGACACTAGCCTGGACGATGAACTGCCCATCACCTCCGCCGGCGCTAGTGGACAGGAGGCACCGCCACAGGATCACGACACCAGCACCCCACCCCCTGCAGATGGAGAACCACTCCGCAAGTGGTCCCTCAGATCCAGGACAAAGACAGAGAACAATGCCAAGACCCCCGCCAAGAAATGAGACCACCCTGATTGTCATCCTTCTTTCCCACTTTGTCACCATGTCCATCCTTAAACTGCCCAAGCTACACTTCCTATGCCCCATTGAACAATGCACCTCTGAGACTAATAGACTGGACTCTGCCATGGACATTCCTCCACCATCACCCCTGACCATTTTACAACCCCCTCCACTATTTATCACTTAAATAAACACCCTTGAACCACAAATCAATCTGGAGTCAGTCTGTGCTTTCACAATTGTGTATTTGCAATAACTGAGGGAAATAGCAATTTCCATTGTATTGTCAACATACCTATGTCACACAGCACTAGTCCATGATGTAACATAGTAGAGGTCACACAATGGGACCCACATCTGTGAAATCAAAAGGGAAAGTGACAAATCAGGGTCCACACACTGGGTGAAAGTGACAGACAGATGAGAGGTCGAACAATTTAATCAGATGCAGGAGGCAGTGATGTCTTCTTACCTGTGTCTCACTGGAAGTATTGATGGATCACCGTGTTTCTGTTGTCTATGTCTTCTTCTTCTGCCTCCTCTTCTTCACTGTCCACAGGCTCCACAGCTGCCACAACACCTCCGTCAGGACCATCCTCCTGCAGAAAAGGCACCTGTCCTTGCAAAGCCAAGTTGTGCAGCATACAGCAGGCCACGATGATCTGGCACTCCTTCTTTGGTGAGTAGTATAGGGAACCACCTGCCATATGGAGGCTTCGGAACCTGGCCATCAAGAGGCCCAAGGTCCTCTCTATAACCCTCCTAGTTCGCCCATGTGCCTCATTGTAGCGTTCCTCTGCCCTTGTCCTGGGGTCAGTAGCCATTACAGGTTGGGGTACCTAGAGTCACCTGCAAATGTCGAGGGACAACTGTTAGACACACACTAACCCTTAGGGACAACCCCAAACAACTATTCACACTGTATAGGGTCCATGTCCTCACTTAATAGCCACACATGGTGCCTCTGGAGTTGCCCGATCACATAAGGGATGCTGCTATTCCTCAGAATCTAAGCGTCATGCACTGAGCCAGGAAACTTGGTGTTCACATGGGAGATGTACTGGTCGGCCAAACACACCATCTGCACATTCATAGAATGGTAACGGTTCCGGTTTCTGTACACCTGTTCACTCCTGCGGGGGGACCAAGGCCACATGGGTCAGATCAATGGCACCTATGATATTGGGGTTATGTCCCAGGGCATAGAAGTCACCTTTCAATATAGGCAAATCCTCCACCTGAGGGAAAACGATGTAGCTGTGCATGTGTTTCAGCAGGGCAGACAACACTCTGGACAACATGTTAGAGAACATTGGCTGGGACATCCTTGATGGCGGATAGCTGACATCAGGTCTGGCTCCAACTGGGCACACATTCCTGGACTGTGGCACAATCAAGTCTGTAGGTGACTATTACATGTCGCTCTTCCATTGCCGACAGGTCCACCAGCGGAGGATGCCGCCATCTCCTCACCTGCCCCAGCGGACATGCTCTATGGATGAGAACAGCGATCAGAGGGTCAGCAAACACTGAGGTACGAAATAAACAACTTTATTGCACACATTTGTCAATACGCTATGTGCCTGTCTTAGTGTGTATCCAAGGCCTATAGATGTGTGACGCATTTAAAATTAATGCCATGTGGCCCCCTGAAATGGCGGCTGCCTGACCTGTAATGTGGGACAAGGGGATATGAGGTAACTGTGCTGACGTTGTACACCGTCGTGGTAGGCGGTCAAAGACCGCAGCGCAGTTCTGCATTGGTTAACATTGGACCCTATGGGTCCCAGGAGCCAATGACGATGTACGCTGGCGGTGACGGTACGCACCACCGCAGACTTGACCGCCATTTTCTATCTGTTCAATCACTCGATACTTGATCTTCGACAGGAGAGGACCTACACTGCAAGTGCTGCTGTGACCTCAGTCTGGAAGAGATAATGGCTTGTGCGTCTGGGGAAAGGGCCCCTGCCTTCAGCACGGTTGGAGTTGGAGAAACTAGTGGATGGGGTCCTCCCCCAGTACACGCTACTCTACGGTCCTCCAGACAAACAGGTGAGTACACTGTGAGCATGCTGTATGGGCAATGCCTGTTTGGAGTGGTGTGGATGGGAGATGGGGGGGAATGAGGCGTGCATGAAACAATGGTGAGTGGATGTGCTTCAGGGCAAGGTTGGGAATGTGGGCCAATAACTGTGACGGTCCAGACGGTTATTGTTTTTCCTTTTCCCCTGTACTATTCCTGTAGGTCAGCACCCACCAGAAGAAGGATATTTGGCCTGCCATCGCCAAGGACGTCCGGGCCCTGGAGGTCCACCACAGACCGAGCACCCATTGCTGGAAAAGATGGGAGGACATTCGCCGCTGGAGCAAGAAGACGGCGGAGGCCCAGCTGGGGATGGCCTCCCAACGTGGGAGGGGTGCCTGTCGCACCCTGACCCCACTGATGTTCCGGATCCTGGTGGTGGCGTATCCGGAGTTGGATGGGCGCTTGAGGGCATCACAGCGGCCACAAGGGGGTGAGTACACTCACATCCATCTGATTCAGCGGGCATTGGAGGTGTCTGGGTGGGGGAGGTGGGCTGTGGGTTCCCCTAGGCTAGGGCGAGCCTTGTAGGCAAGAACCCTTTGTGAGGCAGGCTCAGTGGCACCCCATCCCTGCCAGTGGTAAGAGCCATCTACACCTAGTCAGGCTCCTGTGACTTGCATGTGTGCAGCAATCGGGTATAGGCCTTGTACCCCATGTCCCTGTGATCAATTAGGGAACTGAAAGTGCATGGCGTAGTGCAGAGGGCTGCTGTGTCTGTAGTGTCCGCCAACAATAGCGGTGTTGCATGCACTGAACATGTCTTTCTACTTTCTTTTCCACCCTCTTTGTGGTCTCCCTGTTCTTGTGTGCATTAGCATCATCAGGCGGAGGAGCTCTGCCACTGGAGCAGGAGGGAGCTGCATCCCACATGGCACTGGAGGGCGAGACTATGGACACAGAATTCACCAGTGGGACGGAGGGCGAATGGAGCTCCACGGCCGGGACAGGAGCTGAGACCAGCGACACGACTCCTCCTCCGATGGGAGCTCCCTTGCGGTGGCGGGCCCCTCTGTGCCCACCGCATATACAGGTACAGCCGCCACCCCCCCTACCAGCACCGCCCTCCCAGCAGCCCCTCAGCATGTACCCTGTGGCCGCTCACCCAGGAGGGTGGGCATCTCCTTTGCCCCAGGCACCTCAGGCCCTGCCCCAGTCAGCCCTGCTGCCCTCAGTGAGGAGGCCATTGACCTCCTCAGATCCCTCACTGTTGGGCAGTCTACCATTCTGAATGCCATCCAGGGTGTAGAGAGGCAGTTACAACAGACCAATGCATACCTGGAGGGCATTCATTCTGGCCAGGCAGCCCAACAGCGAGCATTTCAGACTCTGGCCTCAGCAATGATGGCAGCCATTGTCCCTGTGTCCAACCTCCCCCCTCAAACTTCTTCCACCCAGACCCAATCCCTAGTACCTCAGCCTATCCCAAGCACACCATCATACCAGCATGCACACACCTCAACCCACAAGGGTAGCTCTGGCAAACATAAGCACCACATATCCCACAGGCACTCACACAAGCATTATACCCATGCAGACATACCAACATCCACTGCCTCCACTGTGTCCCCCTCCTCCACGTCTCCCTCCTCCCTCCCTGTCACGTCTCCACTCACACCTGCATGCACTACATCTTCAGCCACTACCTCCATCACCAGCACGCCCATCACCACACACTGCTCACGTGCACTCACCACCCCCATTAACATTCACACATCCCCTGTGTCCTCTCCCAGTGTGTCTGTGAGCCCTCCTCCCAAACTACACAAACGCAGTCACACACCCACTCAACAGCCATCCACCTCACGACTGCATCCAGCCCATGCACCTTCACCCAAAGTCAGCAAACGAACACCTCCTACAACCACTACCTCTTCCTCCACTCCCAAACCCCCTCCATCTACCCGTCCCAGTGTGTCTAAAAAACTTTTCCTGTCAAACCTTGACCTCTTCCCTTCATCTCCCCCACCCCTTCCGGCCCTTACGGCCCACCTTTCCAGGTCCCAACCCAGCACCCCAGCCACCACATCACCGGGAACAGTGGTGCCAGCAGTAACTGGCTTCTGGAGTGTCCCAAGCAGCAGGGCAGCCAGTGTCCCAAGGAGCGAGGCCAAGGACATTCCCCCACCTCCAAAACAAAAGAAGTTGCCCACAGCCCGGAGGGAGAAGGCCAAAACACTTGCCACTAAGGGCTCAGCCAGGACAACAGTTGGGAGTGGCAAGATAGCTGCGCCACCATCCAAGGTGGGGAAAGGCCAGAGAAAGAAAGGGAAGTCGCTGCCAACCTGCACGGCGGACAAGACCGCCACCGGCACCTCCACATGCACCACCGCCACGGGCACTTGAATACTGGATACTGTGCCTTTCACCTGCACCGCAGACACTGTGCCCTTCAGCAGCAGCAAGCTCAGTGAGGCCGCCACCAGCACCGCCGCTCAGGACACCGCTGCCAGCAGCAAGCTCAGTGAGGCCGCCACCAGCACCGCCACTCAGGACACCGCCACCAACAGCAAGCTCAGTGAGCCCCCCACCAGCACCGCCGCTCAGGATACCGACACCAGCAGCAAGCTCAGTGAGGCCGCCACCAGCACTGCCGCTCAGGACACCGTCGCCAGCAGCAAGCTCAGTGAGCCTCCCACCAGCACCAATGAGCGCCGCAAGAACCGCCGCTACTGAGCCCTCCGCCAGCACCGCCAGTGGCCACGCCACATCCTGTGCTAGTGGCACAACCGCAGACATGGCAGCCATCACCAGTGGTCATTTGTACGAGGATGGTGGTCAGTTCCAGGGACCTGGACAGCTTCCATGTTGCCCCACCGTCAGTGGAGTGTCACATCCACTACCTCAATCCTTGTTAGGATGAAGCACTCTGGGCACCAAGCCCCCTCCAGAACCACCGGAGTATCACATCCACTAACTCAGTCCTTGGCAGGATGAAGTACTCAGGGCACAAAGCCCCCTCCAGAACCAGTGGAGATTCACATCAACCACCTCAGTCCTTGGCAGGATGAAGCACTCTGGGCACCAAGCCCCCTCTAGAACCAGTGGAGACTGTTATACACTTTAGAGACTGTGGCTTTGCACTCCCCAGGATAAAGCAGTGGGCAAACCACCCACTGGAGAGACTTGAGAGACTGTGGCTTTGCACTCCCCAGGATAAAGCAGTGGGCAAACCACTCACTGGAGAGACTTGAAAGACTGTGGCTTTGCACTCCCCAGGATAAAGCAGTGGGCAAACCACCCACTGGAGAGACATGTGAGACTGTGGCCTTGTACTCCCCAGGATAAAGCAGTGGGCAACCCACCCACTGAAAAGACTTGAGAGACTGTGGCTTTGCACTCCCCAGGATACATCAATGGGCATCGAGCCCCCTCGTGGAGCTGGCGTCGTGCAGTCATCCGGCTGAGGTGCTCCCCCTTCCCTTCCCCCTGAGATGCCTGTTTTATTTCGATCTGATGCTCCTGCAGTCTTCTCTCCGTTTGGATCGGGAATCTTGTATGGGCCTCGCCAATACATTTTGGGCCCAGTGGTCCACGGACTATGTAGGTGCAGTACATGGACTTGAATTCTTGGTGTAAATATTTGTTAATAGTGTATATATATTTTTGAGTCATGGATTTTTCATGATTACAATTGTTCAACTCATTTCCTTTTGTCCTTGCGTTCTTCCAGAGGGGGTTGAGGGGGAAATGTAACATTTCAGCATGTATTGGTGTGTGTGTTGTTGTGTGTGAGGGTGGGGGTGTTGCGTGTGTGTGTGTAACTCTCTATTCCCTCCCCCTGCCCCTGTGTTGTAGGTGCAGTACTCACCGTGGTCGTTGCCGTTGTCGGTCGTGCTCCTGGTAGAGGAGCAGGAAGACTATAGCAGGGAGAATTTGGAGTTCCGGCTCCATTGCGTCCGGGTTCCTCGTGCGGTGTGTAGAGGTGAGAGTATTCCCTTCCAAGTCCTGTTTCCGCCGTGTTTTTGTTCGCGTTGAATCCGCCCCGGAAAAGGTGGCGGATTGGCCTCTCATAATGGTGTGGGTGATACCTTGTCTTCCACCTGTCTGTTGGCGGTGACCGCCATGCTGTTTGTTTGTACCGCCGTGGTGGTCGGAGTGGTAAAGTGGCTGTCTATGATGGCGGTTTCCGCCGCGGTCATAATTCAATTTTTTTTTACCTCCGGCCTGTTGGTGGTCTTACCGCTGCTTTAACACTGACCGCCAGGGTTGTAATGAGGGCCTCTGTTTTTCATTTTTGCTTCCCTTAAAAATAAATGGTTGCCATAGCTTTTTGTCACAGAAAAGCTTTCCTGGACTCCAAAAGTGTGCAGGGGCTTGATTCCAATTGCCCGTTCATTCCAAAGTATCCCTTAATTTCTCTTACCAGATATTGCATAAACTCTTTGTCCATCAACCACCAGGCACTAAACCACCAAAGACTCTGTTCTTCCCTTCTATCTCTGTGGATACTTAATTCCACAGGACAGTGATCTGACATTCCTCTGGCAACAACAAATATACCCCTAATCCATGATATATCAGTGGCAGAAAGGAATGAATAGTCAAGAAAGGAGATTATGTGCAGCTGACCATTATCTATATGTTCTTTTATCTGTGTTCTATCTGTACTATTTGTCATGAAGCCCAAGGGGAAGTTGCCATGGACAGCATGGTGATGTTCACCGACCACTTGCACTCATGGATATCTTTGCTGCAATCCATTACAGCATTAAATCTCAGTGGCGTAAGAAAGCCCACCACAGCCCATGTGGTGCAGGGAGCCCCACAGCTCCAGGAGGCCACCATTCAGCACAGTACCCTGGCCTGAGAACTCCTGAGTGAGTTCAGACAGGAAGCCCCCTCCATGTACTTTGCAGAGAAAGCCCCTCAAGTTTCGTTACACCACTGCTGAAGCTGCCTCCAGTTCCCTGTGGGAGCCCAGCTATTAAGTCTCTTAGGATGTGATCTAGAGTTTGGCAGAAGGTATGCCATTGCAAAGGTGACAGAGTACCATTTGGGCCAAACTAGAGTTCCACCTGCCTCATTTGGAGTGGACACACATTTAGCCTGTCAACAGTTGGGGACTACACCGTCTCCGCCACTGACATCCACCCTTACTCCATGGGCCCTTTTAAGTTTTGACATTTGTCCACCAGACCTACTTAGAATGGGTGAACAAATGACAATTTTTCACTCTCCAAAAGGGACAGTAAAAGGGGCAAAGTTACCCTTACACCGTAGGATAAAACACCCATGGTGAGGGGGTTATTAACAAAAAATGTCATTACCTTTCTAAATTCGTCAGGTGGCTAGTCCCTTAGTGCAATGATGGAGAAGGTCCACTGAAAAGGCCCTATAACCCATAGAATTCCACTGAACTATGAGGGCCTAAAAAAAAAATGCCCCTAGATCTATGCGAGTGGTTAGAGATTATTTGTAATTTTTAATTGAAATTAACCAACATAATATTACATTACATCATGATGAATACTACCTTTGCCAATACCCTAAGTGAAATAATAACTTAGGAGTCCAATTGATGAAAATTGTAATTTCCATATATACAAACATGAGAATCCAGTAAATAACATTTTTGATAACTATTTGACATATTCCACATACAGTAACCTTATATGATCACATTTCCTAGCCATTTGTGTTATATTGTCTCACAATATTGAAGAACACCATTATTCATCCTCGCTACTTGTGTCCTCAGCACCCTCACCCTAATAGCTAGATAGGCTGTCAGAGGATCCGATACATCCTTTCGGTGGGACTTTGATGGCACACTATTGGCATATAAGTATGTATTTCCATCAAAATTTACAAGGCATTCCATTTTCTACCTTTGGCACCCTGCCTTTTGCCTCTTCCCCAGTAAATCGCAACTTGTCATTTGGCCAGCAAGCATCAAATGGCAGTGATACTCCTAATCTCTTCCATTGGTACCTTCTTGACATATATTGAAATCTGCAGGAGGGTGTTGGCAAAGTGTACAGCTACGATCTGTGCTTTGGCCCATTCTGTCCAGGCCCATTTGTGGTGTATCATTTTAGACATTGACAGAGAGAAGGGGCTAAGATATTTTAACATATTCTATTCCAGAAGCAAATGAGACGTGACCAGGGCACAGGAAATTTAGGGGCCTATTTACATCCCATTTGTGCCAAATTTGCATAATTTATTTTACACAAATTCGGTGCAAAACGAACTCCATATTTATATTTTGACGTTAGACCTGTCTAACGTCAAAATATTGGAGTTTGCACCATTTTTTAGACGGGTGAACCTAACTTGTGTCAATGAGAAGCAAGGTAGGTGTTCCCATCTAAAAAATGGTGCTAACCCCTTAGCCCCAAATTTATCCCCCATGCTAAAATTATGAATGGGTGGGGCTAAATAATGGTGCAAAGCTTGCTTTGTACCATTGTTTAATGCTTGGGTCAGACCAGGCGTTAAGGGACCTGCGGACCCATTTTCATGGTTAAACACCATGGAATGGGTCCACAGGTGCCCCCCTCAAGTCGCAGGAACCCACCCACCCACAGCAGAGGGACACCGGAGGATGGGGAACCCCATCCCAGGTCAGTAGGGTAAGTATAGGTAAGTATAATTTATTTAATTAAAATGCCATCGGGGGCCCAACTTGGAGCCCCCTGCATGGCACAGGGTGCAATGGCCATGCCCAGGGGACACTGGTCCCCTGTGCTGGCTATTGGGGTGGTGAGCATGACTACTGTCTTTTCTAAGACAGCAGTCATGTGGTATGGATGGTTTTGTATCAGAAAATGACGCTAGGCTGGTTAGAGTCATCTTTTTTTACTCTAACCAGCCTAATGTCATTTTATGTGGCAAAACCCCCTTCTACCATACCGCCATGCCCACCCTTTGCACCGGCTTGTGCCATTCCATAAATATGGCACCTGGCTGGTGGTCATGAATGGTGCAAGCCGGTGTTAAACTTTTTGGTGCAAAACTGTCAGTGTAGTTTTGCACCAAAAAGTATAAATATGCCCCTAAATCTATTGACTTCAAACCCAAGGCTAACATGGCAGCATGATTTTCCACTAGTTTTCAGACTGTGCTTTGGGGAAGGTCCAGAGACATCAAACTCAAGTAGTCCAACTGTGTTAAAATGAAAACATTTAAAATTTGTCTTTTATGAGACATGGAGAACAAATGCAGAATCTGCTTTAATGTGTGAAGTTGAAAACAACAGGTGCTAACCTTAGCATTAAATTGGCTAATCATGGAAAGAGCCATGTCACTTTTCAGGCCAATGATATAACATGATCAGGGGCTTTAAAGGTTTCATCTTTTATATAGCTTGATAGATACATTTGAAACAAGTGTTAGTACCGGTTCAAAAACCAAAAATGTACATCAAACTTTGTTTCTGGTAATGGAGGACACAAATTGATGTAATGTTGCCATGCAGATTCCTTAAATGAAATTAGGTTATTAGCAAAAAAGATACAGCTATACATAACATTAAACCTTCAAAGCCTGACCAACACATTTTTGTAAAGTTCATGTGCTAACAATTGTTGAATGAATTTACACCAATCCAAATAAATGACCCCTTCTTACTAAAGTTCTAACTTATTGCCAGTTTTAGTGTAATTTCTTTCAGCAGGCTTTATTGTAGCAAACCGCACAAATTGGTATTGTCTTTTATAATCTGCGACTTAAGTCCCCTGGGCATGGCCATTGGGCACAGTGCCATTTAGGGGGGCAAGTTAGGCCCCCCTATGGCACTTTGCAATAAAAATAAAAATACTTACCTGGATTTACCTGGGAAGGGGGCTTAGGTGTCCGTGAGGTGTTTGTGTGGGTGGGTCGGGGTGTTCCTGGGGGTAGGGAAGGGCACCTGTGGACTCTTTCCAAGTCCCCTAATGCCTGCCCTGACCCAGGCGTTAAATAATGGTGCTAAGCAGGCTTAGCACCATTATTTAAGGCCCTCCTCCTCCTGTGCATGATTTTTGCACAGCAGGATACATAAGGCGCTAAGGCCTTTGAGTCGTTTTTTGCCCGGGAATGCCTACCTTGCATCTCATTGACGCAAGGTAGTTTTCCACAGGCAAAAAATGACTTTAACTCCAATATTTTGGCACTAGACATGTCTAGCGTCAAAATATAAAAATGGAGTTAAGTTTGCTCTGGATTTGCGTTAAAAAAAAGACGCAAATCTGGCGCAAACAGAGTATAAATATGCCCCTTGGAGAGAAAAACAGATGCAGGGGACTCCATGAGTGTAAGAAATGAGGAGTCTAGTTGGCAGTCGTTTGTACCCTGTCCAAGTAGGGACCCTCACTTTAGTCAGAGTAAGAGAGTCACACACCTAACGCAACCCCTGATCCTCCCCTTGGTAGTTTGACATTAGCTGTTAGGCTTTTCTCAGAGGCATTGTGTTAAGTATTCGTGCACACACACAGTAACACACCACCAATATACTCCACACCAGTTTAGAAAAATAGCCAATATTTATCTGAGTAAAACAAGACTGAAACAACAAAAACCCAAAGTACCCAAGCCACAAGCACTGCAGCGGAGTTGGGTGTCACGGACGTCAGTAACACAGCACTCAGGCCTCACAATGTTGTGGTTTTTCAGAGGCGCTGCAGCAGTGTTGGACCTGCAGGGTCAGTTGCGGTTGTCGGACTCCAGTGGTGACCACAGCTTTGGTGCAGGCAGCAGCACAGAGATGGGCAGCAGCACCAGTTCTAGAGTTTCCCAGAGTCAATCTGCCTGGTTCTTCTTGTTTTTCACCAGAACTCACTTCCAAGGGCCCAGGAACTGGATTGGGCTCTACTTTGCAATTCAGGGCTCTCAGCAAGAAAGCCCAGGTGCTGGCAGATAAAGTATTTTATGTCTCTGAGAGTCCTAGCAGGAGGCAAGCTCATTTTAATCCCTTGGAGAACCTTGGAAAGCAGGATGTTGAAAGCAACGTCCAGTCCTTTCACTCCCATGGCAGAAATAGCAGGAGCAGGCCAGCACAGCAAAGCAACAGGCAGAGTAGCAGGTCCTCCTCAAGCATCCAGCTCTTCTCCCTGGCAGAATATCCTCAGTCCAGAAGTGTTCTGAAGTTGTGGGGTCAACAGTGCTATACTTATACTCATTTCTGCTTTTGAATCAGTCAAACGTCAAAGGAAAGTCTTTGCAGTGCACAAGATCCTGTCTTTCCCTGTCCTGGCCCCAGGCACACTCCAGGGGGTTGGATACTGTATTGTGGAAGGACAGGGATAGGAAGTGTCAACTCCTCCCTCCGCTCTAGCCCAGGAAGACCCATCAGGATATGCAAAACATACCTCAGCTTCCTTTGTGCTACTGTCTAGAGTAAATTCACAAACAGCCCAACTGTCAGTCAGTCTGACCCAGATGTGTATTCTTCAGCCAGTCAGAGACAGAATGGTTAAGCAATAAAATGCCCACTTTCTAAAAGTGGTGTTTTCAAACTTACAGTCTAAAAGCCAACTGTACCAAAATATGTACTTTTAAATTGTGAGTTCAGAGAACCACAAACTCAACACCTCTATCTGCTCCAATTGGAAAACTACTCTTAAAAGATATTTCAAAGCCATCCTCTTGGTTACCCAATGGGAGAGATAGGCCTTCCAATAGTGAAAAACACATTTGGCAATATTTCCCTATTAGAACATGTAAAACACACTAGTACATGTACTATCTTTTAAATACAGTGAACACTGCCCAATGGGCTGACTTGGGCCTACCCTGGGGATGACTTCCATGTAGAAAGGGAAAGGTTGGGCCTGGCAAATGGGTACACTTGCCAGGTCAAACTAGCAGTTCCAAACTGCCTACACATACACTGCAGTGGCAGGTCTGAGACATGTTTACAGGGCTATTCATGTGAGTGGCACAATCAGTACTGCAGGCTAATGAGTAGGCTTTGATTTGCAAGCCCTGGGTACCTATGGCACACTTTACTAGGGACTTACCAGTAAATCAAATATGGCAAGATTTGATAAACCAATTACCAATAAAATTTAGACAAGAGAGGATTTGCATTTTATCCCTGGTCAGCAGTGGTTAAGTGTCCAGAGTCATAAAGCCAACAAACAGGTCAGAAAAGATAGGAAAAAGAGGGTAAAAAGTTTGGGGATGACCCTGCAGAAAGGGCCAGGTCCAATAATGAGTCTATATGAAGAGAAGGCCAGTGCAGCCCCTGTGGATGGAGGTAAAAGGTGCCCATCACCTGGCGGCTGCTGCCCCAAACCAGAAGAAGCAAGGCATTATCGCAGGCCCAGACATGAGCAAGCAGAGGCCAATGGAAATGAGGAAGAGCGTACAGTGCTTAGAGAAAGCAATGAGTCCAACTTCAGCTACACACACTCATGTGATCCAGAGACAGGACACTAAGGCCCTTATTACAACCCTGGCAGTCGGTGATAAAGCGGCAATAATACTGCCAACAGGCTGACGGTAAAAAAATTGAATTATGACCACGACGGAATCCGCCCACACATACAGCCACTTTAATACACGATTGCCACGGCGGTAGCAACAAGCACCGCGGCGGTAACCGCCAACAGCCAGGCGGAAGACAATGTACCGCCCACTGTACTACAACATCCACCACCTTTTCTGGGGCGGTACCAACAACATCAAAAGCACAGCAGAAACAGAACACAGAAGGCAAAGGACTCACCTCTGGAGACTCTAGAAAGAACCACGTCGCCATGGAGCCCGAGTTGCACATATTTCCCATGATTGTATACCTCCTCATTCACTATGAACAGCAACGCCAGTGAAGAAGACCACAGTGAGTACTGCCGCCTAGCACACAAGTTAGGGGGGAAGAAAAAGAGAGTGACACACACACACAACATGCAACACCCCCACCCCCAACACCATGCACACAAACAGATGCAGTAACATTACATATACACCCTGTACCCCTCAGGAATAATGCAAGGACAAAAGGAATTGATTAAAGTGAGTGTAATAAGATAAAATACTATACATTTGTGATTCAAAATCAAAACAGTATATACATATATACAAATGGATGGACACTGCCCAGTCCTCAATATCCGTGGGCCACAGGGCCACATCACATAGGCCAGGGCCTCACTTGACTCTTGCAACAACATGGAGAGAACACTGCAGGGACATCAGGTCGAAAATACACAGGCACCTCAGGGGGACAGGGAATGGGGGGGCACCTCAGCCGGAAGATGGTACAACACCACTGGTCCTGGAAGGGGTTACATGCCCTGTGCGATGTCCTGGGGAGTGCAAAGCCACAGTCTCTCAAGTGGGTGGTTTGCCCACTGCGTGGTCCTGGGGATTGCAAAGCCACGATCTCTCTAGTGGGTGGTTTGCCCACTGCTTGGTCCTGGGGTGTGCAAAGCCACAGTCCCTCAAGTGGGTGGTTTGCCCACTGCTTGGTCCCGGGGAGTGCAAAGCCACAGTCTCTTTAGTGGGTGGTTTGCCCGCTGCATGGTCCTGGGGAGTGCAAAGCCACAGTCTCTCAAGTGGGTGGTTTGCCCGCTGGTTCTGTAGGGGGCCTTGTGCCCAGTGTGCTTCATCCTGGCAAGGAGGAGGTGAGTGGATTGCTTCTTCCACTGGTTCTGGAGGGGTCCTTGTGCCCAGTGTGCCTCATCCTGGCAAAGAGGGGGTGAGTGGATGGCTCCTCCACTGGTTCTGGAGGGGGCATTGTGAACTGTGATGCAGATCTTGGGGAGTGCAAGGTCACAGTCTCTTACCTGGGTGTCCGACCCACAGGATTTGCAGAGTCCAGGACGCACTACAGCCCATGGAGGTAGGACTACACACTGCCTGCCGGCAGTGACAGCTGCTCAGTGGTGGCAGTGGCGGTGATGGTGTCGGGGCTGGCAGTGGTGGGGGGAGGCTCCAGCCCTTCCCCTGCAGCCTCGGATGGCTGCCCACTGAGGCTGCTGCTGCTGTCAGTGGTGATGCTGACGGTGCTGGCGGTGGTGGGGGGACGCTCCAGCCCTTCCCCTGCAGCCTCAGATGGCTGCCTACTAGGGCTGCTGCTGCTGGCAGTGGTGCTGGTGGCGGTGGGGGGAGGCTCCAGCCCTTCCTTTGCAGCCTTGGGCGGCTGAACCCTCCATGGTCTCAGTCCCAGCACCAGGCCTCCTGTTCCTGCCTGCAGGTGCAGGCCTTTTGCCCTTTCCCTTGGCAGCTGGTGGTGCCTCCTTGCCCTTCTCCTTGGCAGCTGGTGGTGCCTCCTTGCCCTTCCCCTTGGCAGCTGGTGGTGCCTCCTTGCCCTTCTCCTTGGCAGCTGGTGCAGGCAAACTGTCAATGCTGATGGTTGGTTCACTGGAGCTTCTCCCACCTGCAGTAGCTGCCAACACTACTGTGGCTGTGGACTGGAATGGCTGAGGGGCTAGCCTGGGTTTCGACAACCCTGGCCCGACGTGAAGGACGGGGGAGGGGTGGGGAAGAGGTCAACGGCGGAGAGGAAAAGCTTCTTAGGGACATTGGGGCGGGAAGAGGGTGAAGGTTTGGGGGTTGGGGAAGAGGGAGTGGTTGTTGGAGGTGTCTGTCTGCTGTGTTTGGGTGCAGGTGAATGGGCTGGATGCTGTTGTGAGGTGGATGGCTGTTGGGTGTCTGAGTGCTTGCGCTTGTATACCTTAAGAGGGGGGCACAGACACAGTGGGAGAGGACACAGAGGACGTGTGCATGGATGTGGGGGTGATGACTGCCAGTGAGGGGTGTGTAGTGATAGGTGTGCTGGTGATGGTGGTAGTGGATGAGGATGTAGTGCATGCAGGTGTGAGTGGAGATGCTACTGGGAGGGTGGTGGACAACGAGTAGGAGGGGGACACAGTGGAGGCAGTGGGTGTTGTTCTGTCTGCATCTGGTTGGTGTTTGTGTGAGTGCTTGTGGGATAATGTGTGTTGCTTGTGTTTGCCTGAGCCACTCCTGTATGTTGTCTTGAGTACACGCTGGTCTGAATGTGTGCTTGGGATAAGTTGGAGTTGAGGGGAATAGGACTGGGCAGAGGAAGTTGGAGGGGGGAGGCTAGAGACAGGGACAATGGCTGTCATTAGGGAGGAGGCCAGAGCCTGGATTGATCTCCGTTGGGCCGCCATGCCAGAGTGAATACCCTCCAGGAATGCATTTGTTTGTTGCAAATGGCCTGTCAGGCCCTGGCTGGCATTCACTATGGTCGACTGCCCAACAGAGATGGATCGCAGGAGGTCAGTAGCCTCCTCACTCAGGGTACCAGGGCTAAGTGGGGCAGGGCCTGAGGTGCCTGTGGCGAAAGAGATGCCCACCCTCCTGGTTGATCGGGCATGGGAAACTCATTGAGGGGCTGCTGGGCAGGCTGTGCTGGTATGGGAGGTGGCTGCAGTACCTGTAGTTGGGGTGGGCACTGAGTCTGCCACCAGCAGGGAGCTTCCATCGGAGGAGGTATCACTGTCCGAACTGTCCCCTCCTGTCTCCGCCATGGTGCTCCCCTCGCCCACCGTCCCACTGGTGCCCTCACTGTCGGTGGATTGGTCTACTGGACCCTGAGGGATACGGCTCCCTCCGTTCCCGGTGCCTCTGCCCCTCTGCCAGAGGATGCTAATGCATGTAAGAAAAGGGTAACAAAACAAAAAGGGGGGGGTGAGACAAAGGATACACTTGGTCAATGGCAGCAACAACACCACTGTTGGCATACACAACACACACACAGGGAACAGCCCTACGCACTAGGCAATGCACTACCAGTCACAATGCTAGTCACCAGCCCATGGGCAGAAATACCTAACGCCAATTGCAACATACCTGAGACCCACAGAGCCCTGCCCAGTAGTGGATACCTAGTAGTTTGGTTGGAGGTGGTGTTCATCAGCCCCTGCCCAACATGGAACCTACCCTGCAATGTCCGGCCTTGCTCAGGGGCACCCACAGGCCCACCTCCCCCACCCAGAGACCACCCCACCACGCACAAGTAGTATAATGTGAAACTGTACTCACCCCCTTGTGGCTGCTGTGATGCCCTCAAACACCCATCCAGCTCCAGATAGGCCACCGCCAGTATGCGGGCCATCCCGGGGGTCAGGATTGGACAGGCACCCCTTCCTCATTGGGAGGCCATCCCCAGCTGGGCCTCTGCCATCTTCCTTGCCCAGAGTCTCAGGTCCTCCCACGTTTGCAACAGTGGGTACTCCGCAGGTCGTAGACACCCATATACATTTTTTCTGATGGGCTCTGACCTGCAGAAAAACATAAATTGCAAAAGGTATCAGTATCACTCATAGCCCACCACAGCCCTCACATCCCCTTATGCACATTGCCCACTATACATGCATCACGCTGCCAGAACCCTTCCACCAACCCCCCACACGAGGCCCTCACACACAGCACTCTATGCACCCATGCCCCTTGCTTCATGCTCACAGTGTACTCAACTGTTGGTCTGGAGGCCCATACAGCAGGACCCCATCCACTAGTCTCTCCACAGCGGTGAAGGGAGGGGCCCTTTCCCCAGTGACATGAGTCTTGGTCAATTCCAGACACAAGTCACAGCAGCACTTGCAGTGTAGTTCCTCTCCTGTTGAAGGTCAGGTAGCAATAGAGTGAACAGATAGAAAATGGTGGTCACATCTGCGGTGGTGCGTACTGTCACCGCCGGCGTACATCACCATTGGCCACTGTAACCCATAGGGCCCATAGACAACCGATGAGGTGTTGCACGGCGGTACTTGACCCCCTCCAGAAACGGCGCACAACGTTACCTCATTTCCACCTGTCCCTCCGAACAGGACAGGTGGATGCTATTTCGGGGGGGGGGGGCAGGCCATGGCACCTAACTGCATCACAGTACACATAGGCACCATTTGGGCCTATCCAACAACATGTTGTTACTGTCCCAACATGCAATGCAGTGCGGTGTTTGGAAATGTGGAATACTGACGAGCTGCTCCCCATTTTGCCCCCTAAATTACAACCGCTGCGGATGAATAGGAGATGGAGCCACCCCCCGTGTACAGACTGCTGGTGGACTTGGCAACACTGGAGGACAGGCACATTATCCTCACCTATAGACTTGTCAGGGCCACAATCACAGAGCTGTGTGCCCAAATGGAGCCTGACCTGATATCTGCTATCCATCACCCCACCGGGATTCCCCCTCTTGTTCAAGTCCTATCTGTGCTCCATTTCTTGGCAACTGGCTCCTTCCAAGTGACAGCAGGCTTGGCAGCAGGAATGTCACAGCCAATTTTATCAATAGTGCTGACCAGAGTGTTGTCTGCCTGTAGGAGGCTGGCCTGGCTTATATTGTGTACCTTGTGGTACTTACACCTTGTGCCAGGTCCAGTTATCCCTTATTAGTAGATTAGTGGTGTTCTAGCAGATTAGGCTGATAGAGGTAGCTAGAGCACAGCTAGAGCTTAGGCTGAACAAGGAGACATGCAAAGCTCCTACCATACCACTTATATCACTTAGCACTATCTCAAAAGAAAACACAATACTCAGAGTTACTAAAAATAAAGGTACTTTATTTTAGTCACAATATGCCAAAAGTATCTCAGAGGATATACTCCCTTTGGAGGTAAGTAATATGGACAAACTATACACACACAAACCAATATCAGGTAAGTAACAGTTAGAAAAGTAGTGCAAACAATGTAGAACACAATAGAAAGCAATAGGGAGAAATAGCCCTGGGGCAACACAAACCATATACTCCAAAAGTGGAATGCAAACCACAAATGGACCCCAGGCCTAGTGTAGTGTGTAGAGGGTCGCTAGGAGTGTAAGAAAACACTAAGGGTGTCCAAGACACCCCACCTCATGACCCTGAAAAATAGGAGTAAATTTACCCTGCTACCCTCGAAAGACAGTAAAGTCAAGATAGGGGATTCTGCAAAGACAACAACTGACTGCAAAGCACTGAAGACGGATTCCTGGACCTGAGGACCTGTAAAGGAAGGGGACCAAGTCCAAGAGTCACGCAAGTGTCCAGGGGGGGGCAGGAGCCCACTAAACCCCGGATGAAGGTGCAAAAGGGCTGCCTCCGGGTGGAAGAAGCCAAAGATTCTGCAACAACGGAGGGTGCCAGGGACTTCTCCTTTGGTCAGAAGATGTCCCACTGCATGCTGGAGGATGCAGAGTTGTTTCCATGCAGAAAGACTACAAACAAGCCTTGCTAGCTGCAAGAGTGCTGTTAGAGGATTTTGGGTGCTACCAGGGCCCAGGATGACCAGGAGGTCGCCCCTTGGAGGAGGAGACAGAGGGGTTGCTCAGCAACACGGAGAACCCATGCAGAAGCAGGCAGCTCCCGCAGAAGCACCTGAACAGGCACTTAGAAGATCTGAGAATGACGGTCAACTCAGAACAACAAAAGAGGGTCCCACGACGTCGGGGTCCAACTCAGCGAGTTGGGCAATGCAGGACTGAGTGCTGGGGACCTGGGCTAGGCTGTGCACAAAGGAAGTCTTGCAAAAGTGCACAGAAGCCCGAGCAGCTGCAGTTCACATAGTACACAGGATTACTGTCTGGCGTGGGGAGGCAAGGACTTACCTCCACCAAATTTGGACAGAAGGGCCACTGGACTGTCGGGGACACTTGGATCCGGCTCCTGTATTCCAGGGAAGTTTGGTACCTGCATTGGCAGGGGGAAGATTCCATCGACCCACAGGAGATTTCTTATTGGCTTCCAGTGCAGGGTGAAGGCAGACGGCCCTCAGAGCATGCACCACCAGGAAACAGTCGAGAAAGCCAGCAGGATGAGGCGCTACAATGTTGCTGGTAGTCTTCTTGCTACTTTGTTGCAGTTTTGCAGGCGTCCTGGAGCAGTCAGCGGTCAATCCTTGGCAGAAGAGTGAAGTGCAGAGGAACTCTGGTGAGCTCTTGTATTCGGTATCTGGTGAGATACCCACAGGAGAGACCCTAAATAGCCCTCAGAGGAGGATTGGCTACAGAGAAAGGTAAGCACCTATCAGGAGGGGTCTCTGACGTCACCTGCTGGCACTGGCCACTCAGAGCTGTCCATTGTGCCCTCACACCTCTGCATCCAAGATGGTAGAGGTCTGGGACACACTGGAGGAGCTCTGGGCACCTCCCCTGGGAGGTGCTGGTCAGGGGAGTGGTCACTCCCCTTTCCTTTTTTCAGGTTCGCGCCAGAGCAGGGCTGGGGGGATCCCTGAACAGGTGTAGACTGGCTTATGCAAGGAGGGCACCATCTGTGCCCTTCAAAGCATTTCCAGAGGCCAGGAGAGGCTACTCCTCCCAGGCCCTTCACACCTATTTCCAAAGGGAGAGGGTGTAACACCCTCTCTCAGAGGAAATCCTTTGTTCTGCCTTCCTGGGACCAGGCTGCCCAGGCCCCAGGGGGGCAGAAACCTGTCTCAGGGTAGCTGCAGAGAAAACCCCAGGAAGTTATTTTGGCAGTTCCCGGGCTCTATGCTGGAGACCCGGGGATGCATGGAATTGTCACCCCAATACCAGACTGGTATTGAGGTGACAATACCACAATCCTAGACATGTTACATGGCTATGTTCGGAGTTACCATTGTGACGCTACATATAGGTATTGACCTATATACATTGGCAGCCCACACGCGATCGCGCTGCGGTTTTTTTTCTTTTCATTTGTGTATCAAGAAAAGTCCAGTTAGGAGTTTACAAAGCTAATAGCTCTAACTCGAGCAAATGCGAGACCAGTTGCATTGAAAATGCTTGTTTCTCTTTGCTTCTGAGCATCGACCTAAAATCAGAGCTGCCTGGCCGGGCTTGTCTTTTCTGGAGACGGCTAAGAAGCTGGGGCAGAAGTGGTCAGAGCAGACACCGGAAGCCAGGCTGTCGTACGAACTAAGAGCAGCGAAACTAAAGGAGAAATATGACAAAGATGTAGCAGCATACAGAGACAAGAAGGGGTCGGGCCACAAGCCTCAGGGTGGGTGAGTGAAGGGGGCCTGCAAATGAGGCGAGGACGATGGACGAAGAGGGAGAATGGGAGGGAAAAGGAGAAAAGAGGGAGGTGAGAAAAGGGAAGGTGGGGGAGTTTAGGGAGGCGAGGGAGCTCGAGAAAGAAGCCGAGGATGAGGATGGAGCTGAGGTGGTGGTAATGGGCGAGCATTATCATGAAGTAATGGGAGAAGAGGAGGACGAGAAGATGCATGCAGACAGCCATATCAAGGACGGAGAATTGCGTGTACTGTAAACATGCACTGAATGAAAGGCAGTTGGTTAGCTGGGAATCTCCGACGCACCTCGTGTGAATAGAAGAGCATAGAGGGAAAGAGAAAACACCATGAAAACCCTGAACTAGATGCACTACACTTAACGCTGCTACAATTAACTCGTAGTGAAACCTATTGGCAAAAGTATAATTATCTATGTAACACGCAAACAGAACCAGACATGGCAGACGCACAGAAAGACAGATGCAGAGAGGAGTTAATTGAAGCACTTTATAAATAGATTAAATACCGGAAGGTCCATGAATTGGAGGTGAAGCTGTGAATTGCCCGAGGTTTTCCTGTCCTGCTTGTTTGGAGCCCTGCTGCTAGAGCACGCAGGAAGGTAGATGCCATTGTAATCGGAGTTGATGAAAACAAAAGTTGTACAGCTCAATTTGCAAAAACACAAAGGTCGTGTTTTACCGTGACCTTTTAAAAATATGCACGCGGAAGGGAATCATGTTTACACAACATAAAAAAAATAGTGAGGGAAGAGAAAGCTGGCCCTGGAAAACCACCCCTCTGTTTTATTATGTTTGCAAAGGGAGCTGGTGGGGAGGAGGGACTGAACAAGCACCCACAGTCTTAAAGTGAAACAGGCAAATGCTAAAAAAAAGTCCCTTACAGAAGAGATAAACAGGACATAGCGTAATTACACAGTACTTTGTGCTGTTCCCAAAGTGAAAAAAAGCAGGACAACGGAAAGAACTGACCACTAGCAAGCAAGGAATTTTGAAGGACACTGCAACTAACAAATCAAAACGCTGGAACTCACTCTATTGTATACTTTAGTATACAGCAGGCCGAACGCTAATGCTCAACCTAAAAATGGGGAGAGAGAGAAAGAAAGCACTGGGTCAATTACAACACCAATACCACAGATGGCATACACATTACCGTAACACACAGGGGTGAGGATTGAGCACCATGTATCACACTGGCATTCCATTGGCTAGGTACCACAGCAAGATGTGAGGCAACCCCCGCCAACTACACCCCTCCTGGGAATCATTAAGCCCTGTCTGACATGGAAAGCAACCTAGCTATGTTACCAGATTTTGCAGTACAACCATTACATTTGAGCTTGATCATGCTGCAATGTCTGACCTGGCTTTAAGGGGCACCTACTAACTGACACCCACCACCAGGATTCCATGCCACCTACCAATTATAGTTGTAACGCCAACTGTACTCACCCCCTTGTGGCTGCTGTGATGCCCTCAAGTGCCCACCCAGCTCTGGGTAGGCCTCCACCAGCATGCGGGCCATCAGGGGGGTCAGGTTCTGACTGGCACCCCCAGATGGGCCTCTGCGGTCTTCAGGGCCCAGCGTCTCAGTTCCTCCCACCTTTTCCTACAGAGGGTGCTCTGCCTGCTGTAGACCCCCAGGGTCCGCACGCCACAATCTCTTCTTCTGATGGGTGCTGACCTACAGAGAAAACACAGACAGGAGGACACCATTACACATACAATCCAGCCTGTCATACATATGGCCCACAAATATAATTTCCAGCTCCATTGGCAGACACATGATCCAGCGCCCACCATGTACGCTACCACCAGACATACCACCCTCCCAAATGACACGATGCTTGCACACACTTCTCCATGCAACCTTGTCACGTGCATTGTGCCCAAGGTGTACTCATGGTCTGGAGGCTCATACACCTACGCATACTGGGGTAGGACCCTATTCACCAAGCGCTCCAACTCCTCCAAAGTGAAGGCAGGGGCCCTTTCCCCGGTCACACGGGCCATGGCAGGATCCAGACACAGGTCACTGATCCCCATTGACCACGGTACTCCGTAGTGCTCCATATTAGCCAATGAGGAATTACACGGTGGTGCAAGACCGCCTTCCGCCCTGACTCCCAACGTCGGTGGAGTTACCTCACTTCCACCTGTCCCTAGATACAGGACAGGCGGTTGCCATTTCATGGTGGTGGACTACATTCAGATAATCCATAACTGCGTCATTGCTACAATTTACCCATACATTGACATTCCCATTGTTCCATCACATCAATGCTCTATGTTCACTGAGGAGGTGGTTCCATTGTTGAAATTGTGACACCCTACTCACTCTCGTGTCCCTTAGGTACCTACCAGTGCTGATGAATAGGAGGAGGAGACAAGACTCATGTACAGACCACTTGTGGACTTGGCTACACTGGAGGACAGGCACATAATACTGACCTATATACTGGACATGGCCACAATCACAGAGCTGTGTGCTCAATTGGAGCCTGATCTGATATCAGCTATCCGTCATCCCACTGGGATCCCCACTCTTGTGCAGTTTCTCTCAGTGATCCATTTCCTGGCAACTGGTTCTTTCCAAGTGACGGTGAGCTTGGCAGCAGGAATGTCACTACCAATTTTCTCAATTGTGCTGTCAATGCTTTTGTCTACCTTGGTCAAACACATGTGCAGCTACATTGCTTTCCACCAGGTGGAAGATTTGGCCACTGTGAAAGCAGGATTCTATGCAATGGGACAGATAACCAATATTATTGGGGCGATTGACATTACACATGTTGCGTTTGTTCCCCCTGCCAGAATGAACAGGTGTTTAGCAATCAGAAGAGTTTCCACTCACTCAATGTGCAAATGGTGTGCCTGGCGGACCCGTACATCTCCCACGTCACTGCCAAGTATCCTGGGTTGGTGAATGGTGTCTTCGTCCTGAGGAATAGCAGCAACCCAAATGCGATGGTACAACTACAGAGGCACAGGGTGTGGCTAATTGGTGAGCCTGACTCCCCACCCAATGTATGTCAGTGTATGCCTTCTGGTGTTAACCCCATACCATTGTGTAAGGCTAATGTTTGTCCCTCAATACTTGAAGGTGACTCTGGCTACCCAAACCTATTGTGGCTCTTGACCCCTGTGAGGAATGGCAGGACAGGGACTGAGAATCCTTATAATGATGCACATGGGCAAACCAGGAGAATTATTGAAAGGACCTTCGGCCTCC
This sequence comes from Pleurodeles waltl, assembly GCF_031143425.1. Classification (NCBI taxonomy): domain Eukaryota; kingdom Metazoa; phylum Chordata; class Amphibia; order Caudata; family Salamandridae; genus Pleurodeles; species Pleurodeles waltl. Next base: position 858,227,473 of record NC_090450.1, on the reverse strand, counting down.
TGAAGGGCAGGTTCAGATGCCTCCATCTCACAGGTGGATCCCTGTGCTACTCACCTGAGAAGGTCTGCCAGATAGTGGTGGCATGCTGTATGTTACACAACCTGGTCCTCAGACGACATGTGCCTTATCTGCAGGAGGAGGAGCCTGGAAATGCCCCTGTGTTAGCAGTGGACCCTGAGGACAGTGAGGATGAGGAGGCAGAGGATGAGGATATGGACAACAGAACATCAGTTATACGTCAATACTTCCATTCCTCTGATTATTGATGTTTCCTGTGTGGCTGTAGCAGGATGGCATTCACTTCCTTTGCATCTCTACTTACTGTCACCTATGGCTTCTCATTTTGCAGATGTTGGTGATATAACAACTGTTCAATGATGTGATGACTACAGACAGCTACAGGTCATTAATTGTATGCTATCACAGTGTTCAGATCATTTGCACGTGATGTGACTGTTTCCATAAATGCACATTTTTATCACATAAAACACTGTCACTCAAGTTGTGTTCAAGGGTGTTTATTGTAGTGCAAAAAATTGACGAAAAAGGGCAATGGAATGGTTAAGGAAAGTCCAGGGTATTGATCCAGTCTGTAGCACATGTCCAGTGTCCAAGGGGCCACAGGAAGAGGGGCAAAGGCAGTTCAAAGTGGACAAGGTAACAGGGTGGGACACAAGGGGGACATTCAGGAGGGTCTCATTTCCTGGCGGTGGTCTTGGCAAGTGTCTCTGGCTTCTGTCTGGGTCACAGGGAACGTTTGTGGGGTGGTTCACCTTCTGCAGGGACAGGGGTGCTGGTCGCCTGTGGGTCCTGTGGCAGGGCCCACTGCCCACTAGCTGCAGCAGAGGTGGTGGGCTGGTCAGTAGACTGGCCAGTGGTAGGGGCCTGCTGGTGTGCTGTCCATTCTATCATGATATTGGCCATATCTGCTAGCACCCCTGCTATGGAGGTGTTGAGGGCCTACAAATCTTCCTTGATCACCTGATGGTGTTCCTCCAGCAGTCGCTTGATCTCCTGCATGTTGGTAAGGATCTGGCCCATCTTGTCATGGGATTGTTGGTAAGCCCCCCGGACATTAGTGAGTGCTTCCTGGAGAGATGGTTCCCTGGGCCTGTCCTCCCCCTGGTGCACAGCAGTCCTCCTAGTGTCCCTGTTCCCCTGTGTCTGTGTCCCCCGAATGGTGTGCCCACTGCCACTGACCCCAGCTCCCTGATTGTCTTGGAGGTAAGGTGTGGACTGGGGTCCCTGTACAGGTGGGCACACTGCTGATTGACGTGTCCTGGGGACAGAGGTGTGGGGATGTTGGGTGGGTGCTGTGGTGTTGGATACTGATGGGGAGGCTCTGTGGTGGACTGTGAGTGTGCTGGGGTGACGAACTGACCAGTGGACCCTGATGGGCCAGGTAGTTCCTTTGTTTGTGTATGATGATGTATTGTTGGATTGTTAGTTCTCCATGCTGTGCAGTGTGTGGGATGGATTGGAGTGATGGGAGTGAGGGTGAGGGGGTGTGATGGCATGCAGGTATGGGGCGTGATAGGTAGTAAATATTGACTCAGCATTGTCCAGTCCTCCGGCTACTCCAGTGAGTCCCTTAGGTTGCAGTATTTGTAAGACTTGCTCCTCCCATGCTGTGAGCTGTGGGGGAGGAGTTGGGGGTCCACCTCCAGTCCTCTGGATGGCGAGCTGGTGCCTTGCTGCTATGGAACTTACCTTCCCCCGTAGGTCGTTCCACCTCTTCCTGATGTTGTCGCTTGTTTTGGATGCTGTACCAAGGCGTTCACCCTGTCCACGATTCTCCACCATCTTCCTGGCAATGGATATTTGCTGTACCTGTGTTACACACAGCTGTGGCTCTACTCTGACTATTTCCTCCGCCATGACCCGCAACTCCTCATCAGTGAAAAGGGGGTGCCTTAGTGGGGACATGAGTGTTGTGTGGTGTGTGGTGTGCAGAGGGTGTTGAGTGATGTGTTGGGGTGTGGGATATGGGGTGCATGACGGATGGATGGGGTTTTGTGGTGTGTGTGTGTAGTTGTCTCAGTGGTCTTCGTGTTAGTCTTGTGGTGATTAATTGTTATTCGTAAAGGGTTGTGTGCAATGTGGGTGTGTGTTTTAGAGAGCTATGGGTGGGTGGGTGTGGTGTGTGTATCAGTGTCAGGTGTGTCATTTTTGTTTAGGCCAATGTTGTGTTGTTTTGTATTGGGGTGGCCATTCTGAGCGCGCCGGTGTGTACCGCCAATAGTTTACCACCATTGAATGTCCACCGTGGTGATTCAGGGGTCATAATGTGGTGGGCATAGATCTGTTGGTGTAACGGTATGGGTGTTCGTGCAGACACTTTACCACTGACCTTTTTGCTGGTGGATTTGTGTATGTGGCAGCATTCTGTTGGTTTGGTGTGTGTTGTCATAATATGGCAAATGAATATTCGCCTCTGCGGCGGTATGTTGGCGGCTGTCACCACGCAGTAAGTTGCATTTACCACCAATGTCATAATGAGGGCCTTATTTTGAAAAAATAAATTGTAGAATGCTCATCCAATTTTAACCATTTTGAGCATTTTATTCCTGCTTAAAAACTGTGTACCTTGGGACTGTTGAACCATCAGCTTGAGATTAATTCAAAGGCTTATTTTGCCATGCTGAAATGGTGCTTCAAAACTGTATACAGAGACTGCAATGGCCTGAGACACGTTTAAAAGGCTACTTATGCAGGTGGCACAAGAAATGTTGCAGGCCCACTTGTAGCATTTAATTTACAGGTCCTGAGTATATTAAGTACCACCTTACTAGGGACTAGCACCTAACTGGCATATTTAATTCACTTATAAGTCAATTCCACTATGTTTAAAGGAGAGCACACAAGCACATTAGCACTGATTAAAAGTAACAAAGTGTGCAGAGTCCTAAGGCTAGCAAAAATGAAATCAGCAAAAAATGGAAGGTAAGGGCAAAACGCTTCGGGGTGACCTTGGAGAGAGAGCTAGGTACAACAAGGTCTCCCTTCAACCTAAAGCCTGAGTAGACTAATCAATACCTTGATGGGCTTCCCTGTTTGGGTGATAGAACATGGATGAAGGCCCTGTTATGCACGGACAATACTCAGTTCTGTGCCTTACTGAACTGATTGGGATCTATATGCCTACATTCTCCTGAGCCCCTGGATTGACTCATAAGGAATCCTCTTCCTCACTGATGGACCCCATCTGTGAAGCACCAAACTTTAACTTGCTCACAGATGCATCTCAATAGGCAGTCAGTACCACCAAGGCCAACAAAGTTATGTAAAACATTCCACCTCTTGGATCGGTCATTTGTACCCAAATCAAGGAAAACTATTCCATTAGGACAGCAACCAGCACAGACCACACACTGCTGTCATTGTCAAGAGCCAGACCCCAGGCCATCCAGGATTCTTGGACCTCTTATGTCGTAGTTTGATTCTTGCTCTAGGCAAGACTGCTGGTTTAAGGATGACAGTACTTCTGTTTGTAGCCGACTATGCCAGTCCTACAACAAGTCACAACTGTCATCCCAACCCCCCCGGCTCACAAGCAGCACCTCACCAAAAACCAAAACATTAAAAGGTGATTTGAGGCAGCCTTTACGCATGTACTCAAGAGTGTGACATCTCAGGGAGCGTCGTGATTAAACGGAGATTAGACCTTTCTCACATAAACACCATGTCTCAATCAAACACAGGCAATGAAGAAGATGCAGTAAAGTTTCAATAGGTTTTATTAAGCAAAACTGCAATTTGTGAGAAGTTGCATGGGCTGCAATGGTTAGGATAATGAACAGTGCAAGAAGCAGAATGGTAAAGACAAGAGTCATTAATACAAAGACCCCAACCATCTTGCAATAACATGTAATGACATCAAATATGAGATATGTCCTAATACCCTAGAATAATGAGCCTAACCTTTAACCTAAAAGAGATCTTAGGTATGTTAAACCTAATCTGCCAATGCCATGTACATGAGAGAGCCCACCACCCTTGTTTCCTTGGAATGAACTCAAACTCCGTAGGGACACGAAGACTGGGTCAACATCAAGGTGACATGCAGCATCGATAGCAGCGATGGCACCTGGTCAGAATCCCTCTAACTATCTGTTTAAGTGAGGAGTATTTATACAGATCTGCTTGGACCCCTGACATAGGTCTGTTCCCGAACAATAGGTAACAAGACATGCTTTTTATAAAAAATTCCCTCGAAAGCGTGAAGATGGAAAGTACCTAATGTGGACACCTACAGTTTGTTTATCTTTGTCGCTTGAAATTAGCGCCTTAGCGCGGTGGCACTGATAATGCAATACTAAAACATGGGCCTAACTAAAAACAAGGCAGCCATCTTAAAAGATTTAATTAAATAAATGCGCTAAAACAGAGCAAACTAAGTAGGGTAAAAGTCACTAGGTGACAGGGTCACGAGTCTGCAAGCCAAAGGCTAAGCCAACTCCTGTATCCCATTCAAACAAACTAGGATTGACTACACCCTCCCCATTACCATAACAAGTATGATGTCAGAAGTTGACACCATCGAAGGTGAATGAACTCAATGCTAAAAAGTGCTCTGAACTAAAAGTTAAAAGCATAAAAACTAAAAATAAATCACATTAAAAAACGTGTTAAAAATCAATAGCTAAAAACATACAAAGAAATATAAAGGCGATCATGACAAGCACAGCAGGTCAAAGTAAAGGCAATGACTGCAAACTTTGAATTTGGTATAATAAGCCAATCATCAAATCTTTCTAACAATAGTCATGATCTTGAAGAGCATCTTCAAAGCCATCGAAAGGAAAGGATCTCAGGAAAGAAGCCACGTCATCACATGTTAGATCGATCACAGGATAGGCAGATGGATCCATGGAGCAGTAGTGCGTAGTAGTCTCTTGTGCAGGTCCATCTGCAGGAAGGGCACTCTCCACATGGTAAAAAGAGCCAGATCATTCACCAAGGGTGGCTCATAAGTGGCCCCAAGAATCAGCCTTAGACTCAAGGGGCACGACCGTGAATGAACCCTCATCGGGGACATCAGCAGTGCTTTGTCCACACAATGCACTGGTGTAACAGCAAGACACACTGTGGGAAAGTGTTTGATCCAATTCCTCCAGCAACAAAGCATTAAAGACCAGAACCATGCATTCACGGCACATTTGAGCTGGTGGGAATGGCTCTATTGCTCTGCGTAGCTGGAAAGACACAACCACTGCGAATCAGAAGAAATAGCATCAGTATTCCGTCAATCAATGCCAAAATTATAGGAAAGCCGCCAAACACACTGGAAGAGAGTTAATGGATGGCCGATGGAATGACTCTGATTGCAGTCCGGAAGATGGACACAAATCCAGACCCAACAGCCTTAAAGAAGTAGACAATCCCAGTAGTGCTGAAGGTGTTGAATATTCTGGATACCAGCTCTCCAAAGAGCTTTGGGAAGTTGCTATTTAATAGGGATTGTATCTCAGCTGATGATCTCGCAATCTGGACAGCATACGTCTCTCTACCTGATGTCAACGCAACTTGTTTTTGGAACAGTAGCGCCTTTAGTCCGCTAAGCTTGTCATAATGTACATTAACAGTATCAGTGTGAGGCCACATTTCTAATACTTTTATCTCTTGTGTGGGGGGGAATAAAACTTGTCCACAGCACGTAACGACCTTAGAGACTGAAATCGCGTAGGCAATTCCTGGCAACAGCCTTGGTTGCTCAGCACCACATAAATTCCATTCGAAAGTACATGAAATGCTGGTCTAATCAAAGGAACGGGAGTACACTTCACAGACCCCCGCATTGCAAAGGCCATGAAGGGACACCTGCTTGCAGATCATTGAATGACTAACAGTAGTCTTGCATTCGCCTCCGCTGAGAAAAACATCTGGTTCGCAGTTCAGACATTTGTATTCAAAGGGCAACTCCCTCTCTTCTTTAATATAGCTATCGCCTAGTCGCTCGTACCTGCCACAGCAAGATGTTTCAGGCATTTCAATAAACAAAAGTGGAAATGGGCAGATTAATGATGTCATGTAGGAGCCATACTGTTGAAGGACTTTCTGCAACTGTGAAAGGCAACTTTTCTAACTTCTCTATGTGAAGCATGGTGAAACTCGCTTCCCTTTTAGCCATTGTCTGTTGTTCCCTGGATAAATTAAAGGCAGTGAACAATTCACTACCATTAATGTACTTCCATGGAATTCTAAAATTTGTCAAAGTCTGTAACGTTCAACCTATCTGCATGATGGAACGCAGCTGACTTTGTCCATGATATAAAAGGGACATGTCTGTCTGAATGATATCAATCGCAGATGACACTATGGCCTTCATTATGACATTGGCGGTAAATGCCGCTTACCGCCACGCTGATGGCCGCCAACTTACCGCCGCAGCGACGGATATCCGTTCACCATATTGTGACACACACACATCAATTCGACAGAATTCAGCCACGTACACAATGCCGCCAAACCAAAGGTCAGTGATAAACTGGTGGTATCAAAACCCACACTGTTATGTCAACAGAACAACGGTGCATACCGGCGCGCTCAGAATGGACACCGACATACAAAACAACACCACATTGGACAATTCAAACAACACACACCTGACACCCATACACACACCACACCCACACACCCACACCACTATAAAACCCACAGCCACATTACCCACAACCCTTTACGAATACAAATCATTGCCACCAGCGAGACACCAAGACCACCAAGACAATTACATACACACACTACTCACACTTTACACCACTCACGCACTCCACATCACACACCCGAACACATTACCCAAAACACCCTCACCAACACACCTCACATAGCACCCATGGCACCAAAAAGACACCCCCGTTTCACTGAGGAGGAGCTAAGGGTGATGGTGGAGGAAATTGTCAGGGTAGAGCCACAGTTATTTGGATCACAGGTGCAGCAGATATCAATAGCCAGGAATATGGAGCTATGGCGGAGAATCGTGGACAGGGTCAACGCCGTGGGACAGCACCCCAGAGCTAGGGATGACATCAGTAAGAGGTGGAACGACCTATGGGGGAAGGTATATTCCTTAGCAGGAAGACACCAGCTCGCTATCCAGAGGACTGGCAGTGCACCCCCTCCTCCTCGCCCACAACTCACAGCATGGGAGGAGCAAGTATTGGCAATACTGCATCCTGAGGGCCTGGCTGGAGTCAGAGGACTGGACTCTGGTAAGTCAACTCTCTACTATTATCACCCCCCTACCTGCATGCCATCAAATACCCTCACTCCCTTCACTCCACTACATCCCACACACGCTACCATCACATCTCACTAATCCCAATGCCAAGCCCTGCATGCTGTACCAATGCATGGACACCTCTCACAGCCCTGCATTGACACTCATCACTAAAGCATGCACAGCATAGAGAACTAACATTCCCACCATGCACTAACATACAAAAGTGAAAGCTGGCAGGGCAAATCCAACCATAGAGGGGAAGCCAGGGATGTACAATATGTCATACAGAATAACCATAACACATCATTTACATCCCCACAGGTGCCCCAACCAATGCCACCAGAGAGGAGGTGCCAGCACTGTCCAGTCCCCCAACTGAAGAGGCCCACAGTGATGACAGTGACTCTGGTCTTCAGGATCTGGACGATCTACCTGGCCCATCAGGGGCCACCGGACAGCTGGTTACCCAAGCCCAGTCACAGCCCACCACAGAGCCTACCCCATCAGGAAACAACTCCACAGCACCCATCCAGCATACCCACACCTCTGCCCCCAAACCACACCTCGCACATGAGACAACCAGGGACCTGGGGTCAGTGGCAGCGGGCACACAGTTCAGGGGACAGAGGCACAGTCCAACAGGGAAACTGGTAGGAGTGCTGTGTGCCAGGGGGAGGACAGGACCAGGGAATCGACTCTCCAGGGGGCACTCTCCGAGATCCTGAGAGCCTACCAACATTCCCAGGATACAATGGGACAGATCCTGGACAACGTGCAGGAGAACAGGCAGCTGCAGAAGGGACAGTACCAGGGGATCAGGGAGGACTTGCAGGCCATCAACAACACCCTGATCTCCACAGCAGGGGTGCTGGCAGACATGGCCAACATTATGAGGGAGGCAGTCTCACACCAGCGGGCCCCTGCTACTAGCCAGACATCTGAACAGCCTTCCACTTCCGCTGCCGCTAGTAGTCAGGAGGCCCGCCAAAGGACTCACAGGCCACCAGCACCCCTCCTATTGCAAAAGGTGAACGACCCCGCAAACATTCCCTGCGATCCAGACAGAAGCCAGAGACACATGCTGTGAGAAAACAGGGCTGATTGCAGAGGCCCCCTAACTTTTTGCCCCCATTTTCCACTTTTTGCAGGTGTTTTCCTCACTCTGATGGTGCCCTGGGTACTGCTAACCAGTCCCAGGGCCTGTGCTCTGTGTAAAATGGATATGCAAATTAGGCTAATTATAATTGGCTAAGTTAACCTACCTATATGTCCCTAGTATATGGTAGGGCAGGTAGGTTTTGGGACCACAGCATAGGTGGTGCACCCATAGGTGCACTGCTGAGGTGCCCAGTGTCATTTTAAAGGCAGGCCTGCCTTGCTGGCTGCTTTTAAATTAAAGTTATATGCAAATTCGACTTTGGAATTAAAAGTAGTTCCAAAGTCTTAAACTACCTTATTTTTACATATAAGTCACCCCTAAGGTGTGCCCTATGTGCCCCTAGGGCTGGGTGCCATGTAACTATAAGCAGGGACTTTATAAAAATAGATTTATAAGCCCTGGTGAGGTAAAAACAGCCAAATTCGTTTTTCCCTCATTGAAGTAAATGGCCTTCATAGGCTAGAATGGGGAGACTTTATTTTAAATTTTAAAGTCTCCTTAAATGTTGCATACCAAGAATTTGGTATCAAATTAATTGTTGTAATAAATCCCACAACTTCCAGTTGTGGGATTTAATATAACTTGTTCAGGTAAAAAGTTTTAGACTTTACCTAAAAAGTTGCCAATTTCAGCCCTGCATTGTTTTTGCTGCTGTGCTCTGATTGGCCAGCCTGCAGCAGCTTAGCCAAGCTGCCTTGATGAGGTGTGAAGTGGCCTGGCTTCACACAAACAAATGTGCCTGTGGGAGGGAATCTCCCCTCAGCAGATGGTGAGGTAGGAAGGGGGAGAGCTGCCAAACTGGTCTTCAAAGGCAGAGAAGGACATTTGGAGCACCCAGCAACACCCCCACATCCTGCAACCCCAGACAACTAGGTGCCCCCTTGATTAGATTAGGAGAGGGCAGGAGAGGGGTGTGTTTATGATTTTTAGCCACACCAGTGGGTGGGCTCAGCCAGATGTAACCTCCAAAAATCAGATTCAGCCATGATGGATTTTTAGAGAATGTTGCCTTCTGGGATGGATTTTTGCCACACTTCCCAGGAAGTGGTCATCACAGGGGGACAACCCTGTACCTGATTGGAGAACCAGGACCCCCCTGCTTTTCACCCAGGAGCAAGGATAAAACTGGCAGACCTGCACCCACACCTCAGATCCCCACAAGATTTCAACAAGAAATAACTAAAGGAGAAGAAGGACTGCCCTGCTGGACCCCTGGCCTGCACCTGGAACCTGCACTCAGAAGGACTGCACCAGCTGCACACTTGGGCTTCACCACAAGAAGGACTTTGCCTGGCTTCAACTGGTTCAAGGAGGGACTCCCTGTTTGCTACAGGTGAAAAATTGCTAACCAGAGTCCCCTGCACCAACTCCTGAAGAAAGCGACCAGCTGACCACTGCCCAGTGGCCAAAAAGGAGTTTGCGCCAGGTGCATTCTGGGAGTTGTAGTCCGCACCCCCCCAAGGACCATCTCAGAACTTCTGGACCCTTGGGGTGCGCTGTGGACCCCAAAAGAACCTTAAAAGGACATCTGGGTGAAGCCCCAGAAGTTTGGAGAAGATTTGAGAATTTTTGTAAAAAAGCTCCATAGAGGGACCGACCCGCCGCGGCAATTCTAGCCGGCTTGCCTCAACCGCGAACCGACCTGATTTGGTGGTTCGTCCCCGTAAAGAAAAATCTCCAAAAAAGAGACTAAGTCCGAAGGTAAAAAGTTGACCGGGACCTCCCAGCCATCGTATCCGAGAAGGGCTCCATGGACGTCGGATCAAGATCCAGGTTTACTCCGGTTGAAGGATTTTCACCTCGAAAAAACGACTAAGTCCGAAGGTAAAAATCTCCACCGAGGAATCCAGCATCGCGTATCCGGAGAAGGGCTCCAGGAGGTCGGATTGGACTGGCAGGTTCGTCCCGCTGAAGAAAATCTTCAAAATAAAGACTAAGTCAGAAGGTAACTTTTTAACCGAGGCCTCCCGCGACATGTAGCCGAGCAGGGCTCCATCGCGGTCTGCCTGAAACTTTGACTTTGCCCCGGTCGAGGTGCAACCAGATGACCCGATTGGCGCTTTTTGTTTCTAAGCGCTAGAAAAATAATAATTCTTTAAAAATTCATATCTCCGGTTCCCCTTATCCGATTTTATTCATTTTGGTGTCATTTTAAAGATAAAAATATAAACTATTTTTATAAATTGGGTTTGGATTTTTAAACTGTTTCCTGTGTTTTATTTAATTACTGTTTTGTGATATTTGAATGCTTTACACTCTGTCTCCTAAGTTATGCCTTGACGCTCGTTGCCAAGCTACCAAGGGTTGAGCTGGGGTTAATTTACTGAGACCTAACTGGACCTAAGTGGAGGTTAGTGGCTTGTTGCTAGGTGTAGGTATCTACCTGCCCTTACCAATAACCCATTTTCCAACATTTTTGGTGGCAGTGGTGGGATCCTGTACTTGTGTTCAGTATCACGTTACAGTTTTAAGTAAAACAAATTAAAAATCCTTTAAATTGTCTTAGTGCAAAAATGGTTTAAAAAAAAAAAAAGTTTGATTCTTGCTGTAGGCAAGACTGCTGGTTTAAGGATGACAGTACTTCTGTTTGTAGCCGACTATGCCAGTCCTACAACAAGTCACAACTGTCATCCCAACCCCCCCGGCTCACAAGCAGCACCTCACCAAAAACCAAAACATTAAAAGGTGATTTGAGGCAGCCTTTACGCATGTACTCAAGAGTGTGACATCTCAGGGAGCGTCGTGATTAAACGGAGATTAGACCTTTCTCACATAAACACCATGTCTCAATCAAACACAGGCAATGAAGAAGATGCAGTAAAGTTTCAATAGGTTTTATTAAGCAAAACTGCAATTTGTGAGAAGTTGCATGGGCTGCAATGGTTAGGATAATGAACAGTGCAAGAAGCAGAATGGTAAAGACGAGAGTCATTAATACAAAGACCCCAACCATCTTGCAATAACGTGTAATGACATCAAATATGAGATATGTCCTAATACCCTAGAATAATGAGCCTAACCTTTAACCTAAAAGAGATCTTAGGTATGTTAAACCTAATCTGCCAATGCCATGTACATGAGAGAGCCCACCACCCTTGTTTCCTTGGAATGAACTCAAACTCCGTAGGGACACGAAGACTGGGTCAACATCAAGGTGACATGCAGCATCGATAGCAGCGATGGCACCTGGTCAGAATCCCTCTAACTATCTGTTTAAGTGAGGAGTATTTATACAGATCTGCTTGGACCCCTGACATAGGTCTGTTCCCGAACAATAGGTAACAAGACATGCTTTTTATAAAAAATTCCCTCGAAAGCGTGAAGATGGAAAGTACCTAATGTGGACACCTACAGTTTGTTTATCTTTGTCGCTTGAAATTAGCGCCTTAGCGCGGTGGCACTGATAATGCAATACTAAAACATGGGCCTAACTAAAAACAAGGCAGCCATCTTAAAAGATTTAATTAAATAAATGCGCTAAAACAGAGCAAACTAAGTAGGGTAAAAGTCACTAGGTGACAGGGTCACGAGTCTGCAAGCCAAAGGCTAAGCCAACTCCTGTATCCCATTCAAACAAACTAGGATTGACTACACCCTCCCCATTACCATAACAAGTATGATGCCAGAAGTTGACGCCATCGAAGGTGAATGAACTCAATGCTAAAAAGTGCTCTGAACTAAAAGTTAAAAGCATAAAAACTAAAAATAAATCACATTAAAAAACGTGTTAAAAATCAATAGCTAAAAACATACAAAGAAATATAAAGGCGATCATGACAAGCACAGCAGGCCAAAGTAAAGGCAATGACTGCAAACTTTGAATTTGGTATAATAAGCCAATCATCAAATCTTTCTAACAATAGTCATGATCTTGAAGAGCATCTTCAAAGCCATCGAAAGGAAAGGATCTCAGGAAAGAAGCCACGTCGTCACATGTTAGATCGATCACAGGATAGGCAGATGGATCCATGGAGCAGTAGTGCGTAGTAGTCTCTTGTGCAGGTCCATCTGCAGGAAGGGCACTCTCCACATGGTAAAAAGAGCCAGATCATTCACCAAGGGTGGCTCATAAGTGGCCCCAAGAATCAGCCTTAGTCTCAAGGGGCACGACCGTGAATGAACCCTCATCGGGGACATCAGCAGTGCTTTGTCCACACAATGCACTGGTGTAACAGCAAGACACACTGTGGGAAAGTGTTTGATCCAATTCCTCCAGCAACAAAGCATTAAAGACCAGAACCATGCATTCACGGCACATTTGAGCTGGTGGGAATGGCTCTATTGCTCTGCGTAGCTGGAAAGACACAACCACTGCGAATCAGAAGAAATAGCATCAGTATTCCGTCAATCAATGCCAAAATTATAGGAAAGCCGCCAAACACACTGGAAGAGAGTTAATGGATGGCCGATGGAATGACTCTGATTGCAGTCCGGAAGATGGACACAAATCCAGACCCAACAGCCTTAAAGAAGTAGACAATCCCAGTAGTGCTGAAGGTGTTGAATATTCTGGATACCAGCTCTCCAAAGAGCTTTGGGAAGTTGCTATTTAATAGGGATTGTATCTCAGCTGATGATCTCGCAATCTGGACAGCATACGTCTCTCTACCTGATGTCAACGCAACTTGTTTTTGGAACAGTAGCGCCTTTAGTCCGCTAAGCTTGTCATAATGTACATTAACAGTATCAGTGTGAGGCCACATTTCTAATACTTTTATCTCTTGTGTGGGGGGGAATAAAACTTGTCCACAGCACGTAACGACCTTAGAGACTGAAATCGCGTAGGCAATTCCTGGCAACAGCCTTGGTTGCTCAGCACCACATAAATTCCATTCGAAAGTACATGAAATGCTGGTCTAATCAAAGGAACGGGAGTACACTTCACAGACCCCCGCATTGCAAAGGCCATGAAGGGACACCTGCTTGCAGATCATTGAATGACTAACAGTAGTCTTGCATTCGCTTCCGCTGAGAAAAACATCTGGTTCGCAGTTCAGACATTTGTATTCAAAGGGCAACTCCCTCTCTTCTTTAATATAGCTATCGCCTAGTCGCTCGTACCTGCCACAGCAAGATGTTTCAGGCATTTCAATAAACAAAAGTGGAAATGGGCAGATTAATGATGTCATGTAGGAGCCATACTGTTGAAGGACTTTCTGCAACTGTGAAAGGCAACTTTTCTAACTTCTCTATGTGAAGCATGGTGAAACTCGCTTCCCTTTTAGCCATTGTCTGTTGTTCCCTGGATAAATTAAAGGCAGTGAACAATTCACTACCATTAATGTACTTCCATGGAATTCTAAAATTTGTCAAAGTCTGTAACGTTCAACCTATCTGCATAATGGAACGCAGCTGACTTTGTCCATGATATAAAAGGGACATGTCTGTCTGAATGATATCAATCGCAGATGACACTATGGCCTTCATTATGACATTGGCGGTAAATGCCGCTTACCGCCACGCTGATGGCCGCCAACTTACCGCCGCAGCGACGGATATCCGTTCACCATATTGTGACACACACACATCAATTCGACAGAATTCAGCCACGTACACAATGCCGCCAAACCAAAGGTCAGTGATAAACTGGTGGTATCAAAACCCACACTGTTATGTCAACAGAACAACGGTGCATACCGGCGCGCTCAGAATGGACACCGACATACAAAACAACACCACATTGGACAATTCAAACAACACACACCTGACACCCATACACACACCACACCCACACACCCACACCACTATAAAACCCACAGCCACATTACCCACAACCCTTTACGAATACAAATCATTGCCACCAGCGAGACACCAAGACCACCAAGACAATTACATACACACACTACTCACACTTTACACCACTCACGCACTCCACATCACACACCCGAACACATTACCCAAAACACCCTCACCAACACACCTCACATAGCACCCATGGCACCAAAAAGACACCCCCGTTTCACTGAGGAGGAGCTAAGGGTGATGGTGGAGGAAATTGTCAGGGTAGAGCCACAGTTATTTGGATCACAGGTGCAGCAGATATCAATAGCCAGGAATATGGAGCTATGGCGGAGAATCGTGGACAGGGTCAACGCCGTGGGACAGCACCCCAGAGCTAGGGATGACATCAGTAAGAGGTGGAACGACCTATGGGGGAAGGTATATTCCTTAGCAGGAAGACACCAGCTCGCTATCCAGAGGACTGGCAGTGCACCCCCTCCTCCTCGCCCACAACTCACAGCATGGGAGGAGCAAGTATTGGCAATACTGCATCCTGAGGGCCTGGCTGGAGTCAGAGGACTGGACTCTGGTAAGTCAACTCTCTACTATTATCACCCCCCTACCTGCATGCCATCAAATACCCTCACTCCCTTCACTCCACTACATCCCACACACGCTACCATCACATCTCACTAATCCCAATGCCAAGCCCTGCATGCTGTACCAATGCATGGACACCTCTCACAGCCCTGCATTGACACTCATCACTAAAGCATGCACAGCATAGAGAACTAACATTCCCACCATGCACTAACATACAAAAGTGAAAGCTGGCAGGGCAAATCCAACCATAGAGGGGAAGCCAGGGATGTACAATATGTCATACAGAATAACCATAACACATCATTTACATCCCCACAGGTGCCCCAACCAATGCCACCAGAGAGGAGGTGCCAGCACTGTCCAGTCCCCCAACTGAAGAGGCCCACAGTGATGACAGTGACTCTGGTCTTCAGGATCTGGACGATCTACCTGGCCCATCAGGGGCCACCGGACAGCTGGTTACCCAAGCCCAGTCACAGCCCACCACAGAGCCTACCCCATCAGGAAACAACTCCACAGCACCCATCCAGCATACCCACACCTCTGCCCCCAAACCACACCTCGCACATGAGACAACCAGGGACCTGGGGTCAGTGGCAGCGGGCACACAGTTCAGGGGACAGAGGCACAGTCCAACAGGGAAACTGGTAGGAGTGCTGTGTGCCAGGGGGAGGACAGGACCAGGGAATCGACTCTCCAGGGGGCACTCTCCGAGATCCTGAGAGCCTACCAACATTCCCAGGATACAATGGGACAGATCCTGGACAACGTGCAGGAGAACAGGCAGCTGCAGAAGGGACAGTACCAGGGGATCAGGGAGGACTTGCAGGCCATCAACAACACCCTGATCTCCACAGCAGGGGTGCTGGCAGACATGGCCAACATTATGAGGGAGGCAGTCTCACACCAGCGGGCCCCTGCTACTAGCCAGACATCTGAACAGCCTTCCACTTCCGCTGCCGCTAGTAGTCAGGAGGCCCGCCAAAGGACTCACAGGCCACCAGCACCCCTCCCCTTGCAAAAGGTGAACGACCCCGCAAACATTCCCTGCGATCCAGACAGAAGCCAGAGACACATGCTGTGAGAAAACAGGGCTGATTGCAGAGGCCCCCTAACTTTTTGCCCCCATTTTCCACTTTTTGCAGGTGTTTTCCTCACTCTGATGGTGCCCTGGGTACTGCTAACCAGTCCCAGGGCCTGTGCTCTGTGTAAAATGGATATGCAAATTAGGCTAATTATAATTGGCTAAGTTAACCTACCTATATGTCCCTAGTATATGGTAGGGCAGGTAGGTTTTGGGACCACAGCATAGGTGGTGCACCCATAGGTGCACTGCTGAGGTGCCCAGTGTCATTTTAAAGGCAGGCCTGCCTTGCTGGCTGCTTTTAAATTAAAGTTATATGCAAATTCGACTTTGGAATTAAAAGTAGTTCCAAAGTCTTAAACTACCTTATTTTTACATATAAGTCACCCCTAAGGTGTGCCCTATGTGCCCCTAGGGCTGGGTGCCATGTAACTATAAGCAGGGACTTTATAAAAATAGATTTATAAGCCCTGGTGAGGTAAAAACAGCCAAATTCGTTTTTCCCTCATTGAAGTAAATGGCCTTCATAGGCTAGAATGGGGAGACTTTATTTTAAATTTTAAAGTCTCCTTAAATGTTGCATACCAAGAATTTGGTATCAAATTAATTGTTGTAATAAATCCCACAACTTCCAGTTGTGGGATTTAATATAACTTGTTCAGGTAAAAAGTTTTAGACTTTACCTAAAAAGTTGCCAATTTCAGCCCTGCATTGTTTTTGCTGCTGTGCTCTGATTGGCCAGCCTGCAGCAGCTTAGCCAAGCTGCCTTGATGAGGTGTGAAGTGGCCTGGCTTCACACAAACAAATGTGCCTGTGGGAGGGAATCTCCCCTCAGCAGATGGTGAGGTAGGAAGGGGGAGAGCTGCCAAACTGGTCTTCAAAGGCAGAGAAGGACATTTGGAGCACCCAGCAACACCCCCACATCCTGCAACCCCAGACAACTAGGTGCCCCCTTGATTAGATTAGGAGAGGGCAGGAGAGGGGTGTGTTTATGATTTTTAGCCACACCAGTGGGTGGGCTCAGCCAGATGTAACCTCCAAAAATCAGATTCAGCCATGATGGATTTTTAGAGAATGTTGCCTTCTGGGATGGATTTTTGCCACACTTCCCAGGAAGTGGTCATCACAGGGGGACAACCCTGTACCTGATTGGAGAACCAGGACCCCCCTGCTTTTCACCCAGGAGCAAGGATAAAACTGGCAGACCTGCACCCACACCTCAGATCCCCACAAGATTTCAACAAGAAATAACTAAAGGAGAAGAAGGACTGCCCTGCTGGACCCCTGGCCTGCACCTGGAACCTGCACTCAGAAGGACTGCACCAGCTGCACACTTGGGCTTCACCACAAGAAGGACTTTGCCTGGCTTCAACTGGTTCAAGGAGGGACTCCCTGTTTGCTACAGGTGAAAAACTGCTAACCAGAGTCCCCTGCACCAACTCCTGAAGAAAGCGACCAGCTGACCACTGCCCAGTGGCCAAAAAGGAGTTTGCGCCAGGTGCATTCTGGGAGTTGTAGTCCGCACCCCCCAAGGACCATCTCAGAACTTCTGGACCCTTGGGGTGCGCTGTGGACCCCAAAAGAACCTTAAAAGGACATCTGGGTGAAGCCCCAGAAGTTTGGAGAAGATTTGAGAATTTTTGTAAAAAAGCTCCATAGAGGGACCGACCCGCCGCGGCAATTCTAGCCGGCTTGCCTCAACCGCGAACCGACCTGATTTGGTGGTTCGTCCCCGTAAAGAAAAATCTCCAAAAAAGAGACTAAGTCCGAAGGTAAAAAGTTGACCGGGACCTCCCAGCCATCGTATCCGAGAAGGGCTCCATGGACGTCGGATCAAGATCCAGGTTTACTCCGGTTGAAGGATTTTCACCTCGAAAAAACGACTAAGTCCGAAGGTAAAAATCTCCACCGAGGAATCCAGCATCGCGTATCCGGAGAAGGGCTCCAGGAGGTCGGATTGGACTGGCAGGTTCGTCCCGCTGAAGAAAATCTTCAAAATAAAGACTAAGTCAGAAGGTAACTTTTTAACCGAGGCCTCCCGCGACATGTAGCCGAGCAGGGCTCCATCGCGGTCTGCCTGAAACTTTGACTTTGCCCCGGTCGAGGTGCAACCAGATGACCCGATTGGCGCTTTTTGTTTCTAAGCGCTAGAAAAATAATAATTCTTTAAAAATTCATATCTCCGGTTCCCCTTATCCGATTTTATTCATTTTGGTGTCATTTTAAAGATAAAAATATAAACTATTTTTATAAATTGGGTTTGGATTTTTAAACTGTTTCCTGTGTTTTATTTAATTACTGTTTTGTGATATTTGAATGCTTTACACTCTGTCTCCTAAGTTATGCCTTGACGCTCGTTGCCAAGCTACCAAGGGTTGAGCTGGGGTTAATTTACTGAGACCTAACTGGACCTAAGTGGAGGTTAGTGGCTTGTTGCTAGGTGTAGGTATCTACCTGCCCTTACCAATAACCCATTTTCCAACATTTTTGGTGGCAGTGGTGGGATCCTGTACTTGTGTTCAGTATCACGTTACAGTTTTAAGTAAAACAAATTAAAAATCCTTTAAATTGTCTTAGTGCAAAAATGGTTTAAAAAAAAAAAAAGTTTGATTCTTGCTCTAGGCAAGACTGCTGGTTTAAGGATGACAGTACTTCTGTTTGTAGCCGACTATGCCAGTCCTACAACAAGTCACAACTGTCATCCCAACCCCCCCGGCTCACAAGCAGCACCTCACCAAAAACCAAAACATTAAAAGGTGATTTGAGGCAGCCTTTACGCATGTACTCAAGAGTGTGACATCTCAGGGAGCGTCGTGATTAAACGGAGATTAGACCTTTCTCACATAAACACCATGTCTCAATCAAACACAGGCAATGAAGAAGATGCAGTAAAGTTTCAATAGGTTTTATTAAGCAAAACTGCAATTTGTGAGAAGTTGCATGGGCTGCAATGGTTAGGATAATGAACAGTGCAAGAAGCAGAATGGTAAAGACAAGAGTCATTAATACAAAGACCCCAACCATCTTGCAATAACGTGTAATGACATCAAATATGAGATATGTCCTAATACCCTAGAATAATGAGCCTAACCTTTAACCTAAAAGAGATCTTAGGTATGTTAAACCTAATCTGCCAATGCCATGTACATGAGAGAGCCCACCACCCTTGTTTCCTTGGAATGAACTTAAACTCCGTAGGGACACGAAGACTGGGTCAACATCAAGGTGACATGCAGCATCGATAGCAGCGATGGCACCTGGTCAGAATCCCTCTAACTATCTGTTTAAGTGAGGAGTATTTATACAGATCTGCTTGGACCCCTGACATAGGTCTGTTCCCGAACAATAGGTAACAAGACATGCTTTTTATAAAAAATTCCCTCGAAAGCGTGAAGATGGAAAGTACCTAATGTGGACACCTACAGTTTGTTTATCTTTGTCGCTTGAAATTAGCGCCTTAGCGCGGTGGCACTGATAATGCAATACTAAAACATGGGCCTAACTAAAAACAAGGCAGCCATCTTAAAAGATTTAATTAAATAAATGCGCTAAAACAGAGCAAACTAAGTAGGGTAAAAGTCACTAGGTGACAGGGTCACGAGTCTGCAAGCCAAAGGCTAAGCCAACTCCTGTATCCCATTCAAACAAACTAGGATTGACTACACCCTCCCCATTACCATAACAAGTATGATGCCAGAAGTTGACGCCATCGAAGGTGAATGAACTCAATGCTAAAAAGTGCTCTGAACTAAAAGTTAAAAGCATAAAAACTAAAAATAAATCACATTAAAAAACGTGTTAAAAATCAATAGCTAAAAACATACAAAGAAATATAAAGGCGATCATGACAAGCACAGCAGGCCAAAGTAAAGGCAATGACTGCAAACTTTGAATTTGGTATAATAAGCCAATCATCAAATCTTTCTAACAATAGTCATGATCTTGAAGAGCATCTTCAAAGCCATCGAAAGGAAAGGATCTCAGGAAAGAAGCCACGTCGTCACATGTTAGATCGATCACAGGATAGGCAGATGGATCCATGGAGCAGTAGTGCGTAGTAGTCTCTTGTGCAGGTCCATCTGCAGGAAGGGCACTCTCCACATGGTAAAAAGAGCCAGATCATTCACCAAGGGTGGCTCATAAGTGGCCCCAAGAATCAGCCTTAGTCTCAAGGGGCACGACCGTGAATGAACCCTCATCGGGGACATCAGCAGTGCTTTGTCCACACAATGCACTGGTGTAACAGCAAGACACACTGTGGGAAAGTGTTTGATCCAATTCCTCCAGCAACAAAGCATTAAAGACCAGAACCATGCATTCACGGCACATTTGAGCTGGTGGGAATGGCTCTATTGCTCTGCGTAGCTGGAAAGACACAACCACTGCGAATCAGAAGAAATAGCATCAGTATTCCGTCAATCAATGCCAAAATTATAGGAAAGCCGCCAAACACACTGGAAGAGAGTTAATGGATGGCCGATGGAATGACTCTGATTGCAGTCCGGAAGATGGACACAAATCCAGACCCAACAGCCTTAAAGAAGTAGACAATCCCAGTAGTGCTGAAGGTGTTGAATATTCTGGATACCAGCTCTCCAAAGAGCTTTGGGAAGTTGCTATTTAATAGGGATTGTATCTCAGCTGATGATCTCGCAATCTGGACAGCATACGTCTCTCTACCTGATGTCAACGCAACTTGTTTTTGGAACAGTAGCGCCTTTAGTCCGCTAAGCTTGTCATAATGTACATTAACAGTATCAGTGTGAGGCCACATTTCTAATACTTTTATCTCTTGTGTGGGGGGGAATAAAACTTGTCCACAGCACGTAACGACCTTAGAGACTGAAATCGCGTAGGCAATTCCTGGCAACAGCCTTGGTTGCTCAGCACCACATAAATTCCATTCGAAAGTACATGAAATGCTGGTCTAATCAAAGGAACGGGAGTACACTTCACAGACCCCCGCATTGCAAAGGCCATGCAGGGACACCTGCTTGCAGATCATTGAATGACTAACAGTAGTCTTGCATTCGCTTCCGCTGAGAAAAACATCTGGTTCGCAGTTCAGACATTTGTATTCAAAGGGCAACTCCCTCTCTTCTTTAATATAGCTATCGCCTAGTCGCTCGTACCTGCCACAGCAAGATGTTTCAGGCATTTCAATAAACAAAAGTGGAAATGGGCAGATTAATGATGTCATGTAGGAGCCATACTGTTGAAGGACTTTCTGCAACTGTGAAAGGCAACTTTTCTAACTTCTCTATGTGAAGCATGGTGAAACTCGCTTCCCTTTTAGCCATTGTCTGTTGTTCCCTGGATAAATTAAAGGCAGTGAACAATTCACTACCATTAATGTACTTCCATGGAATTCTAAAATTTGTCAAAGTCTGTAACGTTCAACCTATCTGCATGATGGAACGCAGCTGACTTTGTCCATGATATAAAAGGGACATGTCTGTCTGAATGATATCAATCGCAGATGACACTATGGCCTTCATTATGACATTGGCGGTAAATGCCGCTTACCGCCACGCTGATGGCCGCCAACTTACCGCCGCAGCGACGGATATCCGTTCACCATATTGTGACACACACACATCAATTCGACAGAATTCAGCCACGTACACAATGCCGCCAAACCAAAGGTCAGTGATAAACTGGTGGTATCAAAACCCACACTGTTATGTCAACAGAACAACGGTGCATACCGGCGCGCTCAGAATGGACACCGACATACAAAACAACACCACATTGGACAATTCAAACAACACACACCTGACACCCATACACACACCACACCCACACACCCACACCACTATAAAACCCACAGCCACATTACCCACAACCCTTTACGAATACAAATCATTGCCACCAGCGAGACACCAAGACCACCAAGACAATTACATACACACACTACTCACACTTTACACCACTCACGCACTCCACATCACACACCCGAACACATTACCCAAAACACCCTCACCAACACACCTCACATAGCACCCATGGCACCAAAAAGACACCCCCGTTTCACTGAGGAGGAGCTAAGGGTGATGGTGGAGGAAATTGTCAGGGTAGAGCCACAGTTATTTGGAGCACAGGTGCAGCAGATATCAATAGCCAGGAATATGGAGCTATGGCGGAGAATCGTGGACAGGGTCAACGCCGTGGGACAGCACCCCAGAGCTAGGGATGACATCAGTAAGAGGTGGAACGACCTATGGGGGAAGGTATATTCCTTAGCAGGAAGACACCAGCTCGCTATCCAGAGGACTGGCAGTGCACCCCCTCCTCCTCGCCCACAACTCACAGCATGGGAGGAGCAAGTATTGGCAATACTGCATCCTGAGGGCCTGGCTGGAGTCAGAGGACTGGACTCTGGTAAGTCAACTCTCTACTATTATCACCCCCCTACCTGCATGCCATCAAATACCCTCACTCCCTTCACTCCACTACATCCCACACACGCTACCATCACATCTCACTAATCCCAATGCCAAGCCCTGCATGCTGTACCAATGCATGGACACCTCTCACAGCCCTGCATTGACACTCATCACTAAAGCATGCACAGCATAGAGAACTAACATTCCCACCATGCACTAACATACAAAAGTGAAAGCTGGCAGGGCAAATCCAACCATAGAGGGGAAGCCAGGGATGTACAATATGTCATACAGAATAACCATAACACATCATTTACATCCCCACAGGTGCCCCAACCAATGCCACCAGAGAGGAGGTGCCAGCACTGTCCAGTCCCCCAACTGAAGAGGCCCACAGTGATGACAGTGACTCTGGTCTTCAGGATCTGGACGATCTACCTGGCCCATCAGGGGCCACCGGACAGCTGGTTACCCAAGCCCAGTCACAGCCCACCACAGAGCCTACCCCATCAGGAAACAACTCCACAGCACCCATCCAGCATACCCACACCTCTGCCCCCAAACCACACCTCGCACATGAGACAACCAGGGACCTGGGGTCAGTGGCAGCGGGCACACAGTTCAGGGGACAGAGGCACAGTCCAACAGGGAAACTGGTAGGAGTGCTGTGTGCCAGGGGGAGGACAGGACCAGGGAATCGACTCTCCAGGGGGCACTCTCCGAGATCCTGAGAGCCTACCAACATTCCCAGGATACAATGGGACAGATCCTGGACAACGTGAAGGAGAACAGGCAGCTGCAGAAGGGACAGTACCAGGGGATCAGGGAGGACTTGCAGGCCATCAACAACACCCTGATCTCCACAGCAGGGGTGCTGGCAGACATGGCCAACATTATGAGGGAGGCAGTCTCACACCAGCGGGCCCCTGCTACTAGCCAGACATCTGAACAGCCTTCCACTTCCGCTGCCGCTAGTAGTCAGGAGGCCCGCCAAAGGACTCACAGGCCACCAGCACCCCTCCCCTTGCAAAAGGTGAACGACCCCGCAAACATTCCCTGCGATCCAGACAGAAGCCAGAGACACATGCTGTGAGAAAACAGGGCTGATTGCAGAGGCCCCCTAACTTTTTGCCCCCATTTTCCACTTTTTGCAGGTGTTTTCCTCACTCTGATGGTGCCCTGGGTACTGCTAACCAGTCCCAGGGCCTGTGCTCTGTGTAAAATGGATATGCAAATTAGGCTAATTATAATTGGCTAAGTTAACCTACCTATATGTCCCTAGTATATGGTAGGGCAGGTAGGTTTTGGGACCACAGCATAGGTGGTGCACCCATAGGTGCACTGCTGAGGTGCCCAGTGTCATTTTAAAGGCAGGCCTGCCTTGCTGGCTGCTTTTAAATTAAAGTTATATGCAAATTCGACTTTGGAATTAAAAGTAGTTCCAAAGTCTTAAACTACCTTATTTTTACATATAAGTCACCCCTAAGGTGTGCCCTATGTGCCCCTAGGGCTGGGTGCCATGTAACTATAAGCAGGGACTTTATAAAAATAGATTTATAAGCCATGGTGAGGTAAAAACAGCCAAATTCGTTTTTCCCTCATTGAAGTAAATGGCCTTCATAGGCTAGAATGGGGAGACTTTATTTTAAATTTTAAAGTCTCCTTAAATGTTGCATACCAAGAATTTGGTATCAAATTAATTGTTGTAATAAATCCCACAACTTCCAGTTGTGGGATTTAATATAACTTGTTCAGGTAAAAAGTTTTAGACTTTACCTAAAAAGTTGCCAATTTCAGCCCTGCATTGTTTTTGCTGCTGTGCTCTGATTGGCCAGCCTGCAGCAGCTTAGCCAAGCTGCCTTGATGAGGTGTGAAGTGGCCTGGCTTCACACAAACAAATGTGCCTGTGGGAGGGAATCTCCCCTCAGCAGATGGTGAGGTAGGAAGGGGGAGAGCTGCCAAACTGGTCTTCAAAGGCAGAGAAGGACATTTGGAGCACCCAACAACACCCCCACATCCTGCAACCCCAGACAACTAGGTGCCCCCTTGATTAGATTAGGAGAGGGCAGGAGAGGGGTGTGTTTATGATTTTTAGCCACACCAGTGGGTGGGCTCAGCCAGATGTAACCTCCAAAAATCAGATTCAGCCATGATGGATTTTTAGAGAATGTTGCCTTCTGAGATGGATTTTTGCCACACTTCCCAGGAAGTGGTCATCACAGGGGGACAACCCTGTACCTGATTGGAGAACCAGGACCCCCCTGCTTTTCACCCAGGAGCAAGGATAAAACTGGCAGACCTGCACCCACACCTCAGATCCCCACAAGATTTCAACAAGAAAGAACTAAAGGAGAAGAAGGACTGCCCTGCTGGACCCCTGGCCTGCACCTGGAACCTGCACTCAGAAGGACTGCACCAGCTGCACACTTGGGCTTCACCACAAGAAGGACTTTGCCTGGCTTCAACTGGTTCAAGGAGGGACTCCCTGTTTGCTACAGGTGAAAAATTGCTAACCAGAGTCCCCTGCACCAACTCCTGAAGAAAGCGACCAGCTGACCACTGCCCAGTGGCCAAAAAGGAGTTTGCGCCAGGTGCATTCTGGGAGTTGTAGTCCGCACCCCCCAAGGACCATCTCAGAACTTCTGGACCCTTGGGGTGCGCTGTGGACCCCAAAAGAACCTTAAAAGGACATCTGGGTGAAGCCCCAGAAGTTTGGAGAAGATTTGAGAATTTTTGTAAAAAAGCTCCATAGAGGGACCGACCCGCCGCGGCAATTCTAGCCGGCTTGCCTCAACCGCGACCCGACCTGATTTGGTGGTTCGTCCCGGTAAAGAAAAATCTCCGAAAAAGAGACTAAGTCCGAAGGTAAAAAGTTGACCGGGACCTCCCAGCCATCGTATCCGAGAAGGGCTCCATGGACGTCGGATCAAGATCCAGGTTTACTCCGGTTGAAGGATTTTCACCTCGAAAAAACGACTAAGTCCGAAGGTAAAAATCTCCACCGAGGAATCCAGCATCGCGTATCCGGAGAAGGGCTCCAGGA
Organism: Pleurodeles waltl; assembly: GCF_031143425.1. NCBI lineage: Eukaryota > Metazoa > Chordata > Amphibia > Caudata > Salamandridae > Pleurodeles > Pleurodeles waltl. The sequence goes on along the minus strand of NC_090450.1, from coordinate 858,202,255 downwards.
GGTCGGATTGGACTGGCAGGTTCGTCCCGCTGAAGAAAATCTTCAAAATAAAGACTAAGTCAGAAGGTAACTTTTTAACCGAGGCCTCCCGCGACATGTAGCCGAGCAGGGCTCCATCGCGGTCAGCCTGAAACTTTGACTTTGCCCCGGTCGAGGTGCAACCAGATGACCCGATTGGCGCTTTTTGTTTCTAAGCGCTAGAAAAATAATAATTCTTTAAAAATTCATATCTCCGGTTCCCCTTATCCGATTTTATTCGTTTTGGTGTCATTTTAAAGATAAAAATATAAACTATTTTTATAAATTGGGTTTGGATTTTTAAACTGTTTCCTGTGTTTTATTTAATTACTGTTTTGTGATATTTGAATGCTTTACACTCTGTCTCCTAAGTTATGCCTTGACGCTCATTGCCAAGCTACCAAGGGTTGAGCTGGGGTTAATTTACTGAGACCTAACTGGACCTAAGTGGAGGTTAGTGGCTTGTTGCTAGGTGTAGGTATCTACCTGCCCTTACCAATAACCCATTTTCCAACATTTTTGGTGGCAGTGGTGGGATCCTGTACTTGTGTTCAGTATCACGTTACAGTTTTAAGTAAAACAAATTAAAAATCCTTTAAATTGTCTTAGTGCAAAAATGGTTTAAAAAAAAAAAAAAAACAAATTACATTTTTTATTTGGATTAATTTCTATTATTGAATTTTTGTAATTTTTCTAAATTATTGTTTCCAATTTTTGCAAAAAGTTTTTGTTGACACAAAACTTGGGAACCATGGAGCTTGATCTGGCTAGCCTACCCACACTGACAGTAGTCCAGCTTAGGGGGTTGTGTACTGAAAGAGGGTTGCCTGCAACCACTGACCTCAGGAAGCAAGTCCTGATCAAATCCCTGACAGCATGGGCTGAGGCCCAAGAGATGGGCCCAGAGGAAGCTCCAGAGGAGGAAGGAGGAGGGGAGGATGCTAGCTCTAACCACTCGGGGGAGGGAGGGCATCTGAGCCTAAGTGAGGATGGGGAAGACCGGTCCTCAGTACATACAGTCACTAGGGGCAGACCCAAAGCTAGTGGTGGGAAGGGGGTCCCTTCAGGAGGAGAGAACCCATCCATCAGGGAAAGAGAGCTGGAGGCCCAGCTAGCATACATAGCTTTGGAAGCAGACAAGCTGGCCCTAGAAAAGAAAAAGTGGGCAAAGAAAGAGAAAAGAGATGGTGGCAGCGACAAAGAAGCTGAGGTGTCCCTGGGTGGGGGGTTTTCCCCTTGATTACCCAAAGGGGTGGTTCCTGCCTATGTAGAGGGGGATGATATAGATAAGTGGCTGGGGGCCTTTGAGAGGGCCCTCCAGATGAGGAGAGTCAAGCCTCAGTATTGGGGTTCACTTCTTTGGGAGTTAGTTCCCAACTCTGGGAGGGATAGGCTCCTAACCATGAGGGGGGAGGACGCAGATTCATACCCTAGTATGAAGAGGTGCTTAACCAAGAAGTTTGGTCTGACCCCAGAGCAGTATAGAATGAAGTTCAGGAACATCCAGAAGGTCAATACCCAGTCTTGGGTTGACTTTGTAGACACCTCACTTAAGGCACTAGAGGGCTGGATTATTGGTAACAAAGTAAATACTTATGAGGGGTTATACAATCTGATCATGAGAGAGCACATCTTGACCAATTGTACCCAAGAAAGGTTACGCCAGCATCTAGTGGACTCTAAGCAGACCAACCCTAGAGAGCTAGGGGAGGCAGCTGATGAGTGGTTGAGAACCAGGGTGGTTGTCAAGTCCCAGGGGGGAGACTCCAAGAAGGGGGGGGCAGGTCCCCAAAAACCTAAGGAGGGAGGTGGTAAGCCCACCACAGAGACTCCCTCTGTACCCCAGAACCCTAAGAAGGAGGAGAGTAAATCCCACTCCCACTCTGGCAAGCAGAGACAGGGAGACCCAGGGTTAAAAAAGCTCTTGGACAGTAGGGCTTGCTTTGACTGTCAGCAGACAGGTCACTTCAGAGGAGATGCAGCCTGTCCAAAGAAGGTGGTTAGCACTGGGCTGTCCAGTGTAGCCATGGAGGAGGACTCCTCAGATGATGAGGTCCTCCTAGCATTGAGCTGGGAGACAGGACCAGATGGTAAGCTGGTGATCCCTGAGGGTGGAAGTAGGCACTTCCACCCCATTCAGGTGAATGGGATCCCTACCACTGGCCTGAGAGACACCTGTGCCAGTCACACTATAGTGAGTGACCGGTTAGTGACCCCAGACATGTATGTCCCAGGAGAGACAAGGAAAGTCAGGATAGCCACAGGGGAGGTCACCTCCAAACCTGTAGCCATAGTGCCCCTAGAGAGGGAGGCTATCCTTGACTGGTTTAGGGTGGTAGTCAGTGCTGACCTCCCCCTAGATTGTATCCTGGGCAATGACCTCCCAGAGGTGGGTCTGGTCCCAGATGGGGCGGTCGCCCAGGGCGCCCCCCCAAACCAAAGTCCTGGGGAGTCAGTCCCTACAGTTAGGAGACAGGGGTCCCCAAGAAAAGGAAAGAAGAAAAGGAAGGGTAGGCCACTCTTAAAGAGAGTTCCAGGAAGCCAAAGGCCTTCTGCCCCAGTAGGGGGGGAGCCCAGAATTGGCACTGGTGAGGCCTCACCTGACCCCAAGGAGGTCCTGAGTAGTCAGGCAGCTGTCCAGATGCAGGGTGTTGCCCCTGCACTGTCAGAAGGGAGAGTGGAAGGAGGGTGTCTACCACAGGAGGTGGTATCCCCCCACTCTAGACAGCAAGAGAGGTGCCAGGGCCCCACAGTTGCCCCTAAAGCAGCTCAGCCACCTGTCAGTGGAGAGCTTAGGGTGTGGTTCTGGGTACTGACAGCTGTCAGTAGCCTCTGCTGGGTGCTAGCCTTCCTGGCAGCACTGTACTTGGCCTGGGAGGCAGACCCCAGGGCTAATAGCAAAGTAGGCCCCCTGACCCTGTTGGTCATGGTGGGGCTGCTCAAGTGTTGGGTGACCTCTTTGGGTAAGCTAGGTGTTGCCCTAGCAAAGTTAGGAGTAGGGGAGGTGGGCACCTCACTACCCAAGTTGGCAGAGAGAGAGGAGGATGACCCCCCTAGAGGGAAGTTTCAGTTTGAGATGGGTCCTTTCACTGTTGGGGTGGGTTCACTACCCAGAGGGAGTGACCCTGACAGGAGGATGTAAAGCAGAGTAGGCCCTGCAAGGGGACAGCCAGTTTTCTTCACTGTCTTCCTCGCCTAACAAGCCAGGAAGACTCTCCCAGGGTTGGGCTGAGTCTCCTGGGCGTGTGGGCTGGGGGGGGCTTGTGTGAGAAAACAGGGCTGATTGCAGAGGCCCCCTAACTTTTTGCCCCCATTTTCCACTTTTTGCTGGTGTTTTCCTGACTCTGATGGTGCCCTGGGTACTGCTAACCAGTCCCAGGGCCTGTGCTCTGTGTAAAATGGATATGCAAATTAGGCTAATTATAATTGGCTAAGTTAACCTACCTATATGTCCCTAGTATATGGTAGGGCATGTAGGTTTTGGGACCACAGCATAGGTGGTGCACCCATAGGTGCACTGCTGAGGTGCCCAGTGTCATTTTAAAGGCAGGCCTGCCTTGCTGGCTGCTTTTAAATTAAAGTTATATGCAAATTCGACTTTGGAATTAAAAGTAGTTCCAAAGTCTTAAACTACCTTATTTTTACATATAAGTCACCCCTAAGGTGTGCCCTATGTGCCCCTAGGGCTGGGTGCCATGTAACTATAAGCAGGGACTTTATAAAAATAGATTTATAAGCCCTGGTGAGGTAAAAACAGGCAAATTCGTTTTTCCCTCATTGAAGTAAATGGCCTTCATTTGCTAGAATGGAGAGACTTTATTTTAAATTTTAAAGTCTCCTTAAATGTTGCATACCAAGAATTTGGTATCAAATTAATTGTTGTAATAAATCCCACAACTTCCAGTTGTTGGATTTAATATAACTTGTTCAGGTAAAAAGTTTTAGACTTTACCTAAAAAGTTGCCAATTTCAGCCCTGCATTGTTTTTGCTGCTGTGCTCTGATTGGCCAGCCTGCAGCAGCTTAGCCAAGCTGCCTTAATGAGGTGTGAAGTGGCCTGGCTTCACACAAACGAATGTGCCTGTGGGAGGGAATCTCCCCTCAGCAGATGGTGAGGTAGGAAGGGGGAGGGCTGCCAAACTGGTCTTCAAAGGCAGAGAAGGACATTTGGAGCACCCAGCAACACCCCCACATCCTGCAACCCCAGACAACTAGGTGCCCACTTGATTAGATTAGGAGAGGGCAGGAGAGGGGTGTGTTAATGATTTTTAGCCACACCAGTGGGTGGGCTCAGCCAGATGTAACCTCCAAAAATCAGATTCAGCCATGATGGATTTTTAGAGAATGTTGCCTTCTGGGATGGATTTTTGCCACACTTCCCAGGAAGTGGTCATCACAGGGGGACGACCCGGTACCTGACTGGAGAACCAGGACCCCCCTGCTTTTCACAAAGGAGCAAGGATAAAACTGGCAGACCTGCACCCACACCTCAGATCCACACAAGATTTCAACAAGAAAGAACTAAAGGAGAAGAAGGACTGCCCTGCTGGACCCCTGGCCTGCACCTGGAACCTGCACTCAGAAGGACTGCACCAGCTGCACACTTGGGCTTCACCACAAGAAGGACTTTGCCTGGCTTCAACTGGTTCAAGGAGGGACTCCCTGTTTGCTACAGGTGAAAAATTGCTAACCAGAGTCCCCTGCACCAACTCCTGAAGAAAGCGACCAGCTGACCACTGCCCAGTGGCCAAAAAGGAGTTTGCGCCAGGTGCATTCTGGGAGTTGTAGTCCGCACCCCCCAAGGACCATCTCAGAACTTCTGGACCCTTGGGGTGAGCTGTGGACCCCAAAAGAACCTTAAAAGGACATCTGGGTGAAGCCCCAGAAGTTTGGAGAAGATTTGAGAATTTTTGTAAAAAATCTCCATAGAGGGACCGACCCGGCGCGGCAATTCTAGCCGGCTTGCCTCAACCGCGACCCGGCCTGATTTGGTGGTTCGTCCCGGTAAAGAAAAATCTCTGAAAAAGAGACTAAGTCCGAAGGTAAAAATTTGACCGGGACCTCCCAGCCATCGTATCCGAGAAGGGCTCCATGGACGTCGGATCAAGATCCAGGTTTACCCCGGTTGAAGGATTTTCACCTCGAAAAAACGACTAAGTCGGAAGGTAAAAATCTCCACCGAGGAATCCAGCATCGCGTATCCGGAGAAGGGCTCCAGGAGGTCGGATTGGACTGGTAGGTTCGTCCCGCTGAAGAAAATCTTCAAAATAAAGACTAAGTCAGAAGGTAACTTTTTAACCGAGGCCTCCCGCGACCTGTAGCCGAGCAGGGCTCCATCGCGGTCAGCCTGAAACTTTGACTTTGCCCCGGTCGAGGTGCAACCAGATGACCCGATTGGCGCTTTTTGTTTCTAAGCACTAGAAAAATAATAATTCTTTAAAAATTCATATCTCCGGTTCCCCTTATCCGATTTTATTCGTTTTGGTGTCATTTTAAAGATAAAAATATAAACTATTTTTATAATTGGTTTTGGATTTTTAAACTGTTTCCTGTGTTTTATTTAATTACTGTTTTTGATATTTGAATGCTTTACAGTCTGTCTCCTAAGTTAAGCCTTGACGCTCGTTGCCAAGCTACCAAGGGTTGAGCTGGGGTTAATTTACTGAGACCTAACTGGACCTAAGTGGAGGTTAGTGGCTTGTTGCTAGGTGTAGGTATCTACCTGCCCTTATCAATAACCCAACTTTCCAACACATGCCAAGAACCCCGCCAGGAAATGAGACTCCTCCTCCTGATTGTCTCCCTTGTGTCCCACGCAGTCACCCTGTCCCCCTTGAACTGCCTTTGCTCCCCTTCCTATGTCTCCTTGGACAATGCACATGTGCTACAAACAGACTGGAACAATACCCTGGACTTTCCTCCATCATCACCCCATCCCATTGCACTTTCCCCTCAATTTCTTAGCACTGCAATAAACACCCTTTGAAAAAAATCCATTTGGAGTATTTCATGTATATCAAATATGTATTTTTTGAAACAGGTACAAACATTTCAAATGAACTGTACACAGAATGAGCATATATTAATGACATGTATGTGGCTGTAGTGATCACACCAGGTGTATTTGTCAAATCACCAACATTTGCAAAATGAATTGCCAGAGGGAAGAGTAAGTGGGCATAGAAGTGGAAAATATCAGCATGCCATTGCCACACAGATTACAACCAAGGTCATTGAAATGTAAAGTTACACTGTCTTACCTGTGTGTCATTGGATGTATTGACGGATCACACATGTTCTGTTGTGCTCATCCTCTTTCTCTGCCTCCTCATTCTCACTGTCCACAGGGTCTATGCTGCCACAGGGGCATCTCCAGTCTCCTCCTCCTGCAGAAAAGGGACATGGCATCTGAGGGCCAGGTTGTGCAACATGCAGCATGCCACTACTATCTGGCAGACCTTCTTGGGTGCGTAGCATAGTACCACCTGTGAGATGGAGGCACCCGAACCTGGCCAAAGGTTCTCTCAATGATCCTTCTGGTTCGCCCATGCCGCTCATTATAACATTCTTCTGCTCTTGTCCTGACATTCCTCACAGGGGTCAGCAGCCATGGTAGGTTTGGGTAACCAGAGTCACCTGCAAATATTGAGGGACAACATTTAGCCGCACACTATCCTATATGGCTCACACCATACCCATACACCAACATATACTGGGTGGGAACCAGGGCTCACCTATTAGCCACACCATGTGTCTGCGTAGTTGACCCATCACATTTGGGATGCTGCTATTCCTCAGGACAAAGGCATCATGCATCGACCCAGGATACTTAGCATTGACGTGGGAGATGTTCTCGTCCGCCAACCACACCATCTGAACATTCATGGAGTGGAAACTCTTATGATTCCTCAACACTTGTTCATTCTGCCGGGGGGGACGACAAATGCAATATGTGTACCATCAATCGCCCAAATTATGTTGGGGATATGTCCTATTGCATAAAACTCAGCCTTCACTGTGGCCAAATCCTCAACCTTGGGGAAAACAATGTAGCTGCACATGTGTTTAATCAGGGCAGACAAAACTCAGCACCTTTGTGAACATTGGTTGTGACATTCCTGCTGCCAATCCCACTGTGACTTGGAAAGAACCAGTTGTCAGGAAATGGAGAACTGATAGCACTTGCACAAGAGGGGGGATCCCAGTCGGATGACAGATAGCAGATACCAGGTCAGGCTCCAATTCGGCACACAGCTCTGTGATTCTGGCCCTGTCAAATCTATAGGTGAGGATAATGTGCCTGTCCTCCAGTGTAGCCAAGTCCACCAGAGGTCTGTACACGAGGGTATGTCTCCATCTCCTATTCATCCGCAGCAATAGGTATCTAAGGGACACAAGAGTGAGGAGGCTGTCACAAACTGAACATTGGAGCCACAACAGTAGTTCGCATTCTGTAAACATGGAATGGGTCATTGTGATTTGGCCAGTATGTGCCTATTTCTCCTGTGACGCAGCATGATTCCATTGGGCTGCCCCCCCATGAAATGGTGTCCACCTGTCCTGTGTGGAGAGACAGGTGGAAGCGAGGTAATTCCCCTGATGTGTTTGTGGTGGAAGGCAGTCAGGAACTGCTGTGCAACTCCTCATTGGTTAATATTTTGCTCTATGGGTTACAGTGGCCAGTGGTGACGGTATGCACTGCCGCGGATGTGACCGCCATTTTCTATCTGATTCCTCACTTGCTACCTGATCTTTTATAGGAGAGGACCTACACTGCATGTGCTGCTGTAACCTGTGTCTGGAACCTACCATGGCCCGTGTGACTGGGGAAAGGGCCGCAGCCTTGACTTCGGAGGAGTTGGAGAGACTGGTGGATGGGGTCCTACCCCAGTACGGACTGCTGTATGGGCCTCCAGACCAACAGAAGAGTACACTGTAGGCATGATGCATGTGGCATGAATGCATGGAGTTGTGTGTGTGAAGGCCTCATATAAGGGGGGTGGGTGGATGTCCTCTTTGTGATGTACACACTGTATGCTGGGCTATGTGTGTGCCAATGGTGATGGAAACAGGTATGGTAGGCCATATGTGTAACTGGCTGGTCTGTTTGTCTAATGGTGTTTTCCTGTGTGCATTGTCTCTGCAGTTCAGCACCCATCAAAAGAACGGTATGTGGCGTGCATTGTCAAGGACGTGCGGACCCTGGGGGTCTATGGCAGGTGGAGCACCCACTGTTGTAAACGGTGGGAGGACCTGAGACGCTGGGCAAGGAAGACGGCAGAGGCCCAGCTGGGGATTGCCTCCCAATGAGAAAGGGATGCCTGTCGCACCCTGACCCCCTGAACGCTCGCATACTGGTGGTGGCTTATCCAGAGCTGGAAGGGCGCTTGAGGGCATCATAGCAGCCACAATGGGGTGAATACAGTGGCTACCATTACATCTTACGGCTGGGGGGATGGTATCAGGCTGGTGGATGTGTGTTAGTGGGTGCCCCTAGGCCAGGCCTGACATAGCAGCATAGGTCCTCTGGTGGCTAGGGTTCAGAAGGGATAATCCTGCCTACCTAGCTTGTAAGCATCCACTACTGGTCAGGGCTGCGTGGGTTCCAAGTGTGCTGCAGTTGGCGGTGTGGGCCCCTCCTCATGCCTTTGTGGCTAGCAATATCAGTGGTTGTGCATTGCATAGTGCGTAGGCCTGTTCCCTGTGTGTGAGGGTGTTGTGTATGCCAACGGTGGTGTTGGTGCAGCCATTGACCCAGTGCATCCTTTGTCTCTGTCTCCCCTTTCTTGTTTTGTCATCCGGTCCTTATGTGCATTAGCATCATCTGGTGGAGGAGCAGAGGCACCGGCAATGGAGGGAGCTGCATCCCACAGGACCCAGGAGGAAGAGTCCACTGATGCTGAGGGCAACAGTGGGACAGAGGGTGAGGGGAGCACCACAGCGGAGACTGGAGGGGACAAATCAGACTCAGATACCTCCTCCGATGGAAGCTCCCTGGTCGTGGTGGACACTTCTGTGACCACCCCAGTTACAGATACAGCTGCCACCCCATACCAGCACCGCCCTCCCAGCAGCCCCTCAGCGAGTTGCCCATGCCCGTCACCCAGGAAGGTGGGCATCTCCTTGGCCCCAGGCACATCAGGCCCTTCACCAGTCAGCCATGCTGCCCTGAGTGATGAGGCTATTGACCTCCTGAGATTCATGTCTGTAGGGCAGTCGACCATTGTGAATGCCATCCAGGGGCTGGCAGCCTATATGCAACAATCTAATGCATTCCTGGAGGGCATTCAGACTGGAATGGCGGCCCAACAGAGATGAACCCAGGCTCTGGCCTCCTCTCTGATGACAGCCACTGGTTCTGGAGGGGGCAACATGCCCTGTGCCATCGTCCCTGTTTCTACTGTCCCCCCTCCAACTACCACTTCCTAGTCCTATTCCCCTCAACCCCAACCCATTCCAAGCACACAGCCAGACAAGCATGCACAAAGGACAACACACAAGAGCGTCACAGGGAAACACAAGCACCACACTTCATCCCACAGGCACTCACACAAACACCATCCAGTTGCAGACACAACAACATTCACTATTTCTACTGTCTCTCCCCTCTTCCTCCTCCTCCACCTCCCACCCAGTTATGTCCACACTCACACCTGCATGCACTACATCATCATCCATACCTGCATCATCACAACACCAAGCGGAACACACACCTCACTGGCAGACACCTCCACAACAGCCATGCACACGTCCCCTGTGTCCTCTCCCACTGTGTCTGTCCCATCTCCTAAAGTACACAAACGCAAGCACTCAGACACCCAATAGCCATCCACCTCACAACAGCATACAGCCCATTCACCTGCTCCCAAATCCAGGAGACAGACACCTCCAACAACCACTCCTTCATCCTCCACTCCCATTACTTCTCCCTCGTCCCGCTCCAATGTCCCTAAAAAGCTTTTCCTTTCCACCATTGACCTCTTCCCTACCCCCCTGTCCTGCACATATGGCCAGGGTATCACAAACCCAGCCAAGCACCTCAGCCACACAGTCCACGGGCCCAGCTCCATCCGCACCTACTCGTGGTGGAAAGGATTCCAGGCCACATATACTGAAGGGGAAGGAGCCTGCACCGGCAGACAAGAAGGGGAAGGAGCCAGCACCCGCCACCCAAAAGGGGAAGGAACCTGAACCAGCAGGCAAGAAGGGCAAGGAGCCTGCACCAGCAGCTGTCACGGAGCCGCCTCCACCAACCGTGGTTGTGCAGCCATCGCAGGGTGCAGGGGCTGTGCAGGAGCCTCCCACCACCAGCACCAACACAGTGCAGCCATCAGAGGGTGCAGGGCCTGTGCAGGGGCCTCCCAAAACCACCACCAGCACCACCACAGTGCAGCAATCCTGAGGTGCAGGGGTTGTGCAGGAGCCACCACCCACCACCACCAGCACCACCACAGTGCAGCCATCTGAGGGTGCAGGGGTTGTGCAAGAGCCTCCCACCACCACCACCAGCACCACCACAATGCAGCCATCACCGCTGGAAGACGCAATGTGATCCAGCCTCCATGGGCTGCTGTGCGGCCTGTCCCCTCCAGAACCAGAGGGGAAGACACCCACTTCAGAGACTGTGGCCTATCACTCCCAAGGACCAAGCACAGAGCATATTGCCCCCTCCAGAACAAGTGGGGAAGACACCTACTTCAGAGACTGTGGCCTATCGGTTCCCAGGACAAAGCACAGGGCATGTTGCCCCCTCCAGAACCAGTGAGGAAGACCCCCACTTCAGAGACTGTGGCCTAACACTCCCCAAGACCATACACAGGGCATGTTGCCCCCTCCAGAACCAGTGGGGAAGACACCCACTTCAGAGACTGTGGCCTATCACTCCCCAGGACCAAGCACAGGGCATGTTGCCCCCTCCAGAACCAGTGGGGAAGACACCCACGTCAGAGACTGTGACCTGTCACTCCCCAGGACCAAGCACAGGGAATGTTGCCCCCTCCAGAACCAGTGGTTTTGTTTCCGCCTCCGGCTGAGGAGCCCCCTGAGGTGCCTGCCTATTTGCCAACTGATGCCCCTGCAGTGTTCTCTCGGTATTGATGCAGGTGACAAATGGGGCTTTGGACTTTGCCCTGTGGCCATGTGGCCCACGCGAACTGGGGACTGGGCAGTGTCCCTTTTTCTGCACATTTGTAAATATCTGTAGCATTGGCTAAATTATTATTTCCACTGTGTTGGTCTTATTACAATCACTTTAGTACATTCTTGTTGTCCTTGCGTTATTCAGCTGATTTAGGGGGGTATACTTGTTTTCTTGTGCAGCTGGTTGTGTGTGTGGGGTGTGTATGAATGTGTGTGTATGTCACTCTCATTTTCCTTCTCCCCCCTCCCTTGTGTGGTAGGCGGCTGTACTCACCGTCGTCGTCTTCGCCGGCGTTGGTGTTAGCGGTGGAGTAGTACGTAGAATATCATCGGAAATACTTGCAGTTCAGGTTCCATGGTGGCATGGTTCTATCCTGTATCTCTAATGGTGAGTCCTTTCACTTCTGTGCAGTGTTTTCGCCAGGCTTTTGATTTCATTGGTACCACCCCGGAAAAAGTGGTGGAATGTCTGGTCATAATATGGTGGGTGGAACTTTGACTTCTGCCTGGCTGTAGGTGGCTACCTCCGTGGTGCCTGTTGATTCCGCCCTGGTGGTCGGTGGGGTACCTTGGCTGTCTTTCGGAGATCTTTCTGCCATGGTCATAATTTGGCGGTAGTTACAGCTGGCCTGTTGGTGGTATTACCGCCACTTTATCACCAACCGCCAGGGTCGTAATGAGGGCCTATGTTTGTTAGGGAATAAATCCTGTTGGACAGAGTGTTCATGTCGTTATAGACAACAGCTAAATCCTTTTCTAAGTTTTCCTTGTCTATCTGCCTTAAATGTGCAGCAGCTTCTACCTGAGAAAGCTTCCAGATCTCAGTATACATAGCATAGATTAATCTTTTAGAGCGTGGCTTTCTAGGACCTAGCAAAAAGTCCCACAAGTCTATATCCTCAGAAAGAGTGTTAAGATGTTCTTTAACTGTGGCTAACATGTTAGACTGTACCCATTGTTGGCACAGTTTACCCACATTGTATGTTGTAACTATACCCGTGTGTTGACCCGAGACAAATCAAGGGTCTGGCCAGTTGATTTTGAAACCCACTCAGGAATTCATGAAACGTGCCTGACATCCATTTGTGTCTATTGGCCAAATCAACCACCCGCCAGGACTGGAAAGGAAAGAGTTATAGGTACCAGCCTCAACCTTTGCATCTAGCTCTTCCTCTGTGACATTCAGGAAGGATTGCCAATCATTCAACTTTGCCAATGTGGGGATACTGGGATTATTCATTTCTTTTATTTTTGCTAACCCCAGACACGATGTCTGTTGAATAGTATCATTTAAAAAGATCATTTGCACAGGAGTCAGTCATGCTCTAAATAAAGTTTCCCTACCCTGTATTTGCCAATCTTGTGTTCCCCATACACTCTTTAAACCAACAGTGTTCCTCCAGTATTTCTAACCTTCAACTGCAATATGGTAAACAAAGGAATCTGAATAAATCAGCTTTGTGTCAGTTAGCAAAAGGTTCCTAATTTTTGAAGGAGGTAATTTGAAATAGTATGACTCTGGATGTTTTGTGTCATGCCCGGAAAAATAAGTACATTTATCTGTATAACGTTTTGGGCTCCGCACAGGTGGTGTTGAACAGTGTTCCCACTGTGTGTAGTTCAGTAGTGGTCTGTGTCTAGTGGCACGGTGTAAGAAGTAATATCCCCAGTTATTGTAGCAGAACATTTCCCCATAATTCATTGTATTAGTATACACATCATCACTTTCAAATGCTAATTAGTCCTTCATTTCAGATAACATAGATTCAACTGTCTGGACATCCCAATCATCAGATACAACACCAGGTGTAATTACATCAGTCATAGAAATTTTGAAGACATATGGAATTTGAATGACCTCAGTAGGCCCGTTTATATCAAATGGAATGTTGGCCCACACAATCCCATCAGGAATTGGTACAGCTTAAATGTTCACAAGGGACAAGTCCCTTCGGACCTTATATGAGGAATGATATGGCGTTAGCCTCATCCACAGGCACAACAGAGGAGCGTTCAGGAAGGTAATGACAATTTATGAGCAAAAAGAAAACAGCCACGAAAACAATCCATAGAACCATAAATAATTCCATCTGTGAATTAAATAGTTATTTTTAAGCTATAGGTACAGCTTATGTGTCTTTGATACATTTTCAATTACAGGAGTGGATGAGTCTGAAGAAAAGTCATCAATGTCGATGAAGTAACCAGAAGCAGTCTCTGCACACGCAGGAGCAGGTGCATCACCGGTGGATGGATTCACTTCACATGGAGACTCATAGTAGACTATGTCGTCAGTCTGTGTAGTGTTGGTGTAGAAAACAGCCAAATCTTGGACAGGTGCTGTCGTAGAAGTGGTAACTGGAATCAGCACGAGCTCATTTTCCGCCCTCTCCATGGTCGAAGAGGTATTTGTAACATCTTTGGAATGCTTGTGTAATCAGAAATAGTGTTGTTATTTCTCCTTTGAAGAGGTATATCCTGATGGGTAGTGAGAGGGGACTGGGAACTACCCAAGGGACCGGGCCGGATCGGCCACATGATGAACTTTGATGTCATCAATGGAAATTAATCTGTTTGCTTTGGAACCAGGCAGCGGTGGTAAGATGACAGTTCTAGTACCTTGTACTCCCAGGACTAGGACCCTTGCTCTGTAGGATGGACTGAATTCCTTCTTCACAGCGATCTTCTCACGAACCAGATCCCCTACTTCAATCCAGCCAGTGGAAGTTGTTGGGAAATCCCTTATTCCTAAGGTGGCAGCACTAAAGGATGATTTATCATCACAAAATTACTGAAGCTCCTGTAAAACAGTGGGACGTTCATTTATGTCAAAAGGTGTGTCTGCTGCCACCAAAACAAGGCTATCAAGATCTGAGACATACATGGGTATCCCAAAGATAACCTCATAGGGAGTTCGTCTTCCCAAGGACCATCATGGCAGATTATTCAGTGCTCTCTGGACCCCATATAGGAGATGAAGCCAACTGTGACCATAACCTAATACTCTAGCTGTTAAGGACTGCTTTAGATCATGACTCCACCTCTCCACGACCAAATTTCCCTCAGGATGGTATGGTGAGGAGTAATGGAGTTCAACACCCATCGTCCCCATGGTGTCCCTGAATGCCTTAGAAGCAAATGCAGGGCCCTGGTCCGAATGGAATGCTATTGATAAAGATCAGCAAGTCTTTTATAACCGTTTGAGCATCAGCCGACCACTGAGGCAATACCCACAGGAATCTAGAACAAGATCTACAGTGACTAAGATGTATTTGTATGCACCATCCAGTTGAAGGGGAACGCAATGGTCCAGGTACACACACATTGTAATGGCCTGCTGGACACTAAGAGGGATGTCTACGGTGGGCTTTTAATGATGGAGCCCTTCATCAGCTAGCAGATGTCAAAACAAAGGACGTATTGTTTTGTCTGTTTTATAGACCTGGCCACCAGAAGCGTTTCTGGAAGAGTGCTACTGTTACTGAGATACCAGCATGAGCAGAAGTGACACCATCATGCGCTGTTTTTATTAGATCTAATCTCTGGCCTTCGTTGGGGATCGTTTGATCTCCAACCACAGGAAGTGTTGCATAAGCAACATTTTGTGCACTGATGTGGTAAGAATATTTTGTAGGATATACTTTTGGAAGAAGCTTACCTTCAGCTGAAGCTTTTATGGCAGTCATAATGTCATTATCCAATCTCGTCTGTGAAGAAGTCACTGCAGCCACAGAAGCCGTAGCTACTGTAGATTTGGCTGCTTCATCAGTCAAAGTGTTGCAGATAACGTGTACTCCCACATGTTGGTGGCCCAGTGTATGTACTACATGGACACACAGTAGCTTATCCTTGAGATCAGCCACAATGTTTTGTGTTTTATGGTGTTCCCTTTGGAGTCTCTAAACCTGTTCAGCTTCCAATGATTGAGGTAATCATTGTAGGACTGGACACAGTAGTATGAGTCACAGACAATTAAAGTCCGCCATCCAGGCTCTGTGTATTCTAGCGCTAGAATAAGGGCTTTGAGGTCAGCCAGCTGAGCTGTGCAGTCCTCTACGATCTGCGCATAGGTATTGTGAGGGTGGAAAACTCTATCCTTCATCACTACACTCATGGCTGCACAAGTGGCTGAATATTGATGTTTGGTACGTACAGCTGGTTGTGCTGAACCATCAGTGTAAATGACAGTATGGTATCTGTCAAGTAGCAAAATATCTAGAGGAGTGGGGTATTCCTGTTCATATTGGAGAAATTCTTGTGTCTGAAGTTTTGGATCAAAGATGTAATCAACATCTGTGGCAGTCAGGGAGGTAGCCCACTGAATCCAGCGTGGATGCAATGCTTTAACATTAAGAACGCTTGCTTTAGTGACGGCCTCTAAGGCTGGCACCCGGGTAACAACAGTTTCCCTTGGGCAAGTGGCCTCTCCTAAAATGACAGCCATTTGAACTGCAGTTAGAATCTTTTTCTGTGGGTGCAAAATGTTGTTCTGCATTAAAATATAAATGAGATTTGTATGCTAAGGGTACTGTGTCTCCCTCGTTAAAGGTGACATCAATAAACCCAATGGCACCAGCAATTATTCTGATGACCAAATTTGTTTTTTTATCGGCTGTGTGCAAGTGTTTTGCTTGTAGCATGTCTTATTGCAATTCCCTAAGAATGCGTGTGTGTTCAACTGTTCAGTGTCTGCTAGATAAAGAAGAGCGTATTAAGTCATAGACTGGCTTGATACGTTGTCCATAGTCAGGAATGGAAGTTCTGCCAAAGTTGAAGAAACCAAGTAAAGACTGTAGTTTCTTGAGAGTGTTAGCTGGGTGAAGTTGTGCACATTTCTCTAGAAAGTGCGGGGCCAAGCTCTTCCCCTCATTTGAAAGCTCGTATCCCAGGAACAATACACTGAGAAAGGCTATTTTAGTTTTTCTAAAATTTAATTCATAGCCAAGGGCTGCGAATCCTAAAACGATCCGATCTACCCTGGCAAGATGAATGTTGAGGTTGTCATCTGTGAGATCGATGTCATCTACGTACGACAACGCCTCAGAATCAATATCATGTAATATTGATGTTACACGGGCTGAGAACAGCCCTTGGCTGTTCTTGTAGCCTTGGAGCAAACGGCAAAAGCGTTTTTGTGAGCCAAATGAGAATGCACTCAAGTCACGACTTTCGTGTGCTAAGTTTTGGCAGAAGAACTCGTCGCAAATATCCAACGTGGTTTTGTATTTTTTGTGCACTATGTTGTTAATTAGTGCTGTGTTATGAGAATTTTGTATAGTGTATGTACGTGTATGACTGTTTAAGTGTCTATAATCTAAGACTATTCTATAGGAATGGTCTGGTTTTGCAATGGGGAATAAGGAGTTATTCATTGCATAGACAAAGGGCTCAATTACTCCCTGGTAATTGAGCTGAGTGAGGATCTCCCGCACTGGAGCTTTTGCTTCATGTTTAACAGGATATTGTGGCTGAGGTTGGGGTGTAGACCTGATAGGTATTACATGACAAGGAGAATCCTTGTCCCAACCTACATGATTGCGGTACAACACAGGTGCCTGCGCTAATTGACAACGTTGACTTCTTTTACCGCTTCTGGAACAAGATCAGAGAAAAGGCAATATTACATCTTCCCCATGTGGGAGCTTACAGATGTGCTCAGGTGGCCAGTCCCTTTCAGCCAGCAGGATATCAAAACTAAGTTCATCCCAAAATATCACCTCAATGGTGCGCTCTATATCTTCCTCAATTTGGATATTTAAATCATAAACCCTGTCGGGTGGGAGAACGTGCCCATCTGCAGTCTCAACTGCTGTTGCATCCAGATGATCTTTCAGACTCTGGCGACATATGCTGACCTCTGCTGCGCTGTCTAACAGTTTCAATGCCCACATCTTGTTCTTCAGCAATGTTCTCAGGACTACTGGCATTTTTAATTAACAGTGCTGCCACCTTTTTCTTTTTAAACTGTGGCTTTTGTTGTGGGAACTTTTCTTCTTTTTTGTCTTAAGACTGTTGTGGGTCTTTCCTCCCTTTCACGTATTCAGGACGTCGATCAGGACAGCACCCTCTCTCGCTATATCTATCCGGTGCATCCTGAAAAGACGAGAGGGACGTGAATCAGTATATCTGTCAGGAGCTATTATATTTTCTCTATTTCTGAGAGTATATCTCCTTTCAGAGTTCTCTGGATGTGGAGAATGTGGTCTCTGATTTCATCTCTCTTCACATTGTTTTTGGTTATCCCAGTGCTTCTTGGAATCCTCCTATGCCTGTTTAGTACCTTCCTTAGGGATTGTACTCTATAGTTCAAGCTTGTTCAGCTGGCTCCTAAACTATCCTGTCCTATATTAGTATAGGTATCAGAAATAATTGTCAGTAGCTGTTTCTCCTGGTCCAAGTGTGGAATCTCTCGGAGACTCTGGCGTATAGCCAGTGCTACCACATGCCCTTTAATACTACTGAGTATGATTGAGGAGACCCCGTCGAAGTTACACATTAATTTAATCCCCAAATCTAGGGCTGGTGTAGCCCCGTGCTCATTCTGTATTTGTTTTAACACATCTGGCAAATTGGCAAAAGTCGGGGTACCATGTGTGGTAGTATAAACTTCAGCGAAGACTGTACCCCATGTGGCGTAATCATCCACCGAGGGAACCATCTCAAAGGACAAGCACATTGTGTGAATTCTATGTCTCTCCTGTGGTCCCATATGGGGAAACACAGCTTCCAGCTGATTTGTTTTCTGGGCTATCCAGAATGGTATTTTCGCTCAGTCTGTGGGTACCTTACCCATGATAGCATGTACTGTTTGTGGATTAATCCCAGTAGCCAATTGATATCCAGCAGGTGCTGGTGGTGCTGGACATGCTGGTGTAGTGTTCAAAGTTCGCATTATGAACTGACCAAGTCGGCTGTAAAGTGTTGCCAGTTCAAGGTATAAGTTTCGCAGGTCTGCTGCCTGTATATTTTGTATACCTGGGTGAGGTGTGTACATGGCAAACATAGGCCACATTGGTCCATCATTACCTAAGGGACCTAATCTCATGGGCTGTATTACATGTGGTAGGGTGCCATTAAACCAGTTCTGATGTTCTTGATAAGTAATCGGAATATCAAGATACTGGTATGCTTGGTACAGTTTAGATACATTTGCAATTCTGAATGTGTGGAATGTAAATGATCTTTGTCTTCCTCTAGAAAGGTGACCAAGAATAGAATGTTTCTGTTTGGTAAGCTTCACTAGCTTCTACCATGAATGTAACATCCCTGCCCTCATCTGTTAAGCCATACGCTACTAGGTGTGGTGTTAATGCTTGTCTAGCATTCTCAGGAATTTCTATGGCTTTAGCCATATTATGAAATGGGAAAAGCAATGGAACACCAAACGGGGAGTAAATTCCTTTTGAGAGTTCAAGCTCGAACAACCTGTAGCCTAATTAGGTGCTCCCTGTTCAGCTAAGGAGGATCTTTCCCAAGACCACCGACATCTCTGTATAATGGTACTTAGGGTACCTGCTATATGTGAGACAGTGATAGTCAGGGTATCCGTAAATTAGTGACTAAACACTATCGTTGGTGGTGCCATGCCGTAGTTTGACTCTTGCTCTAGGCAAGACTGCTGATACAAGGATGACATTACTTATGTCTGTAGGCGACTATGCCAGTCCTACAAAAAGTCGCAACTGTTGTCCTAGCCCTCCCGGCTCTCAAGCAGCACATCACCAAAAACCCAAACAGTAAAAGGTGATTTGTGGCAGCCTTCACGCATGGACTCAAGAGTGTGACATCTCAGGGAGTGTCGTGGTTAAACGGAGATTAGCCCTTTTTCACATAAACACCATGTCTCAATCAAACGCAGGCAATGAAGAAGATGCAGTAAAGTTTCAATAGATCTAATTTAGCAAAACTGCAATCTACGATAAGTTGCATGGGCTGCAATGATTAGGATAATGAACAGTGCAAGAAACAGAATGGTAAAGACAAGAGTCATTAATGTAAAGACCCCCACCTTCTTGCAATAATATGTAAGTAAGTAAAATCTTTATTTGGATATAATAATATCCACAAAAGATACACCAATAACATGTAATGACATAAAGTATGAGCTGTGTCCTAATACTCTAGCATAATGAGCCTAACCTCTAACCTGAAAGAAAGCTGTTAGAAATGGGGTCTTTGGTTGGCAGTTAGGTTACCCCCTATCCAAGCAAGGACTCTCACTCTAGTCAAGGTAATAGAGAATAACCCTCAGCTAACCCCTGCTTGCTGCCTTGGTAGCTTGGCATGAGCAGTCGGCTTAACTTGAAAGTGCTAGGTGTAAAGTATTTGTACCAACACACACAGTAACTTAATGAAAACACTACAAAATGACACAACACAGGTTTGGAAAAATAGAAAATATTCATCTAAACAAAACAAGACCAAAACGACAAAAATCGACAATACACAAGTAAAGTTATCACTAAAAATGCAAAAAGAGTCTTCATGTCATTTTAAACACCTTGAGCGCGTCAAAAATAACCCAGCACGGGTGAGTGTGCATCAAAAAGGGCTTGTGATGTGTTGATTTCACTCACGAGCGAGACCTTGCGTTGTTTCTCCTTTCGTCGGGTCGGCGTGTGTCATTTCTTCTCTCTGCAGGAGAGTGATGCGTCGATCCGGTCAGCACTCTCGGGTCCGGGCTGGCGTTGCATCATTTTTACACACCCAGCGTTGTTTGCGTCAGAAATTCAGCAGCATGATGGTCTGAAAACCACGCAGCACGGGTTACGATCTCACCAGCCTCCGTCAACGATGCTGAGCGTCATTTCCCCAGCTTCAGACGTCGATCTTCCGGGCGCGTGAAGCCGGCAGCGCGTTGACTTTTCAGCCGCAGCCCAGAGTCGCATCGATCTTTTTTCCGCACGGTGGTTGGTGCGTGGATTTCTCACCAATGTCTCCTTTCAGGGTCTCAGGAACTGGATGGGCACCACTTGGCAGAGTAAGAGTCCCTCCAGAGACTTCAGGTGCTAGCAGAGGTAAGTCTTTGCTGTCCCTGAGACTTCAAAGAACAGGAGGCAAGCTCTAAATTAAACCCTTGGAGAATTCTTCACAATAAGGAAGGCAACACAAAGTCCAGACTTTGTCCTCTAGCAAAGGCAGAAGCAGCAACTGCAGAATAGCTCCACAAAGCACAATAACAGACAGGGCAGCTCTTCTTCCTCAGCTCTTCAGCTCTTCTCGAGGCAGAGATTCCTCTTGGTTTCCAGAATTGTTCTAAAGTCTGTGGTTTTGGGTGCCCTTCTTATACCCATTTTCTCCTTTGAAGTAGGCCTACTTCAAAGCAAAGTCTCTCTTGATTATGAAATCCTGCCTTGCCCAGGCCAGGCCCCAGACACTCACCAGAGGGTTGGAGACTGCATTGTGTGAGGGCAGGCACAGCCCTTTCAGGTGTGAGTGACCACTCTTCCCCTCTCTCCTAGCACAGATGGCTCATCAGGAAAGGCAGACTACACCCCAGCTCCCTTCGTGTCACTGTCTAGTGTGAGGTGCAACCAGCCCAACTGTCAAACTGACCCAGACAGGGAATCCACAAACAGGCAGAGTCACAGAAATGGTTTAAGCAAGAAAATGCTCACTTTCTAAAAGTGGCATTTTCAAACACACATTCTTAAAATCAACTTTACTAAAAGATGTATTTTAAAATTGTGAGCTCAGAGACCCCAAACTCCACATGTCTATCCACTCCCAAAGGGAATCTACACTTTAATCATATTTAAAGGTAGGCCCCATGTCAACCTATGAAAGGGACAGGCCTTCCAACAGTGAAAAACGAATTTAGCAATATTTCACTGTCAGGACATATAAAACACATTACTATGGCCCTCATTACAACACTGGTGGTAAATCCAGCTTACCGCCGTGCAGAAGACCGCCAACACACTGCTGCAGCCGCCGAAATCCGCTACAGCTATTTACGACCCACAGCTCAGAATCTGCCAAAATCTAGACGCCCACACAAGTCCGCCACACTAAAGGTCAGTGATAAACTGGCGATAACAAAACCTTCACTGTCACACCAACAGGAATACGCCCACACTATCACGACCCACGAATCCATGCAGCGGTCTTTCAACCGCGGTATTCCATTGGCGGTACACACCGCCGCGCTCAAAATACACACACATTTACAAAACACTACTGCATTGGACAATTCCAAATACACACACCTGATACACATACCCACACCACTCCCACACACCCAATACAATATAAAACACACACCCACATTACCCACAAACCCTTACAATGAACAATTTGGCAGAAGCAGAGAGACAGCAAAGCAAAGACCACACCAGCATACAGAGGCACACAACACCATCACACATACACATCCACGCACAAAACACCACACACACCTAAACATCACCCATACATCACAACACACACCTCCTCACACATCACCCACACCACCCCATGGCACTGCAAAGACACCCCAGGTTTTCTGAGGAGGAGCTTAGGGTCATGGCGGAGGAAATCATCCGGGTAGAGCCACAGCTATTCGGATCACAGGTGCAGCACACCACCATAGCTAGGAAGATGGAGCTATGCCGCAGAATCGTGGACAGGGTCAACACATTGGGACAGCACCCAAGAACACGGGATGACATCAGGAAGAGGTTGAATGACCTATGGGGAAGGTGCGTTCCGTGGTATCAAGACACCACATTGCGGTTCAGAGGACTGGCGGCGGACCCAAACCTCCTCCCCACAACTAACAACATGGGAGGAGCAGGTCTTGGCTATA
This sequence comes from Pleurodeles waltl, assembly GCF_031143425.1. NCBI lineage: Eukaryota > Metazoa > Chordata > Amphibia > Caudata > Salamandridae > Pleurodeles > Pleurodeles waltl. The sequence continues at coordinate 858,180,313 of NC_090450.1, read as the reverse complement.
CTGCATCCTGAGGGCCTCGCAGGAGTAGCTGGAAGAATGGACTCTGGTAAGTCAAATCTTAAGTACTTCATCCCCCACCCTACCTGCATGCTATCACATCCCCCACCCTCACCCCCATCACTTCAACTCCTCACATATGTCCCACTATCACAAACCACACATCCCAACACCAAGCCCTGCATGCAACAACAAAGCATGGACACCCATCACCAATGCATGTCCACTACACATACCCACACAGACCCCTAAACAATTAACACACAAGGTCTTACACAAGAATGTAAGCACTGGGGTACAGGGGCACCCACCCATTTCACACCATGGCACACACAGATGCAATAGTCATGCCTTTACATCGCTGCAGGACCCCTACCCAACGTCACCGGACAGGAGGTTCCAGACATGTCCACTCCACCCACAGAAGAGGCCCACAGTGAGGACAGCAGCTCTGTCCAACTGGATCTAGATGAACATCCCGACCCATCTGGGACCTCAGGACAGTTGGTTCCCCTGATACAGTCACAGGCCACCACAGAGCCTCCCCCCTCAGGAACAACAGCACAGCACCCACCCAGCGGGCCCATACCTCTGTCCCCAGGACACGTCAAGCAGCAGTGTGCCCACCACTGCAGGGAACCCAGGCTAACCCACCACCCGAAGAACAACAGGGACCTGGGGGCAGTGGCAGTGGGCACACGGTTCAGGGGACAGAGGCACAGAAAAACCGGGGAACTGGGACGTCTGCTGTGCGACAGGTGGAGGACAGGCCCAGGGAACCCACTCTCCACAAGGCCCTCTCCAACATCATGGGAGCATACCATCATTCCCAGGAGACGATGGCAACAGTACTGGCCAAGTTTCAGGAGACCCAGCGGCTGCAGGAGGAACAGTATTTGGGGTTCAGGGAGGAACGCAAATCCATCAATACCACCCTGGGCACTATTGTAGGGGTGCTGAAGGACATCGTGAACACCAGGAGGGACAATGTGGCACAACAAGGGGCCCCTGACACTAGCCTGGACGATGAACTGCCCACCACCTCCGCCGGCGCTAGTGGACAGGAGGAACCACCACAGGACCACGACACCAGAACCCCAGCCCCTGCAGATGGAGAACCACCCCGCAAGTGGTCCCTGAGATCCAGGACAAAGACAGAAAACAATGCCAAGACCCCCGCCAAGAAATGAGACCACCCTGAATGTCATCCTCTGTCCCACTTTGTCACCCTGTCCATCCTTAAACTGCCCTAGCTCCACTTCGTATGCCCCTTTGGACAATGCACCTGTGAGACAAATAGACTGGACTCTGCCATGGACATTCCTCCACCATCACCCCTGACCATTTTACAACTCCCTCCACTATTTAGCACTTAAATAAACACCCTTGAACCACAAAACAATTTGGAGTCAGTCTGTGCTTTCACAAATGTGTATTTGCAATAACTGCGGGAAACAGCAATGTCCATTCTATTGTCAACATACCTATGTCACACAGCTCTAGTCCATGAGGTAACATAGCAGAGGTCACAGAGTGGGACCCACATCAGGGAAATCGAAAGGGAAAGTAACACATTAGGGTCCACACACTGGGTGAAAGTGACAGACAGATGAGAGGTCGAACAATTTTATCAGATGTAGGAGGCAGTGATGTCTTCTTACCTGTGTCTCACTGGAAGTATTGTTGTATCACGTTGTTTCTGTTGTCTATGTCCTCTTCTTCTGCCTCCTCTTCTTCACTGTCCACAGGCTCCACAGCTGCCACAACACCTCCGTCAGTACCATACTCCTGCAGAAAAGGCACCTGTCATCGCAAAGCCAAGTTGTGCAGCATACAGCAGGCCACAATGATCTGGCACACCTTCTTTGGTGAGTAGAATAGGGAACCACCTGTCATATGGAGGCACCGGAACCTGTCCTTCAGGAGGCCGAAGGTCCTCTCTATAACCCTCCTAGTTCACCCATGTGCCTCATTGTAGCATTCCTCTGCCCTTGTCCTGGGATTCCTCACTGGGGTCAGTAGCCATGACAGGTTGGGGTTGCCAGAATCACCTGCAAATGTCAAGGTACAACTGTTAGTCACACACTAACCCTTAGGGACAACCCCAGACCCAGACAACTATTCACACTGTATAGGGTCCTTGTCCTTACCTAATAGCCACACACGGTGCCTCTGGAGTTGCCCCATCACATAACTGATGCTGCTATTCCTCAGAATGTAAGTGTCATGCACTGAGCCAGGAAACTTGGTGTTCACATGGGAGATGTACTGGTCAGCCAAATACACCAACTGCACATTCATAGAATTGTAGCTCTTCCGGTTTCTGTACACCTGTTCACTCCTTCGGGGGGTACCAAGGCCACATGTGTCCCATCAATGGCACCTATGATGTTGGGGATATGTCCCAGGGCATAGAAGTCACCTTTCACTGTAGGCAAATCCTCCACCTGAGGGAAACCGATGTAGCTGCGCAGGGCAGACAACACTCTGGACAACACGTTTGAGAACATAGGCTGGGACATCCCTGATGCTATGGCCACTGTAGTTTGAAAAGACCCACTTGCCAGGAAATGGAGTACTGACAGGACCTGCACTAGAGGGGGGATTCCTGTGGGATGGCGGATAGCTGACATCAGGTCTGGCTCCAACTGGGCACACAGTTCCTGGATTGTGGCACGATCAAGTCTGTAGGTGACTATTACATGTCGCTCTTCCATTGTCGACAGGTCTACCAGCGGTCTGTACACCAGAGGATGCCGCCATCTCCTCACCTGCCCCAGAGGACGTGCTCCATGGATGAGAACAGCGATCAGAGGGTCAGGCCACACTGAGGTACAAAATAAACAACTGTATTGCACACAATTGTCAATCCGCTATGTGCCTGTCTTAGTGTGTATGCAAGGCCTAGATATGTGTGACGCATTTAAAATTAATGCCATGTAGCCCCCTGAAACGGCGGCTGCCTGACCAGTAAGGTGGGACAAAGGGATATGAGGTAACTGCACTGGCGTTGTACACTGTCACGGTAGGCGGTCGAAGACCGCAGCGCAATCCTGCATTAGTTAACACTGGACCCTATGGGTCCCAGGAGCCAATGATGATGTACGCCGGCGGTGACGGTACGCACCGCCGCAGACGTCACCACCACTTTCTCTCTGTTCACTCACTTGATACCTGATCTTCGACAGGAGAGGACCTACACTAAGAGTGCTGCTGTGACCTCAGTCTGGAAGCGACAATGGCTCAAGTGTCTGGGAAAAGGGCCCCTGCCTTCACATCGGAGGAGTTGGAGAAACTAGTGGATGGGGTCCTCCCCCAGTGCACGCTACTCTACGGTCCTCCAGACAAACAGGTGAGTACACTGTGAGCATGCTGTATGGGCAATGCCTGTTTGCAGTGGTGTGGATGGGAGATGGGGGGAATGAGGCGTTCATGATACGATGGTGAGTGTATGTGCATCAGGGCAAGGGTGGGAACGTGGGCCAATGACTGTGACGGTCCAGACGGTTAATGTTGTACCTTTTCCCCTGTACTATTCCTGTAGGTCAGCGCCCACCAGAAGAAGGATATTTGGCGTACCATCGCCAGGAGTGTCCGGGCCCTGGGGGTCCACCACAGGCAGAGCACCCACTGCCATAAAAGATGGGTGGACATTCACCGCTGGATCAAGAAAACGGCGGAGGCCCAGCTGCGGATGGCCTCCCAACGTGGGAGGGGTGCCCGTCGCACCATGACCCCCCTGATGTTCCGGATCCTGGTGGTGGCGTATCCGGAGTTAGATGGGCGATTGAGGGCATCACAGCAGCCACAAGGCGGTGAGTACAGTCACATCCATCTGACTCTGCGCGCATTAGGAGTTGTCTGGGTGGGGGAGGTGGGCTGTGGGTTCCCCTAGGCTAGGGCGAGCCTTGTAGGCAAGGACCCTTTGTGAGGCAGGCTAAGTGGCACCCCAACCCCACCAGTAGTATGAGCCATCTACACCTAGTCAGGCTCCTGTGACTTCAATGTGTGCAGCAATCGGGCATAGGCCATGTACCCCATGTCCCTGTGATAAATTAGGGAACTCTAAGTGCATGGCGTAGTGCAGAGGGCTGCTGTGTCTGTAGTGTCCGCAAACGGTAGCGGTGTTGCATGCACAGAACATGTCTTTCTACTTTCTTTCCCCCACCCTTTTTGTGCTCTCCCTGTTCTTCTGTGCATTACCATCATCAGGCAGAGGAGCTGTGCCACCGGAGCAGGAGGTAGCTTCATCCCACATGGCCCTGGAGGGCGTGACTACGGAGTCAGAATTAACCAGTGGGATGGAGGGTGAGGGGAGCTCCACGGCGGGGACTGGAGCAGAGACCAGAGACACCAACTCCTCCTCTGATGGGAGCTCCCTTGCGGTGGCAGGCCCCTCTGTGCCCCCCGCATCTACAGGTACAGCCGCCACCCCCCTACCAGCACAGCCCTCCCAGCAGCCCCTCAGCGTGTGCCCCGTGGCCGCTCACCCAGGAGGGTGGGCATCTCCTTCGCCCCAGGCACCTCAGGCCCTGCCCCAGTCAGCCCTGCTGCCCTCAGTGAGGAGGCCATTGACCTCCTCAGATCCCTCACTGTTGGGCAGACTACCATTCTGAATGCAATCAAGGGTGTGGAGAGGCAGTTAGAACAGACAAATGCATACCTGGAGGGCATTCATTCTGGCCAGGCAGCCCAACAGCGAGCATTTCAGACTCTGGCCTCAGCACTGATGGCAGCCATTGTCCCTGTGTCCAGCCTCCTCCCTCCAACTTCCTCCACCCAGACCCAATCCCCAGTACCTCAGCCTATCCCAAGCACACCATCAGACCAGCATGCACACACCTCAACACACAAGGGTAGCTCTGGCAAACATAAGCACCACACATTCCACAGGCACTCACACAAGCATCATACCCATGCAGACATACCAACATCCACTGCCTCCACTGTGCCCCCCTCCTCCACGTCTCCCTCCTTCCTCCCTGTCACATCTCCACTCACACCTGCATGCACTACATCTTCAGCCACTACCTCCATCACAGCACGCCCATCACCACACACCGCTCACATGCAATCACCACCCCACTACCATTCACACATCCCCTGTGTCCTCTACCAGTGTGTCTGTGAGCCCTCCTCCCAAAGTACACAAACGCAGTCACACACCCACCCAACAGCCATCCATCTCACGACAGCCTCCAGCCCAAGCACCTTCACCCAAAGTCAGCAAACGGACACCTCCTACAACCACTACCTCTTCCTCCACTCCCAAACCCCCTCCATCTACCCGTCCCAGTGTGTCTAAAAAACTTTTCCTGTCAAACCTTGACCTCTTCCCTTCACCTCCCCACCCCTTCCGTCCCCTAGGGCCCGCCTTTCCAGGTCCCAACCCAGCACCTCAGCCACCACATCAACGGGCACAGTGGTGCCAGCAGTAACCAGCTTCTGGAGTGCGCCAAGCAGCAGGGCTGCCAGTGTCCCAAGGAGCGAGGCCACGGACATTCCCCCACCTCCAAAACAGAAGAAGTTGCCCACATCCCGGAGGGAGAAGGCCAAGACACCTGCCACCAAGGGCTCAGCCAAGACAACAGTTGGGAGTGGCAAGACAGCTGCGCCACCATCCAAGTTGGAGAAGGGCCTGAAAAAGAAATGCAAGTCACCACCAACCTGCATGGCGGACAAGACCGCCACCAGAACCGCCACATGCACCGCCGCCACGGCCACCGCCACCAGCACCCAAGACACTGAGCCCTTCACCAGCACCGCAGACACTGTGCCCTTCAGCAGCACCGAGGTCAGTGAGCCTGCCACCAGCACCGCCGCTCATGACACCGCCGCCAGCACCGAGGTCAGTGAGCCCCCCACCAGCCCCGCTGCTCATGACACCGCCGCCAGCACCGAGGTCAGTGAGCCCGCCACCAGCACCGCCGCTCATGACACCGCCGCCAGCACCAAGGTCAGTGAGCACCCCACCAGCCCCCCCACTCAAGGCACCGCCACCAACACCGAGGTCAGTGAGCCCGCCACCAGCCCCGCCGCTCATAACACCGCCGCCAGCACCAAGGTCAGTGAGCCCCCCACCAGCACCGCCGCTCATGACACCGCCACCAGCACCGAGGTCAGTGAGCCCCCCACCAGCCCCGCCGTTCATGACACCGCCACCAGCACCGAGGTCAGTGAGCCCGCCACCAGCCCCGCTGCTCATGACACCGCCGCCAGCACCGAGGTCAGTGAGCCCCCGACCAGCACCGCCGCTCATGACACCACCGCCAGCACCGAGGTCAGTGACACCCTCACCAGCACTGCTGCCCAATGACCGTCGCAAGCACCGCCGCTACTGAGCCCGCCGCAAGCTACATCCACGCTACATCCTGAGCCAGTGGCACCACCGCAGACTTGGCTGCCTTCCCCAGTGGTCATTCGTACGAGGCTGATGGTCAGTTCAGGGGCCTGGGCAGCTTCCATGTTGCCACACCGTCAGTGGAGTATCACATCCACTACCTCAGTCCTTGGCAGGATGAAGCACTCTGGGAACAATGCCCCTCTAGAACCAGTGGAGAAAGGCATCCACTACCTCAGTCCTGGGCAGGATGAAGCACTCTGGACACAATGCCCCCTCCAGAACCAGTGGAGTATCACATCCACTACCTCAGTCCTTGGCAGGATGAAGCACTCTGGGCACAATGCCCCCTCCAGAACCAGTGGAGTATCATATCCACTACCTCAGTCCTTGGCAGGATGAAGCACTCTGGGCACCAAGCCCCCTCCAGAACCAGTGGAGACTGTTATCCACTTGAGAGACTGTGGCTTTGCACTCCCCAAGATAAAGCAGTGGGCAAACCACCCAATGGAGAGACTTGAGAGACTGTGGCTTTGCACTCCCCAGGATGCAGCAGTGGGCAAACCACCCACTGTAGAGACTTGAGAGACTGTGGCTTTGCACTCCCCAGGATAAAACAGTGGGCAACCCACCCAGTGGAGAGACTTGAGAGACTGTGGCTTTGCACTCCCCAGGAGGCAGCCGTGGGCAAACCACCCACTGGAGAGACTTGAGAGACTGTGGCTTTGCACTCCCCAGGATAAAGCAGTGGGCAAACCACCCACTGGAGAGACTTGAGAGACTGTGGCTTTGCACTCCCCAGGATGCAGCAGTGGGCAAACCACCCACTGGAGAGACTTGAGAGACTGTGGCTTTGCACTCCCCAGGATAAAGCAGTGGGCAAACCACCCACTGGAGAGACTTGAGAGACTGTGGCTTTGCACTCCCCAGGATACATCAATGGGCATGAAGCCCCCTCGTGGAGCTGTTGTTGTGAACTCATCCGGCTGAGGTGCCCCCCCTTCCTTTCCCCCTGAGGTGCCTGTTTTATTTCGATCTGATGCCTCTGCAGTGTTCTCTCCATTTGGATCAGGTATCTTGTGTGGGCCTCGCCCATGCATTTTGGGCCCAGTGGTCCACGGACTACATAGGTGGAGTACCTGGACTTGAATTCTTGGTGTACATATTTGTTAATAGTGTATATAAATGTTTGAGTAACGGATTTTTCTTGATTACATTCATTCTAATCATTTCCTTTTGTCCTTGCGTTCTTCCAGGGGGTGGGTTGGGGGGGGAAATGTAACGTTTCAGCATGTATTTGTGTGTGTGTTGTTGTGAGTGAGGGTGGGGGTATTGCGTATTGCGTGTGTGTGTCACTCTCTTTTCCCTCCCACTCCCCTGTGTCGTAGGTGCAGTACTCACCGTGGTCGTCGCCGCCGTCGGATGTACTCCTGGTAGAGGAGCAGAAAGACAATCGCAGGGAGGATTTGGAGTTCTCCCTTCCAAGTCCTGTTTCCGCCGTGTTTTTGTTCGCGTAGAATCCGCCCCGGAAAAGGTGGCGGATTGGCCTGTCATAATAGTGTGGGCGGTACATTGTCTTCCACCTGTCTGTTGGTGGTGACCGCCGTGGAGGTCGGAGTGTTAAAGTGGCTGTCTCTGTTGGCGGTTTCTGCCACGGTCATGATTCCATTTTCTTTTCTGCCAGCCTGTTGGCGGTCTTACCGCCGCTTTACCACCGACCGCCAGGGTTTTAATGAGGGCCTATATGTCCTGCCTTAACCATACACTGCACCCTGCCCTTGGGGCTACCCAGGGCCTACCTTAGGGGTGTTTTACATGTAAGAAAATGGAAGGTTTATGCCTGGCAAGTGGGTACACTTGCAAATCGAATTTACAGTTAAACCTGCACACACAGACACTGCATTGGCAGGTCTGAGACATGATTACAGAGCTACTTATGTGGGTGGCGCAAACAGTGTTGCAGACCCACTAGTAACATTTGGTTTACATGCCCTTGGAACCTCTAGTACATTGTCCTAGGGACATAGTAGTAAATCAAATACGCCAATTCTTGGAGGATGGGCCACTGGTAAGGGCTGGTAAGTACCTACACTTAGCAATAGGCCACTAACCTCCACTTAGGTCCAATTAGGTCTCAGTAAATTAAACCTAACTCAACCCTTGGTAGCTTGGCAACGAGTGACAAGGCTTAACTTAGGAGACAAAGTGTAAAGCATTCAAATATTACAAAACAGTAATTAAATAAAACACAGGAAAACGTTCAAAAATCCGAAATCAATGTATAAAAATAGATTATATTTTTATCTTTAAAATGACACCAAAACAAATAAAATCTGATAAGGGGAACCGGATATATGATTTTTTAAAGAATTAATGCTTTCTAGCGCATATAAGCAACTAGCGCTCAAAGGGTTAAGAAAGGTCACGCTGGAAAGGAACAAAGTCCAGCGTTCAGGCCACCCATGAGGTAACACTGTCACACTTACTTTCAGAAGTGTTTGATTCAGGAAAGTGGACCACAGCACCAGCCAAGGGTTCAGAGGCTCTGGTGTGCCTCTCGGGGTCTGGGACTACAACTTCCACAATGCACTTCTTCAACTTCTGGAGTTGCTCCAAACATCTCCAAACTTCTGGATCTTCTTCCAGAGGTCCTTTTTGTGTCATTGAAGTGTCCACAACTTGATCCAAGGTTCCAGAAGCTAGGAGTTGCTCTTTGGTAGTTGGGACTACAATTCCCAGAATGCACCTGGTCAGAATCTTCAAATGCCCACTGGACGCTGGTCAGCTGGGCTCTGCTTGGAGGACTTGATGCAGGGGACTCTGAGCAGCTCCTTTGTACCTGTAGCAAACAGGGAGTCCCTTCTTGAAGCAGTAGAAGATAGGTAAAGTCCTTTTAGTGGTGAAGCCCAAGTGTGCAGCTGGTGCGGTCCTCCAGAGTGCAGTGTCCAGGTGCAGGTCAGGGGTCCAGCAGGGCAGTCCTTCTTTTCCTGCAATTCTTCCTTGTTGGAATCTGATAGGGATCTGAGGTGTGGGTGCAGGTCTGCCAGTTTTATCCCTGCTCTAGGGTAAAAAACCGGGGGGTCCTGTTCTCCAATCAGGTGCAGGGTTCTTTCCCCTGTGATGCCCACTTCCTGGGAAGTGTGGCAAAAATCAATCCCAGGGAGCAACATTCCTCAAAAATCCATTATGGCTGAAAGTGATTTTTGGAGGTTACATCTGGCTGAGCCCACCCACTGGTGTGGCTAAAAATCCTAAACACATCCCTCTCCTGCCCTCTCCTAATCTAATCAAGGGGGCACCTACGTGTCTGGGTTTGCAGGATGTGATGGTGTTGCTGGGTTGCTCCAAATGTCTTTCTCTGCCTTTGAAGAACAGTTTGGCAGCCCTCCCCCTTCCTGCTTCACCACCTGCTGAGGGGGAGATCTCCTCCCCCAGGCACATCCCTCTGTGTGGAGCCAGGCCACTTCACACCTCATCAAGGCAGCCTAGTCAGGCTGCCAGACGCTGGCCAATCAGAGCACAGCAGCAAAAACACTGCAGGGCTGAAGTTGGCAACTTTTCAAGTAAAGTTTAAAACTCTTTACCTGAACAAGTTATATTAAATCCCACAACTGGAAGTTGTGGGATTTATTATAACAATTAATTTGATACCAAACGTCTGGTATCTGTTACTTAAGGGGACTTTTAAAATTAAAATAAAGTCTCCCCATTCTAGCCTATGGAGGCCATTCATTACAATGAGGGAAAAACAAATTTGGCTGTTTTACCTCATTAGGGCTTATAAGACCCCTGCTTATAGTTACATGGCACCCAGCCCTAGGGGCACATAGGGCACACCTTAGGGGTGACGTATATGTAAAAATAAGGTAGTTTAAGACATTGGAACTATTTTCAATTCCAAAGTTGAATTTGCATGTAATTTTAATTTAAAAGCAGCCAGCAACGCAGGCCTGCCTTTAAAATGACACTGGACACCTCAGCAGTGCATATATGGGTGCACTACCTATGCTGGGGTGCCTAAACCTACATGCCCTACCATATACTAGGGACTTATAGGTTGGTTGACCTAGCCAATTATAATTAGCCTAATTTACATACTGAGTTCACACAGAGCACAGGCCCTGGGACTGGTTAGCAGTTCCCAGGGCACCATCAGAGTCAGGAAAACACCAGCAAAAAGTGGAAAATGGGGGCAAAAAGTCAGGGGGCCTCTGCAATCAGCCCTGTTCTCTGACACCAATCATGGATGAACCATTACATACACATTTTGTAAAGGAGCACTTGCACTTTAGCACTGTTTAGCAGTGGTAAAGTGCCCAGAGTAACAAAAACAGCAAAAACAGAGTCCAGCACACATCAACATCCTGGGAAACAGAGGCAAAAAGTTAAGGGAGACCACGCCAAGGATGAAAAGTCTAACAAGAGCTTAGGTATGTTAAACCTAATCTGCCAATGCCATGTCCATGAGAAGAGCCCCCCACCCTCGTTACCTTGGAATGAGGTCTCTAGCTCAGACTCCGTAGGGGGAAGACATGGTCAGCATCAAAGTGACGTGCAGCATCAATAGCAGTGATGGCATCTGGTCGGAATCCTCTGACTATCTGTTTATGTGAGTAGTATTTATACAAATCTGCTTGGACCACTGACGTAAGTCTGTTCCCAAACAATAGATAACAAGACATGCTTGGGACTGTAATTTATTTAAACAATTCCCTCGAAAGCGTGAAGAGGGAAAGTACCTAATGTGAACACCTACAGTTTGTTTACCTTTGTCGCTTGATATTGATGCCTTTAGCACAGTGGCACTGATAACACAAAACTAAAACATGGGCCTAACTAAAAACAAGGCAGCCATCTTAAAAGATTGAATTAAATAAATGTGCTAAACCAGAGCAAGCTAAGTAGGACCAAATTCACTAGGTGATGGGGGCACGAGTCTGCAAGCCAAATGCTAAGCTAACTCCTGTTTCCTGTATCCCATTAAAACAAACTAGGATTCACTACACTTAGATTTCTCAGAGTGGGGGACAACAGACCCAGGTGTTAAGCACCCTATTTCCATTCTTCTTCTCATCAGTTCAGGGTGGTGGTATCCTGAGATTGGCCACTCAGACCAAGGTCTGCACTCTGAGATTGAACAGGGGTCGGGGTGATTCCTCCCTTATCCAGCCCCTCCAGCTAGTCTCCCATACCTTCTACTAGGGAGTATTACCTCCAGAATACTGAACTGTCAGGGCACCCAGGGCATCCACCTCTCTCAGCTCTTCTGACACCAGAGGAAACTAATTCCCCAGAATGAAATCTATTGGCATCTGGGGACTAACTATGTCAGTTTTCAGGGTCATTTCCCCATCACATTCCGGGGATACCAGTGCCATAGGGCAGACAAGTATGTACCATGGGCCCAATTTATCCTGCTCACCTGGCCGGTGTACTGCTCAGGGGAACCAGTCTTTCCACTACCATGGTCTTGTTGGTCTCAGAGTCCCTCAGAACAGTGGTGGGGGGGAACCCCATTCACCTTGAACTGGTGGAAGTAGTGACTCCCACCCACAGGGAACAACACTCTACCGTCTGAGTGCATCTCCCAATGACAGATGATTAGAGCATGAGCTACCACCTTCTCCTGGAGACAGCTTACCCCTGAAGAGGTCCCACCAGTGATTGTTTTCTTTAGAACAGACAGGGCCCATCTGCTTGTATCCTAGCTGAGAACAATCAAAGCAGTGGTATTAGAAATGGGGCACCCTGGACTACCACTCACCAGAATCGCCTTCCTGTTTCGCAGAAGGGGCATGGGAACCCCTTGCTTCCAGAATCTAGCCTCCCACTAGTCCTCAGGGATCCTATGTATCTGTAAAGCTACCTCATAAGCTTCAAACCACTTATCAAGGTCATCCCCCACAACAAAGTCAGGCACCAGACCTTTAGGAAGGTGGACCATCATGTCTCCAGAGGACACTTTAGGAACGCTGCCTCCATTACTACTGGACCCTGCCTATCGGGTGTTGATGTCTTGCCTTAAGAGACAGTTCATGAGCCAACAACATTTTCCTCTCCTTCAAGGATCTCTCAGCCTCCATGGCCAATTTATTTTGATCCAAGACAATTTTTTTCTTTGCTAACACTCCCTCGGCCTCCTTTTCCATTATGACCAGCTTCTCTTCTTCCATCTTTAACTGGGTCACCTACACCCTAAAATCACTTTCAGCCTTCCTGTCCACCACCTCCTTTGGGGACAGGCCTTGAGAAGATACACTGGTCTCTGCTGTTGCAGGGAGCTCCAAACCAGGGTACAGTTCACTTTCCCCATCTGAATTCTGCAGCTTTAGGCTGGAGACCAAGTCTTCTCTCTGACTTCATAAATCATCTTTTCCCTCCTAGTCATCTGTTGTGACTGGCAGCTGATGGGCCCCCACCCGTGCCCTTAGAGTCTCTTAAAGCTCTGCCACCTTGGTGCTCCTTTTGATAGGCTGCTCTCCAGAATGAGGAGCTAAAACTGTATTCTTGCAGGTGAAGCCACAGGGACAAACAGTCATGTAGAGTAACAGTAAATTGGAAAAAGTGAAAAAGGCCAATCAAGGAGAATTTAAAACATCAAATTGGTTTCAGATTATTTCTGTGCAACACACTCAAAGCAACACAAAATCTCTTTATGGCACTGCACAAAGCAAGTCCTAATCCTCACCGCTGATCACCAATTTCAGAAATTGGGTTAAGGACTGAGGGAGTGAAACACTACTCAAACAGCAACCACAATCCTTTTCAGGGTGAGGCACAAGCAAACTCCAAATTAACCTGCCTGTGCTCAGACCGTTGGTAGCTTGGCACAGAGTAGTCAGGCTTAACTTAGAACAATGTGTAAAGTATTTATGCAGCACATCACACAGTAATAAAGTGAAAACACAACACTAGAAAATCCCACACCAATTTAAAAATATAAAACAAAATGTAATAAATAAATTTGGCTCAAAACAACAAAAATTCAATCAGTAGAAAAAGAGATGTAAAATTTTCAAGATTTATGTGAAAATTGTGCCGAAAAGCCCAAAGTGTCATGTGAGACTGGGAGAAAGTCAAAAGTTCATGTCTACCACGATAGAGCATGGATCGGAAACAGACCGGGCTAGCCCTGCTGAAAAGTTACCTTTTTAGCCCAGGGCAAAGAGTCTTGCTTGTGATGAAGGGGGCCATGAGAAACAGGGAAGCCCTGCAGACGGTTTTCGATGTCGTAAAAAAAGCAGGCCTGGCATCGCGGACGGTGGTCACAGTAGGGCAAAGACCCTGCTGTCATCTCAAAAAGTTGGACTGGAGCTTTGCTGTGGCACTATCCGTGAGCAGTTGATGCTGTAGCATGAAGTGTTTCGTTGACATAACTTCATGTTGGCGGGCAGTGCGAGCAACAAGGTTTTGTTACCAACAGGTCCATTTGCAGTTGTGAAGCACCCACAAATTTCAATTCAGCTCCACTGAGGCCACACCAAGGGATCAGGAACTCTGGGGCACCACTTAAGGGGTCAGGGGCTTGCTTTAGCTGAATCTGGATGATGGCGTAGGTGGTTGGGAGCCTGTTATGTCCCTGTAGCCGTGAACAGGATAGCAGCAGGGTAGCCCCTGGAGCCACTCTTGGAGCCCTGGGTTCAGGTGCAGATCCAATCCTTCTGACTGAGGGAGGAGGACACCTAGGCAGCAGTCCAGCAAGGCAGATGTCCAGCAGGGAAGAGCTCCAGCAGGGCAGCAGCCTAACAGAGTGTCAGTCCTTTAAGCAGCACAACAGTCCTTCTTCCAGGCAGAATTTCTACAGGTCCAGAAGTATACTGGAGAGTTTGTGTCTGAGGTCCAATATCTATCCTAGGTGTCTCCTTAGATGTGGGAGAAGCATCTAGCTGTTTCCCTTAGAAATGCCAGATTTCCTACCTCTCGTTCCCTGGCTGGGAATGCAGCCCTTTGTGTAGAGGCAGGGTACAGCCTATTCAAGTATAAGTAGAGTTGTCCCCAGCTCCGCTGCCCCAACCTGCCAGTCATGGCGCATCCAGACACACCTAAGGCCTATATTGTGTGTAACTGCCAAGGAGGATTACACAAAGCTGAACTATCAGCTTCCCCCATTTGTGTGACCCAGAAACAGACTACAGGCACTAAATGCTAAGGCAGGAAAATGCCAACAATCTAAACATGGCATTTTCAAAATTGTAACCAAAAACCCAAAGTCATCATAAGAGACGATTTTTCATTACAATTCCAAAGACACCAAACATGAACTGATTATATGTTTCCATTTGAAAGGTACAGCTTATTAAATGGAATAAGGTAACTCCAATGTTATCCTATGGGGAAGGAGGCCTTGCAGCAGGTAAAACGAATTTAAGAATGTTTCACTACCAGGACAAGTAAAACTTAAAAGTACATGGCCTGCTTTTTAAATGCACTACATCCTGCCCTCTAAGCTGTTCGGGATCTATCTTAGGGGTGACTTATTTGTATGTGAAGGGAAGGTTTATTTTGGCAGGTCAATGTGGCAGTATAAAACTGCACAACCAATGGCAGGCTTGAGACATTTTTGAAGGGCTACTTAAGCAATTGACACAATAAGTGCTGTAGGTTCATTAGCAGCATTTAATATACAGGGCCTGGTTACATGTATTACCACTTTAGTAGGGACTTACAAGTAAATTAAATATGCCAATCGGGTGTAAGCCAATTCTACCACGTTTAAAGGAGAAAGCACAAGCACCTTAGCACTAGGAAGGAGTGGTAAAGGGTGCAGAGCATAGTTGCCTCTAAACTGCGAGTCTGTGCCGGCGAGCACGCCTAGGTTTCTGTCCACGCAGACACCTACAATCAGCGTGCACTCCAAAGCACTGCTACATTCATTAAGTGCTTCACTGGAGCTTTTGAAGTATCACTGCTGGTGGTGACGATGCGCTTCCAAATGCATTTCTAAAGACACATTTTTGTCTTTAATAATGCTAATGGAGGACGTGTAAAGGCCTGCAGGGCAAGCATGAAACAGCTGGAGAGAATTTCCAATGCTTTTCCTGTAGCCTGAGTCCAGTCTGTCACGTCCTCAGAACTATGACTCCTCTACCTTTTCTTTTCTTTTCTCTTTCTCTGTCTTCGCACCTCGTGGAGTCACTATTTTGGCTGCACGTCACACATACTTGTCGGAGGTGATATGAGTCTCCAGGCTGGTCTAAGTTCAGCATCGTCTGCTATTTTTGTTGGCTATTCCACTCTGCATTAAGGGGTAGTTGGGGAATGATTTCGTAATATTTCTTACCTGATTACAAAAGCAAAACTGCAAGTACTTCACGATGTGACCGAGACAGCAAGGATTCACAGTGGACTTCCCAAACAATAGGTCCTTTCCCACAAACCAATTCCCTGAGTCCTCCCACTCACCTCACAGACAGTTCCAGAGAGCCCACAATGGAAACGTGGAAGGCATTACAGATAAGCCAGCCCCCACCGCGCTATCTGCCAGTTCATTCTAGAGAAGTGACAGTGTCACCCTGTGGGGCATTTCAGCTAGGTCACTGTGGAATCAGATAGTCCTTTCTAAAGAGGAGATGCACTATCCTGCATTAAGCTTGGCAACTGCAACACTCTCCTCCCCAACCCCTTTACAATATTCTTAGGCCAGTCAAGAATTAAAATTAGAGCTAAAGATAAATACGTGCTCTATTCATCCGTTCCATTAGAAACTTTGCAAACCAAGATATTTTAAACAATCATAATCTTTATAAAGTAACATTATTGGAATGAATGGATGAATGAATAAGTGAGTATGCAAGTTAAAAAGCACATGAGTGGTAAAAGAATAAGAAATAGTGAATGTATGAGTGAATGGGCAAATTAATGGATTTGTGGGTTTTTGAATGAGCATATGACTGTCAAAGCGAGTCAGGGAATAAACAAGTGAGTAGATAAGTGATTGAATGGGTTAATGAATGAGTAGTGAGGATTAAGTGTCCAAGTGATTGAGCAAGTGAGTAAGTAAGCACCTGAATGTGGGAATGAGTATGTGAATGAAGCAGTGAGTAATTGGATCGCAAGTGTGCAAATTAGTAAGTGACTAAGCAAACGAAAAATCAATTAAAGGGTGACTATCAAGTAAGTGAGCGGGAAAGCCAGTGAAAGAGAATGGATGTCAGTAAGTGACTGAATGATTATGCATGTAAGTGAGGTGAGTGAAGGAGCGAGCAAATGAGTAAGTGACTGAGCACATGAGAGTGATTTGGTAAGTGTGAGTTTAAAAACGAGTGAATAAGCAAGTGAATGAGTGAAGCATGAAGTGAGTGAGTGAACAAATGATGACCAAGATTTTGACGCGGTGACTGAGAAAATGAGGGTCAGTGAATACATGAGAGAACAAGAAGCTAAGTGAATCAGTGCAGAAGTGTTTGAGTGATTAATGAAATCAGTGAGTGAAAATAAAGCTTTCTGCAGTGGGGGTCGTAGGCAGTGTAACACAGTGAATCCCTCAGCCAGACCACTGCTACCTGTCCCCAAAACAGGAAGTGTGACTCAGCATATTTTTCAGAGAGGAACGCCTCCCTGGAGCAGAGTAACCAAGCAGCGACTTGTGCTGTCTTGTGTTACTCCAGATTTATTAAGCCATGCAGCGCCATGCAAGGTGGCCTTGCGTGGCTTGATCAATCTGACATTAGTGCTGGGTTGCCCTTGCGCCCCCTCATGTGGTGCAAGGGGAAGCAACACTATGATAAACGTGGATCAGTGTACAATGTAATTGCATTGTGTCCACAGCTATGTACAATACCATTGCAAGACGTCCACCTGCTGCTTTGTTTAATTTTGTTAATGTAAAGCATGTCTGCTGTTTTTAAGCAATAGCATATTTTCTTTTTTCTACGTTTATTCTTTCAGCTTATATTGCTGATATGTGGCTGAACTTGTGTATGTGTTGCATTGTCGTTGTGTAAGTTGGTCAATGCAAGCATAAATAAGTGATCTATGGATGCACAAGTGCAAAGATGAGTGACAGGGTGCATGTGTGATGACTTATTCAGTGCCCAAACCACTCAGTGACTAAGAAGCAACTTTAAATTAAAAGTAATACTTATTAGCATTTGCCAATGCTTGTTATGAACATTTAAGCGGTAGCTGGTCGACTTGCCTTGTTGCACATCTTATCACTCAGTGGCGCACACTAGCAAGAAAAGTGCACATGCCAACATTCTATTGCCGCACATGAGAGAGAAAAATTAGAGGGAACATTGGTGCAGAGTGCTTAGGCCAGCAAAAACAAGACCAGCTCAAAGTGGAGGGTAAAGGCAAAAGGTTGGGGGTGACCCTGCAGAGAGCAGGCACCAGCAAGACTGTTGAAATGATTTCAAGTTGGGAAAATAATTAATGCCATTGGTGATGCACACCACAGGACCTGTGGATAAAGACCCGATCTAACATTTGGACCAGATGCAAGCTCAGTAGTCTGAAAACCTGAGGTACAGCTCCTGAAATACATTGGTGTGTCTGTAGCCCTTCCTCTTTCCTTCTGCCTCAGGTGTTAATTGCTTCCAGATGCCTACTGGTGGCCAAGTCTCCAGGAGCCAAAAAATGGAGAGGAACATTGAGAATAAAGAACTTCTGCCAAATTGAGGGGGGCATAATGGCATAATGGTCCATGTTGGACATTTCTGGGAATACATTTTTACTATAGTTATCCTCACCACTGGAAAACTTGCATTATTGTATGTGATGCTTGCGATCTGTGGGGCTGGTATGTTGGTCGAGGCACTAGCTTGGTAGAGCACTATGCCATAAAGCCTACGCATATCTGAATAAGAGATGGATTGAGGCAGCTGCAAGATATGAGCTAGACCTTAATATTGAATGTTACAGAAAATTACAACCTATGGCCAGAGACAAGCAGCTGCAATTCATAAACAAGCTAAAAAGGACAAAATTACCCAAAACCATCGCTCCTACACTCACAGGTGGAGTCATTGGGCTCCACACTGATGTCCCTAGCACTACAGATTTAGGGCGAGATGTATCAAGAATGCCTTTTGCGAATCGGAAATAGCTATTTTTAAGAAATCGCTATTTCTGATTCGCAAAATGCAATGTATCACATTTGCGATTCGGTAATAGCGATTTCTTAAAAATCGCAAATGCTATTACCGAATTGCAAATTGCGATACTGGCCCCCATTCGCATCTATGGGCCTGTCGGCCCATAGTTGTGAATGTTTTGCATGTCACAAATTGCGAATTCCTAACAGGAATTTGCAATTTTTGGAAATGCGAAGTCCAGGGTGCTGAGGGCTTTAGGGCTCTGCTGGCACCCCAAAATATTTGTTTACTACATGTAAGGTGCACACACGCCAAAAGGGCATGTGTGCTTTACATGTAAATTTTTAAAATGCATTTTAAATGCATTTTTAAAATTTGCACATGGTTACCACCAAGTTCAACTTGGTGGTAAATAGCGATTTCTTAATGCCCAATTCGCATTAAGGAATTGCTTCTTACATGTGCTTTAGAAATCGCAAATAAGGAATCCTTATTTGCGATTTCTTATTTAGAGAGTCGCAATCTGCGACTCTCTATACAGGGTCGCAATTTTAAGGAATCGCTATTTTAGCGATTCCTTAAAATTGCTTTCAGAATGCCTTTAATACATTCTGAAATGGCTTTTTGCATTCACCAAACAGGCATTCGCACCATTTGTGAATGCAAAAAGCTATGATACATCTGGCCCTTGATCCCTTGGGCAATGCAAACATGCAGACAAGCGCTTGAAACAAAATGTGATGGAATACAATTAATGTTACATTCCTAAAACACACCCTTCACAACACTGTGGATCAAGGGGAAGTCAGAGAGTCACCTTTCCGGAGGGAATGGTCTGATATTTCAAGTCTATTGTAAGTTGGTTGAAAGCAACTTTCAGCAGTTTCAAAACCTGGGTGGAGAATGTGAAAGGCACAGTGGTGCGATCCAAGTCTGAAAACTTTCTAGGGACTTGTTTAAGACTTTTTTGACAGAAATGGCAATCTGTTCTTGTTTCCTTATTGATCCTGCCAACTGCTTCCTGAACACCAACCAACTCTCAAACCATGCATGCTCGGTGTTTAAATTAGCCGGACCATGATATGATATTCTCCAGGAAGTGAGAAAAAGAATATTTTGAAGCACAGAAGATTCTGATATTTCCTGATCACATGAGTACAGCACAAAAGCAGCAAAATCATTTGAAACGGTTAACAGATATGGATCTGCACTACATGTATCCTGTCAATATGAAAATAATCTTCCAAAAATGTTATTCTTATTTGAACCCCATAGCAGGTCTAGGTCATGGGTGGTATAGATATCCACAAAACCCACATGGGTCTTTGAGGTGGCATAGCTGAGCTACGCCTCCAAAAAATGTTAGAAAATCTCTAGGACAAGAAGACCTAAATAAGGAAGACAATGTAGGCCACGAGCCTTTGAAGGTGAAGAAGAAGGAATGACTTCACAGAGCACAGATCTAATTTAATAATAAATGGCTAACTGCTTATTCCCGCTTTCATGAGTGAAGAAATACATACTGTAAGTCATTGCAAAGGTTGTGTCAGAGAAGAGACATCATTAGCCATATCAACCAAATGCAACATATAGAACAACAGATGGTGGCAGACAGTACCAGACAGTAGCACAATTTCAGGTGACTTTGCTGAACATAAACAACAGCTATATTTAAATGAGGCTACTCTGGACACCTTGAGCTAATGGAATTTATGAAAGACCTCCCTGTGTGTCAGCTTGACATAATGGAAAAGACATTTCCTAGAGGAAGAGATTAGGGAAGATGAACTGGCTTTGGCCCAACAATAACTCCAAAATGGAAAGGCTCCTGGACTGATTGGCCTGCCCGCTGAATTCTTTAAGTTAACATGTAAGGTGCTAGCTCCTGCTGCCAAGGCAATGCTAGATAGAGTCTTGGATATAGGTAATCCGCCTGCAGATTTGGAGCTTGCAGACATTTTAATTATGTTTAAGACAAGAAGCCCTCTGTATTATGTTCATCCTATATTCATCCAATATCTTTGATAAATGTGCCGGAAAAATTCATAACAAAAGCTCTGGCCATGCTGCAGTCCAAGTTGATATCTTTGACAATGCACTCAGATCAGTGCAGCTTTCTGCTGACTTGAGTGACCAGACAAGATCAGGTGACTTCACAATGGCCTGTGAAGGAGTCCTTTGGTATTTGTCATGGTGGACCTTAAGTGATATTTTAACACCATTGGTTGGGAGAACATCTTCTACCTGTTGTAAAAAAAAAATAGTTTTGGCCCTAAATTTAATTAATACACTTTGCTTCTATATACAAAACTATGTGCCAAAGTTTGAGTTGGAAAAGTGGTGTCAGAGAGCATTTCCTTCCTCAGAAGGACAGGCAGGGATGTCCACTTTCTCCCTGTTTTTGCCATCACTATTGGCCCTTTGATAGAGTGGATCAGAAGAGCTGCACTAGTTAAGGGGCTTGACTGGTCCCTAACGTAACCTAATAAGGTCTTAATGTATATAAATGACTTGCTGGGCTAGCTTCAGGATCCGCAGTGGTCTGTACAGTGAGTGCTTCTCATGCTACATTGTTTGACAAACATTCCCAAATGAGCGTTGTGATGGGCAAGACCAATCATGATTTTCAGTGGACATCTGGCATGAAGTTAGCCTGTGATGGCTTCCTTTATTTGGTAATGTGTATAGCAAGGGAAAAGTACCACACTTTGTAACAAAACATTGAAATTCAAGTAGATAGACTTCATAGAATTTACCTGTACGCCAGTGCGTTCTGTCCTGATTGAAAGCTGTGGTTCGGAGTTTTATTTGGGAGGAAACAAAATCATCAAATAAACATAAATAGGTTTTTAAAATTCCTGTTTGATGGTCAGATAGCAGCGGCTATTGTGAGATCACAGAAGGGTGGGCTATGGGAGAGACATATCACTGCATTGTTTTTATGGGGGAACATTGAACAAAGGTCTGCCTTCGGTCAAAGTCACAGTATTAAAGTTATGGCAAGCCAGGATGCGTGATATGGGTTGCAATAGATGAATTACCAAAGAAACTCCATTATGGATGGGCGAAGCAGTCATTCAGGTACAGAAGGTATCAGGCTTTTAAAATCTGAATAACATTGGGGTGTCTAAACTAATACACGTGATGAATGGCAGTAGTACATGCTCCTTCAGACACTACAAAACTTAATAACACAAATGTCAATTTTTCACATACTTGCAGCTGACTCATTCTTTGCTCCCACAGATTCACAGGATTACTATACAGCCTGAATTTAACCCACTAGTGGAGATGATTTGAACGAGTCATGTGGTAAGCATATGTTCTCTTCAGCTCTAAAAATCATTATTGATCCGCACAAAAGATACATGTTTTGCTTGGAAGGCAGTTTGAGAGAAGGGCGTGGATTCACTCGAAGATGCTGAATGACAGGAAGCCTCAATGGCCCCAAAAAGGTTGCAATAGCATCCCAATTTAGAATTCGATATTTGCATCAAATATACATGACAAAACACAAGCTACGGTTATTTGGAAAGACTCTAATCTCTGACTACCTTAAATATAGAACCCAGAAAGCAAACTTACTCCACATGGTTTGGTCATGCTCAGGCCTCCAACATTACTGGGTAAGTATTCATGACAAATTGAGAAAGGTGACAGCATGAGCGCCATAAATGATCCAAAGCTAGTGTTTGTTTACATCACTAATGATATGAATGCAAATAAATGCAAATTGGGTTTACCACACATGGACTGATAATGGCCAAGTGATATCGCCAAACACTGGTCCAGAGGATGCCCAAACAAACGTAGTACAATCTGGGGGATCAATTGAAGTTCCATAGGATAAATTAAACTTAATCAGACTGTTCTTAATATTAATGGAACTGGGGCATGAAGAAGGAGGCATTTTGATATGCTAACTAATGTGATTATGATATAAAATCATCTTGTATATCCTGGTTTACCTAAGTTATTGAGATTTGTGACAACCTAAATTGCATGTGTGTGTTTTAATGTTGTTAAAAGCAATAGAATATAGTTTATTTTAAATAAACTACAAAACGTTACATGAAATTATACATTTAATCCAGTTCTTTTATAATTGATATGATAGCCCTTTGAAATTAATTAGGGAGGCATGTTCTATCTATGAATAACAGGAACATTTAATTTAAGTAGTACAGTTTAGCATTCGATCGTCCAAGATCACAGTGTAGTTAACCCCACCCCTTCATTAGTCAGTGTTTTACCTTAGGAGATGGCTTCATTGGGAATTGCCATTAATGTGCTTTTGAAATATCCCAGTGTTAGGAAGTACTGTTGGCATCGATTGCAGTTTGTCTTCTTTATTCTACCAACATTAAGCGCACAACCAAGAACAGCTCTTTCCTCTCCCAACCCCAGCTCCACTATCACCAGTAGATCCATGACATCACACAGAATGCCTAAGTGTAATGGTCCACTCTGCAGTGAGTTACAACACGTCTTCTTTTTAATGAAACATTAAGAATTAATAACCAATACATTAGAATGCATTTGAATGAGAATCACCAGCAAAAGAGAACATGAAGTATATACAAACTACCCATCCTAAGAGAAAAACATTTTAATAGAATATAGTAACATAAGAACATTAATTGAGGAAAAAAATAACGCACTAATCATGAAAGATTTCAAACTATTAAAAGTTCACACTATTACCATGAGTAAGATCTTCATAGAAATATAAAAATACCTTACCCAGCGCCAAACACTGTTTAAAATGGTGATTCATAAATATAAAATATGGCCTAATAATCTTTCCAACTAGGAGCACTTTGAAGAAGCAACAGATGGCTGTTCATAATAACCTATATATAGTCCATGGTAAGACAAGTGCTTGCCAACAATGTAGTATTAACACCAAAAATGAATTAGGCAAATCATAACCTAGTTAATTAAAAATTCACAACTGCAGCAATTTTGAATGGCCAAGAACAGAGGAAACATCATCTCATGTTCTGGCAGGAAACTTTTTTAACTGTTTACATTCAAACAAACAAGCAATTATCAAATTAGGTCACTTAGCCATAACATTGAATGCCATTATGGTATTTGGATAAAATATCAAGCTCATAATACCAGAATGCCAAAATATAGGAAAAAATATTGTGATACAGAAATATTGTGATGCAGAAAGATTGTCAAGAATATCGGGTAATTCATATCATTAAGAAGAATGTTGTTGTTAATATAGTTTTAATAATAATGGTTCAAAGGAATATTATTTTTAATTTTTTCCAATGTGTTCTAGTTCATGTATTAATTTTATGCGTTATTATTTTTTGTATACTTATTTTGTTTTAAACAGAGCCTGCAATTTTAACCCCTCTGGTGCCCGGGACGAGGTGGTTACGTCCTCGGCCCATCTTGGGAGCAGATCGAGCTATTTTCTTAGGTGGGGGCAGAAATCACCAGACGCTAGGGATTTTTTTTGCACCAATTTCATGCAATGGAGGCAACCCCTTAGGCAAGGGTCGCTCCCCTGGAGGACAAATTTATTTTAGGACATTTCTGCCCCCTGGGGTGCAGATTAGCCTATTTTAATTAGGCCGATGGGGCAGAATCCACTAGGTATCAGGGATTTTTATATATTTTTTCTTTTTACAGATGGGGAGCAACCCCTTAGGCATGGGTTGCTCCCATGGGGGGGAAATTTATTTTAGGCCATTACTGTCCCACTTTGGGCAGATCAGCCTATTTCTATTAGGCCGATCTGCTCCTGGGTGGGGGGGCAGAAACCACTTGGGCACCAGGGATTGGTATTTGTGTGTGTGTGTGTTTTGTTCGGGGGGTAGCCCCTTGGGCAAGGGTCGCTCCCCATGGGGATACTTTACTTTTGGCCATTTTGGGGCAGATCGGCCTAATTTTGGAAGGCCCATCTGCCCCAAAGGAGGACCAAAAGCCGAGCAGAGACCAGGGAAGAATGTTTCTAAAAAAAAAGAGGGTGGGTTTATGGCCACCCCCCCACCCCCAGTAAATGAGGACAAAGTTGTTCTGCCAACTGGAGGGCAGATGGGGCAATTACCCCCGATTTTACCCGGGGAGGGGCAGAAAGCCTACTAGATGCCTAGGAGTTTAAAAAAAAAAAGTGGGGTGGTGGCTACTAACCACTATGGGCATGGCTATGCCCCCACTCCAACTGAAGGGGGTAACAGTCTTTCACCTCTCCCCCCACCAACTAAAAGATCTTATCCCAACGGCAAGCAAGAGGACATTTGATTATTTTGGGTTTTGGTTTTACGTTTGGACCAGGAGAGCTTGTCTAACTCTCAAAATTGTCCCACTTGGAATGGCGAGGGCTGAACTTTTTGGACTTTGGGATGCTGCCATGTAGAAAAATCTACAAGACCTAGACACATCTGAAAACTAAACATCTGGGTGAGTCCAGGGTGGTGTGCTTCACTTGTACCCCACACCATTTTACTACCCACAATGCCCTGCAAACCTTCAACTTTGCTTGAAATCACACATTTTCCCCACATTTGTGTGATAGAACCTTCTGGAATCTGCAGGAATCCACAATATTCCTACCACCCAGCATTGTTGCATCTATACTGATATAAATTCTGCCCCACTTGTCTACAAACTTTTTTTTTTTGGAGCTGCCGTTTTGGACCAGCTGTGGTTCCCCTTCAATTTTGACATGTTTTGTCTCTTCCCTGTCACAGACACTTGGCCCACCTACACAAATGAGGTATCATTTTTATTGGGAGACTGAGGGGAACATTGGGTGGTAGGAAATTTGTGCTGGTGCAGTGACCCGCACAGAAATGTTGGAAAAATTTGATTTTTAGCTAAATTTGAGGTTTGCTAAGGCTTCAGCTTAAAAGAACCTGGTGAGAGAGCCACATGTTACCCCTTCCAAATGTCCAGGTTTGGAACGTTTTCCTAGGTGCCAAATGAGCTAAAAGCCAAAATCCACAGCTAGGCACTTTGCAAAAAAGAGGTTAGTTTTCTTTGGAAAATGTGATGTGTCCATGTTGTGTTTTGGGGGCATTTCCTGTGGTGGACACTAGGCCTACCCACACAAATGAGGTACCATTTTTATCGAGAGACTTGGGGGAGTGTTCGGTGGAAGGAAATTTGTGGCTCCTCTCAGATTCCAGAAATGTCTTTCACCGAAATACAAGGAAAAAGTGTTTTTTTGCCAAAAGTTGAGGTTTGTAAAGCATTCTGGGTAACAGAACCTGGTGAGAGTGCCACAAGTTACCCCAACCTGGGTTCCCATATGTTTTTAGTTTTCAAAGTGCACAGGTTTGGTAGGTTTTCCTAGGTGCTGGCTGAACTAGAGACCACAATCCACAGCTAGGCACTTTCCAAAAAACATGTCAGTTACCATTGTAAAAATGTGATGTGTTCATGTTGCGTTTTGGGGCGTTTCTTGTCACGGGCACTAGGCCCACTAACACAAATGAGGTACAATTTTTATCAAGAGACATCGTGGAATGCTAGGTGGAAGGAAATTGGTGGCTCCTATCAGATTCCAGAACTTTCTATCACCAAAATTTGAGGAAAATGTATTCCTTTTCCAAATGTTGACGTTTGTAAAGGATTCTAAGTAACAAAATCTGTTGAGAGTGCCACAGGGTACCCCATCCTGGGTTCACCTAGGTGTCTAGTTTTCAGAAATGTCCAGCTTTGCTAGGCTTTCATAGGTGCCCGATGAGCTAGAGGCCAAAATCCACAGCTAGGCACTTTGCAAAAAACAGGTCAGTTTTCTTTATGAAAAAGTGATGTTCCCATGTTGTGTTTTGGGGCATTTCCTGTCGCGGGCACTAGGCCTACCCATACAAGTGAGGTACCATTTTTATCGGGAGACTCGGGGGAATGTTGGGTGGAAGGAGATTTGTGGCTCCTCTCAGATTCCAGAACTTTCTATCACCGAAATGTGAGGAAAAAGTATTTTTTTTTTGCCAGGTTGTGAGGTTTGCAAAGGATTCTGGGTAACAGAACCTGGTGCGAGCCCCACAAGGTACCCCATCCTGTGTTCCCCTAGGTGTCTAGTTTTCAGAAATGCACAGGTTTGGTGGGTTTTTCTAGGAGCTGGGTGAGCTAGAGACCAAAATCTACAGGTAGGCACTTTCCAAAAAACACGTTAGTTGTCACTGTAAAATGTACAAATTCCTATGTCACAGATCAGACAGACTCAGCTCATGAAAATGGGTAGATCATTTAGAAATAATCCCCAAAAATAAAATGTTGAAAACACAACACAACAAAAATTCTACTTCACTTTATATAGAGGGGTTTTTGTGCATGGCCCCAGGCCATCCTAGCAGGGGAAGGTCATCTTCTCTTCACACACAATGCCTTTGTTTCAGCTCTGGGTGCCAATTCACTCTTATTCAAGGAACTATTTACAGCTCCTTAGTGACAGTTGAACATTCAGGAAAATGGACTTTCAGAGACTTTAGGTAGGTTAAAGGTACATTTTTCAAAATAGGTTGTGTAAAATATGTAGTACCTATCTGACTTTAACAATGAATTGAACTTGTAATAAATATTTTTTTTAAACTCAAGAATGAACGATTTATTCTAGTTCTTAGGTGGAGATGACATTATTTACTTTAATAGTGTATCCTAATGCTTTCCTGTGAAAGGCTAATTCTTCAAGAGTGACAATAGCCTTTAGTGCATTTTCACTATAAGGAAATTTTAACATTACATTTTTGCCTGTTGTACTTTAAAAACATCTTGCACCCTACCTTATAGGCATTTCAGGGCTATTTACTGGTGACTTATCATTATTTAAAAGGAGAGTTTAGACCTATCATTGTACCAGGTTGATTGTGAAATGTGAATCCGCACAGCCAAGTTACTGGTGGCATCCCTGTAGTCATGGTTTGCAATGCCACTTTAGTGATGGCCCAATATGTGCTTCAGTTCACTTTTGGCATTTACATTACTGGCCCTCTGTACACTTTGTAGCCTATACCAGTGCCATACAGGTAAGTTAAATATGTCATTTATGTGTATACCAAATTGGTCAATGCATTGCACAGATAGCGGGCACTGGACAGCTGTGCCCCAGAGTGCAGAGTCAAAAAAAGCATGAAAATTGAGCCAAACTTTAGAGTGACCATTGAAAAAGGGACATTTTCCTACAGTTTCTGAAGCACTCCTGGAGCTGGTGCTTTTATTCATGGCCTTTGGGGTGTGGGGAGTCCTGCTGACTAGTCCTGAAGCTGCAGTAGTAGCGTAGTACAATTGAGAGAATGGCTGTGGCACATGTCATTCAATACAGTGCTTGACTGGTAATGTTGATTGTTGACAATGCAAGGTTTCACATTACAATGAACATTCCAGAATGTTGGTATTATCCCCTTTGTTTTCAATGGTGAATTACAACATGGTGTTGCTTTTACTATAGCCTTAGAACCCGCCGGAGTGGGCTCTACCGGCAATTAAATGCCTGCTCCCGCGTTCTGCTCGGGCCTTTAACAAGGGAGAGGGCCTTTAATGGCCAGTAGAGCCCGCTACGGTGGGTTCTAAGGCTATTAGAAGATTCTGCCACTCGGGAGCATAATGTTCTATTAAATAAAACAAATTCCTCATGAAGCCCGAGGGGATTAAAATCCCCTCGGGCTCCGTGAGGCTTTGTTCACAGCTCTTGCTGTGAACAAAGAGTACATTGGAATGTTGACTCTGGGATTTTACCGGCCAGTAAAAGCCTGGAGCACTCCATTGTCTGCAATGGAGATCCGAACATTCAAATGTTCTAACTGTAACTTAATGCACAGTATTTAGTAGTGCATGAGTGTGGTGTGTGTTCGGTGTGTGTATAATAAAAGTATTTTTCCTTTTTATAAATACACTAAATGGACAATAATTTATTTATGTTGTTGTTGCGTACCAGCAAACTGTTGTTACAAACCACACCACTTTCTCTGAGGAGGCCTTGGACTGCTATGCTTACCTACCCTGAGAAAGTCAAGTGCTACAGTGAGATACTTGGTTCCCAGTAGAGAGAAACATGCAGACTTATTAATTGTGAAGGACTCACATCCTTTGCAACCATTAAACCAGATCCTTACTCCTCTCATAAACAGATTGACAGACTGAGAAAGGGAGTGTTACAAACAAATGTATATTTTATGGCAAAGAGTCTACAACATTCTAGCCATGTAGGTCTTTAGGTTTGCTTGTCTCGTACTTAAGTAGCCTAGAAGGAGTTCAAGACTCCTGTCTAAACTCCAAGGCCCTCCACTTTTTATCATAAATTAGGATAACTGAGCACCATGTGTCCTTCACACAAGACGTCTCCTTAGGTGCATGATCACACATTTCCTAATTATTTTGTGGACCAGATGGTATGGCTCTCCTCCACCTAAAAGGGAACGGTGCAACATAACAACCTTGTCCAACTCAACTTAAAGCAATAACCACACGCTAACAAATTAGAGTCCTCACTCTATGCTGCAACCTCCACGTTTAAAGATCTGCAATGGCCCTTTATAGTGAGCTGTCGATGCCAATGGTTAATTCGTTCTGGTGGGTGCCAGTAGGCCTCACGGGCCCTTATTTCTCCTCACCAGTATTAAGTCCACATGCAAGCTTCAGCTCTGGAGGCAGTTTCATGTACCTTCATGTATGTACATATGTGCTGAAACTATTTAGACTCAGCGCATTTCAAAGTATGTATCAGTCCCTGTCCAAGCAGCCCCTGTACTCTCAGACAGCAATTTCATTTGGGACTCAAGTCTGCAAACACAATGTCCAAGCATCAATGCATGCGCTAATCAGTAAGCAGTCTGGTGAAAGGCTGTGTTTATAAACATGCTAGCTAGGGGCTGGCAAGTGAAAATTATGCTTTTAACTTTTTGCCTGGTTCCTCGCTAGCGTTGATGGCGCAGAAGAAGGAAGAGAAGCAGCAGTGCGCCTCGAATTAGTCCATTTTCCACACAGACATCGAAATGGCTGCATTATTACTTCCACATTAAATAACCCGTCTTTGGAGAAATTGTTCGCAAAATGCGATGTCTCTTCCCGCCCTCTTCCCCTCTTTTGGCAGAACACAATGCAAATAGTCCAACATGAGTTTCGTTTGAATGCCGCCACAATGCACTGATGTGGAGAGAAAAGAGATTTATACGAGGACTTAATACGAGTAGAGCAAAAAGGAGGATGCTCTAGGTTTGCCTAATATTAGCACATTGTTGTAGCCGGAGCAGATGGAGCGTGGCGTTTTCATCTGGGCTGCAGATTCAAACATATAATTGTATTTGTCTGTATTTGTATTTAAATAATATAATTGTATTTTTGTGAGTTTGCACCGCTTTTGCGTAAAAAAATGACGCAAATGTGGAGCAAAAAGAGTATAAATATGGGCCTCAGTATCACCTCATTAAATATTAGAAACAAGAAAATCTGTGCACAGGAGAAAATGTCGTAGAGTCGTTTTGTAATAATAAGTATTTGGATGTGCTGATGTGAAATAGCTGAAGGAAAGACACATTAGTTTCGAAATCACTAGTGCATGGTTTCTGAAGCAGATTTTTGCATACATTTTTGATATCTAACTTCCAAAAAGGATCCTGCTGTATGTGAAGTCATCAGCCAGTTCTGGCTTTTTAGCCCAGGGTCTTTGCAAATTAGATCTTTTTAGCTTATACCTTCAAAAGGTAAATAATTCTACAAGTCCCGGGAAAAAATTGCTGTTGTCTAAAATACGGGACTGACTGATGGATGTCGCAAATTACATGGGGCCACATGATAGTTAAAGTTTTAATGCCCTAGTTGGACACAACATTTCAGAGGGACATTTATGGGGTGTCAAGTGAGCTGGGAAAGTTGATGAGAAAGGTCCATATTAAAAGACACTGAAAATGGAAAGTATGCATTTTAGAGCTGAGGGACAATCCTCTTTGAGTTGTACATTTAAAGGCATCAGGAAAAATCTAGTTTGATGCAATCACCATTTGTGCGGTCACCATCAGCATTCTTTTTTTTCGGCGAGGTGCTCAAAATACTTTGGCCCATATTTATACTTTTTTTGCACCCCATTTGCGTCACTTTTTGACATAAAAGTGACAAAAACAACAAAATACAATTATATTTTGTAAGTTTGCACCACTTTTGCATAAAAAAATGTTGCAACGGCGGCGCAAAAAAAGTATAAATATGGGCCTTTGTGCCTTCTTGCTTCTGCTGTGACATTTAAATAACCGTGCAATTTTGTTTTAAATCCTAGCTATCCATATAGAAAACCTTTATATTCATCACTTTATTGTATACAGTGAAGACGATATTACACTTATGCCACATTATCTGCTTACATCTGCATTCTCGTAGACTTTTGAAAAACATACTCAACCAAAACATCCACACATTTCCCTCCATTTCCTTTCCCTCCCACCACAGCAAGAAACAATTGTAGGCACCGCCTTATACAGTTTTATCTGTTGGGAGGTCTTTCACTCTCAGTGTAAACAACTAGAGATCATTGGTTGGTGGTGCAGAGGAGAATTGGCTGCCACCTTTGACGTCACAGTGTTGATCTATATGTGACGAAAATATAATGTGTAAATCATGCTAAACTGGTGCACTCGAAGTCAATAATGAAGTGCATTCACTATAGTGTTACGAGAAAAAGTATGTGGTGTAACCATATTAATTAAAATGTAAGAATTGACAATGACTTTATAACCATTATCACATTATTTGAGAATGTTTACCTTTAAAACGACAATGATTTACATAACAACATATGTTATTGGTTAATGTTGAGAAATGTGGTTCTCCATACCATTAATTTATATGTATTAACAGTTTGATTCATTTAAGTGTAACATGAACCAGCATTATAGAGTATTTAACAATTTATATTAATTGTGGAATTAATGCTGTGCAGCATAATGTGAAATAAATGTGTCCTTAAATGTTAGCTTTACTAGGCCTCAATTTTCCTAACGTGAGAAATAATTTTTAATTTCTGCTTTCGTGTCATTTCATTGTAAGTGTTTGCACATGAAATGTTAGTTTGGGAGTAGATATGCTATTGTCTTAGTATAGAGAGACTGAGAAAACAACCTTGGTCCAGGTACATGGAGAGACCGAGAATGTGAAAACTGCCACTATTCAAACTTGTTGCAAGAGATGTACAGGAGTACAAGGACAGCTACCTTCCCAGGATGGTCTTGGGAATGTAGAGAAATGTTTCAAGTTTGTTGTACGAAGTGAGGAGACTGAACCACACATGATTATTGGGCATCACCAAGTGGAGTAATTGCAGTATTGAGTAGGACTTTCTTTGATCAAGAAATCAGATTCCCCTGGAATTAGAGAAGTACAGACCTCTTTATCCTATCCCATCTTCCCTATGCTTTGCTTAGTGCGACTTAAGCTTATACCTGATCCTTTGAAAAGACTCTCCCTTTTTAATTAATTTTCACCTTCTATAGTTCGTTTTTTTGCCCTGATGTCTTTTTTCCAGGTTCTTTTAGACTTATATTTGCTTTTTACCTTTTGTCCCCATGTCCTGGAGGATTTCTTGTTTGACCATTGTTAGTTCTGTTAGATGATTTTGACTTGCACTAATGTGTAAGAACAATGGCCAGCGTTTATTCTTGGAGACCAACTTCTTCTATTGATATTTTGTATTGCCATTAGTGAATGTTTGGTGTGCCTTATGCTGACTAGATTACAGCTTTTCTGCCAGTTTGGCTAGTCAATGGTAATATTGTACCTTTACAGTAGTTTCTTGAGATGTGTTTACATTAACCCAAGTGTTAACTTGTTATAAAACCCTTTAACTTTGTTTCCCATTAGAGTTTTCATTGTGTGACCAAATTGGTCATACTGTAAATTAATTGTTGGTTGATGCTTTGTTTAATTTATTTTTAACCCCTACTTGGGTTCTTGGGATCTGTCAACTTTGACTAGAGCATACAGAAAATGCTCCACCATTAGCATCTCACTTTTAAGTCAAGTAGCTGTAGTGTTCTTAAATAGCACAACTGTTGGAGGAGCTTGCAGTTATCCGCAGTGAATTCCGCACTTTCCAAAATGTGCCCTCCGAGCCACTGAAAATCTAGGTTAGCTTTTCCTTTGCCATAAGTTGGCACATCTTGTGGAACAAGCAATGCACTACATTAGGAACAGTCTTACTTTCCAATTCAGTGTGATCAGCATTTTGACTGCATCCAACTTTTGAAGCAATCTCTATGTTTGCCCTCCAGTGGGGGTGGCTCGCTTCCAGTAAGGTTATATCCATGTCCTCCAGGAATGAAAAGCCCAAAACTCACCCTTAATGAAAGTTTTTGACTGACTAGAAATTGATTATCTGACTCCACCTCCACACCATCCCAAGGGTATTGACAGTGAAAATTACACCGTAGACCCATTGACCTTAATGACATCACAGGAAGTGGCATTTTATGACCTTTGACCATGAACCTTCCCATGAAGTGATGCCACATGACTTAACACTGATGACAATACAATAATCACCATAGCTCAAGTTGCATAATAATGGCATGCTTCATATAACAACAAAAGTACCTAATTTAGATATCATTTACATTAAGGTGCAGACATGATGTTTTGGGGGAACATTTATGTGATTTGTGGGAAGCAAGCACCATGAGTTTGTATGACATCTTCTAGGGGGCACAGGGTGCTGAGATGTTTCTCCCACTCAGAAACCTCAGAAACAAATTGAAGCACAATTTTCACATCAATGTGCTAGAAAGCCATAACCTCTGAGAAGACACTGAAAATATTCAAGTTCTTTCACACTGTTCCAAGCTTATGAAATCTGAGAGTACACATTAACATACATTTAAAACCATTTTATTTTACTTAACTAGAAAGCCAATGAAGGTGCCAATCCAGGTCCTTCTGCTCCATTTTTACTACACTAATAATGAATAGCAGACTCATTTTCACTGCTAATGTAATAAAACAATGAGGAGAAAACAAGGAGGTTGGAGTCTGCTGCTGAGAGCCAACCTTGAGTGCAGGAAACTGTTTTTGAGGCCTCGGAGGCCAGGGGTCACAAAGGCAGTGAAACTGTGACCCACAAATACCCCTAAATACCCCTAAATGACAACCATTCCCCATCCCATCTGCATTTTCAGGAGCAGGTGGCATATTTTGTACAACAGTTCTTAGCACTCTGAGAAATAAAATTACTAGAGAGTTAAAGCATGGAGAGTTTAGGTCTGTGAGGCTTGTTAAGTGTTTTTGTGATAACCAGGAGAGCCAAATTCTAATTGCAGCCTCATGATGGTGCACGTTGGTGTGATCCTTTGCAAATTACTCCTCTGCTATCTGCGTACCACTAAAACGATAGTGATTACAACAGGGCTTAAATCCGGTATCAATTACTCCATATAAAATGTGTTAATTTTCATGTCTATGTTTTACTTTTGGGAAATCACCTGCTCATAAGCAAGGCAGTTTAGGTGCCATCTTCTAGGTGTTAAGTGCTGGAATGCTTGCCCTGTGCTCTTCTGTTGCTTCAGGAGAAGTGCTGAGCATGAGGAAGGACCACTTCCTGGGATATGAAAGTGCCTGCTATGCTTAGAACGTAATTGATATGTCTGTGTTGCAAGTTTCAAGTGCTCGGACACTGCAGAGAGATTGGTGTGCACTATATATGTGAAGGGGTGTTCCGTATCATATTGAGCTCTACAAATCTGCAAAACTCAACATGAAAACAAGAAATATGTTTATTGAATAGTAGTACTACTTTTTCAGACTTAACATGGTGTGAAGGGTGCAGCCTTCCCAGGTTCCCTGACCTGGATACTTTCTTTGTGTGATTGATGAGCCACACAATGAAGGAGAAGCATATAGCTTGGGATACTGTTTTCTCTAGCATTTATAGATCTTAATTCCCATCCATAAGCAAATACCCGACCAGATGAGTAGTGAGAGTACTGAGGGCTATTTGTGACATCCATGCAGCCTTCCCAGGTTCCCTGACCTGGATACTTTCTTTGTGTGATTGATGATCCACACAATGAAGGAGAAGCATATAGCTTGGGATACTGTTTTCTCTAGCATTTATAGATCTTAATTCCCATCCATAAGCAAATACCCGACCAGATGAGTAGTGAGAGTACTGAGGGCTATTGGTGAGATCCATGCAGGCAGTGGGCATTGTCAGCAGTGAAAGTGCGTGACACCTGTGGTGGAAATTAACATTGGCTTTATTACAAAAAATTTGGGCAGTGGCACTTTTATTTGTAAAAAAATAATTACCAGAAAATTCCATAGATTCATTTGACCTACACTTACTGTTCCTCACACCTGATTTAATGACACATTTCAAGCCATTATGATCTCATCTTCTCTATAGGTATGACATTAAAAAATATAAACAGAAAGGGCAGGAAGTTGGGTTTACACAGTTCAAATAAACATCCTTTACAGTGTATATGGAAACTTTCTCAATATTTAAACGCTTACTGTTTAAGATTTAAACCTTCCGCCATGCACCACAAGACTCAACATCATTCATCACTTTCCAGGGGATGACATGATATTTTGTTGAACAATACAAAGAGTATTTGATATCAAATTGATTGTTGTCGAACAACAATATCTACATAGGTTGCCTCAACCTACACTGTGACAACTGTCTAGACAGTTCTATGCTCAGTTGAACTCATGCTTGAAGGATTTGTACCTTAGGCTCTAATTCACTCAAGTCAAAAGACCCATCGTTGCTCTTATCAAGCATGGATTTTTGATTAGTTTGTAGGAGCCAACTGGTCAGAACACCTCTAATTTCCCTTCTTTCTACATGTTGGCTAGATACCAGTCTGTGGTCAACCAAACCAAAACACAATTATGGCACAGGACAGCAGAAATGTTTGATGAGCTACATAAAGGCTGCAAGGCTTCCCTTGTCTGTCCTTAGCGACTGCCCCATTGATATTAACCAACGTACCTCCCGTTACAATTAACTCTTGTCTGACACCATCAATAACTTTTTCCCCTTGGTACCCCAGAAATCAATCAATCAATCAATCAATCAAGGATTTATAGAGTGCACTAATCACCCGTTAGGGTCTCAAGGCGCTGGGGGGGGCGACTGGTCGTAGAGCCATGTCTTGAGGCGTTTCCTGAATGTCAAGAGGTCTTGGGTCTGGCGAAGGTGGAGCGGTAGGGAGTTCCAGGTCTTGGCGGCTAGGTGACAGAAGGATCTTCCTCCGGCAGAGGTGCAGCAGATGCGGGGGATGGAGGCGAGGGCGAGGCTGGCGGAGCGAAGATTGCGGGTGGGGGTGTGGAAGGTGAGTCTGTCGTTGAGGTAGGCTGGGCCTGTATTGTGGAGGGCCTTGTGTGCGTGGATGAGGAGTTTGAAGGTGATCCTCTTTGATACTGGTAGCCAGTGAAGGTCTCTGAGGTGGGGGAAATGTGGTCACGGCGTGGGATGTCCAGAATGAGGCGGGCGGCTGTGTTCTGGATTCTTTGCAGTTTTGTTAGGAGTTTGGTTGTTATTCCTGCATTTAGGGCGTTTCCGTTGTCCTATCGGCTGCTGACCAGGGCGTGGGTGACAGTTTTCCTGGTTTCGACAGGAATCCACTTGAAGATTTTGCGGAGCATGTGGAGAGTGTTGTAGCAGGAAGAGGAGATGGCATTGACCTGCTGAGTCACGCTGAGTGTGGATTCCAAGATGAAGCCTAGGTAGCGTGCATGGGTGGTGGGTGAGAGCGCGGTTCCTAGGGAGGTGGGCCACCAGGAGTCATTCAAAGTTGAGGGGTTGGTGCCAAAGATGAGCATTTCTGTCTTGTCTGTGTTTAACTTGAGGTGGCTTGATTCCATCCAGCTGGGGATGGCGTGAAGTCCGTTGTGGAGGTTGTTCTTTGCAGTTGTAGGGTCTTTTGTGAGGGAGAGGATGAGCTGAGTGTCGTCTGCGTAGGAAACTATGTTGATGTGGTGGGTTCGTACGATGTTGGCGAGGGGGGCCATGTAAACGTTGAAGAGCGTGGGGCTGAGTGAAGATCCTTGGGGAACGCCACAGATGATTCTGGAGGCTTCTGACAGGAACGGTGGGAGGTGGACTCTCTGGGTTCTGCCTGAGAGAAATGACAAGATCCAGTCGAGTGCCTTGTCGCGGATTCCAGCGTTGTGGAGGCGTGTGCGGAGAGTGTGATGACATACTGTTTCGAAAGCTGCGGAGAGGTCCAGGAGGATGAGTGCTGCTGCTTCTCCTTCGTTGAGCATGGTCCTAATGTCGTCTGTGGCAGCAATGAGTGCAGTCTCAGTGCTGTGGTTTCTGCGGAATCCAGATTGGTAGGTGTCGAGTACATTGCTGTCTTCCAGGAACCTGGATAGTTGGCTGTTTACAATTTTTTCGATGACCTTGGCTGGGAAGGGGAGGAGGGAGATCGGCCAGTACTTCTTGGGGTTGTCCGGGTCTGCCTTTGGTTTCTTTAGCAGGGCGTTGATTTCTGCGTTCTTCCATCTTTCTGGGAAGGTGGCTGACTCGAAGGAGCTGTTGATGGTTTTGCAGAGGTGGGGGGCGATGATGATGTTTGCCTTATTGAAGATATGGTGTGGGCAGGGGTCCGATGGTGATCTGGAGTGGATGGAGGCCATGGTGGTGGCGGTGTCCTCTATGTTGACAGGGGTTAGGTGTGGAGGAGGTGGGTGTTGCTTGGAGCGTTGGGTTCTTGGGTGTTTGTAGTCAGCTGGTGGGTCTGGGGTTTGAAGCTATTGTGGATTTCTTCTATCTTTCGATGGAAGTGGGTTGCCAGTGAGTTGCAGAACTCCTGTGATGGCGGGGGTTCGTTGGAGCAGGTCCTGGGGGTGGAGAGCTCATTGACGATGCTGAAGAGCCCTTTACTGTTGTGAGCGTTGGTGTTGATGCGGATATTGAAGTGGGTCCTTTTGGTGGTGCGGATCAGTTGGTGATGTTTGCGTAGGGCATCCTTGAAAACAATGTGGTTGGAGTTGGTAGGGTCAAGGTGCCAGGTTTTTTCCATTCTGCGACATAGAAGTTTGGATTCCTGTAGTTCTGGGGTGAACCAGCTGGCCTTGTTTCTGTGGGAGGTGTTTTTTTTTTTTTTGAGCGGTGTAAGGGTGTTGGCGCAATCTTCTATCCAGCGATGCAGGTTGGTGGTGGCTATGTTGGCGTCTGTGGTTCCAGGGGGTGGGGCCTGGGCGAGAGTGGAGATCAGTTGATTCAGTTGCGTCGGGGGGGTTGTGTGCGGTGGTGGTGAGTGACTGGTTTTTGGTAGGAGAAGTGGATGCAGCAGTGGTCTGTCCAACTGAGTTCGGTGGTGTGGCTGAAAGAGACATGGTTCCTGGCCTAGAAGATGGGGTCGAGTGTGTGGCCTGAGGAGTGGGTGGGTGTATTGACGAGTTGCTTGAGCCCGAAGTTGGCGAGGTTGTCGATTAGGTTGGTGGTGTTGATATCGTTGTTACTTTCTAGGTGGAAGTTTAGGTCACCAAGGAGGATGTAGTCTGTTGAGGCGAGGGCTTGGGAGCTGATGGCCTCGGCGATGTCGTCACAAGACTGCGGTCCGGGTCCAGGGGGTCTGTAGACCAGTGTTCCTCTGAGTGTGTTGTTGGCGTTGATGTGGATTTTGAAGTGGAGGTGCTCGGCGGAGTTGATGGTGTCTTGGGAGTTGGTGAAGACTCCTCTGGTGTTTTTGTGGACTATGGACTCGGTCTCTTCTGGTGATCTTGTAGTTTTCTGGTATGGCTATGGCTACGTCTGGTTCTGAGGCCGAATTCATCCAGGTTTCGGTGAGGAATGCGACGTCGGGCGAGTATGTGGTCAGGAGGTCCCAGAGTTCAATTGTATGTTTGTGGACGGAGCGGGTGTTAAGTAGGATGCATCTTAGGCGGTTGTCTGTTTTGATTTGGAGTTTGGAGGTTAGGGTGCAGGTGAAATTGCAGGCTTTGCAGGAGAAGGGTCCTTTGGTGCGCGTCGGTGTGGACTGGAAGCAGATGGAGGAGTGTCCTGGATTAAAGGCGTGGAGTTCGTTGGCAGTGTAAAGGTGTTTGGTGGCGCGGGAGGCGTGTTGGCCAGGGGGTCTGGCGCTGGGCGCGGTCTTGGCGCGGACAGGTGCAGACGGGCTTGCCTTTGGCGGGCCTTTGGTGCGCCAGCGGTGCGACCGCTGAGTGCGTCCGCTGCGCATCCGTGCTGCGGCCGGCATAAGAGGGGAGGTGGAAGGGAGTGGCATCTGGGAGGAGGGAGGGAAACCTCCAATGGGAGCACGGGGTGGGGGCAGCAGGAGTCAGGAGCGGGAAGAGCTCTGAGGAGGAGGGAGGGGGCGGGGCCTTCTGGGACAGGAGAAGCCAAGAAGCCCAAACAAGCCCAGACAAGCCCAAACAAGCCCAAAACAATGGCAGCACTTACCGGAGCAGTGGTGAGGAGGAAGCGACCTGCCAGCGAGGATGCAGGGTCAGAGGTCGCTTCTAACCTCACGCTGCGGCCGGCATAAGAGGGGAGGTGGGAGGGAGTGGCAGCTGGAAGGAGGGAGGGAACCTCCAATGGGAGTGCGGGTGGTGGGGGCAGCAGGAGTCAGGAGCGGGAAGAGCTCCGAGGAGGAGGGAGAGGGGCGGGCCTTCCGGGAGAGGAGAAGCCAAGAAGCCCAAACAAGCCCAAACATGCCCAGACAAGCCCAGACAAGCCCAAACAAGCCCACAACAATGGCAGCACTTACCAGAGCAGTGGTGAGGAGGAAGCGACCTGCCTGCAAAGATGGAGGATCCAGCATGGTGGTTCTCAACAAGACAAATTAAAGTGTTAGGATGTGCAAGTGAAAACCCGAAACATCCATTTCTTTCTTATACAATTTATGAGCAATTGTAAGATCCTTCAATAAAGATCTCTTTGATGCAAAGTCTCTATCACAAAATCAAGGACAGATTTGAAAAGAAACAGAGCAAAAAACAGTTCAAGATTGTCAGGCAACCTCTAGTCTTGGCCCACTGTGTATCTTGCTGAATCTTGAGATAAATAGCAATAATTTGCTGCATTTTTTATAGACCAAGTGAGAAAAATTAGAAATGCTTCCCATGTAGCCAATT
Source organism: Pleurodeles waltl (assembly GCF_031143425.1). Classification (NCBI taxonomy): domain Eukaryota; kingdom Metazoa; phylum Chordata; class Amphibia; order Caudata; family Salamandridae; genus Pleurodeles; species Pleurodeles waltl. The sequence continues at coordinate 858,140,905 of NC_090450.1, read as the reverse complement.
CTGCTGGAGTAAACTTTGAGGAAATTGCTTGCATGCTGGCTAGTCTATGGTTCAGTTTTGCAATCGGATTTTATCTAGATCATATTTAGCATCACAGTATGTAGATGATGCACTGACCTCTTCTTGGCCACTCTTACTAAATGTGTAAACCACTTCATTGCCACCTCCTAAAGCAATAAAGGGACTGGAAGGGATTAGAGTTGCTCATGTTATATTTTATTTATCAATCTAAACACAAAGATTTTTTAAGACCTACACGTTAACTTGTTGCTTGAATGAGAATTTACCTTAAAAAAACTGAAGACAAGAGACATTTGGCAAAACAGGAATGGTTTGTTTAATTAAACATTACGGTTGGGAGAGCAGTTACAGAACCTGGGTCTGAGGATTGTCTATCAATGTACATCAGTTTGGAGTGATAGTTATACAGATCTCTGTGTACCATAAAGTAATAAAAAAAGTCTCTATTTGATTTAAGATTGTGAACATTTTTCACAGAGTTGTAAATAAGGTCCTGATAACAAATGCAGGTGGGCCTTGACCTTGTGTATTCACAATGTAAGCTAGCCGATATTCTGTCCAGATGGGTACGTGGTCGCTGTGTGTGCGGTGTGTTCTAATTGGTTAGGTGTTCCTAACTACATGTGGCATCTAACTTTATGGTGTTTTTGGGAATACATGCACCCTTTTGCCTATGTGGGTTTTATTGGGGCCAATCTCCCTGGACTGTTGTGGTGCCTATCTCCAGGATCTGATCTGAGTTTTCTGTTTGTGAGTTTTCCTTTCTGCTATGTATTAACCCGCCTGTGACATGTCAGTCATCATCTGCAGGCCTAGGTCTCACCGTCTGCCTGATCACGTACCTTTGTGCCGGAGTTGACAGAGAGTACACGACGGGGGAATCTAATAATGGTGATGCAACTTTGTTTGTGCAGATGAATGTATTGTGTGCATCGACATCGGTTATTCCAATATTAACAAACTTTTTAAAAAAAATTTAGGTGCCACTTAATTGTAAAAGAGCAAATACTCATTCTGTTTAAAGTTTTAAAAATGCCTTCATCATGCCTTACTTTTGACTGAGTGCTTTCTCAGTTTTTGCACCACAAGTCCAAGGAATTTTACGCCTTTCACACACTTCTTCAAAGAAAATGTATAACTTTGCAGAAAAAGAATTCTAATGAAACAAAACTTAACTAATAATTAGAACAATCATTGCATATTGTTGCATATTGAGTACCACACCCATCTGTCCACTACATATCATAATTCGTGTTGTTGGTAAAGTTGATAAAAAAAAGTTAAATGATCAATCTTAATCTCAGTTTGCTTAAGCACTACGAATTTGCATAGCTCTCTTTCTCTAGCGGGACTGACCAGTTTATATATGCTATCTACATATGATCCTGATTACAAACACCTTTCTAACATTCATGATTCTCTAAGTTTGCTGATTGTTTGTAATTTTCCCTAGATTCTTATACCATGTTGTAACAATCGACTATCCCCAGCAGACAACCAATCCATTCAAACTAAACATACTTCTAGCCCTCTTGTGCTCCTATCACCAATAAATTACATGTTTGAAAAAAATACCTGACCTTACCAACGGTCCGTCCAGAACATGTTAAATTTTGTCCAAACTCATACCCAATTAATCTTTTGATTACATAAATATATCCCATTGTTTCCAAAAAGTAAAAGCAACAAAATACACAGCACTCATGCCTCATTTTGTAATGATAGGAACAGGGAATCATGCACTCATAGTAATTACATTACTGGTAAGTCATCTATGTATTAAAGATCAAAATGTTCGAAAACAACCTCGAATAGTTATCACAATGTTTAAAGGACTGTATCCTGGAACCGTATCCTTTTATCTCAGATTATTTCCCTTATCACAAAAACACCCTTATTTGCTCCAAGATTTGAGAAATCTGGTTTGTCTGATGTTATATTCTTGTGTGCTATAATGGACGTGTGGCAGCACATCAAGCCTTATGGTTTCTATAGGCTAAGAGTGGCTGTAGGGGACGTGCTGTGTGGGCCAATGGACCTTTGGACTCCATTGACGATGATCGCACTCTTGATTCAAACATAAATATCAATCATCAATAATCAACAATAACAACAGTATAAGTTCAAATGGAGTCAGTAAAACCACTCACCATGACCCATTTGGCACGAATAACCACACCTTTTAGTATCAGTTAGAATATTTATTTCCCTATTTTAACAATGCTAAGATCCCTTAAATCAATCTCAAAACCACATGATAAAGATGTAGGAATAACACCTGCTGTCCGAAGAGTATAAAGAATCTTAACTTCATTAGAACATTAATAACAAGACTTTCAATGGCGACAGAACAGATCAATAGCAACAGTAATTGCGCTTTGGAAATAACATTGAATCAGCAATTTGAATTAAGTCAGTTTACTGTTGTTGAAGCAGATATGGTAATTGAGAAAATATTAATGATATATATGTAATTACTAATGACAAAAATGTGTAAAGAAATTAATCATAGAGAAATAATGTGCACGTTTGAAAATGTGCCCTCGGGGAGTAATCACCATGTGTACTAAAATGACTGAAACTATATGAAATAATGAAAATGTATAGAGAAAAACTTAATAATATGTCATAATGAGATGTATAACCTATGTTTTATATCAATTTGTAGTATTAAGTTACCTGGACTAAAGGCCTAGTTCCACTGGGCTTCGCACACTCTGAAAGCATGAAATACTGAACGCTTTGCAAGGGACTGGAAGCGGCTGTAGTCAACCCTGACCCGCTTGAAGTTCAAGTTACTTAGGTAGAACATTCCACAATGTACCATGAAGACAATTTGATACAATTATGTGTAGAGCAGGCTAAATGTACATTCCCAGGACTTGAACAATATGAGCTCTGACTGAAGAAGGTTATGCAACTACTTCGATACCTGATGAGCCGGATGATAAGGGCATAGCTTAAAGAACCAATATGAATCTTGTGACGCAAGACATATGAAAATGTGTAGATTTGATAAACAAAAACTATAGGTTAAAGTCATATCTGCAGACTGACTGACCAATTAGCAATTAGGGGGACGGACCGAGAGACCCTAATAAAAAGTCATGACATGGGGCTAAGAATTTAGAATTTAGGAGACTGCGGGGAGAGAATTGATGACGTCAGGAGATGCTGTCCGATTGCACTGATATTGGGCTCATATTCCATGAGCCTGATCTATAGCTGACCAATTGATGACCTGAAGACGAAGACTGACTTGTTGCTGATCCATTCTGGATAGGTAGCTATGAAAATGTGACTAACAAAGTTTTATGCCTTTTCTTCTAGGTACCAACTGTGCTGAATATAGATAGTTTTCTTAGATAGATTTTTCCAAATTAATGTTTTCTCTAAAAGGTTTTTCGCATGAAGTCCCACATGCTGATGCTAATCTTGGTTAGGTAGGCTGTGGAGGGGGTGACGTTGACAGTGACAATTGACTGACGGACTTATTTGTTGAACTTCACTATTAGTGCTGTTATTCTAAGCTTATGGAATTGTATTTTCGTATATGTTTTTCTCAAGTGTTGATGTATATTAATGAATTAATAAAAATTGAATAAAGTTTTAACTAACTGATGATTTAGAATTGTAAGCAATAGGGAAATAAAAATTGTTAACCCTTACCGAGCTGTGGTTATTGATGAGTAGATGGGTTTTAGCTGTTTTCTATAGAATGTTATTTTGATTATTGGTTTTGATACTGATTCAATAGCTAACGCATGACTAGGATACTCCATGCGATTCAAAAAGTTCATCGGCCTATACGCATCCCCTTGTAAGTTTACTTACTAAGGACCAGGCGCGCTGACACTGTCAATCAAGTGAATAGAGTAAACACCTTGCATGTTGGGCTGCATGCAAAAGTTTTAGTAATATGAATTTGGGAAACATCTAGCTAGGGCTCTATCAAAAATGCAGCAGTTGGTACCTAGAAATAAAAGCAAAGTCAAACATCATACATTTCAGCATATACATGTCCTTAAGGATCAGCAAGCAACGTTAGTATTCATCAGGGGGACATCAGCATCAAGACAGATAGGATGGGAAGGGGAAATGTTCCGAATCGGTCCTCTAAGTTCTCTGAACTATCAAATTAATGTCTAGGGCAAGCAAGAAAGCGCTGCAGGCTCTAAGCACTAAGGGCTAAACTAAGCACCATCATTGTTGCATGGAGCATCAAAAATAAATTTTAATAGCAAAATACCAGAGTGTCAGTAGATAGGCTGGCGAGTGTCAAAGTGACAAAGTGTCAGAACGATGGGGCATCGCAGAAATGAGCTGCATCAAGATAATAGCTTGATGTCATGGAAAACGCTGTGAACTCCAAGAGTAGTGCGGTTAAGTTAAATTTGTCCCACGTTGTCATTGGTCAGCTGCATCTTGCGATAACATTAGTCCAATACATTTTAGTTCACAAATCTAAGATATAACTAAGCAGTCTTTCACATGTCGGAGATTGGTTGTTCTCCATTTGTATATATTAGTAGATACAATAAGAATCAATTTGTAGATCCATCCGTCCTCCGTCAGTAGGCCCACTGTTAGTTTCTGGGAACGTTGCTTTCCGATATGCTGCACGTTAGTCTTTGTAACAGCTCAAGAACATGCAGAGTTTACACAATTTTAGTGGAGAGAAATAATATTAGCCACCTCCGGGCAATTCTACATTAAACAAAGCATTGATTATTCAATAAGCATGAGATCATTTTACTAACATTTTCAGCAATATTGGCAGACATTCATTTCTCCTTCTAGGCCTCTCTTACTTGAGGCCTACAGTTAGCATAAGCAAATCCATAATGTTTAGCTATGAGTATGACAGATTACTGCATTTCGACATTTATATAAACCCATTAAACACGTTAATACATTATTATTGACCAACTACGTATATGATAGTGGCCAATCAAGTAGGCACATTTTCAAGTTACACGTTTTTATTTTCTACATTAGTTCATTTTCTACATAAATCAAATGCGGACATACGTGAAATAATTAGTAGTTTTAATTTCAATGCTCACAGATGCTATTGGTGCCATTAGGTTGCTGTTTGTTATGTTGCTTTTATGTTGAGTTAGTATAGTCTCTGCTTTCTACAAGGTGCTCCACAACATATTTCTACTCACAGGGGCATTTTCAGACATACATGGAGTTTATTGTATCACATGTTAATTTTCTAATGCATTTTATTCCTCTGAACACATTTTTTACAATTTATCCTTTGACGTTGTTACAGTGAAAGCAACGTCATCAAAGAAAGCGCCCATTTACAGAGATTTGAGCCTAGGTTATGTGTCTGTGCACGATGGTTGTCCTTTGATTAAAATGTATTTTATAAAAACGTATACAATTGAAAGCACTCCTTTTAATTATTTAAAAGTGTCAAGTTCCAGGGTACTTAGCCGCTGCACCCAGGCAATGAACAATTAAACACATTAAATGTACCAGACAGAGGTCAAGGTAGTGCCACCAGACACCTTACATTTCCGGTCGAATCCTTATTGTGATCAAATCTTCCTATTTTTTTCATTTTGTTATGCATTTTATCTTAAATGTCTGTCATCCTATTGGCAAAAGGATTAAATTCAGTGTTTTTTTGTAAATGCTCTGTTTCAGCGACCAGCTTTTGTCCATTGATATGGGCATATTTTACTAGTCTCTTTAATTGTCTTGGTATGATTAAATCAGATCAGAATCTCATTCTTTGTATACTGCTGAATTAACTTTGGCATAATTGGGAAAAATTCGGAGGTTTAACCTCCTAAGAATAATGTTATTATCAATGTACTTTTGAAGAAAGACTTCTACATTGATGCAGTCATGCTGCCTTTCGGATTTGAACAAGGAAGCTTCTATTGCTTTTCCTGAAAATGCATCTGCTATAGTCAACTGTAAAAAGAAGGTGCAGCACGCACAGAAATTGAGAAAATCTTTCCCAATTGCAGTATAAGTATCAATACTGAAGGATGAGCTTTTAAATAGGGGTGGGCAGAATCTTTTACTTTGCGACCAGAATTGGAGTAATTTAGTAATTCCGTGTTACTCATGTAATGCACAATCACTAATTAATTGCTGTTAAAAATTGGGTCTTTGGTTGGCAGTCAGGTTACCCCCTGTCCAAGCAAGAACCTTCAGTCTAGTCAGGGTAAAGGAAAATCACCCTCAGTTAACCCCCGCTTACCCCTTTGGTAGCTTTTCACAAGCAGGCAGGCTTAACTTCAGAAGCAATATGTAAAGTATTTGTACCCACACACACAGTCACCCAGTGAACCCACTACAGAATGACACAACACAGGTTGCGAAAAACAGGTAATATTTATCCAAACAAAACAAGATCAAAACAATAAAAATCTGACTTACAAAAGTCAAGTTAAGAATTAAAAAAAAAAAGTCTTAATCCTTAGAAAACAGTGAGAACGTTGTTATTGCACAAAAGCACCTGGACAGCGTCAAAATAAAGCCACACAGGCATCGGAAAAGGCCAGCGATGCGTCTATTTCTCACTCGCAAGCAAGACCAGGTGTCATTTCCCCTCCGGTCGGCGTACGTAGTTCCTTCTCTCCCGCAGGAGAGCAATTTTGTCGATCTCAGACGGGCACCTCAGTTCCAGGCACGCTTTGCATTGATTTTCCACGCTTAGCGATGTTGCTTCGAAATCCAGTTGCACGGTGTCAAGAAACCACCCTCCATGGGAGCTTGCGTTGTTAACAGCAGCTGCTGCGGGTGTTTCGCGTCGTTGTTTCAGCCACGTTGCATCAATCTCCCAGCCACAATGCAGGTGGAGCGTAGATTTTAGCCATGAGGCCAGTAGCGCATCATTTATCAGCCGCGGGGCAGGTGGTGCATCAAACGTTTCTCCGCACAGTGGTCTTTGCGTGAATTTCTGTGCTTTTCCACCAGCTGCACCTTTCATGTGCCCAGAGGCAGGTTAGGGCACGACTTGGCAGGCATGACTCGCAGGAGAAAGCCCAAGTGCTGGCAGAGAAAAGTATTTGTTGTCCCTGAGACTTCGACAACATGAGGCAAGCTCAATTCAAGCCCTTGGAGATCCTTCACCTATGGGAAGGCAACAAAAGTCAGTCTTTGTCTTCTCTCAGATGGAAGTAGCTACTGTAGGCCACCCTGCTTTGTGTGAGGGCAGGCACAACCCTTTCCTCTCCCCTCAGCACAGATAGCCCATAAGGATATGCAGGCTACACCCCAGTTCCTTTTGTGCCAGTGTCTAGAGGAGAGGTGCAAACAGCCCAACTGTCAAACTGACCAAGACAGGGAATCCACAAACAGGTAGGAAGTAAAAGAATGCCTACTTTCTAAAAGTGGCTTTTCAAACACACAATCCAAAAACCAACTTCACTAAAAGATGTATTTTTAAACTGTGAGTCTAGAGACACCAAACTCCAATTTCTGTCTGCTCCCAAAGGGAATGTGGCAAGAGGGTCCACTTGCCAAGTCAAATTAGCAGTTTAGAACTGCACCCACAGACACTGCAGTAACAGGTCTGAGCAATGTTGACTGGGCTACTAATGTGGGTGGCACAACTAGTGCTGCAGGCCCACTAGTAGCATTTGATTTACAGGCCCTGGGCACTTCTAGTGCACTTTACTAGGGGCTTACTAGTAAATCAAATATGCCAAACGTGGAAAAGCCAATGTACACATATAGGGCCTGATTACAACTTTGGAGGAGGGTGTTAATCTGTCCCAAATGTGACGGATATCCTGCCCACCGTATTACGAGTTCCATAGGATATAATGGACTCGTAATACGGAGGGTCGTAAATCCGTCACATTTAGAACGGATTAACACCCTCCTCCAAAGTTGTAATCAGGCCCATAATGTATACAGGAAACACTTACACTTTAGCACTGCTCAGCTGGTCAGCAGTGGTAAAGTGTCCAGAGCAAACAAAACAGCAAAAACAGAGTCCAGCACACAAAAGCAACCTGGGAAGTAGAGGCAAAAAGTTAGGGGAAACCATTTCAAGGATGCCAAGGATGCCAAGTCTAACACGTGAGTAACTACCCAACCAAATGGCAGTTCCCATCACTAAGGTGTAAGAATGTGGACACACCATCAGCATTGGTGTGGACGGTGCCAGGGCAGTGTTCCACCGTAAAGCCCATTCCCTGTCGGGAGATGGACCACCTCAAGAATTTGGGCTTCCCACCCCTCATTTGCATTAACCATCTGAGGGGCCTGTGGTCTGTCTGAACCTGCAAGTTAGTCCCAAACGAGTAGGGTGTTAGCTTCTTCAGTGCTCAGACAACAACAAAAGCTTGGATGCCAAGTCTAAAAATTGCGCTGTCATGCAGGCCAAACTAAATTAGCACCCTAATGGTTTTCAACAGGGCTAGAAGAGGGTGCAGTCCCTCTATGTTTAAAAACAACTGCAGATCAAACTTTAATTTGCTGTGATTTTTTAACATAGAGGAACTGCTCTCTCTTTCAGCCCTGTTTAAACCACTGCAGTGCAGTGTGTACCACCTCTGCCCCCCTTTCATAAGTATGTAAGGGCACTGAGGGGTATACACTGGAGAGGATACACATCTGTGGTATTTCATACTTATTTAAGGACACCGAGGGGTATGTGCTGAACTGTGGTACAGGTCATACCCCTTGGTGCCCTCACATACCCATGTAAGGGCACCAAGGGCTATGCAGTGCACTGCAGTGCAGTGCATACCCCTTGGTGCACCCTTTGATGCCCTTACATAAGTATGCAATGGCTCTGAGGGGCAAGCACTGCAGCTCATACCCCTCAGTGCCCATAATAATAGAGTTGACACCCCTCACTGCCCTTTCATACTTATGTAAGCACAACAATGGATATGCACTGCACATGCAGTGCTCACTCTGCCCCTTCATGACATTCCACAGGATTCAGCAGAATTCAGCAGCATTTTAATGTAATTCCATGGAATTCTAAGTAACGATCTCCACAATTCCACCCACCCCTACCTTTAACAGGGCCCTCTTGGAAAAAACGCTTGTTGAGACCATGTGTGAACGAGTGGGGGGACTCATTGAGGATATCATCAAACCACCTTAAGTGAGGTTGCCTACAATTGAGTTATCTGTGTGCAAATGAAGAAAGTGAGGAAAGTGAGGGAAGTGGGGAAAGTGGGAGAACGTTCAAGGGATGATGTGCAGGCACCTACAGTTCCCCAGCTGCTCTATAACCATGGCAGTTCTAAGGAGACAAGTAAGGAAAGTAACCAGGCAATGGACTTCACGTAAACCAAAATAGCTAATCCAGGACAAGTTGTCAGAGTCGCTGGATGTAATAAGCCCAGTGCCTTGACTTGGGAGGACAAGAATAGACATTTGGAGCACAGAGGCACCCTTCTCACCTGGTTCCCCCATATAAAATTAAGTCCCAGAAGCTGACCATTATCAGTCTTCCCCCCATGGCCTGCCCATACATTATAACCTTAGTCAATGTTGGGGATTTTTCCCAACGTTTTGCCAAGTTTCAGGTCACCCAGTGACTCAATAAATATCTGGACTTGAGTTATGGGAGCTTCATCAAGGTATATATGTCAGAAGGGTCTAGAGAGATACGATTGTGTCAATGTTAAAAACCTCCATCAAGTTAATTTTATCCTCTCTAGGGTTTGCAACTTACTTGGTGCCATCCGTATTATTCAGGTCCTACACCTTGGATTTTTTCTGTAAACCCACATCTCTCAGACTCCGGCCCATATTTATACTTTTTGGCGCAAGTCTGCGCTAGGGCAGATTTGTGTCAAAAAGTGTGATGCGGACTACCGCCATTCCAAAGCACCAGCCAGACGTCTTATTTATGGAATAACGGTAGTCGGTGCTGAGGCCTGGTTAGCATCAAAATAAATGACGTAACCGGGCAGTGGAGGTGAAGGGAAGACTGGGGGTTGTGCGCCAAAGAATGGTGCAAGTCAGGTTAGAGTCAAAAATATTGGCTCTAACCTGACTAGCGTCATTTTTTGATTCACAACCCCATGAAGATGACTCCTGTCTTAGCAAAGACAGGAGTCATGCCCCCATGCCCAATGGCTATGCCCAGGGGACTTATGTCCCCAGAGCATGTAGGGGGGCCTAGGTTAGACCCCCCTATGCCACTTTAAAATAAAAAAATACTTACCAAAACTTACCTAGACTTACCGTAGATGGGTGCCCCCATCCATGGGTGTCCTCTAGGGGTGGGTGAGGGTGGCAGGGGGTGTCCCTGGGGGCAGGGAAGGGCAGCTGTGGACTGCTTCCATGGTCGGAGACCATGGAAATGAGCCCGCAGGTCCCTTAAAGCCTGCCCCGACCCAGGCATAAAAAAAAGGTGCTCAACCGGTTTAGAGTAATTTTTTAAGCCCCCCCCCCTCCTGTGCGTCATTTGTGCACGGGAGTATAAATAAGGCGCAAATGCCTTTGAGTCATTTTTTGCCCAGGAACACCTACCTTGCATGCCATTAACACAAGGTAGGTTTCCACTGTAAAAACATGACTCTCACTCCATTCATTTGGCGCTAGACGGGTCTAGCGCCAAACTATAAATATGGAGTTAAGCTTGCGCCGAATTTGCGTCAAATAATAATGATGCAAATTTGGCGCAAACAGAGCATAAATATGGGCCTCGGTGTCCCTTACTGCCCAAATCAGCACTCACTGCTCCCAACAGCAAGGGCCTCCCCTCTTCAAAACTGCTACCAACCTTTGCCAGACGTGGTGGATATTGACTGACAAACGCAAGAGCCCCCTTTCCTTTGCACCCTGGGTGCATACAAGGCCTAAACCAATTAGTACAAATGATTCTTCTACCCACTCAGCCACCCTAAGTAAAATGAGCTGGAACATTTTGGGGTTCGCAGCCAGAGTTGAGAACAATGACTTGTTATCTTTCATTAAATCATTTGACATTCTTGCACTTCAGGAAATGTGGGAAATATCCATGATACAAATAATGGTTTTAGTTGCTATTCTGTATCCACCAACCTTCAACATCTGGTAGAGTCTGTTAACATTGCAAGTAATGTGATCTAGGTAATTATTGTCCATTGCTGTACCAATCTCAGTTTACTCAGAGTACCTACTCTAATATTAGCAATTTTAAGAGCATGTTTGAGATTTTTGATAGGAATTGCTTCTCGTTCTAAGAATGCCCTGCATGGCATTAATATTGTGGTATGAGGTGATTTAAATGCTGTGTTATACATCAATAGCATTGACATAAGCCCCTTCATAGATTGTGTATTAACACCGTCTTCCTTTCTACCCAATCTCAGGGGAAAGAAACTTGCGAAGTTCATCACAGAGCAGGATCTGATCAATATCCATGAATGCCATTCATACAACTAACCTGTAGTGCCAACTCTTTTTTGGCTGAGGTTTTGCCAGCTCCATAAATTATATTTGTATGTTGAAACATCTTGCCAGCATGGTTTTAACATGCAACACTGTTAATTTGATGATTGCTGGTCATTGTCATGCAATCACCTGGTTCCAAGGACAGGAACAACACTAGAGCTGATGCTAGGCCACCATGCCAAAATCTAGAAGAAAGTTAGACCAGTGACAGAACTCCTAGTACTCACAGACGTCTAGAAGGAGGAAGGGACAAAACAATAAATGAGAAAACTTGTGGTACTGTTTCTGCTCTGCCATGCTGCTACTCTGCTTACAGGGTCATCACTTCTTGAACTCCTGATTTAAAAAAGATCAATATTTGCTAGTCAGCACTTCTGGCTATCGTGAAAATGCAATGCACTAGAAACGACAAGGAAAGGCAACTATCAACAGTGCATACATTCTCAACAGTGTACAATGTGATACTTTCACTATTTCACACTTATAGATTTCATAAATAATAATAACATGGAAGCTGATGAATCAGATATTCTAATGGAATGTTCTGGATCTCCCTCTCGAAGAACTGTAAGTACTAGGTAGAGTTAAGTCACTTTGAAGAACTGTAAGTACTAGGTAGAGTTAAGTCACTCCACGCAAATAGTCAGATCATAGATTGGAGTTAATGGCACTGCATAACCAGCACTTCGTACATATTTTGGAATCATAGACACTCACAAGGAAATAGAAAAACAGGTTTCTCTGGGCACATAGGCTGGAAGCTAAACAACTCCTTGAGACCAGGTTACTTTAGAAAATGACTTACATTCAGAATTACAGGAACTTGGATCAAGACTAGATGGGGAACAAGTGTTGGATACTGACTCTCCCAAGGTTGTGCTCTATACGTGGGTCAGACCCCGATTATGCAAATTCACATGAAGCAGCGTTGTTGTTATACAAGTTTGCAGTTATCAACACTCAAAGGATCACACTCTCTACATTGACTTACGCTTGAAAACACAACAATACATGAAACAAGATTATTCCAACTCACAAGGCTGGAATCACTGAAACTTCCAAGGATATGCTAGGAACATGGATTGGAGTTGAGAGACACTCCCAAGGCAATCCAGATACTAAGTTACTTTTGTTACACAAGTTGGAGTCGAGGCCACTCCCAAGTTATACTTGACAACACAGTAACACTTAGTTCAAGGTTGGTTCAGGAGACAGTCTTTAGTCCATAAGGAACAAATTTCAGAAAACCTAGACTTGGAGAAAGAGACCAGAGCCAGAATTAAGGGGATAGCAGACAGACCTTGAATCGCTACTAAAGATTAGTGTGCACTAACATTGGGGGCAGTATTTAACCTGGAAAGCACTTTACAGGAGTTCCAAAGTGGCAGGTGGGTCATGGCTAGAAGTTAGAGAAGAGGTAGAATCATATCCCATGGAAGGAGACACTGGAGAAGATCCAGGCGACTCATAACAATGTTTTGAGACTAATATGTCGACACACCTCCCATCTTTCTGTAGAACATCTTGGGACATTTACTTGGTTTTTCTGCTATGTTTATTTAACATACAACCTGAGAATAGACTTAAAAGTGGGTACGTTCACAGATGATGATAAGAGTGATCAATAACTCAAGCAGACATTGTTAATGCTAGAAACATCTCTGTTGGTTAACCCCTATCATTTGTTTTTCTGATGTTATGTTTTGCTGTATGGATTGCTTAGCTTTGCATTTTGTTCAAAATATAGATGATTTCATACCTGGAGTCCATGAAATAAATAAAAAGCTAATAATATTCTCATAATAATATCCCTTGTAGGCACACTTACCTGTTTAACTCTTTCATCTAGTCACTTTGTACCTACTGTAGTATAGAAAACCTGCAATGGTGATCGCATTCAAGTTGTAGGAGATGGTCAAATGTAATCAATGGTTCAAGAATTGCAACTGGACATTGAGACCAATAAAAACACACAGACTCCAAATAGGATAACTAGAACCTAGAACTAGGTAGTGTTAAGAAATATGTGGGTTATAGACTAGTGTGATCTGTCTGAAAAATATTGACATGAAATGCAAGCAAAAAAACATGTAGAAAGAGAGCAGAAGACAAACCTGAAGGTGACTGACAATTTTCTTGTGCATTTTTACTGGTCCTGCCTGATTCTCAGTGGAGGCAGTGTAACCAACTTAACAATTCACTAGGGAATAGGCACCTTTACACTGGCATTGTCAACAGTGGCAGAAAACAAAGACACATATCCTCTAGAACACCATGTAACATAATGCAGAAAAAGTCCTAACAAATGTAGCAAGGTGGAAAAAATATGTGGTATGGCTGGGGGCCCTTACCATGTATTATTAGCACAATACTCAGAGATGATCCTTGGATTTAACAACAATTATCTTTAGCTCAGTCCTGGTAGTGTGGCAAAGAGCAGTCAGGCATTACTGGAAGAACGTGTGTTAAGCATTCCTACAGTGTCATTATGGTGCATAAGCAATTGACACGACTCAAAAGAAATCCAACACAAATTTATAAAAATGGAGCTTATTTTTATATAAATGTAGACACCAAAACGTTTTATCATACTTATAACCACAGTTATGAATTTTCAACTTTAGAAAATAAATTCATTAAATACTGCGGACATTATTTAACATTGCGGTCAATAGGAAATTCTACTAGTGACAAATGGTCACTTGGGTTCGAGTTATTTTCCACCCTCACAGGGTAGCGGAATTTCGGGGCCCAGGACCATGTATTCACAGTCAGGGTATTTTTAAAGTGCTCAGGGAATCCAGATGCAGAGGCAGCTTCTGAGCTGTCAGTGGGCTTTAAACAGGGCTTTTAACACTGTGGTCAAAGGGAAAAACTGCCTAGTAACAAACCGTCACTTCGGGGTCAAATTACCTTTAACCTTCGCAGGGTTGGGGTCCCAGGACCAAGGTTCAACAGCCTGTTAACTTTTACCGTGCTCGGTGAGTCAGGGTGCAAAGATAGCTTTGAGCTGTCAATCACTTGAAACGGTTGTGCCAAAGCTGCTTTTACCATAAGGACAACGCCACCAAGAAGAGGATGCAAATAGACAAGAGCTGGATCTTGCTGACATGAGTCACTGTCTCTGTAAGTTGCCCTCTTAATGCAGAGTTGACTTCAGGAATCAGTCACCGGCCTGGCAACCCTCAAACCTTGGCCGTGGTAAAAGTAATCCAGAGGAACTTTGATGTCTGGAGGTCCGGGGGAGTACAGTAGCAGCTTGAAACCTCAGTGTCCGCTGGACTACAACTCCCAAAGTGTGCTGCATCACCTTCCTTTGGGCAATTCCTCAGCTGGTCGAATGGCTGGCACTTCTTTGGATTCAGCTTGTCCGTTTACCTGCATTTTTCAGGGGAGTGTTCCCACCAGCCCATGGGAGTCTGAGACTGCATCGAGCTCCAACTGGGGTTCCTCTGCCAGGGACTGCTGAGTTTTGGCCATGAACAAAAGTCATTCACGTTGTTCCAAGCAATGTTGTCCTAGGGATCCAGTATCCCTCTTTTGCTGAGTTGCAGGGGCAAAGTCTTGTTGTCAGTGAAAATGGTCTTCTTGGCGTCCTGAGTTGAGGTATGCCGATCAGAACTGAGTTTCTGGTGTCAGGAGTATCCCTTAAATCCTGGATATATGGGACTTAGAAGCGTGGAAGCTAGTAACCAATGGGCAGCTACTTCCTACAGCTAATCCACGCCTAAGGCGACTACATCTGGTGGCATGGGTCACCTTTCCTACCCAGAACCCACTACATCTGCCCTTATAAAGTTTGCAGAAATTCGCTTTTAGTGTGCGGATCAGGCTGGTCCACCCCTAGGGTGTAGCCAGCCTTCCTGGAGTTGCACACCTCCTGCATACTCGCTTTGCCTGGGTCCAGCATGCCTGGGGTAAGGGCGTGGGCTTTGTCCTCTTCTGGGGAAACAGTCTTCTTGCATATCAGAGGTGGTGAAAGCATTTGAAGCTGTCCACTCTAATGTCTCATTTCATTAGCCCTCTAAGGGGGAGGTAGGTATGACCTCCTTCCTGCCTAAGCCTTTGTTCTGACTCCTGGAATCACACCGACTGCCTTGCAGGAAGTCAGAAACCTGTCTTGGTTGCAGCTCGGGTGGAAAAACCTAGGCCTGCCAGCCAAAGTACATGTCAGCAGGGTAATCAGGTGGGCAACCTCTAAGGTAACCATCTAGGTGCATGCCAGCCTTCCTTTGACACCAAATTTGTGTCAGAGGAGAGAAGGCTTGTTGTGTGACACCAAACAATATACTTAGGTGGCATAATAAGGGAACGAGCAAACTGGGTATGCCTGGTTAGTAGTCTCATGTTATCCTATGGACCACCTATCACTTATAGTGTACTTTGATGGTAAAGTCACTATAGAGAAATATAAGCTTGCACTTGCATGTCTACACTCAATATACTGCACCCTGCCTCCTGGGCTCAAAAGGCCTACTCTAGGGGTGTCTGACATATACTAAAGGTAGTGCTGTGACTGTGCCCCACATGGTGAGGACCAAGTCAAAATGAAGCACTGAATACTGTTCGTGTCACTGGGTCCTTTCCTCGGGATCTTCACGTTGCTGAACAAAAGGTCCACCTCCCGGCATCACCAACTCAGAAAGCTATTATAGCACAGAGTTATGGTGAAGCCAGTTGGGGGAAGGGAATTTAGGGAAGGGAACAGCAGGGAGAGAGATCTGAAAAGGAAAGGTTAGAACAATATACATTTACTCATTCATAGAAAAACGTAAATCGTTTATAGACTCTTGACTAAATGTGTCTCCAAGATATCAGGTGGAGACCTCTTCTAAAATGGGGGCAAAGCCTCTTGTGAAAACATGACCTCAGATTCAAGAGATGGCAAGAACATTGAACTATGTTTTTACACAGAATATCAATCCTTTAACGTTTATGTATTCACATCTTAAACCTTTGATCATGATTTAGAAAATCTCAAAGACTTAAATGTTTTTTCATATCTTAAGTTTTTCAAAGATGAATGAGAACTTTGATTAGTTTTATCTCCAGAATACTTTCACATTCATAATAATAACTGACAAAAAGGTTTTACTAATCAAAACATAAAGCACCTTACTTAATAACACCAGGAAGCGCTTTTTATCTGGGAACTGAAACACCTTGAATTACTTGTGCACATAACGCGTTTTCTCTGTGAACTGAAACGCTTTGAATTACTAAGCCAAAAGAGCATTTTACATCTGTGAACGGAAAGCACTATGAATTACATGTGCACTAAGCGTGTTATCTCTGTGAACTGAAACTCTTTGAATCACTGAGCCAAAAGAGCGCTTTACATCTGTGAATGGAAACACCATGAATTACTTGTGCACTATGCGCGTTATCTCTGTGAACTGAATCGCCTTGAATCACTGAGCCAAAAGAGCGCTTTCCATCTGTGAACGGAAACACCATGAATTACATGTGCACTAAGCGCATTATCTCTGTGAACTGAATCTCTTTGAATCACTGAGCCAAACGAGTGCTTTACATCTGTTATAGAAAAAACCATGAATCACGTGCGCACAAAGCGCATTACCTCTTGGAAGTATTCACTTCCTCCAAACTTGGATTCAGCAAGGCCCTACCGCTACGAGTATGACCTACTCGTTTTTAGATGCACCCTGGACTCTGGTTAGAAGATACTCTGCCATTCAGAAGCTCTGGACTTTTCCAGAGAAACCTCCACGAGGTCTGGCTGTGTCGAAGTCTTCAGAATAGTGAGCAACGTGCTTGGGTGTGGCTGGACTTTATAGGCGTGCCACACCCCAAGATAGCCGCAGCCTCTAAAAACATGGGAAATGTAGTCCTTTCATAGGATAACACTGATAAGTGCATCTTGACTACCAATGCCCTGAACCTGCAGCTACGTGAGCTTTACCACAGGGCAAACAACGCTGGTGGCCATTCTTGGAACAAGCGGGGATGCCTAGTGGTGCGCATAAAGCGCTGCAGAGTTGCGCAGCGGAAATTTGGGCGAGACCTGGACCGCGCTTGGCCTTATTCCTGCCATCCTGCTGCTGCAATGGCAGGCCTTCTGTCATTAGTTTACTGGGGTCACTCAGGGTGGCACAACCAGTGCTACAAGTCCTGAGTACCCACTTACCAACCATGCCCTGGGTACCTCAGGTACCATTTAAAAGGGACTTATAAGGGAGATAAGCTCTTGCCAATTACACATGTTACTTTAGGGGAAACACTGGCACTGCAGCCTGGTTAGCTTGCTTTAGTACACTCTGAAAGTCAAAAACCAGGATCTAGCATTTCAAATGGGGGCAAAAAGTGGGAAGCATCTGCAAAAAGCCCGGTTTTCTTACAAACCACATGTTAACTATTCAGAAGAAAATACTATGAATTCATGTCTTTCCTTAAACATCAAAATATTAGAAGTAATTGTTTAATAGCTATTTATTTGTAGGGTATTAAAATAAAGTGTTATACCAAAGGATCTAAGTATTGAAATAAACAAATGTTGGTATGAATCATTATAGTTGATAATGTCAAAAGTGGACCCGGCAGATGTAGGCAGGATAACGGGTATATTGAAAAAAGTTACAATCGCACTAAGAAACCTTATGGAGCTCGTTTAGTGAAACAGATCGTATGTAATATCCCTTGAGGTCATCACCTCCTCCTGTTGATTTGGCCAAAAGGAGGACTATGGAAAAATGAAACATACTTTGTGTAGAAGCTGCCTTGGAGGTAGCTAAAGCAGGATATGAGGTTCCCAGTGACAATTACCATTCTGTCTCAGTCATTGGATGTGTGCCCTGGTCATTATAACATCCGTAGACAGAACTCACTTGAGAGAAGCAGTGGCATTATCATCTGGTTCTGCATCCTCAAACAAGAAGGTTGCATGCTTGACTTGAAGAAAGGGTTCCCTGTTTGCTTTGCCCAGAACCACAGGCAAGCATTGACATATTTAAGGCAGTGGTAGACCTGAAGGTATTCTATTGGTGGTGGGCTGCTTTGTATGGTCCAGGATTTTGGCCTGATAGTAGGAAGGATGGAGTATGATGGTACAGAGGATCAGAGATGTTAGTGGGGTCAAAGGCAGAATGTCAGGCTTCCTATGTCTCTTCCACCACCTGCAATAAAAGGACAATGTCACTTTTTGGTGGTTGAGGTTAGGGTTATTAGGTCATCTTCCCAGTTTGTGCTGCCAGAACTTCGCTGTCCAGAATTGTGCTTGTCCATGTCCCTGTGGAGTCTTTTTCGATTCTACCCATATATAAAGAAGCTTGGATATGAGAAGGATTTGTCACAATGCTTTTGATTCTTCTTCACAACATTTTTTGTTGTGTTCATTGCTAACCTTAGATATTTTGCATCCCAGAAATTTGCCTCTAAGATTTGTCTCACAATTCTTCAGCTTAGGAATATTTTGTGTGAGCCTTTCTCATAGTACTTTTGATGTCTTTATTCCCAACTCTTGTAAAGGTCTTCATCTCCAATCTGGAGCTATTCATATTGCTAAGGATGTTTTTTCTTTCCCACCTAAATGGAACTCTCTTAAGAAGACCTGTGTCATCTTTAACATATATGTTAAATACTCCGTGGCTACTAGAAGAGGTCATTCTTTCTTCAGGCATTCACAAAGGAAAGAAAGGAGAAGTGATTGTGCAGTCCTTCACAGTCAACCAGACTGATATCATCAAGGTAAATATACATACGTTATGATTTACTATTCTTAACGTATATGTACATTGAAGAAGATATATATCATTACAGTATGTAGATGTGGAGTTAAGAATAATAAATGTACTTACCTTTGTGGTCTTACCTGTACATACTTAGCTTGACAAAATACTGATAAACGATATTCTGGAGTTGGTGTTTCTAGGTCAAAATAAAAAACTTTCTTTTTTTGCGGTTTAGTGTTAGCAGTTGGTTGGCTGTGTCATTTTATAATGTCTAATGATGTATACATCAGATTAAGCTGGACTTTGTTTTTTAATTCCTGAGCATGCAGTGGGAATATTTGCTCCTTCAAAAGATATGGCACCTTGATATATTAGTTTGAAGACTCAATATGCAATATTAATAAGAACAGCAGCTAATATATGATGAATGTTTATTCATACAGTAATGCTAAAGCGAAGATTAGTGATGAAAGGCACCCTGTTTGCCTGATTAATGTCTTATGGTTTGATTCTGTTACTCCAAACCCCATCAATCATTATGAGACCACATTTTACTTCAGTAAGAATGAATTAATTGCTTCTATAACCAGAATACCTACCCAAAACTCCTTATGTGCACTTGTTCTAGAGCTATATTTGAAGACCTAATTTATTTTATATAAGCACACCGTGCCATTTATGCAGAGTTGAAGAAATGAGCAAGAAGAGAAACAAATATTTTACAAAGATTTAGATACATTGATTTTTCCTATAGGCTTCTCATATTATTCAAAGCTAAATGCTTCAAAGAAAATGCTTCAAAGCAGATATTGCATGAGGTCAGCTAACACTTTAATTTTGTTATTGAAAATGAGTTCTGGTTTCAAGTGGGTTTCAATCACCTAAGTCAGGTTGTTTTTTTCAGACCCTCACCTCTCTTCTACTGCTGTCACACAGTGAACAGCGGTGAGAAAAGTAATCAAAAGCTTCCTACTTGAGAGCACTGAACAAAATGTAGACAGCTGTACCAGACATTCCAAGCCAAAGTGTCCGCTTCCGGCTCCTGTGATAGAGAAAATACAATGTAATGTCAATGAGTGATCCAAAGACTTATTAATCAAACACTTATTGATGTTGTCACCCCGCGTCTTCAACACAGCTCTGCACATTCTTGGATCCAAATATCCACCATCCCTTTTCATGTTGCTGGCCCCTTCCAGACTACTTATTTACCAAAGCACCATAGAAATTGCCCATCTCCTGGAGAAGCATATTTTCAAGTGTGGCAGTGCACATTGTGTGATCCTGCCTGGGAACATTTGGGCTATAAACCATTTTTTTGTTAGATTTACAACAAAAATGACCAACCGAACACAAAGAGGAATCAACTTTTCAGTGTGCTGCTAATATATTGTGAACTCTGCAGTTTCACTCTTTTCCTCCTGCTCCAATAACCTCTTTTTGTGAAGACCTCAGCTTGGTCCACTTGCTTCCCTCTCCCTCCCCCCCACTTTACATTCCATACTCAGTATTTCACCTCTCTCGGCTCCTGTCTCCATCCCATAGTGCTGGATATTCTTTGGGTGTTACCATTGGGAGATTTCCTTATTTTATGCTTGTCACTTACCTTCCATTCTCTACATCAGACCACTTATTTCTCTCTTCCTTTTAAAATCATGTTTCTCCATCTACCTTGACCTAAAAACCTCCAGGTTTCTGTTCCCATGAGATCTCTTACCTGCTAATATATCCTCTTTGACTTTTTCAGTATCCTGCTCCTTCCTCATCCTGAATCCTGGATCCCTACTATCCTAAAGTGACCTTTGAATTTCTTCTCATCATCTGTGGTATTGACTATAATCACTTTCTTCAACATTTAAAATCTTTATACAAATCTTCCTACCAATGGTTCACTCATTCTCTCAGTTCCTTCTCAACCTGTGCAATGCTGAGCAATGCTGGATATAAACACTGTTTTGATCAGACCATTCACTCTGTTCAACACTCATCCTATGACTCAACCCTAAAACCTGCCAATTAAAACAATTTTTGAATGTACCTATCAACGCTGAATTTCTTACTGCCTTATGCCTGATCTTTCATGATTCACCTCAGTTTCTGCTTCTTACTTTGCCCTTCATCCGATGCCTTCATATACTTAACATCTATTTAATATATCTTTATATATCTATATTTCATGTCATATTTTAGCCTTTCTCACTCATCTAGTTCATGGATTAGTGGTGCATGCTGCAATTCTACCATCTCATTAAACAAATCCTTGCTCCCTCTGTACCAGGTAATTTCCACCCAGAGTCTCTTATTCCTTTATGTGCTAAACATTTACAATCTCATCATCAATTTACAGCTTTCCTGGGATTCTCACTCTTCTCGCAAATTTACAGCCTAGCTTTCATCCAACCTATTTCACTGAGGTTGCTCTGGTTGCATATATCTTCACTATGTTTGTCAGACTATAATCTCCTTATTGTTTATTCTATTTGACCTACCTCCTAATGTTGATATGCTAGACCACCTTGTTGTTCCTTTCACCCTGATTCATTTTGATTTCTTCTGTACTGCTCTTTTAACTTTGCTTCTCATCTTTTTAATTGTTTTTAACCCATATGATCGGATAACACTTTTTTTCTCCATGCCTACTTCTTTGCAGTCTACCATCTCCTGCTCTCTCAGAGCACTACTTCATTTAGCTTTTATTAAGAATTTTACACAAAAGATTTACAATCTTAATTTATTTTTCTTTATTTTCAATTGTTCTAAACAACATAATTGCTAACTGTCCCTCAACTCACTGTCTCACAACCCATTGAAAAATAATTCACTGCTTCCCTTTCCTGTATCATTACGTATCACCTTCCTCATCAGTCTTTTCCCCAATGCACACCTAGCAATTCCTTCACAGGCTCACAGTCATGGAGTTATCTTTAATCGTATTTTTCACTTCACCTAACACATCTCAAAGGTCTTTTCCACTATCCAATTATATATTTACAATATTCACACAATCTAACTGATTATAGAGTTAAAACTACTGTAACAAACTGGTTTATTGAGCAGGTGAGAACCCACCTTAAATAATAATCACGATCCTTGTTAATGTGAATCACTAAAGTCACTAAAGAAATCTGTGCTAAATCCTCTAGTAGTTTGGCACAAAGAAATCAGGCTAAACTTTAACGCAATGGCAAGTTGTTATGCAGTACTCAAACAGTGGTAAAATGAAAACAAAACAAAATAAAAATCACAAGCCAATTTAGAAAAATAGTGTCAATTTTAATAAATAAAATTACACAAAAACAATAAAAATCCAATGAGTAGAACCAGTGCTATGAATGTTTAAAATGTTGTATTATACATAGAACCAACAAGGACAATGTGCCAACCGCTGTTATCTGGTTGTGCTAGACCAGAACAAAGTCAAAAGTTAAGGCCAACGTCAATGGAGCACAGATCGGGTGCAGAGGCCAGGTTTGTGCCAGTGGAAAGTTTACCTCCAGACTTATAGATTTTTTGGGAGAAAAAGTGGTCCTCAATGACTTGTGTGTGGGACAAGCCACAAACTGAATCTGAAGTGAGGCTGGACAACGATGGAGTGCCGAAGCGCAGGGTCCCTGGAGGGGGTTAAGGATAAAAGCTCAGAACAGCCAATGCCCAGAGTCCATGACGCTAATTAATTGTGGCTTGCCGTCAGTCTCAGTGAAGTCTTCTATGTTCAGACTTAGAAACCTTTCTGGAAATCATATCTCCTTCAGAGAAGCAAACCAGTGAGCTGAGTTTGATTAGCAATGTAATGTCGATGGCTGCAACTTTGATGGTGACTCCACTCTACATTTGATCTCCAGGCTGAAAGCTGGCAAAAAGTTTCTAAATTCCAGATCTTGCAGTTGGGGGACAGGATAAGTATACCAGCCAAGGGTCCAGGACCTCTGGGCACTACTTGAGGGTTAGAACTCACAGCAACTGAGGCTAGCTGCATGGTCCATGGCAGAACAAGTTGGCACTGTTCAGCTGGGTAGTTGCAGGTAATAGGGCATCTGGAAACATTTTGTGACCCACTTCTGGGGTCCTGGGTTCAAGGCAAGCAGAATCAATCTTCCTTCAGGATTCACACAGCAGGGCAATCCTTCTTCCTGTCCTCATAGGTCCAGGGGTTTTCAGAGGAGAGGTTCTGGGGTTGCCACATTTACATCTACTACTAGCCTATGGTGTCCACCCACTAAACCAGTTGTGATGAGTTCCTGCCCTCCCTCTGGGCTTGGTGCGAGACTAACTAGGGTGACAAAGAGTAGGAATGCCTAGGTGTGAGCTTCATCTACCAGTGACAATGTCCTTTGAAGTTCAGGAAGGGGCTGGGTACAGCCCGTAGACTATCCTGTCAAGGGAAGAGCACCACTAATCCAGACCACTTTGTCCATTGTATGGGAGCAATGCCCATCTCACCACTGGGGAGCCATTAGGATTTGAAGTTCCATGCATGTTCCACATTTTGAACAAGGCCAGCCAAATCATCGCTCCCCAACTCTGCGCCGTCATCAACAGTTCCAACAACACCGCAATCTTCTCAGACGTTTGGAAGCACGCCAAAGTCAACGCTCTTCTCCAAAAACCCAAAGCAGACCCGGAAGACCTCACAAACTACCGTCCCATTTCTATTCTCCCCTTCCCCGCAAAGGTCGCTGAGAAGATAGTTAACGCTCAACTGTCTCACTTCCTAGAAGAAAACAACATACTCAATGCCTCCCAGTCTGGATTCCGCAAGAACCACAGCACTGAGACCACCCTCATCGCCTGCACAGACGACATCAGGACCAGTGTGGACAAGGGCGAGACCGTCGCCCTCATCCTCCTAGACCGCTCTGCAGCATTCAAAACTGTATACCACCAAACCCTCTGCGCACGCCTTTTTGACGCCGGAATTCGACACAAGGCCCTGGACTGCCTCACCTACTTCCTCGCCAAAAGAACCCAAAGAGTTTGCCTCCCTCCTTTTCGGTCTCCAGCCACCAAGATCATCTGCGGGTTCGCCCAAGGATCCTCCCTCAGCCCCACCCTCTTCAACATCATGAATGGCCCCTCTCGCCAACATCCTCCGCCCCCACAGAATCACCATCATCTCACATGCAGACGACACCCAGCTCATCATCTCCCTCACCAGGAACCCAGCCACCGCCAAGATGAACCTGCACTCTGGACTCCTCGACATCGCCAAATGGATGACAGAAAGCCACCTCAAACTAAACTCAAACAAAACAGAAATCATCATCTTTGGCCCCAACAAGAGGGCATGGAATGACTCCTGGTGGCCCACCACCCTCGGACCACCCCCAACACCCACCACCCACGCACGCAACCTTGGCATCGTTCTAGACTCATCTCTCTCCATGACCCAGCAAATCAACGCCATATCATCCTCCTGCTTCAACACCTTTCACATGCTACGCAAGACTTTCAAATGGGTTCCTTTAGAAATAAGAAGAACAGTCACCCATGCCCTCATCAGCAGCAGACTGGACTACGGCAACGCCCTCTACGCAGGGACCACAGCCAAGCTTCAAAGAAAACTCCAGCGAATTCAGAACGCAGCCGCACGTCTCATCCTCAACCTTCCTCGCCACGAACACATATCCACCCACCTCAGATCCCTATACTGGCTTCCCATCAACAAAAGGATCACTTTCAAAGCCCTCGTCCACGCTCACAAAGCCCTCCACAACACTGGACCGGGTTATCTCAACGAATGAGTAAACTTTAGCATACCAACTCGACAGCTCCGCCGGCCTCGCCCTCGCTACAGTTCCCTGCATCCAATGCACCACCTCCGGTGGCAGATCCTTCTCCCACCTCTCAGCCAAGACCTGGAACTCCCTCCCCACCAACCTATGCAAGACCCAGGACCTTCTAACCTTCAGAGAGCACATTAAAACATGGCTTTTTGAGCAGTAGTGGGCAACCCCCCCCCCCACAGCGCCTTGAGACCCTAAAAGGTGAGTAGTGCGCTTAAGAAATTATTTGATTGATTGATTGATCACTGGCAGGAAAGCCTTTTGGTTTTAGGCAAGGAAATGACAACTTTCTAAAAGTGTAATTTTCATTGTAGTAATAAACTTCCAGTGTAGTAACATAAATTTCAACTTGACCATTATTTGCATTTTTAAATTACCATTACAATGAGACCGTGAGTCATTTTTTTAGCTTCTCCTAAACTTAAGTTAGCACTTATTAAATATAATAGTCTAGCTTATGGCAGAGAGAGCCTTACCACAATGAAAAATGACCTTGGAGTTTTTTTTGCTGTCAGGACATGAAAAACAAGAAAGACACAATTTTTTTTAGATAATATGAAACCTGCACTATGGACATTTGGGGCATACATTAGGGAAGAATTATAAGTTTTAAAAAGGAAGGTTTAGACCTGACAAAAAGGGTTGTTTTGCCAGGTCAAAAGGGATGTTTGGCAGTTTATACTGCACGCCCAGGCTGCAATAAAAGCGCTAGAGAAATGTTATGGAGTGATACTTTAATGAGTGGCACAATAAGTCCTGCAGCCAAATAGTACCTACCTGTAGTACCATAGACGAGGGATTAATATGTAAATTAAAGGAGTCTTTAGGTCAACATAAGGCAAAATCTTGGGTGACCCTGCACAAATAGCAAATTTCCAGTAACCACTTAAACTCCTACTCTAATCCTAGCTTTCATTCTGAGAACAAATGTGAATCTTGGCAGCGTCACCATATGGAGGGCCTGCACTCTACCCCACATGGATAGCCCAAGGTGTGACCAGTTTTCAAAGTCAGATTTTATGTGTGCATTCAGGGGATCAAACTTGTCAGCCACTATACGGTCTTGACCCCCGTTAACAAAAATCCCCAAGTACTTAAGATGTGAAGATTTCCAGCTGAAAGGAAACCTGGTTATTGCTGCGAAGGTGATGACGCGTGAGAGGGGCAGCTCTTCATTTTAATCCTGGTTTATGTGGTAACTCAACAACTCTGCAAATCCATCAATGAGACCCATCAAGGCCATGAGAGAGAGAGGGAGATCCATGAGTGTGAGAAGGATATCATCCGTGTATAGGTATACTGTAGATTTGTCTCCCAGGGATAGGAATCCTGGGTATGAGTGGGGACTGACATAGGGAGGCCACTATGGAGCTCCATAGCCAAAAGGCACAGCAGGTGCAATAGGGGGCAGCTTTGTCAGGTTCCCCTGCAAATTTGGAATGGATCTGAGATGAAGCCACCGCAGTTTACCTGTGCAATGGGGGAGACATAGAGCAAGCGCACCTTGGCTATGAAGCTGTCCCCCAGGCCAAATCTATGTAGTGTTATGGAATGATACTCCCAGTCGATCCAGGCAAACAGCCAGGGAGAGGGCAAGGGCTTCGCCCTGTTGGTCTTTGGATGCCCACGAGCTATGGGAGAGGGTGAAAAAGTGGTTCATGGAGGACCGGGCAGGGACAAAACCCACCTGAGTCTGGTGATTCAAAGATGGGATCACCTTGTGGAGGCAGGCTGCCAATGCGCTTGTGAGTATCTTAATTTCTCCATTGAGCAGGATGAAGGGCTGATAACTCCCAGAGAGTAGGGGGTCCATCCCAGGTTTATGGAGGACCGCTATCACTGCTTTGTTTGAAATTGCGCTGAGGGAGCCTGTCCAATCTGCCCCACGGAAGGCATCATAAAAGCAGTCAACAACACATTCACCCACACAATTATAAAATTGTGTGTGGAAGCCATCCTCCCCAGGGGCCTTATGGTAGGGGAGGTTGGATATGGACTGCACAATCTCAACTTTGCTGATTTCTCCACCCTTAGCAGCTCCCTGCCAGAGTTATTGAGGCTGGCGAGACTGGCAAGAAAGGTCTCCAAGTGTTCTCTGTAAATTGCTTGTTCGGGGTTGTAAAGGGTCTAATAGAAAACCACAAATTCATTACTGATATCTTGCAGGCAGTTGAGGATTGTGCTGTCTGACGAGTGTATAGCAGGGATGGCAAGTGCTGCTTCCTGCTGTTGGAGTTGGGCTGCTATAAGGCAACCTGTTTTCTCACCTTTCTCATAATGGTGGCCTCTAAGCCTTTGGAGGGGGAATTCAGCTTTGAACGTGAGTTAAGGTCCATATGGGCCTTTTCCAGTTGGCAGTGAGCGGGAAGAGATGGTCGCACTGTGCAAAGGCACCTATGGGTCTCTATCTCTCAATCCAGGTTTCTCTGACGTATCACCCTTTGGGAACTGGCCAGGGCCACATCCTTCATAAGTTGGCTTCAGATGGTTGCCTTCACTGCCGCCTGTAGCACTCCATGAGAGGACACCAGCCCTTTGTTGTTCTCCAGGTACATAGAGACGTCTATCTCTAGCTGGGTCTTACCCTGGGTAGTATTGTATCGGGACATGTTCAGGGCCTCGGCTACTGGCCTGGAGAGACTTGGCCAAGGTCCAGGGAATGTAGGATGGGAGAAAGGTCAGGGAGCGCTGCCTCCAACATCTGGGAGTCTCAGGTAAGAGCAACCACATGATAGGAGACCAGAAAGTAATCCAACTTAGACTGAATGTCATGCACCAGGGACATGAAAGTGCATTCTTTGTCCTCTGAGTGAACAAGATGCCAGTGGTCCAACAGATCATGCTCCTGTAGCATGTCTGCCAGGAGGGCCCTATCTGCTCTGCTGGATAAGTCCAGTGGGCCTGTGTGATCCAGTACAGCATCGCGTGCCAGATTCCAGTCTCCACATAGTAATAACTGGGAAGATCTGTAAGAAGACAGTTAAGCTGTAGCGGAAGGGGCGTTCATTGCTTGTGGGGGCATACACACAGCCTGCCACAGCAACTGTGGTCTGCTCACCAACCTTCAGTTTGGTAAAGGTATAATGGCCGGATGGGTCTGCCCAGGTCTTAAGAATAGTGGCAGGGAGGGACTTGTGAATAAGATTGCTACTCTGCATTTCCTGGGGTGGGGGTCAAGGTCCATTATGTCCGACTGTGGGCTATTGTAGTGGAGTACCCTTCCAACTGAGTCCCAACACAACTTCTCTGACTCTAGGTGGATCTCTTGAAGTAGGGCTATGGCTACCCATTTCATGCGCAGGTAATAGGGCACCTTCTGACGCTTCATCTGGTGCATCAAGCCATGGACGTTCCAGGAGACATCCCGCAGAGATGAGGAAAGCCCGGGGATGGGGACAACAACTCATCAGTGTGGGAAAAGGTTGTCACCCATCAAGGGCATCTGGAACCGCAAGGGGAGAGGGGTTACCCACAGGGGCAAAGAAGACAGGGAAGGGGGGATGGGAGGGGTGTGGCCGATTCAGCAGATGAGTTTCTTAGTGAGGGTGGTTAGGAGAGGAAGGGGCGACGGATAGAATGTGGGGAAGAGACTGCGATTGAACAGGGGGTAGGCCCTGAAAAGGGCTAGAGGCTGTGGACCACAGATCTAGGCTTGAGTTGTCAGCATGCCAGGCATCATAAGGAAAGGAGCAGGAGAGGAAACTGCTGAGGGCCAATCGGGCGATGAATAAATAGGACGGAGGAGGGGGCTGTGTCCATGAGTCCTGGGTGTCAAGTGCACCATGATTCTAGGTAGGAGGACAGGGAGAGGGTGGCAAGGTGTAATCATCATAAAACATTGGAGAACAATATAGAACATCATTAGAACACCATATCCCCAAGGAATGGAAGCATGCCGAGATCCCCCACTCCTGAAATAACCCAGAGCCGACCCCACGGACCTCAAGAATTGCCGCCTTATGTCGCTGTTGCCTTTCAGAGCCAAGGTCACCAAAAAAGCAATCAGCACTCATCTCCTCTTACACATCGAGGACAACAACATCCTGGACATACACCATGCTCGCCGCCACAGATAACATCCGCTCTCTCCTCCTCCACGTCCAAACAGCAGCTCTCATCCTGCTAGATCTATCTGCCAACTTTGACACAGTGTCCCACCGCACCCTATGCTCCGGACTCCATGCAGCAGGCAAACGCAGCAAGACTTTTGGTGGATACACTGACAGGCAGAAGGCAGAGAGTCAGACTCCCGCCACACCTGTCAAAATCTACAGGGATCTGCTGTGGAGTACCCCAAGGATCCTTGTTGAGTTCCACACAGTTAAACATCTACATGGCCCTGCTCACCCCAGTCATTATAAACTACGGATTGAAAATTGTCTCCTATGCCGATGACACCCAGCTGATCATCTCCCTGACTGAAAACCCCACAACGGCCAAGAAGAACTTCCAAGATGGGAAGGAAGCAGTCGCCGCGTGGATGAAGGAGAGCTACCTTAAGCTAATCTCCAACAAGACCGAGATCCTCATCCTGGGATCCTCCTCCTCAGCCTGGGATGACTCCTGGTAGCCCTCCACAGTTGGGATCCCCTCACACCTACAGGCCATGCATGCATCCTCGTCTCTGTGCTCACCATGACAAGACAGGTCAACTCCGTCGCCTCTACCTGTTTCCGCACCCTCCAACTTCTCCAGAAGATCTTTAGATGGATCCCAAGCAACTGCCGAAAGATGTAACACATGCCCTGATCACCAGCAGGCTTGACTACGGCAACGCTCTCTATGCCGGAACCACCAAGAAGAACCTGAGCAAGGTACAACAAATCCAGAATCCCTCTGCCAGACTCATTCTCAACATCTCCTGCCGAGAACACATCACAGGACACCTGGAGTGTCTCTACTGGCTCCCCGTGAAGAAGAGAATCAACTTGAAGCTCCTCACACATGCTTACAAGGTCCTCCACCACCTTGGAGCCAGCTACCTCAACCACCACATCACCTTTTACTCCCCTGCTTGACCTCTCCGCTCCTCCCAGCAGTCGCTCACCACTGTTCCCTGCATAAGGAAGTCCTCGGCTGGAGGGAGGTCTTTCACCTACATTGCGGAAAAATGCTGGAACATCTTGCCTCTCCACCTCAGGCAGTCGCCACTGCTACCTCAATTCAGGAACGACCTAAGACCTGGCTCTTCGACTGAATCTTGAGGACCTACCCCACAACGCCTTGATACCCTACGGATGAGTAGTGCGCTTTAAAAATGCAAATTTAATTGAATTGAATTGAATTTTCATATAACCATACAAATGCATATATGTGTCCAGACATGAAACATCATCATGACAAAGAACATGACTGAATTCCGCTGTGTAATATAATAAAAAGAAATGCGGCGAACATGCAGGTAAAAGGGGGAGCCTGGATCATTGTGGGAATCAAGCAAGTACTTAGCCTTCTGGGGCTTAATGGTACTGGGTCAGCCTCCCATGTTTGCAGTGGGCATCACAGCAGAGAGTTCAGGTCAGCCTTCTTGATTATGAGGCTTCAATGGGGAGCAGGACTTGTCCCAGCTCTGATCATTCTTGAGGGCTGCCATTGCCTTGAGGGCCATGTCCCTGTCGTCTTGTGAGCTGGCTGATCTCTCCACTTCTCTCCCTCTTGCGTGGGCACCATCATGGCACCCTCAACCGCTGTGTGCAATCTCAGTGGGCAGGCCAGGAGAGGAGTGAGGGGAAATCTTTGAATCTGCCTGGGCAAGGCCCATCTCTTGTTCCTCCAGTCCATCCAGGAAAAGAATGAGAGTGTCTGGGTTAGAAAAATCCTTGGACCTGCCATCATTTGTAATCTACATCCACGTGGGATTGAACGGGCCAAATTTGATGTCCATTGTTCAGAGTCGGGCTGGAGGGCCAGAAATGTCTTGCTATTGGTATTTGTCTCCCAGGAGAAATCAGCTGACATGCAGATTCTCTATACTTCATACTTCATGTATACTTCATAGTTAAATGGGCCATGGGTTTGGGCCTCAGTCAAGAGTTGACATGCTTGTCTGTGACAGAGAAAGCAGGCGATGATGGGACCTGGCCGATCTGGAGTAGTCTGGTGTGCAGTGCCTAGGCGGTGAGTGCGCTGGAGTTCCAGTGGGGGGGGTGAAGGTGAGCCCAGAAGGGAGGGTAAATGGCCTTTGAGAAAGCCCTTAGCGTCCACCTCTTCAGCGTGCTCTGGCAAGCCAACATAACAGACATTGGCCCTCATTCTGACCTTGGCGGGCGGCGGAGGCCGCCCGCCAAAGTCCCGCCGTCAGGTTACCGTTCCGCGGTCGAAAGACCGCGGCGGTAATTCTGACTTTCCCGCTGGGCTGGCGGGCGGTCGCCTTCAGACCGCCCGCCAGCCCAGCGGGAAAGAGGCTTCCACGATGAAGCCGGCTCGGAATCGAGCCGGCGGAGTGGAAGCTGTGCGACGGGTGCAGTTGCACCCGTCGCGTATTTCACTGTCTGCACAGCAGACAGTGAAATACATGTAGGGGCCCTCTTACGGGGGCCCCTGCAATGCCCATGCCAGTGGCATGGGCACTGCAGGGGCCCCCAGGGGCCCCGCGACCCCCCCTACCGCCATCCGGATCCCGGCGGTCGGACCGCCGGGATCTGGATGGCGGTAGGGGGGGTCGGAATCCCCGCGGCGGTGCAGCAAGCTGCGCCGCCGTGGAGGATTCAATGGGGCGGCGGTACACTGGCGGGAGCCCGCCAGTGGTGCCGGTCCGACCGCGGCTTTACCGCCGCGGTCGGAATCCCCATTGGAGCACCGCCGGCCTGTCGGCGGTGCTCCCGCGGTCCTCCGCCCTGGCGGTCTTTGACCGCCAGGGTCAGAATGAGGGCCATTGTCTCTGCGTCTCAGTCCCCCAAGTGTGTGAGCTTACCCCACAGGTGTATAAGTTATTGATCTCTCTCCAGGGCAGTACTAAGGTGATCTGGCACAGCGTTTAGCTTCTACTCCACTCCCTCCACTCTGTCCTGGAAGGCAGCGATGTCAGTGCAGATAGATTTAGTCTTGGTTGAGAGATTTGAGATCTTGGTGTCCATGCCCTCCAGTCGACGGCCAACTGCTGTGACCTCCCTCAGGATACACTCCATTGTGGATTCTGGAGTTGCGCTGGGAGGCTGCAAAGGGGGGTGAATTGTAGGCGAGGTCTGTGGGACAGCCATGAGTCCGTGATGTGCAACAGCCTCCGACGGGTAGTTAGTCAGAGGGTTTTGAAGAGGTCTTGCCAGAGGACATCACTAGAGTAAGCCTTTAGGAGGAGGTACAGCCTTGGTCCCCAAAGCAGGGGGGAAAGCGGTTACTTTCCTAAGCCAGGATCTCGCTGTCTCTGGTCAGTGGTACATGGAAGTGATCAAAGCTGTGCCTCGCCTAGGGAGGGGAGGTCAATTATGTTTGTCTCTCCTCTTGGTAGAGCTGATCACCCACAGGGGTTCCACTGCTAGTGCAGGTCTGTGGGTAGTGTGTGTCAGCTCTCCAATAGCAGATTGCCTTCCTCTTCCAAGGTCAATTGAATGGTTCCCAGAGGCTGGGCAGTAGTAGGCAAATCAAAGTGGGTCACAGTCTGGCTGGTGAGATTGGAATTATATGAGAGCCAGGGTCCAAGAGAGGATGTAGGACATAGCAAATTGTCCCAGGAGACAGTCAGGGACTGTACTGGGAGCTAGCCAGGTTCCAGACCCCAAGGCAAGTAGTCAGCAGGTCACCGCTCCACGTAGTAAGCAGGAAGGACAATGGGCAGAGAGGGTGAAGCAAGCAGGCAGCAACCGTGGGCTGCTGTTTTGGTGTGCAAATTCTGAGGGAGGGGCCCTCTTCTCTCCCAACCTGTTTGTAGCTCTAAACAGGGCCCCAGGGAGATGCAGGTACAAATTCAGGTACTGTGCAGCTGTCTGCAAGTTGTGTTTTGCAGTCCCCAGGGGCCATGATGGAGGACTGGGCCCTTCTTTCATATATTGCAATGGAGGAGGTGCCGAGCGCCCCTTTACCAACCATGCCCTGGGTACCACAGGTACCACTTAAAAGGGACTAATAAAGGAGATAAGCTCTTGTCAATTGGGGATGTCAATTACACATGTTACGTTAGGGGAAAAACACTGGCACTGGAGCACGGTTAGCTGGCTTCAGTGCACTGTGAGAGTTGAAAACCAGCCTCTTGCAGTTCAAATGAGGGCTAAAAGTGGGAGGCATTTGCAAAAAGCCAAGTTTTCTTACAAACTATGGGTTAATTATATAGAAACAAATACTATGAATTCACAATTCATGTGTTTTCTTAATAATAAAAATATTAGAAGTAAGTGTTAAATAGCTATTTAATTGTAGGGTATTAAAATAAGGTGTTATACCAAATGATCTAAATATTACAGTAAACAAATGTTGGTATGAATCATTATGGTTGATAATGCCAAAAGTGGACCTGGTTGATGTCGGCAGGATATTGGGCGTACTGAAAAAAGTTACAATCGCACTAAGAAACCATATGGAGCTCGTTCTATGAAACAGATCTTATGTGATATCCTTTGAGGCCACCACCTCCTGTTGGTGTGACGGCCAATCATAAGGAGGAATATGAAAAAATGAAACATAGAAGCTGCCTTTGAGGAAGCTAAAGCAGTATATGAGGTCCCCAGTGAGAATCACCATTCTGTCTCAGTCATTGAAGGTATGCCCTGGTCATTATTACATCCATCGACAGAACTCACTTGAGAGAAGAAGTGGCATGATCATCTGGTTCTGCATCCGCAAACAAGAAAGTTGCATGCTTGACATGAAGAGCTTCCCTGTTTGCTTCACCCAGAACCACAGACAAGCATTGGCATATTTAAGGCAGTGATAGACCTGAAGATATTCTATTGGTGGTGGGCTGCTTTGCATTGTCCAGGATGTTGGCCTGATAATAGGAAGGATGGAGTATGATGTTACAGAGGATCACAGGCGTTAGTGGGATCAAGGGCAGGATGTCAGGCTTCCTATGTCTCTTCCACCACCTGCAACAAAAGGACAATGACACTTTTTGTGGTGGTGGTTGAGGATAGGGTTATAAAGTCATCTTCCCAGTTTGTGCTGCCAGAACTTACCTGTCCAGGATTGTGCTTGTCCATTGTCCTGGGGAGTGATGTTTGGTTTTACCCATATATAAAGAAGCATGGATCTGAGAAGGATGTGTCACAATGTTTTTGATTCCTCTACTTTTTGTTGTGTTCATTACCAACCTTAGATATTTTTTGTCCCTGATTTTTGCCTCTAAGGCCCATATTTATATTTTTTAATGAAAAACTGCATTTCTGCAGTTTTATGTCAAAAAGTATAGAACCGGCTTGCGCCATTCCAGGACACCAGCCGGGTGGCAAATTTATGGAATTGTGCAATCCCCCGCAAAGGGTGGGCTAACGTGAAAAAATTACGTTAGCCCGATGGGGGGTGGAGGTATGTGAGAAGGGGGGTTTGCACAAAAAATGACATTAGGCTGGTTAGAGGCAAAAAAGTGCCTCTAACCAGCCTAGCATCTTTTTCTGATGCAAAACCATCCGTACCACATGACTCCTGTCTTAGAAAAAACAGGAGTCATGCCCACCACCCTAATGGCCAGCACAGGGGATCAGTGTCCCCTTGGGCATGGTCATTGCACCCTGTGCCATGCATGGAGCCCCAAGTTAGGCCCCCAATGGCACTTCAATTTAAAAAATAAAAAATACTTACCTATACTTATCCTGCTTACCTGGGATGGGGTCCCCTATCCTCCGGTGTTCCTCTGGTGTGGGTGGGGGTGTTCCTGGGGCTTGGGGAGGGCACCTATGAACCATTCCATGGTGTTCAACCATGGAAATGGGTCCACAGGTCCCTCAACACCTGGTCTGACCCAGGCGTTAAAAATTGGTGGAAAGCAAGTTTTGCATTATTATTTAGCTCCTCCTCCCACTTGTGCGTCATTTTAGCAGGGGCGATAAATATTGGGCTATTGGGTTAGCAGCCATTTTTTTTCTTTGAGGGGAACGCCTACCATGCATCTCATTGACGCAAAGTTTGTTCACCCATCTAAAAAATTGTGCAAGCTCCAATATTTTGACATTAGACGTGTCTAGTGTCAAAATATAAATATGGAGTTAGTTTTGCGCGGAATTTATGTAAAAAAATTACTTAAATTAGGCCCAAATGAAGTATAAATATGCCCCTAAAATTCTTCTCAAAATTCAGCTTAGGAATATTACGTGTGACCCTTTCTCATCGCACTTTTGAAGTCTTGATTCCCAACTCTTCTAAAAGTCTTCATCTTCAATCAGGAGCTATCCATATAGCAAAGAATGTTTTTCTGCTCTTTTGTGGCTTTTCCCACCTAAATGAAACTCTCTTAACAAGACCTGTGTTATCTTTAACATGTATGTTAAATGCTCCGTGGCTACTAGAAGAGGTTACTCTTTCTTCAGGCATTCACGAAGGAAAGAAATAAGAAGCTAGTGTCCAGTCGTTCACAGTTAACCAGAGTCATCACCTACCATGATGTCATCAAGATAAATACACATAATTATGAATTGGATATTTGAACTCATATGTACATTGAAGATGTATATCATTACAGTATGTAGATGTGGAGTTAAGAATAGTAAATATACTTACCTAAGTATACTTACCTGTACATACGTAGCTTGACAATGTACTGATAGTCGATATTCTGAAGTTGGTGTTTGTAGGTCACAATAAAAAAACTTTATATTTTTGCTGTATACTGTTAGCATTTAGTTGGCTGTGTCATTTTATTAATGTCTTATGATGTATTCATCAGATTAAGCTGCAGTTTTTTAAAACTCCTGAGCATGCAGTGTGAATTATCGCTCCTTCAAAAGATATGGCACCTTGATATATTAGTTTGGAAACTCACTACGTAATATTAATAAGAACAGCAGCTAATATAGGCTGAGTGCTTATTCATACAGTAGTGTTAAAGCAAAGATTAGTGGTGAAAGGCACCCTGATTGCCTGATGAATGTCCTGTGGTTTGATTCGGTTACTCCAACCCCCATCAATCATTATCAGACCATATTTCACTTCAGTAAGAATGAATTAATTCCTTCTACAATCAGAATACCTTCAAAAACTCCGTATGCACACTTGTTTTAGAGCCATATTTGAAGCACTACTTTATTTTATGTCAGCACACTGTGCCCTTCATGCATAGTTGAATAACTGAGGAAAAAGAAAAACAATATTTTACAAAGATTTACTACTTTTCAAAACAATTCCTCCAAAATTAAAAAAAGAAAATGCTTCAAAGCAGGTATTGCATGAGGACAGCTGGCACTTTCATTTTGTTAGTGAAAATGAGTTCTGGTTTCAAGTGGGTTTCAATCACCTGATTCTGGTTGCTTTTTCATGACCCTCCCTCTCTTCTACTGCTGTCACACTGTGAACAGTGGTGAGCAAAGTAATCGAAAAGCTTCCTACCTGAGAGCAGTGAACAAAATGTAACCAACTGTACCAGACATTCAAAACCCCAATGTCTGCCTCTGGCTCATGTGATAGAGAAAATACAATGGAATGTCATTGAGTGATCCAAAGACTTGTTGGTTAAACCCTGATCGATTTTGTCATCCTGCTTCTTCAACACAGCTCTGCACATTCTTGGATCTAAATAGCCACCATCCCTTTTCATGTTGCTGACCCCAACCAGACTTCTTATTTACCAAAGCCCCATAGAAAATGCCCATCTTTTACAGAAGCACATTTGCAAGTGTGGCAGTGCACATTGTTTGTTCATACCTGTGAGCATTTGAGCTATATACCATTTTGTGGTCGAGTCACAAGGTACTTCCTTCAACTGAACACATAGAGAAATGAACTTTTCAGTGCCCTGCTCCTCTAGCTTCTTTTTGTGAGGACCTTAGCTTGGTCTACTTGCTTCCCTTGGGGGGTGGGGGGGTGGGGAGTGGGGGGTGGGGAGGATCATGTGTCAAGTCCCAGAACAGGTGAAACCCAGAGTCCATGATGCTAATCAATTGTGGTTTGTCAATGGTCTCAGTAAAGTCTTCTATGACTTAGAAACTTTTCTGGAAGTCAGATCTCCTTCAGAGAAGCAAACCAGCAAGCTGAGTCTGATTAGCAATGTAACATTGATGGCTGCAACTTGGATGGTGACCCCCACTCTTCATTTGTTCTCCAGGCTGAAAGCTGGCAAAAAGTTTCTAATTTCCAGGTCTTGCAGTTGGCGGACAGGATAATTACACCAGCTAAGGGTCCAGGACCTATGGGCACTACTTGAGGGCTAGGACTCACAGCAACTGAGGCTAGCAGCATTGCAGAACCAGTTGGTTCTGGTCATCTGGGTAGTGGCAGGTAATAGGGCATCTGGAAAAATGTTGTTACCCACTTCTGAGATCCTGGGTTCAAAGCAAGCAGGACCAGTTTTCCTTAAGAATTCACACAGCAGGGCCCTCCTTCTTCCTGCCCTCATAGGTCCAGGAGATTTTGGAGGAGATGTTCTGAGGCTACTACATTTACATCTACTACCAGCCTTTGGTGTCCAGCCACTAAACCAGTTCAGATGAGTTCCTCTCCTCCCTCTGGTCTTGGTGCAAGCCTGACAAGGGAGACAAAGAGTAGGCACACCTAGGTGTGAGCTTCATCTACCAATGACAATATTCTTTGAACCTCAGGAAGAGGCTGGGCACAGCCCCTAGACTATCCTGTCAAGGGAAGAGCTCCACTAACCCAGACCCCTTTGTCCACTGTATGGGAGCAATGCTCATCTCACCACTGGGGAACCATTAGATTTCAAGTTCCA
This sequence comes from Pleurodeles waltl, assembly GCF_031143425.1. NCBI lineage: Eukaryota > Metazoa > Chordata > Amphibia > Caudata > Salamandridae > Pleurodeles > Pleurodeles waltl. The sequence goes on along the minus strand of NC_090450.1, from coordinate 858,103,229 downwards.
ACTGAACACTGTCAGGAAAGTGTTTTGGTTTTAGACAGGGAAATAAACATTTCTAAAAGTGTCATTTCCAGTGTAGTAACATCTGACTTGACCATTAATTTGAATTTTTAAATTACCATTACAATGAGATCTTGAGTCATTTTTCTAGCTTCTCCTAAACGTAAGTTAGCACATAACTAAAATAGTCTAGCTTATGGCAGAGCCAGCATTACCACAATGAAAAATGACCTTGGAGTGTTTTTCATTGCCAGGAGATGTAAAACATGAAATGTACATGTTCTATTTTTTAGATAACATGAAGCTTGCCCTATGGACATTTAGGGCATACCTTCGGGTGAATTACAAGTATGAAAAAGGAAGGATTAGGCCTGCCAAAAGGGTGTAGGTCAACATTTAAAGTTTGGCAGTTTAAACTGCACTCCCAGGATGCAATGCACATACTGGAGACATGTTATACAGGGCTACTTTAATGAGTAGCGCAATAAGTCCTGTAGCCCACTAGTACCTACCTGTAGAACCTCAGACAAGGGAATAAGGGAGGGCACAAGCACTTTGCTTCTGGTTAGTCGACCTTGGTTCCACAGACGGCAAAATCTGGGGTGAACCTGCACAAACAACAACAATAACTAATTAAACTCCTAATCTAATCCGAGTCTTCTCTCATTTCTAATTCTTCTTTTCCATTTACTTATTGCTCTTCCCACTTACTTGCTGGAATCCTGGCAGCTACTTTTGCACAACTTCACAATTCTTGGCCCATTAATTTTCCTTGTGCTGACATCCCTGTTCTCTCCACTTTCTCTTTTGTGTTCTATCTGACTTTAAAATGTATCAACTTACTTTACACCGCTGTCTCACTTCACTTATCCAGGTCTATATACCTGCTTGCTTTCTATGCTAGGTATTCCACTTTCGACTGGTGGAGCCTTTGCAACTGTTACAACTTTCAGCTTTTACAGCCCCACATTTAATTTTTTAGTTTCATATTTCTTTATTAAGGTTTTAACAGATTACAACAGAATCTGGGATACAAAATGGGGTAAAAGGCAACAAGGTAACTGATTATAGCAGAAGGTAACAGCATTGAAGAGCATGCATAGCATAGTGAAGAGGAGGTCTTTTCGCCTAGTTTGTGCAGGAGTCCTAGGAATCTTGGGTCATACCTGGGGTCTGGATATAGAATTATTTAGTCAAGATTCTGGGGCATATTTATACTCTGTTTGCACCGAATTAGTGTCATTTGTTTTTACTCTAATTCGGTGCAAAACTAACTCCATATTTATACTTTGGTGCTAGACCCCTCTAGCACCAAATTTATGGAGTTAAAGTCATTTTTTAAAAGTGGAGACCTACCTTGCCTTAATGAGATGCAAGGTAGGCGTTCCTGTGCAAAAAATGACTCTATGGCCTTAGCGCCATATTTAGGGGCATATTTATACTCTGCTGCATATTTATACTCTGTTTGCCCAGAATTAGCGTAATTTTTTTTACTGTTATTTGGTGCAAATCTAACTCCATGTTTATATGGACCGGTCTAGCACCAAGGCCCTGATTTATACTTTTTGTGCGCCGCATTAATGTCATTTTTTGACGCAAAAGTGGTGCAAACTTACAAAATATTGGCCCTTATTTATACTTTTTGCTGCAAAACTGCACTAACTCAGTTTTACACCAAAAAGTTTAGCACCGGCTTGCACCATTTCTATGCACCTGCCAGGCACCATATTTATAGAATGGTGCAAGCCGGTGCAAATGGTAGGCTAGAGTTAAAAAAAATGACTTTAGTCGGGTGGGGCTGGCAGTATAGAAGAAGAGCGTTTAGCACCAAAAAATGGCTTTAGGCAGGTTAAAGTAAAAAAAAATGACACTAACCAGATTAGCATCATTTTATGGTGCTAACCTACCATGCCACATGACTCCTGCCTTAGAAAAGGCAGGAGTCATGCCCACCACCCCAATGGCCAGCACAAAAGACAGGGGTCCCCTGGGCATGGCCCTTGCACCCTGTGCCATGTATGGGGGCCCATTTCAGGGCCCCCCATGGCACTTTCAAAAATAAAATACAATCTTACCTGTACTTACCTGGGATGGGGTCCCCAATCCTCGCAGTCCCTCTAGTGTGGGTGGGGGTGCCCCTGGGGCCTGGGGAGGGCACCTGTGGGCTTCTTCCATGGTGTTCCACTATGGAAATAGGCCCACAGGTCCCCTAACGCCTGCCCTGACCCAGGTCTTAAAAAATGGGGCAAAGCAAGCTTTTCCCCATTTTTTGACCCCTCCTCCCTCCCTTGCACCATTTTTGCATGGGCGTATAAATATGGCGTTAAGGCCATAGAGTCATTTTTTGCACGGGAACGCCTTCCTTGCATCTCATTAAGGCAAGGTAGGTTTCCACTTCCAAAAAATGACTTTAACTCCATACATTTGGCGCTAGACGGGTCTAGCACCAAAGTAAAAATATGGAGTTCGTTTTGCATTGAATTAGAGTTAAAAAAAAAATGAATCTAATTCAGTTCAAACAGAGTATAAATGTGCCCCTTAGCGTCAAAAAATGATGCTAATCTGGTCAGAATAATTTATTTTGACTCAAACCTGCATAACATCATTTTTTTTAAGGTAGCCTACCCTTTGCACCGGCTTGCACCATTCCATAAATATGGTGCCCACCTGGTGCTAAAAAATGGTGCAAGCTGGTGCAAAACTTTTTGGTGCAAAACTGCGATAGTGCAGTTTTGCACCAAAAAGTATAAATAAGGCCCTCTGTGTCATAATATCTGGCAGTGGTGGTAGGAGTGCATCATGGATTACGGGGATGGTGTAGTGTAGTGTAGTGTAGTATAGTGTAGAATAGTGTGGTACAGTATAGTATAGTATGTGCTGGGGTGGGGGGCAAGTGAATTAATGAAACACATCAGGGTAGAGGAAGGTAGGGATAAGCGTCATCACTTCCCTCAAGATCCCAGAGAAAGGGTGGCCATGTTTGGAGGCATACTTCAGCATGATCCTGGAGGTTGTGGTTACTGCTCATGTGTGGATGATGTTGGGGAGCGCCAATGGAGGAGTATATATATCTTCGCTGCAGCAAGGCAGTGTGCTAAAGGTGGTGCTGGGGAAGTGATAGGTCTATTGTTTCCCCAGGGTAATGCAGGATGATCAGGATGTGGGATGGGGAAGCCTAACTGGCAGAGTCTCCCCAAGGGTGGACCCCACTGCAGTCCAGAAGGGCTGAATTGAAGAGCAATTGCTAAGGATGTGTAGTATGTTGTACCTGGAAGCAGGGCAGTGCCAGCAGTTGGCATGGGGCTGAAGGCCTGCTGTATGCAGTTTGACTGGGGTCTAGTACCATTTTTGTAGTGATTTAAATAGGCAGAATTTCAATGTGCCTCCCTTGCCCCATGTTGAGTGCCTCTAGTAGTTCAGCCAAGTCCTCCTTTTCATATTCCGTCTGTACTCTTTTATAGCCATTTAGTATGGAGGTTGCCGAGGAGAGGGGAAGAGAAAAGGTGCCAAGTGAGGAGGCTATAGAAGTTTGACATCACTCCTCAAAGGTTGCCACACATCCTGAGATAGGCCACTACAGGTGAGGTTTGTAGATTCCAGGGGCATGCACCTACGACTAAGACAGCGTCATAGTTGTAGGTATTTCCACAAGTGCTGAGGTTGAAGGTTGAACTCTTCATGTAAATGCGCAAAAGATTTGAATTCGGCCCCTCTCAAAAACTTGCCTCATACCAGTGATGCCTGCCCAGTGCCACTGTGCCCAAAAGAAGGCCTTCCCTCCTTTACCCCCTTCTGTGCCCAGGACGTAATGGTTACCATTACATCCTGGGCACACAGCCCAGAGCGAGCGCTAGCCCTCCCTCTGTGGGGTTCCCCCCGCCCCCAAGTCAGGGATGGAAGGGGAAGCCCTTCCCCTTCCACCCCGACCCCCCCCACCTTGTGACGTCAGCACGCGAGCGCGCGCTGATTGTCACAGAGCCTCCTCCCATCGCCCTGGAAGCTCAGCTTCCAGCGCAATCGGAAGAGAAATGCTCTGCATTTCTCTTCCGATCATGTGGGGGAGGCCGAGAGAGGCTTCAAAGGGAAGGCAAGTTATTTCCTTCCCTTTGAAGTCTCTCTCTGCGTTTTGGCAGCAGGATTGAAAGCAATCCGGCTGTCAAAACGCCCACTAGACACCAGGGATGTTTTTTCAAAAATGAAACTGGCATGAGGGAGCGACCCCTTGGGCAAGGGTCGCTCCCAGGGGGGGCATTTTTTTTTAAGGCCCAAACCTCTAGGCACAAGGGATAATTTTTTTTTTTTTTTTTGTTTTTGTTTTGTTTTTTGTTTTAGAGGTGGGGAGCAACCCCTTAGGGAAGGGTCACTCCCAAAGGGGCCAAATTACATTTAGGCCATTTCTGCCCCCCTTGGGGGCGGATTGGCCTATTTTTATGAGGCCAATCTGCCCCCAAGGGGGACAGAAACCACTAGATACCAGGGATTTTTTTTTTTTTTTTTGTGAATTTCACGTAAGGGGAGCGACCCCTTAGGCAAGGGTCGCTCCCCGGGGGGCTGGGGGAGCAAATTTATTTTAGGCCATTTCTGCCCCCCCTGGAGGCAGATGGGCCTATTATTATTAGGCCGATCTGCCCCCACGGGGGCAGAAACCTCTAGGCGCCAGGGCTAATTTTTTGTTTGTTTGTTTGTTTGTTTTTTTAGAGATGGGGAGCGACCCCTTAGGCAAGGGTCGCTCCCCTGGAGGGGCATATTGTATTTAGGCCATTTCTGCCCGCTTTGGGGGCAGATCGGCCGATTTTAGGTCAATCTGCCCCTAAGGGGGGCAGAAACCACTAGGCACCAGGGATCTTTTTTTTGTGTGCCATCACGCAAGGGGAGCGACCCCGTAGGCAAGGGTCGCTCCCCAGGGGGCTGGGGGGCAAATTTATTTTAGGCCATTTCTGCCCCCCTTGGGGGCAGATCGGCCTATTGTTATTAGGCCGATTTGCCCCCAGGGGGGGCAGAAACCTCTAGGCGCCAGGGCAATTTTTTTTTTGTGTTTTTTTTTTGTTTGTTTGTTTTTTTAGAGATGGGGAGCGACCCCTTAACCAAGTGTCGCTCCCCTGGAGGGGCAAATTGTATTTAGGCCATTTCTGCCCGCTTTGGGGGCAGATCGGCTGATTTTAGGTCAATCTGCCCCAAGGGGGGCAGAAACCACTAGGCACCAGGGATCTTTTTTTTTGCGCCGTCACGAAAGGGGAGCGACCCCGTATGCAAGGGTCGCTCCCCGGGGGGGTGGGGGGGGCAAATTTATTTTAGGCCATTTCTGCCTCCCCTGGGGGCAGATCGGCCTATTGTTATTAGGCCGATCTGCCCCCAGGGGGGGCAGAAACCTCTAGGCGCCAGGGCTATTTTTTTTTGTGTTTTTTTTTGTTTGTTCGTTTTTTTAGAGATGGGGAGCGACCCCTTAGGCAAGGGTCGCTCCCCTGGAGGGGCAAATTGTATTTAGGCCATTTCTGCCCACTTTGGGGGCAGATTGGGCGATTTTAGGTCAAGGGGGGCAGAAACTACTAGGCACCAGGGATCTTTTTTTTTTGCGCCGTCACGCAAGGGGAGCGACCCCGTAGGCAAGGGTCGGTCCCCAGGGGGCTGGGGGGCAAATTTATTTTAGGCCATTTCTGCCACCCCTGGGGGCAGATCGGCCTATTGTTATTAGGACGATCTGCCCCCAGGGGGGGCAGAAACCTCTAGGCGCCAGGGCTATTTTTTTTTGGTGTTTTTTTTTTGTTTGTTTGTTTTTTTAGAGATGGGGAGTGACCCCTTAGGCAATGGTCGCTCCCCTGGAGGGGCAAATTGTATTTAGGCCATTTCTGCCCGCTTTGGGGGCAGATCGGCCGATTTGAGGTCAATCTGCCCCCAAGGGGGGCACAAACCACTAGGCACCAGGGATCTTTTTTTTTTGCGCCGTCACGCAAGGGTCGCTCCCCGGGTAGCTGGGGGGGGCAAATTTATTTTAGGCCATTTCTGCCCCCCCTGGGGCCGGATGACCTGGAGGCCAAAATCCACATGTAGGCACTTTGAAAAAAACACCTCTGTTTTCTGTGAAAAAATGTGATGTGTCCACGTTGTGTTTGGCACCATTTCCTTTCGTGGGCGCTAGGCCCACCCACACAAGTGAGGTACCATTTTTATCGGGAGACTTGGGGGAATGCTGGGTGGAAGGACATTTGTGGCTCCTCTCAGATTCCAAAACTTTCTGTCACCGAAATGAGAGGAAAAAGTGTATTTTTGGCCAAATTTTGAGGTTTGCAAAGGATTCTGGGTAACATAACCTGGTCAGGGCCCCACAAGTCATCCCATCTTGGATTCCCCTAGGTGTCTAGTTTTCAAAAATGTGCTGGTTTGCTAGGTTTCCACAGGTGCCGGCTGAGCTAGAGGCCAAAATCCATAGGTAGGCACTGTTTTCTGTGAAAAAATGTGATGTGTCCACGTTGTGTTTGGGGCCATTTCCTTTCGTGGGCGCTAGGCCTACCCACACAAGTGAGGTACCATTTTTATCGGGAGACTTGGGGGAACGCTGGGTGGAAGGAAATTTGTGGCTCCTCTCAGATTCCAGAACTTTCTGTCACCGAAATATGAGGAAAATGTGTTATTTTAGCCAAATTGTGAGGTTTGCAAAGGATTCTGGGTAACAGAACCTGATCAGAGCCCCACAAGTCACCCCATCTTGGATTATCCTACGTCTATAGTTTTAAAAAATGCACAGGTTTGGTAGGTTTCCCTAGATGCCGGCTGAGCTAGAGGCCAAAATCTACAGGTAGGCACTTTGCAAAAAGCACCTCTATTTGTCAAAAAATGGGATGTGTCCACGTTGTGCTTTGGGGCATTTCCTGTCACGGGAGCTAGGCCTACCCACACAAGTGAGGTATCATTTTTATCGGGAGACTTGGGGGAACGCTGGGTGGAAGGAAATTTGTGGCTCCTCAGATTCCAGAACTTTCTGTCACCGAAATGTGAGGAAAATGTTTTTTTTAGCCAAATTTTGAGGTTTGCAAAGGATTCTGGGTAACAGAACCTGGTCAGAGCCCCACAAGTCACCCCATGTTGGATTCCCCTAGGTCTCTAGTTTTCAAAAATGCACAGGTTTGGTAGGTTTCCCTAGGTGCAAGCTGAGCTAGAGGCCAAAATCTACAGGTAAGCACTTTGCAAAAAACACCTCTGTTTTCTGTGAAAAAATGGGATGTGTCCACGTTGTGTTTTGGGGCAGTTCCTGTAGCGGGCGCTAGGCCTACCCACACAAGGGAGATATAATTTTATCGGGAGACTTGGGGGAACGCTGGGTGGAAGGAAATTTGTGGCTCCTCTCAGATTCCAGAACTTTCTGTCACCGAAATGTGAGGAAAATGTGTTTTTTTGGCCAAATTTTGAGGTTTGCAAAGAATTCTGGGTAACATAACCTGATCAGAGCCCCTCAAGTCACCCCATCTTGGATTCCACTAGGTCTCTAGTTTTAAAAAATGCACAGGATTGGTATGTTGCCCTAGGTGCCGGCTGAGCTAGAGGCCAAAATCTACAGGTAAGCATTTTGCAAAAAACACCTCTGTTTTCTGTGAAAAAATGGGATGTGTTCACGTTGTGTTTTGGGGCATTTCCTGTCGCGGGCGCTAGGCCTACCCACACAAGGGAGGTATAATTTTTATCAGGAGACTTGGGGGAACGCTGGGTGGAAGAAAATTTGTTTCTCCTCTCAGATTCCAGAACTTTCTGTCACCGAAATGTGAGGAAAATGTGTTTTTTTAGCCAAATTTTTAGGTTTGCAAAGGATTCTGGGTAACAGAACCTGATCAGAGCCCCACAAGTCACCCCATGTTGGTTTCCCCTAGGTGTCTAGTTTTCAAAAATGCACAGGTTTGGTATGTTTCCCTAGGTGCCGGCTGAGCTAGAGGCCAAAATCTACAGGTAGGCACTTTGCAAAAAACACCTATTTTTTCTGTGAAAAAATGGGCCGTGTCCACGTAGTGTTTTGTGGAATTCCTGTTGCGGCCGCTAGGCCTACCCACACAAGTGAGGTACCATTTTTATCGAGAGACTTGGGAGAACATAGAATAGCAAAACAAGTGTTATTGCCCCTTGTCTTTCTCTACATTTTTTCCTTCCAAATATGAGAGAGAGTGTGTAAAAAAGACGTCTATTTGAGAAATGCCCTGTAATTCACATTCTAGTATGGGCACCCCGGAATTCAGAGATGTGCAAATAACCACTGATCCTCAACACCTTATCTTGTGCCCATTTTGGAAATACAAAGGTTTTCTTGATAGCTATTTTTTACTCTTTATATTTCAGCAAATAAATTGCTGTATACCCGGTATAGAATGAAAACCCACTGCAGGGTGCAGGTCATTTATTGGCTCTGGGTACCTAGAGTTCTTGATGAACCTACAAGTCCTATATATCCCCGCAACCAGAAGAGTCCAGCAGACGTAACAGTATATTGCTTTAAAAAATCTGACATTGCAGGAAAAAGTTACAGAGTAAAACGTAGAGAAGAATTGCAGTTCTTTTCACCTCAATTTCAATTTTTTTTTTTTCAGTTGTTATTTTCTGTAGGAAACCCTTGTAGGATCTACACAAGTGACCCCTTGCTGAATTCAGAATTTTGTCTACTTTTCAGAAATGTTTCGGGTTCTGGGATCCAACATTGGTTTCATGCCCATTTCTGTCACTGACTGGAAGGAGGCTGAAAGCACAAAAAAATCGTAAAAATGGGGTATGTCCCAGTAAAATGGCAAAATTGTGTTGAACAATTGGGTTTTCTGATTCAAGTCTGCCTGTTCCTGAAAGCTGGGAAGCTGGTGATTTTTGCACCACAAACCCTTTGTTGATGCCATTTTCAAGGAAAAAAACACAAGCCTTCTTCTGCAGCCCCTTTTTCCATTTTTTTTTAAAAAAATGACATTTTCACTGTATTTTGGCTAATTTCTTGGCCTCCTTCTGGGGAACCCACAAAGTCTGGGTACCTCTAGAATCCCTAGGATGTTGTAAAAAAAGGACGCAAATTTGGCGTGGGTAACTTATGTGAACAAAAAGTTATGAGAGCCTAAGCGCAAACTGCCCCAAATAGCCAAAAAAAGGCTCGCCACAGGAGGGGGAAAAGGCCTGGCAGCGAAGAGGTTACACAGGCTGGCATTGCCCCAGAGGTGTGAGTGTTCATGGAGATGGGGATCTGCTCCAAGAAGACCATGAGCCCCCCTTGTGGATTTCAACATAGTTTGCAAGACCGGGTTATCCGAGTGGGGCCCAAGGTGTGACCATTTTCAAACATCAGATTTTGAGGGTCATTCTGACCCTGGCGGCCGGTGGCCGCCAGGGCCACCGACCACGGGAGCACCGCCAACAGGCTGGCGGTGCTCCAATGAGCATTCTGACCGCGGCGGTTCAGCCGCGGTCAGAAGCGGAAAGTCAGCGGTCTCCCGCTGACTTTCCGCTGCTCTTTGGAATCCGCCATGAGGATTCTGACCCCCCCTACCGCCATCCAGTTCATGGCGGGAAAGCCGCCATGAACAGGATGGCGGTAGGGGGGGTCGCGGGGCCCCTGGGGGCCCCTGCCGTGCCCATGCCAATGGCATGGGCACGGCAGGGGCCCCCGTAAGAGGGCCCCGAAAAGTATTTCAGTGTCTGCCTTGCAGACACTGAAATACGCGACGGGTGCCACTGCACCCGTCGCACCTTCCCACTCCGCCGGCTCGATTACGAGCCGGCATCCTCGTGGGAAGGTCGTTTTCCCCTGGGCTGGCGGGCGGTTTTACTGGAACCGCCCGCCAGCCCAGGGGAAAACTCGTAATACCCGCCGCGGTCTTTTGACCGCGGCGCGGTAATTTGGAGGGCGGGATCCTGGCGGGCGGCCTCCGCCGCCCGCCAGGGTCATAATGAGGCCCTTTGTGTCTGCAATCAGGGGATCAAGCTTTTCTGCCACTATACGGTCTAACCCCTGTTAACAAGAGTCCCCAAGTACTTAAGATGGGAAGATTTCCAGCTGAAAGGGTACCTCTATTGCCGCAACGGTGATGACACATGAGTTGGGCAGGGCTTCACTTTTGTCCCAGTTTACAAGGTAACTCGACAACTCTGCAAATTCATCAATGAGACCCATCAAGGCCGTGAGGGAGAAAGAGAGATCTATGAGAGTGAGAAGTATATCATCCACTTATAGTTATAGTATAGATTTGTCGCCCAGGGATAGTGTTAGACTTGACAGCCTTAGGGTGGTTACCCCTAACTTTCTGCCTGCCTCCCTCCACTTTTTGGACACTGTTTTTGCTGGTTTTAGGAAACCAGTGCTAAAGTGCATATGCTCTCTCTCCTAGAACATGGTGACATTGGCTCATACCCAACTGGCTTATTTAATTCATTTACAAGTCCCTAGTAAAGTGCACTAAATGTGCCCAGGGCCTGTAGATTAAATGCTAGTAGTGGGCCTGCAGCACTGGTTGTGCCACCAACATACGTAGCCCCTTAACCATGTCTCAGGCCTGCCATTGCAAGGCCTCTGTTTGCAGTTTCACTGCCAATTCGACTTGGCATTTAAAAGTACTTGCCAAGCCTTATACTTCCTTTTTTCTACATATAAGTCACCACTAAGGTAGGCCCTAGGTAACCCAAAGGGCAGGCTGGTATGTAGGGAAAAGGCAGGACATGTACCGGTGTAGTTTAAATATCCTGGTAGTGTAAAACTCCTAAATTCGTTTTACACTGTTGTGAGGCCTGCTCCTTTCAAAGGTTAGCATCAGGGCTACCCTCATATACTGTTTGAGTGGTAGATTCTGATCTGAAAGGAGTAATTCGGTCATATTTAGTACGGCCAGAATGGTAATACAAAATCCTGCTGACTGGTGAAGTTGGATTTAATATTACTATTTTAGAAAGTGAGCATTTCTCTGCACTTAAATCCTTCTGTGCCTTACATTTCACGTCTGGCTGGGTTAGTTGACAGCTCCCTTGTGCATTTCACTCAGACAACCCCAAACACAGGATGCTCAGTCACACCTGCACACACCTGCATACTGAATGGGTCTTCCTGGGCTGGAAGGGTGGAGGGCCTGACACTTACATGTCAAAGAAGAGTGGCCTGTCCTCGCACAATGGACTGCCAAACCCCCTAATGGGACACTGGCAGACAGGATGGAACTGAAAGGGGACCTTATGCACTTCTAAGCCACTCTATGAAGTCTCCCTCGCTTCAAAGGCACATTCGGGTATTTAAACAGGGCCTCTGACCCTACCAACTCAGACACTTCTGGATCTGAACCTGCAACCTGTCAAGAGGAACTGCCTGGCTGCCCAAAGGACTCACCTGACTGCTTTTTTTGCAAAGGACTGCTGCCCTGCTTTTACCCTACTGTTTTGCTGCCCTCTGGTTCTGCAGAGAAGTGCTCTCCAAGGGCTTGCATTGAGCTTGCCTCCTGTTTTCTGACATCTCAGGGCCAAAAGGCTTCATCTATGCAAAGAACTAATTGTGGGGTGAAATTTCGATGCACAGCCTGCCAGAAACAAAGCATGGCCTGCATCGCGGTGAGAAAATCACTGCACGCCGACCCGGAACAATGCAGCCCGCTCCCTTACTGGTGATTGACGCAGCGCCAGCGTTGCGACTGGAACTTTGATGCAAGGCCCACTGGATCGACACATAGCGAGCCAGAACGACGCAGCCCGACTTCCTGCGTTAAGAAACGACGCAGCACCTGCTGTGCAACAGAAATTTCACTGCATCACCCACTGGATCGGCATAGCTCCTGTGACTTCGCCCTCACCCCCAGGATTTCTCCACATCATCCCCGGGGTGTCCAAAAACCCCACAAACCGAAGAGGATCCATATCCATGCACTGGAAATCGATGCAAGGCCCTGGCTGTGAGAAAAATATAGACACATCGCCTGTGTGCGCCTGGAGAAACCAACGCACATCTCCCCATTTTCCACACATCTCATCCTCTGCAGTCCCTTGCGGTCAATTAGACACAAACCAGGTACTTTGTGCATGCAAGAGACACTTACTGCTTTTAAAGAACTTAAGACTCTTTTTAAGTGATATTTCAACATTGCTTATCACAGCTTGATCGTTTTGACCTTTTATTCAGATATATCATCTATATTTTTCTATCCTGTGTGGTGTATGTTTGAGGTGTTTATACTGTGTTATTGCATGATTTATTGCACAAATACTTTATACATGGCCTTCTAAGTTAAGCCTGTTTCTCAGTGCCAAGCTACCAGAGGGTGTGCACAGGATAATTTGGATTGTGTGTGACTTACCTTGACTAGAGTGGGGGTCCTTGCTTGGACAGGGGGTAACCTGACTGCCAACCAAAGACCCCATTTCTTACAGAGAGGAAACCTGGAGATAGGTGGGGATTGACATAGGGAGGCCGCTAAGGGCTCCGTAGCCAAACGGAACAGCAGGAGTGATAGGGGGCAGCCTTGTTGGGTTCCCCTGCAGATTTGGAATGTATCTGAGATGATGCCACCTCAGTTTACCTGTGCAGCTGGGGAGTCATAGAGCAAGTGGACCTTGTCTATGAAGCTGTCCTCTAGGGCAAATCTCTGTAGTGTCATGGAAAAATACTCCTAGTTGATCCAGTCAAATGGCTTCTCAGCAGCCAGGAAGACAGTAAAGGCTTCAGCTTGTTGGCTTTTGGCTACCCACGAGCTATGGGCAAGGATGCGAAAGAGGTTCCTGGGGGAGTGGCCAGGGACAAAGCCCACCGGAGTCTGGTGAATTAAAGATTGGATCACCTTGTAGGGGCAGGCTACTAAGATGATTGTGAGGATGGTGATGGGCTGATAACTCCCACAGTGTAGGGGTCCCTCCCAGGTTTATTAGGGATCGCTATCACTGCTTTTTAAACAAATTGCTGTGAAGGAGCTCGTCCAATCCGCCTTGCGGAAGGCATCATAAAGGGAGTCAACAACACTTTCACCTGCCCATTTATAAAATTGTGTGGGGAAGCCATCCTCCCCAAGGGCCGTATGGTAGGGGAGGTTTGATATCGCCTACACAATCTCAACTTTACTGATTTCTCCTCCAAGCAGCTCCCTGATTGTGTTGTTGAGGTTGGGGAGATGGATACTGGCAAGAAAGTTCTTAAAGTGTGCTGTGTATATTGCCTGTTTAGGGGAGCAAAGGGTCCAATAGAAACCTGAAAATTCATCACCTATATCTTGCGGGCAGATGAGGATTGTGCAGTCTGTCAAGTGCATAGCGGGGATAGCAAGTGCTGCTTCCTGCTGATGGAGTTGGGCTGCTAGAAAGCAACCTGCTTTCTCACCTTGTTCATAATGGTGGCCTCTAAGCCTTTGGAGGGGTTATTCGTCTTTGAACATGAACAGTGCATTAAGGTCCATGTCATGACCCAACACTCTGCCTAATTTGTCAACATCCTCAGGGGCGTTGTTTTAATCATGTGCGTGTAGCACCACTGGGTTGCTTGTAACGTTATTGTACTGTCTGCATTACAGGATAGATATTTCTATGTTCGATATGTACTTGATGTTACCAATGCTTGTTGCACTATATAGTTGTTTTCACCAATGGTATTTGAACACATGTGACTGTTTCATGTCTTCCTGCTTTGTCAGGTTCACTTGTTTATTGGTTGCCAGGCAACCACCACACCCCCAAGGTCTCCAGGGAGCAGCTGCCTGGTGTTTTCAAAAACATGAGTCATGCTGCACACATGACTCTGCTTGGCTTTCTTCCTGTCTGGCAAGGAAAGCCCTCTGCACTCTGGAATTTTCTCCAGGCCCCATTAGCTGCCCTCTTGACTCGGCTGGCAGCAATGAGCCTCAACAGAGATCTTCTGGAAAGAACACACTTCTGTGAGCTAAGTGGAGCATGCTGTCTGGAATCTGTATATGTAGAATTGTATTATGGTTGGTTTGTTTTTTGGTGAAAGCTGAAAACTGAGACTGATTGCACTCTAGCATTCTTGAGACTTTGAAAGGCCTCTTCTTAAGACACAGACATGATTTGTGGGTGAGGTTGAATAACATATTCAGCAGGTGGGCCTTCACAACTTTCGTTTTGGAAACTGAGAACTGTGACAGGACTTCACTATCCTCGACTTGTTTATTTTTTGTACTAATAGTGACTACACAAATCAGTGCTAGGATTACTTTATGTGTGAGTTTACTTGCTTTTGGTATTTCAATTCATTTTATGTTAATAGTGATTACACAATTCAGTGCTAGGAATACTCTATATGTGATCTTCCGATTGTCATATCGACTTGATTCCTTGAGCTACGCCACCATGCAGCAGAATATATGCTCTGTTTGAGCCAGACACTCAATATCTTCGCACTTACCTTGATGAGTTATTGAACAAAGGTTTTATCCGTCATTCTACATCACAAGTATCTTCGCCTTTATTTTTCGTACCTAAGAAGGATGGCAATTTGCATGCCTGTGTAGATTACCGCACAGTTATCAAGGTGACAATAAAAAAAATGCTGCCCCCTTCCTCTAATACCGCTTCTTTTAGATCAAGTGCGTAACTGCACCATCTACATCAAACTTGACTTGAGGGGGGCCTGTCATTTGATCTGTGTTTTAGAGGGTGATGCATGGAAGACAACATTCTGGACCAAGTTTGGTCTCTTTGAATATACAGTGATGCCCTTTGGCCTGTGTAATGCCCCTGCTGCCTTCCAATTCTTTATAAATGAGGTGTTACAAGAGTTCCTGGATGTCTGTGTAATAGTTTACATAGATGACATTCTGATCTATTCATCTACCTCAGAGGAACATACAGGACATGTATGGGCAGTTCTTCAGAAATTACGTGAACACCACTTATTTGTCAATTTAGAGAAGTGTGTGTTTCATGCCAGAACAATAGAGTTTGTGGGATTTGTCATATCTCCTGATGGGATTGCTACAGACAAAAACAAGAAACAGGCAATTCTGAACTGAGAAGCTCCACAATCAAGTAAAGAAATTCACTGCTTTCTTTGCTTTGACAATTTTTACAGGCGCTTTATCCCACAATTTTCCACAGTAATGTCACCAATCACACGCTTGCTGGAGAAAGGTGTTCCTTTTCTTTGGGATTCTCAAGCTGAGAAAGCCTTTTAGTCACTAAAAAAGGCTTTTATTGAAGTCCCCATTCTCCATCACTCTCATCCGTCCCAGCCATTTGTTGTAAAAGCTGATGCATCCCAGGTAGCAGTGGATGGTGTTCTCTCCCAATGAGATGCTGAGTATGGGCATTTTCATCCGGTGGCATACTTCTTTAAGAAGTTCTATCAGCTGAACAAAATTACACTGCAGCAGAGCAGGAGCTCTTAGCAATCAAGCTAGCTTTTCAAGAATGGCGCCATCATCTCTAATTTTTTCAAGCCACAGAGGCCTTAATTCCATTACAGCTCTGTTGGTTACTGTTTTGCTAAGAATTTGATTTTATTATCACATATAGACCAGGGACTGCCCAACAAAAAGCAGGCAACCTTTTGAGATGGGGGTTCTCTTCAACTGACCAAAACAGCGAACATGCTAAACCTTTCTCCCAAAACAAATTGTAGCGCTATGTTATTCCCATGATTTTCTTGCTCAAATACGGGCAGAAAAAGCCACTTGGTCTTACCCTCCCAGAATCACTGAATATGAGGGATTACCTCACCACTTAGACCAACTTTTTATTCCCACACAAGAACTATGGGATACTGTGTTACATTGGGGACATGAATCTGTTCTAGCTGGCCATCTCAGGGAGAAAACGATCTTAGACTTGTGCCAGCTGCATTTTTGGTGGCCTACATTGCCACAAGATGTCAAAGATTATGTCCAGAATTGCCCTACCTCCATGCAATGTAAAATTCCACATACCCCCACCCAACATGTTTTTTGCAACCTAAGCCAATCCCAGCTCCCCTGGCATGCTGTTAGCATGGATTTCATTACAGATCTCCCACTTTCAAATGGGCATTCAGTCATCTGGGTAGTAGAAGACTACCTGCCCAAATTGGGCCATTTCATACTCCTGAAAACTCTTCCTTCAGCCCGAGAACTCTCAGATCTGTTTATGAAACATATCATTTGATTACATGGTCTACCTTCCTCAATAGTTTACGACTGTGATCCCCAATTTGTTTCTTGCTTCTGGCGCAGGTTCTGCTCCTCGTTAGGGATAGACATCCGTTTGTCCTCTGCCTATCACCCACACATGGATGGTCAGTCTGAGCATACCAACCAGTCACTAGAACAAATCCTGAGGTGTTTAATCTCCACTTGGTCCACAGAATGGGATAAGGGATCTTCGTGGAATTTGTTTACAATAATAGCATTCATGCTGGCACTGACATATCACCCTTCTAATGGCCAATTTGGTTTCCACCCATGAATACGTTCAACAATGGACACGCGAGTAACATTAAAAGTCCCCTAATTATAGGAACATCATACCAAGATTTAAAACAATCCAACTCCATGTGCAAAATCAAGTAGACACTTATTAGGCACAAGACAAAAAGCAAGCAGATAAACATAGAACACAAGCTCCTACTTACCAACTAAGGGATCAGGTCTGGTTTTCCACTAAGAACCTCCATTTAGCAGGATCTAAAAAACCCTGATGAGGGTTGAATAACATATTCCGCGTGTGGGCCTTGACAACTTTTCGATTTGTAAACTGTGACAGAACTTCACTATCCTCCACTTGTTTATTTTTTGTACTAATAGTGATTTCTCAATTCAGTGCTAGGATTACTTTATGTGTGTGTTTACTTGCTTTTGGTTTTGCAATTCATTTTATGCTAATAGTGATTATGCAGTTCAGTGCAAGGAATACTCTATATGTGAGTTTTCTTGCTTTTGGTATTGCAACTTGTTTTATGTAGCAGTTTTACAATAGAAAACCTAATGTGAAAGTGCAGATCCATGAAAGAGACTTGCAGAAGTTCCTAATTTGTTTAGCAACATTCAGATTTCATCACCTTTTGTATATATTAATCTGTGAGAAGACAGAGAGGGACAAGTTGCTGATATTACCAGGTGAATGTGCTGTGATAACCAAATTAGACGAATTTAATGAGATCATTGCATGTCTTTTGGAATGCTGTTTAATGAGACCAGTGCATGCTTTATTGAATGTTGTGAAACAGTCTCTTGATAGCATATTGCTTCACCAATACCGTAATTCATCACAGAAAGGCAACTTCCAGGGGCTCCACTGACAGTCCTCCATAACCCGAAGAACCGCACCCAGCTGGACCTGGTGAAAAGAAGTGCAGTGTTTCTTTCTCTCTTTTTCCAAATCCCCTTCCCTTTTGGGGCACTTGCTGGGGCTCCTGGTGCAATCAGCAGCACCGAGAGGTGCCTCAGGTGGTTGGGAGAAAAGTAATCATCCCTGCCAACAGCCTGGTTTTCAGGTGAGTGTCTGCACCACAACAGTCTATATGTGCCTTTTCCAGTTGGCGGCAAGCGTGAAGGGATGGTTGTACAATGTAAAGGTGCATCAGGGTCTCTATCTCTCCCTCCAGGCCTCTCTGATGTATTGCCTTCTGAGCATTGGCCAGGGCTGCATCCTTTATAAGTTGGTCTCAGATGGTTGCCTTTACTGCTGCCCATAGCACTCCATGAGAGGACACTGACCCTTTGTTGTTTTCCAGGTACATAGAGACTTCTGCCTCTAGCTGGGTCTTACCCTGGTACTGGGGCACATTCAGGGCCACGGCTTCCGGCCTGGCAAGAGAAGGCCGAGGTCCAGGGAAATTAGGACAGGAGACTGGTCAGAGAGCTCTGCCTCCAAAACCTGGTCTAATACTATAGGATCACTTACTTACTTATGAGTCAGCCTCTGTAGTGGTCTCAAAATTACTGAAAAGTTTGCAGTCCATTGGCTACAATAGCCTACCATCCCTAACAACATCCTGAGATCTCTTTGTGTAGTCAAGGGATTTATCTGCAATATGGTTGTAATCCTTTCTCTGTATATCTTTCTTGATCCCTTTTCAATCTGGTGACCCAAGTATTTCACTAGTTGAAGAGAATATTGCAGTTTAGGTTGAGACACTTTGTGACCATTTGCAGGAAGTTGGCTCTGTAT
Organism: Pleurodeles waltl; assembly: GCF_031143425.1. NCBI lineage: Eukaryota > Metazoa > Chordata > Amphibia > Caudata > Salamandridae > Pleurodeles > Pleurodeles waltl. The sequence continues at coordinate 858,085,160 of NC_090450.1, read as the reverse complement.
GCACTATTTCAAAGTAAGGAATAGTATGCACAGAGTCCAAGGGTTCCCCTTAGAGGTAAGATAGTGGCAAAAAGAGATAATTCTTATGCTCTATTTTGTGGTAGTGTGGTCGAGCAGTAGGCTTATCAGAGGGTAGTGTTAAGCATTTGTTGTGCCCACACAGGCAATAAATGAGGAACACACACTCAGAGACAATTCCAGGCCAATAGGTTTTTGTATAGAAAAATATTTTTTCTTAGTTTATTTTAAGAACCACAGGTTCAAGATTTACAAGTAATACTTCAAATGAAAGGTATTTCAGGTAGGTACTTTAGGAACTTTGAATTAGCAAAATAGCATATACAGTTTTCGCATAAATGACATATAGCTATTTTAAAACTAGACACAGTGCAATTTTCAACAGTTCCTGTGGGAGGTAAGTGTTTGTTAGTTTTTGCAGGTAAGTAAACCACCTACGGGGTTCAAGTTTGGGTCCAAGGTATCCCACTGTTGGGGGTTCAGGGCAACCCCAAAGTTACCACACCAGCAGCTCAGGGCCGGTCAGGTGCAGAGGTCAAAGTGGGGCCCAAAACACATAGGCTTCAATGGAGAAGGTTGTGCCCCGGTTCCAGTCTGCCAGCAGGTAAGTACCCGCGTATTCGGAGGGCAGACCAGGGGGGTTTTGTAGGGCACTGGGGGGGACACAAGTCAGCACAGAAAGTACACCCTCAGCGGCACGGGGCGGCCAGGTGCAGTGTGCAAACAAGCGTCGGGTTCTCAATAGAGATCAATGGGAGACCAAGGGGTCTCTTCAGCGATGTAGGCAGGCAAGGGGGGGGGCTCCTCTGGGTAGCCACCACCTGGGCAATGGAGAGGGCCACCTGGGGGTCGCTCCTGCACTGGAGGTCGGATCCTTCAGGGTCTGGGGGCTGCAGATGCAGTGCCTCTACCAGGTGTCGGGGTCAGGGGGAGCCTCAGGATTCCCTCTGCAGGCGTCGCTGTGGGGGCTCAGGGGGGTCAACTCTGGCTACTCACGGTCTCGTAGTCGCCGGGGAGTCCTCCCTGAAGTGATTGTTCTCCACAAGTCGAGCCGGGGACGTCAGGTGCAGAGTGCCAAGTCTCACGCTTCCGGCGGGAAACGCGTGTTGTTTCAAAGTTGCTTCTTTGTTGCAAAGTTGCAGTCTTTGGTGAACAGAGCCGCTGTCCTCGGGAGTTCTTGGTCCTTCTAGATGCAGGGCAGTCCTCTGAGACTTCAGAGGTCGCTGGTCCATGTGGAACGCGTCGCTGGTGCAGTGTCTTTAGAAGTGGGGAGACAGGCCGGTAGAGCTGGGGCCAAAGCAGTTGGTGTCTCCGTCTTCTCTGCAGGTTTTTCAGTTCAGCAGTCCTCTTCTTCTTAGGTTGCAGGAATCTGAGTTCCTAGGTTCTGGGGAGCCCCTAAATACTGAATTTAGGGTTGTGTTTAGGTCTGGGGGGTTAGTAGCCAATGGCTACTAGCCCTGAGGGTGGCTACACCCTCTTTGTGCCTCCTCCCTGAGGGGAGGGGGGCACATCCCTAATCCTATTGCGGGAATCCTCCATCTGCAAGATGGAGGATTTCTAAAAGTTAGAGTCACCTCAGCTCAGGACACCTTAGGGGCTGTCCTGACTGGCCAGTGACTCCTCCTTGTTTTTCTCATTATCTCCTCTGGCCTTGCCACTAAAAGTGGGGCCGTGGCCGGAGTGGGCGGGCAACTCCACTAGCTGGAGTGCCCTGGGGTGCTGTAACAAAGGGGGTGAGCCTTTGAGGCTCACCGCCAGGTGTTACAGTTCCTGCAGAGGGAGGTGATAAGCATCTCCACCCAGTACAGGCTTTGTTACTAGCCACAGAGTGACAAAGGCACTCTCCCCATGTGGCCAGCAACATGTCTGGTGTGTGGCAGGCTGCTAAAACCAGTCAGCCTACACGGGTAGTCGGTTAAGGTTTCAGGGGGCACCTCTAAGGTGCCCTCTGGGGTGTAGGTTACAATAAAATGTACACTGGCATCAGTGTGCATTTATTGTGCTGAGAAGTTTGATACCAAACTTCACAGTTTTCAGTGTAGCCATTATGGTGCTGTGGAGTTCGTGCATGACAGACTCCCAGACCATATACTCTTATGGCTACCCTGCACTTACAATGTCTAAGGTTTTGCTTAGACACTGTAGGGGCATAGTGCTCATGCACTTATGCCCTCACCTATGGTATAGTGCACCCTGCCTTAGGCCTGTAAGGCCTGCTAGAGGGGTGACTTATCTATACCTGTAGGCAGTGTGAGGTTGGCATTGCACCCTGAGGGGAGTGCTATGTCGACTTAGTCGTTTTATCCCCACTAGCACACACAAGCTGGCAAGCAGTGTGTCTGTGCTGAGTGAGGGGTCCCCAGGGTGGCATAAGACATTCTGCAGCCCTTAGAGATCTTCCCTGGCATCAGGGCCCTTGGTACCAGGGGTACCAGTTACAAGGGACTTACCTGGATGCCAGGGTGTGCCAATTGTGGAAACAAAAGTACAGGTTAGGGAAAGAACACTGGTGCTGGGGCCTGGTTAGCAGGCCTCAGCACACTTTCAAATCAAAACTTAGCATCAGCAAAGGCAAAAAGTCAGGGGGTAACCATGCCAAGGAGGCATTTCCTTACACCATTCCATCCCAAATGGTTCAACAAGGCAATTGTATCATACTTGCACTCGCCCCTTGTTTTGGACACAATCAGCAAGTCATCAATGTTCTGTACCAAGGTCGATTGGAAAAGCAATTCCAGCGACTCCAAATCCCTTTTAAAGATCTGATTGAATATGGAAGGTGACTCCGAAAACTGCATCAGCAATAAACTTGATCCAGAGATTTAAAACAAAAGGGAAATTGACTGTCCTCATGAAAAGGCACAGAAAAGAAGGCTTGCGACAAACCAATGACGATGAACAATTCAGCATCACATGGAATTGAAACATTATCACAGCTGGATTTGGCACTACGGGGCAACATTTGACCACAATCTAATTTATTTTAATTAAATTCTGGACAATTTGAACTTTCCCACAGGGCTTCTGTAAACCCATTATCAGTGAATTACATGGAGTGCTCAATACTTCCGTCAAAACCCCTTGCTTTACAAAGTGTGCAATTATCTGGGCAAACTACATAAGGACATCTTGCGGCATGTGGTACTGAAGTTGAGGAAAAAACTTATTTGGCTTCACAGTAACCTTAACTGGCTCAACTCCCTTCATCAAACCTACTTCTTTTCCTGTCAGATCCCACACTTTCTCTTTAACCGTTTCCTGCAAATCAGGATGAAGCTCTTTCACTGTGAACATCAGGAAAAATTCAAATGGTACTCTTCATTTATAGTCTCCTCTTCTGTCTCTGGGGCTTGGTCATCTTTATCATCACTATTTGTCTAAATCTCAATTCCCTCATTTGAACAAGAAATCAAACACTTCGTTTTATACAGCAAGTCTCTTCCAAGTAGGGTTACCGGACTTGAAATGCAGACTAGGAATTTGTGCAATCCGTGAAAATTGCCAATCTCAACTTGAACTGGATCTGTAATTGGGTTTGTCAATTACTGGTTCGCTACACCCACAACCTGAACTGTTCTGCCTGAAAGGGGAAAATTCGGAACTTCTGCACTTCTCACTGTAGGGCGTGTAGCTCCTGTGTCAACCAAGAATGAACCTCTGTGACCCATAACTTTTCCCTTCACATAGGGACCTCTTTAGACTACTTCTAGGGAAGTTGCAAGCACACACGGATCTTCATCCGAACTGTCACTCATCCATTCATTATTTATTTCATTTTCACTGTGTAACGGGAATTGGTGCACTGTCTTATCATTTTGAATAAGCTTCTGACCCGCGACCTGTTGAGGAAGCATAATCTGTTGTTGTTCCATTGGGGCTTGAGGTATTTGAATTTACTGTCTAGGTACCATGGGAACTTGCTGTTGCATTGGCTGCGGCTGTGTCATTTGTATCCGTGGCCTTTCCACCTTCTGCATGGGCTGAAAATTCTGCACTCGATTAATGGTATTCTGAAAACTTGGGTTCGGACCCCTCATTCTGGGACCTCTCATGTTCTGGAAAAAATTGATGTCATTACTTTGATGAACAACACCTTCCTGCTCCATCATTGGACACTCCCGTTTCCAATGTCCCACGGCGCCGCAAATGTGACACTGTAACAAGTTCTTCATCCCCTGCACATTGGTCTGAACCACTAGCGTGCCTAAGTCTGGAGCACAATTCACATTACCTCTACGATCTCTACCACTCATCTGAGGCTGGAACATCATGGTTCCTTGCTGCTCTTGCGGTAACTGCTCCAGAAAATTCCCTGTCATTCCTGCTTGAGCTGCTTTAATCTGCATCATTATTGCCTTCTCTTTCAATTTGTCCTGCTTCAAATCAATCTCATCACTACAGTATTTTGCATACTTTAACACCTCATCAATCAGTTTTGCTTGCCAGCAAATGAAATGATTCTTAATCATCTGGCCAATTTCAGATCTCAATCCTTCCACAAATCTGAACACAAAATGAATCATATCTTGCGCCTTGATTGTCTCTGTACCACTGTAATGCTTGGACACCTGCAACAATCTCTCATAAAATGCATGGATCGACTCCTTTGCTTCCTGAGCTGTTCTGTCAATCCTCTGCCAATCAGTATTCTTGGGTGAAATTCTCGTTTTCAAAAATTCAATCACCTTATAGTAATATTTCATTACCTCAGGAGATAGTGCACCTGTATTCCTGTCTCTCTCTGATTCGCTTGTTGGCCAATCTACACTCCTCTTACACTCGATCCACAAATCAGCCGGAACCACTATCTCTAGTAATGTGTTCAAGTCCTCCCACAGGCATTTTGCAAGTTTCACAAACCTGTCTGTCTGCTGATACCACTCTACTGGCTACTCCCTCAATCTTGGATAATCATTCATAAATGATAGAAAGTCACTTCTGCTCCAAGGGACATGAACAAAGTTCCCTCCTGGAATCTCTCTCATTGGTAAAACCTTTACTGGATCTGGGCTCTACTGCATGTTTGCAGTCAGCTCTACAGAATCTCTTTTCTTTAGTCTCTTTTCTTCACCCATCTGCCTTCCCACTTTTCTAATGCTCTCCAGGTCTGAGCACTTTGTAACAATTCCTTAAGGTGTGCCTTCATTCCTGCAGATATCATGTGTTCAACATCTTTGTTCTGGAAATCTAATCTATAGCTTCTTTTCAAATGCTTTGTTTTCTCTATCTCTATGCCATATTTCTCTGCCATGTCAGCTAGTTTCTGATGTACATTGCTCACTTCCCTTGTAATCTTCAGGCACAAATATCTCAAATCTGCCTCTGTGTAGGATTTTAACGTGTTCACACCCATAGTTCCCTCAACAAGTTCTCCCACTTCCATGCTCAGCCTAGCATAATTCAAACACTCCTCTCCTGTAGGAACACTGTGGGGGTATGCAACTTGTCTAGCCATCCAGTCAACTGCTGAGCTGTCAAACCTTGCAGCAAAATGTTGCTTGCTTGGACTGGTGGCACCTGTTGTGCAACTGCATGCGGAGTCTGTGGTGTCAATAGTTTGAAACCCTGGGTAACATTTGATCCTGCCATAGTACCTGGAAGTGCTTCAAATGGACTAAGGTCTAACAATGATCTTGATCCGTCAAAACTCTGTCCCACAGAAGAGACTATTCAAGCATTTTCGTTATGCTCTCCTCTCATCACATCCTGGGACATGACACCCTCTTCACCTACAGTAGTTTTCTTCTGTGCAAATAAGGGTACGGCTAGACCATCAGTAACAGGTAGCGATATAGCATCTGGAGTTGGTCTGGCGCCTATGCTCTGTGGGAGAGTAACTCCCATATTCTGATTTATCATTGAAGGCATATCTGACTGTATCCCTGTTACTGGGGTGAATCTTGGCATTGCCTGAGGCTGCACCTGGGGCAGTAGGAATGGAGTTGGTTCCGTCTGAGCCAGCATCAGTCTCATGTAAACTTGTTCCATAGGCACCATTAAGTTTGAAGTCATTTCCATAATGGGTATGTCAGGATAAATTCTCTGAACCTGTGGGGGTTGCATCTGGTTTTGCACTACAGGAGTAGTAGGCACAATAATACTACTATGCATTGCATTTTGTGTCAGTCTATCATTAATCTGTATCGGACTCATTGTCCCATTAACCTGTGTTAGAGCTGTCGCATCAGCACTGGTACTTGGACAACTCTCATACGCTGTATATGATGGTGAGCGATTTCTCAATAACTGAGTAATAAACTCATAATCATCTGATTCTTCCTCTCCTATCGAAGACTTTCTAGTCTCCCTATTTTTGGACGGACTTCTGTCTGTCTTTCTAGTAGCTTTCCTTCCTTCTTTCTCATTGTCCTGTGTAATTGCCGGAAGCAACTTAATTCAGTGCAAAGTCTCTGTCCTCCAAACTCTCTGAGCACTATCCCATCTAGCCTCTGTTAAAGTGCTTTTCTCATCCTCCTCTCAAATTTCTGTTGCTGTTGTTGTCTAGCTACTAGCTCCCAAATTGTTAATTTCACAAGCTGTGCAGGTCTTGGAATGGGCTTTGTGTCATACAGCACCATTCTTAAATGCTCTAAAACCCTTAAATTGAACTTTCCATTTGTAGGAAGTGCTAAGTTTCCATCCTTCTCTGTCAATTCGCACCATTGCTTTAGCCAAAGACATGGCGCCACACCCCTCTCTTCTACTACAATGTAAACTGGTGTGCCTTCTGGCGGTGTAACCTCGCCTATACTTGTTGCAATGTACATATCTCCCCTCAAAACACTCTTTAAAGCTTTGAAAAACTTCATCTTTTTTACCTTTCTGTCATTCCAAATCAAATCAGGAAGTGACTTTCAGTCCCAGAGTTCCTTTCATCTACATCTTACATCTCAACCAATTGCCTCTCATGGACGGCTGCCAATCCGTGTTCGACCCTTCTCACTAACCAACCTATCCCAGCTCGGCTCCAATGACATCACACTGCACGTACTGCGGCTGACAAAGTCTTGTGGCTTGTCCTCTCAAACTCTGATTCACACAAAACTAATGCAAAAATTGTGAACACTAACCAAAAGCCAAAGAAACAAAAAACTATCTGCTGGTTTACTACAGGAAAGGTAACACAATCACTTCAGAAACCTTATGGAATTTTCACTGACGGCTTTCGCTCTTGCAGCTGCTCTTCTTTCTCGGTCTCCCAGATCCGCAAGCAAAATTCGACCTTCAAATTTTACTCTCAACTGATCAATGGGTTAGTCCTGATGCACATAGAACTTGCCAAATCTCGGCCGAAATTTTCTTTCAGTCACTTTGACTCACACTCTGACTTGTTGACCACGCCCGATCAACCTACTACACCAAATAGATTACAACATAAACCAAGTGTCTCGTACACTTTTCAATATACTCCGGAGTCTTAGACCACGCAGGGTCCGTATATCAACAACCATGTGAGCAAATTTCTAAGCGCCCCACACAACTGAAGTTCGATGACTTCCCTACTCTCACACTGCAGAGTACACACACTCCTTCTACAACTTCATTTGGAGTATGCAAACTCCCTAAAACCTTCACAAACCTCACAATTCACCTGCGATTTGCATAAGCTGTGCAAGTGCAACCTACTTCATTCATGCTGTCACTAGAATGCCGAGAACATCCTCAAATACCCATTTGTAAGATCAGGGATTCTAGGAAAGTCATTTCTGGGCCTAGGGGAACATTTTCTCTCCATTTAGCATCATTGAAAAACGAAATCCAATTCTCAATAATAATGAACCTTCACCTCTTTTTACCAACACCGTTAAGGCCTGTTATCCTGTACCGGAAATCTATGATAAGCTCCTAAGGAGACTAAACATCAATCTGCTACCATCTCTGTTAGCACGTCTGACCTTAATAAGTGAACTTACAAGGGGATGCGAATAGGTTGATGATCCTTTTGACTCGCAATTAAGATGTTCTTACCATAGCTCCAGTACATGCAGAAAAAAAATCAATGATTACTACACCACATCAATAATCAATGATAAGCAATTGTATTAATAATCAATACAGTCAGTAATTGTCACATGCCATGACCTTTCAGCCATGAATAACCACACCTTTTGTAAAAGTTAGAATATTTATTTCCCTATATTAACAATGCTAAAGTTATGTAGATTAATCTCAAAATCAAATGAAACACATAGAGAAAAAATACTGGCAGTCCAAAGAGGCAGAAGAAACGTAATCCAATCAAAGCTTGAACAACAACTCATTCTAAGTGTGAGAAAACAGGGCTGATTGCGGAGGCCCCCTAACTTTTTGCCCCCATTTTCCACTTTATGCTGGTGTTTTCCTGACTCTGATGGTGCCCTGGGTACTGCTAACCAGTCCCAGGGCCTGTGCTCTGTGTAAAATCAATATGCAAATTAGGCTAAATATAATTGGCTAAGTTAACCTACCTATAAGTCCCTAGTATATGGTAGGACATGTAGGTTTAGGGACCACAGCAGAGGTAGTGCACCCATAGGTGCATTGCTGAGGTGCCCAGTGTCATTTTAAAGGCAGGCCTGCCTGCTGGCTGCTTTTAAATTAAAGTTATATGCAAATTCGACTTTGGAATTAAAAGTAGTTCCAAGGTCTTAAACTACCTTATTTTTACATATAAGTCACCCCTAAGGTGTGCCCTATGTGCCCCTAGGGCTGGGTGCCATGTAACTATAAGCAGGGACTTTATAAAAATAGTTAAACAGCCAAATTCGTTTTTCCCTCATTGTAGTAAATGGCCTTCATAGGCTAGAATGGGGAGACTTTGTTTTAAATTTTAAAGTCTCCTTAAAAGATGCATACCAAGAATTTGGTATCAAATTAATTGTTGTAATAAATCCCACAACTTCCAGTAAAAAGTTTTAGACTTGACCTAAAAAGTTGCCAATTTCAGCCCTGCATTATTTTTGCTGCTGTGCTCTGATTGGCCAGCCTGCAGCAGCTTAGCCAAGCTGCCTTGATGAGGTGTGAAGTGGCCTGGCTTCACACAAAGGAATGTGCTTGTGGGAGAGAATCTCCCCTCAGCAGATGGTGAGGCAGGAAGGGGGAGGGCTGCCAAACTGGTCTTCAAAGGCAGAGAAAGACATTTGGAGCAACCAGCAACACCCCCACATCCTGCAACCCCAGACAACTAGGTGCCCCCTTGATTAGATTAGGAGAGGGCAGGAGATGGGTGTGTTTATGATTTTTAGCCACACCAGTGGGTGGGCTCAGCCAGATGTAACCTCCAAAAATCAGATTCAGCCATGTTGGATTTTTAGAGAATGTTGCCTTCTGGGATGGATTTTTGCCACACTTCCCAGGAAGTGGTCATCACAGGGGGACGACCCTGTACCTGATTGGAGAACCAGGACCCCCCTGCTTTTCACCCAGGAGCAAGGATAAAACTGGCAGACCTGCACCCACACCTCAGATCCCCACCAGATTTCAACAAGAAAAGAACTAAAGGAGAAGAAGGACTGCCCTGCTGGACCCCTGGCCTGCACCTGGAACCTGCACTCAGAAGGACTGCACCAGCTGCACACTTGGGCTTCACCACAAGAAGGACTTTGCCTGACTTCAACTGGTTTAAGGAGGGACTCCCTGTTTGCTACAGGTGAAAAATTGCTATCCAGAGTCCCCTGCACCAACTCCTGAAGAAAGTGACCAGCTGACCACTGTCCAGTGGCCAAAAAGGAGTTTGCGCCAGGTGCATTCTGGGAGTGGTAGTCCACACCCCCCAAGGACCATCTCAGAACTTCTGGACCCTTGGGGTGAGCTGTGGACCCCAAAAGAACCTTAAAAGAACATCTGGGTGAAGCCCCAGAAGTTTGGAGAAGATTTGAGAATTTTTGTAAAAAAGCTCCATAGAGGGACCGACCCGCCGCAGAAATTCTAGCCGGCTTGCCTCAACCGCGACCCGGCCTGATTTGGTGGTTCGTCCCGGTAAAGAAAAATCTCTGAAAAAGAGACTAAGGGGGTCATTCTGACCCCTGCGGGCGGCGGGCGGCGGTCGCCGCCCGCGTGGAGGGAGCCGCCATATGGCCGCTCCGCGGTCGAAAGACCGCGGAGGCCATTCTGGCTTTCCCGCTGGGCTGACGGGCGACCGCCAGAAGGCCGCCCGCCAGCCCAGCGGGAAACCCCTCCCCACGAGGAAGCCGACTCCAAATGGAGCCGGCGGAGTGGGTATGTGCAACGGGTGCAGTGGCACACGTCGCGTATTTCAGTGTCTGCATAGCAGACACTGAAATACAAAGTGGGGCCTTCTTACGGGGGCCCCTGCAGTGCCCATGCCATTGGCATGGGCACTGCAGGGGCCCCGAGGGGCCCCGCGGCACCCCCTACCGCCATCCTGTTCCTGGCGGGAGACCCGCCAGGAACAGGATGGCGGTAGTGGGTGTCAGAATCCCCATGGCGGCGGAGCGCGCTCCGCCGCCATGGGGGATTCACAAGGGCAGCGGAAAACCGGCGGGAGACCGACGGTTTTCCACTTCTGACCGCGGCCGAACCGCCGCGGTCAGAATGCCCAGCGGGGCACCGCCAGCCTGTTGGCGGTGCCCCCGTCATTTTAGCCCTGGCGGTCTTGGACCGCCAGGGTTAGAATGACCCCCTAAGTCCGAAGGTAAAAAGTTGACCGGGACCTCCCAGCCATCGTATCAGAGAAGGGCTCCATGGACGTCGGATCAAGATCCAGGTTTACCCCGGTCGAAGGATTTTCACCTCAAAAAAACTACTAAGTCCGAAGGTAAAAATCTCCACCGAGGATTCCAGCATCGCGTATCCGGAGAAGGGCTCCAGGAGGTCGGACAGGACTGGCAGGTTCGTCCCGCTGAAGAAAATCTTCAAAATAAAGACTAAGGGGGTTATTCCAACTTTGGAGGAAGTGGTAATCCGTCCCAAAAGTGATGGTAAAGTGACGGATATACCACCAGCCGTATTACGAGTCCATTATATCCTTTGGAACTCGTAATACCGCTGGTGGTAAATCCGTCACATTTAGGACGGATTACCACCTCCTCCAAAGTTGAAATAACCCCCTAAGTGTGAAGGTAAACTTTTAACCGAGGCCTCCCGCGACCTGTAGCCGAGCAGGGCTCCATCGCGGTCGGCCTGAAACTTTGACTTTGCCCCGGTCGAGGTGCAACCAGATGACCCGATTGGCGCTTTTTGTTTCTAAGCGCTAGAAAAATAATAATTCTTTAAAAATTCATATCTCCGGTTCCCTTTATCCGATTTTATTCGTTTTGGTGTCATTTTAAAGATAAAAATATAAACTATTTTTATAAATTGGTTTTTGATTTTTAAACTGTTTCCTGGGTTTTATTTAATTACTGTTTTGTGATATTTGAATGCTTTACACACTGTCTCCTAAGTTAAGCCTTGACGCTCGTTGCCAAGCTACCAAGGGTTGAGCTGGGGTTAATTTACTGAGACCTAACTGGACCTAAGTGGAGGTTAGTGGCTTGTTGCTAGGTGTAGGTACCTACCTGCCCTTACCAATAACCCATTTTCCAACATTTTTGGTGGCAGCGGTGGGATCCTGTACTTGTGTTCAGTATCACCTTACAGTTTTAAGTAAAACAAATTAAAAATCCTTTAAATTGACCTAGTGCAAACACATTTGTTTTTTAATTTTTTTTTTTTTTTTAATTAATTTGGATTAATTTCAATTATTGAATTTTTTTAATTTTTCTAAATTCTTGTTTCCAATTTTTGCAAAAAGTTTTTGTTGACACAAAACCAGGGAACCATGGAGCTTGATCTGGCTAGCCTACCCACACTGACAGTAGTCCAGCTTAGGGGGTTGTGTATTGAAAGAGGGTTGCCTGCAACCACTGATCTCAGGAAGCAAATCCTGATCAAATCCCTGACAGCATGGGCTGAGGCCCAAGAGGTAGACTCAGAGGAAGCTCCAGAGGAGGGAGAAAAAGGGGAGGATGCTAGCTCTAACCACTCAGGGGAGGGAAGGCATCTGAACCTAAGTGAGGACGAGGAAGAACGGTCCTCAGTAAACACAGTCACTAGGGGCAGACCCAAAGCTAGTGGTGGGAAGGGGGTCCTTTCAGGAGGAGATAACCCATCCATCAGAGAAAGAGAGCTGGAGGCCCAGCTAGCATACATAGCTTTGGAAGCAGACAAGCTGGCCCTAGAAAAGAAAAAGTGGGCAAAGAAAGAGAAAAGAGATGGTGGCAGCGACAGAGAAGTTGAGGTGTCCATGGGTGGGGGAGTTTGCCCCAGATTACCCAAGGGGGTGGTTCCTGCTTATGTAGAGGGGGATGACATAGATAAGTGGCTGGGGGCCTCTGAGAGGGCCCTCCAGATGAGGAGAGTCAAGCCTCAGTACTGGGGTTCACTTCTTTGGGAGTAAGTTCCCAACTCAGGGAGGGAAAGGCTTCTGACCTTAAGGGGGAAGGAGGCAGATTCATACCCTAGTATGAAGAGGTGCTTAGCCAAGAAGTTTGGTCTGACCCCAGAGCAGTATAGAATGAAGTTCAGGGACACCCAGAAGGTCAGTACCCAGTCTTGGGTTGACTTTGTAGACACCTCACTAAAGGCACTAGAGGGCTGGATTATTGGTAACAAAGTAAATACTTATGAGGGGTTATACAATCTGATCATGAGAGAGCACATCTTGACCAATTGTACCCAAGAAAGGTTACGCCAGCATCTAGTGGACTCTAAGCAGACCAACCCTAGAGAGCTAGGGGAGGCAGCTGATGAGTGGTTGAGAACCAGGGTGGTTGTCAAGTCCCAGGGGGGAGACTCCAAGAAGGGGGGGGGCAGGTCCCCAAAAACCTAAGGAGGGAGGTAGTAAGCCCACCACAGAGACTCCCTCTGTACCCCAGAACCCTAAGAAGGAGGAGAGTAAATCCCACTCCCACTCTGACAAGCAGAGACAGGGAGACCCAGGGTTAAAAAAGCTTGTGGACAGTAGAGCTTGCTTTGACTGTCAGCAGACAGGTCACTTCAGAGGAGATGCAGCCTGTCCAAAGAAGATGGTTAGCACTGGGCTGTCCAGTGTAGCCATGGAGGAGGACTCCTCAGATGATGAAGTCCTCCTAGCATTGAGCTGGGAGACAGGACCAGATGGTAAGCTGGTGATCCCTGAGGGTGGAAGTAGGCACTTCCACCCCATTCAGGTGAATGGGATCCCTACCACGGGCCTGAGAGACACCTGTGCCAGTCACACTATAGTGAGTGACCGGTTAGTGACCCCAGACATGTATGTCCCAGGAGAGACAAGGAAAGTCAGGATAGCCACAGGGGAGGTCACCACCAAACCTGTAGCCATAGTGCCCCTAGAGAGGGAGGGTATCCTTGACTGGTTTAGGGTGGTAGTCAGTGCTGACCTCCCCCTAGATTGTATCCTGGGCAATGACCTCCCAGAGGTGGGTCTGGTCCCAGATGGGGCGGTCGCCCAGGGCGCCCCCTCAAACCAAAGTCTTGGGGAGTCAGTCCCTACAGTTAGGAGACAGGGGTCCCCAAGAAAAGGAAAGAAAAAAAGGAAGGGTAGGCCACTCTTAAAGAGAGTTCCAGTGAGCCAAAGGCCTTCTGCCCCAGTAGGGGGGGAGCCCAGAGTTGGCACTGGTGAGGCCTCCCCTGACCTCAAGAAAGTCCTGAGTAGTCAGGCAGCTGTCCAGATGCAGGGTGTTGCCCCTGCACTGACAGAAGGGAGAGTGGAAAGAGGGTGTCTGCCACAGGAGGTGGTAGCCCCCCACTCTAGACAGCAAGAGGGGTGCCAGGACCCCAAGGTTACCCCTAAAGCCGCTCAGCCACCTGTCAGTGGAGAGCTTAGGGTGTGGTTCTGGGTACTGACAGCTGTCAGTAGCCTCTGCTGGGTGCTAGCCTTCCTGGCAGCACTGTACTTGGCCTGGGAGGCAGACCCCAGGGCCAATAGCAAAGTAGGCCCCCTGACCCTGTTGGTCATGGTGGGGTTGCTCAAGTGTTGGGTGACCTCTTTGGGTAAGCTAGGTGTTGCCCTAGCAAAGTTAGGAGTAGGGGAGGTGGGCACCTCACTACCCAAGTTGGCAGAGAGAGAGGAGGAAGACCCCCCTAGAGGGAAGTTTCAGTTTGAGATGGGTCCTTTCACTGTTGGGATGGCTTCACTACCCAGAGGGAGTGACCATGACAGGAGGATGTAAGGCAGAGTAGGCCCTGCAAAGGGACAGCCAGTTTTCTTCACTGTCTTCCTCGCCTAACAAGCCAGGAAGACTCTCCCAGGGTTGGGCTGAGTCTCCCGGGCGTGTGGGCTGGGGGGGGCTTGTGTGAGAAAACAGTGCTGATTGCAGAGGCCCCCTAACTTTTTGCCTCCATTTTCCACTTTATGCTGGTGTTTTCCTGACTCTGATGGTGCCCTGGGTACTGCGAACCAGTCCCAGGGCCTGTGCTCTGTGTAAAATCAATATGCAAATTAGGCTAATTATAATTGGCTAAGTTAACCTACCTATAAGTCCCTAGTATATGGTAGGGAATGTAGGTTTAGGGACCACAGCAGAGGTAGTGCACCCATAGGTGCACTGCTGAGGTGCCCAGTGTCATTTTAAAGGCAAGCCTGCCTTGCTGGCTGCTTTTAAATTAAAGTTATATGCAAATTCGACTTTGGAATTAAAAGTAGTTCCAAGGTCTTAAACTACCTTATTTTTACATATAAGTCACCCCTAAGGTGTGCCCTATGTGCCCCTAGGTCTGGGTGCCATGTAACTATAAGCAGGGACTTTATAAAAATAGTTTTATAAGCCCTGGTGAGGTAAAAACAGCCAAATTCGTTTTTCCCTCATTGTAGTAAATGGCCTTCATAGGCTAGAATGGGGAGACTTTGTTTTAAATTTTAAAGTCTCCTTAAAAGATGTATACCAAGAATTTGGTATCAAATTAATTGTTGTAATAAATCCCACAACTTCCAGTTGTTGGATTTAATATAACTTGTTCAGGTAAAAAGTTTTAGACTTTACCTAAAAAGTTGCCAATTTCAGCCCTGCATTGTTTTTGCTGCTGTGCTCTGATTGGCCAGCCTGCAGCAGCTTAGCCAAGCTGCCTTGATGAGGTGTGAAGTGGCCTGGCTTCACACAAAGGAATGTGCTTGTGGGAGAGAATCTCCCCTCAGCAGATGGTGAGGCAGGAAGAGGGAGGGCTGCCAAACTGGTCTTCAAAGGCAGAGAAAGACATTTGGAGCAACCAGCAACACCCCCACATCCTGCAACCCCAGACAACTAGGTGCCCCCTTGATTAGATTAGGAGAGGGCAGGAGAGGGGTGTGTTTATGATTTTTAGCCACACCAGTGGGTGGGCTCAGCCAGATGTAACCTCCAAAAATCAGATTCAGCCATGTTGGATTTTTAGAGAATGTTGCCTTCTGGGATGGATTTTTGCCACACTTCCCAGGAAGTGGTCATCACAGGGGGACGACCCTGTACCTGATTGGAGAACCAGGACCCCCTGCTTTTCACCCAGGAGCAAGGATAAAACTGACAGACCTGCACCCACACCTCAGATCCCCACCAGATTTCAACAAGAAAAGAACTAAAGGAGAAGAAGGACTGCCCTGCTGGACCCCTGGCCTGCACCTGGAACCTGCACTCAGAAGGACTGCACCAGCTGCACACTTGGGCTTCACCACAAGAAGGACTTTGCCTGGCTTCAACTGGTTCAAGGAGGGACTCCCTGTTTGCTACAGGTGAAAAATTGCTATCCAGAGTCCCCTGCACCAACTCCTGAAGAAAGTGACCAGCTGACCACTGTCCAGTGGCCAAAAAGGAGTTTGCACCAGGTGCATTCTGGGAGTGGTAGTCCGCACCCCACAAGGACCATCTCAGAACTTCTGGACCCTTGGGGTGAGCTGTGGACCCCAAAAGAACCTTAAAAGAACATCTGGGTGAAGCCCCAGAAGTTTGGAGAAGATTTGAGAATTTTTGTAAAAAAGCTCCATAGAGGGACAGACCCGCCACGGAAATTCTAGCCGGCTTGCCTCAACCGCGACCCGGCCTGATTTGGTGGTTCGTCCCGGTAAAGAAAAATCTCAGAAAAAGAGACTAAGTCCGAAGGTAAAAAGTTGACCGGGACCTCCCAGCCATCGTATCCGAGAAGGGCTCCATGGACGTCGGATCAAGATCCAGGTTTACCCCGGTCGAAGGATTTTCACCTCGAAAAAACGACTAAGTCCGAAGGTAAAAATCTCCACCGAGGATTCCAGCATCGCGTATCCGGAGAAGGGCTCCAGGAGGTCGGACAGGACTGGCAGGTTCGTCCCGCTGAAGAAAATCTTCAAAATAAAGACTAAGTGTGAAGGTAAACTTTTAACCGAGGCCTCCCGCGACCTGTAGCCGAGCAGGGCTCCATCGCGGTCGGCCTGAAACTTTGACTTTGCCCCGGTCGAGGTGCAACCAGATGACCCGATTGGCGCTTTTTGTTTCTAAGCGCTAGAAAAATAATAATTCTTTAAAAATTCATATCTCCGGTTCCCTTTATCCGATTTTATTAGTTTTGGTGTCATTTTAAAGATAAAAATATAAACTATTTTTATAAATTGGTTTTGGATTTTTAAACTGTTTCCTGTGTTTTATTTAATTACTGTTTTGTGATATTTGAATGCTTTACACACTGTCTCCTAAGTTAAGCCTTGACGCTCGTTGCCAAGCTACCAAGGGTTGAGCTGGGGTTAATTTACTGAGACCTAACTGGACCTAAGTGGAGGTTAGTGGCTTGTTGCTAGGTGTAGGTACCTACCTGCCCTTACCAATAACCCATTTTCCAACACTAAGTTTATGGTGCAAAATAATAACAAAGTCAACTGTGTCAAAGTGATAATTACATTGAATTAAGCAAAGGAAACCATCAAGCATTTTTCCCTGTTTAGCAGAATTTCATAAGTGAGGATCCTTAACTAACATCCGATTAGCATTAGCATGTTAGGCTTCATGCAAAAACAATTAAGCAACACTAATTTGGAAAACATCTAACTATGGCTCTAACAAAACAATGCAGTTGGTACCTAGAAAGAAAAAGCAAATATGCATAATAATCAACAGTCTGATTTATAATACCTATCCTCAATGTGGATCAGCAAGCAAAGTCAGTCTTAGTCCTCAGGACATCAGTCGGTCAGCAAGGCATTAGGATTCAGCATCAAAGTTCAGAAAATGCAAAGTCTTTAAGCAAAGTTAAGCATGTCTCTTGTCACAACGCAAATCGGGCAAGCATGAGCTCTCCTCTCCTAGTGCAGTTCTGTTAAATTACAACTACTAAAACTATGTTCCAAATCCCTATTGGTTGATTAATCGCATGTTCACACTTTGTCCAATAAAACTTAAACTCCAAATCAATGAATTATAACATTGCTCCGTTCACATGTCGTTGATTAGCTGTCCTGCAATGTCCTCATCAGCTGGCTTGTCAGGTAATAATATGTTTGCAGCTTCCTCTCCAGTCAGTGTCTTCATTGTTCTCCTCCTGAGAAAGTCAGTCTCACACACATTACACACAAAATGTTACATTAGTAAGAACAGCATCTTCTAGCAGGCGGTTCTCATGAGAAAAGTTCAGCTGTGAGCATATTTAAACAATACAATAAAAATCACAGTTTAACTCTCTAGGACAGCCATTTGTTAAACGTTAAGAAATACAGCTTTGACATGAGGCCTGGCAAGTAGGCCAGGACACTCGCTAAGTTAAGGCCTACAATTAATAAAACTAAAGCATAATGCATAACCTTTAATATGACATATCACTACATTAGTCAAACATATATTCAACATTTTATAATATTAACTACTAGTAAGTGCACTTTGTGAACATTGGTAGCCACTCTTTGTAATCACATTTTCAAACATGAGCATTATTTTTCTACATTATTATCTTTTCTACACAATTCCTTATTCAGAATACATGAACACTTGTTAATAATTTGTATTAATACACCTGCACTAGCAAGAGTCCACCAGGTCCCTCATGGTCCCGGGCAGTGCCATTCTCTGCTAACAAGGCTTGTTGGCAGAATCCAGCAACGCAAACCAGACTGCAATCATCCATCTGGCGTGGGACATCATCTGCACCAACCAGGATCCTGCATCCATCTTCTTGGGTGCAGTACTGACTGTTGTTCTTCACCTGTGGTTCTTCTTTTGCACCTTCATCAGGGTTAGCAGGGGCTCCTGTTCTCCCTGGACTCTTCTGTGCTTCTTGGACTTGGTCCCCTTCTTCCACAAGTCTTCAGGTCCAGGAATCCACTGTTGGTGTACTGCAGTCTCTTCTGCTTCTTGCATTATCTTCTTTCTCGTGTTCTTGTGTGTTCTAGGAAAGTTACTGTGATTTACTACTGCTTTCCTGGGCTGTGGTGTGGGTTATATTACTTACCTTTGGTGTTTTCTAATACTCCCAGCACCCTTCTACACACTGCACTTGCCTAGGTGGGGAACCAACATTCACATTCCACTTTCTTAGTATATGGTTTGTGTTCTCCCTAGGCCCATTTCTAACTATTGTGATTTTCACTATTTGTACTGTTTTCTAACTGTTTTTATTGATATTTCTGCATATTAATGTATGTCATTTGTGTATTACTTACCTCCAAAGGGAGTATAGTCTCTATGGTATTTTTGGCATTTGTGTCACCAAAATAAAGTACCTTTATTTTTGTAACATTGAGTATATTCTTTCATTTGTGTGAGTACTGTGTGACTACAGTGGTATTGCATGAGCTTTGCATGCCTCCTAGATAAGCCTTGGCTGCTCAGCTACAGCTACCTCTAGAGAGCCTGGCTTCTAGACACTATCTACATTTCACTAATAAGGGATACCTGGATCTGGTATAAGGTGTCAGTACCAAAGGTACCCACTACAAACCAGGCCAGCCTGCTACAAAAAGTTCTTAATCTCTTTCCGGGGCAGTGTTTAGGCGATCTTCTACAGCTGTTAGCCTCTACTCCACTCCCTCCACTCTGTCCTGGAAGGCGGCAATGTCAGTGCAGATAGATTTAGTCTTGGTTGTGAAATTTGAGATCTTGGTGTCCATGCCCTCCAGTCGACGGCCAACTGCGGTGACCTCCCTCAGGATACACTCCATTGTGGATTCTGAAGTTGAGCTGGGAGCACCAAAGAAGGGTCCACAGTAGGCAAGGTCTTTAGGGCAGCCATAGGTCTGTGCTGTGCAACAGCCTCTGAGAAGTTTAGTTGGTGAGAGGATTTTAAGGAGGACTTGCCAGAGGGCATCACCAAAGTAAGACTGCAGGATGAGGTACAGCCTTGGTCCCCAAAGCAGGGGGGAGAGCAGTTAGGTTGCTAAACCAGGGTCTGGCTGTCTCTGATCAGTGGTGCATTAAGGTGATCAAACCTGTGCCTCAACCAGGGAGGGGAGGTCAATGATGTATGTTTCACCTCCTGGTAGCATGGCTAACCCACAGAGGTTCCACTGCCAGTGCAGGTCAGTGGGTAGTGCGTGTCAGCTCTCCAGTAGTAGGTCGCCCTGCTCTTCCAAGGTCACTTGAATGGTTCCCAGAGGCTGGGCAGTAGTAGGCAAATCCCAGTGGGTCACAGTCTGGCCAGTGAGGTTTGAGGTTGGGATTATATGAGAGCCATGGTTCAAGAGAGGAAGTACGCCATAGCAAGTTGTCCCAGGAAACAGTCAGGGACTGTTCTGGGAGCTAGCCAGGTTCCAGACCCCAAAGCAAGCAGTCGGCAGGTCACTGCCCCACATATTAAGCAGGAAGGACAGTGGGCAGAGAGGGTGAGGCAAGCAGGCAGCAGTCGTGGGCCACTGTTATGGTGTGCCTCTTCTGGGGGAGGGGCCCTCTTCGCTCCCAACCTGTTTTGTAGCTCTAAACAGGGCCCCAGGGAGATGTAGTGATAAATGCAGGTACTCTGCAGCTATCAGCGAGTTGTGTCTTGCAGTCCCCAGGGGCCATGATGGAGGCTGGGCCCTTCTTCCATATATTGCAGTGTAGGAGGTGGCGAGCACCAGCTCCCATGACTGCAATAGTTCTGGGCTTTTTATTTGGTCTGGAGCGCGCAGGAATCAAGTGGCGACCGGGAGCCCCTCTAGAGTGATGCCTGCAGATATAATGTCCATCGGGAAGAGCCCCTCTGGCTCTCCTGACCGAGTCGCAGCCTGTGCAGCCCACTCTCCCACTGTTTGACACAGCTTCAGCAATGGCAGCAGGCCCAGGTGGTCACGCTCCACCGACGTCAGAGGGTTGGGGCCTTCCGCCCCCGGGGAAGTAGCAACAGAGACTTGTATGCCTCTCCGGGGGGATCACAGCAGCGAAGGCGTGGAGCTGAGGTCTCCCTGCGATTGTAGCAGCCCTGCCACTATCCCCCAAGACCCTCTGGCGTGTATAACTACAGTCTCAAACAGCCATCACTCATCGTGGCCAGACCACGGCCCCACCGCCCACACTTTAAACATTTTACCTTATTTGCCCTAAACTTTGGATCCCACAACACAACATAACACAACACTCTGACCATTTGTATCTCAGGCTGTACAACTTTCTGATCTCCCTAAAGACCAAACTCTTATATGAAATACTTAATTGCTCGTATTTGCATAGTCATCAATATTACCCTTTCTCCCTTTACCCTCAAACTCTTCTGCACCTTTAGTTGTCATTTCATTAACTGATTACCCTATACTTCACTGGGGAGCTTTTTAAATGCAAATAAACACATTTTACAAGACTCCTCGCTCATTCCATCACCTACTCCTATCTGATATAAACATAGAATATTCTAATATATTAAACCACAAGCCCAACATTTTTACGCAACAAGTTTGATAATAAGAAGTTTCACTAATAGAATTTCAGTCCTACAATCTCTGTTTGCTGTGATATCCAAACATCTTATATCACTCATTTTATATCAGTTTATAATAGTTGATCGCTGTAAGCATTTTATTTTGCTTGATACAAGCACACTGCACTTGAATCTTTTTGGCAGTACAATGGAAGAAGCAATATTAAATCTGCGAAGGTTGCGAGTATGCACCATTTTTGGAAGCTGTGATTGGAAGCTTGCTCACATTGTTCTGTGATTTACATTATATATACAAATATACGCTCCTTTTTCTCTGCACAAAATACAGTAAAATATAAATTCAAAAGGAAACCCTAAATTCTGGAGGGAAGTATGAATTAGTTTCATCATGCTAAAAAGGAGAGAATCAAATTCAGAGCTCTGAAAACCAATAGATAATCAAAAATTGTGATGATTTTATAAGGAATTTTTGGTTATAAATTATGTTTGAGTATTTATGTTGAAGGTTAATTTAGACAATGCTTCTGCTATGCATTATGGAAAGTGGTTTCCCACACACTAGAGCATATGACATATAAAGAATTATACATTTCAAAAAAATCTTTGAAGCCCTATTACAGTTTGCACTGGGACTAAAGAGAAAGTAGGTCGATTTGTAATACATTTTCTGCTAGTGTAATAGTAGTTGCAGTATGGCACAAAATCCCTTTTCAAAAGAAGGTAACTGTTCCGAAAATGTTTTTTAATCTGCGAAAACTCCCTGTTTTGGGCCTGCCAGACAGGGATTTTAGGAACATTACCGAGGTCATTTAAAGTAGACCAGATACCTGAAAAAGGGAGACAAAGGGCCCATTTGAAGTGTAGGGTCAGTTCCTGTTCTGTTTATGCTTCATTATTTTCCAGAGGGTTACTGCACATAGTTGAGAGAGGAGGCTTCACTCTCTTTTGTGCATTTGTCTCATACTCCCCTGTCAGTTCACACCTACCTCCTCCCTCCCTCCTGCTAGGTTTGAATGACAAAATATTTTAGGTTTGTCAGTCTGTTGATACAATTTGTCAGAACTTGGCTGAAACCATCTTCTGAGATGAAACTCAGGAAGTTCCGTCTGCAGATTCGAAACTACGATAAATACTAGGTAGAAGCCTAGATCTATGTGCCGAATTTTCATTGAGCATAGCCAGGACCCACTCAGAAGTAGGGATGAGCTCCAGAGACGGGATTCCTCAATGCTGGCTTCCTTACCAGGTGATGAAAACCTGGGCGGGACCTATGCAAGGGGAGGAGAACCCTGCCTGGAAATAAGGACTAGTCTGCTGGAGAAAGGCGGTCATTACACTACATCCCTGGACGCTGCATTATGGAGTCATTAGCCTAGGTGTCTGTTCATTAAAGGGTTGTGCAAGAGACGTGAATCTGAATTCTGCGAGAGGTCGAGCTCATGCCTTGAAGGAATACGCCAACTCGCTGTGCATAAAGGGTGCAGGAAGTGTGCCCTGCTGGAGTACTCCCTCAACAAAAGAAGGCCAATGCCACGAGAGGAAGGACAAATAAATATCCACCAAGTTGGGTGGGGTGTCAGGAGCCCCTGGAAGATGGTACTGGTGGCAGGAACCCACACCATGGAGGGAGAGGGAGAATGCAGGTGCCCAGGAAGTGAAAGAAATCGGATTCAATCTACTCATTGGGGTCTAGTTTAAATTGCATCTCTGACCCTATGTAATTGCTTGGTCAAGGCAGTTGCTAGGCAACCATTGTCAACAAAACTCTAAACCTGCACGTTAGAAAAACACATTTAACCCCTTTGGTGCGGTCGTCGGCCACTGGCCGACGCCCACACACCCTCCCTGGTGCGGGTCACGACCAGTGGCCGACACCAGGGAGGGGGTTAAAAATCCTCCGGTGCAATGCACCGGAGGATTTTTTTAAATGTTTTTTTTACGGTAGGAGACGCGGAAGAGCTTCCGCGTCTCCATCCCACCCCCCTCCCGCCCCCTTATGACGTCAGCGCGCCGCGAGGCGCGCTGACGTCACAGTTTTTCCCCACCGGAGAAGGAGAGAAGCAGGTAAGCGTTCTCTCTTTTTCCGGTGGGGAAAAAAAGGCCAAAACGGCCTCCCCAGATGCCAGGGAGGCATCGATGGAAAGGGGAAGCTCTCCCCTTTCCATCGATGCCTCCCTGGCACCGTTTCCTGGCCGTGGATCGCAGCGTGGCTGCGATCCACGGCCAGGAAACGCCCCTAGGCACCAGGGATCTTCTTTGGGGGGGTCGGCCCCCTCGTAAACGGGCCGCCCCCCCCCGGGGGCAATATTTAATATAGTACACAGTTTTGGGGGGCGATCGCGCCCCCCACAATAAAAAAAAAAAACGAAAAAAAAAAAAAAAATGGCGGGGTCGGCCCTTGGAACATGGGCCGACCCCAGGGGGGAAAAACAAACGTGTAGTTTTGCCTGGGGGGCCGATCGCCCCCCCAGGTTAAAAAAAGAAAGAAAAAAAAAAAAGTTGGTGGTCAGCCCTTAGGGTGACCATCAATGGGGCCATTTTTTTTTTTATACATGTGTGCTTTTCCAAGGCAAGCACACATGTATAAAAAAAAAAAGATTTGTGACTTCAGTGTCTTGTTTTCTTTCTCTCTCTCTCTCTCTCATATATATGTGTATATATGTATACACATATAGAGATATATAGATATATATATATATAGACATATATATATATATATATATATATTTTTTTTTCAGGACAAGCATTGCAGCGTCCATGTGCAGTTTTTCCCCACGGAGAAGGAGAGAAGCAGGTAAGCGTTCTCTCTTTCTCCGGTGGGGAAAAAAAGGCCAAAACGGCCTCCCCAGATGCCAGGGAGGCATCGATGGAAAGGGGAGGCTCTCCCCTTTCCATCGATGCCTCCCTGGCACCGTTTCCTGGCCGTGGATTGCAGCGTGGCTGCGATCCACGGCCAGGAAACGCCCCTAGGCACCAGGGATCTTCTTTGGGGGGGTCGGCCCCCTCGTAAACGGGCCGCCCCCCCCCCGGGGCAATAATTAATAATTTACACAGTTTTGTGGGGCGATCGCGCCCCCCACAATTAAAAAAATAAATAAAAATGGCGGGGTCGGCCCTTGGAACACGGGCCGACCCCAGGGGGGGGAAAAAAAACATGTAGTTTTGCCTGGGGGGGCCAATCGCCCCCCCCCCAGGGTAAAAAAGAAAAAAAAAAATTTGTTGGTCAGCCCTTAGGGTGACCATCAATGGGGCCAATTTTTTTTTATACATGTGTGCTTTGGCAAGGGCAAGCACACATGTATAAAAAAAAGGTTTGTGACATGAGTGTCGTGTTTTCTTTCTCTCTCTCTCTCTCATATATATGTGTATATATGTATACACATATATATTTATATATATATATATATTTTTTTTTTTCAGGACAAGCATTGCAGCGTCCATGTGCTGCTTTTCTGACTTGTTGGTGTGTATCTGGGCTTCTAACAACGCCCACCTCATGCCCATCACTACCACTCGTTCGTGGGCTTGCCCTTCAAAAATCCTTTGATGACATTGGAAAATGATTTACCTTTGTCCCTCCTTGGGGAGGTTTTGTTACCGCCTTGGCCATCGCCCCTAGTACAAGGCTAAGTGCACTTTTGCAGTTACGTTTAACTGCGAGCGAACTTCTTTTCCTTTTGTGTAACTCTTCACATGATGCTCATGGTGGCCGTGGCGCTGTGAATCGGCTCTCTTATGTGAAAGAGTTTAACTTTCAATTATCAATTTATGTGGCAAGAAAAGTTGGGTTAGGAGTTTATAACGCTAATAGCTCTAACTCGAGCAGATGCGAGACCCATTACATTGTAAATGCTTGTTATTCTTGTGTGTGTTGTTTTATAATGGTGAACAATTTCACCGCACTCCACGAGGACCGTGATCAAGACTCCTTGGTGAGTTGAAACACGTTGGTGGTTATTGACTGCAATAAAATACACTTTTATTTGTACTTCGTGGAGTGCGGTGACATTTTTCGGCATTAGATAATTTCTAGATTGGTCTTCTCTGTCACTGGGCACCGGCAGTGGAGTGTGCCGCCCAGCAACCCTTCAACCACTTTGTTTCTAAACATATATATATATATATATATATATATATATATATGCAACACAAATTGGTTAAAAAGACTGTTGCGCAGTGCACTCCACTGCCGGTGCTCAGTGATGGAGGAGAGCAACCTTGAAAATATTTTGTGAACAAGAATCTCACCGCACTCCACGAGGTTCAAATTGACATGTTTTATTGCAAGTATAAACAATGAAAGAAAAGAGGGACTCATTTACTGTGATCAAGAATCCTTGAGAGTCGAAACGCGTACGTGGCTGTTGCTTGCAATAAAAGATGTCAATTTGAACCTCGTGTAGTGGGGTGAGAATCTTGTTCACACAATATATATATATATATATATATATATATATATATATATATATATATATATACACATACATATATATATATATATATATGCATGCATGCATGTCTTTTCTGTAGTGGCAGTTGCCATAAAGTAGCTGAGTGGATTAGTAAAGGCAAGCGTTACCTGCGCTTTAAAACTAATGTAATGCCAGGGGGACTATGGAGATATGAGTGGCACTTTTGCTGGGTAGTACTGAGGGAATTAGAAGAGGAGGTAATGGGAGGCAGAGCACCAAAAATGACTGTTGCACAGGGTGTGTGGTAAGGTGAAGTAATACATTCTTTTTTTGTTTTTTTCAGTGTTTTCAGAAAATCTGCAGAATTGGAGAAGAAGCGAAGGTAAGGTGACAACATTTCCTGTTGTACACAACAAACATACCCACACGCAATTTTGTGACTATCTGCCTTCTACGTAGGCTAGTAATTTAGAGGGACAGTTTAGCCAGTTGCAGAGATGGCGTCTCGTTGGATGACTGCTGATCAAGCCCTAGCTCGGGTTATGGAGGACAGTTCTGATGTAGGCTCAGAGACTGAGACAGCAGACACTGAGACAGCATCTGAGGGAGAGGACAATGGGGCAGATTCTGGGAGTGATTTTTCAGTCGGCGGAGTCCCATCCATTCCAGTGAGTCTGAAGGAGACAATGACGACATCCGTGCTGTCCCTTCGCAAGCACATTCGGGGCAGCGGGACCACATTGGGTTAGCCGAACCCAGAGAGCACGTGCTTGCTGCCTCAAGCACAGAGAGAGTGCTCTCTTGGCAGCCCCCCAGTTTGGTTCAGCCCCAAATTCCACCTTTTACTGGTGACGCTGGATGTAAAGTCGATACAGCTAACTTTTTGCCAGTCGACTACATCTATCTGTTTTTGGATGTTGACTTTCTTCAGAAAGTTGTGCAGCAAACAAATTTGCGTGCAGACCAATTTCTGAGGGAGCGCGGAGGCACTCTAGGGCCCCGTTCTAGGGCACGCCAGTGGACTCCCACTTCGCTGGCGGAGTTGAAAATATTTTTGGGCCTTACGCTCAAAATGGGGTTAGTACAGAAACCCACCTTGCAGTCCTACTGGACGACTCGCACGGTTTGGGTAACTCCCATCTTCGCAAAATACATGAGCAGAGATTGTTTTTTGCTACTGCAGCGCATGCTGCATTTCAATGACAATTCTGCTGCATTGCCCCGGGACCATCCAGATCATGACAGGTTGTTCAAAATTCGGCCTGTCGTGGAACATTTGTCTGCCAGGTTTCCAGAGATATATACTCCTGGAAAGAATATAGCAGTCGATGAGTCCTTGATCCTGTACAAAGGACGGCTGCTTTTCAGACAGTACATTGCGAGCAAAAGAGCTTGCTATGGCATAAAGCTGTACATGCTGTGTGAGAGCTCTACTGGCTATGTGTACAGCCTGAGAGTGTATGCAGGGAAGGATTCTACCCTAAACCCTGTAGGTTGCCCTCCTGTGTTAGGGGTCACAGGTAAGATTGTATGGGAACTTGTCCAGCCACTTCTTCACAAAGGTTATAACCTTTATGTGGACAATTTCTATACAGGAGTAGAGCTGTTCAGTGAGCTCTACAAAGCTGGCACTGTGGCCTGCGGTACAGTTCGTTGTAACCGCAAAGGATTCCTGCGGGAGCTTGTTTGCAAGAAGCTCCAGAAATCACAGAGTACTGCATTGCGTTCTAACGAACTGCTCGCAGTCAAGTTCCTAGATAGACGTGATGTATACGTGCTCACTACAATTCATGATGAGAGCACTTCTCCCATCACGGTTTGGGGTCAGATGGCCGAAGTCCACAAGCCCATCTGTATACTCGATTACAATAAGTACATGGGTGGAGTGGACAAGAACGACCAGGTTCTTCAACCATACAATGCGTGTCGTAAAACTCGCACTTGGTACAAGAAACTGTTTACCCACCTGATTCAGATGGCAACATATAATGCGTATGTTGTTTACTGTCAGACAACAACAGGAAGACTCATGACTTTCCTTGACTTCCAGTTGTCTGTAATTGAAAGCCTCACTGCTGTTACAGAAGAAGCAGCAGCCTCCACCTCATATGTTCTGGAGGATGTGGCAAGGCTGCAGGAGCGACACTTTGCTGATCGCATACCTAAAACACCCAAAAAGGATCGTCCATGTCGTCGCTGTAAAGTGTGCTCAAAGCATGGAAAGCGGCAGGAGAGTCGGTATTACTGTCCCCAGTGTCCATCACAACCAGGCCTCTGTATCCCTACTTGCTTTACGTTGTATCATACTAAAGCAAAGTTCTGGGAAATCGACTGAGGTTGAGCTGCTGTTGGGTAATCCTTTCAGTGGCAGTGCATGGATACTGAATGTCCATGGGCCACTGCTTCGTTAGGCAAGGAGCCACAGAATTTTACTTCATCATGGACTTCCTTTTGGCGTGGTCGGTGTTCTGTTCAATTAACATGCATTTTCTTCTCCCTACTGCATATACTAGTGGACAGAACATATGCCACATTGCCATGGAGTACCCTTTCTTCACCTGCATGTCTACCTTACTTTCAACAGTAGATATGCTCTCTCAGTTCGAGGAATCACTTTGTAGGGCATACTTGGAAGCCCCCAACTTGCTTCCACAAACTAGTATAGGTTCACTTGGCTATTATACAGGATTAGCCAGGACTCTGATGAGAACAGAGACATGGATGGGTAAGGAAAGCTTATGGTAGGAGTGCCTTCACAGGGTTATTGCACAGGTAGAAGGCAGATAGTAAAGGTAGTACAGATGTACATCATCTACACCTATGGATTCAAACCCATTGGTGCCATCCCAGCAGTGAAGGAGAATGACTTGTATAGGTCAGTGTTTGACCTGCTTTTCATGTTCATCCTCCATCAGAACTTAGTAGATGTTCAGTTTGCTGTATAAGTGCATTATAGTCACATCACTGCACATAATGTTGGCTGGGACATATGCTACGTTCTCATGGACTCCCCTATGTACCAAACACTACCCTTTTCCATAGCCTATGACCTTCTCTTTAGGGAACATCATGAGAAATCCCCAGCATGTCTCCCTTAGTTTCAAAGGTAGATATGCTCACTCAGTTCGAGGATTCGCTTTGTACGGCATACTCGGACACCCCCAACTTGCATCCACAAACTGGAAGGAGTTGGATTTAGCGCAGAGAGTGCGTTAAAGGCGCATGAAAAACATGTCTTCCTGAGCCTCCGGTGGCTGTCACAGGAGTCATTAGTAAAGGTTTGTTACGCATGCATTTGGTAATGTTAAGGAAGAAGGAGGCAGGTAGCCTATGACCTTCTCTTTAGGTAACAGCATGAGAAATCCCCAGCATGTCTCCCTTAGTTTCAAAGGTAGATATGCACACTCAGTTCGAGGAATCGCTTTGTACGGCATACTCGGACACCCCCAACTTGCATCCACAAGCTGGAAGGAGTTGGATTTAGCACAGAGAGTGCGTTAAAGAGCGCATGAAAAACATGTCTTCCTGAGCCTCAGGTGGCTGTCACAGGAGTCATTAGTAAAGGTTTGTTACGCATGCATTTTTTTTAATGTTAAGGAAGAAGGAGGCAGTTACTTGACAGGTGGTAAAATGTAGTCAAACTTATTCCGTTCTGTGGCGTGTGAATGTGATGGGCCCTTGTCTGGCAGCGGTAAGTTAATGTGAGTGGAGTGATTGATTGGATTGGGCCCGTGGCTGGCGATATGAAAGGGTTGTTTGTTGTGCGTGAATAGCGTGTGAATGGACCATAAAGAGGTTGGTGCCTGGACGCGGCTTTATGGCCCACCTTCAGAAGGCTTGGTTCCAATATTCAGATACTTTGATAAGTAATCATGCTTTGAAACCATAATTTCTGGTGGTGCTAAAACCAACCAGTGTGAGTGGTGGGTTAACTTTAACAAACTAGTACCAGGGGAGTCCAAGGGTGCAGGACTTACATGGCTCTCACCAGTTTTCCTTCACCCAGAATCCCCTTGAAATTACATTATGTGCTTAAAAAACACATTTCCTTGCATTTCAATGAGCAGAAGTCCAGGGATCTGCAGGGATCCTCAAAATTCCTACCACCCAGTGTTTCCCCACTTGTCCTGATAAAAACACAACCCCGCTTGTGTGCCTGCGCCTAGTGCATGCTTTAGGAATGAATCACTCCAGGGTTAACAGTAGACCTAAAGCAATGACTACCATTGACCCTTGTGTGATCCATTCCTGTCGCGGGCGCTAGGCCTACCCACACAAGTGAGGTATCATTTTTATCGGGAGACTTGGGGGAACGCTGGGTGGAAGGACATTTGTGGCTCCTCTCAGATTCCAGAACTTTCTGTCACCGAAATGTGAGGAAAACTTGTTTTTTTAGCCTCTTTTTGAGGTTTGCAAAGGATTCTGGGTAACAGAACCTGGTCCGAGCCCCGCAAGTCACCCCTCCTTGGAATCCCCTAGGTCTCTAGTTTTCAGAAATGCACAGGTTTGGTAGGTTTCCCTAGGTGCCGGCTGAGCTAGAGGCCAAAATCTACAGGTAGGCACTTCGCAAAAAACACCTCTGTTTTCTTCCAAAAATTTGTATGTGTCCACGTTGCGCTTTGGGGCGTTTCCTGTCGCGGGCGCTAGGCCTACCCACACAAGTGAGGTATCATTTTTATCGGGAGACTTGGGGGAACGCTGGGTGGAAGGAAATTTGTGGCTCCTCTCAGATTCCAGAACTTTCTGTCACCGAAATGTGAGGAAAACTTGTTTTTTTAGCCACTTTTTGAGGTTTGCAAAGGATTCTGGATAACAGAACCTGGTCCGAGCCCCGCAAGTCACCCCTCCTTGGATTCCCCTAGGTCTCTAGTTTTCAGAAATGCACAGGTTTGGTAGGTTTCCCTAGGTGCCGGCTGAGCTAGAGGCCAAAATCTACAGGTAGGCACTTCGCAAAAAACACCTCTGTTTTCTTCCAAAAATTTGTATGTGTCCACGTTGCGCTTTGGGGCGTTTCCTGTCGCGGGCGCTAGGCCTACCCACACAAGTGAGGTATAATTTTTATCGGGAGACTTGGGGGAATGCTGGGTGGATTGAAGTTTGTGGCTCCTCTCAGATTCCAGAACTTTCTGTCACCGAAATGTGAGGAAAACTTGTTTTTTTAGCCTCTTTTTGAGGTTTGCAAAGGATTCTTGGTAACAGAACCTGGTCCGAGCCCCGCAAGTCACCCCTCCTTGGAATCCCCTAGGTCTCTAGTTTTCAGAAATGCACAGGTTTGGTAGGTTTCCCTAGGTGCCGGCTGAGCTAGAGGCCAAAATCTACAGGTAGGCACTTCGCAAAAAACACCTCTGTTTTCTTCCAAAAATTTGTATGTGTCCACGTTGAGCTTTGGGGCGTTTCCTGTCGCGGGCGCTAGGCCTACCCACACAAGTGAGGTATCATTTTTATCGGGAGACTTGGGGGAACGCTGGGTGGAAGGAAATTTGTGGCTCCTCTCAGATTCCAGAACTTTCTGTCACCGAAATGTGAGGAAAACTTGTTTTTGTAGCCACTTTTTGAGGTTTGCAAAGGATTCTGGGTAACAGAACCTGGTCCGAGCCCCGCAAGTCACCCCTCTTTGGATTCCCCTAGGTCTCTAGTTTTCAGAAATGCACAGGTTTGGTAGGTTTCCCTAGGTGCCGGCTGAGCTAGAGGCCAAAATCTACAGGTAGGCACTTCGCAATAAACACCTCTGTTTTCTTCCAAAAATTTGTATGTGTCCACGTTGCGCTTTGGGGTGTTTCCTGTCGCGGGCGCTAGGCCTACCCACACAAGTGAGGTATCATTTTTATCGGGAGACTTGGGGGAACGCTGGGTGGAAGGACATTTGTGGCTCCTCTCAGATTCCAGAACTTTCTGTCACCGAAATGTGAGGAAAACTTGTTTTTTTAGCCTCTTTTTGAGGTTTGCAAAGGATTCTGGGTAACAGAACCTGGTCCGAGCCCCGCAAGTCACCCCTCCTTGGAATCCCCTAGGTCTCTAGTTTTCAGAAATGCACAGGTTTGGTAGGTTTCCCTAGGTGCCGGCTGAGCTAGAGGCCAAAATCTACAGGTAGGCACTTCGCAAAAAACACCTCTGTTTTCTTCCAAAAATTTGTATGTGTCCACGTTGCGCTTTGGGGCGTTTCCTGTCGCGGGCGCTAGGCCTACCCACACAAGTGAGGTATCATTTTTATCGGGAGACTTGGGGGAACGCTGGGTGGAAGGAAATTTGTGGCTCCTCTCAGATTCCAGAACTTTCTGTCACCGAAATGTGAGGAAAACTTGTTTTTTTAGCCACTTTTTGAGGTTTGCAAAGGATTCTGGATAACAGAACCTGGTCCGAGCCCCGCAAGTCACCCCTCCTTGGATTCCCCTAGGTCTCTAGTTTTCAGAAATGCACAGGTTTGGTAGGTTTCCCTAGGTGCCGGCTGAGCTAGAGGCCAAAATCTACAGGTAGGCACTTCGCAAAAAACACCTCTGTTTTCTTCCAAAAATTTGTATGTGTCCACGTTGCGCTTTGGGGCGTTTCCTGTCGCGGGCGCTAGGCCTACCCACACAAGTGAGGTATAATTTTTATCGGGAGACTTGGGGGAATGCTGGGTGGATTGAAGTTTGTGGCTCCTCTCAGATTCCAGAACTTTCTGTCACCGAAATGTGAGGAAAACTTGTTTTTTTAGCCTCTTTTTGAGGTTTGCAAAGGATTCTTGG
Organism: Pleurodeles waltl; assembly: GCF_031143425.1. Classification (NCBI taxonomy): domain Eukaryota; kingdom Metazoa; phylum Chordata; class Amphibia; order Caudata; family Salamandridae; genus Pleurodeles; species Pleurodeles waltl. The sequence goes on along the minus strand of NC_090450.1, from coordinate 858,053,248 downwards.
TAACAGAACCTGGTCCGAGCCCCGCAAGTCACCCCTCCTTGGAATCCCCTAGGTCTCTAGTTTTCAAAAATGCACAGGTTTGGTAGGTTTCCCTAGGTGCCGGCTGAGCTAGAGGCCAAAATCTACAGGTAGGCACTTCGCAAAAAACACCTCTGTTTTCTTCCAAAAATTTGTATGTGTCCACGTTGAGCTTTGGGGCGTTTCCTGTCGCGGGCGCTAGGCCTACCCACACAAGTGAGGTATCATTTTTATCGGGAGACTTGGGGGAACGCTGGGTGGAAGGAAATTTGTGGCTCCTCTCAGATTCCAGAACTTTCTGTCACCGAAATGTGAGGAAAACTTGTTTTTGTAGCCACTTTTTGAGGTTTGCAAAGGATTCTGGGTAACAGAACCTGGTCTGAGCCCCGCAAGTCACCCCTCCTTGGATTCCCCTAGGTCTCTAGTTTTCAGAAATGCACAGGTTTGGTAGGTTTCCCTAGGTGCCGGCTGAGCTAGAGGCCAAAATCTACAGGTAGGCACTTCGCAAAAAACACCTCTGTTTTCTTCCAAAAATTTGTATGTGTCCACGTTGCGCTTTGGGGCGTTTCCTGTCGCGGGCGCTAGGCCTACCCACACAAGTGAGGTATCATTTTTATCGGGAGACTTGGGGGAACGCTGGGTGGAAGGAAATTTGTGGCTCCTCTCAGATTCCAGAACTTTCTGTCACCGAAATGTGAGGAAAACTTGTTTTTTTAGCCACTTTTTGAGGTTTGCAAAGGATTCTGGGTAACAGAACCTGGTCCGAGCCCCGCAAGTCACCCCTCTTTGGATTCCCCTAGGTCTCTAGTTTTCAGAAATGCACAGGTTTGGTAGGTTTCCCTAGGTGCCGGCTGAGCTAGAGGCCAAAATCTACAGGTAGGCACTTCGCAATAAACACCTCTGTTTTCTTCCAAAAATTTGTATGTGTCCACGTTGCGCTTTGGGGTGTTTCCTGTCGCGGGCGCTAGGCCTACCCACACAAGTGAGGTATCATTTTTATCGGGAGACTTGGGGGAACGCTGGGTGGAATGAAGTTTGTGGCTCCTCTCAGAGTCCAGAACTTTCTGTCACCGAAATGTGAGGAAAAATTGTTTTTTTAGCCACTTTTTGAGGTTTGCAAAGGATTCTGGGTAACAGAACCTGGTCCGAGCCCCGCAAGTCACCCCTCCTTGGATTCCCCTAGGTCTCTAGTTTTCAGAAATGCACAGGTTTGGTAGGTTTCCCTAGGTGCCGGCTGAGCTAGAGGCCAAAATCTACAGGTAGGCACTTCGCAAAAAACACCTCTGTTTTCTTCCAAAAATTTGTATGTGTCCACGTTGCGCTTTGGGGCGTTTCCTGTCGCGGGCGCTAGGCCTACCCACACAAGTGAGGTATCATTTTTATCGGGAGACTTGGGGGAACGCTGGGTGGAAGGAAATTTGTGGCTCCTCTCAGATTCCAGAACTTTCTGTCATCGAAATGTGAGGAAAACTTGTTTTTTTAGCCACTTTTTGAGGTTTGCAAAGGATTCTGGGTAACAGAACCTGGTCCGAGCCCCGCAAGTCACCCCTCTTTGGATTCCCCTAGGTCTCTAGTTTTCAGAAATGCACAGGTTTGGTAGGTTTCCCTAGGTGCCGGCTGAGCTAGAGGCCAAAATCTACAGGTAGGCACTTCGCAATAAACACCTCTGTTTTCTTCCAAAAATTTGTATGTGTCCACGTTGCGCTTTGGGGTGTTTCCTGTCGCGGGCGCTAGGCCTACCCACACAAGTGAGGTATCATTTTTATCGGGAGACTTGGGGGAACGCTGGGTGGAAGGAAGTTTGTGGCTCCTCTCAGAGTCCAGAACTTTCTGTCACCGAAATGTGAGGAAAAATTGTTTTTTTAGCCACTTTTTGAGGTTTGCAAAGGATTCTGGGTAACAGAACCTTGTCCGAGCCCCGCAAGTCACCCCTCCTTGGATTCCCCTAGGTCTCTAGTTTTCAGAAATGCACAGGTTTGGTAGGTTTCCCTAGGTGCCGGCTGAGCTAGAGGCCAAAATCTACAGGTAGGCACTTCGCAAAAAACACCTCTGTTTTCTTCCAAAAATTTGTATGTGTCCACGTTGTGCTTTGGGGCGTTTCCTGTCGCGGGCGCTAGGCCTACCCACACAAGTGAGGTATCATTTTTATCGGGAGACTTGGGGGAACGCTGGGTGGAAGGACATTTGTGGCTCCTCTCAGATTCCAGAACTTTCTGTCACCGAAATGTGAGGAAAACTTGTTTTTTTAGCCACTTTTTGAGGTTTGCAAAGGATTCTGGGTAACAGAACCTGGTCCGAGCCCCGCAAGTCACCCCTCCTTGGATTCCCCTAGGTCTCTAGTTTTCAGAAATGCACAGGTTTGGTAGGTTTCCCTAGGTGCCGGCTGAGCTAGAGGCCAAAATCTACAGGTAGGCACTTCGCAAAAAACACCTCTGTTTTCTTCCAAAAATTTGTATGTGTCCACGTTGCGCTTTGGGGCGTTTCCTGTCGCGGGCGCTAGGCCTACCCACACAAGTGAGGTATCATTTTTATCGGGAGACTTGGGGGAACGCTGGGTGGAAGGAAATTTGTGGCTCCTCTCAGATTCCAGAACTTCTTGTCACCGAAATATGAGGAAAACTTGTTTTTTTAGCCACTTCTTGAGGTTTGCAAAGGATTCTGGGTAACAGAACCTGGTCCGAGCCCCGCAAGTCACCCCTCCTTGGATTCCCGTAGGTCTCTAGTTTTCAGAAATGCACAGGTTTGGTAGGTTTCCCTAGGTGCCGGCTGAGCTAGAGGCCAAAATCTACAGGTAGGCACTTCGCAAAAAACACCTCTGTTTTCTTCCAAAAATGTGTATGTGTCCACGTTGCGCTTTGGGGCGTTTCCTGTCGCGGGCGCTAGGCCTACCCACACAAGTGAGGTATCATTTTTATCGGGAGACTTGGGGGAACGCTGGGTGGAAGGAAATTTGTGGCTCCTCTCAGATTCCAGAACTTTCTGTCACCGAAATGTGAGGAAAACTTGTTTTTTTAGCCACTTTTTGAGGTTTGCAAAGGATTCTGGGTAACAGAACCTGGTCCAAGCCCCGCAAGTCACCCCTCCTTGGATTCCCCTAGGTCTCTAGTTTTCAGAAATGCACAGGTTTGGTAGGTTTCCCTAGGTGCCGGCTGAGCTAGAGGCCAAAATCTACAGGTAGGCACTTCGCAAAAAACACCTCTGTTTTCTTCCAAAAATTTGTATGTGTCCACGTTGCGCTTTGGGGCGTTTCCTGTCGCGGGCGCTAGGCCTACCCACACAAGTGAGGTATCATTTTTATCGGGAGACTTGGGGGAACGCTGGGTGGAAGGAAATTTGTGGCTCCTCTCAGATTCCAGAACTTTCTGTCACCGAAATGTGAGGAAAACTTGTTTTTTTAGCCACTTTTTGAGGTTTGCAAAGGATTCTGGGTAACAGAACCTGGTCCGAGCCCCGCAAGTCACCCCTCTTTGGATTCCCCTAGGTCTCTAGTTTTCAGAAATGCACAGGTTTGGTAGGTTTCCCTAGGTGCCGGCTGAGCTAGAGGCCAAAATCTACAGGTAGGCACTTCGCAATAAACACCTCTGTTTTCTTCCAAAAATTTGTATGTGTCCACGTTGCGCTTTGGGGTGTTTCCTGTCGCGGGCGCTAGGCCTACCCACACAAGTGAGGTATCATTTTTATCGGGAGACTTGGGGGAACGCTGGGTGGAAGGAAGTTTGTGGCTCCTCTCAGAGTCCAGAACTTTCTGTCACCGAAATGTGAGGAAAAATTGTTTTTTTAGCCACTTTTTGAGGTTTGCAAAGGATTCTGGGTAACAGAACCTGGTCCGAGCCCCGCAAGTCACCCCTCCTTGGATTCCCCTAGGTCTCTAGTTTTCAGAAATGCACAGGTTTGGTAGGTTTCCCTAGGTGCCGGCTGAGCTAGAGGCCAAAATCTACAGGTAGGCACTTCGCAAAAAACACCTCTGTTTTCTTCCAAAAATTTGTATGTGTCCACGTTGCGCTTTGGGGCGTTTCCTGTCGCGGGCGCTAGGCCTACCCACACAAGTGAGGTATCATTTTTATCGGGAGACTTGGGGGAACGCTGGGTGGAAGGAAATTTGTGGCTCCTCTCAGATTCCAGAACTTTCTGTCATCGAAATGTGAGGAAAACTTGTTTTTTTAGCCACTTTTTGAGGTTTGCAAAGGATTCTGGGTAACAGAACCTGGTCCGAGCCCCGCAAGTCACCCCTCTTTGGATTCCCCTAGGTCTCTAGTTTTCAGAAATGCACAGGTTTGGTAGGTTTCCCTAGGTGCCGGCTGAGCTAGAGGCCAAAATCTACAGGTAGGCACTTCGCAATAAACACCTCTGTTTTCTTCCAAAAATTTGTATGTGTCCACGTTGCGCTTTGGGGTGTTTCCTGTCGCGGGCGCTAGGCCTACCCACACAAGTGAGGTATTATTTTTATCGGGAGACTTGGGGGAACGCTGGGTGGAAGGAAGTTTGTGGCTCCTCTCAGAGTCCAGAACTTTCTGTCACCGAAATGTGAGGAAAAATTGTTTTTTTAGCCACTTTTTGAGGTTTGCAAAGGATTCTGGGTAACAGAACCTTGTCCGAGCCCCGCAAGTCACCCCTCCTTGGATTCCCCTAGGTCTCTAGTTTTCAGAAATGCACAGGTTTGGTAGGTTTCCCTAGGTGCCGGCTGAGCTAGAGGCCAAAATCTACAGGTAGGCACTTCGCAAAAAACACCTCTGTTTTCTTCCAAAAATTTGTATGTGTCCACGTTGCGCTTTGGGGCGTTTCCTGTCGCGGGCGCTAGGCCTACCCACACAAGTGAGGTATCATTTTTATCGGGAGACTTGGGGGAACGCTGGGTGGAAGGACATTTGTGGCTCCTCTCAGATTCCAGAACTTTCTGTCACCGAAATGTGAGGAAAACTTGTTTTTTTAGCCACTTTTTGAGGTTTGCAAAGGATTCTGGGTAACAGAACCTGGTCCGAGCCCCGCAAGTCACCCCTCCTTGGATTCCCCTAGGTCTCTAGTTTTCAGAAATGCACAGGTTTGGTAGGTTTCCCTAGGTGCCGGCTGAGCTAGAGGCCAAAATCTACAGGTAGGCACTTCGCAAAAAACACCTCTGTTTTCTTCCAAAAATTTGTATGTGTCCACGTTGCGCTTTGGGGCGTTTCCTGTCGCGGGCGCTAGGCCTACCCACACAAGTGAGGTATCATTTTTATCGGGAGACGTGGGGGAACGCTGGGTGGAAGGAAATTTGTGGCTCCTCTCAGATTCCAGAACTTCTTGTCACCGAAATATGAGGAAAACTTGTTTTTTTAGCCACTTCTTGAGGTTTGCAAAGGATTCTGGGTAACAGAACCTGGTCCGAGCCCCGCAAGTCACCCCTCCTTGGATTCCCGTAGGTCTCTAGTTTTCAGAAATGCACAGGTTTGGTAGGTTTCCCTAGGTGCCGGCTGAGCTAGAGGCCAAAATCTACAGGTAGGCACTTCGCAAAAAACACCTCTGTTTTCTTCCAAAAATGTGTATGTGTCCACGTTGCGCTTTGGGGCGTTTCCTGTCGCGGGCGCTAGGCCTACCCACACAAGTGAGGTATCATTTTTATCGGGAGACTTGGGGGAACGCTGGGTGGAAGGAAATTTGTGGCTCCTCTCAGATTCCAGAACTTTCTGTCACCGAAATGTGAGGAAAACTTGTTTTTTTAGCCACTTTTTGAGGTTTGCAAAGGATTCTGGGTAACAGAACCTGGTCCAAGCCCCGCAAGTCACCCCTCCTTGGATTCCCCTAGGTCTCTAGTTTTCAGAAATGCACAGGTTTGGTAGGTTTCCCTAGGTGCCGGCTGAGCTAGAGGCCAAAATCTACAGGTAGGCACTTCGCAAAAAACACCTCTGTTTTCTTCTAAAAATTTGTATGTGTCCACGTTGCGCTTTGGGGCGTTTCCTGTCGCGGGCGCTAGGCCTACCCACACAAGTGAGGTATCATTTTTATCGGGAGACTTGGGGGAACGCTGGGTGGAAGGAAATTTGTGGCTCCTCTCAGATTCCAGAACTTTCTGTCACCGAAATGTGAGGAAAACTTGTTTTTTTAGCCACTTTTTGAGGTTTGCAAAGGATTCTGGGAAACAGAACCTGGTCCGAGCCCCGAAAGTCACCCCTCCTTGGAATCCCCTAGGTCTCTAGTTTTCAGAAATGCACAGGTTTGGTAGGTTTCCCTAGGTGCCGGCTGAGCTAGAGGCCAAAATCTACAGGTAGGCACTTCGCAAAAAACACCTCTGTTTTCTTCCAAAAAGTTGTATGCGTCCACGTTGCGCTTTGGGGCGTTTCCTGTCGCGGGCGCTAGGCCTACCCACACAAGTGAGGTATCATTTTTATCGGGAGACTTGGGGGAACGCTGGGTGGAAGGACATTTGTGGCTCCTCTCAGATTCCAGAACTTTCTGTCACCGAAATGTGAGGAAAACTTGTTTTTTTAGCCACTTTTTGAGGTTTGCAAAGGATTCTGGGTAACAGAACCTGGTCCGAGCCCCGCAAGACACCCCTCCTTGGATTCCCCTAGGTCTCTAGTTTTCAGAAATGCACAGGTTTGGTAGGTTTCCCTAGGTGCCGGCTGAGCTAGAGGCCAAAATCTACAGGTAGGCACTTCGCAAAAAACACCTCTGTTTTCTTCCAAAAATTTGTATGTGTCCACGTTGCGCTTTGGGGCGTTTCCTGTCGCGGGCGCTAGGCCTACCCACACAAGTGAGGTATCATTTTTATCGGGAGACTTGTGGGAATGCTGGGTGGAACGAAGTTTGTGGCTCCTCTCAGATTCCAGAACTTTCTGTCACCGAAATGTGAGGAAAACTTGTTTTTTTAGCCTCTTTTTGAGGTTTGCAAAGGATTCTGGGTAACAGAACCTGGTCCGAGCCCCACAAGTCACCCCTCCTTGGAATCCCCTAGGTCTCTAGTTTTCAGAAATGCACAGGTTTGGTAGGTTTCCCTAGGTGCCGGCTGAGCTAGAGGCCAAAATCTACAGGTAGGCACTTCGCAAAAAACACCTCTGTTTTCTTCCAAAAATGTGTATGTGTCCACGTTGCGCTTTGGGGCGTTTCCTGCCGCGGGCGCTAGGCCTACCCACACAAGTGAGGTATCATTTTTATCGGGAGACTTGGGGGAACGCTGGGTGGAAGGAAATTTGTGGCTCCTCTCAGATTCCAGAACTTTCTGTCACCGAAATATGAGGAAAACTTGTTTTTTTAGCCACTTTTTGAGGTTTGCAAAGGATTCTGGGTAACAGAACCTGGTCCGAGCCCCGCAAGTCACCCCTCCTTGGATTCCCCTAGGTCTCTAGTTTTCAGAAATGCACAGGTTTGGTAGGTTTCCCTAGGTGCCGGCTGAGCTAGAGACCAAAATCTACAGGTAGGCACTTCGCAAAAAACACCTCTGTTTTCTTCCAAAAATTTGTATGTGTCCACGTTGCGCTTTGGGGCGTTTCCTGTCGCGGGCGCTAGGCCTACCCACACAAGTGAGGTATCATTTTTATCGGGAGACTTGGGGGAACGCTGGGTGGAAGGAAATTTGTGGCTCCTCTCAGATTCCAGAACTTCTTGTCACCGAAATATGAGGAAAACTTGTTTTTATAGCCACTTTTTGAGGTTTGCGAAGGATTCTGGGTAACAGAACCTGGTCCGAGCCCCGCAAGTCACCCCTCCTTGGATTCCCCTAGGTCTCTAGTTTTCAGAAATGCACAGGTTTGGTAGGTTTCCCTAGGTGCCGGCTGAGCTAGAGGCCAAAATCTACAGGTAGGCACTTCGCAAAAAACACCTCTGTTTTCTTCCAAAAATTTGTATGTGTCCACGTTGCGCTTTGGGGCGTTTCCTGTCGCGGGCGCTAGGCCTACCCACACAAGTGAGGTATCATTTTTATCGGGAGACTTGGGGGAACGCTGGGTGGAAGGAAATTTGTGGCTCCTCTCAGATTCCAGAACTTTCTGTCACCGAAATGTGAGGAAAACTTGTTTTTTTAGCCTCTTTTTGAGGTTTGCAAAGGATTCTTGGTAACAGAACCTGGTCCGAGCCCCGCAAGTCACCCCTCCTTGGAATCCCCTAGGTCTCTAGTTTTCAGAAATGCACAGGTTTGGTAGGTTTCCCTAGGTGCCGGCTGAGCTAGAGGCCAAAATCTACAGGTAGGCACTTCGCAAAAAACACCTCTGTTTTCTTCCAAAAATTTGTATGTGTCCACGTTGCGCTTTGGGGCGTTTCCTGTCGCGGGCGCTAGGCCTACCCACACAAGTGAGGTATCATTTTTATCGGGAGACTTGGGGGAACGCTGGGTGGAAGGAAATTTGTGGCTCCTCTCAGATTCCAGAACTTTTTTGTCACCGAAATGTGAGGAAAACTTGTTTTTTTAGCCACTTTTTGAGGTTTGCAAAGGATTCTGGGTAACAGAACCTGGTCCGAGCCCCGCAAGTCACCCCTCCTTGGATTCCCCTAGGTCTCTAGTTTTCAGAAATGCACAGGTTTGGTAGGTTTCCCTAGTTGCCGGCTGAGCTAGAGGCCAAAATCTACAGGTAGGCACTTCGCAAAAAACACCTCTGTTTTCTTCCAAAAATTTGTATGTGTCCACGTTGCGCTTTGGGGCGTTTCCTGTCGCGGGCGCTAGGCCTACCCACACAAGTGAGGTATCATTTTTATCGGGAGACTTGGGGGAACGCTGGGTGGAAGGAAATTTGTGGCTCCTCTCAGATTCCAGAACTTTCTGTCACCGAAATGTGAGGAAAACTTGTTTTTTTAGCCACTTTTTGAGGTTTGCAAAGGGTTCTGGGTAACAGAACCTGGTCCGAGCCCCGCAAGTCACCCCTCCTTGGATTCCCCTAGGTCTCTAGTTTTCAGAAATGCACAGGTTTGGTAGGTTTCCCTAGGTGCCGGCTGAGCTAGAGGCCAAAATCTACAGGTAGGCACTTCGCAAAAAACACCTCTGTTTTCTTCCAAAAATTTGTATGTGTCCACGTTGCGCTTTGGGGCGTTTCCTGTCGCGGGCGCTAGGCCTACCCACACAAGTGAGGTATCATTTTTATCGGGAGACTTGGGGGAACGCTGGGTGGAAGGAAATTTGTGGCTCCTCTCAGATTCCAGAACTTTCTGTCACCGAAATGTGAGGAAAACTTGTTTTTTTCGCCACTTTTTGAGGTTTGCAAAGGATTCTGGGTAACAGAACCTGGTCCGAGCCCCGCAAGTCACCCCTCTTTGGATTCCCCTAGGTCTCTAGTTTTCAGAAATGCACAGGTTTGGTAGGTTTCCCTAGGTGCCGGCTGAGCTAGAGGCCAAAATCTACAGGTAGGCACTTCGCAAAAAACACCTCTGTTTTCTTCTAAAAATTTGTATGTGTCCACGTTGCGCTTTGGGGCGTTTCCTGTCGCGGGCGCTAGGCCTACCCACACAAGTGAGGTATCATTTTTATCGGGAGACTTGGGGGAACGCTGGGTGGAAGGAAATTTGTGGCTCCTCTCAGATTCCAGAACTTTCTGTCACCGAAATGTGAGGAAAACTTGTTTTTTTAGCCACTTTTTGAGGTTTGCAAAGGATTCTGGGAAACAGAACCTGGTCCGAGCCCCGCAAGTCACCCCTCCTTGGAATCCCCTAGGTCTCTAGTTTTCAGAAATGCACAGGTTTGGTAGGTTTCCCTAGGTGCCGGCTGAGCTAGAGGCCAAAATCTACAGGTAGGCACTTCGCAAAAAACACCTCTGTTTTCTTCCAAAAAGTTGTATGCGTCCACGTTGCGCTTTGGGGCGTTTCCTGTCGCGGGCGCTAGGCCTACCCACACAAGTGAGGTATCATTTTTATCGGGAGACTTGGGGGAACGCTGGGTGGAAGGACATTTGTGGCTCCTCTCAGATTCCAGAACTTTCTGTCACCGAAATGTGAGGAAAACTTGTTTTTTTAGCCACTTTTTGAGGTTTGCAAAGGATTCTGGGTAACAGAACCTGGTCCGAGCCCCGCAAGTCACCCCTCCTTGGATTCCCCTAGGTCTCTAGTTTTCAGAAATGCACAGGTTTGGTAGGTTTCCCTAGGTGCCGGCTGAGCTAGAGGCCAAAATCTACAGGTAGGCACTTCGCAAAAAACACCTCTGTTTTCTTCCAAAAATTTGTATGTGTCCACGTTGCGCTTTGGGGCGTTTCCTGTCGCGGGCGCTAGGCCTACCCACACAAGTGAGGTATCATTTTTATCGGGAGACTTGTGGGAATGCTGGGTGGAACGAAGTTTGTGGCTCCTCTCAGATTCCAGAACTTTCTGTCACCGAAATGTGAGGAAAACTTGTTTTTTTAGCCTCTTTTTGAGGTTTGCAAAGGATTCTGGGTAACAGAACCTGGTCCGAGCCCCACAAGTCACCCCTCCTTGGAATCCCCTAGGTCTCTAGTTTTCAGAAATGCACAGGTTTGGTAGGTTTCCCTAGGTGCCGGCTGAGCTAGAGGCCAAAATCTACAGGTAGGCACTTCGCAAAAAACACCTCTGTTTTCTTCCAAAAATGTGTATGTGTCCACGTTGCGCTTTGGGGCGTTTCCTGCCGCGGGCGCCAGGCCTACCCACACAAGTGAGGTATCATTTTTATCGGGAGACTTGGGGGAACGCTGGGTGGAAGGAAATTTGTGGCTCCTCTCAGATTCCAGAACTTTCTGTCACCGAAATATGAGGAAAACTTGTTTTTTTAGCCACTTTTTGAGGTTTGCAAAGGATTCTGGGTAACAGAACCTGGTCCGAGCCCCGCAAGTCACCCCTCCTTGGATTCCCCTAGGTCTCTAGTTTTCAGAAATGCACAGGTTTGGTAGGTTTCCCTAGGTGCCGGCTGAGCTAGAGACCAAAATCTACAGGTAGGCACTTCGCAAAAAACACCTCTGTTTTCTTCCAAAAATTTGTATGTGTCCACGTTGCGCTTTGGGGCGTTTCCTGTCGCGGGCGCTAGGCCTACCCACACAAGTGAGGTATCATTTTTATCGGGAGACTTGGGGGAACGCTGGGTGGAAGGAAATTTGTGGCTCCTCTCAGATTCCAGAACTTTCTGTCACCGAAATGTGAGGAAAACTTGTTTTTTTAGCCACTTTTTGAGGTTTGCAAAGGATTCTGGGTAACAGAACATGGTCCAAGCCCCGCAAGTCTCCCCTCCTTGGATTCCCCTAGGTCTCTAGTTTTCAGAAATGCACAGGTTTGGTAGGTTTCCCTAGGTGCCGGCTGAGCTAGAGGCCAAAATCTACAGGTAGGCACTTCGCAAAAAACACCTCTGTTTTCTTCTAAAAATGTGTATGTGTCCACGTTGCGCTTTGGGGCGTTTCCTGTCGCGGGCGCTAGGCCTACCCACACAAGTGAGGTATCATTTTTATCGGGAGACTTGGGGGAACGCTGGGTGGAAGGAAATTTGTTGCTTCTCTCAGATTCCAGAACTTTCTGTCACCGAAATGTGAGGAAAACTTGTTTTTTTAGCCACTTTTTGAGGTTTGCAAAGGATTCTGGGTAACAGAACCTGGTCCGAGCCCCGCAAGACACCCCTCCTTGGATTCCCCTAGGTCTCTAGTTTTCAGAAATGCACAGGTTTGGTAGGTTTCCCTAGGTGCCGGCTGAGCTAGAGGCCAAAATCTACAGGTAGGCACTTCGCAAAAAACACCTCTGTTTTCTTCCAAAAATGTGTATGTGTCCATGTTGCATTTGGGGCGTTTCCTGTCGCGGGCGCTAGGCCTACCCACACAAGTGAGGTATCATTTTTATCGGGAGACTTGGGGGAACGCTGGGTGGAAGGAAATTTGTGGCTCCTCTCAGATTCCAGAACTTTCTGTCACCGAAATGTGAGGAATACTTGTTTTTTTAGCCACTTTTTGAGGTTTGCGAAGGATTCTGGGTAACAGAACCTGGTCCGAACCCCGCAAGTCACCCCTCCTTGGAATCCCCTAGGTCTCTAGTTTTCAGAAATGCACAGGTTTGGTAGGTTTCCCTAGGTGCCGGCTGAGCTAGAGGCCAAAATCTACAGGTAGGCACTTCGCAACAAACACCTCTGTTTTCTTCCAAAAATTTGTATGTGTCCACGTTGCGCTTTGGGGCGTTTGCTGACGCGGGCGCTAGGCCTACCCACACAAGTGAGGTATCATTTTTATCGGGAGACTTGGGGGAACGCTGCGTGGAAGGAAATTTGTGGCTCCTCTCAGATTCTAGAACTTTCTGTCACCGAAATGTGAGGAAAACTTGTTTTTTTAGCCACTTTTTGAGGTTTGCGAAGGATTCTGGGTAACAGAACCTGGTCCGAACCCCGCAAGTCACCCCTCCTTGGATTCCCCTAGGTCTCTAGTTTTCAGAAATGCACAGTTTTGGTAGGTTTCCCTAGGTGCCGGCTGAGCTAGAGGCCAAAATCTACAGGTAGGCACTTCGCAAAAAACACCTCTGTTTTCTTCCAAAAATTTGTATGTGTCCACGTTGCGCTTTGGGGCGTTTCCTGTCGCGGGCGCTAGGCCTACCCACACAAGTGAGGTATCATTTTTATCGGGAGACTTGGGGGAACGCTGGGTGGAAGGAAATTTGTGGCTCCTCTCAGATTCCAGAACTTTCTGTCACCGAAATGTGAGGAAAACTTGTTTTTTTAGCCACTTTTTGAGGTTTGCAAAGGATTCTGGGTAACAGAACCTGGTCCGAGCCCCGCAAGTCACCCCTCCTTGGATTCCCCTAGGTCTCTAGTTTTCAGAAATGCACAGGTTTGGTAGGTTTCCCTAGGTGCCGGCTGAGCTAGAGGCCAAAATCTACAGGTAGGCACTTCGCAAAAAACACCTCTGTTTTCTTCCAAAAATTTGTATGTGTCCACGTTGCGCTTTGGGGCGTTTCCTGTCGCGGGCGCTAGGCCTACCCACACAAGTGAGGTATCATTTTTATCGGGAGACTTGGGGGAACGCTGGGTGGAAGGAAATTTGTTGCTCCTCTCAGATTCCAGAACTTTCTGTCACCGAAATGTGAGGAAAACTTGTTTTTTTAGCCACTTTTTGAGGTTTGCAAAGGATTCTGGGTAACAGAACCTGGTCCGAGCCCCGCAAGTCACCCCTCTTTGGATTCCCCTAGGTCTCTAGTTTTCAGAAATGCACAGGTTTGGTAGGTTTCCCTAGGTGCCGGCTGAGCTAGAGGCCAAAATCTACAGGTAGGCACTTCGCAATAAACACCTCTGTTTTCTTCCAAAAATTTGTATGTGTCCACGTTGCGCTTTGGGGTGTTTCCTGTCGCGGGCGCTAGGCCTACCCACACAAGTGAGGTATCATTTTTATCGGGAGACTTGGGGGAACGCTGGGTGGAAGGAAGTTTGTGGCTCCTCTCAGAGTCCAGAACTTTCTGTCACCGAAATGTGAGGAAAACTTGTTTTTTTAGCCACTTTTTGAGGTTTGCAAAGGATTCTGGGTAACAGAACCTGGTCCGAGCCCCGCAAGTCACCCCTCTTTGGATTCCCCTAGGTCTCTAGTTTTCAGAAATGCACAGGTTTGGTAGGTTTCCCTAGGTGCCGGCTGAGCTAGAGGCCAAAATCTACAGGTAGGCACTTCGCAAAAAACACCTCTGTTTTCTTCCAAAAATTTGTATGTGTCCACGTTGCGCTTTGGGGCGTTTCCTGTCGCGGGCGCTAGGCCTACCCACACAAGTGAGGTATCATTTTTATCGGGAGACTTGGGGGAATGCTGGGTGGATTGAAGTTTGTGGCTCCTCTCAGATTCCAGAACTTTCTGTCACCGAAATGTGAGGAAAACTTGTTTTTTTAGCCTCTTTTTGAGGTTTGCAAAGGATTCTTGGTAACAGAACCTGGTCCGAGCCCCGCAAGTCACCCGTCCTTGGAATCCCCTAGGTCTCTAGTTTTCAGAAATGCACAGGTTTGGTAGGTTTCCCTAGGTGCCGGCTGAGCTAGAGGCCAAAATCTACAGGTAGGCACTTCGCAAAAAACACCTCTGTTTTCTTCCAAAAATTTGTATGTGTCCACGTTGCGCTTTGGGGCGTTTCCTGTCGCGGGCGCTAGGCCTACCCACACAAGTGAGGTATCATTTTTATCGGGAGACTTGGGGGAACGCTGGGTGGAAGGTAATTTGTGGCTCCTCTCAGATTCCAGAACTTTCTGTCACCGAAATGTGAGGAAAACTTGTTTTTTTAGCCACTTTTTGAGGTTTGCAAAGGATTCTGGGTAACAGAACCTGGTCCGAGCCCCGCAAGTCACCCCTCCTTGGATTCCCCTAGGTCTCTAGTTTTCAGAAATGCACAGGTTTGGTAGGTTTCCCTAGGTGCCGGCTGAGCTAGAGGCCAAAATCTACAGGTAGGCACTTCGCAAAAAACACCTCTGTTTTCTTCCAAAAATTTGTATGTGTCCACGTTGCGCTTTGGGGCGTTTCCTGTCGCGGGCGCTAGGCCTACCCACACAAGTGAGGTATCATTTTTATCGGGAGACTTGGGGGAACGCTGGGTGGAAGGAAATTTGTTGCTCCTCTCAGATTCCAAAACTTTCTGTCACCGAAATGTGAGGAAAACTTGTTTTTTTAGCCACTTTTTGAGGTTTGCAAAGGATTCTGGGTAACAGAACCTGGTCCGAGCCCCGCAAGTCACCCCTCTTTGGATTCCCCTAGGTCTCTAGTTTTCAGAAATGCACAGGTTTGGTAGGTTTCCCTAGGTGCCGGCTGAGCTAGAGGCCAAAATCTACAGGTAGGCACTTCGCAATAAACACCTCTGTTTTCTTCCAAAAATTTGTATGTGTCCACGTTGCGCTTTGGGGTGTTTCCTGTCGCGGGCGCTAGGCCTACCCACACAAGTGAGGTATCATTTTTATCGGGAGACTTGGGGGAACGCTGGGTGGAAGGAAGTTTGTGGCTCCTCTCAGAGTCCAGAACTTTCTGTCACCGAAATGTGAGGAAAAATTTTTTTTTTAGCCACTTTTTGAGGTTTGCAAAGGATTCTGGGTAACAGAACCTGGTCCGAGCCCCGCAAGTCACCCTTCCTTGGATTCCCCTAGGTCTCTAGTTTTCAGAAATGCACAGGTTTGGTAGGTTTCCCTAGGTGCCGGCTGAGCTAGAGGCCAAAATCTACAGGTAGGCACTTCGCAAAAAACACCTCTGTTTTCTTCCAAAAATTTGTATGTGTCCACGTTGCGCTTTGGGGCGTTTCCTGTCGCGGGCGCTAGGCCTACCCACACAAGTGAGGTATCATTTTTATCGGGAGACTTGGGGGAACGCTGGGTGGAAGGACATTTGTGGCTCCTCTCAGATTCCAGAACTTTCTGTCACCGAAATGTGAGGAAAACTTGTTTTTGTAGCCACTTTTTGAGGTTTGCAAAGGATTCTGGGTAACAGAACCTGGTCCGAGCCCCGCAAGTCACCCCTCCTTGGATTCCTCTAGGTCTCTAGTTTTCAGAAATGCACAGGTTTGGTAGGTTTCCCTAGGTGCCGGCTGAGCTAGAGGCCAAAATCTACAGGTAGGCACTTCGCAAAAAACACCTCTGTTTTCTTCCAAAAATTTGTATGTGTCCACGTTGCGCTTTGGGGCGTTTCCTGTCGCGGGCGCTAGGCCTACCCACACAAGTGAGGTATCATTTTTATCGGGAGACTTGGGGGAACGCTGGGTGGAAGGAAATTTGTGGCTCCTCTCAGATTCCAGAACTTCTTGTCACCGAAATATGAGGAAAACTTGTTTTTTTAGCCACTTTTTGAGGTTTGCGAAGGATTCTGGGTAACAGAACCTGGTCCGAACCCCGCAAGTCACCCCTCCTTGGAATCCCCTAGGTCTCTAGTTTTCAGAAATGCACAGGTTTGGTAGGTTTCCCTAGGTGCCGGCTGAGCTAGAGGCCAAAATCTACAGGTAGGCACTTCGCAAAAAACACCTCTGTTTTCTTCCAAAAATTTGTATGTGTCCACGTTGCGCTTTGGGGCGTTTCCTGTCGCGGGCGCTATGCCTACCCACACAAGTGAGGTATCATTTTTATCGGGAGACTTGGGGGAACGCTGGGTGGAAGGAAATTTGTGGCTCCTCTCAGATTCCAGAACTTTCTGTCACCGAAATGTGAGGAATACTTGTTTTTTTAGCCACTTTTTGAGGTTTGCGAAGGATTCTGGGTAACAGAACCTGGTCCGAACCCCGCAAGTCACCCCTCCTTGGAATCCCCTAGGTCTCTAGTTTTCAGAAATGCACAGGTTTGGTAGGTTTCCCTAGGTGCCGGCTGAGCTAGAGGCCAAAATCTACAGGTAGGCACTTCGCAACAAACACCTCTGTTTTCTTCCAAAAATTTGTATGTGTCCACGTTGCGCTTTGGGGCGTTTGCTGACGCGGGCGCTAGGCCTACCCACACAAGTGAGGTATCATTTTTATCGGGAGACTTGGGGGAACGCTGCGTGGAAGGAAATTTGTGGCTCCTCTCAGATTCCAGAACTTTCTGTCACCGAAATGTGAGGAAAACTTGTTTTTTTAGCCACTTTTTGAGGTTTGCGAAGGATTCTGGGTAACAGAACCTGGTCCGAACCCCGCAAGTCACCCCTCCTTGGATTCCCCTAGGTCTCTAGTTTTCAGAAATGCACAGGTTTGGTAGGTTTCCCTAGGTGCCGGCTGAGCTAGAGGCCAAAATCTACAGGTAGGCACTTCGCAAAAAACACCTCTGTTTTCTTCCAAAAATTTGTATGTGTCCACGTTGCGCTTTGGGGCGTTTCCTGTCGCGGGCGCTAGGCCTACCCACACAAGTGAGGTATAATTTTTATCGGGAGACTTGGGGGAATGCTGGGTGGATTGAAGTTTGTGGCTCCTCTCAGATTCCAGAACTTTCTGTCACCGAAATGTGAGGAAAACTTGTTTTTTTAGCCTCTTTTTGAGGTTTGCAAAGGATTCTTGGTAACAGAACCTGGTCCGAGCCCCGCAAGTCACCCCTCCTTGGAATCCCCTAGGTCTCTAGTTTTCAGAAATGCACAGGTTTGGTAGGTTTCCCTAGGTGCCGGCTGAGCTAGAGGCCAAAATCTACAGGTAGGCACTTCGCAAAAAACACCTCTGTTTTCTTCCAAAAATTTGTATGTGTCCACGTTGCGCTTTGGGGCGTTTCCTGTCGCGGGCGCTAGGCCTACCCACACAAGTGAGGTATCATTTTTATCGGGAGACTTGGGGGAACGCTGGGTGGAAGGAAATTTGTGGCTCCTCTCAGATTCCAGAACTTTCTGTCACCGAAATGTGAGGAAAACTTGTTTTTTTAGCCACTTTTTGAGGTTTGCAAAGGATTCTGGGTAACAGAACCTGGTCCGAGCCCCGCAAGTCACCCCTCCTTGGATTCCCCTAGGTCTCTAGTTTTCAGAAATGCACAGGTTTGGTAGGTTTCCCTAGGTGCCGGCTGAGCTAGAGGCCAAAATCTACAGGTAGGCACTTCGCAAAAAACACCTCTGTTTTCTTCCAAAAATTTGTATGTGTCCACGTTGCGCTTTGGGGCGTTTCCTGTCGCGGGCGCTAGGCCTACCCACACAAGTGAGGTATCATTTTTATCGGGAGACTTGGGGGAACGCTGGGTGGAAGGAAATTTGTGGCTCCTCTCAGATTCCAGAACTTTCTGTCACCGAAATGTGAGGAAAACTTGTTTTTTTAGCCACTTTTTGAGGTTTGCAAAGGATTCTGGGTAACAGAACCTGGTCCGAGCCCCGCAAGTCACCCCTCTTTGGATTCCCCTAGGTCTCTAGTTTTCAGAAATGCACAGGTTTGGTAGGTTTCCCTAGGTGCCGGCTGAGCTAGAGGCCAAAATCTACAGGTAGGCACTTCTCAATAAACACCTCTGTTTTCTTCCAAAAATTTGTATGTGTCCACGTTGCGCTTTGGGGTGTTTCCTGTCGCGGGCGCTAGGCCTACCCACACAAGTGAGGTATCATTTTTATCGGGAGACTTGGGGGAACGCTGGGTGGGAGGAAGTTTGTGGCTCCTCTCAGAGTCCAGAACTTTCTGTCACCGAAATGTGAGGAAAAATTGTTTTTTTAGCCACTTTTTGAGGTTTGCAAAGGATTCTGGGTAACAGAACCTGGTCCGAGCCCTGCAAGTCACCCCTCCTTGGATTCCCCTTGGTCTCTAGTTTTCAGAAATGCACAGGTTTGGTAGGTTTCCCTAGGTGCCGGCTGAGCTAGAGGCCAAAATCTACAGGTAGGCACTTCGCAAAAAACACCTCTGTTTTCTTCCAAAAATGTGTATGTGTCCACGTTGCGCTTTGGGGCGTTTCCTGTCGCGGGCGCTAGGCCTACCCACACAAGTGAGGTATCATTTTTATCGGGAGACTTGGGGGAACGCTGGGTGGAAGGACATTTGTGGCTCCTCTCAGATTCCAGTACTTTCTGTTACCGAAATGTGAGGAAAACTTGTTTTTTTAGCCACTTTTTGAGGTTTGCAAAGGATTCTGGGTAACAGAACCTGGTCCGAGCCCCGCAAGTCACCCCTCCTTGGATTCCCCTAGGTCTCTAGTTTTCAGAAATGCACAGGTTTGGTAGGTTTCCCTAGGTGCCGGCTGAGCTAGAAGCCAAAATCTACAGGTAGGAACTTCGCAAAAAACACCTCTGTTTTCTTCCAAAAATTTGTATGTGTCCACGTTGCGCTTTGGGGCGTTTCCTGTCGCGGGCGCTAGGCCTACCCACACAAGTGAGGTATCATTTTTATCGGGAGACTTGGGGGAACGCTGGGTGGAAGGAAATTTGTGGCTCCTCTCAGATTCCAGAACTTTCTGTCACCGAAATGTGAGGAAAACTTGTTTTTTTAGCCACTTTTTGAGGTTTGCAAAGGATTCTGGGTAACAGAACCTGGTCCAAGCCCCGCAAGTCACCCCTCCTTGGATTCCCCTAGGTCTCTAGTTTTCAGAAATGCACAGGTTTGGTAGGTTTCCCTAGGTGCCGGCTGAGCTAGAGGCCAAAATCTACAGGTAGGCACTTCGCAAAAAACACCTCTGTTTTCTTCTAAAAATTTGTATGTGTCCACGTTGCGCTTTGGGGCGTTTCCTGTCGCGGGCGCTAGGCCTACCCACACAAGTGAGGTATCATTTTTATCGGGAGACTTGGGGGAACGCTGGGTGGAAGGAAATTTGTGGCTCCTCTCAGATTCCAGAACTTTCTGTCACCGAAATGTGAGGAAAACTTGTTTTTTTAGCCACTTTTTGAGGTTTGCAAAGGATTCTGGGTAACAGAACCTGGTCCGAGCCCCGCAAGTCACCCCTCCTTGGAATCCCCTAGGTCTCTAGTTTTCAGAAATGCACAGGTTTGGTAGGTTTCCCTAGGTGCCGGCTGAGCTAGAGGCCAAAATCTACAGGTAGGCACTTCGCAAAAAACACCTCTGTTTTCTTCCAAAAAGTTGTATGCGTCCACGTTGCGCTTTGGGGCGTTTCCTGTCGCGGGCGCTAGGCCTACCCACACAAGTGAGGTATCATTTTTATCGGGAGACTTGGGGGAACGCTCGGTGGAAGGACATTTGTGGCTCCTCTCAGATTCCAGAACTTTCTGTCACCGAAATGTGAGGAAAACTTGTTTTTTTAGCCACTTTTTGAGGTTTGCAAAGGATTCTGGGTAACAGAACCTGGTCCGAGCCCCGCAAGTCACCCCTCCTTGGATTCCCCTAGGTCTCTAGTTTTCAGAAATGCACAGGTTTGGTAGGTTTCCCTAGGTGCCGGCTGAGCTAGAGGCCAAAATCTACAGGTAGGCACTTCGCAAAAAACACCTCTGTTTTCTTCCAAAAATTTGTATGTGTCCATGTTGCATTTGGGGCGTTTCCTGTCGCGGGCGCTAGGCCTACCCACACAAGTGAGGTATCATTTTTATCGGGAGACTTGGGGGAACGCTGGGTGGAAGGAAATTTGTGGCTCCTCTCAGATTCCAGAACTTTCTGTCACCGAAATGTGAGGAATACTTGTTTTTTTAGCCACTTTTTGAGGTTTGCGAAGGATTCTGGGTAACAGAACCTGGTCCGAGCCCCGCAAGACACCCCTCCTTGGATTCCCCTAGGTCTCTAGTTTTCAGAAATGCACAGGTTTGGTAGGTTTCCCTAGGTGCCGGCTGAGCTAGAGGCCAAAATCTACAGGTAGGCACTTCGCAAAAAACACCTCTGTTTTCTTCCAAAAATTTGTATGTGTCCACGTTGCGCTTTGGGGCGTTTCCTGTCGCGGGCGCTAGGCCTACCCACACAAGTGAGGTATCATTTTTATCGGGAGACTTGGGGGAATGCTGGGTGGAACGAAGTTTGTGGCTCCTCTCAGATTCCAGAACTTTCTGTCACCGAAATGTGAGGAAAACTTGTTTTTTTAGCCTCTTTTTGAGGTTTGCAAAGGATTCTGGGTAACAGAACCTGGTCCGAGCCCCACAAGTCACCCCTCCTTGGAATCCCCTAGGTCTCTAGTTTTCAGAAATGCACAGGTTTGGTAGGTTTCCCTAGGTGTCGGCTGAGCTAGAGGCCAAAATCTACAGGTAGGCACTTCGCAAAAAACACCTCTGTTTTCTTCCAAAAATGTGTATGTGTCCACGTTGCGCTTTGGGGCGTTTCCTGCCGCGGGCGCTAGGCCTACCCACACAAGTGAGGTATCATTTTTATCGGGAGACTTGGGGGAACGCTGGGTGGAAGGAAATTCGTGGCTCCTCTCAGATTCCAGAACTTTCTGTCACCGAAATGTGAGGAAAACTTGTTTTTTTAGCCACTTTTTGAGGTTTGCAAAGGATTCTGGGTAACAGAACCTGGTCCGAGCCCCGCAAGTCACCCCTCCTTGGATTCCCCTAGGTCTCTAGTTTTCAGAAATGCACAGGTTTGGTAGGTTTCCATAGGTGCCGGCTGAGCTAGAGGCCAAAATCTACAGGTAGGCACTTCGCAAAAAACACCTCTGTTTTCTTCCAAAAATTTGTATGTGTCCACGTTGCGCTTTGGGGCGTTTCCTGTCGCGGGCGCTAGGCCTACCCACACAAGTGAGGTATCATTTATATCGGGAGACTTGGGGGAACGCTGGGTGGAAGGAAATTTGTTGCTCCTCTCAGATTCCAGAACTTTCTGTCACCGAAATGTGAGGAAAACTTGTTTTTTTAGCCACTTTTTGAGGTTTGCAAAGGATTCTGGGTAACAGAACCTGGTCCGAGCCCCGCAAGTCACCCCTCTTTGGATTCCCCTAGGTCTCTAGTTTTCAGAAATGCACAGGTTTGGTAGGTTTCCCTAGGTGCCGGCTGAGCTAGAGGCCAAAATCTACAGGTAGGCACTTCGCAATAAACACCTCTGTTTTCTTCCAAAAATTTGTATGTGTCCACGTTGCGCTTTGGGGTGTTTCCTGTCGCGGGCGCTAGGCCTACCCACACAAGTGAGGTATCATTTTTATCGGGAGACTTGGGGGAACGCTGGGTGGAAGGAAGTTTGTGGCTCCTCTCAGAGTCCAGAACTTTCTGTCACCGAAATGTGAGGAAAAATTGTTTTTTTAGCCACTTTTTGAGGTTTGCAAAGGATTCTGGGTAACAGAACCTGGTCCGAGCCCCGCAAGTCACCCTTCCTTGGATTCCCCTAGGTCTCTAGTTTTCAGAAATGCACAGGTTTGGTAGGTTTCCCTAGGTGCCGGCTGAGCTAGAGGCCAAAATCTACAGGTAGGCACTTCGCAAAAAACACCTCTGTTTTCTTCCAAAAATTTGTATGTGTCCACGTTGCGCTTTGGGGCGTTTCCTGTCGCGGGCGCTAGGCCTACCCACACAAGTGAGGTATCATTTTTATCGGGAGACTTGGGGGAACGCTGGGTGGAAGGACATTTGTGGCTCCTCTCAGATTCCAGAACTTTCTGTCACCGAAATGTGAGGAAAACTTGTTTTTTTAGCCACTTTTTGAGGTTTGCAAAGGATTCTGGGTAACAGAACCTGGTCCGAGCCCCGCAAGTCACCCCTCCTTGGATTCCTCTAGGTCTCTAGTTTTCAGAAATGCACAGGTTTGGTAGGTTTCCCTAGGTGCCGGCTGAGCTAGAGGCCAAAATCTACAGGTAGGCACTTCGCAAAAAACACCTCTGTTTTCTTCCAAAAATTTGTATGTGTCCACGTTGCGCTTTGGGGCGTTTCCTGTCGCGGGCGCTAGGCCTACCCACACAAGTGAGGTATCATTTTTATCGGGAGACTTGGGGGAACGCTGGGTGGAAGGAAATTTGTGGCTCCTCTCAGATTCCAGAACTTCTTGTCACCGAAATATGAGGAAAACTTGTTTTTTTAGCCACTTTTTGAGGTTTGCGAAGGATTCTGGGTAACAGAACCTGGTCCGAACCCCGCAAGTCACCCCTCCTTGGAATCCCCTAGGTCTCTAGTTTTCAGAAATGCACAGGTTTGGTAGGTTTCCCTAGGTGCCGGCTGAGCTAGAGGCCAAAATCTACAGGTAGGCACTTCGCAAAAAACACCTCTGTTTTCTTCCAAAAATTTGTATGTGTCCACGTTGCGCTTTGGGGCGTTTCCTGTCGCGGGCGCTAGGCCTACCCACACAAGTGAGGTATCATTTTTATCGGGAGACTTGGGGGAACGCTGGGTGGAAGGAAATTTGTGGCTCCTCTCAGATTCCAGAACTTTCTGTCACCGAAATGTGAGGAATACTTGTTTTTTTAGCCACTTTTTGAGGTTTGCGAAGGATTCTGGGTAACAGAACCTGGTCCGAACCCCGCAAGTCACCCCTCCTTGGAATCCCCTAGGTCTCTAGTTTTCAGAAATGCACAGGTTTGGTAGGTTTCCCTAGGTGCCGGCTGAGCTAGAGGCCAAAATCTACAGGTAGGCACTTCGCAAAAAACACCTCTGTTTTCTTCCAAAAATTTGTATGTGTCCACGTTGCGCTTTGGGGCGTTTCCTGTCGCGGGCGCTAGGCCTACCCACACAAGTGAGGTATAATTTTTATCGGGAGACTTGGGGGAATGCTGGGTGGATTGAAGTTTGTGGCTCCTCTCAGATTCCAGAACTTTCTGTCACCGAAATGTGAGGAAAACTTGTTTTTTTAGCCTCTTTTTGAGGTTTGCAAAGGATTCTTGGTAACAGAACCTGGTCCGAGCCCCGCAAGTCACCCCTCCTTGGATTCCCCTAGGTCTCTAGTTTTCAGAAATGCACAGGTTTGGTAGGTTTCCCTAGGTGCCGGCTGAGCTAGAGGCCAAAATCTACAGGTAGGCACTTCGCAAAAAACACCTCTGTTTTCTTCCAAAAATTTGTATGTGTCCACGTTGTGCTTTGGGGCGTTTCCTGTCGCGGGCGCTAGGCCTACCCACACAAGTGAGGTATCATTTTTATCGGGAGACTTGGGGGAACGCTGGGTGGAAGGAAATTTGTTGCTCCTCTCAGATTCCAGAACTTTCTGTCACCGAAATGTGAGGAAAACTTGTTTTTTTAGCCACTTTTTGAGGTTTGCAAAGGATTCTGGGTAACAGAACCTGGTCCGAGCCCCGCAAGTCACCCCTCTTTGGATTCCCCTAGGTCTCTAGTTTTCAGAAATGCACAGGTTTGGTAGGTTTCCCTAGGTGCCGGCTGAGCTAGAGGCCAAAATCTACAGGTAGGCACTTCGCAATAAACACCTCTGTTTTCTTCCAAAAATTTGTATGTGTCCACGTTGCGCTTTGGGGTGTTTCCTGTCGCGGGCGCTAGGCCTACCCACACAAGTGAGGTATCATTTTTATCGGGAGACTTGGGGGAACGCTGGGTGGAAGGAAGTTTGTGGCTCCTCTCAGAGTCCAGAACTTTCTGTCACCGAAATGTGAGGAAAAATTTTTTTTTTAGCCACTTTTTGAGGTTTGCAAAGGATTCTGGGTAACAGAACCTGGTCCGAGCCCCGCAAGTCACCCTTCCTTGGATTCCCCTAGGTCTCTAGTTTTCAGAAATGCACAGGTTTGGTAGGTTTCCCTAGGTGCCGGCTGAGCTAGAGGCCAAAATCTACAGGTAGGCACTTCGCAAAAAACACCTCTGTTTTCTTCCAAAAATTTGTATGTGTCCACGTTGCGCTTTGGGGCGTTTCCTGTCGCGGGCGCTAGGCCTACCCACACAAGTGAGGTATCATTTTTATCGGGAGACTTGGGGGAACGCTGGGTGGAAGGACATTTGTGGCTCCTCTCAGATTCCAGAACTTTCTGTCACCGAAATGTGAGGAAAACTTGTTTTTTTAGCCACTTTTTGAGGTTTGCAAAGGATTCTGGGTAACAGAACCTGGTCCGAGCCCCGCAAGTCACCCCTCCTTGGATTCCTCTAGGTCTCTAGTTTTCAGAAATGCACAGGTTTGGTAGGTTTCCCTAGGTGCCGGCTGAGCTAGAGGCCAAAATCTACAGGTAGGCACTTCGCAAAAAACACCTCTGTTTTCTTCCAAAAATTTGTATGTGTCCACGTTGCGCTTTGGGGCGTTTCCTGTCACGGGCGCTAGGCCTACCCACACAAGTGAGGTATCATTTTTATCGGGAGACTTGGGGGAACGCTGGGTGGAAGGAAATTTGTGGCTCCTCTCAGATTCCAGAACTTCTTGTCACCGAAATATGAGGAAAACTTGTTTTTTTAGCCACTTTTTGAGGTTTGCGAAGGATTCTGGGTAACAGAACCTGGTCCGAACCCCGCAAGTCACCCCTCCTTGGAATCCCCTAGGTCTCTAGTTTTCAGAAATGCACAGGTTTGGTAGGTTTCCCTAGGTGCCGGCTGAGCTAGAGGCCAAAATCTACAGGTAGGCACTTCGCAAAAAACACCTCTGTTTTCTTCCAAAAATTTGTATGTGTCCACGTTGCGCTTTGGGGCGTTTCCTGTCGCGGGCGCTATGCCTACCCACACAAGTGAGGTATCATTTTTATCGGGAGACTTGGGGGAACGCTGGGTGGAAGGAAATTTGTGGCTCCTCTCAGATTCCCGAACTTTCTGTCACCGAAATGTGAGGAATACTTGTTTTTTTAGCCACTTTTTGAGGTTTGCGAAGGATTCTGGGTAACAGAACCTGGTCCGAACCCCGCAAGTCACCCCTCCTTGGAATCCCCTAGGTCTCTAGTTTTCAGAAATGCACAGGTTTGGTAGGTTTCCCTAGGTGCCGGCTGAGCTAGAGGCCAAAATCTACAGGTAGGCACTTCGCAATAAACACCTCTGTTTTCTTCCAAAAATTTGTATGTGTCCACGTTGCGCTTTGGGGTGTTTCCTGTCGCGGGCGCTAGGCCTACCCACACAAGTGAGGTATCATTTTTATCGGGAGACTTGGGGGAACGCTGGGTGGAAGGAAGTTTGTGGCTCCTCTCAGAGTCCAGAACTTTCTGTCACCGAAATGTGAGGAAAAAATTTTTTTTTAGCCACTTTTTGAGGTTTGCAAAGGATTCTGGGTAACAGAACCTGGTCCGAGCCCCGCAAGTCACCCTTCCTTGGATTCCCCTAGGTCTCTAGTTTTCAGAAATGCACAGGTTTGGTAGGTTTCCCTAGGTGCCGGCTGAGCTAGAGGCCAAAATCTACAGGTAGGCACTTCGCAAAAAACACCTCTGTTTTCTTCCAAAAATTTGTATGTGTCCACGTTGCGCTTTGGGGCGTTTCCTGTCGCGGGCGCTAGGCCTACCCACACAAGTGAGGTATCATTTTTATCGGGAGACTTGGGGGAACGCTGGGTGGAAGGACATTTGTGGCTCCTCTCAGATTCCAGAACTTTCTGTCACCGAAATGTGAGGAAAACTTGTTTTTTTAGCCACTTTTTGAGGTTTGCAAAGGATTCTGGGTAACAGAACCTGGTCCGAGCCCCGCAAGTCACCCCTCCTTGGATTCCTCTAGGTCTCTAGTTTTCAGAAATGCACAGGTTTGGTAGGTTTCCCTAGGTGCCGGCTGAGCTAGAGGCCAAAATCTACAGGTAGGCACTTCGCAAAAAACACCTCTGTTTTCTTCCAAAAATTTGTATGTGTCCACGTTGCGCTTTGGGGCGTTTCCTGTCACGGGCGCTAGGCCTACCCACACAAGTGAGGTATCATTTTTATCGGGAGACTTGGGGGAACGCTGGGTGGAAGGAAATTTGTGGCTCCTCTCAGATTCCAGAACTTCTTGTCACCGAAATATGAGGAAAACTTGTTTTTTTAGCCACTTTTTGAGGTTTGCGAAGGATTCTGGGTAACAGAACCTGGTCCGAACCCCGCAAGTCACCCCTCCTTGGAATCCCCTAGGTCTCTAGTTTTCAGAAATGCACAGGTTTGGTAGGTTTCCCTAGGTGCCGGCTGAGCTAGAGGCCAAAATCTACAGGTAGGCACTTCGCAAAAAACACCTCTGTTTTCTTCCAAAAATTTGTATGTGTCCACGTTGCGCTTTGGGGCGTTTCCTGTCGCGGGCGCTATGCCTACCCACACAAGTGAGGTATCATTTTTATCGGGAGACTTGGGGGAACGCTGGGTGGAAGGAAATTTGTGGCTCCTCTCAGATTCCCGAACTTTCTGTCACCGAAATGTGAGGAATACTTGTTTTTTTAGCCACTTTTTGAGGTTTGCGAAGGATTCTGGGTAACAGAACCTGGTCCGAACCCCGCAAGTCACCCCTCCTTGGAATCCCCTAGGTCTCTAGTTTTCAGAAATGCACAGGTTTGGTAGGTTTCCCTAGGTGCCGGCTGAGCTAGAGGCCAAAATCTACAGGTAGGCACTTCGCAACAAACACCTCTGTTTTCTTCCAAAAATTTGTATGTGTCCACGTTGCGCTTTGGGGCGTTTGCTGACGCGGGCGCTAGGCCTACCCACACAAGTGAGGTATCATTTTTATCGGGAGACTTGGGGGAACGCTGCGTGGAAGGAAATTTGTGGCTCCTCTCAGATTCCAGAACTTTCTGTCACCGAAATGTGAGGAAAACATGTTTTTTTAGCCACTTTTTGAGGTTTGCGAAGGATTCTGGGTAACAGAACCTGGTCCGAACCCCGCAAGTCACCCCTCCTTGGATTCCCCTAGGTCTCTAGTTTTCAGAAATGCACAGGTTTGGTAGGTTTCCCTAGGTGCCGGCTGAGCTAGAGGCCAAAATCTACAGGTAGGCACTTCGCAAAAAACACCTCTGTTTTCTTCCAAAAATTTGTATGTGTCCACGTTGCGCTTTGGGGCGTTTCCTGTCGCGGGCGCTAGGCCTACCCACACAAGTGAGGTATCATTTTTATCGGGAGACTTGGGGGAACGCTGGGTGGAAGGAAATTTGTGGCTCCTCTCAGATTCCAGAACTTCTTGTCACCGAAATATGAGGAAAACTTGTTTTTTTAGCCACTTTTTGAGGTTTGCGAAGGATTCTGGGTAACAGAACCTGGTCCGAACCCCGCAAGTCACCCCTCCTTGGAATCCCCTAGGTCTCTAGTTTTCAGAAATGCACAGGTTTGGTAGGTTTCCCTAGGTGCCGGCTGAGCTAGAGGCCAAAATCTACAGGTAGGCACTTCGCAAAAAACACCTCTGTTTTCTTCCAAAAATTTGTATGTGTCCACGTTGCGCTTTGGGGCGTTTCCTGTCGCGGGCGCTAGGCCTACCCACACAAGTGAGGTATCATTTTTATCGGGAGACTTGGGGGAACGCTGGGTGGAAGGAAATTTGTGGCTCCTCTCAGATTCCAGAACTTTCTGTCACCGAAATGTGAGGAATACTTGTTTTTTTAGCCACTTTTTGAGGTTTGCGAAGGATTCTGGGTAACAGAACCTGGTCCGAACCACGCAAGTCACCCCTCCTTGGAATCCCCTAGGTCTCTAGTTTTCAGAAATGCACAGGTTTGGTAGGTTTCCCTAGGTGCCGGCTGAGCTAGAGGCCAAAATCTACAGGTAGGCACTTCGCAAAAAACACCTCTGTTTTCTTCCAAAAATTTGTATGTGTCCACGTTGCGCTTTGGGGCGTTTCCTGTCGCGGGCGCTAGGCCTACCCACACAAGTGAGGTATAATTTTTATCGGGAGACTTGGGGGAATGCTGGGTGGATTGAAGTTTGTGGCTCCTCTCAGATTCCAGAACTTTCTGTCACCGAAATGTGAGGAAAACTTGTTTTTTTAGCCTCTTTTTGAGGTTTGCAAAGGATTCTTGGTAACAGAACCTGGTCCGAGCCCCGCAAGTCACCCCTCCTTGGATTCCCCTAGGTCTCTAGTTTTCAGAAATGCACAGGTTTGGTAGGTTTCCCTAGGTGCCGGCTGAGCTAGAGGCCAAAATCTACAGGTAGGCACTTCGCAAAAAACACCTCTGTTTTCTTCCAAAAATTTGTATGTGTCCACGTTGTGCTTTGGGGCGTTTCCTGTCGCGGGCGCTAGGCCTACCCACACAAGTGAGGTATCATTTTTATCGGGAGACTTGGGGGAACGCTGGGTGGAAGGAAGTTTGTGGCTCCTCTCAGAGTCCAGAACTTTCTGTCACCGAAATGTGAGGAATACTTGTTTTTTTAGCCACTTTTTGAGGTTTGCGAAGGATTCTGGGTAACAGAACCTGGTCCGAACCCCGCAAGTCACCCCTCCTTGGAATCCCCTAGGTCTCTAGTTTTCAGAAATGCACAGGTTTGGTAGGTTTCCCTAGGTGCCGGCTGAGCTAGAGGCCAAAATCTACAGGTAGGCACTTCGCAAAAAACACCTCTGTTTTCTTCCAAAAATTTGTATGTGTCCACGTTGCGCTTTGGGGCGTTTCCTGTCGCGGGCGCTAGGCCTACCCACACAAGTGAGGTATAATTTTTATCGGGAGACTTGGGGGAATGCTGGGTGGATTGAAGTTTGTGGCTCCTCTCAGATTCCAGAACTTTCTGTCACCGAAATGTGAGGAAAACTTGTTTTTTTAGCCTCTTTTTGAGGTTTGCAAAGGATTCTTGGTAACAGAACCTGGTCCGAGCCCCGCAAGTCACCCCTCCTTGGATTCCCCTAGGTCTCTAGTTTTCAGAAATGCACAGGTTTGGTAGGTTTCCCTAGGTGCCGGCTGAGCTAGAGGCCAAAATCTACAGGTAGGCACTTCGCAATAAACACCTCTGTTTTCTTCCAAAAATTTGTATGTGTCCACGTTGCGCTTTGGGGTGTTTCCTGTCGCGGGCGCTAGGCCTACCCACACAAGTGAGGTATCATTTTTATCGGGAGACTTGGGGGAACGCTGGGTGGAAGGAAGTTTGTGGCTCCTCTCAGAGTCCAGAACTTTCTGTCACCGAAATGTGAGGAAAAATTTTTTTTTTAGCCACTTTTTGAGGTTTGCAAAGGATTCTGGGTAACAGAACCTGGTCCGAGCCCCGCAAGTCACCCTTCCTTGGATTCCCCTAGGTCTCTAGTTTTCAGAAATGCACAGGTTTGGTAGGTTTCCCTAGGTGCCGGCTGAGCTAGAGGCCAAAATCTACAGGTAGGCACTTCGCAAAAAACACCTCTGTTTTCTTCCAAAAATTTGTATGTGTCCACGTTGCGCTTTGGGGCGTTTCCTGTCGCGGGCGCTAGGCCTACCCACACAAGTGAGGTATCATTTTTATCGGGAGACTTGGGGGAACGCTGGGTGGAAGGACATTTGTGGCTCCTCTCAGATTCCAGAACTTTCTGTCACCGAAATGTGAGGAAAACTTGTTTTTTTAGCCTCTTTTTGAGGTTTGCAAAGGATTCTTGGTAACAGAACCTGGTCCGAGCCCCGCAAGTCACCCCTCCTTGGAATCCCCTAGGTCTCTAGTTTTCAGAAATGCACAGGTTTGGTAGGTTTCCCTAGGTGCCGGCTGAGCTAGAGGCCAAAATCTACAGGTAGGCACTTCGCAAAAAACACCTCTGTTTTCTTCCAAAAATTTGTATGTGTCCACGTTGCGCTTTGGGGCGTTTCCTGTCGCGGGCGCTAGGCCTACCCACACAAGTGAGGTATCATTTTTATCGGGAGACTTGGGGGAACGCTGGGTGGAAGGAAATTTGTGGCTCCTCTCAGATTCCAGAACTTTCTGTCACCGAAATGTGAGGAAAACTTGTTTTTTTAGCCACTTTTTGAGGTTTGCAAAGGATTCTGGGTAACAGAACCTGGTCCGAGCCCCGCAAGTCACCCCTCCTTGGATTCCCCTAGGTCTCTAGTTTTCAGAAATGCACAGGTTTGGTAGGTTTCCCTAGGTGCCGGCTGAGCTAGAGGCCAAAATCTACAGGTAGGCACTTCGCAAAAAACACCTCTGTTTTCTTCCAAAAATTTGTATGTGTCCACGTTGCGCTTTGGGGCGTTTCCTGTCGCGGGCGCTAGGCCTACCCACACAAGTGAGGTATCATTTTTATCGGGAGACTTGGGGGAACGCTGGGTGGAAGGAAATTTGTGGCTCCTCTCAGATTCCAGAACTTTCTGTCACCGAAATGTGAGGAAAACTTGTTTTTTTAGCCACTTTTTGAGGTTTGCAAAGGATTCTGGGTAACAGAACCTGGTCCGAGCCCCGCAAGTCACCCCTCTTTGGATTCCCCTAGGTCTCTAGTTTTCAGAAATGCACAGGTTTGGTAGGTTTCCCTAGGTGCCGGCTGAGCTAGAGGCCAAAATCTACAGGTAGGCACTTCTCAATAAACACCTCTGTTTTCTTCCAAAAATTTGTATGTGTCCACGTTGCGCTTTGGGGTGTTTCCTGTCGCGGGCGCTAGGCCTACCCACACAAGTGAGGTATCATTTTTATCGGGAGACTTGGGGGAACGCTGGGTGGGAGGAAGTTTGTGGCTCCTCTCAGAGTCCAGAACTTTCTGTCACCGAAATGTGAGGAAAAATTGTTTTTTTAGCCACTTTTTGAGGTTTGCAAAGGATTCTGGGTAACAGAACCTGGTCCGAGCCCCGCAAGTCACCCCTCCTTGGATTCCCCTTGGTCTCTAGTTTTCAGAAATGCACAGGTTTGGTAGGTTTCCCTAGGTGCCGGCTGAGCTAGAGGCCAAAATCTACAGGTAGGCACTTCGCAAAAAACACCTCTGTTTTCTTCCAAAAATGTGTATGTGTCCACGTTGCGCTTTGGGGCGTTTCCTGTCGCGGGCGCTAGGCCTACCCACACAAGTGAGGTATCATTTTTATCGGGAGACTTGGGGGAACGCTGGGTGGAAGGACATTTGTGGCTCCTCTCAGATTCCAGTACTTTCTGTTACCGAAATGTGAGGAAAACTTGTTTTTTTAGCCACTTTTTGAGGTTTGCAAAGGATTCTGGGTAACAGAACCTGGTCCGAGCCCCGCAAGTCACCCCTCCTTGGATTCCCCTAGGTCTCTAGTTTTCAGAAATGCACAGGTTTGGTAGGTTTCCCTAGGTGCCGGCTGAGCTAGAAGCCAAAATCTACAGGTAGGAACTTCGCAAAAAACACCTCTGTTTTCTTCCAAAAATTTGTATGTGTCCACGTTGCGCTTTGGGGCGTTTCCTGTCGCGGGCGCTAGGCCTACCCACACAAGTGAGGTATCATTTTTATCGGGAGACTTGGGGGAACGCTGGGTGGAAGGAAATTTGTGGCTCCTCTCAGATTCCAGAACTTTCTGTCACCGAAATGTGAGGAAAACTTGTTTTTTTAGCCACTTTTTGAGGTTTGCAAAGGATTCTGGGTAACAGAACCTGGTCCAAGCCCCGCAAGTCACCCCTCCTTGGATTCCCCTAGGTCTCTAGTTTTCAGAAATGCACAGGTTTGGTAGGTTTCCCTAGGTGCCGGCTGAGCTAGAGGCCAAAATCTACAGGTAGGCACTTCGCAAAAAACACCTCTGTTTTCTTCTAAAAATTTGTATGTGTCCACGTTGCGCTTTGGGGCGTTTCCTGTCGCGGGCGCTAGGCCTACCCACACAAGTGAGGTATCATTTTTATCGGGAGACTTGGGGGAACGCTGGGTGGAAGGAAATTTGTGGCTCCTCTCAGATTCCAGAACTTTCTGTCACCGAAATGTGAGGAAAACTTGTTTTTTTAGCCACTTTTTGAGGTTTGCAAAGGATTCTGGGTAACAGAACCTGGTCCGAGCCCCGCAAGTCACCCCTCCTTGGAATCCCCTAGGTCTCTAGTTTTCAGAAATGCACAGGTTTGGTAGGTTTCCCTAGGTGCCGGCTGAGCTAGAGGCCAAAATCTACAGGTAGGCACTTCGCAAAAAACACCTCTGTTTTCTTCCAAAAAGTTGTATGCGTCCACGTTGCGCTTTGGGGCGTTTCCTGTCGCGGGCGCTAGGCCTACCCACACAAGTGAGGTATCATTTTTATCGGGAGACTTGGGGGAACGCTCGGTGGAAGGACATTTGTGGCTCCTCTCAGATTCCAGAACTTTCTGTCACCGAAATGTGAGGAAAACTTGTTTTTTTAGCCACTTTTTGAGGTTTGCAAAGGATTCTGGGTAACAGAACCTGGTCCGAGCCCCGCAAGTCACCCCTCCTTGGATTCCCCTAGGTCTCTAGTTTTCAGAAATGCACAGGTTTGGTAGGTTTCCCTAGGTGCCGGCTGAGCTAGAGGCCAAAATCTACAGGTAGGCACTTCGCAAAAAACACCTCTGTTTTCTTCCAAAAATTTGTATGTGTCCATGTTGCATTTGGGGCGTTTCCTGTCGCGGGCGCTAGGCCTACCCACACAAGTGAGGTATCATTTTTATCGGGAGACTTGGGGGAACGCTGGGTGGAAGGAAATTTGTGGCTCCTCTCAGATTCCAGAACTTTCTGTCACCGAAATGTGAGGAATACTTGTTTTTTTAGCCACTTTTTGAGGTTTGCGAAGGATTCTGGGTAACAGAACCTGGTCCGAGCCCCGCAAGACACCCCTCCTTGGATTCCCCTAGGTCTCTAGTTTTCAGAAATGCACAGGTTTGGTAGGTTTCCCTAGGTGCCGGCTGAGCTAGAGGCCAAAATCTACAGGTAGGCACTTCGCAAAAAACACCTCTGTTTTCTTCCAAAAATTTGTATGTGTCCACGTTGCGCTTTGGGGCGTTTCCTGTCGCGGGCGCTAGGCCTACCCACACAAGTGAGGTATCATTTTTATCGGGAGACTTGGGGGAATGCTGGGTGGAACGAAGTTTGTGGCTCCTCTCAGATTCCAGAACTTTCTGTCACCGAAATGTGAGGAAAACTTGTTTTTTTAGCCTCTTTTTGAGGTTTGCAAAGGATTCTGGGTAACAGAACCTGGTCCGAGCCCCACAAGTCACCCCTCCTTGGAATCCCCTAGGTCTCTAGTTTTCAGAAATGCACAGGTTTGGTAGGTTTCCCTAGGTGTCGGCTGAGCTAGAGGCCAAAATCTACAGGTAGGCACTTCGCAAAAAACACCTCTGTTTTCTTCCAAAAATGTGTATGTGTCCACGTTGCGCTTTGGGGCGTTTCCTGCCGCGGGCGCTAGGCCTACCCACACAAGTGAGGTATCATTTTTATCGGGAGACTTGGGGGAACGCTGGGTGGAAGGAAATTCGTGGCTCCTCTCAGATTCCAGAACTTTCTGTCACCGAAATGTGAGGAAAACTTGTTTTTTTAGCCACTTTTTGAGGTTTGCAAAGGATTCTGGGTAACAGAACCTGGTCCGAGCCCCGCAAGTCACCCCTCCTTGGATTCCCCTAGGTCTCTAGTTTTCAGAAATGCACAGGTTTGGTAGGTTTCCATAGGTGCCGGCTGAGCTAGAGGCCAAAATCTACAGGTAGGCACTTCGCAAAAAACACCTCTGTTTTCTTCCAAAAATTTGTATGTGTCCACGTTGCGCTTTGGGGCGTTTCCTGTCGCGGGCGCTAGGCCTACCCACACAAGTGAGGTATCATTTATATCGGGAGACTTGGGGGAACGCTGGGTGGAAGGAAATTTGTTGCTCCTCTCAGATTCCAGAACTTTCTGTCACCGAAATGTGAGGAAAACTTGTTTTTTTAGCCACTTTTTGAGGTTTGCAAAGGATTCTGGGTAACAGAACCTGGTCCGAGCCCCGCAAGTCACCCCTCTTTGGATTCCCCTAGGTCTCTAGTTTTCAGAAATGCACAGGTTTGG
This sequence comes from Pleurodeles waltl, assembly GCF_031143425.1. Lineage (NCBI taxonomy): Eukaryota > Metazoa > Chordata > Amphibia > Caudata > Salamandridae > Pleurodeles > Pleurodeles waltl. Next base: position 858,019,463 of record NC_090450.1, on the reverse strand, counting down.
TAGGTTTCCCTAGGTGCCGGCTGAGCTAGAGGCCAAAATCTACAGGTAGGCACTTCGCAATAAACACCTCTGTTTTCTTCCAAAAATTTGTATGTGTCCACGTTGCGCTTTGGGGTGTTTCCTGTCGCGGGCGCTAGGCCTACCCACACAAGTGAGGTATCATTTTTATCGGGAGACTTGGGGGAACGCTGGGTGGAAGGAAGTTTGTGGCTCCTCTCAGAGTCCAGAACTTTCTGTCACCGAAATGTGAGGAAAAATTGTTTTTTTAGCCACTTTTTGAGGTTTGCAAAGGATTCTGGGTAACAGAACCTGGTCCGAGCCCCGCAAGTCACCCTTCCTTGGATTCCCCTAGGTCTCTAGTTTTCAGAAATGCACAGGTTTGGTAGGTTTCCCTAGGTGCCGGCTGAGCTAGAGGCCAAAATCTACAGGTAGGCACTTCGCAAAAAACACCTCTGTTTTCTTCCAAAAATTTGTATGTGTCCACGTTGCGCTTTGGGGCGTTTCCTGTCGCGGGCGCTAGGCCTACCCACACAAGTGAGGTATCATTTTTATCGGGAGACTTGGGGGAACGCTGGGTGGAAGGACATTTGTGGCTCCTCTCAGATTCCAGAACTTTCTGTCACCGAAATGTGAGGAAAACTTGTTTTTTTAGCCACTTTTTGAGGTTTGCAAAGGATTCTGGGTAACAGAACCTGGTCCGAGCCCCGCAAGTCACCCCTCCTTGGATTCCTCTAGGTCTCTAGTTTTCAGAAATGCACAGGTTTGGTAGGTTTCCCTAGGTGCCGGCTGAGCTAGAGGCCAAAATCTACAGGTAGGCACTTCGCAAAAAACACCTCTGTTTTCTTCCAAAAATTTGTATGTGTCCACGTTGCGCTTTGGGGCGTTTCCTGTCGCGGGCGCTAGGCCTACCCACACAAGTGAGGTATCATTTTTATCGGGAGACTTGGGGGAACGCTGGGTGGAAGGAAATTTGTGGCTCCTCTCAGATTCCAGAACTTCTTGTCACCGAAATATGAGGAAAACTTGTTTTTTTAGCCACTTTTTGAGGTTTGCGAAGGATTCTGGGTAACAGAACCTGGTCCGAACCCCGCAAGTCACCCCTCCTTGGAATCCCCTAGGTCTCTAGTTTTCAGAAATGCACAGGTTTGGTAGGTTTCCCTAGGTGCCGGCTGAGCTAGAGGCCAAAATCTACAGGTAGGCACTTCGCAAAAAACACCTCTGTTTTCTTCCAAAAATTTGTATGTGTCCACGTTGCGCTTTGGGGCGTTTCCTGTCGCGGGCGCTAGGCCTACCCACACAAGTGAGGTATCATTTTTATCGGGAGACTTGGGGGAACGCTGGGTGGAAGGAAATTTGTGGCTCCTCTCAGATTCCAGAACTTTCTGTCACCGAAATGTGAGGAATACTTGTTTTTTTAGCCACTTTTTGAGGTTTGCGAAGGATTCTGGGTAACAGAACCTGGTCCGAACCCCGCAAGTCACCCCTCCTTGGAATCCCCTAGGTCTCTAGTTTTCAGAAATGCACAGGTTTGGTAGGTTTCCCTAGGTGCCGGCTGAGCTAGAGGCCAAAATCTACAGGTAGGCACTTCGCAAAAAACACCTCTGTTTTCTTCCAAAAATTTGTATGTGTCCACGTTGCGCTTTGGGGCGTTTCCTGTCGCGGGCGCTAGGCCTACCCACACAAGTGAGGTATAATTTTTATCGGGAGACTTGGGGGAATGCTGGGTGGATTGAAGTTTGTGGCTCCTCTCAGATTCCAGAACTTTCTGTCACCGAAATGTGAGGAAAACTTGTTTTTTTAGCCTCTTTTTGAGGTTTGCAAAGGATTCTTGGTAACAGAACCTGGTCCGAGCCCCGCAAGTCACCCCTCCTTGGATTCCCCTAGGTCTCTAGTTTTCAGAAATGCACAGGTTTGGTAGGTTTCCCTAGGTGCCGGCTGAGCTAGAGGCCAAAATCTACAGGTAGGCACTTCGCAAAAAACACCTCTGTTTTCTTCCAAAAATTTGTATGTGTCCACGTTGTGCTTTGGGGCGTTTCCTGTCGCGGGCGCTAGGCCTACCCACACAAGTGAGGTATCATTTTTATCGGGAGACTTGGGGGAACGCTGGGTGGAAGGAAATTTGTTGCTCCTCTCAGATTCCAGAACTTTCTGTCACCGAAATGTGAGGAAAACTTGTTTTTTTAGCCACTTTTTGAGGTTTGCAAAGGATTCTGGGTAACAGAACCTGGTCCGAGCCCCGCAAGTCACCCCTCTTTGGATTCCCCTAGGTCTCTAGTTTTCAGAAATGCACAGGTTTGGTAGGTTTCCCTAGGTGCCGGCTGAGCTAGAGGCCAAAATCTACAGTTAGGCACTTCGCAATAAACACCTCTGTTTTCTTCCAAAAATTTGTATGTGTCCACGTTGCGCTTTGGGGTGTTTCCTGTCGCGGGCGCTAGGCCTACCCACACAAGTGAGGTATCATTTTTATCGGGAGACTTGGGGGAACGCTGGGTGGAAGGAAGTTTGTGGCTCCTCTCAGAGTCCAGAACTTTCTGTCACCGAAATGTGAGGAAAAATTTTTTTTTTAGCCACTTTTTGAGGTTTGCAAAGGATTCTGGGTAACAGAACCTGGTCCGAGCCCCGCAAGTCACCCTTCCTTGGATTCCCCTAGGTCTCTAGTTTTCAGAAATGCACAGGTTTGGTAGGTTTCCCTAGGTGCCGGCTGAGCTAGAGGCCAAAATCTACAGGTAGGCACTTCGCAAAAAACACCTCTGTTTTCTTCCAAAAATTTGTATGTGTCCACGTTGCGCTTTGGGGCGTTTCCTGTCGCGGGCGCTAGGCCTACCCACACAAGTGAGGTATCATTTTTATCGGGAGACTTGGGGGAACGCTGGGTGGAAGGACATTTGTGGCTCCTCTCAGATTCCAGAACTTTCTGTCACCGAAATGTGAGGAAAACTTGTTTTTTTAGCCACTTTTTGAGGTTTGCAAAGGATTCTGGGTAACAGAACCTGGTCCGAGCCCCGCAAGTCACCCCTCCTTGGATTCCCCTAGGTCTCTAGTTTTCAGAAATGCACAGGTTTGGTAGGTTTCCCTAGGTGCCGGCTGAGCTAGAGGCCAAAATCTACAGGTAGGCACTTCGCAACAAACACCTCTGTTTTCTTCCAAAAATTTGTATGTGTCCACGTTGCGCTTTGGGGCGTTTGCTGACGCGGGCGCTAGGCCTACCCACACAAGTGAGGTATCATTTTTATCGGGAGACTTGGGGGAACGCTGGGTGGAAGGAAGTTTGTGGCTCCTCTCAGAGTCCAGAACTTTCTGTCACCGAAATGTGAGGAAAAATTTTTTTTTTAGCCACTTTTTGAGGTTTGCAAAGGATTCTGGGTAACAGAACCTGGTCCGAGCCCCGCAAGTCACCCTTCCTTGGATTCCCCTAGGTCTCTAGTTTTCAGAAATGCACAGGTTTGGTAGGTTTCCCTAGGTGCCGGCTGAGCTAGAGGCCAAAATCTACAGGTAGGCACTTCGCAAAAAACACCTCTGTTTTCTTCCAAAAATTTGTATGTGTCCACGTTGCGCTTTGGGGCGTTTCCTGTCGCGGGCGCTAGGCCTACCCACACAAGTGAGGTATCATTTTTATCGGGAGACTTGGGGGAACGCTGGGTGGAAGGACATTTGTGGCTCCTCTCAGATTCCAGAACTTTCTGTCACCGAAATGTGAGGAAAACTTGTTTTTTTAGCCTCTTTTTGAGGTTTGCAAAGGATTCTTGGTAACAGAACCTGGTCCGAGCCCCGCAAGTCACCCCTCCTTGGAATCCCCTAGGTCTCTAGTTTTCAGAAATGCACAGGTTTGGTAGGTTTCCCTAGGTGCCGGCTGAGCTAGAGGCCAAAATCTACAGGTAGGCACTTCGCAAAAAACACCTCTGTTTTCTTCCAAAAATTTGTATGTGTCCACGTTGCGCTTTGGGGCGTTTCCTGTCGCGGGCGCTAGGCCTACCCACACAAGTGAGGTATCATTTTTATCGGGAGACTTGGGGGAACGCTGGGTGGAAGGAAATTTGTGGCTCCTCTCAGATTCCAGAACTTTCTGTCACCGAAATGTGAGGAAAACTTGTTTTTTTAGCCACTTTTTGAGGTTTGCAAAGGATTCTGGGTAACAGAACCTGGTCCGAGCCCCGCAAGTCACCCCTCCTTGGATTCCCCTAGGTCTCTAGTTTTCAGAAATGCACAGGTTTGGTAGGTTTCCCTAGGTGCCGGCTGAGCTAGAGGCCAAAATCTACAGGTAGGCACTTCGCAAAAAACACCTCTGTTTTCTTCCAAAAATTTGTATGTGTCCACGTTGCGCTTTGGGGCGTTTCCTGTCGCGGGCGCTAGGCCTACCCACACAAGTGAGGTATCATTTTTATCGGGAGACTTGGGGGAACGCTGGGTGGAAGGAAATTTGTGGCTCCTCTCAGATTCCAGAACTTTCTGTCACCGAAATGTGAGGAAAACTTGTTTTTTTAGCCACTTTTTGAGGTTTGCAAAGGATTCTGGGTAACAGAACCTGGTCCGAGCCCCGCAAGTCACCCCTCTTTGGATTCCCCTAGGTCTCTAGTTTTCAGAAATGCACAGGTTTGGTAGGTTTCCCTAGGTGCCGGCTGAGCTAGAGGCCAAAATCTACAGGTAGGCACTTCTCAATAAACACCTCTGTTTTCTTCCAAAAATTTGTATGTGTCCACGTTGCGCTTTGGGGTGTTTCCTGTCGCGGGCGCTAGGCCTACCCACACAAGTGAGGTATCATTTTTATCGGGAGACTTGGGGGAACGCTGGGTGGGAGGAAGTTTGTGGCTCCTCTCAGAGTCCAGAACTTTCTGTCACCGAAATGTGAGGAAAAATTGTTTTTTTAGCCACTTTTTGAGGTTTGCAAAGGATTCTGGGTAACAGAACCTGGTCCGAGCCCCGCAAGTCACCCCTCCTTGGATTCCCCTTGGTCTCTAGTTTTCAGAAATGCACAGGTTTGGTAGGTTTCCCTAAGTGCCGGCTGAGCTAGAGGCCAAAATCTACAGGTAGGCACTTCGCAAAAAACACCTCTGTTTTCTTCCAAAAATGTGTATGTGTCCACGTTGCGCTTTGGGGCGTTTCCTGTCGCGGGCGCTAGGCCTACCCACACAAGTGAGGTATCATTTTTATCGGGAGACTTGGGGGAACGCTGGGTGGAAGGACATTTGTGGCTCCTCTCAGATTCCAGTACTTTCTGTTACCGAAATGTGAGGAAAACTTGTTTTTTTAGCCACTTTTTGAGGTTTGCAAAGGATTCTGGGTAACAGAACCTGGTCCGAGCCCCGCAAGTCACCCCTCCTTGGATTCCCCTAGGTCTCTAGTTTTCAGAAATGCACAGGTTTGGTAGGTTTCCCTAGGTGCCGGCTGAGCTAGAAGCCAAAATCTACAGGTAGGAACTTCGCAAAAAACACCTCTGTTTTCTTCCAAAAATTTGTATGTGTCCACGTTGCGCTTTGGGGCGTTTCCTGTCGCGGGCGCTAGGCCTACCCACACAAGTGAGGTATCATTTTTATCGGGAGACTTGGGGGAACGCTGGGTGGAAGGAAATTTGTGGCTCCTCTCAGATTCCAGAACTTTCTGTCACCGAAATGTGAGGAAAACTTGTTTTTTTAGCCACTTTTTGAGGTTTGCAAAGGATTCTGGGTAACAGAACCTGGTCCAAGCCCCGCAAGTCACCCCTCCTTGGATTCCCCTAGGTCTCTAGTTTTCAGAAATGCACAGGTTTGGTAGGTTTCCCTAGGTGCCGGCTGAGCTAGAGGCCAAAATCTACAGGTAGGCACTTCGCAAAAAACACCTCTGTTTTCTTCTAAAAATTTGTATGTGTCCACGTTGCGCTTTGGGGCGTTTCCTGTCGCGGGCGCTAGGCCTACCCACACAAGTGAGGTATCATTTTTATCGGGAGACTTGGGGGAACGCTGGGTGGAAGGAAATTTGTGGCTCCTCTCAGATTCCAGAACTTTCTGTCACCGAAATGTGAGGAAAACTTGTTTTTTTAGCCACTTTTTGAGGTTTGCAAAGGATTCTGGGTAACAGAACCTGGTCCGAGCCCCGCAAGTCACCCCTCCTTGGAATCCCCTAGGTCTCTAGTTTTCAGAAATGCACAGGTTTGGTAGGTTTCCCTAGGTGCCGGCTGAGCTAGAGGCCAAAATCTACAGGTAGGCACTTCGCAAAAAACACCTCTGTTTTCTTCCAAAAAGTTGTATGCGTCCACGTTGCGCTTTGGGGCGTTTCCTGTCGCGGGCGCTAGGCCTACCCACACAAGTGAGGTATCATTTTTATCGGGAGACTTGGGGGAACGCTCGGTGGAAGGACATTTGTGGCTCCTCTCAGATTCCAGAACTTTCTGTCACCGAAATGTGAGGAAAACTTGTTTTTTTAGCCACTTTTTGAGGTTTGCAAAGGATTCTGGGTAACAGAACCTGGTCCGAGCCCCGCAAGTCACCCCTCCTTGGATTCCCCTAGGTCTCTAGTTTTCAGAAATGCACAGGTTTGGTAGGTTTCCCTAGGTGCCGGCTGAGCTAGAGGCCAAAATCTACAGGTAGGCACTTCGCAAAAAACACCTCTGTTTTCTTCCAAAAATTTGTATGTGTCCATGTTGCATTTGGGGCGTTTCCTGTCGCGGGCGCTAGGCCTACCCACACAAGTGAGGTATCATTTTTATCGGGAGACTTGGGGGAACGCTGGGTGGAAGGAAATTTGTGGCTCCTCTCAGATTCCAGAACTTTCTGTCACCGAAATGTGAGGAATACTTGTTTTTTTAGCCACTTTTTGAGGTTTGCGAAGGATTCTGGGTAACAGAACCTGGTCCGAGCCCCGCAAGACACCCCTCCTTGGATTCCCCTAGGTCTCTAGTTTTCAGAAATGCACAGGTTTGGTAGGTTTCCCTAGGTGCCGGCTGAGCTAGAGGCCAAAATCTACAGGTAGGCACTTCGCAAAAAACACCTCTGTTTTCTTCCAAAAATTTGTATGTGTCCACGTTGCGCTTTGGGGCGTTTCCTGTCGCGGGCGCTAGGCCTACCCACACAAGTGAGGTATCATTTTTATCGGGAGACTTGGGGGAATGCTGGGTGGAACGAAGTTTGTGGCTCCTCTCAGATTCCAGAACTTTCTGTCACCGAAATGTGAGGAAAACTTGTTTTTTTAGCCTCTTTTTGAGGTTTGCAAAGGATTCTGGGTAACAGAACCTGGTCCGAGCCCCACAAGTCACCCCTCCTTGGAATCCCCTAGGTCTCTAGTTTTCAGAAATGCACAGGTTTGGTAGGTTTCCCTAGGTGTCGGCTGAGCTAGAGGCCAAAATCTACAGGTAGGCACTTCGCAAAAAACACCTCTGTTTTCTTCCAAAAATGTGTATGTGTCCACGTTGCGCTTTGGGGCGTTTCCTGCCGCGGGCGCTAGGCCTACCCACACAAGTGAGGTATCATTTTTATCGGGAGACTTGGGGGAACGCTGGGTGGAAGGAAATTCGTGGCTCCTCTCAGATTCCAGAACTTTCTGTCACCGAAATGTGAGGAAAACTTGTTTTTTTAGCCACTTTTTGAGGTTTGCAAAGGATTCTGGGTAACAGAACCTGGTCCGAGCCCCGCAAGTCACCCCTCCTTGGATTCCCCTAGGTCTCTAGTTTTCAGAAATGCACAGGTTTGGTAGGTTTCCATAGGTGCCGGCTGAGCTAGAGGCCAAAATCTACAGGTAGGCACTTCGCAAAAAACACCTCTGTTTTCTTCCAAAAATTTGTATGTGTCCACGTTGCGCTTTGGGGCGTTTCCTGTCGCGGGCGCTAGGCCTACCCACACAAGTGAGGTATCATTTATATCGGGAGACTTGGGGGAACGCTGGGTGGAAGGAAATTTGTTGCTCCTCTCAGATTCCAGAACTTTCTGTCACCGAAATGTGAGGAAAACTTGTTTTTTTAGCCACTTTTTGAGGTTTGCAAAGGATTCTGGGTAACAGAACCTGGTCCGAGCCCCGCAAGTCACCCCTCTTTGGATTCCCCTAGGTCTCTAGTTTTCAGAAATGCACAGGTTTGGTAGGTTTCCCTAGGTGCCGGCTGAGCTAGAGGCCAAAATCTACAGGTAGGCACTTCGCAATAAACACCTCTGTTTTCTTCCAAAAATTTGTATGTGTCCACGTTGCGCTTTGGGGTGTTTCCTGTCGCGGGCGCTAGGCCTACCCACACAAGTGAGGTATCATTTTTATCGGGAGACTTGGGGGAACGCTGGGTGGAAGGAAGTTTGTGGCTCCTCTCAGAGTCCAGAACTTTCTGTCACCGAAATGTGAGGAAAAATTGTTTTTTTAGCCACTTTTTGAGGTTTGCAAAGGATTCTGGGTAACAGAACCTGGTCCGAGCCCCACAAGTCACCCTTCCTTGGATTCCCCTAGGTCTCTAGTTTTCAGAAATGCACAGGTTTGGTAGGTTTCCCTAGGTGCCGGCTGAGCTAGAGGCCAAAATCTACAGGTAGGCACTTCGCAAAAAACACCTCTGTTTTCTTCCAAAAATTTGTATGTGTCCACGTTGCGCTTTGGGGCGTTTCCTGTCGCGGGCGCTAGGCCTACCCACACAAGTGAGGTATCATTTTTATCGGGAGACTTGGGGGAACGCTGGGTGGAAGGACATTTGTGGCTCCTCTCAGATTCCAGAACTTTCTGTCACCGAAATGTGAGGAAAACTTGTTTTTTTAGCCACTTTTTGAGGTTTGCAAAGGATTCTGGGTAACAGAACCTGGTCCGAGCCCCGCAAGTCACCCCTCCTTGGATTCCTCTAGGTCTCTAGTTTTCAGAAATGCACAGGTTTGGTAGGTTTCCCTAGGTGCCGGCTGAGCTAGAGGCCAAAATCTACAGGTAGGCACTTCGCAAAAAACACCTCTGTTTTCTTCCAAAAATTTGTATGTGTCCACGTTGCGCTTTGGGGCGTTTCCTGTCGCGGGCGCTAGGCCTACCCACACAAGTGAGGTATCATTTTTATCGGGAGACTTGGGGGAACGCTGGGTGGAAGGAAATTTGTGGCTCCTCTCAGATTCCAGAACTTCTTGTCACCGAAATATGAGGAAAACTTGTTTTTTTAGCCACTTTTTGAGGTTTGCGAAGGATTCTGGGTAACAGAACCTGGTCCGAACCCCGCAAGTCACCCCTCCTTGGAATCCCCTAGGTCTCTAGTTTTCAGAAATGCACAGGTTTGGTAGGTTTCCCTAGGTGCCGGCTGAGCTAGAGGCCAAAATCTACAGGTAGGCACTTCGCAAAAAACACCTCTGTTTTCTTCCAAAAATTTGTATGTGTCCACGTTGCGCTTTGGGGCGTTTCCTGTCGCGGGCGCTAGGCCTACCCACACAAGTGAGGTATCATTTTTATCGGGAGACTTGGGGGAACGCTGGGTGGAAGGAAATTTGTGGCTCCTCTCAGAGTCCAGAACTTTCTGTCACCGAAATGTGAGGAAAAATTGTTTTTTTAGCCACTTTTTGAGGTTTGCAAAGGATTCTGGGTAACAGAACCTGGTCCGAGCCCCGCAAGTCACCCTTCCTTGGATTCCCCTAGGTCTCTAGTTTTCAGAAATGCACAGGTTTGGTAGGTTTCCCTAGGTGCCGGCTGAGCTAGAGGCCAAAATCTACAGGTAGGCACTTCGCAAAAAACACCTCTGTTTTCTTCCAAAAATTTGTATGTGTCCACGTTGCGCTTTGGGGCGTTTCCTGTCGCGGGCGCTAGGCCTACCCACACAAGTGAGGTATCATTTTTATCGGGAGACTTGGGGGAACGCTGGGTGGAAGGACATTTGTGGCTCCTCTCAGATTCCAGAACTTTCTGTCACCGAAATGTGAGGAAAACTTGTTTTTTTAGCCACTTTTTGAGGTTTGCAAAGGATTCTGGGTAACAGAACCTGGTCCGAGCCCCGCAAGTCACCCCTCCTTGGATTCCTCTAGGTCTCTAGTTTTCAGAAATGCACAGGTTTGGTAGGTTTCCCTAGGTGCCGGCTGAGCTAGAGGCCAAAATCTACAGGTAGGCACTTCGCAAAAAACACCTCTGTTTTCTTCCAAAAATTTGTATGTGTCCACGTTGCGCTTTGGGGCGTTTCCTGTCGCGGGCGCTAGGCCTACCCACACAAGTGAGGTATCATTTTTATCGGGAGACTTGGGGGAACGCTGGGTGGAAGGAAATTTGTGGCTCCTCTCAGATTCCAGAACTTCTTGTCACCGAAATATGAGGAAAACTTGTTTTTTTAGCCACTTTTTGAGGTTTGCGAAGGATTCTGGGTAACAGAACCTGGTCCGAACCCCGCAAGTCACCCCTCCTTGGAATCCCCTAGGTCTCTAGTTTTCAGAAATGCACAGGTTTGGTAGGTTTCCCTAGGTGCCGGCTGAGCTAGAGGCCAAAATCTACAGGTAGGCACTTCGCAAAAAACACCTCTGTTTTCTTCCAAAAATTTGTATGTGTCCACGTTGCGCTTTGGGGCGTTTCCTGTCGCGGGCGCTAGGCCTACCCACACAAGTGAGGTATCATTTTTATCGGGAGACTTGGGGGAACGCTGGGTGGAAGGAAATTTGTGGCTCCTCTCAGATTCCAGAACTTTCTGTCACCGAAATGTGAGGAATACTTGTTTTTTTAGCCACTTTTTGAGGTTTGCGAAGGATTCTGGGTAACAGAACCTGGTCCGAACCCCGCAAGTCACCCCTCCTTGGAATCCCCTAGGTCTCTAGTTTTCAGAAATGCACAGGTTTGGTAGGTTTCCCTAGGTGCCGGCTGAGCTAGAGGCCAAAATCTACAGGTAGGCACTTCGCAAAAAACACCTCTGTTTTCTTCCAAAAATTTGTATGTGTCCACGTTGCGCTTTGGGGCGTTTCCTGTCGCGGGCGCTAGGCCTACCCACACAAGTGAGGTATAATTTTTATCGGGAGACTTGGGGGAATGCTGGGTGGATTGAAGTTTGTGGCTCCTCTCAGATTCCAGAACTTTCTGTCACCGAAATGTGAGGAAAACTTGTTTTTTTAGCCTCTTTTTGAGGTTTGCAAAGGATTCTTGGTAACAGAACCTGGTCCGAGCCCCGCAAGTCACCCCTCCTTGGATTCCCCTAGGTCTCTAGTTTTCAGAAATGCACAGGTTTGGTAGGTTTCCCTAGGTGCCGGCTGAGCTAGAGGCCAAAATCTACAGGTAGGCACTTCGCAAAAAACACCTCTGTTTTCTTCCAAAAATTTGTATGTGTCCACGTTGTGCTTTGGGGCGTTTCCTGTCGCGGGCGCTAGGCCTACCCACACAAGTGAGGTATCATTTTTATCGGGAGACTTGGGGGAACGCTGGGTGGAAGGAAATTTGTTGCTCCTCTCAGATTCCAGAACTTTCTGTCACCGAAATGTGAGGAAAACTTGTTTTTTTAGCCACTTTTTGAGGTTTGCAAAGGATTCTGGGTAACAGAACCTGGTCCGAGCCCCGCAAGTCACCCCTCTTTGGATTCCCCTAGGTCTCTAGTTTTCAGAAATGCACAGGTTTGGTAGGTTTCCCTAGGTGCCGGCTGAGCTAGAGGCCAAAATCTACAGGTAGGCACTTCGCAATAAACACCTCTGTTTTCTTCCAAAAATTTGTATGTGTCCACGTTGCGCTTTGGGGTGTTTCCTGTCGCGGGCGCTAGGCCTACCCACACAAGTGAGGTATCATTTTTATCGGGAGACTTGGGGGAACGCTGGGTGGAAGGAAGTTTGTGGCTCCTCTCAGAGTCCAGAACTTTCTGTCACCGAAATGTGAGGAAAAATTTTTTTTTTAGCCACTTTTTGAGGTTTGCAAAGGATTCTGGGTAACAGAACCTGGTCCGAGCCCCGCAAGTCACCCTTCCTTGGATTCCCCTAGGTCTCTAGTTTTCAGAAATGCACAGGTTTGGTAGGTTTCCCTAGGTGCCGGCTGAGCTAGAGGCCAAAATCTACAGGTAGGCACTTCGCAAAAAACACCTCTGTTTTCTTCCAAAAATTTGTATGTGTCCACGTTGCGCTTTGGGGCGTTTCCTGTCGCGGGCGCTAGGCCTACCCACACAAGTGAGGTATCATTTTTATCGGGAGACTTGGGGGAACGCTGGGTGGAAGGACATTTGTGGCTCCTCTCAGATTCCAGAACTTTCTGTCACCGAAATGTGAGGAAAACTTGTTTTTTTAGCCACTTTTTGAGGTTTGCAAAGGATTCTGGGTAACAGAACCTGGTCCGAGCCCCGCAAGTCACCCCTCCTTGGATTCCTCTAGGTCTCTAGTTTTCAGAAATGCACAGGTTTGGTAGGTTTCCCTAGGTGCCGGCTGAGCTAGAGGCCAAAATCTACAGGTAGGCACTTCGCAAAAAACACCTCTGTTTTCTTCCAAAAATTTGTATGTGTCCACGTTGCGCTTTGGGGCGTTTCCTGTCACGGGCGCTAGGCCTACCCACACAAGTGAGGTATCATTTTTATCGGGAGACTTGGGGGAACGCTGGGTGGAAGGAAATTTGTGGCTCCTCTCAGATTCCAGAACTTCTTGTCACCGAAATATGAGGAAAACTTGTTTTTTTAGCCACTTTTTGAGGTTTGCGAAGGATTCTGGGTAACAGAACCTGGTCCGAACCCCGCAAGTCACCCCTCCTTGGAATCCCCTAGGTCTCTAGTTTTCAGAAATGCACAGGTTTGGTAGGTTTCCCTAGGTGCCGGCTGAGCTAGAGGCCAAAATCTACAGGTAGGCACTTCGCAAAAAACACCTCTGTTTTCTTCCAAAAATTTGTATGTGTCCACGTTGCGCTTTGGGGCGTTTCCTGTCGCGGGCGCTATGCCTACCCACACAAGTGAGGTATCATTTTTATCGGGAGACTTGGGGGAACGCTGGGTGGAAGGAAATTTGTGGCTCCTCTCAGATTCCCGAACTTTCTGTCACCGAAATGTGAGGAATACTTGTTTTTTTAGCCACTTTTTGAGGTTTGCGAAGGATTCTGGGTAACAGAACCTGGTCCGAACCCCGCAAGTCACCCCTCCTTGGAATCCCCTAGGTCTCTAGTTTTCAGAAATGCACAGGTTTGGTAGGTTTCCCTAGGTGCCGGCTGAGCTAGAGGCCAAAATCTACAGGTAGGCACTTCGCAATAAACACCTCTGTTTTCTTCCAAAAATTTGTATGTGTCCACGTTGCGCTTTGGGGTGTTTCCTGTCGCGGGCGCTAGGCCTACCCACACAAGTGAGGTATCATTTTTATCGGGAGACTTGGGGGAACGCTGGGTGGAAGGAAGTTTGTGGCTCCTCTCAGAGTCCAGAACTTTCTGTCACCGAAATGTGAGGAAAAAATTTTTTTTTAGCCACTTTTTGAGGTTTGCAAAGGATTCTGGGTAACAGAACCTGGTCCGAGCCCCGCAAGTCACCCTTCCTTGGATTCCCCTAGGTCTCTAGTTTTCAGAAATGCACAGGTTTGGTAGGTTTCCCTAGGTGCCGGCTGAGCTAGAGGCCAAAATCTACAGGTAGGCACTTCGCAAAAAACACCTCTGTTTTCTTCCAAAAATTTGTATGTGTCCACGTTGCGCTTTGGGGCGTTTCCTGTCGCGGGCGCTAGGCCTACCCACACAAGTGAGGTATCATTTTTATCGGGAGACTTGGGGGAACGCTGGGTGGAAGGACATTTGTGGCTCCTCTCAGATTCCAGAACTTTCTGTCACCGAAATGTGAGGAAAACTTGTTTTTTTAGCCACTTTTTGAGGTTTGCAAAGGATTCTGGGTAACAGAACCTGGTCCGAGCCCCGCAAGTCACCCCTCCTTGGATTCCTCTAGGTCTCTAGTTTTCAGAAATGCACAGGTTTGGTAGGTTTCCCTAGGTGCCGGCTGAGCTAGAGGCCAAAATCTACAGGTAGGCACTTCGCAAAAAACACCTCTGTTTTCTTCCAAAAATTTGTATGTGTCCACGTTGCGCTTTGGGGCGTTTCCTGTCACGGGCGCTAGGCCTACCCACACAAGTGAGGTATCATTTTTATCGGGAGACTTGGGGGAACGCTGGGTGGAAGGAAATTTGTGGCTCCTCTCAGATTCCAGAACTTCTTGTCACCGAAATATGAGGAAAACTTGTTTTTTTAGCCACTTTTTGAGGTTTGCGAAGGATTCTGGGTAACAGAACCTGGTCCGAACCCCGCAAGTCACCCCTCCTTGGAATCCCCTAGGTCTCTAGTTTTCAGAAATGCACAGGTTTGGTAGGTTTCCCTAGGTGCCGGCTGAGCTAGAGGCCAAAATCTACAGGTAGGCACTTCGCAAAAAACACCTCTGTTTTCTTCCAAAAATTTGTATGTGTCCACGTTGCGCTTTGGGGCGTTTCCTGTCGCGGGCGCTATGCCTACCCACACAAGTGAGGTATCATTTTTATCGGGAGACTTGGGGGAACGCTGGGTGGAAGGAAATTTGTGGCTCCTCTCAGATTCCCGAACTTTCTGTCACCGAAATGTGAGGAATACTTGTTTTTTTAGCCACTTTTTGAGGTTTGCGAAGGATTCTGGGTAACAGAACCTGGTCCGAACCCCGCAAGTCACCCCTCCTTGGAATCCCCTAGGTCTCTAGTTTTCAGAAATGCACAGGTTTGGTAGGTTTCCCTAGGTGCCGGCTGAGCTAGAGGCCAAAATCTACAGGTAGGCACTTCGCAACAAACACCTCTGTTTTCTTCCAAAAATTTGTATGTGTCCACGTTGCGCTTTGGGGCGTTTGCTGACGCGGGCGCTAGGCCTACCCACACAAGTGAGGTATCATTTTTATCGGGAGACTTGGGGGAACGCTGCGTGGAAGGAAATTTGTGGCTCCTCTCAGATTCCAGAACTTTCTGTCACCGAAATGTGAGGAAAACATGTTTTTTTAGCCACTTTTTGAGGTTTGCGAAGGATTCTGGGTAACAGAACCTGGTCCGAACCCCGCAAGTCACCCCTCCTTGGATTCCCCTAGGTCTCTAGTTTTCAGAAATGCACAGGTTTGGTAGGTTTCCCTAGGTGCCGGCTGAGCTAGAGGCCAAAATCTACAGGTAGGCACTTCGCAAAAAACACCTCTGTTTTCTTCCAAAAATTTGTATGTGTCCACGTTGCGCTTGGGGGCGTTTCCTGTCGCGGGCGCTAGGCCTACCCACACAAGTGAGGTATCATTTTTATCGGGAGACTTGGGGGAACGCTGGGTGGAAGGAAATTTGTGGCTCCTCTCAGATTCCAGAACTTCTTGTCACCGAAATATGAGGAAAACTTGTTTTTTTAGCCACTTTTTGAGGTTTGCGAAGGATTCTGGGTAACAGAACCTGGTCCGAACCCCGCAAGTCACCCCTCCTTGGAATCCCCTAGGTCTCTAGTTTTCAGAAATGCACAGGTTTGGTAGGTTTCCCTAGGTGCCGGCTGAGCTAGAGGCCAAAATCTACAGGTAGGCACTTCGCAAAAAACACCTCTGTTTTCTTCCAAAAATTTGTATGTGTCCACGTTGCGCTTTGGGGCGTTTCCTGTCGCGGGCGCTAGGCCTACCCACACAAGTGAGGTATCATTTTTATCGGGAGACTTGGGGGAACGCTGGGTGGAAGGAAATTTGTGGCTCCTCTCAGATTCCAGAACTTTCTGTCACCGAAATGTGAGGAATACTTGTTTTTTTAGCCACTTTTTGAGGTTTGCGAAGGATTCTGGGTAACAGAACCTGGTCCGAACCACGCAAGTCACCCCTCCTTGGAATCCCCTAGGTCTCTAGTTTTCAGAAATGCACAGGTTTGGTAGGTTTCCCTAGGTGCCGGCTGAGCTAGAGGCCAAAATCTACAGGTAGGCACTTCGCAAAAAACACCTCTGTTTTCTTCCAAAAATTTGTATGTGTCCACGTTGCGCTTTGGGGCGTTTCCTGTCGCGGGCGCTAGGCCTACCCACACAAGTGAGGTATAATTTTTATCGGGAGACTTGGGGGAATGCTGGGTGGATTGAAGTTTGTGGCTCCTCTCAGATTCCAGAACTTTCTGTCACCGAAATGTGAGGAAAACTTGTTTTTTTAGCCTCTTTTTGAGGTTTGCAAAGGATTCTTGGTAACAGAACCTGGTCCGAGCCCCGCAAGTCACCCCTCCTTGGATTCCCCTAGGTCTCTAGTTTTCAGAAATGCACAGGTTTGGTAGGTTTCCCTAGGTGCCGGCTGAGCTAGAGGCCAAAATCTACAGGTAGGCACTTCGCAAAAAACACCTCTGTTTTCTTCCAAAAATTTGTATGTGTCCACGTTGTGCTTTGGGGCGTTTCCTGTCGCGGGCGCTAGGCCTACCCACACAAGTGAGGTATCATTTTTATCGGGAGACTTGGGGGAACGCTGGGTGGAAGGAAGTTTGTGGCTCCTCTCAGAGTCCAGAACTTTCTGTCACCGAAATGTGAGGAATACTTGTTTTTTTAGCCACTTTTTGAGGTTTGCGAAGGATTCTGGGTAACAGAACCTGGTCCGAACCCCGCAAGTCACCCCTCCTTGGAATCCCCTAGGTCTCTAGTTTTCAGAAATGCACAGGTTTGGTAGGTTTCCCTAGGTGCCGGCTGAGCTAGAGGCCAAAATCTACAGGTAGGCACTTCGCAAAAAACACCTCTGTTTTCTTCCAAAAATTTGTATGTGTCCACGTTGCGCTTTGGGGCGTTTCCTGTCGCGGGCGCTAGGCCTACCCACACAAGTGAGGTATAATTTTTATCGGGAGACTTGGGGGAATGCTGGGTGGATTGAAGTTTGTGGCTCCTCTCAGATTCCAGAACTTTCTGTCACCGAAATGTGAGGAAAACTTGTTTTTTTAGCCTCTTTTTGAGGTTTGCAAAGGATTCTTGGTAACAGAACCTGGTCCGAGCCCCGCAAGTCACCCCTCCTTGGATTCCCCTAGGTCTCTAGTTTTCAGAAATGCACAGGTTTGGTAGGTTTCCCTAGGTGCCGGCTGAGCTAGAGGCCAAAATCTACAGGTAGGCACTTCGCAATAAACACCTCTGTTTTCTTCCAAAAATTTGTATGTGTCCACGTTGCGCTTTGGGGTGTTTCCTGTCGCGGGCGCTAGGCCTACCCACACAAGTGAGGTATCATTTTTATCGGGAGACTTGGGGGAACGCTGGGTGGAAGGAAGTTTGTGGCTCCTCTCAGAGTCCAGAACTTTCTGTCACCGAAATGTGAGGAAAAATTTTTTTTTTAGCCACTTTTTGAGGTTTGCAAAGGATTCTGGGTAACAGAACCTGGTCCGAGCCCCGCAAGTCACCCTTCCTTGGATTCCCCTAGGTCTCTAGTTTTCAGAAATGCACAGGTTTGGTAGGTTTCCCTAGGTGCCGGCTGAGCTAGAGGCCAAAATCTACAGGTAGGCACTTCGCAAAAAACACCTCTGTTTTCTTCCAAAAATTTGTATGTGTCCACGTTGCGCTTTGGGGCGTTTCCTGTCGCGGGCGCTAGGCCTACCCACACAAGTGAGGTATCATTTTTATCGGGAGACTTGGGGGAACGCTGGGTGGAAGGACATTTGTGGCTCCTCTCAGATTCCAGAACTTTCTGTCACCGAAATGTGAGGAAAACTTGTTTTTTTAGCCACTTTTTGAGGTTTGCAAAGGATTCTGGGTAACAGAACCTGGTCCGAGCCCCGCAAGTCACCCCTCCTTGGATTCCTCTAGGTCTCTAGTTTTCAGAAATGCACAGGTTTGGTAGGTTTCCCTAGGTGCCGGCTGAGCTAGAGGCCAAAATCTACAGGTAGGCACTTCGCAAAAAACACCTCTGTTTTCTTCCAAAAATTTGTATGTGTCCACGTTGCGCTTTGGGGCGTTTCCTGTCACGGGCGCTAGGCCTACCCACACAAGTGAGGTATCATTTTTATCGGGAGACTTGGGGGAACGCTGGGTGGAAGGAAATTTGTGGCTCCTCTCAGATTCCAGAACTTCTTGTCACCGAAATATGAGGAAAACTTGTTTTTTTAGCCACTTTTTGAGGTTTGCGAAGGATTCTGGGTAACAGAACCTGGTCCGAACCCCGCAAGTCACCCCTCCTTGGAATCCCCTAGGTCTCTAGTTTTCAGAAATGCACAGGTTTGGTAGGTTTCCCTAGGTGCCGGCTGAGCTAGAGGCCAAAATCTACAGGTAGGCACTTCGCAAAAAACACCTCTGTTTTCTTCCAAAAATTTGTATGTGTCCACGTTGCGCTTTGGGGCGTTTCCTGTCGCGGGCGCTATGCCTACCCACACAAGTGAGGTATCATTTTTATCGGGAGACTTGGGGGAACGCTGGGTGGAAGGAAATTTGTGGCTCCTCTCAGATTCCCGAACTTTCTGTCACCGAAATGTGAGGAATACTTGTTTTTTTAGCCACTTTTTGAGGTTTGCGAAGGATTCTGGGTAACAGAACCTGGTCCGAACCCCGCAAGTCACCCCTCCTTGGAATCCCCTAGGTCTCTAGTTTTCAGAAATGCACAGGTTTGGTAGGTTTCCCTAGGTGCCGGCTGAGCTAGAGGCCAAAATCTACAGGTAGGCACTTCGCAATAAACACCTCTGTTTTCTTCCAAAAATTTGTATGTGTCCACGTTGCGCTTTGGGGTGTTTCCTGTCGCGGGCGCTAGGCCTACCCACACAAGTGAGGTATCATTTTTATCGGGAGACTTGGGGGAACGCTGGGTGGAAGGAAGTTTGTGGCTCCTCTCAGAGTCCAGAACTTTATGTCACCAAAATGTGAGGAAAAAATTTTTTTTTAGCCACTTTTTGAGGTTTGCAAAGGATTCTGGGTAACAGAACCTGGTCCGAGCCCCGCAAGTCACCCTTCCTTGGATTCCCCTAGGTCTCTAGTTTTCAGAAATGCACAGGTTTGGTAGGTTTCCCTAGGTGCCGGCTGAGCTAGAGGCCAAAATCTACAGGTAGGCACTTCGCAAAAAACACCTCTGTTTTCTTCCAAAAATTTGTATGTGTCCACGTTGCGCTTTGGGGCGTTTCCTGTCGCGGGCGCTAGGCCTACCCACACAAGTGAGGTATCATTTTTATCGGGAGACTTGGTGGAACGCTGGGTGGAAGGACATTTGTGGCTCCTCTCAGATTCCAGAACTTTCTGTCACCGAAATGTGAGGAAAACTTGTTTTTTTAGCCACTTTTTGAGGTTTGCAAAGGATTCTGGGTAACAGAACCTGGTCCGAGCCCCGCAAGTCACCCCTCCTTGGATTCCTCTAGGTCTCTAGTTTTCAGAAATGCACAGGTTTGGTAGGTTTCCCTAGGTGCCGGCTGAGCTAGAGGCCAAAATCTACAGGTAGGCACTTCGCAAAAAACACCTCTGTTTTCTTCCAAAAATTTGTATGTGTCCACGTTGCGCTTTGGGGCGTTTCCTGTCACGGGCGCTAGGCCTACCCACACAAGTGAGGTATCATTTTTATCGGGAGACTTGGGGGAACGCTGGGTGGAAGAAAATTTGTGGCTCCTCTCAGATTCCAGAACTTGTTGTCACCGAAATATGAGGAAAACTTGTTTTTTTAGCCACTTTTTGAGGTTTGCGAAGGATTCTGGGTAACAGAACCTGGTCCGAACCCCGCAAGTCACCCCTCCTTGGAATCCCCTAGGTCTCTAGTTTTCAGAAATGCACAGGTTTGGTAGGTTTCCCTAGGTGCCGGCTGAGCTAGAGGCCAAAATCTACAGGTAGGCACTTCGCAACAAACACCTCTGTTTTCTTCCAAAAATTTGTATGTGTCCACGTTGCGCTTTGGGGCGTTTGCTGACGCGGGCGCTAGGCCTACCCACACAAGTGAGGTATCATTTTTATCGGGAGACTTGGGGGAACGCTGCGTGGAAGGAAATTTGTGGCTCCTCTCAGATTCCAGAACTTTCTGTCACCGAAATGTGAGGAAAACATGTTTTTTTAGCCACTTTTTGAGGTTTGCGAAGGATTCTGGGTAACAGAACCTGGTCCGAACCCCGCAAGTCACCCCTCCTTGGATTCCCCTAGGTCTCTAGTTTTCAGAAATGCACAGGTTTGGTAGGTTTCCCTAGGTGCCGGCTGAGCTAGAGGCCAAAATCTACAGGTAGGCACTTCGCAAAAAACACCTCTGTTTTCTTCCAAAAATTTGTATGTGTCCACGTTGCGCTTTGGGGCGTTTCCTGTCGCGGGCGCTAGGCCTACCCACACAAGTGAGGTATCATTTTTATCGGGAGACTTGGGGGAACGCTGGGTGGAAGGAAATTTGTGGCTCCTCTCAGATTCCAGAACTTCTTGTCACCGAAATATGAGGAAAACTTGTTTTTTTAGCCACTTTTTGAGGTTTGCGAAGGATTCTGGGTAACAGAACCTGGTCCGAACCCCGCAAGTCACCCCTCCTTGGAATCCCCTAGGTCTCTAGTTTTCAGAAATGCACAGGTTTGGTAGGTTTCCCTAGGTGCCGGCTGAGCTAGAGGCCAAAATCTACAGGTAGGCACTTCGCAAAAAACACCTCTGTTTTCTTCCAAAAATTTGTATGTGTCCACGTTGCGCTTTGGGGCGTTTCCTGTCGCGGGCGCTAGGCCTACCCACACAAGTGAGGTATCATTTTTATCGGGAGACTTGGGGGAACGCTGGGTGGAAGGAAATTTGTGGCTCCTCTCAGATTCCAGAACTTTCTGTCACCGAAATGTGAGGAATACTTGTTTTTTTAGCCACTTTTTGAGGTTTGCGAAGGATTCTGGGTAACAGAACCTGGTCCGAACCCCGCAAGTCACCCCTCCTTGGAATCCCCTAGGTCTCTAGTTTTCAGAAATGCACAGGTTTGGTAGGTTTCCCTAGGTGCCGGCTGAGCTAGAGGCCAAAATCTACAGGTAGGCACTTCGCAAAAAACACCTCTGTTTTCTTCCAAAAATTTGTATGTGTCCACGTTGCGCTTTGGGGCGTTTCCTGTCGCGGGCGCTAGGCCTACCCACACAAGTGAGGTATAATTTTTATCGGGAGACTTGGGGGAATGCTGGGTGGATTGAAGTTTGTGGCTCCTCTCAGATTCCAGAACTTTCTGTCACCGAAATGTGAGGAAAACTTGTTTTTTTAGCCTCTTTTTGAGGTTTGCAAAGGATTCTTGGTAACAGAACCTGGTCCGAGCCCCGCAAGTCACCCCTCCTTGGATTCCCCTAGGTCTCTAGTTTTCAGAAATGCACAGGTTTGGTAGGTTTCCCTAGGTGCCGGCTGAGCTAGAGGCCAAAATCTACAGGTAGGCACTTCGCAAAAAACACCTCTGTTTTCTTCCAAAAATTTGTATGTGTCCACGTTGTGCTTTGGGGCGTTTCCTGTCGCGGGCGCTAGGCCTACCCACACAAGTGAGGTATCATTTTTATCGGGAGACTTGGGGGAACGCTGGGTGGAAGGAAATTTGTTGCTCCTCTCAGATTCCAGAACTTTCTGTCACCGAAATGTGAGGAAAACTTGTTTTTTTAGCCACTTTTTGAGGTTTGCAAAGGATTCTGGGTAACAGAACCTGGTCCGAGCCCCGCAAGTCACCCCTCTTTGGATTCCCCTAGGTCTCTAGTTTTCAGAAATGCACAGGTTTGGTAGGTTTCCCTAGGTGCCGGCTGAGCTAGAGGCCAAAATCTACAGGTAGGCACTTCGCAATAAACACCTCTGTTTTCTTCCAAAAATTTGTATGTGTCCACGTTGCGCTTTGGGGTGTTTCCTGTCGCGGGCGCTAGGCCTACCCACACAAGTGAGGTATCATTTTTATCGGGAGACTTGGGGGAACGCTGGGTGGAAGGAAGTTTGTGGCTCCTCTCAGAGTCCAGAACTTTCTGTCACCGAAATGTGAGGAAAATTTTTTTTTTTAGCCACTTTTTGAGGTTTGCAAAGGATTCTGGGTAACAGAACCTGGTCCGAGCCCCGCAAGTCACCCTTCCTTGGATTCCCCTAGGTCTCTAGTTTTCAGAAATGCACAGGTTTGGTAGGTTTCCCTAGGTGCCGGCTGAGCTAGAGGCCAAAATCTACAGGTAGGCACTTCGCAAAAAACACCTCTGTTTTCTTCCAAAAATTTGTATGTGTCCACGTTGCGCTTTGGGGCGTTTCCTGTCGCGGGCGCTAGGCCTACCCACACAAGTGAGGTATCATTTTTATCGGGAGACTTGGGGGAACGCTGGGTGGAAGGACATTTGTGGCTCCTCTCAGATTCCAGAACTTTCTGTCACCGAAATGTGAGGAAAACTTGTTTTTTTAGCCACTTTTTGAGGTTTGCAAAGGATTCTGGGTAACAGAACCTGGTCCGAGCCCCGCAAGTCACCCCTCCTTGGATTCCTCTAGGTCTCTAGTTTTCAGAAATGCACAGGTTTGGTAGGTTTCCCTAGGTGCCGGCTGAGCTAGAGGCCAAAATCTACAGGTAGGCACTTCGCAAAAAACACCTCTGTTTTCTTCCAAAAATTTGTATGTGTCCACGTTGCGCTTTGGGGCGTTTCCTGTCACGGGCGCTAGGCCTACCCACACAAGTGAGGTATCATTTTTATCGGGAGACTTGGGGGAACGCTGGGTGGAAGGAAATTTGTGGCTCCTCTCAGATTCCAGAACTTCTTGTCACCGAAATATGAGGAAAACTTGTTTTTTTAGCCACTTTTTGAGGTTTGCGAAGGATTCTGGGTAACAGAACCTGGTCCGAACCCCGCAAGTCACCCCTCCTTGGAATCCCCTAGGTCTCTAGTTTTCAGAAATGCACAGGTTTGGTAGGTTTCCCTAGGTGCCGGCTGAGCTAGAGGCCAAAATCTACAGGTAGGCACTTCGCAAAAAACACCTCTGTTTTCTTCCAAAAATTTGTATGTGTCCACGTTGCGCTTTGGGGCGTTTCCTGTCGCGGGCGCTATGCCTACCCACACAAGTGAGGTATCATTTTTATCGGGAGACTTGGGGGAACGCTGGGTGGAAGGAAATTTGTGGCTCCTCTCAGATTCCCGAACTTTCTGTCACCGAAATGTGAGGAATACTTGTTTTTTTAGCCACTTTTTGAGGTTTGCGAAGGATTCTGGGTAACAGAACCTGGTCCGAACCCCGCAAGTCACCCCTCCTTGGAATCCCCTAGGTCTCTAGTTTTCAGAAATGCACAGGTTTGGTAGGTTTCCCTAGGTGCCGGCTGAGCTAGAGGCCAAAATCTACAGGTAGGCACTTCGCAACAAACACCTCTGTTTTCTTCCAAAAATTTGTATGTGTCCACGTTGCGCTTTGGGGCGTTTGCTGATGCGGGCGCTAGGCCTACCCACACAAGTGAGGTATCATTTTTATCGGGAGACTTGGGGGAACGCTGCGTGGAAGGAAATTTGTGGCTCCTCTCAGATTCCAGAACTTTCTGTCACCGAAATGTGAGGAAAACTTGTTTTTTTAGCCACTTTTTGAGGTTTGCGAAGGATTCTGGGTAACAGAACCTGGTCCGAACCCCGCAAGTCACCCCTCCTTGGATTCCCCTAGGTCTCTAGTTTTCAGAAATGCACAGGTTTGGTAGGTTTCCCTAGGTGCCGGCTGAGCTAGAGGCCAAAATCTACAGGTAGGCACTTCGCAAAAAACACCTCTGTTTTCTTCCAAAAATTTGTATGTGTCCACGTTGCGCTTTGGGGCGTTTCCTGTCGCGGGCGCTAGGCCTACCCACACAAGTGAGGTATAATTTTTATCGGGAGACTTGGGGGAATGCTGGGTGGATTGAAGTTTGTGGCTCCTCTCAGATTCCAGAACTTTCTGTCACCGAAATGTGAGGAAAACTTGTTTTTTTAGCCTCTTTTTGAGGTTTGCAAAGGATTCTTGGTAACAGAACCTGGTCCGAGCCCCGCAAGTCACCCCTCCTTGGAATCCCCTAGGTCTCTAGTTTTCAGAAATGCACAGGTTTGGTAGGTTTCCCTAGGTGCCGGCTGAGCTAGAGGCCAAAATCTACAGGTAGGCACTTCGCAAAAAACACCTCTGTTTTCTTCCAAAAATTTGTATGTGTCCACGTTGCGCTTTGGGGCGTTTCCTGTCGCGGGCGCTAGGCCTACCCACACAAGTGAGGTATCATTTTTATCGGGAGACTTGGGGGAACGCTGGGTGGAAGGACATTTGTGGCTCCTCTCAGATTCCAGAACTTTCTGTCACCGAAATGTGAGGAAAACTTGTTTTTTTAGCCACTTTTTGAGGTTTGCAAAGGATTCTGGGTAACAGAACCTGGTCCGAGCCCCGCAAGTCACCCCTCCTTGGATTCCTCTAGGTCTCTAGTTTTCAGAAATGCACAGGTTTGGTAGGTTTCCCTAGGTGCCGGCTGAGCTAGAGGCCAAAATCTACAGGTAGGCACTTCGCAAAAAACACCTCTGTTTTCTTCCAAAAATTTGTATGTGTCCACGTTGCGCTTTGGGGCGTTTCCTGTCGCGGGCGCTAGGCCTACCCACACAAGTGAGGTATAATTTTTATCGGGAGACTTGGGGGAATGCTGGGTGGATTGAAGTTTGTGGCTCCTCTCAGATTCCAGAACTTTCTGTCACCGAAATGTGAGGAAAACTTGTTTTTTTAGCCTCTTTTTGAGGTTTGCAAAGGATTCTTGGTAACAGAACCTGGTCCGAGCCCCGCAAGTCACCCCTCCTTGGATTCCCCTAGGTCTCTAGTTTTCAGAAATGCACAGGTTTGGTAGGTTTCCCTAGGTGCCGGCTGAGCTAGAGGCCAAAATCTACAGGTAGGCACTTCGCAAAAAACACCTCTGTTTTCTTCCAAAAATTTGTATGTGTCCACGTTGCGCTTTGGGGCGTTTCCTGTCGCGGGCGCTAGGCCTACCCACACAAGTGAGGTATCATTTTTATCGGGAGACTTGGGGGAACGCTGGGTGGAAGGACATTTGTGGCTCCTCTCAGATTCCAGAACTTTCTGTCACCGAAATGTGAGGAAAACTTGTTTTTTTAGCCACTTTTTGAGGTTTGCAAAGGATTCTGGGTAACAGAACCTGGTCCGAGCCCCGCAAGTCACCCCTCCTTGGATTCCTCTAGGTCTCTAGTTTTCAGAAATGCACAGGTTTGGTAGGTTTCCCTAGGTGCCGGCTGAGCTAGAGGCCAAAATCTACAGGTAGGCACTTCGCAAAAAACACCTCTGTTTTCTTCCAAAAATTTGTATGTGTCCACGTTGCGCTTTGGGGCGTTTCCTGTCGCGGGCGCTAGGCCTACCCACACAAGTGAGGTATCATTTTTATCGGGAGACTTGGGGGAACGCTGGGTGGAAGGAAATTTGTGGCTCCTCTCAGATTCCAGAACTTCTTGTCACCGAAATATGAGGAAAACTTGTTTTTTTAGCCACTTTTTGAGGTTTGCGAAGGATTCTGGGTAACAGAACCTGGTCCGAACCCCGCAAGTCACCCCTCCTTGGAATCCCCTAGGTCTCTAGTTTTCAGAAATGCACAGGTTTGGTAGGTTTCCCTAGGTGCCGGCTGAGCTAGAGGCCAAAATCTACAGGTAGGCACTTCGCAAAAAACACCTCTGTTTTCTTCCAAAAATTTGTATGTGTCCACGTTGCGCTTTGGGGCGTTTCCTGTCGCGGGCGCTAGGCCTACCCACACAAGTGAGGTATCATTTTTATCGGGAGACTTGGGGGAACGCTGGGTGGAAGGAAATTTGTGGCTCCTCTCAGATTCCAGAACTTTCTGTCACCGAAATGTGAGGAATACTTGTTTTTTTAGCCACTTTTTGAGGTTTGCGAAGGATTCTGGGTAACAGAACCTGGTCCGAACCCCGCAAGTCACCCCTCCTTGGAATCCCCTAGGTCTCTAGTTTTCAGAAATGCACAGGTTTGGTAGGTTTCCCTAGGTGCCGGCTGAGCTAGAGGCCAAAATCTACAGGTAGGCACTTCGCAAAAAACACCTCTGTTTTCTTCCAAAAATTTGTATGTGTCCACGTTGCGCTTTGGGGCGTTTCCTGTCGCGGGCGCTAGGCCTACCCACACAAGTGAGGTATAATTTTTATCGGGAGACTTGGGGGAATGCTGGGTGGATTGAAGTTTGTGGCTCCTCTCAGATTCCAGAACTTTCTGTCACCGAAATGTGAGGAAAACTTGTTTTTTTAGCCTCTTTTTGAGGTTTGCAAAGGATTCTTGGTAACAGAACCTGGTCCGAGCCCCGCAAGTCACCCGTCCTTGGAATCCCCTAGGTCTCTAGTTTTCAGAAATGCACAGGTTTGGTAGGTTTCCCTAGGTGCCGGCTGAGCTAGAGGCCAAAATCTACAGGTAGGCACTTCGCAAAAAACACCTCTGTTTTCTTCCAAAAATTTGTATGTGTCCACGTTGCGCTTTGGGGCGTTTCCTGTCGCGGGCGCTAGGCCTACCCACACAAGTGAGGTATCATTTTTATCGGGAGACTTGGGGGAACGCTGGGTGGAAGGAAATTTGTGGCTCCTCTCAGATTCCAGAACTTTCTGTCACCGAAATGTGAGGAAAACTTGTTTTTTTAGCCACTTTTTGAGGTTTGCAAAGGATTCTGGGTAACAGAACCTGGTCCGAGCCCCGCAAGTCACCCCTCCTTGGATTCCCCTAGGTCTCTAGTTTTCAGAAATGCACAGGTTTGGTAGGTTTCCCTAGGTGCCGGCTGAGCTAGAGGCCAAAATCTACAGGTAGGCACTTCGCAAAAAACACCTCTGTTTTCTTCCAAAAATTTGTATGTGTCCACGTTGCGCTTTGGGGCGTTTCCTGTCGCGGGCGCTAGGCCTACCCACACAAGTGAGGTATCATTTTTATCGGGAGACTTGGGGGAACGCTGGGTGGAAGGAAATTTGTTGCTCCTCTCAGATTCCAGAACTTTCTGTCACCGAAATGTGAGGAAAACTTGTTTTTTTAGCCACTTTTTGAGGTTTGCAAAGGATTCTGGGTAACAGAACCTGGTCCGAGCCCCGCAAGTCACCCCTCTTTGGATTCCCCTAGGTCTCTAGTTTTCAGAAATGCACAGGTTTGGTAGGTTTCCCTAGGTGCCGGCTGAGCTAGAGGCCAAAATCTACAGGTAGGCACTTCGCAATAAACACCTCTGTTTTCTTCCAAAAATTTGTATGTGTCCACGTTGCGCTTTGGGGTGTTTCCTGTCGCGGGCGCTAGGCCTACCCACACAAGTGAGGTATCATTTTTATCGGGAGACTTGGGGGAACGCTGGGTGGAAGGAAGTTTGTGGCTCCTCTCAGAGTCCAGAACTTTCTGTCACCGAAATGTGAGGAAAAAATTTTTTTTTAGCCACTTTTTGAGGTTTGCAAAGGATTCTGGGTAACAGAACCTGGTCCGAGCCCCGCAAGTCACCCTTCCTTGGATTCCCCTAGGTCTCTAGTTTTCAGAAATGCACAGGTTTGGTAGGTTTCCCTAGGTGCCGGCTGAGCTAGAGGCCAAAATCTACAGGTAGGCACTTCGCAAAAAACACCTCTGTTTTCTTCCAAAAATTTGTATGTGTCCACGTTGCGCTTTGGGGCGTTTCCTGTCGCGGGCGCTAGGCCTACCCACACAAGTGAGGTATCATTTTTATCGGGAGACTTGGGGGAACGCTGGGTGGAAGGACATTTGTGGCTCCTCTCAGATTCCAGAACTTTCTGTCACCGAAATGTGAGGAAAACTTGTTTTTTTAGCCACTTTTTGAGGTTTGCAAAGGATTCTGGGTAACAGAACCTGGTCCGAGCCCCGCAAGTCACCCCTCCTTGGATTCCTCTAGGTCTCTAGTTTTCAGAAATGCACAGGTTTGGTAGGTTTCCCTAGGTGCCGGCTGAGCTAGAGGCCAAAATCTACAGGTAGGCACTTCGCAAAAAACACCTCTGTTTTCTTCCAAAAATTTGTATGTGTCCACGTTGCGCTTTGGGGCGTTTCCTGTCGCGGGCGCTAGGCCTACCCACACAAGTGAGGTATCATTTTTATCGGGAGACTTGGGGGAACGCTGGGTGGAAGGAAATTTGTGGCTCCTCTCAGATTCCAGAACTTCTTGTCACCGAAATATGAGGAAAACTTGTTTTTTTAGCCACTTTTTGAGGTTTGCGAAGGATTCTGGGTAACAGAACCTGGTCCGAACCCCGCAAGTCACCCCTCCTTGGAATCCCCTAGGTCTCTAGTTTTCAGAAATGCACAGGTTTGGTAGGTTTCCCTAGGTGCCGGCTGAGCTAGAGGCCAAAATCTACAGGTAGGCACTTCGCAAAAAACACCTCTGTTTTCTTCCAAAAATTTGTATGTGTCCACGTTGCGCTTTGGGGCGTTTCCTGTCGCGGGCGCTATGCCTACCCACACAAGTGAGGTATCATTTTTATCGGGAGACTTGGGGGAACGCTGGGTGGAAGGAAATTTGTGGCTCCTCTCAGATTCCAGAACTTTCTGTCACCGAAATGTGAGGAATACTTGTTTTTTTAGCCACTTTTTGAGGTTTGCGAAGGATTCTGGGTAACAGAACCTGGTCCGAACCCCGCAAGTCACCCCTCCTTGGAATCCCCTAGGTCTCTAGTTTTCAGAAATGCACAGGTTTGGTAGGTTTCCCTAGGTGCCGGCTGAGCTAGAGGCCAAAATCTACAGGTAGGCACTTCGCAACAAACACCTCTGTTTTCTTCCAAAAATTTGTATGTGTCCACGTTGCGCTTTGGGGCGTTTGCTGACGCGGGCGCTAGGCCTACCCACACAAGTGAGGTATCATTTTTATCGGGAGACTTGGGGGAACGCTGCGTGGAAGGAAATTTGTGGCTCCTCTCAGATTCCAGAACTTTCTGTCACCGAAATGTGAGGAAAACTTGTTTTTTTAGCCACTTTTTGAGGTTTGCGAAGGATTCTGGGTAACAGAACCTGGTCCGAACCCCGCAAGTCACCCCTCCTTGGATTCCCCTAGGTCTCTAGTTTTCAGAAATGCACAGGTTTGGTAGGTTTCCCTAGGTGCCGGCTGAGCTAGAGGCCAAAATCTACAGGTAGGCACTTCGCAAAAAACACCTCTGTTTTCTTCCAAAAATTTGTATGTGTCCACGTTGCGCTTTGGGGCGTTTCCTGTCGCGGGCGCTAGGCCTACCCACACAAGTGAGGTATAATTTTTATCGGGAGACTTGGGGGAATGCTGGGTGGATTGAAGTTTGTGGCTCCTCTCAGATTCCAGAACTTTCTGTCACCGAAATGTGAGGAAAACTTGTTTTTTTAGCCTCTTTTTGAGGTTTGCAAAGGATTCTTGGTAACAGAACCTGGTCCGAGCCCCGCAAGTCACCCCTCCTTGGAATCCCCTAGGTCTCTAGTTTTCAGAAATGCACAGGTTTGGTAGGTTTCCCTAGGTGCCGGCTGAGCTAGAGGCCAAAATCTACAGGTAGGCACTTCGCAAAAAACACCTCTGTTTTCTTCCAAAAATTTGTATGTGTCCACGTTGCGCTTTGGGGCGTTTCCTGTCGCGGGCGCTAGGCCTACCCACACAAGTGAGGTATCATTTTTATCGGGAGACTTGGGGGAACGCTGGGTGGAAGGAAATTTGTGGCTCCTCTCAGATTCCAGAACTTTCTGTCACCGAAATGTGAGGAAAACTTGTTTTTTTAGCCACTTTTTGAGGTTTGCAAAGGATTCTGGGTAACAGAACCTGGTCCGAGCCCCGCAAGTCACCCCTCCTTGGATTCCCCTAGGTCTCTAGTTTTCAGAAATGCACAGGTTTGGTAGGTTTCCCTAGGTGCCGGCTGAGCTAGAGGCCAAAATCTACAGGTAGGCACTTCGCAAAAAACACCTCTGTTTTCTTCCAAAAATTTGTATGTGTCCACGTTGCGCTCTGGGGCGTTTCCTGTCGCGGGCGCTAGGCCTACCCACACAAGTGAGGTATCATTTTTATCGGGAGACTTGGGGGAACGCTGGGTGGAAGGAAATTTGTGGCTCCTCTCAGATTCCAGAACTTTCTGTCACCGAAATGTGAGGAAAACTTGTTTTTTTAGCCACTTTTTGAGGTTTGCAAAGGATTCTGGGTAACAGAACCTGATCCGAGCCCCGCAAGTCACCCCTCTTTGGATTCCCCTAGGTCTCTAGTTTTCAGAAATGCACAGGTTTGGTAGGTTTCCCTAGGTGCCGGCTGAGCTAGAGGCCAAAATCTACAGGTAGGCACTTCTCAATAAACACCTCTGTTTTCTTCCAAAAATTTGTATGTGTCCACGTTGCGCTTTGGGGTGTTTCCTGTCGCGGGCGCTAGGCCTACCCACACAAGTGAGGTATCATTTTTATCGGGAGACTTGGGGGAACGCTGGGTGGAAGGAAATTTGTGGCTCCTCTCAGATTCCAGAACTTCTTGTCACCGAAATATGAGGAAAACTTGTTTTTTTAGCCACTTTTTGAGGTTTGCAAAGGATTCTGGGTAACAGAACCTGGTCCGAGCCCCGCAAGTCACCCCTCCTTGGATTCCCCTAGGTCTCTAGTTTTCAGAAATGCACAGGTTTGGTAGGTTTCCCTAGGTGCCGGCTGAGCTAGAGGCCAAAATCTACAGGTAGGCACTTCGCAAAAAACACCTCTGTTTTCTTCCAAAAATTTGTTTGTGTCCACGTTGCGCTTTGGGGCGTTTCCTGTCGCGGGCGCTAGGCCTACCCACACAAGTGAGGTATCATTTTTATCGGGAGACTTGGGGGAACGCTGGGTGGAAGGAAATTTGTGGCTCCTCTCAGATTCCAGAACTTTCTGTCACCGAAATGTGAGGAAAACTTGTTTTTTTAGCCACTTTTTGAGGTTTGCAAAGGATTCTGGGTAACAGAACCTGGTCCGAGCCCCGCAAGTCACCCCTCTTTGGATTCCCCTAGGTCTCTAGTTTTCAGAAATGCACAGGTTTGGTAGGTTTCCCTAGGTGCCGGCTGAGCTAGAGGCCAAAATCTACAGGTAGGCACTTCTCAATAAACACCTCTGTTTTCTTCCAAAAATTTGTATGTGTCCACGTTGCGCTTTGGGGTGTTTCCTGTCGCGGGCGCTAGGCCTACCCACACAAGTGAGGTATCATTTTTATCGGGAGACTTGGGGGAACGCTGGGTGGAAGGAAGTTTGTGGCTCCTCTCAGAGTCCAGAACTTTCTGTCACCGAAATGTGAGGAAAAATTGTTTTTTTAGCCACTTTTTGAGGTTTGCAAAGGATTCTGGGTAACAGAACCTGGTCCGAGCCCCGCAAGTCACCCCTCCTTGGATTCCCCTTGGTCTCTAGTTTTCAGAAATGCACAGGTTTGGTAGGTTTCCCTAGGTGCCGGCTGAGCTAGAGGCCAAAATCTACAGGTAGGCACTTCGCAAAAAACACCTCTGTTTTCTTCCAAAAATTTGTATGTGTCCACGTTGCGCTTTGGGGCGTTTCCTGTCGCGGGCGCTAGGCCTACCCACACAAGTGAGGTATCATTTTTATCGGGAGACTTGGGGGAACGCTGGGTGGAAGGAAATTTGTGGCTCCTCTCAGATTCCAGAACTTTCTGTCACCGAAATGTGAGGAAAACTTGTTTTTTTAGCCACTTTTTGAGGTTTGCAAAGGATTCTGGGTAACAGAACCTGGTCCAAGCCCCGCAAGTCACCCCTCCTTGGATTCCCCTAGGTCTCTAGTTTTCAGAAATGCACAGGTTTGGTAGGTTTCCCTAGGTGCCGGCTGAGCTAGAGGCCAAAATCTACAGGTAGGCACTTCGCAAAAAACACCTCTGTTTTCTTCTAAAAATTTGTATGTGTCCACGTTGCGCTTTGGGGCGTTTCCTGTCGCGGGCGCTAGGCCTACCCACACAAGTGAGGTATCATTTTTATCGGGAGACTTGGGGGAACGCTGGGTGGAAGGAAATTTGTGGCTCCTCTCAGATTCCAGAACTTTCTGTCACCGAAATGTGAGGAAAACTTGTTTTTTTAGCCACTTTTTGAGGTTTGCAAAGGATTCTGGGTAACAGAACCTGGTCCGAGCCCCGCAAGTCACCCCTCCTTGGATTCCTCTAGGTCTCTAGTTTTCAGAAATGCACAGGTTTGGTAGGTTTCCCTAGGTGCCGGCTGAGCTAGAGGCCAAAATCTACAGGTAGGCACTTCGCAAAAAACACCTCTGTTTTCTTCCAAAAATTTGTATGTGTCCATGTTGCGCTTTGGGGCGTTTCCTGTCGCGGGCGCTAGGCCTACCCACACAAGTGAGGTATCATTTTTATCGTGAGACTTGGGGGAACGCTGGGTGGAAGGAAATTTGTGGCTCCTCTCAGATTCCAGAACTTCTTGTCACCGAAATATGAGGAAAACTTGTTTTTTTAGCCACTTTTTGAGGTTTGCGAAGGATTCTGGGTAACAGAACCTGGTCCGAACCCCGCAAGTCACCCCTCCTTGGAATCCCCTAGGTCTCTAGTTTTCAGAAATGCACAGGTTTGGTAGGTTTCCCTAGGTGCCGGCTGAGCTAGAGGCCAAAATCTACAGGTAGGCACTTCGCAAAAAACACCTCTGTTTTCTTCCAAAAATTTGTATGTGTCCACGTTGCGCTTTGGGGCGTTTCCTGTCGCGGGCGCTATGCCTACCCACACAAGTGAGGTATCATTTTTATCGGGAGACTTGGGGGAACGCTGGGTGGAAGGAAATTTGTGGCTCCTCTCAGATTCCAGAACTTTCTGTCACCGAAATGTGAGGAATACTTGTTTTTTTAGCCACTTTTTGAGGTTTGCGAAGGATTCTGGGTAACAGAACCTGGTCCGAACCCCGCAAGTCACCCCTCCTTGGAATCCCCTAGGTCTCTAGTTTTCAGAAATGCACAGGTTTGGTAGGTTTCCCTAGGTGCCGGCTGAGCTAGAGGCCAAAATCTACAGGTAGGCACTTCGCAACAAACACCTCTGTTTTCTTCCAAAAATTTGTATGTGTCCACGTTGCGCTTTGGGGCGTTTGCTGACGCGGGCGCTAGGCCTACCCACACAAGTGAGGTATCATTTTTATCGGGAGACTTGGGGGAACGCTGCGTGGAAGGAAATTTGTGGCTCCTCTCAGATTCCAGAACTTTCTGTCACCGAAATGTGAGGAAAACTTGTTTTTTTAGCCACTTTTTGAGGTTTGCGAAGGATTCTGGGTAACAGAACCTGGTCCGAACCCCGCAAGTCACCCCTCCTTGGATTCCCCTAGGTCTCTAGTTTTCAGAAATGCACAGGTTTGGTAGGTTTCCCTAGGTGCCGGCTGAGCTAGAGGCCAAAATCTACAGGTAGGCACTTCGCAAAAAACACCTCTGTTTTCTTCCAAAAATTTGTATGTGTCCACGTTGCGCTTTGGGGCGTTTCCTGTCGCGGGCGCTAGGCCTACCCACACAAGTGAGGTATAATTTTTATCGGGAGACTTGGGGGAATGCTGGGTGGATTGAAGTTTGTGGCTCCTCTCAGATTCCAGAACTTTCTGTCACCGAAATGTGAGGAAAACTTGTTTTTTTAGCCTCTTTTTGAGGTTTGCAAAGGATTCTTGGTAACAGAACCTGGTCCGAGCCCCGCAAGTCACCCCTCCTTGGAATCCCCTAGGTCTCTAGTTTTCAGAAATGCACAGGTTTGGTAGGTTTCCCTAGGTGCCGGCTGAGCTAGAGGCCAAAATCTACAGGTAGGCACTTCGCAAAAAACACCTCTGTTTTCTTCCAAAAATTTGTATGTGTCCACGTTGCGCTTTGGGGCGTTTCCTGTCGCGGGCGCTAGGCCTACCCACACAAGTGAGGTATCATTTTTATCGGGAGACTTGGGGGAACGCTGGGTGGAAGGAAATTTGTGGCTCCTCTCAGATTCCAGAACTTTCTGTCACCGAAATGTGAGGAAAACTTGTTTTTTTAGCCACTTTTTGAGGTTTGCAAAGGATTCTGGGTAACAGAACCTGGTCCGAGCCCCGCAAGTCACCCCTCCTTGGATTCCCCTAGGTCTCTAGTTTTCAGAAATGCACAGGTTTGGTAGGTTTCCCTAGGTGCCGGCTGAGCTAGAGGCCAAAATCTACAGGTAGGCACTTCGCAAAAAACACCTCTGTTTTCTTCCAAAAATTTGTATGTGTCCACGTTGCGCTTTGGGGCGTTTCCTGTCGCGGGCGCTAGGCCTACCCACACAAGTGAGGTATCATTTTTATCGGGAGACTTGGGGGAACGCTGGGTGGAAGGAAATTTGTGGCTCCTCTCAGATTCCAGAACTTTCTGTCACCGAAATGTGAGGAAAACTTGTTTTTTTAGCCACTTTTTGAGGTTTGCAAAGGATTCTGGGTAACAGAACCTGGTCCGAGCCCCGCAAGTCACCCCTCTTTGGATTCCCCTAGGTCTCTAGTTTTCAGAAATGCACAGGTTTGGTAGGTTTCCCTAGGTGCCGGCTGAGCTAGAGGCCAAAATCTACAGGTAGGCACTTCTCAATAAACACCTCTGTTTTCTTCCAAAAATTTGTATGTGTCCACGTTGCGCTTTGGGGTGTTTCCTGTCGCGGGCGCTAGGCCTACCCACACAAGTGAGGTATCATTTTTATCGGGAGACTTGGGGGAACGCTGGGTGGAAGGAAATTTGTGGCTCCTCTCAGATTCCAGAACTTCTTGTCACCGAAATATGAGGAAAACTTGTTTTTTTAGCCACTTTTTGAGGTTTGCAAAGGATTCTGGGTAACAGAACCTGGTCCGAGCCCCGCAAGTCACCCCTCCTTGGATTCCCCTAGGTCTCTAGTTTTCAGAAATGCACAGGTTTGGTAGGTTTCCCTAGGTGCCGGCTGAGCTAGAGGCCAAAATCTACAGGTAGGCACTTCGCAAAAAACACCTCTGTTTTCTTCCAAAAATTTGTTTGTGTCCACGTTGCGCTTTGGGGCGTTTCCTGTCGCGGGCGCTAGGCCTACCCACACAAGTGAGGTATCATTTTTATCGGGAGACTTGGGGGAACGCTGGGTGGAAGGAAATTTGTGGCTCCTCTCAGATTCCAGAACTTTCTGTCACCGAAATGTGAGGAAAACTTGTTTTTTTAGCCACTTTTTGAGGTTTGCAAAGGATTCTGGGTAACAGAACCTGGTCCGAGCCCCGCAAGTCACCCCTCTTTGGATTCCCCTAGGTCTCTAGTTTTCAGAAATGCACAGGTTTGGTAGGTTTCCCTAGGTGCCGGCTGAGCTAGAGGCCAAAATCTACAGGTAGGCACTTCTCAATAAACACCTCTGTTTTCTTCCAAAAATTTGTATGTGTCCACGTTGCGCTTTGGGGTGTTTCCTGTCGCGGGCGCTAGGCCTACCCACACAAGTGAGGTATCATTTTTATCGGGAGACTTGGGGGAACGCTGGGTGGAAGGAAGTTTGTGGCTCCTCTCAGAGTCCAGAACTTTCTGTCACCGAAATGTGAGGAAAAATTGTTTTTTTAGCCACTTTTTGAGGTTTGCAAAGGATTCTGGGTAACAGAACCTGGTCCGAGCCCCGCAAGTCACCCCTCCTTGGATTCCCCTTGGTCTCTAGTTTTCAGAAATGCACAGGTTTGGTAGGTTTCCCTAGGTGCCGGCTGAGCTAGAGGCCAAAATCTACAGGTAGGCACTTCGCAAAAAACACCTCTGTTTTCTTCCAAAAATTTGTATGTGTCCACGTTGCGCTTTGGGGCGTTTCCTGTCGCGGGCGCTAGGCCTACCCACACAAGTGAGGTATCATTTTTATCGGGAGACTTGGGGGAACGCTGGGTGGAAGGAAATTTGTGGCTCCTCTCAGATTCCAGAACTTTCTGTCACCGAAATGTGAGGAAAACTTGTTTTTTTAGCCACTTTTTGAGGTTTGCAAAGGATTCTGGGTAACAGAACCTGGTCCAAGCCCCGCAAGTCACCCCTCCTTGGATTCCCCTAGGTCTCTAGTTTTCAGAAATGCACAGGTTTGGTAGGTTTCCCTAGGTGCCGGCTGAGCTAGAGGCCAAAATCTACAGGTAGGCACTTCGCAAAAAACACCTCTGTTTTCTTCTAAAAATTTGTATGTGTCCACGTTGCGCTTTGGGGCGTTTCCTGTCGCGGGCGCTAGGCCTACCCACACAAGTGAGGTATCATTTTTATCGGGAGACTTGGGGGAACGCTGGGTGGAAGGAAATTTGTGGCTCCTCTCAGATTCCAGAACTTTCTGTCACC
Source organism: Pleurodeles waltl (assembly GCF_031143425.1). Classification (NCBI taxonomy): domain Eukaryota; kingdom Metazoa; phylum Chordata; class Amphibia; order Caudata; family Salamandridae; genus Pleurodeles; species Pleurodeles waltl. Next base: position 857,983,604 of record NC_090450.1, on the reverse strand, counting down.
GAAATGTGAGGAAAACTTGTTTTTTTAGCCACTTTTTGAGGTTTGCAAAGGATTCTGGGTAACAGAACCTGGTCCGAGCCCCGCAAGTCACCCCTCCTTGGAATCCCCTAGGTCTCTAGTTTTCAGAAATGCACAGGTTTGGTAGGTTTCCCTAGGTGCCGGCTGAGCTAGAGGCCAAAATCTACAGGTAGGCACTTCGCAAAAAACACCTCTGTTTTCTTCCAAAAAGTTGTATGCGTCCACGTTGCGCTTTGGGGCGTTTCCTGTCGCGGGCGCTAGGCCTACCCACACAAGTGAGGTATCATTTTTATCGGGAGACTTGGGGGAACGCTCGGTGGAAGGACATTTGTGGCTCCTCTCAGATTCCAGAACTTTCTGTCACCGAAATGTGAGGAAAACTTGTTTTTTTAGCCACTTTTTGAGGTTTGCAAAGGATTCTGGGTAACAGAACCTGGTCCGAGCCCCGCAAGTCACCCCTCCTTGGATTCCCCTAGGTCTCTAGTTTTCAGAAATGCACAGGTTTGGTAGGTTTCCCTAGGTGCCGGCTGAGCTAGAGGCCAAAATCTACAGGTAGGCACTTCGCAAAAAACACCTCTGTTTTCTTCCAAAAATTTGTATGTGTCCATGTTGCATTTGGGGCGTTTCCTGTCGCGGGCGCTAGGCCTACCCACACAAGTGAGGTATCATTTTTATCGGGAGACTTGGGGGAACGCTGGGTGGAAGGAAATTTGTGGCTCCTCTCAGATTCCAGAACTTTCTGTCACCGAAATGTGAGGAATACTTGTTTTTTTAGCCACTTTTTGAGGTTTGCGAAGGATTCTGGGTAACAGAACCTGGTCCGAGCCCCGCAAGACACCCCTCCTTGGATTCCCCTAGGTCTCTAGTTTTCAGAAATGCACAGGTTTGGTAGGTTTCCCTAGGTGCCGGCTGAGCTAGAGGCCAAAATCTACAGGTAGGCACTTCGCAAAAAACACCTCTGTTTTCTTCCAAAAATTTGTATGTGTCCACGTTGCGCTTTGGGGCGTTTCCTGTCGCGGGCGCTAGGCCTACCCACACAAGTGAGGTATCATTTTTATCGGGAGACTTGGGGGAATGCTGGGTGGAACGAAGTTTGTGGCTCCTCTCAGATTCCAGAACTTTCTGTCACCGAAATGTGAGGAAAACTTGTTTTTTTAGCCTCTTTTTGAGGTTTGCAAAGGATTCTGGGTAACAGAACCTGGTCCGAGCCCCACAAGTCACCCCTCCTTGGAATCCCCTAGGTCTCTAGTTTTCAGAAATGCACAGGTTTGGTAGGTTTCCCTAGGTGTCGGCTGAGCTAGAGGCCAAAATCTACAGGTAGGCACTTCGCAAAAAACACCTCTGTTTTCTTCCAAAAATGTGTATGTGTCCACGTTGCGCTTTGGGGCGTTTCCTGCCGCGGGCGCTAGGCCTACCCACACAAGTGAGGTATCATTTTTATCGGGAGACTTGGGGGAACGCTGGGTGGAAGGAAATTTGTGGCTCCTCTCAGATTCCAGAACTTTCTGTCACCGAAATGTGAGGAAAACTTGTTTTTTTAGCCACTTTTTGAGGTTTGCAAAGGATTCTGGGTAACAGAACCTGGTCCGAGCCCCGCAAGTCACCCCTCCTTGGATTCCCCTAGGTCTCTAGTTTTCAGAAATGCACAGGTTTGGTAGGTTTCCATAGGTGCCGGCTGAGCTAGAGGCCAAAATCTACAGGTAGGCACTTCGCAAAAAACACCTCTGTTTTCTTCCAAAAATTTGTATGTGTCCACGTTGCGCTTTGGGGCGTTTCCTGTCGCGGGCGCTAGGCCTACCCACACAAGTGAGGTATCATTTTTATCGGGAGACTTGGGGGAACGCTGGGTGGAAGGAAATTTGTTGCTCCTCTCAGATTCCAGAACTTTCTGTCACCGAAATGTGAGGAAAACTTGTTTTTTTAGCCACTTTTTGAGGTTTGCAAAGGATTCTGGGTAACAGAACCTGGTCCGAGCCCCGCAAGTCACCCCTCTTTGGATTCCCCTAGGTCTCTAGTTTTCAGAAATGCACAGGTTTGGTAGGTTTCCCTAGGTGCCGGCTGAGCTAGAGGCCAAAATCTACAGGTAGGCACTTCGCAATAAACACCTCTGTTTTCTTCCAAAAATTTGTATGTGTCCACGTTGCGCTTTGGGGTGTTTCCTGTCGCGGGCGCTAGGCCTACCCACACAAGTGAGGTATCATTTTTATCGGGAGACTTGGGGGAACGCTGGGTGGAAGGAAGTTTGTGGCTCCTCTCAGAGTCCAGAACTTTCTGTCACCGAAATGTGAGGAAAAATTGTTTTTTTAGCCACTTTTTGAGGTTTGCAAAGGATTCTGGGTAACAGAACCTGGTCCGAGCCCCGCAAGTCACCCTTCCTTGGATTCCCCTAGGTCTCTAGTTTTCAGAAATGCACAGGTTTGGTAGGTTTCCCTAGGTGCCGGCTGAGCTAGAGGCCAAAATCTACAGGTAGGCACTTCGCAAAAAACACCTCTGTTTTCTTCCAAAAATTTGTATGTGTCCACGTTGCGCTTTGGGGCGTTTCCTGTCGCGGGCGCTAGGCCTACCCACACAAGTGAGGTATCATTTTTATCGGGAGACTTGGGGGAACGCTGGGTGGAAGGACATTTGTGGCTCCTCTCAGATTCCAGAACTTTCTGTCACCGAAATGTGAGGAAAACTTGTTTTTTTAGCCACTTTTTGAGGTTTGCAAAGGATTCTGGGTAACAGAACCTGGTCCGAGCCCCGCAAGTCACCCCTCCTTGGATTCCTCTAGGTCTCTAGTTTTCAGAAATGCACAGGTTTGGTAGGTTTCCCTAGGTGCCGGCTGAGCTAGAGGCCAAAATCTACAGGTAGGCACTTCGCAAAAAACACCTCTGTTTTCTTCCAAAAATTTGTATGTGTCCACGTTGCGCTTTGGGGCGTTTCCTGTCGCGGGCGCTAGGCCTACCCACACAAGTGAGGTATCATTTTTATCGGGAGACTTGGGGGAACGCTGGGTGGAAGGAAATTTGTGGCTCCTCTCAGATTCCAGAACTTCTTGTCACCGAAATATGAGGAAAACTTGTTTTTTTAGCCACTTTTTGAGGTTTGCGAAGGATTCTGGGTAACAGAACCTGGTCCGAACCCCGCAAGTCACCCCTCCTTGGAATCCCCTAGGTCTCTAGTTTTCAGAAATGCACAGGTTTGGTAGGTTTCCCTAGGTGCCGGCTGAGCTAGAGGCCAAAATCTACAGGTAGGCACTTCGCAAAAAACACCTCTGTTTTCTTCCAAAAATTTGTATGTGTCCACGTTGCGCTTTGGGGCGTTTCCTGTCGCGGGCGCTAGGCCTACCCACACAAGTGAGGTATCATTTTTATCGGGAGACTTGGGGGAACGCTGGGTGGAAGGAAATTTGTGGCTCCTCTCAGATTCCAGAACTTTCTGTCACCGAAATGTGAGGAATACTTGTTTTTTTAGCCACTTTTTGAGGTTTGCGAAGGATTCTGGGTAACAGAACCTGGTCCGAACCCCGCAAGTCACCCCTCCTTGGAATCCCCTAGGTCTCTAGTTTTCAGAAATGCACAGGTTTGGTAGGTTTCCCTAGGTGCCGGCTGAGCTAGAGGCCAAAATCTACAGGTAGGCACTTCGCAAAAAACACCTCTGTTTTCTTCCAAAAATTTGTATGTGTCCACGTTGCGCTTTGGGGCGTTTCCTGTCGCGGGCGCTAGGCCTACCCACACAAGTGAGGTATAATTTTTATCGGGAGACTTGGGGGAATGCTGGGTGGATTGAAGTTTGTGGCTCCTCTCAGATTCCAGAACTTTCTGTCACCGAAATGTGAGGAAAACTTGTTTTTTTAGCCTCTTTTTGAGGTTTGCAAAGGATTCTTGGTAACAGAACCTGGTCCGAGCCCCGCAAGTCACCCCTCCTTGGATTCCCCTAGGTCTCTAGTTTTCAGAAATGCACAGGTTTGGTAGGTTTCCCTAGGTGCCGGCTGAGCTAGAGGCCAAAATCTACAGGTAGGCACTTCGCAAAAAACACCTCTGTTTTCTTCCAAAAATTTGTATGTGTCCACGTTGTGCTTTGGGGCGTTTCCTGTCGCGGGCGCTAGGCCTACCCACACAAGTGAGGTATCATTTTTATCGGGAGACTTGGGGGAACGCTGGGTGGAAGGAAATTTGTTGCTCCTCTCAGATTCCAGAACTTTCTGTCACCGAAATGTGAGGAAAACTTGTTTTTTTAGCCACTTTTTGAGGTTTGCAAAGGATTCTGGGTAACAGAACCTGGTCCGAGCCCCGCAAGTCACCCCTCTTTGGATTCCCCTAGGTCTCTAGTTTTCAGAAATGCACAGGTTTGGTAGGTTTCCCTAGGTGCCGGCTGAGCTAGAGGCCAAAATCTACAGGTAGGCACTTCGCAATAAACACCTCTGTTTTCTTCCAAAAATTTGTATGTGTCCACGTTGCGCTTTGGGGTGTTTCCTGTCGCGGGCGCTAGGCCTACCCACACAAGTGAGGTATCATTTTTATCGGGAGACTTGGGGGAACGCTGGGTGGAAGGAAGTTTGTGGCTCCTCTCAGAGTCCAGAACTTTCTGTCACCGAAATGTGAGGAAAATTTTTTTTTTTAGCCACTTTTTGAGGTTTGCAAAGGATTCTGGGTAACAGAACCTGGTCCGAGCCCCGCAAGTCACCCTTCCTTGGATTCCCCTAGGTCTCTAGTTTTCAGAAATGCACAGGTTTGGTAGGTTTCCCTAGGTGCCGGCTGAGCTAGAGGCCAAAATCTACAGGTAGGCACTTCGCAAAAAACACCTCTGTTTTCTTCCAAAAATTTGTATGTGTCCACGTTGCGCTTTGGGGCGTTTCCTGTCGCGGGCGCTAGGCCTACCCACACAAGTGAGGTATCATTTTTATCGGGAGACTTGGGGGAACGCTGGGTGGAAGGACATTTGTGGCTCCTCTCAGATTCCAGAACTTTCTGTCACCGAAATGTGAGGAAAACTTGTTTTTTTAGCCACTTTTTGAGGTTTGCAAAGGATTCTGGGTAACAGAACCTGGTCCGAGCCCCGCAAGTCACCCCTCCTTGGATTCCTCTAGGTCTCTAGTTTTCAGAAATGCACAGGTTTGGTAGGTTTCCCTAGGTGCCGGCTGAGCTAGAGGCCAAAATCTACAGGTAGGCACTTCGCAAAAAACACCTCTGTTTTCTTCCAAAAATTTGTATGTGTCCACGTTGCGCTTTGGGGCGTTTCCTGTCACGGGCGCTAGGCCTACCCACACAAGTGAGGTATCATTTTTATCGGGAGACTTGGGGGAACGCTGGGTGGAAGGAAATTTGTGGCTCCTCTCAGATTCCAGAACTTCTTGTCACCGAAATATGAGGAAAACTTGTTTTTTTAGCCACTTTTTGAGGTTTGCGAAGGATTCTGGGTAACAGAACCTGGTCCGAACCCCGCAAGTCACCCCTCCTTGGAATCCCCTAGGTCTCTAGTTTTCAGAAATGCACAGGTTTGGTAGGTTTCCCTAGGTGCCGGCTGAGCTAGAGGCCAAAATCTACAGGTAGGCACTTCGCAAAAAACACCTCTGTTTTCTTCCAAAAATTTGTATGTGTCCACGTTGCGCTTTGGGGCGTTTCCTGTCGCGGGCGCTATGCCTACCCACACAAGTGAGGTATCATTTTTATCGGGAGACTTGGGGGAACGCTGGGTGGAAGGAAATTTGTGGCTCCTCTCAGATTCCCGAACTTTCTGTCACCGAAATGTGAGGAATACTTGTTTTTTTAGCCACTTTTTGAGGTTTGCGAAGGATTCTGGGTAACAGAACCTGGTCCGAACCCCGCAAGTCACCCCTCCTTGGAATCCCCTAGGTCTCTAGTTTTCAGAAATGCACAGGTTTGGTAGGTTTCCCTAGGTGCCGGCTGAGCTAGAGGCCAAAATCTACAGGTAGGCACTTCGCAACAAACACCTCTGTTTTCTTCCAAAAATTTGTATGTGTCCACGTTGCGCTTTGGGGCGTTTGCTGACGCGGGCGCTAGGCCTACCCACACAAGTGAGGTATCATTTTTATCGGGAGACTTGGGGGAACGCTGCGTGGAAGGAAATTTGTGGCTCCTCTCAGATTCCAGAACTTTCTGTCACCGAAATGTGAGGAAAACTTGTTTTTTTAGCCACTTTTTGAGGTTTGCGAAGGATTCTGGGTAACAGAACCTGGTCCGAACCCCGCAAGTCACCCCTCCTTGGATTCCCCTAGGTCTCTAGTTTTCAGAAATGCACAGGTTTGGTAGGTTTCCCTAGGTGCCGGCTGAGCTAGAGGCCAAAATCTACAGGTAGGCACTTCGCAAAAAACACCTCTGTTTTCTTCCAAAAATTTGTATGTGTCCACGTTGCGCTTTGGGGCGTTTCCTGTCGCGGGCGCTAGGCCTACCCACACAAGTGAGGTATAATTTTTATCGGGAGACTTGGGGGAATGCTGGGTGGATTGAAGTTTGTGGCTCCTCTCAGATTCCAGAACTTTCTGTCACCGAAATGTGAGGAAAACTTGTTTTTTTAGCCTCTTTTTGAGGTTTGCAAAGGATTCTTGGTAACAGAACCTGGTCCGAGCCCCGCAAGTCACCCCTCCTTGGAATCCCCTAGGTCTCTAGTTTTCAGAAATGCACAGGTTTGGTAGGTTTCCCTAGGTGCCGGCTGAGCTAGAGGCCAAAATCTACAGGTAGGCACTTCGCAAAAAACACCTCTGTTTTCTTCCAAAAATTTGTATGTGTCCACGTTGCGCTTTGGGGCGTTTCCTGTCGCGGGCGCTAGGCCTACCCACACAAGTGAGGTATCATTTTTATCGGGAGACTTGGGGGAACGCTGGGTGGAAGGACATTTGTGGCTCCTCTCAGATTCCAGAACTTTCTGTCACCGAAATGTGAGGAAAACTTGTTTTTTTAGCCACTTTTTGAGGTTTGCAAAGGATTCTGGGTAACAGAACCTGGTCCGAGCCCCGCAAGTCACCCCTCCTTGGATTCCTCTAGGTCTCTAGTTTTCAGAAATGCACAGGTTTGGTAGGTTTCCCTAGGTGCCGGCTGAGCTAGAGGCCAAAATCTACAGGTAGGCACTTCGCAAAAAACACCTCTGTTTTCTTCCAAAAATTTGTATGTGTCCACGTTGCGCTTTGGGGCGTTTCCTGTCGCGGGCGCTAGGCCTACCCACACAAGTGAGGTATAATTTTTATCGGGAGACTTGGGGGAATGCTGGGTGGATTGAAGTTTGTGGCTCCTCTCAGATTCCAGAACTTTCTGTCACCGAAATGTGAGGAAAACTTGTTTTTTTAGCCTCTTTTTGAGGTTTGCAAAGGATTCTTGGTAACAGAACCTGGTCCGAGCCCCGCAAGTCACCCCTCCTTGGAATCCCCTAGGTCTCTAGTTTTCAGAAATGCACAGGTTTGGTAGGTTTCCCTAGGTGCCGGCTGAGCTAGAGGCCAAAATCTACAGGTAGGCACTTCGCAAAAAACACCTCTGTTTTCTTCCAAAAATTTGTATGTGTCCACGTTGCGCTTTGGGGCGTTTCCTGTCGCGGGCGCTAGGCCTACCCACACAAGTGAGGTATCATTTTTATCGGGAGACTTGGGGGAACGCTGCGTGGAAGGACATTTGTGGCTCCTCTCAGATTCCAGAACTTTCTGTCACCGAAATGTGAGGAAAACTTGTTTTTTTAGCCACTTTTTGAGGTTTGCAAAGGATTCTGGGTAACAGAACCTGGTCCGAGCCCCGCAAGTCACCCCTCCTTGGATTCCTCTAGGTCTCTAGTTTTCAGAAATGCACAGGTTTGGTAGGTTTCCCTAGGTGCCGGCTGAGCTAGAGGCCAAAATCTACAGGTAGGCACTTCGCAAAAAACACCTCTGTTTTCTTCCAAAAATTTGTATGTGTCCACGTTGCGCTTTGGGGCGTTTCCTGTCGCGGGCGCTAGGCCTACCCACACAAGTGAGGTATAATTTTTATCGGGAGACTTGGGGGAATGCTGGGTGGATTGAAGTTTGTGGCTCCTCTCAGATTCCAGAACTTTCTGTCACCGAAATGTGAGGAAAACTTGTTTTTTTAGCCTCTTTTTGAGGTTTGCAAAGGATTCTTGGTAACAGAACCTGGTCCGAGCCCCGCAAGTCACCCCTCCTTGGAATCCCCTAGGTCTCTAGTTTTCAGAAATGCACAGGTTTGGTAGGTTTCCCTAGGTGCCGGCTGAGCTAGAGGCCAAAATCTACAGGTAGGCACTTCGCAAAAAACACCTCTGTTTTCTTCCAAAAATTTGTATGTGTCCACGTTGCGCTTTGGGGCGTTTCCTGTCGCGGGCGCTAGGCCTACCCACACAAGTGAGGTATCATTTTTATCGGGAGACTTGGGGGAACGCTGCGTGGAAGGACATTTGTGGCTCCTCTCAGATTCCAGAACTTTCTGTCACCGAAATGTGAGGAAAACTTGTTTTTTTAGCCACTTTTTGAGGTTTGCAAAGGATTCTGGGTAACAGAACCTGGTCCGAGCCCCGCAAGTCACCCCTCCTTGGATTCCTCTAGGTCTCTAGTTTTCAGAAATGCACAGGTTTGGTAGGTTTCCCTAGGTGCCGGCTGAGCTAGAGGCCAAAATCTACAGGTAGGCACTTCGCAAAAAACACCTCTGTTTTCTTCCAAAAATTTGTATGTGTCCACGTTGCGCTTTGGGGCGTTTCCTGTCGCGGGCGCTAGGCCTACCCACACAAGTGAGGTATCATTTTTATCGGGAGACTTGGGGGAACGCTGGGTGGAAGGAAATTTGTGGCTCCTCTCAGATTCCAGAACTTTCTGTCACCGAAATGTGAGGAATACTTGTTTTTTTAGCCACTTTTTGAGGTTTGCGAAGGATTCTGGGTAACAGAACCTGGTCCGAACCCCGCAAGTCACCCCTCCTTGGAATCCCCTAGGTCTCTAGTTTTCAGAAATGCACAGGTTTGGTAGGTTTCCCTAGGTGCCGGCTGAGCTAGAGGCCAAAATCTACAGGTAGGCACTTCGCAAAAAACACCTCTGTTTTCTTCCAAAAATTTGTATGTGTCCACGTTGCGCTTTGGGGCGTTTCCTGTCGCGGGCGCTAGGCCTACCCACACAAGTGAGGTATAATTTTTATCGGGAGACTTGGGGGAATGCTGGGTGGATTGAAGTTTGTGGCTCCTCTCAGATTCCAGAACTTTCTGTCACCGAAATGTGAGGAAAACTTGTTTTTTTAGCCTCTTTTTGAGGTTTGCAAAGGATTCTTGGTAACAGAACCTGGTCCGAGCCCCGCAAGTCACCCGTCCTTGGAATCCCCTAGGTCTCTAGTTTTCAGAAATGCACAGGTTTGGTAGGTTTCCCTAGGTGCCGGCTGAGCTAGAGGCCAAAATCTACAGGTAGGCACTTCGCAAAAAACACCTCTGTTTTCTTCCAAAAATTTGTATGTGTCCACGTTGCGCTTTGGGGCGTTTCCTGTCGCGGGCGCTAGGCCTACCCACACAAGTGAGGTATCATTTTTATCGGGAGACTTGGGGGAACGCTGGGTGGAAGGAAATTTGTGGCTCCTCTCAGATTCCAGAACTTTCTGTCACCGAAATGTGAGGAAAACTTGTTTTTTTAGCCACTTTTTGAGGTTTGCAAAGGATTCTGGGTAACAGAACCTGGTCCGAGCCCCGCAAGTCACCCCTCCTTGGATTCCCCTAGGTCTCTAGTTTTCAGAAATGCACAGGTTTGGTAGGTTTCCCTAGGTGCCGGCTGAGCTAGAGGCCAAAATCTACAGGTAGGCACTTCGCAAAAAACACCTCTGTTTTCTTCCAAAAATTTGTATGTGTCCACGTTGCGCTTTGGGGCGTTTCCTGTCGCGGGCGCTAGGCCTACCCACACAAGTGAGGTATCATTTTTATCGGGAGACTTGGGGGAACGCTGGGTGGAAGGAAATTTGTTGCTCCTCTCAGATTCCAGAACTTTCTGTCACCGAAATGTGAGGAAAACTTGTTTTTTTAGCCACTTTTTGAGGTTTGCAAAGGATTCTGGGTAACAGAACCTGGTCCGAGCCCCGCAAGTCACCCCTCTTTGGATTCCCCTAGGTCTCTAGTTTTCAGAAATGCACAGGTTTGGTAGGTTTCCCTAGGTGCCGGCTGAGCTAGAGGCCAAAATCTACAGGTAGGCACTTCGCAATAAACACCTCTGTTTTCTTCCAAAAATTTGTATGTGTCCACGTTGCGCTTTGGGGTGTTTCCTGTCGCGGGCGCTAGGCCTACCCACACAAGTGAGGTATCATTTTTATCGGGAGACTTGGGGGAACGCTGGGTGGAAGGAAGTTTGTGGCTCCTCTCAGAGTCCAGAACTTTCTGTCACCGAAATGTGAGGAAAAAATTTTTTTTTAGCCACTTTTTGAGGTTTGCAAAGGATTCTGGGTAACAGAACCTGGTCCGAGCCCCGCAAGTCACCCTTCCTTGGATTCCCCTAGGTCTCTAGTTTTCAGAAATGCACAGGTTTGGTAGGTTTCCCTAGGTGCCGGCTGAGCTAGAGGCCAAAATCTACAGGTAGGCACTTCGCAAAAAACACCTCTGTTTTCTTCCAAAAATTTGTATGTGTCCACGTTGCGCTTTGGGGCGTTTCCTGTCGCGGGCGCTAGGCCTACCCACACAAGTGAGGTATCATTTTTATCGGGAGACTTGGGGGAACGCTGGGTGGAAGGAAATTTGTGGCTCCTCTCAGATTCCAGAACTTCTTGTCACCGAAATATGAGGAAAACTTGTTTTTTTAGCCACTTTTTGAGGTTTGCGAAGGATTCTGGGTAACAGAACCTGGTCCGAACCCCGCAAGTCACCCCTCCTTGGAATCCCCTAGGTCTCTAGTTTTCAGAAATGCACAGGTTTTGTAGGTTTCCCTAGGTGCCGGCTGAGCTAGAGGCCAAAATCTACAGGTAGGCACTTCGCAAAAAACACCTCTGTTTTCTTCCAAAAATTTGTATGTGTCCACGTTGCGCTTTGGGGCGTTTCCTGTCGCGGGCGCTATGCCTACCCACACAAGTGAGGTATCATTTTTATCGGGAGACTTGGGGGAACGCTGGGTGGAAGGAAATTTGTGGCTCCTCTCAGATTCCAGAACTTTCTGTCACCGAAATGTGAGGAATACTTGTTTTTTTAGCCACTTTTTGAGGTTTGCGAAGGATTCTGGGTAACAGAACCTGGTCCGAACCCCGCAAGTCACCCCTCCTTGGAATCCCCTAGGTCTCTAGTTTTCAGAAATGCACAGGTTTGGTAGGTTTCCCTAGGTGCCGGCTGAGCTAGAGGCCAAAATCTACAGTAGGCACTTCGCAACAAACACCTCTGTTTTCTTCCAAAAATTTGTATGTGTCCACGTTGCGCTTTGGGGCGTTTGCTGACGCGGGCGCTAGGCCTACCCACACAAGTGAGGTATCATTTTTATCGGGAGACTTGGGGGAACGCTGCGTGGAAGGAAATTTGTGGCTCCTCTCAGATTCCAGAACTTTCTGTCACCGAAATGTGAGGAAAACTTGTTTTTTTAGCCACTTTTTGAGGTTTGCGAAGGATTCTGGGTAACAGAACCTGGTCCGAACCCCGCAAGTCACCCCTCCTTGGATTCCCCTAGGTCTCTAGTTTTCAGAAATGCACAGGTTTGGTAGGTTTCCCTAGGTGCCGGCTGAGCTAGAGGCCAAAATCTACAGGTAGGCACTTCGCAAAAAACACCTCTGTTTTCTTCCAAAAATTTGTATGTGTCCACGTTGCGCTTTGGGGCGTTTCCTGTCGCGGGCGCTAGGCCTACCCACACAAGTGAGGTATAATTTTTATCGGGAGACTTGGGGGAATGCTGGGTGGATTGAAGTTTGTGGCTCCTCTCAGATTCCAGAACTTTCTGTCACCGAAATGTGAGGAAAACTTGTTTTTTTAGCCTCTTTTTGAGGTTTGCAAAGGATTCTTGGTAACAGAACCTGGTCCGAGCCCCGCAAGTCACCCCTCCTTGGAATCCCCTAGGTCTCTAGTTTTCAGAAATGCACAGGTTTGGTAGGTTTCCCTAGGTGCCGGCTGAGCTAGAGGCCAAAATCTACAGGTAGGCACTTCGCAAAAAACACCTCTGTTTTCTTCCAAAAATTTGTATGTGTCCACGTTGCGCTTTGGGGCGTTTCCTGTCGCGGGCGCTAGGCCTACCCACACAAGTGAGGTATCATTTTTATCGGGAGACTTGGGGGAACGCTGGGTGGAAGGAAATTTGTGGCTCCTCTCAGATTCCAGAACTTTCTGTCACCGAAATGTGAGGAAAACTTGTTTTTTTAGCCACTTTTTGAGGTTTGCAAAGGATTCTGGGTAACAGAACCTGGTCCGAGCCCCGCAAGTCACCCCTCCTTGGATTCCCCTAGGTCTCTAGTTTTCAGAAATGCACAGGTTTGGTAGGTTTCCCTAGGTGCCGGCTGAGCTAGAGGCCAAAATCTACAGGTAGGCACTTCGCAAAAAACACCTCTGTTTTCTTCCAAAAATTTGTATGTGTCCACGTTGCGCTTTGGGGCGTTTCCTGTCGCGGGCGCTAGGCCTACCCACACAAGTGAGGTATCATTTTTATCGGGAGACTTGGGGGAACGCTGGGTGGAAGGAAATTTGTGGCTCCTCTCAGATTCCAGAACTTTCTGTCACCGAAATGTGAGGAATACTTGTTTTTTTAGCCACTTTTTGAGGTTTGCGAAGGATTCTGGGTAACAGAACCTGGTCCGAGCCCCGCAAGACACCCCTCCTTGGATTCCCCTAGGTCTCTAGTTTTCAGAAATGCACAGGTTTGGTAGGTTTCCCTAGGTGCCGGCTGAGCTAGAGGCCAAAATCTACAGGTAGGCACTTCGCAAAAAACACCTCTGTTTTCTTCCAAAAATTTGTATGTGTCCACGTTGCGCTTTGGGGCGTTTCCTGTCGCGGGCGCTAGGCCTACCCACACAAGTGAGGTATCATTTTTATCGGGAGACTTGGGGGAATGCTGGGTGGAACGAAGTTTGTGGCTCCTCTCAGATTCCAGAACTTTCTGTCACCGAAATGTGAGGAAAACTTGTTTTTTTAGCCTCTTTTTGAGGTTTGCAAAGGATTCTGGGTAACAGAACCTGGTCCGAGACCCACAAGTCACCCCTCCTTGGAATCCCCTAGGTCTCTAGTTTTCAGAAATGCACAGGTTTGGTAGGTTTCCCTAGGTGTCGGCTGAGCTAGAGGCCAAAATCTACAGGTAGGCACTTCGCAAAAAACACCTCTGTTTTCTTCCAAAAATGTGTATGTGTCCACGTTGCGCTTTGGGGCGTTTCCTGCCGCGGGCGCTAGGCCTACCCACACAAGTGAGGTATCATTTTTATCGGGAGACTTGGGGGAACGCTGGGTGGAAGGAAATTTGTGGCTCCTCTCAGATTCCAGAACTTTCTGTCACCGAAATGTGAGGAAAACTTGTTTTTTTAGCCACTTTTTGAGGTTTGCAAAGGATTCTGGGTAACAGAACCTGGTCCGAGCCCCGCAAGTCACCCCTCCTTGGATTCCCCTAGGTCTCTAGTTTTCAGAAATGCACAGGTTTGGTAGGTTTCCATAGGTGCCGGCTGAGCTAGAGGCCAAAATCTACAGGTAGGCACTTCGCAAAAAACACCTCTGTTTTCTTCCAAAAATTTGTATGTGTCCACGTTGCGCTTTGGGGCGTTTCCTGTCGCGGGCGCTAGGCCTACCCACACAAGTGAGGTATCATTTTTATCGGGAGACTTGGGGGAACGCTGGGTGGAAGGAAATTTGTTGCTCCTCTCAGATTCCAGAACTTTCTGTCACCGAAATGTGAGGAAAACTTGTTTTTTTAGCCACTTTTTGAGGTTTGCAAAGGATTCTGGGTAACAGAACCTGGTCCGAGCCCCGCAAGTCACCCCTCTTTGGATTCCCCTAGGTCTCTAGTTTTCAGAAATGCACAGGTTTGGTAGGTTTCCCTAGGTGCCGGCTGAGCTAGAGGCCAAAATCTACAGGTAGGCACTTCGCAATAAACACCTCTGTTTTCTTCCAAAAATTTGTATGTGTCCACGTTGCGCTTTGGGGTGTTTCCTGTCGCGGGCGCTAGGCCTACCCACACAAGTGAGGTATCATTTTTATCGGGAGACTTGGGGGAACGCTGGGTGGAAGGAAGTTTGTGGCTCCTCTCAGAGTCCAGAACTTTCTGTCACCGAAATGTGAGGAAAAAATTTTTTTTTAGCCACTTTTTGAGGTTTGCAAAGGATTCTGGGTAACAGAACCTGGTCCGAGCCCCGCAAGTCACCCTTCCTTGGATTCCCCTAGGTCTCTAGTTTTCAGAAATGCACAGGTTTGGTAGGTTTCCCTAGGTGCCGGCTGAGCTAGAGGCCAAAATCTACAGGTAGGCACTTCGCAAAAAACACCTCTGTTTTCTTCCAAAAATTTGTATGTGTCCACGTTGCGCTTTGGGACGTTTCCTGTCGCGGGCGCTAGGCCTACCCACACAAGTGAGGTATCATTTTTATCGGGAGACTTGGGGGAACGCTGGGTGGAAGGACATTTGTGGCTCCTCTCAGATTCCAGAACTTTCTGTCACCGAAATGTGAGGAAAACTTGTTTTTTTAGCCACTTTTTGAGGTTTGCAAAGGATTCTGGGTAACAGAACCTGGTCCGAGCCCCGCAAGTCACCCCTCCTTGGATTCCTCTAGGTCTCTAGTTTTCAGAAATGCACAGGTTTGGTAGGTTTCCCTAGGTGCCGGCTGAGCTAGAGGCCAAAATCTACAGGTAGGCACTTCGCAAAAAACACCTCTGTTTTCTTCCAAAAATTTGTATGTGTCCACGTTGCGCTTTGGGGCGTTTCCTGTCGCGGGCGCTAGGCCTACCCACACAAGTGAGGTATCATTTTTATCGGGAGACTTGGGGGAACGCTGGGTGGAAGGAAATTTGTGGCTCCTCTCAGATTCCAGAACTTCTTGTCACCGAAATATGAGGAAAACTTGTTTTTTTAGCCACTTTTTGAGGTTTGCGAAGGATTCTGGGTAACAGAACCTGGTCCGAACCCCGCAAGTCACCCCTCCTTGGAATCCCCTAGGTCTCTAGTTTTCAGAAATGCACAGGTTTGGTAGGTTTCCCTAGGTGCCGGCTGAGCTAGAGGCCAAAATCTACAGGTAGGCACTTCGCAACAAACACCTCTGTTTTCTTCCAAAAATTTGTATGTGTCCACGTTGCGCTTTGGGGCGTTTGCTGACGCGGGCGCTAGGCCTACCCACACAAGTGAGGTATCATTTTTATCGGGAGACTTGGGGGAACGCTGCGTGGAAGGAAATTTGTGGCTCCTCTCAGATTCCAGAACTTTCTGTCACCGAAATGTGAGGAAAACTTGTTTTTTTAGCCACTTTTTGAGGTTTGCGAAGGATTCTGGGTAACAGAACCTGGTCCGAACCCCGCAAGTCACCCCTCCTTGGATTCCCCTAGGTCTCTAGTTTTCAGAAATGCACAGGTTTGGTAGGTTTCCCTAGGTGCCGGCTGAGCTAGAGGCCAAAATCTACAGGTAGGCACTTCGCAAAAAACACCTCTGTTTTCTTCCAAAAATTTGTATGTGTCCACGTTGCGCTTTGGGGCGTTTCCTGTCGCGGGCGCTAGGCCTACCCACACAAGTGAGGTATAATTTTTATCGGGAGACTTGGGGGAATGCTGGGTGGATTGAAGTTTGTGGCTCCTCTCAGATTCCAGAACTTTCTGTCACCGAAATGTGAGGAAAACTTGTTTTTTTAGCCTCTTTTTGAGGTTTGCAAAGGATTCTTGGTAACAGAACCTGGTCCGAGCCCCGCAAGTCACCCCTCCTTGGAATCCCCTAGGTCTCTAGTTTTCAGAAATGCACAGGTTTGGTAGGTTTCCCTAGGTGCCGGCTGAGCTAGAGGCCAAAATCTACAGGTAGGCACTTCGCAAAAAACACCTCTGTTTTCTTCCAAAAATTTGTATGTGTCCACGTTGCGCTTTGGGGCGTTTCCTGTCGCGGGCGCTAGGCCTACCCACACAAGTGAGGTATCATTTTTATCGGGAGACTTGGGGGAACGCTGGGTGGAAGGAAATTTGTGGCTCCTCTCAGATTCCAGAACTTTCTGTCACCGAAATGTGAGGAAAACTTGTTTTTTTAGCCACTTTTTGAGGTTTGCAAAGGATTCTGGGTAACAGAACCTGGTCCGAGCCCCGCAAGTCACCCCTCTTTGGATTCCCCTAGGTCTCTAGTTTTCAGAAATGCACAGGTTTGGTAGGTTTCCCTAGGTGCCGGCTGAGCTAGAGGCCAAAATCTACAGGTAGGCACTTCTCAATAAACACCTCTGTTTTCTTCCAAAAATTTGTATGTGTCCACGTTGCGCTTTGGGGTGTTTCCTGTCGCGGGCGCTAGGCCTACCCACACAAGTGAGGTATCATTTTTATCGGGAGACTTGGGGGAACGCTGGGTGGAAGGAAGTTTGTGGCTCCTCTCAGAGTCCAGAACTTTCTGTCACCGAAATGTGAGGAAAAATTGTTTTTTTAGCCACTTTTTGAGGTTTGCAAAGGATTCTGGGTAACAGAACCTGGTCCGAGCCCCGCAAGTCACCCCTCCTTGGATTCCCCTAGGTCTCTAGTTTTCAGAAATGCACAGGTTTGGTAGGTTTCCCTAGGTGCCGGCTGAGCTAGAGGCCAAAATCTACAGGTAGGCACTTCGCAAAAAACACCTCTGTTTTCTTCCAAAAATTTGTATGTGTCCACGTTGCGCTTTGGGGCGTTTCCTGTCGCGGGCGCTAGGCCTACCCACACAAGTGAGGTATCATTTTTATCGGGAGACTTGGGGGAACGCTGGGTGGAAGGACATTTGTGGCTCCTCTCAGATTCCAGAACTTTCTGTCACCGAAATGTGAGGAAAACTTGTTTTTTTAGCCACTTTTTGAGGTTTGCAAAGGATTCTGGGTAACAGAACCTGGTCCGAGCCCCGCAAGTCACCCCTCCTTGGATTCCCCTAGGTCTCTAGTTTTCAGAAATGCACAGGTTTGGTAGGTTTCCCTAGGTGCCGGCTGAGCTAGAGGCCAAAATCTACAGGTAGGAACTTCGCAAAAAACACCTCTGTTTTCTTCCAAAAATTTGTATGTGTCCACGTTGCGCTTTGGGGCGTTTCCTGTCGCGGGCGCTAGGCCTACCCACACAAGTGAGGTATCATTTTTATCGGGAGACTTGGGGGAACGCTGGGTGGAAGGAAATTTGTGGCTCCTCTCAGATTCCAGAACTTCTTGTCACCGAAATATGAGGAAAACTTGTTTTTTTAGCCACTTTTTGAGGTTTGCAAAGGATTCTGGGTAACAGAACCTGGTCCGAGCCCCGCAAGTCACCCCTCCTTGGATTCCCCTAGGTCTCTAGTTTTCAGAAATGCACAGGTTTGGTAGGTTTCCCTAGGTGCCGGCTGAGCTAGAGGCCAAAATCTACAGGTAGGCACTTCGCAAAAAACACCTCTGTTTTCTTCCAAAAATGTGTATGTGTCCACGTTGCGCTTTGGGGCGTTTCCTGTCGCGGGCGCTAGGCCTACCCACACAAGTGAGGTATCATTTTTATCGGGAGACTTGGGGGAACGCTGGGTGGAAGGAAATTTGTGGCTCCTCTCAGATTCCAGAACTTTCTGTCACCGAAATGTGAGGAAAACTTGTTTTTTTAGCCACTTTTTGAGGTTTGCAAAGGATTCTGGGTAACAGAACCTGGTCCAAGCCCCGCAAGTCACCCCTCCTTGGATTCCCCTAGGTCTCTAGTTTTCAGAAATGCACAGGTTTGGTAGGTTTCCCTAGGTGCCGGCTGAGCTAGAGGCCAAAATCTACAGGTAGGCACTTCGCAAAAAACACCTCTGTTTTCTTCTAAAAATTTGTATGTGTCCACGTTGCGCTTTGGGGCGTTTCCTGTCGCGGGCGCTAGGCCTACCCACACAAGTGAGGTATCATTTTTATCGGGAGACTTGGGGGAACGCTGGGTGGAAGGAAATTTGTGGCTCCTCTCAGATTCCAGAACTTTCTGTCACCGAAATGTGAGGAAAACTTGTTTTTTTAGCCACTTTTTGAGGTTTGCAAAGGATTCTGGGTAACAGAACCTGGCCGAGCCCCGCAAGTCACCCCTCCTTGGAATCCCCTAGGTCTCTAGTTTTCAGAAATGCACAGGTTTGGTAGGTTTCCCTAGGTGCCGGCTGAGCTAGAGGCCAAAATCTACAGGTAGGCACTTCGCAAAAAACACCTCTGTTTTCTTCCAAAAAGTTGTATGCGTCCACGTTGCGCTTTGGGGCGTTTCCTGTCGCGGGCGCTAGGCCTACCCACACAAGTGAGGTATCATTTTTATCGGGAGACTTGGGGGAACGCTCGGTGGAAGGACATTTGTGGCTCCTCTCAGATTCCAGAACTTTCTGTCACCGAAATGTGAGGAAAACTTGTTTTTTTAGCCACTTTTTGAGGTTTGCAAAGGATTCTGGGTAACAGAACCTGGTCCGAGCCCCGCAAGTCACCCCTCCTTGGATTCCCCTAGGTCTCTAGTTTTCAGAAATGCACAGGTTTGGTAGGTTTCCCTAGGTGCCGGCTGAGCTAGAGGCCAAAATCTACAGGTAGGCACTTCGCAAAAAACACCTCTGTTTTCTTCCAAAAATTTGTATGTGTCCATGTTGCATTTGGGGCGTTTCCTGTCGCGGGCGCTAGGCCTACCCACACAAGTGAGGTATCATTTTTATCGGGAGACTTGGGGGAACGCTGGGTGGAAGGAAATTTGTGGCTCCTCTCAGATTCCAGAACTTTCTGTCACCGAAATGTGAGGAATACTTGTTTTTTTAGCCACTTTTTGAGGTTTGCGAAGGATTCTGGGTAACAGAACCTGGTCCGAGCCCCGCAAGACACCCCTCCTTGGATTCCCCTAGGTCTCTAGTTTTCAGAAATGCACAGGTTTGGTAGGTTTCCCTAGGTGCCGGCTGAGCTAGAGGCCAAAATCTACAGGTAGGCACTTCGCAAAAAACACCTCTGTTTTCTTCCAAAAATTTGTATGTGTCCACGTTGCGCTTTGGGGCGTTTCCTGTCGCGGGCGCTAGGCCTACCCACACAAGTGAGGTATCATTTTTATCGGGAGACTTGGGGGAATGCTGGGTGGAACGAAGTTTGTGGCTCCTCTCAGATTCCAGAACTTTCTGTCACCGAAATGTGAGGAAAACTTGTTTTTTTAGCCTCTTTTTGAGGTTTGCAAAGGATTCTGGGTAACAGAACCTGGTCCGAGCCCCACAAGTCACCCCTCCTTGGAATCCCCTAGGTCTCTAGTTTTCAGAAATGCACAGGTTTGGTAGGTTTCCCTAGGTGTCGGCTGAGCTAGAGGCCAAAATCTACAGGTAGGCACTTCGCAAAAAACACCTCTGTTTTCTTCCAAAAATGTGTATGTGTCCACGTTGCGCTTTGGGGCGTTTCCTGCCGCGGGCGCTAGGCCTACCCACACAAGTGAGGTATCATTTTTATCGGGAGACTTGGGGGAACGCTGGGTGGAAGGAAATTTGTGGCTCCTCTCAGATTCCAGAACTTTCTGTCACCGAAATGTGAGGAAAACTTGTTTTTTTAGCCACTTTTTGAGGTTTGCAAAGGATTCTGGGTAACAGAACCTGGTCCGAGCCCCGCAAGTCACCCCTCCTTGGATTCCCCTAGGTCTCTAGTTTTCAGAAATGCACAGGTTTGGTAGGTTTCCATAGGTGCCGGCTGAGCTAGAGGCCAAAATCTACAGGTAGGCACTTCGCAAAAAACACCTCTGTTTTCTTCCAAAAATTTGTATGTGTCCACGTTGCGCTTTGGGGCGTTTCCTGTCGCGGGCGCTAGGCCTACCCACACAAGTGAGGTATCATTTTTATCGGGAGACTTGGGGGAACGCTGGGTGGAAGGAAATTTGTTGCTCCTCTCAGATTCCAGAACTTTCTGTCACCGAAATGTGAGGAAAACTTGTTTTTTTAGCCACTTTTTGAGGTTTGCAAAGGATTCTGGGTAACAGAACCTGGTCCGAGCCCCGCAAGTCACCCCTCTTTGGATTCCCCTAGGTCTCTAGTTTTCAGAAATGCACAGGTTTGGTAGGTTTCCCTAGGTGCCGGCTGAGCTAGAGGCCAAAATCTACAGGTAGGCACTTCGCAATAAACACCTCTGTTTTCTTCCAAAAATTTGTATGTGTCCACGTTGCGCTTTGGGGTGTTTCCTGTCGCGGGCGCTAGGCCTACCCACACAAGTGAGGTATCATTTTTATCGGGAGACTTGGGGGAACGCTGGGTGGAAGGAAGTTTGTGGCTCCTCTCAGAGTCCAGAACTTTCTGTCACCGAAATGTGAGGAAAAATTGTTTTTTTAGCCACTTTTTGAGGTTTGCAAAGGATTCTGGGTAACAGAACCTGGTCCGAGCCCCGCAAGTCACCCTTCCTTGGATTCCCCTAGGTCTCTAGTTTTCAGAAATGCACAGGTTTGGTAGGTTTCCCTAGGTGCCGGCTGAGCTAGAGGCCAAAATCTACAGGTAGGCACTTCGCAAAAAACACCTCTGTTTTCTTCCAAAAATTTGTATGTGTCCACGTTGCGCTTTGGGGCGTTTCCTGTCGCGGGCGCTAGGCCTACCCACACAAGTGAGGTATCATTTTTATCGGGAGACTTGGGGGAACGCTGGGTGGAAGGACATTTGTGGCTCCTCTCAGATTCCAGAACTTTCTGTCACCGAAATGTGAGGAAAACTTGTTTTTTTAGCCACTTTTTGAGGTTTGCAAAGGATTCTGGGTAACAGAACCTGGTCCGAGCCCCGCAAGTCACCCCTCCTTGGATTCCTCTAGGTCTCTAGTTTTCAGAAATGCACAGGTTTGGTAGGTTTCCCTAGATGCCGGCTGAGCTAGAGGCCAAAATCTACAGGTAGGCACTTCGCAAAAAACACCTCTGTTTTCTTCCAAAAATTTGTATGTGTCCACGTTGCGCTTTGGGGCGTTTCCTGTCGCGGGCGCTAGGCCTACCCACACAAGTGAGGTATCATTTTTATCGGGAGACTTGGGGGAACGCTGGGTGGAAGGAAATTTGTGGCTCCTCTCAGATTCCAGAACTTTCTGTCACCGAAATGTGAGGAATACTTGTTTTTTTAGCCACTTTTTGAGGTTTGCGAAGGATTCTGGGTAACAGAACCTGGTCCGAACCCCGCAAGTCACCCCTCCTTGGAATCCCCTAGGTCTCTAGTTTTCAGAAATGCACAGGTTTGGTAGGTTTCCCTAGGTGCCGGCTGAGCTAGAGGCCAAAATCTACAGGTAGGCACTTCGCAAAAAACACCTCTGTTTTCTTCCAAAAATTTGTATGTGTCCACGTTGCGCTTTGGGGCGTTTCCTGTCGCGGGCGCTAGGCCTACCCACACAAGTGAGGTATAATTTTTATCGGGAGACTTGGGGGAATGCTGGGTGGATTGAAGTTTGTGGCTCCTCTCAGATTCCAGAACTTTCTGTCACCGAAATGTGAGGAAAACTTGTTTTTTTAGCCTCTTTTTGAGGTTTGCAAAGGATTCTTGGTAACAGAACCTGGTCCGAGCCCCGCAAGTCACCCCTCCTTGGAATCCCCTAGGTCTCTAGTTTTCAGAAATGCACAGGTTTGGTAGGTTTCCCTAGGTGCCGGCTGAGCTAGAGGCCAAAATCTACAGGTAGGCACTTCGCAACAAACACCTCTGTTTTCTTCCAAAAATTTGTATGTGTCCACGTTGCGCTTTGGGGCGTTTGCTGACGCGGGCGCTAGGCCTACCCACACAAGTGAGGTATCATTTTTATCGGGAGACTTGGGGGAACGCTGCGTGGAAGGAAATTTGTGGCTCCTCTCAGATTCCAGAACTTTCTGTCACCGAAATGTGAGGAAAACTTGTTTTTTTAGCCACTTTTTGAGGTTTGCGAAGGATTCTGGGTAACAGAACCTGGTCCGAACCCCGCAAGTCACCCCTCCTTGGATTCCCCTAGGTCTCTAGTTTTCAGAAATGCACAGGTTTGGTAGGTTTCCCTAGGTGCCGGCTGAGCTAGAGGCCAAAATCTACAGGTAGGCACTTCGCAAAAAACACCTCTGTTTTCTTCCAAAAATTTGTATGTGTCCACGTTGCGCTTTGGGGCGTTTCCTGTCGCGGGCGCTAGGCCTACCCACACAAGTGAGGTATAATTTTTATCGGGAGACTTGGGGGAATGCTGGGTGGATTGAAGTTTGTGGCTCCTCTCAGATTCCAGAACTTTCTGTCACCGAAATGTGAGGAAAACTTGTTTTTTTAGCCTCTTTTTGAGGTTTGCAAAGGATTCTTGGTAACAGAACCTGGTCCGAGCCCCGCAAGTCACCCCTCCTTGGAATCCCCTAGGTCTCTAGTTTTCAGAAATGCACAGGTTTGGTAGGTTTCCCTAGGTGCCGGCTGAGCTAGAGGCCAAAATCTACAGGTAGGCACTTCGCAAAAAACACCTCTGTTTTCTTCCAAAAATTTGTATGTGTCCACGTTGTGCTTTGGGGCGTTTCCTGTCGCGGGCGCTAGGCCTACCCACACAAGTGAGGTATCATTTTTATCGGGAGACTTGGGGGAACGCTGGGTGGAAGGAAATTTGTGGCTCCTCTCAGATTCCAGAACTTTCTGTCACCGAAATGTGAGGAAAACTTGTTTTTTTAGCCACTTTTTGAGGTTTGCAAAGGATTCTGGGTAACAGAACCTGGTCCGAGCCCCGCAAGTCACCCCTCCTTGGATTCCCCTAGGTCTCTAGTTTTCAGAAATGCACAGGTTTGGTAGGTTTCCCTAGGTGCCGGCTGAGCTAGAGGCCAAAATCTACAGGTAGGCACTTCGCAAAAAACACCTCTGTTTTCTTCCAAAAATTTGTATGTGTCCATGTTGCATTTGGGGCGTTTCCTGTCGCGGGCGCTAGGCCTACCCACACAAGTGAGGTATCATTTTTATCGGGAGACTTGGGGGAACGCTGGGTGGAAGGAAATTTGTGGCTCCTCTCAGATTCCAGAACTTTCTGTCACCGAAATGTGAGGAATACTTGTTTTTTTAGCCACTTTTTGAGGTTTGCGAAGGATTCTGGGTAACAGAACCTGGTCCGAGCCCCGCAAGACACCCCTCCTTGGATTCCCCTAGGTCTCTAGTTTTCAGAAATGCACAGGTTTGGTAGGTTTCCCTAGGTGCCGGCTGAGCTAGAGGCCAAAATCTACAGGTAGGCACTTCGCAAAAAACACCTCTGTTTTCTTCCAAAAATTTGTATGTGTCCACGTTGCGCTTTGGGGCGTTTCCTGTCGCGGGCGCTAGGCCTACCCACACAAGTGAGGTATCATTTTTATCGGGAGACTTGGGGGAATGCTGGGTGGAACGAAGTTTGTGGCTCCTCTCAGATTCCAGAACTTTCTGTCACCGAAATGTGAGGAAAACTTGTTTTTTTAGCCTCTTTTTGAGGTTTGCAAAGGATTCTGGGTAACAGAACCTGGTCCGAGCCCCACAAGTCACCCCTCCTTGGAATCCCCTAGGTCTCTAGTTTTCAGAAATGCACAGGTTTGGTAGGTTTCCCTAGGTGTCGGCTGAGCTAGAGGCCAAAATCTACAGGTAGGCACTTCGCAAAAAACACCTCTGTTTTCTTCCAAAAATGTGTATGTGTCCACGTTGCGCTTTGGGGCGTTTCCTGCCGCGGGCGCTAGGCCTACCCACACAAGTGAGGTATCATTTTTATCGGGAGACTTGGGGGAACGCTGGGTGGAAGGAAATTTGTGGCTCCTCTCAGATTCCAGAACTTTCTGTCACCGAAATGTGAGGAAAACTTGTTTTTTTAGCCACTTTTTGAGGTTTGCAAAGGATTCTGGGTAACAGAACCTGGTCCGAGCCCCGCAAGTCACCCCTCCTTGGATTCCCCTAGGTCTCTAGTTTTCAGAAATGCACAGGTTTGGTAGGTTTCCATAGGTGCCGGCTGAGCTAGAGGCCAAAATCTACAGGTAGGCACTTCGCAAAAAACACCTCTGTTTTCTTCCAAAAATTTGTATGTGTCCACGTTGCGCTTTGGGGCGTTTCCTGTCGCGGGCGCTAGGCCTACCCACACAAGTGAGGTATCATTTTTATCGGGAGACTTGGGGGAACGCTGGGTGGAAGGAAATTTGTTGCTCCTCTCAGATTCCAGAACTTTCTGTCACCGAAATGTGAGGAAAACTTGTTTTTTTAGCCACTTTTTGAGGTTTGCAAAGGATTCTGGGTAACAGAACCTGGTCCGAGCCCCGCAAGTCACCCCTCTTTGGATTCCCCTAGGTCTCTAGTTTTCAGAAATGCACAGGTTTGGTAGGTTTCCCTAGGTGCCGGCTGAGCTAGAGGCCAAAATCTACAGGTAGGCACTTCGCAATAAACACCTCTGTTTTCTTCCAAAAATTTGTATGTGTCCACGTTGCGCTTTGGGGTGTTTCCTGTCGCGGGCGCTAGGCCTACCCACACAAGTGAGGTATCATTTTTATCGGGAGACTTGGGGGAACGCTGGGTGGAAGGAAGTTTGTGGCTCCTCTCAGAGTCCAGAACTTTCTGTCACCGAAATGTGAGGAAAAATTGTTTTTTTAGCCACTTTTTGAGGTTTGCAAAGGATTCTGGGTAACAGAACCTGGTCCGAGCCCCGCAAGTCACCCTTCCTTGGATTCCCCTAGGTCTCTAGTTTTCAGAAATGCACAGGTTTGGTAGGTTTCCCTAGGTGCCGGCTGAGCTAGAGGCCAAAATCTACAGGTAGGCACTTCGCAAAAAACACCTCTGTTTTCTTCCAAAAATTTGTATGTGTCCACGTTGCGCTTTGGGGCGTTTCCTGTCGCGGGCGCTAGGCCTACCCACACAAGTGAGGTATCATTTTTATCGGGAGACTTGGGGGAACGCTGGGTGGAAGGACATTTGTGGCTCCTCTCAGATTCCAGAACTTTCTGTCACCGAAATGTGAGGAAAACTTGTTTTTTTAGCCACTTTTTGAGGTTTGCAAAGGATTCTGGGTAACAGAACCTGGTCCGAGCCCCGCAAGTCACCCCTCCTTGGATTCCTCTAGGTCTCTAGTTTTCAGAAATGCACAGGTTTGGTAGGTTTCCCTAGGTGCCGGCTGAGCTAGAGGCCAAAATCTACAGGTAGGCACTTCGCAAAAAACACCTCTGTTTTCTTCCAAAAATTTGTATGTGTCCACGTTGCGCTTTGGGGCGTTTCCTGTCGCGGGCGCTAGGCCTACCCACACAAGTGAGGTATCATTTTTATCGGGAGACTTGGGGGAACGCTGGGTGGAAGGAAATTTGTGGCTCCTCTCAGATTCCAGAACTTCTTGTCACCGAAATATGAGGAAAACTTGTTTTTTTAGCCACTTTTTGAGGTTTGCGAAGGATTCTGGGTAACAGAACCTGGTCCGAACCCCGCAAGTCACCCCTCCTTGGAATCCCCTAGGTCTCTAGTTTTCAGAAATGCACAGGTTTGGTAGGTTTCCCTAGGTGCCGGCTGAGCTAGAGGCCAAAATCTACAGGTAGGCACTTCGCAAAAAACACCTCTGTTTTCTTCCAAAAATTTGTATGTGTCCACGTTGCGCTTTGGGGCGTTTCCTGTCGCGGGCGCTAGGCCTACCCACACAAGTGAGGTATCATTTTTATCGGGAGACTTGGGGGAACGCTGGGTGGAAGGAAATTTGTGGCTCCTCTCAGATTCCAGAACTTTCTGTCACCGAAATGTGAGGAATACTTGTTTTTTTAGCCACTTTTTGAGGTTTGCGAAGGATTCTGGGTAACAGAACCTGGTCCGAACCCCGCAAGTCACCCCTCCTTGGAATCCCCTAGGTCTCTAGTTTTCAGAAATGCACAGGTTTGGTAGGTTTCCCTAGGTGCCGGCTGAGCTAGAGGCCAAAATCTACAGGTAGGCACTTCGCAACAAACACCTCTGTTTTCTTCCAAAAATTTGTATGTGTCCACGTTGCGCTTTGGGGCGTTTGCTGACGCGGGCGCTAGGCCTACCCACACAAGTGAGGTATCATTTTTATCGGGAGACTTGGGGGAACGCTGCGTGGAAGGAAATTTGTGGCTCCTCTCAGATTCCAGAACTTTCTGTCACCGAAATGTGAGGAAAACTTGTTTTTTTAGCCACTTTTTGAGGTTTGCGAAGGATTCTGGGTAACAGAACCTGGTCCGAACCCCGCAAGTCACCCCTCCTTGGATTCCCCTAGGTCTCTAGTTTTCAGAAATGCACAGGTTTGGTAGGTTTCCCTAGGTGCCGGCTGAGCTAGAGGCCAAAATCTACAGGTAGGCACTTCGCAAAAAACACCTCTGTTTTCTTCCAAAAATTTGTATGTGTCCACGTTGCGCTTTGGGGCGTTTCCTGTCGCGGGCGCTAGGCCTACCCACACAAGTGAGGTATAATTTTTATCGGGAGACTTGGGGGAATGCTGGGTGGATTGAAGTTTGTGGCTCCTCTCAGATTCCAGAACTTTCTGTCACCGAAATGTGAGGAAAACTAGTTTTTTTAGCCTCTTTTTGAGGTTTGCAAAGGATTCTTGGTAACAGAACCTGGTCCGAGCCCCGCAAGTCACCCCTCCTTGGAATCCCCTAGGTCTCTAGTTTTCAGAAATGCACAGGTTTGGTAGGTTTCCCTAGGTGCCGGCTGAGCTAGAGGCCAAAATCTACAGGTAGGCACTTCGCAAAAAACACCTCTGTTTTCTTCCAAAAATTTGTATGTGTCCACGTTGCGCTTTGGGGCGTTTCCTGTCGCGGGCGCTAGGCCTACCCACACAAGTGAGGTATCATTTTTATCGGGAGACTTGGGGGAACGCTGGGTGGAAGGAAATTTGTGGCTCCTCTCAGATTCCAGAACTTTCTGTCACCGAAATGTGAGGAAAACTTGTTTTTTTAGCCACTTTTTGAGGTTTGCAAAGGATTCTGGGTAACAGAACCTGGTCCGAGCCCCGCAAGTCACCCCTCCTTGGATTCCCCTAGGTCTCTAGTTTTCAGAAATGCACAGGTTTGGTAGGTTTCCCTAGGTGCCGGCTGAGCTAGAGGCCAAAATCTACAGGTAGGCACTTCGCAACAAACACCTCTGTTTTCTTCCAAAAATTTGTATGTGTCCACGTTGCGCTTTGGGGCGTTTGCTGACGCGGGCGCTAGGCCTACCCACACAAGTGAGGTATCATTTTTATCGGGAGACTTGGGGGAACGCTGCGTGGAAGGAAATTTGTGGCTCCTCTCAGATTCCAGAACTTTCTGTCACCGAAATGTGAGGAAAACTTGTTTTTTTAGCCACTTTTTGAGGTTTGCGAAGGATTCTGGGTAACAGAACCTGGTCCGAACCCCGCAAGTCACCCCTCCTTGGATTCCCCTAGGTCTCTAGTTTTCAGAAATGCACAGGTTTGGTAGGTTTCCCTAGGTGCCGGCTGAGCTAGAGGCCAAAATCTACAGGTAGGCACTTCGCAAAAAACACCTCTGTTTTCTTCCAAAAATTTGTATGTGTCCACGTTGCGCTTTGGGGCGTTTCCTGTCGCGGGCGCTAGGCCTACCCACACAAGTGAGGTACAATTTTTATCGGGAGACTTGGGGGAATGCTGGGTGGATTGAAGTTTGTGGCTCCTCTCAGATTCCAGAACTTTCTGTCACCGAAATGTGAGGAAAACTTGTTTTTTTAGCCTCTTTTTGAAGTTTGCAAAGGATTCTTGGTAACAGAACCTGGTCCGAGCCCCGCAAGTCACCCCTCCTTGGAATCCCCTAGGTCTCTAGTTTTCAGAAATGCACAGGTTTGGTAGGTTTCCCTAGGTGCCGGCTGAGCTAAAGGCCAAAATCTACAGGTAGGCACTTCGCAAAAAACACCTCTGTTTTCTTCCAAAAATTTGTATGTGTCCACGTTGTGCTTTGGGGCGTTTCCTGTCGCGGGCGCTAGGCCTACCCACACAAGTGAGGTATCATTTTTATCGGGAGACTTGGGGGAACGCTGGGTGGAAGGAAATTTGTGGCTCCTCTCAGATTCCAGAACTTTCTGTCACCGAAATGTGAGGAAAACTTGTTTTTTTAGCCACTTTTTGAGGTTTGCAAAGGATTCTGGGTAACAGAACCTGGTCCGAGCCCCGCAAGTCACCCCTCCTTGGATTCCCCTAGGTCTCTAGTTTTCAGAAATGCACAGGTTTGGTAGGTTTCCCTAGGTGCCGGCTGAGCTAGAGGCCAAAATCTACAGGTAGGCACTTCGCAAAAAACACCTCTGTTTTCTTCCAAAAATTTGTATGTGTCCACGTTGCGCTTTGGGGCGTTTCCTGTCGCGGGCGCTAGGCCTACCCACACAAGTGAGGTATCATTTTTATCGGGAGACTTGGGGGAACGCTGGGTGGAAGGAAATTTGTGGCTCCTCTCAGATTCCAGAACTTTCTGTCACCGAAATGTGAGGAAAAGTTGTTTTTTTAGCCACTTTTTGAGGTTTGCAAAGGATTCTGGGTAACAGAACCTGGTCCGAGCCCCGCAAGTCACCCCTCTTTGGATTCCCCTAGGTCTCTAGTTTTCAGAAATGCACAGGTTTGGTAGGTTTCCCTAGGTGCCGGCTGAGCTAGAGGCCAAAATCTACAGGTAGGCACTTCGCAATAAACACCTCTGTTTTCTTCCAAAAATTTGTATGTGTCCACGTTGCGCTTTGGGGTGTTTCCTGTCGCGGGCGCTAGGCCTACCCACACAAGTGAGGTATCATTTTTATCGGGAGACTTGGGGGAACGCTGGGTGGAAGGAAGTTTGTGGCTCCTCTCAGAGTCCAGAACTTTCTGTCACCGAAATGTGAGGAAAAATTGTTTTTTTAGCCACTTTTTGAGGTTTGCAAAGGATTCTGGGTAACAGAACCTGGTCCGAGCCCCGCAAGTCACCCCTCTTTGGATTCCCCTAGGTCTCTAGTTTTCAGAAATGCACAGGTTTGGTAGGTTTCCCTAGTTGCCGGCTGAGCTAGAGGCCAAAATCTACAGGTAGGCACTTCGCAAAAAACACCTCTGTTTTCTTTCAAAAATTTGGATGTGTCCACGTTGCGCTTTGGGGCATTTCCTGTCGCGGGCGCTAAGCCTACCCACACAAGTGAGGTATCATTTTTATCGGGAGACTTGGGGGAACGCTGCGTGGAAGGAAATTTGTGGCTCCTCTCAGATTCCAGAACTTTCTGTCACCGAAATGTGAGGAAAACTTGTTTTTTTAGCCACTTTTTGAGGTTTGCGAAGGATTCTGGGTAACAGAACCTGGTCCGAACCCCGCAAGTCACCCCTCCTTGGATTCCTCTAGGTCTCTAGTTTTCAGAAATGCACAGGTTTGGTAGGTTTCCCTAGGTGCCGGCTGAGCTAGAGGCCAAAATCTACAGGTAGGCACTTCGCAAAAAACACCTCTGTTTTCTTCCAAATATTTGTATGTGTCCACGTTGCGCTTTGGGGTGTTTCCTGTCGCGGGCGCTAGGCCTACCCACACAAGTGAGGTATCATTTTTATCGGGAGACTTGGGGGAACGCTGGGTGGAAGGAAGTTTGTGGCTCCTCTCAGAGTCCAGAACTTTCTGTCACCGAAATGTGAGGAAAAATTGTTTTTTTAGCCACTTTTTGAGGTTTGCAAAGGATTCTGGGTAACAGAACCTGGTCCGAGCCCCGCAAGTCACCCCTCCTTGGATTCCCCTAGGTCTCTAGTTTTCAGAAATGCACAGGTTTGGTAGGTTTCCCTAGGTGCCGGCTGAGCTAGAGGCCAAAATCTACAGGTAGGCACTTCGCAAAAAACACCTCTGTTTTCTTCCAAAAATTTGTATGTGTCCACGTTGCGCTTTGGGGCGTTTCCTGTCGCGGGCGCTAGGCCTACCCACACAAGTGAGGTATCATTTTTATCGGGAGACTTGGGGGAACGCTGGGTGGAAGGACATTTGTGGCTCCTCACAGATTCCAGAACTTTCTGTCACCGAAATGTGAGGAAAACTTGTTTTTTTAGCCACTTTTTGAGGTTTGCAAAGGATTCTGGGTAACAGAACCTGGTCCGAGCCCCGCAAGTCACCCCTCCTTGAATTCCCCTAGGTCTCTAGTTTTCAGAAATGCACAGGTTTGGTAGGTTTCCCTAGGTGCCGGCTGAGCTAGAGGCCAAAATCTACAGGTAGGAACTTCGCAAAAAACACCTCTGTTTTCTTCCAAAAATTTGTATGTGTCCACGTTGCGCTTTGGGGCGTTTCCTGTCGCGGGCGCTAGGCCTACCCACACAAGTGAGGTATCATTTTTATCGGGAGACTTGGGGGAACGCTGGGTGGAAGGAAATTTGTGGCTCCTCTCAGATTCCAGAACTTCTTGTCACCGAAATATGAGGAAAACTTGTTTTTTTAGCCACTTTTTGAGGTTTGCAAAGGATTCTGGGTAACAGAACCTGGTCCGAGCCCCGCAAGTCACCCCTCCTTGGATTCCCCTAGGTCTCTAGTTTTCAGAAATGCACAGGTTTGGTAGGTTTCCCTAGGTGCCGGCTGAGCTAGAGGCCAAAATCTACAGGTAGGCACTTCGCAAAAAACACCTCTGTTTTCTTCCAAAAATGTGTATGTGTCCACGTTGCGCTTTGGGGCGTTTCCTGTCGCGGGCGCTAGGCCTACCCACACAAGTGAGGTATCATTTTTATCGGGAGACTTGGGGGAACGCTGGGTGGAAGGAAATTTGTGGCTCCTCTCAGATTCCAGAACTTTCTGTCACCGAAATGTGAGGAAAACTTGTTTTTTTAGCCACTTTTTGAGGTTTGCAAAGGATTCTGGGTAACAGAACCTGGTCCAAGCCCCGCAAGTCACCCCTCCTTGGATTCCCCTAGGTCTCTAGTTTTCAGAAATGCACAGGTTTGGTAGGTTTCCCTAGGTGCCGGCTGAGCTAGAGGCCAAAATCTACAGGTAGGCACTTCGCAAAAAACACCTCTGTTTTCTTCTAAAAATTTGTATGTGTCCACGTTGCGCTTTGGGGCGTTTCCTGTCGCGGGCGCTAGGCCTACCCACACAAGTGAGGTATCATTTTTATCGGGAGACTTGGGGGAACGCTGGGTGGAAGGAAATTTGTGGCTCCTCTCAGATTCCAGAACTTTCTGTCACCGAAATGTGAGGAAAACTTGTTTTTTTAGCCACTTTTTGAGGTTTGCAAAGGATTCTGGGTAACAGAACCTGGTCCGAGCCCCGCAAGTCACCCCTCCTTGGAATCCCCTAGGTCTCTAGTTTTCAGAAATGCACAGGTTTGGTAGGTTTCCCTAGGTGCCGGCTGAGCTAGAGGCCAAAATCTACAGGTAGGCACTTCGCAAAAAACACCTCTGTTTTCTTCCAAAAAGTTGTATGCGTCCACGTTGCGCTTTGGGGCGTTTCCTGTCGCGGGCGCTAGGCCTACCCACACAAGTGAGGTATCATTTTTATCGGGAGACTTGGGGGAACGCTCGGTGGAAGGACATTTGTGGCTCCTCTCAGATTCCAGAACTTTCTGTCACCGAAATGTGAGGAAAACTTGTTTTTTTAGCCACTTTTTGAGGTTTGCAAAGGATTCTGGGTAACAGAACCTGGTCCGAGCCCCGCAAGTCACCCCTCCTTGGATTCCCCTAGGTCTCTAGTTTTCAGAAATGCACAGGTTTGGTAGGTTTCCCTAGGTGCCGGCTGAGCTAGAGGCCAAAATCTACAGGTAGGCACTTCGCAAAAAACACCTCTGTTTTCTTCAAAAAATTTGTATGTGTCCATGTTGCATTTGGGGCGTTTCCTGTCGCGGGCGCTAGGCCTACCCACACAAGTGAGGTATCATTTTTATCGGGAGACTTGGGGGAACGCTGGGTGGAAGGAAATTTGTGGCTCCTCTCAGATTCCAGAACTTTCTGTCACCGAAATGTGAGGAATACTTATTTTTTTAGCCACTTTTTGAGGTTTGCGAAGGATTCTGGGTAACAGAACCTGGTCCGAGCCCCGCAAGACACCCCTCCTGGATTCCCCTAGGTCTCTAGTTTTCAGAAATGCACAGGTTTGGTAGGTTTCCCTAGGTGCCGGCTGAGCTAGAGGCCAAAATCTACAGGTAGGCACTTCGCAAAAAACACCTCTGTTTTCTTCCAAAAATTTGTATGTGTCCACGTTGCGCTTTGGGGCGTTTCCTGTCGCGGGCGCTAGGCCTACCCACACAAGTGAGGTATCATTTTTATCGGGAGACTTGGGGGAATGCTGGGTGGAACGAAGTTTGTGGCTCCTCT
Organism: Pleurodeles waltl; assembly: GCF_031143425.1. Lineage (NCBI taxonomy): Eukaryota > Metazoa > Chordata > Amphibia > Caudata > Salamandridae > Pleurodeles > Pleurodeles waltl. Next base: position 857,951,463 of record NC_090450.1, on the reverse strand, counting down.
CAGATTCCAGAACTTTCTGTCACCGAAATGTGAGGAAAACTTGTTTTTTTAGCCTCTTTTTGAGGTTTGCAAAGGATTCTGGGTAACAGAACCTGGTCCGAGCCCCACAAGTCACCCCTCCTTGGAATCCCCTAGGTCTCTAGTTTTCAGAAATGCACAGGTTTGGTAGGTTTCCCTAGGTGTCGGCTGAGCTAGAGGCCAAAATCTACAGGTAGGCACTTCGCAAAAAACACCTCTGTTTTCTTCCAAAAATGTGTATGTGTCCACGTTGCGCTTTGGGGCGTTTCCTGCCGCGGGCGCTAGGCCTACCCACACAAGTGAGGTATCATTTTTATCGGGAGACTTGGGGGAACGCTGGGTGGAAGGAAATTTGTGGCTCCTCTCAGATTCCAGAACTTTCTGTCACCGAAATGTGAGGAAAACTTGTTTTTTTAGCCACTTTTTGAGGTTTGCAAAGGATTCTGGGTAACAGAACCTGGTCCGAGCCCCGCAAGTCACCCCTCCTTGGATTCCCCTAGGTCTCTAGTTTTCAGAAATGCACAGGTTTGGTAGGTTTCCATAGGTGCCGGCTGAGCTAGAGGCCAAAATCTACAGGTAGGCACTTCGCAAAAAACACCTCTGTTTTCTTCCAAAAATTTGTATGTGTCCACGTTGCGCTTTGGGGCGTTTCCTGTCGCGGGCGCTAGGCCTACCCACACAAGTGAGGTATCATTTTTATCGGGAGACTTGGGGGAACGCTGGGTGGAAGGAAATTTGTTGCTCCTCTCAGATTCCAGAACTTTCTGTCACCGAAATGTGAGGAAAACTTGTTTTTTTAGCCACTTTTTGAGGTTTGCAAAGGATTCTGGGTAACAGAACCTGGTCCGAGCCCCGCAAGTCACCCCTCTTTGGATTCCCCTAGGTCTCTAGTTTTCAGAAATGCACAGGTTTGGTAGGTTTCCCTAGGTGCCGGCTGAGCTAGAGGCCAAAATCTACAGGTAGGCACTTCGCAAAAAACACCTCTGTTTTCTTCCAAAAATTTGTATGTGTCCACGTTGCGCTTTGGGGCGTTTCCTGTCGCGGGCGCTAGGCCTACCCACACAAGTGAGGTATCATTTTTATCGGGAGACTTGGGGGAACGCTGGGTGGAAGGACATTTGTGGCTCCTCTCAGATTCCAGAACTTTCTGTCACCGAAATGTGAGGAAAACTTGTTTTTTTAGCCACTTTTTGAGGTTTGCAAAGGATTCTGGGTAACAGAACCTGGTCCGAGCCCCGCAAGTCACCCCTCCTTGGATTCCTCTAGGTCTCTAGTTTTCAGAAATGCACAGGTTTGGTAGGTTTCCCTAGGTGCCGGCTGAGCTAGAGGCCAAAATCTACAGGTAGGCACTTCGCAAAAAACACCTCTGTTTTCTCCCAAAAATTTGTATGTGTCCACGTTGCGCTTTGGGGCGTTTCCTGTCGCGGGCGCTAGGCCTACCCACACAAGTGAGGTATCATTTTTATCGGGAGACTTGGGGGAACGCTGGGTGGAAGGAAATTTGTGGCTCCTCTCAGATTCCAGAACTTCTTGTCACCGAAATATGAGGAAAACTTGTTTTTTTAGCCACTTTTTGAGGTTTGCGAAGGATTCTGGGTAACAGAACCTGGTCCGAACCCCGCAAGTCACCCCTCCTTGGAATCCCCTAGGTCTCTAGTTTTCAGAAATGCACAGGTTTGGTAGGTTTCCCTAGGTGCCGGCTGAGCTAGAGGCCAAAATCTACAGGTAGGCACTTCGCAAAAAACACCTCTGTTTTCTTCCAAAAATTTGTATGTGTCCACGTTGCGCTTTGGGGCGTTTCCTGTCGCGGGCGCTAGGCCTACCCACACAAGTGAGGTATCATTTTTATCGGGAGACTTGGGGGAACGCTGGGTGGAAGGAAATTTGTGGCTCCTCTCAGATTCCAGAACTTTCTGTCACCGAAATGTGAGGAATACTTGTTTTTTTAGCCACTTTTTGAGGTTTGCGAAGGATTCTGGGTAACAGAACCTGGTCCGAACCCCGCAAGTCACCCCTCCTTGGAATCCCCTAGGTCTCTAGTTTTCAGAAATGCACAGGTTTGGTAGGTTTCCCTAGGTGCCGGCTGAGCTAGAGGCCAAAATCTACAGGTAGGCACTTCGCAACAAACACCTCTGTTTTCTTCCAAAAATTTGTATGTGTCCACGTTGCGCTTTGGGGCGTTTGCTGACGCGGGCGCTAGGCCTACCCACACAAGTGAGGTATCATTTTTATCGGGAGACTTGGGGGAACGCTGCGTGGAAGGAAATTTGTGGCTCCTCTCAGATTCCAGAACTTTCTGTCACCGAAATGTGAGGAAAACTTGTTTTTTTAGCCACTTTTTGAGGTTTGCGAAGGATTCTGGGTAACAGAACCTGGTCCGAACCCCGCAAGTCACCCCTCCTTGGATTCCCCTAGGTCTCTAGTTTTCAGAAATGCACAGGTTTGGTAGGTTTCCCTAGGTGCCGGCTGAGCTAGAGGCCAAAATCTACAGGTAGGCACTTCGCAAAAAACACCTCTGTTTTCTTCCAAAAATTTGTATGTGTCCACGTTGCGCTTTGGGGCGTTTCCTGTCGCGGGCGCTAGGCCTACCCACACAAGTGAGGTATAATTTTTATCGGGAGACTTGGGGGAATGCTGGGTGGATTGAAGTTTGTGGCTCCTCTCAGATTCCAGAACTTTCTGTCACCGAAATGTGAGGAAAACTTGTTTTTTTAGCCTCTTTTTGAGGTTTGCATAGGATTCTTGGTAACAGAACCTGGTCCGAGCCCCGCAAGTCACCCCTCCTTGGAATCCCCTAGGTCTCTAGTTTTCAGAAATGCACAGGTTTGGTAGGTTTCCCTAGGTGCCGGCTGAGCTAGAGGCCAAAATCTACAGGTAGGCACTTCGCAAAAAACACCTCTGTTTTCTTCCAAAAATTTGTATGTGTCCACATTGCGCTTTGGGGCGTTTCCTGTCGCGGGCGCTAGGCCTACCCACACAAGTGAGGTATCATTTTTATCGGGAGACTTGGGGGAACGCTGGGTGGAAGGAAATTTGTGGCTCCTCTCAGATTCCAGAACTTTCTGTCACCGAAATGTGAGGAAAACTTGTTTTTTTAGCCACTTTTTGAGGTTTGCAAAGGATTCTGGGTAACAGAACCTGGTCCGAGCCCCGCAAGTCACCCCTCCTTGGATTCCCCTAGGTCTCTAGTTTTCAGAAATGCACAGGTTTGGTAGGTTTCCCTAGGTGCCGGCTGAGCTAGAGGCCAAAATCTACAGGTAGGCACTTCGCAACAAACACCTCTGTTTTCTTCCAAAAATTTGTATGTGTCCACGTTGCGCTTTGGGGCGTTTGCTGACGCGGGCGCTAGGCCTACCCACACAAGTGAGGTATCATTTTTATCGGGAGACTTGGGGGAACGCTGCGTGGAAGGAAATTTGTGGCTCCTCTCAGATTCCAGAACTTTCTGTCACCGAAATGTGAGGAAAACTTGTTTTTTTAGCCACTTTTTGAGGTTTGCGAAGGATTCTGGGTAACAGAACCTGGTCCGAACCCCGCAAGTCACCCCTCCTTGGATTCCCCTAGGTCTCTAGTTTTCAGAAATGCACAGGTTTGGTAGGTTTCCCTAGGTGCCGGCTGAGCTAGAGGCCAAAATCTACAGGTAGGCACTTCGCAAAAAACACCTCTGTTTTCTTCCAAAAATTTGTTTGTGTCCACGTTGCGCTTTGGGGCGTTTCCTGTCGCGGGCGCTAGGCCTACCCACACAAGTGAGGTATAATTTTTATCGGGAGACTTGGGGGAATGCTGGGTGGATTGAAGTTTGTGGCTCCTCTCAGATTCCAGAACTTTCTGTCACCGAAATGTGAGGAAAACTTGTTTTTTTAGCCTCTTTTTGAGGTTTGCAAAGGATTCTTGGTAACAGAACCTGGTCCGAGCCCCGCAAGTCACCCCTCCTTGGAATCCCCTAGGTCTCTAGTTTTCAGAAATGCACAGGTTTGGTAGGTTTCCCTAGGTGCCGGCTGAGCTAGAGGCCAAAATCTACAGGTAGGCACTTCGCAAAAAACACCTCTGTTTTCTTCCAAAAATTTGTATGTGTCCACGTTGTGCTTTGGGGCGTTTCCTGTCGCGGGCGCTAGGCCTACCCACACAAGTGAGGTATCATTTTTATCGGGAGACTTGGGGGAACGCTGGGTGGAAGGAAATTTGTGGCTCCTCTCAGATTCCAGAACTTTCTGTCACCGAAATGTGAGGAAAACTTGTTTTTTTAGCCACTTTTTGAGGTTTGCAAAGGATTCTGGGTAACAGAACCTGGTCCGAGCCCCGCAAGTCACCCCTCCTTGGATTCCCCTAGGTCTCTAGTTTTCAGAAATGCACAGGTTTGGTAGGTTTCCCTAGGTGCCGGCTGAGCTAGAGGCCAAAATCTACAGGTAGGCACTTCGCAAAAAACACCTCTGTTTTCTTCCAAAAATTTGTATGTGTCCACGTTGCGCTTTGGGGCGTTTCCTGTCGCGGGCGCTAGGCCTACCCACACAAGTGAGGTATCATTTTTATCGGGAGACTTGGGGGAACGCTGGGTGGAAGGAAATTTGTGGCTCCTCTCAGATTCCAGAACTTTCTGTCACCGAAATGTGAGGAAAACTTGTTTTTTTAGCCACTTTTTGAGGTTTGCAAAGGATTCTGGGTAACAGAACCTGGTCCGAGCCCCGCAAGTCACCCCTCTTTGGATTCCCCTAGGTCTCTAGTTTTCAGAAATGCACAGGTTTGGTAGGTTTCCCTAGGTGCCGGCTGAGCTAGAGGCCAAAATCTACAGGTAGGCACTTCGCAATAAACACCTCTGTTTTCTTCCAAAAATTTGTATGTGTCCACGTTGCGCTTTGGGGTGTTTCCTGTCGCGGGCGCTAGGCCTACCCACACAAGTGAGGTATCATTTTTATCGGGAGACTTGGGGGAACGCTGGGTGGAAGGAAATTTGTGGCTCCTCTCAGAGTCCAGAACTTTCTGTCACCGAAATGTGAGGAAAAATTGTTTTTTTAGCCACTTTTTGAGGTTTGCAAAGGATTCTGGGTAACAGAACCTGGTCCGAGCCCCGCAAGTCACCCCTCCTTTGATTCCCCTAGGTCTCTAGTTTTCAGAAATGCACAGGTTTGGTAGGTTTCCCTAGGTGCCGGCTGAGCTAGAGGCCAAAATCTACAGGTAGGCACTTCGCAAAAAACACCTCTGTTTTCTTCCAAAAATTTGTATGTGTCCACGTTGCGCTTTGGGGCGTTTCCTGTCGCGGGCGCTAGGCCTACCCACACAAGTGAGGTATCATTTTTATCGGGAGACTTGGGGAAACGCTGGGTGGAAGGACATTTGTGGCTCCTCACAGATTCCAGAACTTCTTGTCACCGAAATATGAGGAAAACTTGTTTTTTTAGCCACTTTTTGAGGTTTGCGAAGGATTCTGGGTAACAGAACCTGGTCCGAACCCCGCAAGTCACCCCTCCTTGGAATCCCCTAGGTCTCTAGTTTTCAGAAATGCACAGGTTTGGTAGGTTTCCCTAGGTGCCGGCTGAGCTAGAGGCCAAAATCTACAGGTAGGCACTTCGCAAAAAACACCTCTGTTTTCTTCCAAAAATTTGTATGTGTCCACGTTGCGCTTTGGGGCGTTTCCTGTCGCGGGCGCTAGGCCTACCCACACAAGTGAGGTATCATTTTTATCGGGAGACTTGGGGGAACGCTGGGTGGAAGGAAATTTGTGGCTCCTCTCAGATTCCAGAACTTTCTGTCACCGAAATGTGAGGAATACTTGTTTTTTTAGCCACTTTTTGAGGTTTGCGAAGGATTCTGGGTAACAGAACCTGGTCCGAACCCCGCAAGTCACCCCTCCTTGGAATCCCCTAGGTCTCTAGTTTTCAGAAATGCACAGGTTTGGTAGGTTTCCCTAGGTGCCGGCTGAGCTAGAGGCCAAAATCTACAGGTAGGCACTTCGCAACAAACACCTCTGTTTTCTTCCAAAAATTTGTATGTGTCCACGTTGCGCTTTGGGGCGTTTGCTGACGCGGGCGCTAGGCCTACCCACACAAGTGAGGTATCATTTTTATCGGGAGACTTGGGGGAACGCTGCGTGGAAGGAAATTTGTGGCTCCTCTCAGATTCCAGAACTTTCTGTCACCGAAATGTGAGGAAAACTTGTTTTTTTAGCCACTTTTTGAGGTTTGCGAAGGATTCTGGGTAACAGAACCTGGTCCGAACCCCGCAAGTCACCCCTCCTTGGATTCCCCTAGGTCTCTAGTTTTCAGAAATGCACAGGTTTGGTAGGTTTCCCTAGGTGCCGGCTGAGCTAGAGGCCAAAATCTACAGGTAGGCACTTCGCAAAAAACACCTCTGTTTTCTTCCAAAAATTTGTATGTGTCCACGTTGCGCTTTGGGGCGTTTCCTGTCGCGGGCGCTAGGCCTACCCACACAAGTGAGGTATAATTTTTATCGGGAGACTTGGGGGAATGCTGGGTGGATTGAAGTTTGTGGCTCCTCTCAGATTCCAGAACTTTCTGTCACCGAAATGTGAGGAAAACTTGTTTTTTTAGCCTCTTTTTGAGGTTTGCATAGGATTCTTGGTAACAGAACCTGGTCCGAGCCCCGCAAGTCACCCCTCCTTGGAATCCCCTAGGTCTCTAGTTTTCAGAAATGCACAGGTTTGGTAGGTTTCCCTAGGTGCCGGCTGAGCTAGAGGCCAAAATCTACAGGTAGGCACTTCGCAAAAAACACCTCTGTTTTCTTCCAAAAATTTGTATGTGTCCACGTTGCGCTTTGGGGCGTTTCCTGTCGCGGGCGCTAGGCCTACCCACACAAGTGAGGTATCATTTTTATCGGGAGACTTGGGGGAACGCTGGGTGGAAGGAAATTTGTGGCTCCTCTCAGATTCCAGAACTTTCTGTCACCGAAATGTGAGGAAAACTTGTTTTTTTAGCCACTTTTTGAGGTTTGCAAAGGATTCTGGGTAACAGAACCTGGTCCGAGCCCCGCAAGTCACCCCTCCTTGGATTCCCCTAGGTCTCTAGTTTTCAGAAATGCACAGGTTTGGTAGGTTTCCCTAGGTGCCGGCTGAGCTAGAGGCCAAAATCTACAGGTAGGCACTTCGCAACAAACACCTCTGTTTTCTTCCAAAAATTTGTATGTGTCCACGTTGCGCTTTGGGGCGTTTGCTGACGCGGGCGCTAGGCCTACCCACACAAGTGAGGTATCATTTTTATCGGGAGACTTGGGGGAACGCTGCGTGGAAGGAAATTTGTGGCTCCTCTCAGATTCCAGAACTTTCTGTCACCGAAATGTGAGGAAAACTTGTTTTTTTAGCCACTTTTTGAGGTTTGCGAAGGATTCTGGGTAACAGAACCTGGTCCGAACCCCGCAAGTCACCCCTCCTTGGATTCCCCTAGGTCTCTAGTTTTCAGAAATGCACAGGTTTGGTAGGTTTCCCTAGGTGCCGGCTGAGCTAGAGGCCAAAATCTACAGGTAGGCACTTCGCAAAAAACACCTCTGTTTTCTTCCAAAAATTTGTTTGTGTCCACGTTGCGCTTTGGGGCGTTTCCTGTCGCGGGCGCTAGGCCTACCCACACAAGTGAGGTATAATTTTTATCGGGAGACTTGGGGGAATGCTGGGTGGATTGAAGTTTGTGGCTCCTCTCAGATTCCAGAACTTTCTGTCACCGAAATGTGAGGAAAACTTGTTTTTTTAGCCTCTTTTTGAGGTTTGCAAAGGATTCTTGGTAACAGAACCTGGTCCGAGCCCCGCAAGTCACCCCTCCTTGGAATCCCCTAGGTCTCTAGTTTTCAGAAATGCACAGGTTTGGTAGGTTTCCCTAGGTGCCGGCTGAGCTAGAGGCCAAAATCTACAGGTAGGCACTTCGCAAAAAACACCTCTGTTTTCTTCCAAAAATTTGTATGTGTCCACGTTGTGCTTTGGGGCGTTTCCTGTCGCGGGCGCTAGGCCTACCCACACAAGTGAGGTATCATTTTTATCGGGAGACTTGGGGGAACGCTGGGTGGAAGGAAATTTGTGGCTCCTCTCAGATTCCAGAACTTTCTGTCACCGAAATGTGAGGAAAACTTGTTTTTTTAGCCACTTTTTGAGGTTTGCAAAGGATTCTGGGTAACAGAACCTGGTCCGAGCCCCGCAAGTCACCCCTCCTTGGATTCCCCTAGGTCTCTAGTTTTCAGAAATGCACAGGTTTGGTAGGTTTCCCTAGGTGCCGGCTGAGCTAGAGGCCAAAATCTACAGGTAGGCACTTCGCAAAAAACACCTCTGTTTTCTTCCAAAAATTTGTATGTGTCCACGTTGCGCTTTGGGGCGTTTCCTGTCGCGGGCGCTAGGCCTACCCACACAAGTGAGGTATCATTTTTATCGGGAGACTTGGGGGAACGCTGGGTGGAAGGAAATTTGTGGCTCCTCTCAGATTCCAGAACTTTCTGTCACCGAAATGTGAGGAAAACTTGTTTTTTTAGCCACTTTTTGAGGTTTGCAAAGGATTCTGGGTAACAGAACCTGGTCCGAGCCCCGCAAGTCACCTCTCTTTGGATTCCCCTAGGTCTCTAGTTTTCAGAAATGCACAGGTTTGGTAGGTTTCCCTAGGTGCCGGCTGAGCTAGAGGCCAAAATCTACAGGTAGGCACTTCGCAATAAACACCTCTGTTTTCTTCCAAAAATTTGTATGTGTCCACGTTGCGCTTTGGGGTGTTTCCTGTCGCGGGCGCTAGGCCTACCCACACAAGTGAGGTATCATTTTTATCGGGAGACTTGGGGGAACGCTGGGTGGAAGGAAATTTGTGGCTCCTCTCAGAGTCCAGAACTTTCTGTCACCGAAATGTGAGGAAAAATTGTTTTTTTAGCCACTTTTTGAGGTTTGCAAAGGATTCTGGGTAACAGAACCTGGTCCGAGCCCCGCAAGTCACCCCTCCTTGGATTCCCCTAGGTCTCTAGTTTTCAGAAATGCACAGGTTTGGTAGGTTTCCCTAGGTGCCGGCTGAGCTAGAGGCCAAAATCTACAGGTAGGCACTTCGCAAAAAACACCTCTGTTTTCTTCCAAAAATTTGTATGTGTCCACGTTGCGCTTTGGGGCGTTTCCTGTCGCGGGCGCTAGGCCTACCCACACAAGTGAGGTATCATTTTTATCGGGAGACTTGGGGAAACGCTGGGTGGAAGGACATTTGTGGCTCCTCACAGATTCCAGAACTTTCTGTCACCGAAATGTGAGGAAAACTTGTTTTTTTAGCCACTTTTTGAGGTTTGCAAAGGATTCTGGGTAACAGAACCTGGTCCGAGCCCCGCAAGTCACCCCTCCTTGGATTCCCCTAGGTCTCTAGTTTTCAGAAATGCACAGGTTTGGTAGGTTTCCCTAGGTGCCGGCTGAGCTAGAGGCCAAAATCTACAGGTAGGAACTTCGCAAAAAACACCTCTGTTTTCTTCCAAAAATTTGTATGTGTCCACGTTGCGCTTTGGGGCGTTTCCTGTCGCGGGCGCTAGGCCTACCCACACAAGTGAGGTATCATTTTTATCGGGAGACTTGGGGGAACGCTGGGTGGAAGGAAATTTGTGGCTCCTCTCAGATTCCAGAACTTCTTGTCACCGAAATATGAGGAAAACTTGTTTTTTTAGCCACTTTTTGAGGTTTGCAAAGGATTCTGGGTAACAGAACCTGGTCCGAGCCCCGCAAGTCACCCCTCCTTGGATTCCCCTAGGTCTCTAGTTTTCAGAAATGCACAGGTTTGGTAGGTTTCCCTAGGTGCCGGCTGAGCTAGAGGCCAAAATCTACAGGTAGGCACTTCGCAAAAAACACCTCTGTTTTCTTCCAAAAATGTGTATGTGTCCACGTTGCGCTTTGGGGCGTTTCCTGTCGCGGGCGCTAGGCCTACCCACACAAGTGAGGTATCATTTTTATCGGGAGACTTGGGGGAACGCTGGGTGGAAGGAAATTTGTGGCTCCTCTCAGATTCCAGAACTTTCTGTCACCGAAATGTGAGGAAAACCTGTTTTTTTAGCCACTTTTTGAGGTTTGCAAAGGATTCTGGGTAACAGAACCTGGTCCAAGCCCCGCAAGTCACCCCTCCTTGGATTTCCCTAGGTCTCTAGTTTTCAGAAATGCACAGGTTTGGTAGGTTTCCCTAGGTGCCGGCTGAGCTAGAGGCCAAAATCTACAGGTAGGCACTTCGCAAAAAACACCTCTGTTTTCTTCTAAAAATTTGTATGTGTCCACGTTGCGCTTTGGGGCGTTTCCTGTCGCGGGCGCTAGGCCTACCCACACAAGTGAGGTATCATTTTTATCGGGAGACTTGGGGGAACGCTGGGTGGAAGGAAATTTGTGGCTCCTCTCAGATTCCAGAACTTTCTGTCACCGAAATGTGAGGAAAACTTGTTTTTTTAGCCACTTTTTGAGGTTTGCAAAGGATTCTGGGTAACAGAACCTGGTCCGAGCCCCGCAAGTCACCCCTCCTTGGAATCCCCTAGGTCTCTAGTTTTCAGAAATGCACAGGTTTGGTAGGTTTCCCTAGGTGCCGGCTGAGCTAGAGGCCAAAATCTACAGGTAGGCACTTCGCAAAAAACACCTCTGTTTTCTTCCAAAAAGTTGTATGCGTCCACGTTGTGCTTTGGGGCGTTTCCTGTCGCGGGCGCTAGGCCTACCCACACAAGTGAGGTATCATTTTTATCGGGAGACTTGGGGGAACGCTCGGTGGAAGGACATTTGTGGCTCCTCTCAGATTCCAGAACTTTCTGTCACCGAAATGTGAGGAAAACTTGTTTTTTTAGCCTCTTTTTGAGGTTTGCAAAGGATTCTGGGTAACAGAACCTGGTCCGAGCCCCGCAAGTCACCACTCCTTGGATTCCCCTAGGTCTCTAGTTTTCAGAAATGCACAGGTTTGGTAGGTTTCCCTAGTTGCCGGCTGAGCTAGAGGCCAAAATCTACAGGTAGGCACTTCGCAAAAAACACCTCTGTTTTCTTCCAAAAATTTGTATGTGTCCACGTTGCGCTTTGGGGCGTTTCCTGTCGCGGGCGCTAGGCCTACCCACACAAGTGAGGTATCATTTTTATCGGGAGACTTGGGGGAATGCTGGGTGGAACGAAGTTTGTGGCTCCTCTCAGATTCCAGAACTTTCTGTCACTGAAATGTGAGGAAAACTTGTTTTTTTAGCCTCTTTTTGAGGTTTGCAAAGGATTCTGGGTAACAGAACCTGGTCCGAACCCCACAAGTCACCCCTCCTTGGAATCCCCTAGGTCTCTAGTTTTCAGAAATGCACAGGTTTGGTAGGTTTCCCTAGGTGTCGGCTGAGCTAGAGGCCAAAATCTACAGGTAGGCACTTCGCAAAAAACACCTCTGTTTTCTTCCAAAAATGTGTATGTGTCCACGTTGCGCTTTGGGGCGTTTCCTGCCGCGGGCGCTAGGCCTACCCACACAAGTGAGGTATCATTTTTATCGGGAGACTTGGGGGAACGCTGGGTGGAAGGAAATTTGTGGCTCCTCTCAGATTCCAGAACTTTCTGTCACCGAAATAAGAGGAAAACTTGTTTTTTTAGCCACTTTTTGAGGTTTGCAAAGGATTCTGGGTAACAGAACCTGGTCCGAGCCCCGCAAGTCACCCCTCCTTGGATTCCCCTAGGTCTCTAGTTTTCAGAAATGCACAGGTTTGGTAGGTTTCCCTAGGTGCCGGCTGAGCTAGAGGCCAAAATCTACAGGTAGGCACTTCGCAAAAAACACCTCTGTTTTCTTCCAAAAATTTGTATGTGTCCACGTTGCGCTTTGGGGCGTTTCCTGTCGCGGGCGCTAGGCCTACCCACACAAGTGAGGTATCATTTTTATCGGGAGACTTGGGGGAACGCTGGGTGGAAGGAAATTTGTGGCTCCTCTCAGATTCCAGAACTTTCTGTCACCGAAATGTGAGGAAAACTTGTTTTTTTAGCCACTTTTTGAGGTTTGCAAAGGATTCTGGGTAACAGAACCTGGTCCAAGCCCCGCAAGTCTCCCCTCCTTGGATTCCCCTAGGTCTCTAGTTTTCAGAAATGCACAGGTTTGGTAGGTTTCCCTAGGTGCCGGCTGAGCTAGAGGCCAAAATCTACAGGTAGGCACTTCGCAAAAAACACCTCTGTTTTCTTCTAAAAATGTGTATGTGTCCACGTTGCGCTTTGGGGCGTTTCCTGTCGCGGGCGCTAGGCCTACCCACACAAGTGAGGTATCATTTTTATCGGGAGACTTGGGGGAACGCTGAGTGGAAGGAAATTTGTTGCTCCTCTCAGATTCCAGAACTTTCTGTCACCGAAATGTGAGGAAAACTTGTTTTTTTAGCCACTTTTTGAGGTTTGCAAAGGATTCTGGGTAACAGAACCTGGTCCGAGCCCCGCAAGTCACCCCTCCTTGGAATCCCCTAGGTCTCTAGTTTTCAGAAATGCACAGGTTTGGTAGGTTTCCCTAGGTGCCGGCTGAGCTAGAGGCCAAAATCTACAGGTAGGCACTTCGCAAAAAACACCTCTGTTTTCTTCCAAAAAGTTGTATGCGTCCATGTTGTGCTTTGGGGCGTTTCCTGTCGCGGGCGCTAGGCCTACCCACACAAGTGAGGTATCATTTTTATCGGGAGACTTGGGGGAACGCTCGGTGGAAGGACATTTGTGGCTCCTCTCAGATTCCAGAACTTTCTGTCACCGAAATGTGAGGAAAACTTGTTTTTTTAGCCACTTTTTGAGGTTTCCAAAGGATTCTGGGTAACAGAACCTGGTCCGAGCCCCGCAAGTCACCCCTCCTTGGATTCCCCTAGGTCTCTAGTTTTCAGAAATGCACAGGTTTGGTAGGTTTCCCTAGTTGCCGGCTGAGCTAGAGGCCAAAATCTACAGGTAGGCACTTCGCAAAAAACACCTCTGTTTTCTTCCAAAAATTTGTATGTGTCCACGTTGCGCTTTGGGGCGTTTCCTGTCGCGGGCGCTAGGCCTACCCACACAAGTGAGGTATCATTTTTATCGGGAGACTTGGGGGAATGCTGGGTGGAACGAAGTTTGTGGCTCCTCTCAGATTCCAGAACTTTCTGTCACCGAAATGTGAGGAAAACTTGTTTTTTTAGCCTCTTTTTGAGGTTTGCAAAGGATTCTGGGTAACAGAACCTGGTCCGAGCCCCACAAGTCACCCCTCCTTGGAATCCCCTAGGTCTCTAGTTTTCAGAAATGCACAGGTTTGGTAGGTTTCCCTAGGTGTCGGCTGAGCTAGAGGCCAAAATCTACAGGTAGGCACTTCGCAAAAAACACCTCTGTTTTCTTCCAAAAATGTGTATGTGTCCACGTTGCGCTTTGGGGCGTTTCCTGCCGCGGGCGCTAGGCCTACCCACACAAGTGAGGTATCATTTTTATCGGGAGACTTGGGGGAACGCTGGGTGGAAGGAAATTTGTGGCTCCTCTCAGATTCCAGAACTTTCTGTCACCGAAATATGAGGAAAACTTGTTTTTTTAGCCACTTTTTGAGGTTTGCAAAGGATTCTGGGTAACAGAACCTGGTCCGAGCCCCGCAAGTCACCCCTCCTTGGATTCCCCTAGGTCTCTAGTTTTCAGAAATGCACAGGTTTGGTAGGTTTCCCTAGGTGCCGGCTGAGCTAGAGGCCAAAATCTACAGGTAGGCACTTCGCAAAAAACACCTCTGTTTTCTTCCAAAAATTTGTATGTGTCCACGTTGCGCTTTGGGGCGTTTCCTGTCGCGGGCGCTAGGCATACCCACACAAGTGAGGTATCATTTTTATCGGGAGACTTGGGGGAACGCTGGGTGGAAGGAAATTTGTGGCTCCTCTCAGATTCCAGAACTTTCTGTCACCGAAATGTGAGGAAAACTTGTTTTTTTAGCCACTTTTTGAGGTTTGCAAAGGATTCTGGGTAACAGAACCTGGTCCAAGCCCCGCAAGTCTCCCCTCCTTGGAATCCCCTAGGTCTCTAGTTTTCAGAAATGCACAGGTTTGGTAGGTTTCCCTAGGTGCCGGCTGAGCTAGAGGCCAAAATCTACAGGTAGGCACTTCGCAAAAAACACCTCTGTTTTCTTCCAAACATTTGTATGTGTCCATGTTGCATTTGGGGCGTTTCCTGTCGCGGGCGCTAGGCCTACCCACACAAGTGAGGTATCATTTTTATCGGGAGACTTGGGGGAACGCTGGGTGGAAGGAAATTTGTGGCTCCTCTCAGATTCCAGAACTTTCTGTCACCGAAATGTGAGGAATACTTGTTTTTTTAGCCACTTTTTGAGGTTTGCGAAGGATTCTGGGTAACAGAACCTGGTCCGAACCCCGCAAGTCACCCCTCCTTGGAATCCCCTAGGTCTCTAGTTTTCAGAAATGCACAGGTTTGGTAGGTTTCCCTAGGTGCCGGCTGAGCTAGAGGCCAAAATCTACAGGTAGGCACTTCGCAAAAAACACCTCTGTTTTCTTCCAAAAATTTGTATGTGTCCACGTTGCGCTTTGGGGCGTTTCCTGTCGCGGGCGCTAGGCCTACCCACACAAGTGAGGTATCATTTTTATCGGGAGACTTGGGGGAACGCTGCGTGGAAGGAAATTTGTGGCTCCTCTCAGATTCCAGAACTTTCTGTCACCGAAATGTGAGGAAAACTTGTTTTTTTAGCCACTTTTTGAGGTTTGCGAAGGATTCTGGGTAACAGAACCTGGTCCGAACCCCGCAAGTCACCCCTCCTTGGATTCCCCTAGGTCTCTAGTTTTCAGAAATGCACAGGTTTGGTAGGTTTCCCTAGGTGCCGGCTGAGCTAGAGGCCAAAATCTACAGGTAGGCACTTCGCAAAAAACACCTCCGTTTTCTTCCAAAAATTTGTATGTGTCCACGTTGCGCTTTGGGGCGTTTCCTGTCGCGGGCGCTAGGCCTACCCACACAAGTGAGGTATCATTTTTATCGGGAGACTTGGGGGAACGCTGGGTGGAAGGAAATTTGTGGCTCCTCTCAGATTCCAGAACTTTCTGTCACCGAAATGTGAGGAAAACTTGTTTTTTTAGCCTCTTTTTGAGGTTTGCAAAGGATTCTGGGTAACAGAACCTGGTCCGAGCCCCGCAAGTCACCCCTCCTTGGATTCCCCTAGGTCTCTAGTTTTCAGAAATGCACAGGTTTGGTAGGTTTCCCTAGGTGCCGGCTGAGGTAGAGGCCAAAATCTACAGGTAGGCACTTCGCAAAAAACACCTCTGTTTTCTTCCAAAAATGTGTATGTGTCCACGTTGCGCTTTGGGGCGCTTCCTGTCGCGGGCGCTAGGCCTACCCACACAAGTGAGGTATCATTTTTATCGGGAGACTTGGGGGAACGCTGGGTGGAAGGAAATTTGTGGCTCCTCTCAGATTCCAGAACTTTCTGTCACCGAAATGTGAGGAAAACTTGTTTTTTTAGCCACTTTTTGAGGTTTGCAAAGGATTCTGGGTAACAGAACCTGGTCCAAGCCCCGCAAGTCACCCCTCCTTGGATTCCTCTAGGTCTCTAGTTTTCAGAAATGCATAGGTTTGGTAGGTTTCCCTAGGTGCCGGCTGAGCTAGAGGCCAAAATCTACAGATAGGCACTTCGCAAAAAACACCTCTGTTTTCTTCTAAAAATTTGTATGTGTCCATGTTGCGCTTTGGGGCGTTTCCTGTCGCGGGCGCTAGGCCTACCCACACAAGTGAGGTATCATTTTTATCGGGAGACTTGGGGGTACGCTGGGTGGAAGGAAATTTGTGGCTCCTCTCAGATTCCAGAACTTTCTGTCACCGAAATGTGAGGAAAACTTGTTTTTTTAGCCACTTTTTGAGGTTTGCAAAGGATTCTGGGTAACAGAACCTGGTCCGAGCCCCGCAAGTCACCCCTCCTTGGAATCCCCTAGGTCTCTAGTTTTCAGAAATGCACAGGTTTGGTAGGTTTCCCTAGGTGCCGGCTGAGCTAGAGGCCAAAATCTACAGGTAGGCACTTCGCAAAAAACACCTCTGTTTTCTTCCAAAAATGTGTATGTGTCCACGTTGCGCTTTGGGGCGTTTCCTGTCGCGGGCGCTAGGCCTACCCACACAAGTGAGGTATCATTTTTATCGGGAGACTTGGGGGAACGCTGGGTGGAAGGAAATTTGTGGCTCCTCTCAGATTCCAGAACTTTCTGTCACCGAAATATGAGGAAAACTTGTTTTTTTAGCCACTTTTTGAGGTTTGCGAAGGATTCTGGGTAATAGAACCTGGTCCGAGCCCCGCAAGTCACCCCTCCTTGGATTCCCCTAGGTCTCTAGTTTTCAGAAATGCACAGGTTTGGTAGGTTTACCTAGGTGCCGGCTGAGCTAGAGGCCAAAATCTACAGGTAGGCACTTCGCAATAAACACCTCTGTTTTCTTCCAAAAATTTGTATGTGTCCACGTTGCGCTTTGGGGCGTTTCCTGTCGCGGGCGCTAGGCCTACCCACACAAGTGAGGTATCATTTTTATCGGGAGACTTGGGGGAATGCTGGGTGGAAGGAAATTTGTGGCTCCTCTCAGATTCCAGAACTTTCTGTCACCGAAATGTGAGGAAAACTTGTTTTTTTAGCCACTTTTTGAGGTTTGCAAAGGATTCTGGGTAACAGAACCTGGTCCACAGCCCGCAAGTCTCCCCTCCTTGGATTCCCCTAGGTCTCTAGTTTTCAGAAATGCACAGGTTTGGTAGGTTTCCCTAGGTGCCGGCTGAGCTAGAGGCCAAAATCTACAGGTAGGCACTTCGCAAAAAACACCTCTGTTTTCTTCTAAAAATGTGTATGTGTCCACGTTGCGCTTTGGGGCGTTTCCTGTCGCGGGCGCTAGGCCTACCCACACAAGTGAGGTATCATTTTTATCGGGAGACTTGGGGGAACGCTGGGTGGAAGGAAATTTGTTGCTCCTCTCAGATTCCAGAACTTTCTGTCACCGAAATGTGAGGAAAACTTGTTTTTTTAGCCACTTTTTGAGGTTTGCAAAGGATTCTGGGTAACAGAACCTGGTCCGAGCCCCGCAAGACACCCCTCCTTGGATTCCCCTAGGTCTCTAGTTTTCAGAAATGCACAGGTTTGGTAGGTTTCCCTAGGTGCCGGCTGAGCTAGAGGCCAAAATCTACAGGTAGGCACTTCGCAAAAAACACCTCTGTTTTCTTCCAAAAATTTGTATGTGTCCATGTTGCATTTGGGGCGTTTCCTGTCGCGGGCGCTAGGCCTACCCACACAAGTGAGGTATCATTTTTATCGGGAGACTTGGGGGAACGCTGGGTGGAAGGAAATTTGTGGCTCCTCTCAGATTCCAGAACTTTCTGTCACCGAAATGTGAGGAATACTTGTTTTTTTAGCCACTTTTTGAGGTTTGCGAAGGATTCTGGGTAACAGAACCTGGTCCGAACCCCGCAAGTCACCCCTCCTTGGAATCCCCTAGGTCTCTAGTTTTCAGAAATGCACAGGTTTGGTAGGTTTCCCTAGGTGCTGGCTGAGCTAGAGGCCAAAATCTACAGGTAGGCACTTCGCAACAAACACCTCTGTTTTCTTCCAAAAATTTGTATGTGTCCACGTTGCGCTTTGGGGCGTTTGCTGACGCGGGCGCTAGGCCTACCCACACAAGTGAGGTATCATTTTTATCGGGAGACTTGGGGGAACGCTGCGTGGAAGGAAATTTGTGGCTCCTCTCAGATTCCAGAACTTTCTGTCACCGAAATGTGAGGAAAACTTGTTTTTTTAGCCACTTTTTGAGGTTTGCGAAGGATTCTGGGTAACAGAACCTGGTCCGAACCCCGCAAGTCACCCCTCCTTGGATTCCCATAGGTCTCTAGTTTTCAGAAATGCACAGGTTTGGTAGGTTTCCCTAGGTGCCGGCTGAGCTAGAGGCCAAAATCTACAGGTAGGCACTTCGCAAAAAACACCTCTGTTTTCTTCCAAAAATGTGTATGTGTCCACGTTGCGCTTTGGGGCGTTTCCTGTCGCGGGCGCTAGGCCTACCCACACAAGTGAGGTATCATTTTTATCGGGAGACTTGGGGGAATGCTGGGTGGAACGAAGTTTGTGGCTCCTCTCAGATTCCAGAACTTTCTGTCACCGAAATGTGAGGAAAACTTGTATTTTTAGCCTCTTTTTGAGGTTTGCAAAGGATTCTGGGTAACAGAACCTGGTCCGAGCCCCGCAAGTCACCCCTCCTTGGAATCCCCTAGGTCTCTAGTTTTCAGAAATGCACAGGTTTGGTAGGTTTCCCTAGGTGCCGGCTGAGCTAGAGGCCAAAATCTACAGGTAGGCACTTCGCAAAAAACACCTCTGTTTTCTTCCAAAAATTTGTATGTGTCCACGTTGCGCTTTGGGGCGTTTCCTGTCGCGGGCACTAGGCCTACCCACACAAGTGAGGTATCATTTTTATCGGGAGACTTGGGGGAACGCTGGGTGGAAGGAAATTTGTGGCTCCTCTCAGATTCCAGAACTTTCTGTCACCGAAATGTGAGGAAAACTTGTTTTTTTAGCCACTTTTTGAGGTTTGCAAAGGATTCTGGGTAACAGAACCTGGTCCGAGCCCCGCAAGTCACCCCTCCTTGGATTCCCCTAGGTCTCTAGTTTTCAAAAATGCACAGGTTTGGTAGGTTTCCCTAGGTGCCGGCTGAGCTAGAGGCCAAAATCTACAGGTAGGCACTTCGCAAAAAACACCTCTGTTTTCTTCCAAAAATGTGTATGTGTCCACGTTGCGCTTTGGGGCGTTTCCTGCCGCGGGCGCTAGGCCTACCCACACAAGTGAGGTATCATTTTTATCGGGAGACTTGGGGGAACGTTGGGTGGAAGGAAATTTGTGGCTCCTCTCAGATTCCAGAACTTTCTGTCACCGAAATATGAGGAAAACTTGTTTTTTTAGCCACTTTTTGAGGTTTGCAAAGGATTCTGGGTAACAGAACCTGGTCCGAGCCCCGCAAGTCACCCCTCCTTGGATTCCCCTAGGTCTCTAGTTTTCAGAAATGCACAGGTTTGGTAGGTTTCCCTAGGTGCCGGCTGAGCTAGAGGCCAAAATCTACAGGTAGGCACTTCGCAAAAAACACCTCTGTTTTCTTCCAAAAATTTGTATGTGTCCATGTTGCATTTGGGGCGTTTCCTGTCGCGGGCGCTAGGCCTACCCACACAAGTGAGGTACAATTTTTATCGGGAGACTTGGGGGAACGCTGGGTGGAAGGAAATTTGTGGCTCCTCTCAGATTCCAGAACTTTCTGTCACCGAAATGTGAGGAAAACTTGTTTTTTTAGCCACTTTTTGAGGTTTGCAAAGGATTCTGGGTAACAGAACCTGGTCCAAGGCCCGCAAGTCTCCCCTCCTTGGATTCCCCTAGGTCTCTAGTTTTCAGAAATGCACAGGTTTGGTAGGTTTCCCTAGGTGCCGGCTGAGCTAGAGGCCAAAATCTACAGGTAGGCACTTCGCAAAAAACACCTCTGTTTTCTTCCAAAAATTTGTATGTGTCCACGTTGCGCTTTGGGGCGTTTCCTGTCGCGGGCGCTAGGCCTACCCACACAAGTGAGGTATCATTTTTATCGGGAGACTTGGGGGAACGCTGCGTGGAAGGAAATTTGTGGCTCCTCTCAGATTCCAGAACTTTCTGTCACCGAAATGTGAGGAAAACTTGTTTTTTTAGCCACTTTTTGAGGTTTGCGAAGGATTCTGGGTAACAGAACCTGGTCCGAACCCCGCAAGTCACCCCTCCTTGGATTCCCCTAGGTCTCTAGTTTTCAGAAATGCACAGGTTTGGTAGGTTTCCCTAGGTGCCGGCTGAGCTAGAGGCCAAAATCTACAGGTAGGCACTTCGCAAAAAACACCTCTGTTTTCTTCCAAAAATTTGTATGTGTCCACGTTGCGCTTTGGGGCGTTTCCTGTCGCGGGCGCTAGGCCTACCCACACAAGTGAGGTATCATTTTTATCGGGAGACTTGGGGGAACGCTGGGTGGAAGGAAATTTGTGGCTCCTCTCAGATTCCAGAACTTTCTGTCACCGAAATGTGAGGAAAACTTGTTTTTTTAGCCTCTTTTTGAGGTTTGCAAAGGATTCTGGGTAACAGAACCTGGTCCGAGCCCCGCAAGTCACCCCTCCTTGGATTCCCCTAGGTCTCTAGTTTTCAGAAATGCACAGGTTTGGTAGGTTTCCCTAGGTGCCGGCTGAGGTAGAGGCCAAAATCTACAGGTAGATACTTCGCAAAAAACACCTCTGTTTTCTTCCAAAAATGTGTATGTGTCCACGTTGCGCTTTGGGGCGTTTCCTGTCGCGGGCGCTAGGCCTACCCACACAAGTGAGGTATCATTTTTATTGGGAGACTTGGGGGAACGCTGGGTGGAAGGAAATTTGTGGCTCCTCTCAGATTCCAGAACTTTCTGTCACCGAAATGTGAGGAAAACTTGTTTTTTTAGCCTCTTTTTGAGGTTTGCAAAGGATTCTGGGTAACAGAACCTGGTCCAAGCCCCGCAAGTCACCCCTCCTTGGATTCCCCTAGGTCTCTAGTTTTCAGAAATGCATAGGTTTGGTAGGTTTCCCTAGGTGCCGGCTGAGCTAGAGGCCAAAATCTACAGGTAGGCACTTCGCAAAAAACACCTCTGTTTTCTTCTAAAAATTTGTATGTGTCCACGTTGCGCTTTGGGGCGTTTCCTGTCGCGGGCGCTAGGCCTACCCACACAAGTGAGGTATCATTTTTATCGGGAGACTTGGGGGAACGCTGGGTGGAAGGAAATTTGTGGCTCCTCTCAGATTCCAGAACTTTCTGTCACCGAAATGTGAGGAATACTTGTTTTTTTAGCCACTTTTTGAGGTTTGCAAAGGATTCTGGGTAACAGAACCTGGTCCGAGCCCCGCAAGTCACCCCTCCTTGGAATCCCCTAGGTCTCTAGTTTTCAGAAATGCACAGGTTTGGTAGGTTTCCCTAGGTGCCGGCTGAGCTAGATGCCAAAATCTACAGGTAGGCACTTCGCAAAAAACACCTCTGTTTTCTTCCAAAAATGTGTATGTGTCCACGTTGCGCTTTGGGGCGTTTCCTGTCGCGGGCGCTAGGCCTACCCACACAAGTGAGGTATCATTTTTATCGGGAGACTTGGGGGAACGCTGGGTGGAAGGAAATTTGTGCCTCCTCTCAGATTCCAGAACTTTCTGTCACCGAAATGTGAGGAAAACTTGTTTTTTTAGCCACTTTTTGAGGTTTGCAAAGGATTCTGGGTAACAGAACCTGGTCCGAGCCCCGCAAGTCACCCCTCCTTGGAATCCCCTAGGTCTCTAGTTTTCAGAAATGCACAGGTTTGGTAGGTTTCCCTAGGTGCCGGCTGAGCTAGAGGCCAAAATCTACAGGTAGGCACTTCGCAAAAAACACCTCTGTTTTCTTCCAAAAAGTTGTATGCGTCCACGTTGCGCTTTGGGGCGTTTCCTGTCGCGGGCGCTAGGCCTACCCACACAAGTGAGGTATCATTTTTATCGGGAGACTTGGGGGAACGCTGGGTGGAAGGACATTTGTGGCTCCTCTCAGATTCCAGAACTTTCTGTCACCGAAATGTGAGGAAAACTTTTTTTTTTAGCCACTTTTTGAGGTTTGCAAAGGATTCTGGGTAACAGAACCTGGTCCGAGCCCCGCAAGTCACCACTCCTTGGATTCCCCTAGGTCTCTAGTTTTCAGAAATGCACAGGTTTGGTAGGTTTCCCTAGGTGCCGGCTGAGCTAGAGGCCAAAATCTACAGGTAGGCACTTCGCAAAAAACACCTCTGTTTTCTTCCAAAAATTTGTATGTGTCCACGTTGCGCTTTGGGGCGTTTCCTGTCGCGGGCGCTAGGCCTACCCACACAAGTGAGGTATCATTTTTATCGGGAGACTTGGGGGAACGCTGGGTGGAAGGAAATTTGTGGCTCCTCTCAGATTCCAGAACTTTCTGTCACCGAAATATGAGGAAAACTTGTTTTTTTAGCCACTTTTTGAGGTTTGCAAAGGATTCTGGGTAATAGAACCTGGTCCGAGCCTCGCAAGTCACCCCTCCTTGGATTCCCCTAGGTCTCTAGTTTTCAGAAATGCACAGGTTTGGTAGGTTTACCTAGGTGCCGGCTGAGCTAGATGCCAAAATCTACAGGTAGGCACTTCGCAAAAAACACCTCTGTTTTCTTCCAAAAATGTGTATGTGTCCACGTTGCGCTTTGGGGCGTTTCCTGTCGCGGGCGCTAGGCCTACCCACACAAGTGAGGTATCATTTTTATCGGGAGACTTGGGGGAACGCTGGGTGGAAGGAAATTTGTGCCTCCTCTCAGATTCCAGAACTTTCTGTCACCGAAATGTGAGGAAAACTTGTTTTTTTAGCCACTTTTTGAGGTTTGCAAAGGATTCTGGGTAACAGAACCTGGTCCGAGCCCCGCAAGTCACCCCTCCTTGGAATCCCCTAGGTCTCTAGTTTTCAGAAATGCACAGGTTTGGTAGGTTTCCCTAGGTGCCGGCTGAGCTAGAGGCCAAAATCTACAGGTAGGCACTTCGCAAAAAACACCTCTGTTTTCTTCCAAAAAGTTGTATGCGTCCACGTTGCGCTTTGGGGCGTTTCCTGTCGCGGGCGCTAGGCCTACCTACACAAGTGAGGTATCATTTTTATCGGGAGACTTGGGGGAACGCTGGGTGGAAGGACATTTGTGGCTCCTCTCAGATTCCAGAACTTTCTGTCACCGAAATGTGAGGAAAACTTTTTTTTTTAGCCACTTTTTGAGGTTTGCAAAGGATTCTGGGTAACAGAACCTGGTCCGAGCCCCGCAAGTCACCACTCCTTGGATTCCCCTAGGTCTCTAGTTTTCAGAAATGCACAGGTTTGGTAGGTTTCCCTAGGTGCCGGCTGAGCTAGAGGCCAAAATCTACAGGTAGGCACTTCGCAAAAAACACCTCTGTTTTCTTCCAAAAATTTGTATGTGTCCACGTTGCGCTTTGGGGCGTTTCCTGTCGCGGGCGCTAGGCCTACCCACACAAGTGAGGTATCATTTTTATCGGGAGACTTGGGGGAACGCTGGGTGGAAGGAAATTTGTGGCTCCTCTCAGATTCCAGAACTTTCTGTCACCGAAATATGAGGAAAACTTGTTTTTTTAGCCACTTTTTGAGGTTTGCAAAGGATTCTGGGTAATAGAACCTGGTCCGAGCCTCGCAAGTCACCCCTCCTTGGATTCCCCTAGGTCTCTAGTTTTCAGAAATGCACAGGTTTGGTAGGTTTACCTAGGTGCCGGCTGAGCTAGAGGCCAAAATCTACAGGTAGGCACTTCGCAATAAACACCTCTGTTTTCTTCCAAAAATTTGTATGTGTCCACGTTGCGCTTTGGGGCGTTTCCTGTCGCGGGCGCTAGGCCTACCCACACAAGTGAGGTATCATTTTTATCGGGAGACTTGGGGGAACGCTGGGTGGAAGGAAATTTGTGGCTCCTCTCAGATTCCAGAACTTTCTGTCACCGAAATATG
Organism: Pleurodeles waltl; assembly: GCF_031143425.1. Classification (NCBI taxonomy): domain Eukaryota; kingdom Metazoa; phylum Chordata; class Amphibia; order Caudata; family Salamandridae; genus Pleurodeles; species Pleurodeles waltl. Next base: position 857,928,071 of record NC_090450.1, on the reverse strand, counting down.
AGGAAAACTTGTTTTTTTAGCCACTTTTTGAGGTTTGCAAAGGATTCTGGGTAATAGAACCTGGTCCGAGCCTCGCAAGTCACCCCTCCTTGGATTCCCCTAGGTCTCTAGTTTTCAGAAATGCACAGGTTTGGTAGGTTTACCTAGGTGCCGGCTGAGCTAGATGCCAAAATCTACAGGTAGGCACTTCGCAAAAAACACCTCTGTTTTCTTCCAAAAATGTGTATGTGTCCACGTTGCGCTTTGGGGCGTTTCCTGTCGCGGGCGCTAGGCCTACCCACACAAGTGAGGTATCATTTTTATCGGGAGACTTGGGGGAACGCTGGGTGGAAGGAAATTTGTGGCTCCTCTCAGATTCCAGAACTTTCTGTCACCGAAATGTGAGGAATACTTGTTTTTTTAGCCACTTTTTGAGGTTTGCGAAGGATTCTGGGTAACAGAACCTGGTCCGAACCCCGCAAGTCACCCCTCCTTGGAATCCCCTAGGTCTCTAGTTTTCAGAAATGCACAGGTTTGGTAGGTTTCCCTAGGTGCCGGCTGAGCTAGAGGCCAAAATCTACAGGTAGGCACTTCGCAACAAACACCTCTGTTTTCTTCCAAAAATTTGTATGTGTCCACGTTGCGCTTTGGGGCGTTTGCTGACGCGGGCGCTAGGCCTACCCACACAAGTGAGGTATCATTTTTATCGGGAGACTTGGGGGAACGCTGCGTGGAAGGAAATTTGTGGCTCCTCTCAGATTCCAGAACTTTCTGTCACCGAAATGTGAGGAAAACTTGTTTTTTTAGCCACTTTTTGAGGTTTGCGAAGGATTCTGGGTAACAGAACCTGGTCCGAACCCCGCAAGTCACCCCTCCTTGGATTCCCATGGGTCTCTAGTTTTCAGAAATGCACAGGTTTGGTAGGTTTCCCTAGGTGCCGGCTGAGCTAGATGCCAAAATCTACAGGTAGGCACTTCGCAAAAAACACCTCTGTTTTCTTCCAAAAATGTGTATGTGTCCACGTTGCGCTTTGGGGCGTTTCCTGTCGCGGGCGCTAGGCCTACCCACACAAGTGAGGTATCATTTTTATCGGGAGACTTGGGGGAATGCTGGGTGGAACGAAGTTTGTGGCTCCTCTCAGATTCCAGAACTTTCTGTCACCGAAATGTGAGGAAAACTTGTTTTTTTAGCCTCTTTTTGAGGTTTGCAAAGGATTCTGGGTAACAGAACCTGGTCCGAGCCCCGCAAGTCACCCCTCCTTGGAATCCCCTAGGTCTCTAGTTTTCAGAAATGCACAGGTTTGGTAGGTTTCCCTAGGTGCCGGCTGAGCTAGAGGCCAAAATCTACAGGTAGGCACTTCGCAAAAAACACCTCTGTTTTCTTCCAAAAATTTGTATGTGTCCACGTTGCGCTTTGGGGCGTTTCCTGTCGCGGGCACTAGGCCTACCCACACAAGTGAGGTATCATTTTTATCGGGAGACTTGGGGGAACGCTGGGTGGAAGGAAATTTGTGGCTCCTCTCAGATTCCAGAACTTTCTGTCACCGAAATGTGAGGAAAACTTGTTTTTTTAGCCACTTTTTGAGGTTTGCGAAGGATTCTGGGTAACAGAACCTGGTCCGAACCCCGCAAGTCACCCCTCCTTGGAATCCCCTAGGTCTCTAGTTTTCAGAAATGCACAGGTTTGGTAGGTTTCCCTAGGTGCCGGCTGAGCTAGAGGCCAAACTCTACAGGTAGGCACTTCGCAACAAACACCTCTGTTTTCTTCCAAAAATTTGTATGTGTCCACGTTGCGCTTTGGGGCGTTTCCTGTCGCGGGCACTAGGCCTACCCACACAAGTGAGGTATCATTTTTATCGGGAGACTTGGGGGAACGCTGGGTGGAAGGAAATTTGTGGCTCCTCTCAGATTCCAGAACTTTCTGTCACCGAAATGTGAGGAAAACTTTTTTTTTAGCCACTTTTTGAGGTTTGCAAAGGATTCTGGGTAACAGAACCTGGTCCGAGCCCCGCAAGTCACCCCTCCTTGGATTCCCCTTGGTCTCTAGTTTTCAGAAATGCACAGGTTTGGTAGGTTTCCCTAGGTGCCGGCTGAGCTAGAGGCCAAAATCTACAGGTAGGCACTTCGCAAAAAACACCTCTGTTTTCTTCCAAAAATTTGTATGTGTCCACGTTGCGCTTTGGGGCGTTTCCTGTCGCGGGCGCTAGGCCTACCCACACAAGTGAGGTATCATTTTTATCGGGAGACTTGGGGGAATGCTGGGTGGAAGGAAATTTGTGGCTCCTCTCAGATTCCAGAACTTTCTGTCACCGAAATGTGAGGAAAACTTTTTTTTTTAGCCACTTTTTGAGGTTTGCAAAGGATTCTGGGTAACAGAACCTGGTCCGAGCCCCGCAAGTCACCACTCCTTGGATTCCCCTAGGTCTCTAGTTTTCAGAAATGCACAGGTTTGGTAGGTTTCCCTAGGTGCCGGCTGAGCTAGAGGCCAAAATCTACAGGTAGGCACTTCGCAAAAAACACCTCTGTTTTCTTCCAAAAATTTGTATGTGTCCACGTTGCGCTTTGGGGCGTTTCCTGTCGCGGGCGCTAGGCCTACCCACACAAGTGAGGTATCATTTTTATCGGGAGACTTGGGGGAACGCTGGGTGGAAGGAAATTTGTGGCTCCTCTCAGATTCCAGAACTTTCTGTCACCGAAATGTGAGGAAAACTTGTTTTTTTAGCCACTTTTTGAGGTTTGCAAAGGATTCTGGGTAACAGAACCTGGTCCGAGCCCCGCAAGTCACCCCTCCTTGGATTCCCCTAGGTCTCTAGTTTTCAGAAATGCACAGGTTTGGTAGGTTTCCCTAGGTGCCGGCTGAGCTAGAGGCCAAAATCTACAGGTAGGCACTTCGCAAAAAACACCTCTGTTTTCTTCCAAAAATTTGTATGTGTCCACGTTGCGCTTTGGGGCGTTTCCTGTCGCGGGCGCTAGGCCTACCCACACAAGTGAGGTATCATTTTTATCGGGAGACTTGGGGGAACGCTGGGTGGAAGGAAATTTGTGGCTCCTCTCAGATTCCAGAACTTTATGTCACCGAAATGTGAGGAAAACTTGTTTTTTTAGCCACTTTTTGAGGTTTGCAAAGGATTCTGGGTAACAGAACCTGGTCCGAGCCCCGCAAGTCACCCCTCTTTGGATTCCCCTAGGTCTCTAGTTTTCAGAAATGCACAGGTTTGGTAGGTTTCCCTAGGTGCCGGCTGAGCTAGAGGCCAAAATCTACAGGTAGGCACTTCGCAATAAACACCTCTGTTTTCTTCCAAAAATTTGTATGTGTCCACGTTGCGCTTTGGGGTGTTTCCTGTCGCGGGCGCTAGGCCTACCCACACAAGTGAGGTATCATTTTTATCGGGAGACTTGGGGGAACGCTGGGTGGAAGGAAATTTGTGGCTCCTCTCAGAGTCCAGAACTTTCTGTCACCGAAATGTGAGGAAAAATTGTTTTTTTAGCCACTTTTTGAGGTTTGCAAAGGATTCTGGGTAACAGAACCTGGTCCGAACCCCGCAAGTCACCCCTCCTTGGATTCCCCTAGGTCTCTAGTTTTCAGAAATGCACAGGTTTGGTAGGTTTCCCTAGGTGCCGGCTGAGCTAGAGGCCAAAATCTACAGGTAGGCACTTCGCAAAAAACACCTCTGTTTTCTTCCAAAAATTTGTATGTGTCCACGTTGCGCTTTGGGGCGTTTCCTGTCGCGGGCGCTAGGCCTACCCACACAAGTGAGGTATCATTTTTATCGGGAGACTTGGGGGAACGCTGGGTGGAAGGAAATTTGTGGCTCCTCTCAGATTCCAGAACTTTCTGTCACCGAAATGTGAGGAAAACTTGTTTTTTTAGCCACTTTTTGAGGTTTGCAAAGGATTCTGGGTAACAGAACCTGGTCCGAGCCCCGCAAGTCACCCCTCCTTGGATTCCCCTAGGTCTCTAGTTTTCAGAAATGCACAGGTTTGGTAGGTTTCCCTAGGTGCCGGCTGAGCTAGAGGCCAAAATCTACAGGTAGGCACTTCGCAAAAAACACCTCTGTTTTCTTCCAAAAATTTGTATGTGTCCACGTTGCGCTTTGGGGCGTTTCCTGTCGCGGGCGCTAGGCCTACCCACACAAGTGAGGTATCATTTTTATCGGGAGACTTGGGGGAACGCTGGGTGGAAGGAAATTTGTGGCTCCTCTCAGATTCCAGAACTTTCTGTCACCGAAATGTGAGGAAAACTTGTTTTTTTAGCCACTTTTTGAGGTTTGCAAAGGATTCTGGGTAACAGAACCTGGTCCGAGCCCCGCAAGTCACCCCTCTTTGGATTCCCCTAGGTCTCTAGTTTTCAGAAATGCACAGGTTTGGTAGGTTTCCCTAGGTGCCGGCTGAGCTAGAGGCCAAAATCTACAGGTAGGCACTTCGCAATAAACACCTCTGTTTTCTTCCAAAAATTTGTATGTGTCCACGTTGCGCTTTGGGGTGTTTCCTGTCGCGGGCGCTAGGCCTACCCACACAAGTGAGGTATCATTTTTATCGGGAGACTTGGGGGAACGCTGGGTGGAAGGAAATTTGTGGCTCCTCTCAGAGTCCAGAACTTTCTGTCACCGAAATGTGAGGAAAAATTGTTTTTTTAGCCACTTTTTGAGGTTTGCAAAGGATTCTGGGTAACAGAACCTGGTCCGAGCCCCGCAAGTCACCCCTCCTTGGATTCCCCTAGGTCTCTAGTTTTCAGAAATGCACAGGTTTGGTAGGTTTCCCTAGGTGCCGGCTGAGCTAGAGGCCAAAATCTACAGGTAGGCACTTCGCAAAAAACACCTCTGTTTTCTTCCAAAAATTTGTATGTGTCCACGTTGCGCTTTGGGGCGTTTCCTGTCGCGGGCGCTAGGCCTACCCACACAAGTGAGGTATCATTTTTATCGGGAGACTTGGGGAAACGCTGGGTGGAAGGACATTTGTGGCTCCTCACAGATTCCAGAACTTTCTGTCACCGAAATGTGAGGAAAACTTGTTTTTTTAGCCACTTTTTGAGGTTTGCAAAGGATTCTGGGTAACAGAACCTGGTCCGAGCCCCGCAAGTCACCCCTCCTTGGATTCCCCTAGGTCTCTAGTTTTCAGAAATGCACAGGTTTGGTAGGTTTCCCTAGGTGCCGGCTGAGCTAGAGGCCAAAATCTACAGGTAGGAACTTCGCAAAAAACACCTCTGTTTTCTTCCAAAAATTTGTATGTGTCCACGTTGCGCTTTGGGGCGTTTCCTGTCGCGGGCGCTAGGCCTACCCACACAAGTGAGGTATCATTTTTATCGGGAGACTTGGGGGAACGCTGGGTGGAAGGAAATTTGTGGCTCCTCTCAGATTCCAGAACTTCTTGTCACCGAAATATGAGGAAAACTTGTTTTTTTAGCCACTTTTTGAGGTTTGCAAAGGATTCTGGGTAACAGAACCTGGTCCGAGCCCCGCAAGTCACCCCTCCTTGGATTCCCCTAGGTCTCTAGTTTTCAGAAATGCACAGGTTTGGTAGGTTTCCCTAGGTGCCGGCTGAGCTAGAGGCCAAAATCTACAGGTAGGCACTTCGCAAAAAACACCTCTGTTTTCTTCCAAAAATGTGTATGTGTCCACGTTGCGCTTTGGGGCGTTTCCTGTCGCGGGCGCTAGGCCTACCCACACAAGTGAGGTATCATTTTTATCGGGAGACTTGGGGGAACGCTGGGTGGAAGGAAATTTGTGGCTCCTCTCAGATTCCAGAACTTTCTGTCACCGAAATGTGAGGAAAACCTGTTTTTTTAGCCACTTTTTGAGGTTTGCAAAGGATTCTGGGTAACAGAACCTGGTCCAAGCCCCGCAAGTCACCCCTCCTTGGATTTCCCTAGGTCTCTAGTTTTCAGAAATGCACAGGTTTGGTAGGTTTCCCTAGGTGCCGGCTGAGCTAGAGGCCAAAATCTACAGGTAGGCACTTCGCAAAAAACACCTCTGTTTTCTTCTAAAAATTTGTATGTGTCCACGTTGCGCTTTGGGGCGTTTCCTGTCGCGGGCGCTAGGCCTACCCACACAAGTGAGGTATCATTTTTATCGGGAGACTTGGGGGAACGCTGGGTGGAAGGAAATTTGTGGCTCCTCTCAGATTCCAGAACTTTCTGTCACCGAAATGTGAGGAAAACTTGTTTTTTTAGCCACTTTTTGAGGTTTGCAAAGGATTCTGGGTAACAGAACCTGGTCCGAGCCCCGCAAGTCACCCCTCCTTGGAATCCCCTAGGTCTCTAGTTTTCAGAAATGCACAGGTTTGGTAGGTTTCCCTAGGTGCCGGCTGAGCTAGAGGCCAAAATCTACAGGTAGGCACTTCGCAAAAAACACCTCTGTTTTCTTCCAAAAAGTTGTATGCGTCCACGTTGTGCTTTGGGGCGTTTCCTGTCGCGGGCGCTAGGCCTACCCACACAAGTGAGGTATCATTTTTATCGGGAGACTTGGGGGAACGCTCGGTGGAAGGACATTTGTGGCTCCTCTCAGATTCCAGAACTTTCTGTCACCGAAATGTGAGGAAAACTTGTTTTTTTAGCCTCTTTTTGAGGTTTGCAAAGGATTCTGGGTAACAGAACCTGGTCCGAGCCCCGCAAGTCACCACTCCTTGGATTCCCCTAGGTCTCTAGTTTTCAGAAATGCACAGGTTTGGTAGGTTTCCCTAGTTGCCGGCTGAGCTAGAGGCCAAAATCTACAGGTAGGCACTTCGCAAAAAACACCTCTGTTTTCTTCCAAAAATTTGTATGTGTCCACGTTGCGCTTTGGGGCGTTTCCTGTCGCGGGCGCTAGGCCTACCCACACAAGTGAGGTATCATTTTTATCGGGAGACTTGGGGGAATGCTGGGTGGAACGAAGTTTGTGGCTCCTCTCAGATTCCAGAACTTTCTGTCACTGAAATGTGAGGAAAACTTGTTTTTTTAGCCTCTTTTTGAGGTTTGCAAAGGATTCTGGGTAACAGAACCTGGTCCGAACCCCACAAGTCACCCCTCCTTGGAATCCCCTAGGTCTCTAGTTTTCAGAAATGCACAGGTTTGGTAGGTTTCCCTAGGTGTCGGCTGAGCTAGAGGCCAAAATCTACAGGTAGGCACTTCGCAAAAAACACCTCTGTTTTCTTCCAAAAATGTGTATGTGTCCACGTTGCGCTTTGGGGCGTTTCCTGCCGCGGGCGCTAGGCCTACCCACACAAGTGAGGTATCATTTTTATCGGGAGACTTGGGGGAACGCTGGGTGGAAGGAAATTTGTGGCTCCTCTCAGATTCCAGAACTTTCTGTCACCGAAATAAGAGGAAAACTTGTTTTTTTAGCCACTTTTTGAGGTTTGCAAAGGATTCTGGGTAACAGAACCTGGTCCGAGCCCCGCAAGTCACCCCTCCTTGGATTCCCCTAGGTCTCTAGTTTTCAGAAATGCACAGGTTTGGTAGGTTTCCCTAGGTGCCGGCTGAGCTAGAGGCCAAAATCTACAGGTAGGCACTTCGCAAAAAACACCTCTGTTTTCTTCCAAAAATTTGTATGTGTCCACGTTGCGCTTTGGGGCGTTTCCTGTCGCGGGCGCTAGGCCTACCCACACAAGTGAGGTATCATTTTTATCGGGAGACTTGGGGGAACGCTGGGTGGAAGGAAATTTGTGGCTCCTCTCAGATTCCAGAACTTTCTGTCACCGAAATGTGAGGAAAACTTGTTTTTTTAGCCACTTTTTGAGGTTTGCAAAGGATTCTGGGTAACAGAACCTGGTCCAAGCCCCGCAAGTCTCCCCTCCTTGGATTCCCCTAGGTCTCTAGTTTTCAGAAATGCACAGGTTTGGTAGGTTTCCCTAGGTGCCGGCTGAGCTAGAGGCCAAAATCTACAGGTAGGCACTTCGCAAAAAACACCTCTGTTTTCTTCTAAAAATGTGTATGTGTCCACGTTGCGCTTTGGGGCGTTTCCTGTCGCGGGCGCTAGGCCTACCCACACAAGTGAGGTATCATTTTTATCGGGAGACTTGGGGGAACGCTGAGTGGAAGGAAATTTGTTGCTCCTCTCAGATTCCAGAACTTTCTGTCACCGAAATGTGAGGAAAACTTGTTTTTTTAGCCACTTTTTGAGGTTTGCAAAGGATTCTGGGTAACAGAACCTGGTCCGAGCCCCGCAAGTCACCCCTCCTTGGAATCCCCTAGGTCTCTAGTTTTCAGAAATGCACAGGTTTGGTAGGTTTCCCTAGGTGCCGGCTGAGCTAGAGGCCAAAATCTACAGGTAGGCACTTCGCAAAAAACACCTCTGTTTTCTTCCAAAAAGTTGTATGCGTCCACGTTGTGCTTTGGGGCGTTTCCTGTCGCGGGCGCTAGGCCTACCCACACAAGTGAGGTATCATTTTTATCGGGAGACTTGGGGGAACGCTCGGTGGAAGGACATTTGTGGCTCCTCTCAGATTCCAGAACTTTCTGTCACCGAAATGTGAGGAAAACTTGTTTTTTTAGCCACTTTTTGAGGTTTCCAAAGGATTCTGGGTAACAGAACCTGGTCCGAGCCCCGCAAGTCACCCCTCCTTGGATTCCCCTAGGTCTCTAGTTTTCAGAAATGCACAGGTTTGGTAGGTTTCCCTAGTTGCCGGCTGAGCTAGAGGCCAAAATCTACAGGTAGGCACTTCGCAAAAAACACCTCTGTTTTCTTCCAAAAATTTGTATGTGTCCACGTTGCGCTTTGGGGCGTTTCCTGTCGCGGGCGCTAGGCCTACCCACACAAGTGAGGTATCATTTTTATCGGGAGACTTGGGGGAATGCTGGGTGGAACGAAGTTTGTGGCTCCTCTCAGATTCCAGAACTTTCTGTCACCGAAATGTGAGGAAAACTTGTTTTTTTAGCCTCTTTTTGAGGTTTGCAAAGGATTCTGGGTAACAGAACCTGGTCCGAGCCCCACAAGTCACCCCTCCTTGGAATCCCCTAGGTCTCTAGTTTTCAGAAATGCACAGGTTTGGTAGGTTTCCCTAGGTGTCGGCTGAGCTAGAGGCCAAAATCTACAGGTAGGCACTTCGCAAAAAACACCTCTGTTTTCTTCCAAAAATGTGTATGTGTCCACGTTGCGCTTTGGGGCGTTTCCTGCCGCGGGCGCTAGGCCTACCCACACAAGTGAGGTATCATTTTTATCGGGAGACTTGGGGGAACGCTGGGTGGAAGGAAATTTGTGGCTCCTCTCAGATTCCAGAACTTTCTGTCACCGAAATATGAGGAAAACTTGTTTTTTTAGCCACTTTTTGAGGTTTGCAAAGGATTCTGGGTAACAGAACCTGGTCCGAGCCCCGCAAGTCACCCCTCCTTGGATTCCCCTAGGTCTCTAGTTTTCAGAAATGCACAGGTTTGGTAGGTTTCCCTAGGTGCCGGCTGAGCTAGAGGCCAAAATCTACAGGTAGGCACTTCGCAAAAAACACCTCTGTTTTCTTCCAAAAATTTGTATGTGTCCACGTTGCGCTTTGGGGCGTTTCCTGTCGCGGGCGCTAGGCCTACCCACACAAGTGAGGTATCATTTTTATCGGGAGACTTGGGGGAACGCTGGGTGGAAGGAAATTTGTGGCTCCTCTCAGATTCCAGAACTTTCTGTCACCGAAATGTGAGGAAAACTTGTTTTTTTAGCCACTTTTTGAGGTTTGCAAAGGATTCTGGGTAACAGAACCTGGTCCAAGCCCCGCAAGTCTCCCCTCCTTGGAATCCCCTAGGTCTCTAGTTTTCAGAAATGCACAGGTTTGGTAGGTTTCCCTAGGTGCCGGCTGAGCTAGAGGCCAAAATCTACAGGTAGGCACTTCGCAAAAAACACCTCTGTTTTCTTCCAAACATTTGTATGTGTCCATGTTGCATTTGGGGCGTTTCCTGTCGCGGGCGCTAGGCCTACCCACACAAGTGAGGTATCATTTTTATCGGGAGACTTGGGGGAACGCTGGGTGGAAGGAAATTTGTGGCTCCTCTCAGATTCCAGAACTTTCTGTCACCGAAATGTGAGGAATACTTGTTTTTTTAGCCACTTTTTGAGGTTTGCGAAGGATTCTGGGTAACAGAACCTGGTCCGAACCCCGCAAGTCACCCCTCCTTGGAATCCCCTAGGTCTCTAGTTTTCAGAAATGCACAGGTTTGGTAGGTTTCCCTAGGTGCCGGCTGAGCTAGAGGCCAAAATCTACAGGTAGGCACTTCGCAAAAAACACCTCTGTTTTCTTCCAAAAATTTGTATGTGTCCACGTTGCGCTTTGGGGCGTTTCCTGTCGCGGGCGCTAGGCCTACCCACACAAGTGAGGTATCATTTTTATCGGGAGACTTGGGGGAACGCTGCGTGGAAGGAAATTTGTGGCTCCTCTCAGATTCCAGAACTTTCTGTCACCGAAATGTGAGGAAAACTTGTTTTTTTAGCCACTTTTTGAGGTTTGCGAAGGATTCTGGGTAACAGAACCTGGTCCGAACCCCGCAAGTCACCCCTCCTTGGATTCCCCTAGGTCTCTAGTTTTCAGAAATGCACAGGTTTGGTAGGTTTCCCTAGGTGCCGGCTGAGCTAGAGGCCAAAATCTACAGGTAGGCACTTCGCAAAAAACACCTCTGTTTTCTTCCAAAAATTTGTATGTGTCCACGTTGCGCTTTGGGGCGTTTCCTGTCGCGGGCGCTAGGCCTACCCACACAAGTGAGGTATCATTTTTATCGGGAGACTTGGGGGAACGCTGGGTGGAAGGAAATTTGTGGCTCCTCTCAGATTCCAGAACTTTCTGTCACCGAAATGTGAGGAAAACTTGTTTTTTTAGCCTCTTTTTGAGGTTTGCAAAGGATTCTGGGTAACAGAACCTGGTCCGAGCCCCGCAAGTCACCCCTCCTTGGATTCCCCTAGGTCTCTAGTTTTCAGAAATGCACAGGTTTGGTAGGTTTCCCTAGGTGCCGGCTGAGGTAGAGGCCAAAATCTACAGGTAGGCACTTCGCAAAAACACCTCTGTTTTCTTCCAAAAATGTGTATGTGTCCACGTTGCGCTTTGGGGCGCTTCCTGTCGCGGGCGCTAGGCCTACCCACACAAGTGAGGTATCATTTTTATCGGGAGACTTGGGGGAACGCTGGGTGGAAGGAAATTTGTGGCTCCTCTCAGATTCCAGAACTTTCTGTCACCGAAATGTGAGGAAAACTTGTTTTTTTAGCCACTTTTTGAGGTTTGCAAAGGATTCTGGGTAACAGAACCTGGTCCAAGCCCCGCAAGTCACCCCTCCTTGGATTCCCCTAGGTCTCTAGTTTTCAGAAATGCATAGGTTTGGTAGGTTTCCCTAGGTGCCGGCTGAGCTAGAGGCCAAAATCTACAGATAGGCACTTCGCAAAAAACACCTCTGTTTTCTTCTAAAAATTTGTATGTGTCCATGTTGCGCTTTGGGGCGTTTCCTGTCGCGGGCGCTAGGCCTACCCACACAAGTGAGGTATCATTTTTATCGGGAGACTTGGGGGAACGCTGGGTGGAAGGAAATTTGTGGCTCCTCTCAGATTCCAGAACTTTCTGTCACCGAAATGTGAGGAAAACTTGTTTTTTTAGCCACTTTTTGAGGTTTGCAAAGGATTCTGGGTAACAGAACCTGGTCCGAGCCCCGCAAGTCACCCCTCCTTGGAATCCCCTAGGTCTCTAGTTTTCAGAAATGCACAGGTTTGGTAGGTTTCCCTAGGTGCCGGCTGAGCTAGAGGCCAAAATCTACAGGTAGGCACTTCGCAAAAAACACCTCTGTTTTCTTCCAAAAATGTGTATGTGTCCACGTTGCGCTTTGGGGCGTTTCCTGTCGCGGGCGCTAGGCCTACCCACACAAGTGAGGTATCATTTTTATCGGGAGACTTGGGGGAACGCTGGGTGGAAGGAAATTTGTGGCTCCTCTCAGATTCCAGAACTTTCTGTCACCGAAATATGAGGAAAACTTGTTTTTTTAGCCACTTTTTGAGGTTTGCGAAGGATTCTGGGTAATAGAACCTGGTCCGAGCCCCGCAAGTCACCCCTCCTTGGATTCCCCTAGGTCTCTAGTTTTCAGAAATGCACAGGTTTGGTAGGTTTACCTAGGTGCCGGCTGAGCTAGAGGCCAAAATCTACAGGTAGGCACTTCGCAATAAACACCTCTGTTTTCTTCCAAAAATTTGTATGTGTCCACGTTGCGCTTTGGGGCGTTTCCTGTCGCGGGCGCTAGGCCTACCCACACAAGTGAGGTATCATTTTTATCGGGAGACTTGGGGGAATGCTGGGTGGAAGGAAATTTGTGGCTCCTCTCAGATTCCAGAACTTTCTGTCACCGAAATGTGAGGAAAACTTGTTTTTTTAGCCACTTTTTGAGGTTTGCAAAGGATTCTGGGTAACAGAACCTGGTCCACAGCCCGCAAGTCTCCCCTCCTTGGATTCCCCTAGGTCTCTAGTTTTCAGAAATGCACAGGTTTGGTAGGTTTCCCTAGGTGCCGGCTGAGCTAGAGGCCAAAATCTACAGGTAGGCACTTCGCAAAAAACACCTCTGTTTTCTTCTAAAAATGTGTATGTGTCCACGTTGCGCTTTGGGGCGTTTCCTGTCGCGGGCGCTAGGCCTACCCACACAAGT